>NC_135234.1:271488598-272738598 GCF_051348905.1 Ranitomeya variabilis | reverse complement strand
ACCACAAAAGTATCGGATCTCGGTATCGGAATTCCGATACTGCAAGTATGCTCAACACTAGTGGGCACCCTTACTGAGCAGGTATCTGGATGGGTAGAGGGTATTCTTAAACCCCTGGTAAAAGATACACCCAGCTTCATTCAGGACACAACTGAACTGAATATTGAATAAACTATCAGGAATAGGTCCTCTACCAGAAGGAACCATCCTGGCCACCATGGATGTGGATTCTTTGTACTCCAATATCCCACACCAGGATGGATTAAATGCCTGCAAATTCTTCCTGGAAAACACAGGGACTGATGCAAATTCTGTGGTGAAACTTATAAAATTCATCCTCACCCACAATTACTTTGAGTTTGACAAGAAGATCTATCTACAGGAGACTGGCACAGCAATGGGAAGTAAAATGGCCCCACAGTATGCAAATCTTTTCATGGCAAAGCTTGAAAGCGACTTTTCGTCCTCATGTCCCATCAGGCCTCTGGCGTACTACAGCTACATTGATGACATTTTAATTATCTGGACGGAGTCTGAGCCACAGCCAAAGTCGTTCCATAAACAGTTTAATCAATTTCATCCTACCATCAACTTGACACTCAACTACTCCTGCACTGAAATTAACTTTTTGGACACCATCATTAAGCTGCAGAACAATAAAATAGAGTCATCCCTGTATCAGAAGCCAATCGACCGTCCAACATACTGTACCTTAAATGGGACAGTTTCCATCTAAAACACATAAAAAACTCTATTGTCTACAGCCAAGCCATCAGATACAATCGTATATGTTCCAACCCAATGGATAGAGATGAAGACCTGGGTTGCCTCAGAAAGACCTTTTTGAATCAGGGCTACCATCCAAGAACAATTGAAAATCAGATCACAAGAGCCACTAGAATATCAAGGAATCACCTGCTACATTACAAAACTAAAGAAGAAAATAACCGGGTACCTCTAGTAGTTACCTACAATCCAAATCTGGAGGCGCTAAGGGGAGCTGCACGGAAATTACAACGTTTACTGCAAAAAGATGCCCGCTTACAATCCATTTTTCCAGACCCCCCACTACTGTGTTTTAGGCAGCCCCCAAATCTAAGAAGCATCATTGTCAAGAGCTCCCTGTCCTCTCCAACAGCTGCAGGTACCTTCCCTTGCAACCAGAAAAAATGTAAAGCCTGTCCATTTATAATGACCACGGACAAGATAAAGATTCCCAACTCACATCAGGACTACAAGATACCAGGTACATTCAGCTGCGTCACTTCTAATGTGGTGTACCTAATTATTTGTACTAAATGTCCAACTGGGGGTCTGTATGTGGGGGAGACAGGGCAGAAACTGAGAACAAGGATGAACTCTCACCGCCATACAATAAGAGAAAAAAGAATGGATCTACCTGTGGCAATACATTTTTGTCTCCCAAATCATAACATTATGGACATGAAATTACTTGTACTAAAAGGTAACTTCAAATCGCAGAAAGACAGGAGAGTCTGGGAATATAAACTGATGGCGACCTTTGACACTAACTGCAGGAATGAATGTGTCACATGGATTTATGTCTTTTTACATCAACTAATGAACTTGCCCATCAGACCATGTGGGGTCATCACAACAGAGACCCTAATCACAGGACAATAAAACAATCCTTATCTAAGAATTGGCCCAATATTTATGGACATAACTGTTTATCACCCATGGTAATTCTGCTTCATGTCACCTGGCTTATCCATGTTTTTTTTCCCCCCTTTTTTTTTTTGTCCCCTATACTATGTTGTGCATAAATTTGTGATTCTTCAGAATTTGTTTTAGTCTTTGCCTGATGAAGAGACGTATGTAGTCTCGAAAGCTTGCAATTTGTTACCATCTTTTCAGTTAGCCATTAAAAGGTATCAACCACTGAGGACTCTCAATTCTAAAAAAATTTGGGGCATCAGTGCATAGTTCCTCCTCTTGACTCTGCAAAGCTTTTGAGTACACTTCTGATGAACATGGCATGTGTGAATGTGTGAACAGCTCATCAGACTCACCCATCTGTGGTTCCGTACAGTCAGTTGAGTGGTTGGATAGTTGGGACACAGTGGAAAGCAAGAGGAATTTGGGTGCCAGTGGAATATACTGGGTGTGATGTTGAGGTGTTGGAAGAGAAGGCGAGGCCACTTGAAGCTGTGCATGCCATCCACTCGAGTAGATGCTCTTTCTTGGCATCATCGACAAGGCGTACTGCTGTGCATCTGCCAAAGAAAGGTAGTGGTGTAGCCTATCCAGTAACATAAGTTGTCAGTTGTCTTTGATTAGGACATGACGTTGCTTCACTAGTGCTTTCACAAATATTACCATCTACCCCACGTACACCTTAAACACGAAGCCTAACTCCCCTTCCACCTCAGCCTCACTTTTTCTCAGTCATGTTACTCAGATAGTGTGGTAGGAGCACAGTATTAGTAACACAAAATTAGATTTTAAACGCTGCACCGCCTCTGCAAACAGCTGAATTTCAGCAACAGTAAATTAAAAGTTGAAATATGGCGTGCTGTACCATGTCAGTTACACAGAAAAAAAAATTGTTTGAGTGTGGATGAGGTATATGACTTAGAAGTTATGCTACAAACAACTTGAAAGTCAGGTCCCCTACTGTATGACACTAGGAACAAAATAATTTTTTGTGGCCTCTGGATTAAGCCTCTATAACAGACTAGATGCTACAAACTATTTTAAAGTCTGGTCCCTTACTGTATAATGTTAATAAAATACATTTTTGTAGCCTTTGGATCAGGCCTCTATAACACACACTAAGGCTGGTTTCACATTTGCGGTTGTGGCCGCAGCGTTTTTTGTTCGCGTTTTGCCGCGTTTGACGACGCGTGTGGAGCGCCCCCAGACGCAGGGCCGCGGGGTACTCAATACCGGGCCTGTTGTCCGGGTTGTCACGGTGGCTAGACCCGGTCCGTGACCCTGCTAAGGGGCGTCCAATGAAAGGTGTGATGGTGGTGCGTGGTGCAAGTCACGGTGAATAACGAAGACACAGGGTTGCAGTCTCTTTACCTCTTTACTGAAGGCTTCAGGATCCACAATCCAGAGTACTGATAACAGGGCTGGCTGAGACCGGCCGGTCCGAAGGCACATCCAGAGTTTCCTTTGCAGGTGGAAATCAGTGCCTACCTTCTAGCACCTGTGTTTTGTGGTACCTCCCTGCTGAGCACCACGGGATAGTCCTCCCAACTGTTGTGTCTGTTTCTGATGTTCTTCTCTCACAACTCGTATCTATTCTGATGTTCTTTCTCCGTCCCCCAGATGATATGGATAGGACGCACCCGTATGACGGGTAGGCCTGGAGTTCTTCCGGGACCCTAGCGTCGCCCCTCTCCCACAATTGCCCCCTATGTCTGCTTAGGTGATTTAGGTGAGGCTGCCAACCTATAATTAACTGCCCTGCCACTGTTTGAAGTAATGCTTGGAGCCAAATACTTCCTCGGCGTTCCGGCCACCGGCTACGCGCCTCAGTAGGATGTTGCCACGATCTTAAGGCACGACTCCTACTGGCTTTATCTCCTTTTTGCTGCGATCTCGTTTCTCACTTCTCCACAGTAAACCTCGCTTCGTTTCCTTCCTTAGGATGCCACCGCATTCAAGTGCAGGCGCGGCTCCGTAACGTTCTGTTCTGTTCGCTAGGCCACTGTCAGGATTCCACCCCTGACAGAGACCCCCCTGAATCTTCCCCTGCAACACCCTCTGCCACAGTATGTTGCCTGGATCCAACCCAGTCAGCTTCTGACTAACTTCCTATCCGGCCCCCAGTTTTACCAGATTGTGAGGAGTGGCCTAATACATAGAACCCTTTGCTCCCCATGGTGGCCAGAATGTGATGTGTAATGTGTGACTGTGATACCTGGTCAGGTGAACTCCTTAAGTGCCATCAGACATACCATCACTCGCTTTAGTGGCGGAGCGTCAGTACTACAACGACCACGACTCTGGGGCGCTGCACATGCTTCGTCTCGTCGTTTGCGGCTTGGCCCGGAAATGCAACATGTAGTAATTTTTAGAGGCGTCTATTTGCCGCCTGGAAACACATGTGGTCGATTGCGCAAGAATTGCGAAAAAAAAAAGCATTGCTGTCTGTGTAAACTCATGCGTTTACAAGCACATGCGTTTGGTTGCGTTCTTGAACGCATGCGTTTCAATAGAGAAAAACATGTCTAGACACTGATAAGCCACCCCCCACCATCAAGGTGATAAAGGGAGGGTGTGGACAGTTGCAGGTCACTTCTCACCAGACTCTGAAGCAGACAAGACACAGGCTACATCTTGGAGGAAAACAAGACCCTGAACAATGTGAGTATATCCTAGCCAATGCCTTTATTTTCTATTTTCTGTCTCTACATGTCCTAATTTCTGCCATTTCTTTCTTTCTACATGCATCAGAATGTCTTCTTCGGATTCTTCATCTGGTGAGGTGTTGTGAATTTGGATTCTGGGCTCCCCCGGTGGCTACTGGTGGAATTGAACTTGTGACATCATCTTCCCTGTTCACCTGTTCTGATTAGATCTGGGTGTCGCTATATAACCTGGCTTCTCTGTTAGATGCTTGCCGGTCAACAATGTTATCAGAAGCCTCTCTGTGCTTGTTCCTGCTCCCAGACATCTACTAGATAAGTTGGACATTCGTCCATGTTTTGTTTTTGTATTTTGGTTCCAGTTCACAGCTGCAGTTTCGTTACTGTGTCTGGAAAGCTCTTGTTGATCAGGAATTGCCACTCTGGTATTATGAGTTAATGCCAGAGTCCTAAAGTAATTTCTGGATGTGTTTTGTTAGGGTTTTCTACTGACCATGAAAGTATGCTTTCTGTCTTCTGCTATCTAGAAAGCGGACCTCAAATTTGCTAAAACTATTTTCCTGCTGCGTTTGTTGTTTCATCTCATATCACCGCCAATATATGTGGGGGGCCTCTGTCTCCTTTTTGGGCATTTCTCTAGAGGTGAGTCAGGTCTTATATTTCCCTCTGCTAGCATTATTTAGTTCTCCGGCCGGCGCTGGGCATATAGGGATAAAAAGTAGGACATGCTACCTGGCTACTTCTAGATGATGCGGTAGGTTTAGTTCATGGTCAGTATAGTTACATCTTCCAAGAGCTTGTTCCTATAGAGGCTTATGCTAGTTCTCTGGCCATGGAGATCATGACAGTTTGACCGGCCCACTAAAGGGTTAAAATCCTTGGCTGAGAAAGGAGAGAAATAAGAAGTCTGCTGAGAGTTTTTTTTTTTTTTTTTTTTTTTTTCTCTGTGCTCTTAATTGGATCACTTGCCAGTCTGTCTATGCTGCAGTCTTTCTTTTTTTTCTCTCTCCTTATAATCTTTGAATGGCTTTGTGTTCACCTGTTAATAATGGATCTTCAGAGTGTAACTGCAGGTTTGAATAATCTCACCACGAAAGTACAAAATTTGCAAGATTTTATTATTCATGCTCCGGTATCTGAGCCGAGAATTCCTTTGCCGGAATTCTTCTCAGGGAATAGATCTAGCTTTCAGAATTTTAGAAATAATTGTAAGCTATTTTTGTCCCTGAAATCTCGTTCTGCTGGAGACCCTGCACAGCAGGTTGGGATTGTGATTTCCTTGCTCCGCGGCGACCCTCAAGACTGGGCTTTTGCATTGGCACCAGGGGATCCTGCGTTGCGCAATGTGGATGCGTTTTTTTTGGCCTTGGGCTTGCTGTATGAGGAACCTCATTTGGAACTTCAGGCAGAAAAAACTTTGATGTCCCTATCGCAGGGGCAAGATGAAGCTGAAATTTACTGCCAAAGATTCCGTAAATGGTCTGTGCTTACTCAGTGGAATGAGTGTGCCTTGGCGGCTACTTTCAGAGAGGGTCTCTCTGATGCCATTAAGGATGTTATGGTGGGGTTCCCTGTGCCTGCGGGTCTGAATGAGTCCATGACAATGGCCATTCAGATCGATAGGCGTCTGCGGGAGCGCAAACCAGTGCACCATCTGGCGGTGTCCACTGAGAAGACGCCAGAAAGCATGCAGTGTGATAGAATTCTGTCCAGAAGCGAGCGGCAGAATTTTAGACGGAAAAATGGGTTGTGTTTCTATTGTGGGGATTCTACTCATGTTATATCAGCATGCTCTAAGCGTACTAAAAAGCTTGATAAATCCGTTTCCATTGGCACTTTACAGTCTAAATTTATTTTGTCTGTGACCCTGATTTGCTCTTTGTCATCTATTACTACTGACGCCTATATCGACTCTGGCGCCGCTTTGAGTCTTATGGATTGGTCCTTTGCCAATCGTTGTGGGTATGATTTAGAGCCTTTGGAAACTCTTATTCCTCTGAAGGGGATTGACTCCACCCCATTGGCTAATAATAAACCACAATACTGGACACAAGTGACTATGTGTATTAATCCGGATCACCAGGAGACTATTCGTTTTCTAGTGCTGTATAATCTACATGAGGATTTGGTGCTGGGATTGCCATGGCTGCAGTCTCACAACCCAGTCCTTGACTGGAGAGCTATGTCTGTGTTGAGCTGGGGATGTAAGGGGACTCATGGGGACGTACCTTTGGTGTCCATTTCATCATCTATCCCCTCTGAAATCCCTGAGTTCCTGTCTGACTATCGTGACGTCTTTGAAGAACCCAAGCTTGGTTCACTACCTCCGCACCGTGAGTGCGATTGTGCTATAGATTTAATTCCGGGTAGTAAATACCCAAAGGGTCGTTTATTTAATCTGTCTGTGCCTGAACATACTGCTATGCGAGAATATATAAAGGAGTCCTTGGAAAAGGGACATATTCGTCCATCGTCATCTCCCTTAGGAGCCGGTTTTTTCTTTGTGTCAAAAAAAGACGGCTCTTTGAGACCATGTATTGATTATCGGCTTTTGAATAAAATCACGGTTAAATATCAATACCCATTGCCGTTGCTGACTGATTTGTTTGCTCGCATAAAGGGGGCCAAGTGGTTCTCTAAGATTGATCTCCGTGGGGCGTATAATTTGGTGCGGATCAGGCAGGGGGATGAGTGGAAAACCGCATTTAATACGCCCGAGGGCCACTTTGAGTATTTGGTGATGCCTTTTGGTCTTTCTAATGCCCCTTCAGTCTTCCAGTCCTTTATGCATGATATTTTCCGCGATTTTTTGGATAAATTTATGATAGTGTATCTGGATGATATTCTGATTTTTTCGGATGACTGGGACTCTCATGTCCGGCAAGTTAAGAGGGTTTTTCAGGTTTTGCGGTCTAATTCTCTGTGTGTCAAGGGTTCTAAGTGCGTTTTTGGGGTTCAGAGAATTTCCTTTTTGGGATATATTTTTTCTCCCTCTTCCATTGAGATGGATCCTGTCAAGGTTCAAGCTATTTGTGATTGGACGCAGCCCTCTTCTCTTAAAAGTCTTCAGAAATTTTTGGGCTTTGCCAACTTTTATCGTCGATTTATTTCTGGTTTTTCGGATGTCGTTAAGCCATTGACCGATTTGACTAGACAGGGTGCTGATGTTGCTAATTGGTCCCCTGATGCTGTGGAGGCCTTTCAGGAGCTTAAGCGCTGTTTTTCTTCTGCCCCTGTGTTGCGTCAGCCTGATGTGACTCTTCCTTTTCAGGTTGAGGTCGACGCTTCTGAGATCGGAGCTGGGGCAGTGTTGTCGCAGAAAAGTTCTGACTGCGCCGTGATGAGCCCTTGTGCCTTCTTTTCCCGTAAATTTTCGCCCGCTGAGCGGAATTATGATGTTGGGAATCGGGAGCTTTTGGCCATGAAGTGGGCGTTTGAGGAGTGGCGCCATTGGCTCGAGGGGGCCAGACATCAGGTGGTGGTATTGACTGACCACAAAAATTTGATTTATCTTGAGACCGCCAGGCGCCTGAATCCTAGACAGGCGCGCTGGTCATTATTTTTTTCTCGGTTTAATTTTGTGGTATCGTACCTACCAGGTTCTAAGAATGTTAAGGCGGATGCCCTTTCTAGGAGTTTTGAGCCTGATTCACCTGGCAACTCTGACCCCACAGGTATTCTTAAGGAGGGAGTTATCTTGTCAGCCGTTTCTCCAGACCTGCGGCGGGCCTTGCAGGAGTTTCAGGCGGATAGACCGGATCGTTGTCCGCCTGATAGGCTGTTTGTTCCTGATGATTGGACCAGTAAAGTCATCTCTGAGGTGCATTCTTCTGCGTTGGCAGGTCATCCTGGAATTTTTGGTACCAGGGATTTGGTGGCAAGATCCTTCTGGTGGCCTTCCCTGTCACGAGATGTGCGAGGCTTTGTGCAGTCTTGTGACGTTTGTGCTCGGGCCAAGCCTTGTTGTTCTCGGGCTAGTGGATTATTGTTGCCCTTGCCTATTCCTAAGAGGCCTTGGACACACATCTCGATGGATTTTATTTCAGATCTGCCTGTTTCTCAGAAGATGTCTGTCATCTGGGTGGTGTGTGACCGTTTTTCTAAGATGGTTCATTTGGTTCCCCTGCCCAAATTGCCTTCTTCTTCCGAGTTGGTGCCCCTGTTTTTTCAAAATGTTGTTCGTTTGCATGGTATTCCTGAGAATATCGTTTCTGACAGAGGAACCCAATTTGTGTCTAGATTTTGGCGGGCATTTTGTGCTAGGATGGGCATAGATTTGTCTTTTTCGTCTGCTTTTCACCCTCAGACTAATGGCCAGACCGAGCGGACTAATCAGACCCTGGAGACATATCTGAGGTGTTTTGTGTCTGCTGACCAGGATGATTGGGTTGCTTTTTTGCCATTGGCGGAGTTCGCCCTCAATAATCGGGCCAGCTCTGCCACCTTGGTTTCCCCGTTTTTCTGTAATTCGGGGTTCCATCCTCGATTTTCCTCCGGTCAGATGGAATCCTCGGATTGTCCTGGAGTGGATGCGGTGGTGGAGAGATTGCATCATATCTGGGGGCAGGTGATGGACAATTTAAAGTTGTCCCAGGAGAAGACTCAGCTTTTTGCCAACCGTCACCGTCGTGTTGGTCCTCGGCTTTGTGTTGGAGATTTGGTGTGGTTGTCTTCTCGTTTTGTCCCTATGAGGGTCTCATCTCCTAAGTTTAAGCCTCGGTTCATCGGTCCGTATAAAATATTGGAGATTCTTAACCCTGTTTCCTTCCGTTTGGACCTCCCTGCATCCTTTTCTATTCATAACGTTTTTCATCGGTCGTTATTGCGCAGGTATGAGGCACCGGTTGTGCCTTCCGTTGAGCCTCCTGCTCCGGTGTTGGTTGAGGGTGAGTTGGAGTACGTTGTGGAAAAAATCCTAGACTCCCGTGTTTCCAGACGGAGACTCCAGTATCTGGTCAAGTGGAAGGGATATGGCCAGGAGGATAATTCTTGGGTCACTGCATCTGATGTTCATGCCTCTGATCTGGTTCGTGCCTTTCATAGGGCCCATCCTGATCGCCCTGGTGGTTCTGGTGAGGGTTCGGTGCCCCCTCCTTGAGGGGGGGGTACTGTTGTGAATTTGGATTCTGGGCTCCCCCGGTGGCTACTGGTGGAATTGAACTTGTGACATCATCTTCCCTGTTCACCTGTTCTGATTAGATCTGGGTGTCGCTATATAACCTGGCTTCTCTGTTAGATGCTTGCCGGTCAACAATGTTATCAGAAGCCTCTCTGTGCTTGTTCCTGCTCCCAGACATCTACTAGATAAGTTGGACATTCGTCCATGTTTTGTTTTTGTATTTTGGTTCCAGTTCACAGCTGCAGTTTCGTTACTGTGTCTGGAAAGCTCTTGTTGATCAGGAATTGCCACTCTGGTATTATGAGTTAATGCCAGAGTCCTAAAGTAATTTCTGGATGTGTTTTGTTAGGGTTTTCTACTGACCATGAAAGTATGCTTTCTGTCTTCTGCTATCTAGAAAGCGGACCTCAAATTTGCTAAAACTATTTTCCTGCTGCGTTTGTTGTTTCATCTCATATCACCGCCAATATATGTGGGGGGCCTCTGTCTCCTTTTTGGGCATTTCTCTAGAGGTGAGTCAGGTCTTATATTTCCCTCTGCTAGCATTATTTAGTTCTCCGGCCGGCGCTGGGCATATAGGGATAAAAAGTAGGACATGCTACCTGGCTACTTCTAGACGATGCGGTAGGTTTAGTTCATGGTCAGTATAGTTACATCTTCCAAGAGCTTGTTCCTATAGAGGCTTATGCTAGTTCTCTGGCCATGGAGATCATGACAGTGAGGAGTTTCGCCCAGGACAGTCAGAAGTGGAGCATGTCAGTGAGGTGAGTACTTGCCTCGTCAGATTGGTAAGTATTCACTGTCACATCGACACATGTGACAATTTGATTTTTTCTTTTTTTTAGAGCTCTTCTACTGCGGCAGAGACAGGGCAGGAGCAGCGGAGTCAAGGTCCGGTGGGAAGACGGCAGCGGGTACGTATACAAGGCTGACAGTCCTCAGTGTAATATTCTTGAATCTTCCTTTCTTTCCACTCGCATTTCTTTACTTTTTTCTTCTGGAATCCTTTTGTATGCTGACTTTCCTATTCATGCCATTTCTCAGCATCTTTTTTCTTTCTTTTTAATTGAGCAAACTTTAATGATTTTCTTTAATTTTTAGGTTTCACAACAAGAGGATGACCTAATCGAGAATGACCTCCTTATCACCCTGGTCCAGGAGCGAGTCCCGTTGTGGGACACCCGGGATCCACTGCACTCGAACAACATCACGATCCGGCGGTTATGGAATGAGGTGGCCCAAGCGATGTGGGATGGCTGGGACAACCCCTGACACGGGTCCGAACTGCATTTGGTAAGTATTGCACTGCAGTGTGAAGCAGCAGAGACCTTGGCCGTGCTCACTCAACTGTGTGTGATGAAAGAAACTCTCAGGAGTTTCTCTAATCACACACAGTTGTGTGAGCACGGCCAAAAGTCCTTTTTCCGACCACAATTTTTTTTTAACAGTATCCAAAGTCAAAACACATTGGCGTTCGATGAAGGACCGCTTCAACAAGGACCTGCGTCAAGAGAGCTGTGTTCCCAGTGGTTCAGGAGCAAGGATCAGACGCTACAAACACCATCGAGTACTGTCATTTTTTAAGACCGGTCCTTGCACAGAGAACATAAGTATTTATCACGTGCATTAGGTTGTATTGTATTGCCATAATCTGTATTTTTACATTCCACAGGATTTTGCGTCTGGTAAATTTTTTATAGTAATTTTCTTTTTCCTTTTTTCACAGCACATACAGCACTACTGTTGGCCCAGGTTCTGGAGCGGTCCTTCATCCGACAGCCACGGACCTGTCCCAGCCATCAAGCAGCGCAGCAGCAAGTGGGCCTTCCACACTAACTGGAGACCAGGGAGCTGGTCTATCAGGTCTTCCCCTTTCGCAGTCCTCTTCCACTGCCTCCTTTTTTTGGGGCTCCTCCCGGCAGCGGCAGAGGGCTTCGGACAGGTCACTCATGCCCGAGTTTTTGCACTTGAGCTCGATTTTACACGACGCAATCAAGGCTTTGGGTGACCGAATGGATGTTTCACATAACCTCTTGAATGCACGTATCCAGGAGGTCAGCAAAAGCCTTGATCAAATGATGAAATCAGATGAAAGCTGACCTCCAGAGGCCAGCACATCATTTTTTTGATCAAATTGAGCAGGGCATGTCGGAACACCTTACTCCTGATCTCCAGCTGAGTGTCATGCAGGCCTGCAATGCTGCTTACGTGTAGGCTATGCAGCAGAGTCGGTATTTCCAGCAGACAGTGGGGGCATATCCACCTGTGCCTTCACTGTCATGATTGTCCTCAATGCTGACCTCTGCTGCATCCCACTGCATGGCCACCTCAATTCCTTCCACAGCCGGACACCACTACAGCACCACCACCATGCCGAGTGCAGTTGGACATCCCACCGCCACCACCATGACATCCGCTGCTCTTGCTTGGACCTCCTCCACTGACACCACGATGCAGCAGGACCCTGGCATGGCCTTCCGTACTGCCACCTCCACGATGCAGCAGGACCCTGGCATGGCCTTCCGTACCGCCACCTCCACGATGCAGAAGGACCCTGGCATGGCCTTCCGTACCGCCACCTCCATGATGCTGCAGGACCCTGGCATGGCCTTCTGTACTGCCACCTCCACGATGCAGCAGGACCCTGGCATGGCCTTCCGCTCTACAAGCGCTATGGACTCTGGCATGACTTTCCACTCTACAAGCGCTATGGACTCTGGCATGGCTGCACGATCTACGAGCACTATGGACTCTGACACAGTGCAGCCGGACCCTGACAGGTCACCCGCCACCACGCCACATGAGCCCACCAAGACCTCCCACAACCAGGCAAACCAAAAAAAAAACACAGAAAAAAAAACAGAGGACTCTTAGCATTCCTCCCCCTTCACCTCCCAATGTGTCTGTAATGTCAGGTTTGTCTCACCCTTCCAGTGCATCTCAAGCCTCTCATGTGTCAAGCCCCATCCCCGAACTTCCAGACCCTTCTAGTTTCATTGCTCCTTCTCCTGCCACCTCTGCGTCTTCCACGGTTAGCCAGGCCTCAGTTCTTCACACACCACGTTTACATTACTCTACCCCAAGCCGGCACAGTAAATACATTTTTTAGTTGTTTACAAAATAAAAAAAGTTTGATTTGCCACAATTATGTTTGGTTTATTGTGACTTCCGCCGCCGGCAACACACACCGTGCGCCAAGAAACTTCGCCACACACTTAATTTTTGGGCCACATCATATCTCCATTAGTTAAAAATAAAAAGACTGCAGCTTTGTGTGTCTTTAGTATACAGATATGAGGTTGGCCAAAAAATATTACACGTATCTCCATAATCTCTTTTTGTCTGTGCCTAGTGTGGCAGTCTGAAGAGAAAATGGTGGAAATACAGTGCAGACCTCTACTGAACAGGTCAGGTGTCAAAAAACTCATTAGTTATGACACCTGACCTGTTGAGTAGAGAACTGCCTTGTATAACCACCATTTTCTCTTCTTTATACATAATCTATTACACACAAATTGAGGGACAATGGTGGTCACACACTACATATCTATGCTCACCTGCACAGGTGTCAGAAATAGTGAATTCATGAGCCTGTATATGTTTATCATTAATTCATTATTTCTGACACCTGACTTGATGAGTATAGATAGTGTGACAGTCATTGTCTCTTCAGTTTGTGTCCAATGGATACAGGAGAAGAGAATCATGACACAATGACGTCAAAAAGCTTACCAATAAAGCAACATGGCTGTCATTACTAGCAGTATGTGGCCAGTGTTTTATATCAGTATTTGTAAGTCAAAACAAGGAGTGGAACAATTAGAGGTAAATTATGATATTAACATAATAACTAGCACCTCTGCTTTTATCACCCACTCCTGGTTTTGGATTACAAAAACTGATATTAAATACAGATCAAATATTGCCAGTTTTAGGACAGCCTTGGTTTGGAGAGGAAAAAGATAGGAGACACGGTCAACATAACCAAAACTAAAGTTTATTAATGAGAAATATTATTATCATTGTAGAAAATTACTGGTACAGATGTAATTACAACAGGACATTTACACAACATTGTCCTGCCATGATACACGTCCAATATCTGAATAAAAAAAGGCAGCAAATTGGTCCCGCATGTGACTAACGGCTGCAGTTGACCGCATCGGGTGATGATGGAAATCGGGTAGTGGGTGTGCAACTGGTTCATCCAGTTCAATGTTGGGTTGCTCCTTAACCATTATATAATTGTGCAGAACCACACAGGCTTTGACCACCTCGTCGACTGTTTCCACGTTTAGATTAATGGCTGATGCAAGAATGCGCCATTTAGCGACCAGAATGCCAAAGGTACACTCAACTGTTCTTCGGGCCCTGGTCAGTCTGTAGTTAAAGATCCTTCTAGTGTGGTTCAAGTCCCGACTGGAATAGGGCTTCAGTAGGTTTTCACACATCTGAAAGGCCTCATCCCCAACCATAACAAATGGCATCGGTGGACCTTGAGTGTTGGGGAGAGGTTGTGGTGGGGGAAAATTGAAATTTTTGCCATACACACGGCATCCCATATCCGAGTTCTTGAAAGTCTGGGAATCGTTGCCACGGCCAAAAGCTCCAATGTCCACGGCGATGAAGCGACAGTTCGCATCGGCTATTGCCATGAGCACAACAGAAAAATATTTTTTGTAATTGAAGTACTCCGATCCTGTTCTGGCTGGTTTGATAATGCGAATGTGCTTTCCATCCACCGCTCCTAAACAGTTGGGGAAATCACACACACTCCAGAATTTTTCTGCAATTTCAAGCCACATGTCCAAGGTGGGTAGGGGTATAAACTCATCCCGGAGTACATTCCATAAAGCCCGGCAGGTGTCCACAACTATTCCGGACAGGGTGGATATTCCAAGACGGTATTGGAAGAGGAGGGATGATAAACTCTCTCCGGTTGCCAGAAATCTGGAAGAAAAACAAACACAAAAAACATTACAATCTATTCTTTTTATGGTGTGGTTACGCTGAAGAAAGAAAGGAAAATACCCAAAAAATACATGTCAGAAAACACTAAATTTGGACTGTCATTGGTTTAGATTTTGAACGTACCTTAATGTAACCAGCAGACTTCCTCCGGTGGAATCGCTCTACGGAGCTGGGTGTCCTGTCGCCGTATGGCTCCTTAGACACGAGAAAGCAAGTCCCGGAACAAGTCTTGCGACATCCTGGTGTATTCCTGGAATTTCTCCGGGTTGGCATTAAGCTCGGCATAGAGCGTGTGATAGGCTCCACAGCTCTCACGTAGTTCGATAATGGGGTGCCTCCAAAAACGCCTACGTTGTCTCCTTCTCCATCTTTCGCGATTTCTGTCTTGCTCCCAAGCAAAAGCACAGGCAAGAAACATTTTGAAGCTGAAATCCAGGTTGAAATAAAAGCTATCCATGCGAAGATCCATCATGACACAGGATACAGTAGCAAACTGTTAAAATTTCAGTAGCCCTAGGGTCTATATATAGAGATCCCATAATACACGCCCTCTGTATTCCCATTGGCGGTGTCTGGTTATCTTGATTTTTCTCTTGTGAAATTTCTCATCATGCACACCAAAAACGCAAACGCAGGAAAAAACGCATATAAACGCGTACAAACGCGGCGTTTTTTAAAACGCATGCGACAACGCATGGGTCTAAAAAACACCGCATTTGTATGCGTTTATATGCGTTTTTTCCACCACTTGCGGATGCGTTTTAAATGCTGCGGATTTAAACGCTAATGTGAAACAAGCCTAAATGCTACAAACTATTTTAAAGTCAGGTACCTTAGGCTAGTTTCACATTAGCGATACCTTCCGATACTTGAAAGTATCGGTATCGCATAGTATCGGCCGATACCCGAAAGATATCGGATATCGCCGATACCGATACCCGATACCAATACAAGTCAATGGGACACAAGTATCGGAAGCTATCCTGTATGGTTCCCAGGGTCTGAAGGAGAGGAAACTCTCCTTCAGGCCCTGGGATCCATATTCATGTAAAAAATAAAGAATTAAAATAAAAAATATGGATATACTCACCCGTCCGGCGGCCCCTGGACTTTACCGATTGTAACCGGCAGCCTCCGTTCCTAAGAATGAGGAGTTTAGGACCCTCGATGACGTCGCGGCTTGTGATTGGTCACGTGAGCGGTCACATGAGCGGCACGCGACCAATCACAAGCCGCGACATCATCGAGGGTCCTAAACTCCTCATTCTTAGGAACGGAGGCTGCCGGTAAGGTCCAGGGGCCGCCGGACGGGTGAGTATATCCATATTTTTTATTTTAATTCTTTATTTTTTACATGAATATGGATCCCAGGGCCTGAAGGAGAGTCTCCTCTCCTCCAGACCCTGGGAACCATACACTGGGAACTTCCGATTCCGATTTCCGATACCACAAAAATATCGGAACTCGGTACCGCAAGTATCGGCCGATATGTGGAAGAAAGATGCGGCCGCACTCTCCGGTCTTGAAAAACAGGTTATTTTATTGTACGAACATACCTTCACGGCACGGGGGTGTATCTACAAGAAAGGTACAGGCAGAACGACGGCCGTTTCGCGCCCGTATGGCGCTTCAACGGGTTCTCGTGAACCCGTTGAAGCACCATACGGGTGCGAAACGGCCGTCGTTCTGCCTGTACCTTTCTTGTAGATACACCCCCGTGCCGTGAAGGTATGTTCGTACAATAAAGTAACCTGTTTTTCAAGACCGGAGAGTGCGGCCGCATCTTTCTTCCACATAACTGCAAGTGAGTCTTTATTCACGGCCTGAGCACCCGACGTCAGCGGACCAGCTGGAGTGAACTCAATCAGGAGGCTTACACCAAACCATACCGGTAGTGCAGGTACCTGGTTTTTTTTTGTTTTTTTTTTTCTTTTTTCGCATAGTATCGGCCGATACCCCGATACTTGCGGTATCGGAATGCTCAACACGAATTATGTATAAAGAAGAGAAAATGGTGGTTATACAAGGCAGTTCTCTACTCAACAGGTCAGGTGTCATCATAACTAATGAGTTTTTTGACACCTGACCTGTTCAGTAGAGGTCTGCACTGTATTTCCACCATTTTCTCTTCAGACTGCCACACTAGGCACAGACAAAAAGAGATTATGGAGATATATGTAATATTTTTTGGCCAACCTCATATCTGTATACTAAAGACACACAAAGCTGCAGTCTTTTTATTTTTAACTACTGGAGATATGATGTGGCCCAAAAAGTAAGTGTGTGGCGAAGTTTCTTGGCGCACGGTGTGTGTTGCCGGCGGTGGAAGACACAATGAACCAAACATAATTGTGGCAAATCAAACTTTTTTTATTTTGTAAACAACTAAAAAATGTATTTACTGCGCCGGCTTGGGGTAGAGTGATGTAAATGGGGGATGTGAAGAACTGAGGTCTGGCTAACTGTGGAAGATGCAGAGGTGGCAGGAGAAGGGGCAATGAAACTAGAAGGGTCTGGAAGTTCGGGGATGGGGCTTGACACATGAGAGGCTTGAGACGCACTGGAAGGGTGAGACAAACCTGACATTACAGACACATTGGGAGGTGAAGGGGGAGGAATGCTAAGAGTCCTCTGTTTTTTTTTTCTGTGTTTTTTTTGGGGTTTGACTGGTTGTGGGAGGTCTTGGTGGGCTCATATGGCATGGCGTGGTGGCGGGTGACCTGTCAGGGTCCGGCTGCACTGTGTCAGAGTCCATAGTGCTCGTAGATCGTGCAGCCATGCCAGAGTCCATAGTGCTCGTAGAGCATGCAGCCATGCCAGAGTCCATAGCGCTCGTAGAGCGTGCAGCCATGCCAGAGTCCATAGTGCTCATAGAGCGTGCAGCCATGCCAGAGTACATAGCACTTGTAGAGCGGAAGGCCATGCCAGAGTCCATGGCGCTTGTAGAGCAGAAGGCCATGCCAGGGTCCTGCTGCATCGTGGTGGTGGTGGCGGTACGGAAGGCCATGCCAGGGTCCTGCTGCATCGTGGTGGTGGCGGTACGGAAGGCCATGCCAGGGTCCTGCTGCATCATGGAGGTGGCGGTACGGAAGGCCATGCCAGGGTCCTGCTGCATCGTGGAGGTGGCGGTACGGAAGGCCATGCCAGGGTCCTGCTGCATCGTGGTGTCAATGGAGGAGGTCCAAGCAGGAGCAGCGGATGTCATGGTGGTGGCGGTGGGATGTCCAACTGCACTCGGCATGGTGGTGGTGCTGTAGTCGTGTCCAGCTGTGGAAGGAATTGAGGTGGCCGTGCAGTGGGATGCAGCAGAGGTCGGCATTGAGGACAATCGTGACAGTGAAGGCACAGGTGGATATGCCCCCATTGTCTGCTGGAAATACCGACTCTGTTGCATAGCCTGCACGTAAGCAGCATTGCAGGCCTGCATGACACTCAGCTGGAGATCAGGAGTAAGGTGTTCCGACATGCCCTGCTCAATTTGATTAAAAAAATGATGTGCTGGCCTCTGGAGGTCGGCTTTCACTTGATCAAGGCTTTTGCTGACCTCCTGGATATGTGCATTCAAGAGGTTATGTGAAACATCCATTCGGTCACCCAAAGCCTTGATTGCGTCGTGTAAAACCGACCTCAAGTGCAAAAACTTGGGCATGAGTGACCTGTCCAAAGCCATCTGCCGCTGCCGAGAGAAGCCCAAAAAAAAAGGGGCAGTGGAAGAGGACTGCGAAAGGGGAAGACCTGATGGACCAGCTCCCTAGTCTCCAGTTAGTGTGGAAGGCCCACTTGCTGCTGCGCTGCTTGATGGCTGGGACGGGTCCATGGCTGTCGGATGAAGGACCGCTCCAGAACCTGGGCCAACAGTAGTGCTGTATGTGCTGTGAAAAGAGGAAAAAGAAAATTACTATAAAAAATTTACCAGACGCAAAATCCTGTGGAATGTAAAAATACAGATTATGGCAATACAATACAACCTAATGCACGTGATAAATACTTACGTTCTCTGGGCAAGGACTGGTCTTAAAAATGACAGTACTCGATGGTATTTGTAGCGTCTGATCCTTGCTCCTGAACCACTGGGAACACGGCTCTCTTGATGCAGGTCCTTGTTGAAGTGGTCCTTTATCGAACGCCAACGTGTTTTGACTTTGGATACTGTTAAAAAAAAAATGTGGTCAGAAAAAGGACTTTTGGCCATGCTCACACAACTGTGTGTGATGAGAGAAACTCCTGAGAGTTTCTTTCATCACACACAGTCGAGTGAGCACGGCCAAGGTCTCTGCTGCTTCACACTGCAGTGCAATACTTACCAAATGCAGTTCGGACCCGTGTTGGGGCGTTGTCCCAGCCATCCCACATCGCTTGGGCCACCTCATTCCATAACCGCCGGATCGTGATGTTGTTCGAGTGCAGTGGATCCCGGGTGTCCCACAACGGGACTCGCTCCTGGACCAGGGTGATAAGGAGGTCATTCTCGATTAGGTCATCCTCCCGTTGTGAAACCTAAAAATTAAATAAAATCATTAAAGTTTGCTCCATTAAAAAAAAGAAAAAAGATGCTGAGAAATGGCATGAATAGGAAAGTCAGCACACAAAAGGATTCCAGAAGAAAAAAGTAAAGAAATATGAGTGGAAAGAAAGGAAGATTCAAGAATATTACACTGAGGACTGTCAGCCTTGTATACGTACCCGCTGCCGTCTTCCCACCGGACCTTGACTCCGCTGCTCCTGCCCTGTCTCTGCCGCAGTAGAAGAGCTCTAAAAAAAAGAGAAAATCAAAGTGTCACATGTGTCGATGTGACAGTGAATACTTACCAATCTGACGAGGCAAGTACTCACCTCACTGACAGGCTCCACTTCCGACTGTCCTGGGCGAAACTCCTCACCAGATGAAGAATCCGAAGAAGACATTCTGATGCATGTAGAAAGAAAGAAATGGCAGAAATTAGGACATGTAGAGACAGAAAATAGAAAATAAAGGCATTGGCTAGGATATTCTCACATTGTTCAGGGTCTTGTTTTCCTCCAAGATGTGGCCTGTGTCTCGTCTGCTTCAGAGTGTGGTGAGAAGTGACCTGCAACTGTCCACACCCTCCCTTTATCACCTTGATGGTGGGGGGTGGCTTATCAGTAGTGTTGAGCATTCCGATACTGCAAATATTGGGTATCGGCCGATATTCGCTGTATCAGAATTCCGATACCGAGTTCCGATATTTTTGCGTTATCGGAAATCGGAATCGGGATCCATATTCATGTAGAAAATAAAGAATAAAAATAAAAAATATGGATATACTCATCCACCGACGGCCCCTGGCTCTCAGCGGTGCAACCAGCAACCTCCGTTCCTAGGAATGCAGTGAGTGTAGGACCTGCGATGACGTCGCGGTCTTGTGATTGGTCGCGTGACCGCTCATGTGACCGCTCACGTGACCGCGACGTCATCGAAGGTCCTTCACTCAGCATTCTTAGGAACGGAGGCAGACGCTTGCAGCGGTGACAGCCATGGGCTGTCCGAGGGTGAGTATATCCATATTTTTTATTTTTATTCTTTATTTTTTACATGAATATGGATCCCAGGGCCTGAAGGAGAGTTTCCTCTCCTTCACACCCTGGGAACCATCCAGGATCGCTCCCTATTACGTTCCGATATTTGTGTCCCATTGACTTGTATTGGTATCGGTATCGGCGATATCCGATATTTTTTTGATATCGGCCGATCCAATCTGATACCGATACTTTCAAATATCAGAAGGTATCGCTCAACACTACTTATCAGTGTCTAGACATGTTTTTCTATATTGAAACGCATGCGTTCAAGAACGCAACCAAACGCATGTGCTTGTAAACGCATGCATTTACATAGACAGCAATGCGTTTTTTTTGTCGCAATTCTTGCGCAATCGACCACATGCGTTTCCAGGCGGCAAATAGACGCCTCTAAAAATTACTACATGTTGCATTTCCGCGCCAAGCCGCAAACGACGAGACAACGCATGCGTTGTCAAACGCGGCAAAACGCGAACAAAAAAAACCGCATGCGTCGCTAATGTTAAATATAGGAATACACAACGCATGCGTTTATATGTGGTCCAAACGCTGCGGTCACAACCGCAAATGTGAAACCAGCCTTACTATATGACGTTAAGAAAAGAATAATTTTTTGTGGCATATGGATCAGGCCTCTATAACACACTAGATGCTATTTTAACGCCAGGTCCCTTACTATATGACGTTAATAACAAAATAATTTTTGTGGCCTCTCCACCAGGCCTCTGCAGCTTAATTTCAACCCAACCAAATGACAAAGTGTGATACGGCGGGTTGTCTAATTTTTTGCAACTGAAATATTATATATTTTTTTAATGTGCCTTAGGGTACTGTCACACAGTGCCATTTTGATCGCTACGACGGCACGATCCGTGACGTCGCAGCGATCGTATGATTATCGCTCCAGCGTCGTAGACTGCGGTCACACGTTGCAATCACGGCGCTGGAGCGATGCCGAAGTCCCCGGGTAACCAGGGTAAACATCGGGTTACTAAGCGCAGGGCCGCGCTTAGTAACCCGATGTTTACCGTGGTTACCAGCGTAAAAGTAAAAAACAACAAACCGTACATACTCACCATCTGATGTCCGTCAGGTCCCTTGCAGTCTGCTTCCCGCTGTGACTGTCTGCCGGCCGGAAAGTGAGAGCAGATCACAGCGGTGACGTCACCGCTGCGCTCTGCTCTCACTGTACGGCCGGATCTCAGTCAGAGCAGGAAGCAGACGGCAAAGGGACCTGACGGACATCAGATGGTGAGTATGTATGGTTTTTTTTTTTTTACTTTTACGCTGGTAACCACGGTAAACATCGGGTTACTAAGCGCGGCCCTGCGCTTAGTTACCCGATGTTTACCCTGGTTACCAGCGAACGCATCGCTGGATCGCTGTCACACACAACGATCCAGCGATGACAGCGGGAGATCCAGCGACGAAAGAAAGTTTCAAACGATGTGCTACGACGTACGATTCTCAGCTGGGTGCCTGATCGCAGTAGCGTGTCAGACACTGCGAGATCGTAACGATATCGCTACAACGTCACGAATCGGGCCGTCGTAGCGATAAAAATGCCACTGTGTGACGGTACCGTTAGGTCTGAAGACAGTTTTATATCACCACAGCACTAAATGGTGGGATACAGCAGGCTGTTTCACATTTAGCTAGTGAAGAAATATTAATTAGAATGCTATACTCGTGCACTGCTTCTATTGTGCTCCATGCACAACACGTGCCCTGCTGGCATTCTTAGTGGACCTCAGTAATATCCAAAAAAGAAAAGAAAAGTGCTGGAAGATAAATTTGACAGCCACATTTTACAATAGCTAGCTACACTATCTAACTGATATACACCCACCTAACTAACTAGCTAAAATCTTGATGTTTAACAGTGCTAGCGTCAGGAGCAGCCTCTCTGCGCTGTTGCAGTGTCGAAATGGCGCTAAAACAAGATGTCCGCTATTTATATGGAGAATGACATGTGATTTTAGCAGCCAATGACAAAAGTGTCAGGACATTGTGGGTGTTTCCTGTGCCCTGATTGGCTAGCCGCAAAGTGCGCACCTAAAGTTAGTAAAAAAAAATGACTGTTTTACAAGAACACCGTGCCTCTGAGCTTTGCAAGCTCCCTCCCCTCATCAAACACGTGCCAAACACTCATGATACACCAAAGTTATCGTTGCTAAAGTTCTAAAAATACTTTTGTATACACTAAAACTATTATTGCTAAAGTGCTGAAAATACTTTTGTGGCAACACAAATATTTTCTAACACTTTTACCGAATATTACCGATTTTTTTCCGATTTTATAAAATTTTGCTCGTGTTTCTGATCACGAATCCGAATATGCCGTATTTGTGCCGAATTTATGTTTGGGTATCATTTTCTGATCAAATTAGCTCATCAGTACTAGTGACACCTTGGTTTCTAGTGCTTTAGTTCTCCATCCCCTGGTGTGTGCTAGTTTATTTCTCCAACCCAAGCTGTTTTGTAGTTTAGTTCTCCAACCCCTGTTGTCTATTATTTTAGTTATCCATTGTATGGCTTATAGTGGTTTAGTTCTACAACCCTTGCTGTTTAGTAGTTTAGTTCTCCAACCCTGTTGTCTGTTTAGTTATCCATCGTATGGTGTGTTGTGGTTAATTTCTCCATCCCCAAGCACCCTGCAAGCCTTGGGGATTGCAAGACTTGTGGAGCAGCCCCTTCCCCAACTGTCCCTACAGCCACCAGAGTCACCTAGTGCCCAGTCATCTAGATGTAACTACCCTGTCCGTGCTTGCTCGTCTAGGTGTCATTGTTGAAATGCACCCTGGCAGACATAGAATTTTTTAGGGAATGGGTGATGTTGTCTGTGACTTGTTGCTGTAGTGCAGGTACATTTTTCTTAGAGAAGTAATGGTGACTGGGCAACTGGTACTGGGGGGCTGCGACGGCATTCAGCTTTTGGAAACCATCAGTATCCATATGGCATAAAGGCTGCATTTCTGAGGCCAACAGATTGGAATGGCCATGCAATAATCACAGAGATCACAGGTCATGAGTCATACAGAAACAAGCTCTGTGATCTTTATAGTGAATAGCTCTCAGCTGGCCCCTATCGTCCACACAATAATATGACTGGGCGACGAACTATCCGAGGAGGCCGCAGGCTGTTCACAATAATTATTTCTCAGAAAAGTAATAGTGAGCGTACGGCTTATTCACATCCAAATTAGAACACATGGAATATGTGTCTATCCCGCCGTACAATCACTGCTAACTTCACGATAACCATACACACCTCTCTGCCAACAACAATCCTCTTTTTAACTCACTAAATAAATACAGGCCAATTGGATGCCATTCTTTTTTTGAGGTTCACACCATCAGGGTGTTCCATCCCCTCTCCCTCAGAGTAGCAGTCATATACCGGCCCCTAGGCTCACCCACCCACTTCCTTGACCACTTTTATGCATTGCAGCCACACTTCCTGTCCTCAGAATTGTCAACCCTTATCCTAGGAGACTTCAACAGCTCCACCTCCCCAGCTGCATTCCAGCTTCTATCTCTAGCCAATTCTCGCAGAATCTCACAACTTTCAAACTCTGAGACACACAAAGACGGTAACACCCCTGATCTGGACTTTGTCCGGGTCAGTTCAATCTCGTACCTAGATGACTCACCTTTTAAACTTTGTTCGTCATTCAATTAGGAGTATAACCACAACTTAGACATTTTTAGGTGCTCCCTAAAAGCATCTGTTTAGGGAGGCCTATCACATTCCCTAATCAAAGTCCTTTTTGTATATATAGCATATTCTCTACTTCTCTGAACATAATTCACCATCAAACTCAATTGTACCCAAAAGGCTCATGGAGCCTTTATCTACCCCCTATTTCCTCAAGATGGTTGTACCATCATTGTAAATAAGCACCTGTGGTGGGTGTCACGGCCACTTCAAACTTGGTAACTTTTGACTACTTTATATGACTTGCTGACTTGTAAAGCTATGCGGAATGTGTTTGCGGTATATAAATAAAGGTTATTATTATTAGTAGCTTGAACTTGGTGAAATTCAAGCTGTTAACTTTGGCATGTGTAGGATTATAGAATCTTTTACATGTTCACAACTGCACAAACGAGGGTTTGCTGCTGTGATGACCAAGGGTGGAGTAGGGTGAATATGACAAGCTGCTCGACTGTGAGAGAGGTGCAGGCGGAGCTGTTACAGTGGATGAGAAAGATGGGGCGTGCTTGGTATGTAAGATCGGTCAAAAACAGCAGGCATGTCCAATTCCATAGCAGCTGACAGGCTCTCAGTCATCACAACTGTAGGGGAGAAACAAGTGGAGGTTCTTCGGCCAGAGACCTGTGTGATAGCACTTGCCACTGTGAGGGAGGAGGAAGAACCAGAAGATGCAGTTGATGGGGTGGACGGTGGTTGGCGAGACCCGCTAGTCTGCATTGACATTACCAGATTAACGCATGTTGATCGCGCAGGTGCCAGGTATGAAGTACTGAAATTAGTTTATTTTTTAAAAAGTTGACAGATAGCATATCATACCTGTCTCACAACCCTAAACAGCTATTCAGTACTTTCAATTCTTTCCTGCGTCCACCAGTTCCCCCTCCCTCTCCTCTCATATCACTGAATACTTTGCCTCACCACCTGTGAACTTGACAAAATAACGTCCCACCTCATTCCAACCTTACCACAGTCTTCACCACAAGCTTAACCCACCTCTTCATCCTGTCACTAACAAATGGTGTCTTCCACCCTGATTGAAACATACCTCAATCACACCCATCCTAAAAAACCCACCCTTGACCCATCCTCTGTGTCTACCTATCGCCCAATATCATTTCTCCCCTATGCCTCCAAACTACTGGAACAACACATCCATTTTGAACTGTCCCCCACTTCTCCTCTTGCCCCCTCTTTGACCGCTTACAATCAGACTTTACACTGCACCATTCCACTGAAACTGCCCTAACTAAAGTCACCAACGACCTACTAATCGCCAAATGAAAGTGACTCAAGTTTGTCCTCCTCCTTCCCCTGGACCTGGCATCTGTTTTTGACACAGTGGACCATTCCCTCATACTACAGGCTTTCTGATCGGTTGATATTACAGACATGGCCCTTTGTTGGATTGCCTTGTACCTAACAGACAGGACATTCAGTGTCTCCGACTCACACACCACCTTCTCATCTTGCCCCCTATATGTCGGTGTCCATCAAGATTCAGTTGTAGGATCAGCAACTTTGCTTAGAGGGCGCACTGAAAAGATGGTAACAAATTGCAAGCTTTTGAGACTACTCAGGTCTAGTGTTGAGCGATACTTTCCGATATCGGAAAGTATCGGTATCGGAAAGTATCGGCCGATACCGTCAAAATATCGGATCCAATCCGATACCGATACCCGATCCCAATGCAAGTCAATGGGACGAAAATATCGGAATTAAAATAAACCCTTTATACACTTGTAGGTTCATTCTACATGAAGGAAAACAACTAAGAATAATGTAGGATGTATTGGGGGACGTGGCGGAGACATTAAAGGCACAGAGGTTTAGCCCAATGTAATAGAATAGCAGGATTTTTTTTTTTTTTGATGACGTTCGGCGTTAGAAAGAATTTGACTATGTTAATTTTTTTTTTTTTTTGATGTCACATATTGATGTTTCACTACTTCAACGCCCTTCACCTTCTTTTTTACTTCTCCCACGCTTTCTTCTTCATTATCCTCATCATCAGCTTCTTTGACATCAACTTCTTCACCTTATTCATCTTCTTCTTCATCTTCTACCTATTATTTTTTGGGTTACATTGTTCATATTCTTTTTATTTTACTATTATCTTCATCATATTCTACTTCTTCATCATATTCTTATTTGTGACAGGCATTCCTGTAGTTGTTATCTATAAAAGTTTGAAGATTACACCTTCCGTTCTGCCTGTCACAAAACAGTTACATTTGTCCGCGTTCAGTTTGGCCTGCAGCATCAGGCTTTATCCAGGGGCACCACGAGGAGGAACGGACTCACCCCCATACACTGCTTAGTCTTCTTCTGCTTATAATTTAGATAATATTTTTTGCTCTGATATTTAGTGTTATGCTTAATGTTCTTCTGCTCTTTGTTCTGCAGCCTCTTGTTCTTCTGCTTCTCGGTCTTCCAGGTCGTCGTCGTCTCCAGGGTCGTCGTCTCCGGGGTCGTCGTCATCGGGGTGGTCTTCAGGGTCGTCGTCTCCGGGGTCGTCGTCATCACGGTGGTCTTCAGGGTCATCGTCTCCAGGGTCGTCGTCATCACGGTGGTTGTCGTCTCTGGTGTCGTCGTCATCTTAGGGGTGTTCTTCCAGGTCATCGTGTTTAGTCTCTTGAACTTGGAAATGTAGCAGAAGGTACAAGAAGGCTGAGAAAATGCCGAGAACCAGCTGATGGAACTGGAACTCGGATGGCTACCCGAAGGTCCAAGAGCCAATGGAACTACCGAGGACCAGCTGACGTTACTGGAACCCGGTTACTAAGCAGGAGGTACCCGTGCCTGAAAGCACTACCAAGGACCACTTGACGTTGGTGGAACTCGGATACCCAGAGGGAGGCACCTAAGCCAAAGGCTCTGCCCGGAACCAGCTGACGGTACTGGAACCAGGATGGGGAGCAGAAGGTACAAGAGCAAAAGACACTGCCGAGAACCAGCTGACGGTGCTGGAACCCGGATGGGTAGCCGAAGGTCCAAGAGCCAATGGAACTACCGAGGACCAGCTGACGTTACTGGAACCCGGTTACTAAGCAGGAGGTACCCGTGCCTGAAAGCACTACCAAGGACCACCTGACGTTGGTGGAACTCGGATACCCAGAGGGAGGCACCTAAGCCAAAGGCTCTGCCCGGAACCAGCTGACGGTACTGGAACCAGGATGGGGAGCAGAAGGTACAAGAGCAAGTGTCTGCATGGCTTTTGCAGGACACGATGCCGGCTGCACAGCAGGGGAACAGCTGGCGGTGCTGAACCCCACTGACACATTGGCTGGTGTTTTTCTCTGTGCAGCTAGCAGTACCGGGCCCGAACTGGCGGTGTTGGAGCCCGGGGTCAGCAGGAGGAGGAGAGGGAGCAGAGTGTAGGCCGAAGCCTGCACTGGCGGCAGCTTTGGGTCTGTTGTGCCTGCGTGGCTGTTGCAGGACACGTTGCCGGCTGCACAGCAGGGGAACAGCTGGCGGTGCTGAACCCCACTGACACATTGGCTGGTGTTTTTCTCTGTGCAGCTAGCAGTACCGGGCCCCAACTGGCGGTGTTGGAGCCCGGGCTCTGCAGGGGGAGCAGAGTGTAGGCCGAAGCCTAATCGAACCAATTTCAAAGGTAACCTTTAACCCCCCCTCAGGGGTTACAAAGTAGAAGAGCCACAGCTTATGCAGCAGTAGTGCTGCACAAGTCAAAGGTTGCTCTTTTAATTTGGCTCCTTGCACACGCTGAATGGAACACGTATAACATTTAGCCCTTTATACAGTCAAACTGTGTTGGAGGCGCGAGTTCCCTTTGTAATGAGACGCAGCACAGATGTCAAGAATCCCACCTTGGTGCTGGGTGCAGCCTCCTGAGCGTTGTTATTTGCTGTACAGGAGTCTGCGCTGTCGTGTTATCCCCTGGCCTAGCGCTGTTAGCGCTGCCCATCTTCTGACCTCATTTAATGTTGGCTGGTGCGGTTCGCGATGACCATGAATACCAGCCCCGCAGTGTCTTAACATTGTTAAAACACTGCTGGGCTGGGATTCATGGCCTGGTGCAGCACATATGTTCGCCTCTCACACTCGGGTCCTTACACCCGCTTCAGACTGTGCGGCGTCAGCTGATCCCTTATCGCATGCCACGGCCATGAAGCCGCACAGTCTGAAGAAGGCGGAAGGAGATGAGGGACAGGTGAACTGATGCACTGCTCATGCCCATCAAACACACCCTCGCAGTCCCAAGAAATAAGACACCGAGGGGCGTTGTGTGGGTCAGGGCGGCCGCAGAGGCGCAGGCAGCCAAACAATGATGCCAGAAGACGGGCAGCGCTACCAAGGGGGTTGCAGCGTGTCATTACAAAGGAAAGTCACACCACCGGGACGGTTAAATGGTCACACAGAGGACACATTTTAGACGTGTTTTCCGTTCCACATGTGCGAGGAGAATACGTTTATGAGCCACCTTGCACACATGCAGCATTACCGCTGTACAAGGTGGCCTTAAAAACGTACAAACGCCTGGGGGAGGGGGGACAGGTTCCCTTCAATTTCAGTTCTGGTGTCTGCGTGGCTTTTGCAGGACACGATGCCGGCTGCACAGCAGGGGAACAGCTGGCGGTGCTGAACCCCACTGACACATTGGCTGGTGTTTTTCTCTGTGCAGCTAGCAGTACCGGGCCCGAACTGGCGGTGTTGGAGCCCGGGGTCAGCAGGAGGAGGAGAGGGAGCAGAGTGTAGGCCGAAGCCTGCACTGGCGGCAGCTTTGGGTCTGTTGTGCCTGCGTGGCTGTTGCAGGAGACGTTGCCGGCTGCACAGCAGGGGAACAGCTGGCGGTGCTGAACCCCACTGACACATTGGCTGGTGTTTTTCTCTGTGCAGCTAGCAGTACCGGGCCCCAACTGGCGGTGTTAGAGCCCAGGGTCAGCAGGAGGAGCAGGGGGAGCGGAGTGTAGGCCGAAGCCTGCACTGGAGCAAGTTGAAAGGAAACCTTTAACCCCCCCCCCAGGCGTTTGTAGCTGGAAGAGCCATCGTGTACAGCACTAATGCTGGAAAAGGTAAACTTAGCTCTTTTAATTATGGTCCTTGCAGATGCTGAACCTAACACTTATGAAATGTGTCCCCTCACAGCGTTCAACCGTCCGGTAGGTGGAACTTTCCTTTGTCATGTGACGCAGCACAGCCGTCATTTTTACCCCCTTGGCGCCGTGCGCCGCCTCCTCAGCGTTGTTTGAATCTGTCCCGGAGCCTGCGCTGTTAGGTTACCCCTTGGCCATGCACACATTTTGCGCTGCCCGTCTTCTGACATCATTTGCTGTCAGGCTGGCTGCGCCTGTGCGGGTGCGCTGTCCGAGATTCAGCCTCGCGGTGTCGTCTAATGTAATCCCACCGCGGGCCTGGGATCCGTGTCCATGCGCAGTGCATATCCTCGCCTCTCACTCCCCTCCCTACGGCTTCTTAAGACTGTGCGGTGTCACGGCCGTGGCATGCTATTAGGGATCAGCTGACACCAAACAGTCTTTAGAAGCCGTAGGGAGGGGAGTGAGAGGCGAGGATATGCACTGCGCATGGACACGGATCCCAGGCCCGCGGTGGGATTACATTAGACGACACCGCGAGGCTGAATCTCGGACAGCGCACCCGCACAGGCGCAGCCAGCCTGACAGCAAATGATGTCAGAAGACGGGCAGCGCAAAATGTGTGCATGGCCAAGGGGTAACCTAACAGCGCAGGCTCCGGGACAGATTCAAACAACGCTGAGGAGGTGGCGCACGGCGACAAGGGGGTAAAAATGACGGCTGTGCTGCGTCACATGACAAAGGAAAGTTCCACCTACCGGACGGTTGAACGCTGTGAGGATACACATTTCATAAGTGTTAGGTTCAGCATCTGCAAGGAGCACCACGAAAAGAGGCACTTTTTCCCTTTGCATCATTACTGCTGCACAAGGTGGCTCCTTCAGTAACAAACGCCTGGGGGGGGGGGACAGGTTCCCTTAAATTTAACTTGTTGTGCCTGCGTGGCGGTCGCAGTACACGTTGCCGTATACACAGCAGGGGAACAGCTGGCGGTGCTGAACCCCACTAACACATTGGTGAGGTGTTTGGCTCTGTGCGTACAGCACTTCTGGACGGCAACTGGCGGTGTTGGAGCCCAGGGACAGGTGGAGGAGGAGGAGGTAGGAGGAGGTAGGAGGGATTGCCACACACACAGCAGGGGAACAGCTGACGTTACTGAACCCCAATAACAGAGGAGCGACTGTTGACTGTGCGTACAGCACTTCTGGACGGCAACTGGCGGTGTTGGAGCCCAGGGACAGGTGGAGGAGGAGGAGGTTGGAGGAGGTAGGAGGGATTGCCACACACACAGCAGGGGAACAGCTGACGTTACTGAACCCCAATAACAGAGGAGCGACTGTTGACTGTGCGTACAGCACTTCTGGACGGCAACTGGCGGTGTTGGAGCCCAGGGACAGGTGGAGGAGGAGGAGGTTGGAGGAGGTAGGAGGGATTGCCACACACACAGCAGGGGAACAGCTGACGTTACTGAACCCCAATAACAGAGGAGCGACTGTTGACTGTGCGTACAGCACTTCTGGACGGCAACTGGCGGTGTTGGAGCCCAGGGACAGGTGGAGGAGGAGGAGGTTGGAGGAGGTAGGAGGGATTGCCACACACACAGCAGGGGAACAGCTGACGTTACTGAACCCCAATAACAGAGGAGCGACTGTTGACTGTGCGTACAGCACTTCTGGACGGCAACTGGCGGTGTTGGAGCCCAGGGACAGGTGGAGGAGGAGGAGGTTGGAGGAGGTAGGAGGGATTGCCACACACACAGCAGGGGAACAGCTGACGTTACTGAACCCCAATAACAGAGGAGGGACTGTTGACTGTGCGTACAGCACTTCTGGACGGCAACTGGCGGTGTTGGAGCCCAGGGACAGGTGGAGGAGGAGGAGGTTGGAGGAGGTAGGAGGGATTGCCACACACACAGCAGGGGAACAGCTGACGTTACTGAACCCCAATAACAGAGGAGGGACTGTTGACTGTGCGTACAGAACTTCTGGACGGCAACTGGCGGTGTTGGAGCCCAGGGACAGGTGGAGGAGGAGGAGGTTGGAGGAGGTAGGAGGGATTGCCACACACACAGCAGGGGAACAGCTGACGTTACTGAACCCCAATAACAGAGGAGCGACTGTTGACTGTGCGTACAGCACTTCTGGACGGCAACTGGCGGTGTTGGAGCCCAGGGACAGGTGGAGGAGGAGGAGGTTGGAGGAGGTAGGAGGGATTGCCACACACACAGCAGGGGAACAGCTGACGTTACTGAACCCCAATAACAGAGGAGCGACTGTTGACTGTGCGTACAGCACTTCTGGACGGCAACTGGCGGTGTTGGAGCCCAGGGACAGGTGGAGGAGGAGGAGGTTGGAGGAGGTAGGAGGGATTGCCACACACACAGCAGGGGAACAGCTGACGTTACTGAACCCCAATAACAGAGGAGCGACTGTTGACTGTGCGTACAGCACTTCTGGACGGCAACTGGCGGTGTTGGAGCCCAGGGACAGGTGGAGGAGGAGGAGGTTGGAGGAGGTAGGAGGGATTGCCACACACACAGCAGGGGAACAGCTGACGTTACTGAACCCCAATAACAGAGGAGCGACTGTTGACTGTGCGTACAGCACTTCTGGACGGCAACTGGCGGTGTTGGAGCCCAGGGACAGGTGGAGGAGGAGGAGGTTGGAGGAGGTAGGAGGGATTGCCACACACACAGCAGGGGAACAGCTGACGTTACTGAACCCCAATAACAGAGGAGTGACTGTTGACTGTGCGTACAGCACTTCTGGACGGCAACTGGCGGTGTTGGAGCCCAGGGACAGGTGGAAAAGCAGAGGAACACAATGTAGGCCGAAGCCTGAGAAAGTCGAAAGGGAACCTTTAACCCCCCCCCAAGGCGTTTGTAGCTGAAAGAGCCAGCTTGTGCAGCACAAAAGATGCAAAAGGAAAAGGTGGCTCTTTTCATCATGCTCCTTGCAAACACAGAACTAAACACTTATAAAATGTGTCCCCTGCAACCGTAAAACCGTCCCGGAGGTGGGACTTTCCTTCGTAATGTGACGCAGCACAGCCGTCATTCCTACCCCCCGGCGCCGCGCACCGGCTCCTCAGCGTTGTTTTATTCCGTCCCGGAGCCTGCGCTGTTATGTTATCCCGTGGCCAGGCACACTTAGCGCTGCCCGTCTTCTGGCATCATTTGGTGTCAGGATGGCTGCGCCTGTGCGGCCGCGCTGGCCGAGAGCCCGCCTCGCAGTGTCTTCTGATTTAATCCCACTGGGGGCCTGGGATCCATGGACATGCGCAGTGCATATCCTCGCCTCTCACTCCCCTCCCTACGGCTTCTTTAGACTGTGCGGTGTCACGGCCGTGGCATGCTATTAGGGACCAGCTGACACCGAACAGTCTGAAGAAGCCATAGGGAGATGAGTGAGAGGTGGAGGTTCAGATATGCACTGCGCATGTCCATGGATCCCAGGCCCCCAGTGGGATTAAATCAGAAGACACTGCGAGGCGGGCTCTCGGCCAGCGCGGCCGCACAGGCGCAGCCATCCTGACACCAAATGATGCCAGAAGACGGGCAGCGCTAAGTGTGCCTGGCCACGGGATAACATAACAGCGCAGGCTCCGGGACGGAATAAAACAACGCTGAGGAGCCGGTGCGCGGCGCCGGGGGGGTAGGAATGACGGCTGTGCTGCGTCACATTACGAAGGAAAGTCCCTCCTCCGGGACGGTTTTACGGTATCAGTGGACACATTTTATAAGTGTTAAGTTCTGCGTGTGCAAGGAGCTAAACAAAAATAGCTACCTTTTCCTTGTGCAGCATTACTGCTGCACAAGGTGGCTCTTTCAGTAACAAACGCCTTGGGGGGGGGGGGACAGATTCCCTTACATTTCAGTTGTTGTGTCAGCGTGGCGGTCGCATGACACATTGCCGGCTACACAGCTGGGGATCAGCTGACGTTACTGAAACCCAATAACACTGGGTCGTATGTTTTGACTGTGCAGACGGCACTTCTGAGCCTCAACTGGCGGTGTTGGAGCCCAGGAATTTAAGTTCAGGTGGTAGAAAGATGAACACAACAGGAGACCTGGATAACGTATACAGTGACCTAATTATTTAATCAGGAGGAGGAGTGGCAAATTCCTGCGAGATCCAGGCCTTGTTCATTTTCAGGAAAGTAAGCCGGTCAACGTTATCGGAGGATAGTCGCATGCGACGGTCAGTTAGTACACCACCTGCAGCACTAAAGACACGTTCCGATAATACACTGGCCGCAGGGCAAGACAGCACCTCCAATGCATACTGGCTTAGCTCTGGCCATGTATCCAGCTTTGAGACCCAAAACTTGAAAGGGGAAGAGCCGTCTGGGAGTACAGCAAGAGGGCAAGACATGTAGTCTGTCACCATCTGACGGAACCGTTGCCTCCTGCTGACTGGAGCCGTCTGTGATGGTGTAGACTTTTGTGGGGGGCACAGAAAACTGTGCCACAGTTGGGCCATACTGGTCTTGCCTTGGGCAGAGGCACTGCTTCTGCTCCCTCTTTGTGCAGAGCCTCCACCACTGCCTGGACGCACTGAGCTGCTTTGGAATGCACTAGCAGCACTTCTCTCAGTTGGAATGGAGAAGATGATGGAATTGACCAGTGTGTCTTGGTACTCCCGCATTTTTCGCTCCCGGTTCAACGGTGTGATGAGGCTTTCTACGTTGTCCCGGTAGCGAGGATCGAGGAGGGTGAACACCCAATAATCAGACATGTTGAGAATGTGGGCGATGCGGCGGTCGTTTCTCAGGCACTGCAGCATGTAATCCACCATGTGCTGCAGACTGCCAACTGCCCAAGAAACGCTGTCCCCTGCTGGAGGCGTGATCTCTGCCCGCTCGTCATCACCCCACCCTCGCTGTGCACACTGAGTACTGGACAATTCGGTAACTCCCTCCTCTGGACGGACGTCTTCCTCCTCCATTGACTCCTCCTCATCCTCCTCACAAACTGTCCCCTGCCTACGCGTTTGTGAGGAACCACGTGGCGCTGACTGTCCAGAAGATGATGGAAATGGTGAATCCTCATCCTCCACCTCTTCCACAACATCATCCCTTAGCGCTTGCAGTGATTTTTCAAGCAGGCAGATAAGGGGGACAGTCATGCTGACTAGTGCATCATCTGCACTCGCCATCCGCGTGGAATAATCAAAGGGACGCAAAACCTGGCAGACGTCATTCATAGTGGCCCACTCTGTGGTTGTGAAGTCTGTACGGCGCTGACTGCGACTTTTTTGCGCCTGAAGCAGCTGGTACTCCATTACAGCTTGCTGCTGCTCACACAACCGCTCCAACATATGTAACGTGGAATTCCACCTGGTAGGTAGGTCACATATGATGCGATGTTCCGGCAGGCGGTGTCGGCGCTGCAGAGCCGCAATGCGCGCTTTTGCCGTGCTGGAACGCCGCAAGTGAGCACACTCTAGGCGGACCTTGTGCAGCAGTGCATCAAGATCCGGATAGTCCCTCAAAAAGCTCTGCACGACCAAATTGAGCACATGTGCCAGACATGGGATGTGAGTGAGGTTGCCGAGGCCCAGAGCTGCCACCAGATTTCGGCCATTATCACACACTACCATGCCTGGCTGGAGATTCGCTGGCACAAACCACACATCGCTCTCCTGCTTGATGGCATTCCAGAGCTCCTGCGCTGTGTGGCTACGATTCCCCAAAAAAATTAATTTCAAGACGGCCTGTTGACGTTTGGCCACGGCTGTGCTCATGTCGGTCGTAACAGGTACACGTTCATCACGGGTCCATGTGGAGGTGGACTGTGACGGCTCCTGCAGCGATGATTCTGAGGAACTGGTGTAAGAGGAGGAGTCAATGCGTACAGAATGGATTCCTGCAATCCTTGGAGTGGGCAGGACACGTCCTGCGCCACTCGCACGGTCTGTACCTGGCTCAACGACATTAACCCAATGGGCAGTGAGGGAAAGGTATCGCCCCTGTCCATGTTGACTGGTCCACGCATCGGTGGTGAGGTGGACCTTGCTACTGACGGCGTTCAGTAGCGCGTGTTTTATGTGTCCCTCCACATGCTTGTGCAGGGCAGGGACGGCTTGCCTGCTGAAGTAAAAGCGGCTGGGCACATTGTACTGTGGGACTGCCAATGACATCAAGTCACGGAAGCTGTCAGTCTCCACCAGCCTGAATGACAGCATTTCCAGTGACAGCAGTTTGGCAATGCCTGCAGTCAGAGCCTGTGCTCGTGGGTGGTTTGACGAGAAAGGCCGCCTTTTCTCCCATGCCTGTACTACCGATGGCTGTAGACTGGGCTGGGAGTGTGTGGATGACTGGGAAAGTGGTGCTGCGGGTGGAATTACAGCGGGTCTCTGGACAACAGGGCCAGAGGTTCGTCCACGGCGATCCTGGGAGGAAGCCGAACCAGCTGCGTGTGAGCTAGAGGAAGAGGCAACACGAGCTGAAGAGGTGGTAGCTGCCGCTGTTGGTTGGCCTACCTCTTCAGTGTGTTTTTCTAACTCCGCCGGGTGCCTGTTGCGCACATGTTTCCACATGTTGGAGGTATTGAGGTTGCTGACATTTTTCCCTCTTTTGACTTTTTGATGACACACGTTGCATCTGACATAGCAAATGTCATCTGCAACTGTGTCAAAAAAGGACCAGGCACTGCAAGTCTTGGGAGCGCCCTTTTTGGCTTTTGGAAGAGACATGCTCCTAACGGGTGCCAAAGCGGAGGCTGCAGGATCCGCAGTCTTCCCCCTCCCTCTCCCTCTTTGGGCCGTACGGGGAATCTCTTCCTCAGAGCTGCTCCCACCACCTTCCTGTCCCTCACGCCAAGATGGGTCAAGGACCTCATCATCTACACTACCCTCTGCCCCCAACTGCTCCTCCTGGGTAGTCTCAGCAGCAGAGCACGCACCAGTAAGTGGCACCTGAGTGTCATCATCAGCTGATGCGGCCTGCGATGTGGTGACCGGAGCCACTGGCCCACCCGCCTCTTCAGAGGAAGACAGAAAAAGCTGTTGGGCATCACTGCACCCTGCCTCTTCTTCCATTTCTCCAATGCTGCTTGGCTGGCCCCCTGTTTCCAAGCCAAGAGATTCAGAGAACAGAAGTAGAGACGGCTCCTGTCCTGGGCTCTCTGTCTGCCTGGGCAATTTGGCAGGTGGTGAAGAGACAGATGGCTGCTCTCCAGTGCTCTGTGTCTGAGAGGATGTGGCACTAATGGAAGTTGATGCATTAGCTGCCATCCATCCGACAACAGCTTCAATTTGTTCTTGACGCAGCAGCGGTGTACGGCGCTCTGACACAAAGCTGCGCATGAACGACTGTTGCCTGGTGAAAGTGGGTGCTGATGAGTCACCGGTGCCCGCAGCAGGTACAGAATCCCCACGTCCCCTCCCTGCTCCGCGCCCACGCCTACGCCCACGTGCCTTACTCACTGCCTTCTTCATCTTGTTTGACTGATAAAGATAAGCAGAAAAGTACTAACGGATTTGTGTGCTTATTCCTGAGCAACTCCTCCTAACAGGTATAAGAAACACTAATTTTCTAAAGTGTGGACTAGACTTTAATATGAGCTAATGTGGCCTACACAAATGTAAAGTGGTGTAACTGGTGTGTTTGGTGAACTTTATTATTTATTTCTTTTTTGGGGGCTGAACTGACAACAGATAGAGCTGCAGTCACACAGAGACCGTGCAGACAGACGTAAACGGCGCTGCAAGGCCCAAAAACCCTCCTCTACTTTATCCTATGTAGTGTTTTTCCACAAATTAGCTGGAGACGGGTGGAAAGACACTAATAGGATTTTTTTAAATTAATTAGCAGCAGACTACACTACTTGAAAAAAAATTAAAATTGATTTGGCGGTATGACGCAGTGAACAACCCTGAGCTGGAGACAACCAGGCTACGGCTGCTCACAGACTACAGGGCGAGCTGCAGTCACACGGAGACCGTGCAGACAGCCGTAAACGGCGCTGCAAGGCCCAAAAACCCTCCTCTACTTTATCCTATGTAGTGTTTTTCCACAAATTAGCTGGAGACGGGTGGAAAGACACTAATAGGATTTTTTTAAATTAATTAGCAGCAGACTACACTACTTGAAAAAAAATGAAAATTGATTTGGCGGTATGACGCAGTGAACAACCCTGAGCTGGAGACAACCAGGCTATGGCTGCTCACAGACTACAGGGCGAGCTGCAGTCACACGGAGACCGTGCAGACAGCCGTAAACGGCGCTGCAAGGCCCAAAAACCCTCCTCTACTTTATCCTATGTAGTGTTTTTCCACAAATTAGCTGGAGACGGGTGGAAAGACACTAATAGGATTTTTTTAAATTAATTAGCAGCAGACTACACTACTTGAAAAAAAATTAAAATTGATTTGGCGGTATGACGCAGTGAACAACCCTGAGCTGGAGACAACCAGGCTACGGCTGCTCACAGACTACAGGGCGAGCTGCAGTCAAACGGAGACCGTGCAGACAGCCGTAAATGGCGCTGCAAGGCCCAAAAACCCTCCTCTACTTTATCCTATGTAGTGTTTTTCCACAAATTAGCTGGAGACGGGTGGAAAGACACTAATAGGATTTTTTTGAATAAATTAGCAGCAGACTACACTACTTGAAAAAAAAAAAAAAAAAAAAAAAGAACAGTATGAGGCAATGAACCACCCTCCCTGAACTGAATACAACCAGCTATGGATGGCCTATGTGGCTGCACTCAGACTAGAGAGTGGGCTGCACTCACACACACACACACACAGACCTTGCAGATCGCTGTGAAAACAGCGCTACAAGGCAAAAGCAAGGTGAATAGTAGGTGAACACAGCGGTTGCTAAATTAGCCTTTGGAAAGCACAAAGAAGCAAATCGCTATCTCTAAACTGTCCCTCAGTCAGCAAACAGCGTCCTGTCACTAACTGAATTCACAGCAGAGTGATCGCAAAATGGCGCCAGCGAATTTTAAACTGCAGCATGACATCATTTCAGCAGCCAATCACAGCCTTGCCAGTAGTTTCATGCCCTCCATGCTAAACAGGATGTGCCCACACTTGGAATCATTGTCATTGGCTGAATTTGTGCAGTTTGAATCTGGGAACTTCCGATTCCGGTATCCGATACGCGGCAAGTATCGGAATCCCGGTATCGGAATTCCGATACCGCAAGTATCGGCCGATACCCGATACTTGCGGTATCGGAATGCTCAACACTACTCAGGTCTCATCATCAGTTAGCCATTAAAAGGCATCAACCACTGAGGACTCTTAATTCTAAATATTTTTCTATCCACTTGCTAACATGGTACCAAGATATACAGTGCCTACAAGTAGTATTCCACCCCCTGCAGATTTAGCAGGTTTACACATTTGGAATTAACTTGGCATTGTGACATTTGGACTGTAGATCAGCCTGGAAGTGTGAAATGCACTGCAGCAAAAAAGAATGTTATTTCTTTGTTTCTTTTTTTTTTAAATTGTGAAAAGTTTTTTCAGAGGGTCATTTATTATTCAACCCCTCAACCCCCCAGAATTCTGTTTGGTTCCCCTAAAGTATTAAGAAGTAGTTCAGGCACAAAGAACAATGAGCTTCACATGTTTGGATTAATTATCTCTTTTTCCAGCCTTTTCTGACTATTTAAGACCCTCCCCAAACTTGTGAACAGCACTCAAACATGGTCAACATGGGAAAGACAAAGGAGCATTCCAAGGCCATCAGAGACAAGATCGTGGAGGGTCACAAGGCTGGCAAGGGGTACAAAACCCTTTCCAAGGAGTTGGGCCTACCTGTTTCCACTGTTGGGAGCATCATCTGGAAGTGGAAGGCTTATGGAACTACTGTTAGCCTTCCACGGCCTGGACAGCCTTTGAAAGTTTCCTCCCGTGCCGAGGCCAGGCTTGTCCGAAGAGTCAAGGCTAACCCAAGGACAACAAGGAAGGAGCTCCGGGAAGATCTCATGGCAGTGGGGACATTGATTTCAGTCAATACCATAAGTAACGTACTCCACCGCAATGGTCTCCGTTCCAGACGAGCCTGTAAGGTACCTTTACTTTCAAAGCGTCATGTCAAGGCTCGTCTACAGTTTGCTCATGATCACTTGGAGGACTCTGAGACTGACTGGTTCAAGGTTCTCTGGTCTGATGAGACCAAGATCGAGATCTTTGGTGCCAACCACACACGTGACGTTTGGAGACTGGATGGCACTGCATACGACCCCAAGAATACCATCCCTACAGTCAAGCATGGTGGTGGCAGCATCATGCTGTGGGGCTGTTTCTCAGCCAAGGGGCCTGGCCATCTGGTCCGCATCCATGGGAAGATGGATAGCACGGCCTACCTGGAGATTTTGGCCAAGAACCTCCGCTCCTCCATCAAGGATCTTAAGATGGGTCGTCATTTCATCTTCCAACAAGACAACGACCCAAAGCACACAGCCACGAAAACCAAGGCCTGGTTCAAGAGGCAAAAAATCAAGGTGTTGCAGTGGCCTAGTCAGTCTCCTGACCTTAACCCAATTGAAAACTTGTGGAAGGAGCTCAAGATTAAAGTCCACATGAGACACCCAAAGAACCTAGATAACTTGGAGAAGATCTGCATGGAGGAGTGGGCCAAGATAACTCCAGAGACCTGTGCCGGCCTGATCAGGTCTTATAAAAGACGATTATTAGCTGTAATTGCAAACAAAGGTTATTCCACAAAATATTAAACCTAGGGTTGAATAATAATTGACCCACACTTTTATGTTTAAAATTTATAAAAATTTAACTGAGCAACAAAACTTTTTGGTTTGTAAGATTTATGCATCTGTTAATAAATCCTGCTCTTGTTTGAAGTTTGAAGGCTCTAACTTATTTGCATCTTATTAAACCTTTTAAATCTGCAGGGGGTTGAATACTACTTGTAGGCACTGTATATCTTTCCTGTAGAAAAGAGTCAGGAATAGTGTTGAGCATTCCGATACCGCAAGTATCGGGTATCGGCCGATACTTGCGGTATCGGAATTCCGATACCGGGATTCCGATACTTGCCGCGTATCGGATACCGGAATCGGAAGTTCCCAGATTCAAACTGCACAAATTCAGCCAATGACAATGATTCCAAGTGTGGGCACATCCTGTTTAGCATGGAGGGCATGAAACTACTGGCAAGGCTGTGATTGGCTGCTGAAATGATGTCATGCTGCAGTTTAAAATTCGCTGGCGCCATTTTGCGATCACTCTGCTGTGAATTCAGTTAGTGACAGGACGCTGTTTGCTGACTGAGGGACAGTTTAGAGATAGCGATTTGCTTCTTTGTGCTTTCCAAAGGCTAATTTAGCAACCGCTGTGTTCACCTACTATTCACCTTGCTTTTGCCTTGTAGCGCTGTTTTCACAGCGATCTGCAAGGTCTGTGTGTGTGTGTGTGTGAGTGCAGCCCACTCTCTAGTCTGAGTGCAGCCACATAGGCCATCCATAGCTGGTTGTATTCAGTTCAGGGAGGGTGGTTCATTGCCTCATACTGTTCTTTTTTTTTTTTTTTTTTTTTTCAAGTAGTGTAGTCTGCTGCTAATTTATTCAAAAAAATCCTATTAGTGTCTTTCCACCCGTCTCCAGCTAATTTGTGGAAAAACACTACATAGGATAAAGTAGAGGAGGGTTTTTGGGCCTTGCAGCGCCGTTTACGGCTGTCTGCACGGTCTCCGTGTGACTGCAGCTCGCCCTGTAGTCTGTGAGCAGCCGTAGCCTGGTTGTCTCCAGCTCAGGGTTGTTCACTGCGTCATACCGCCAAATCAATTTTCATTTTTTTTCAAGTAGTGTAGTCTGCTGCTAATTAATTTAAAAAAATCCTATTAGTGTCTTTCCACCCGTCTCCAGCTAATTTGTGGAAAAACACTACATAGGATAAAGTAGAGGAGGGTTTTTGGGCCTTGCAGCGCCGTTTACGGCTGTCTGCACGGTCTCCGTGTGACTGCAGCTCGCCCTGTAGTCTGTGAGCAGCCATAGCCTGGTTGTCTCCAGCTCAGGGTTGTTCACTGCGTCATACCGCCAAATCAATTTTCATTTTTTTTCAAGTAGTGTAGTCTGCTGCTAATTAATTTAAAAAAATCCTATTAGTGTCTTTCCACCCGTCTCCAGCTAATTTGTGGAAAAACACTACATAGGATAAAGTAGAGGAGGGTTTTTGGGCCTTGCAGCGCCGTTTACGGCTGTCTGCACGGTCTCCGTGTGACTGCAGCTCGCCCTGTAGTCTGTGAGCAGCCGTAGCCTGGTTGTCTCCAGCTCAGGGTTGTTCACTGCGTCATACCGCCAAATCAATTTTCATTTTTTTTCAAGTAGTGTAGTCTGCTGCTAATTAATTTAAAAAAATCCTATTAGTGTCTTTCCACCCGTCTCCAGCTAATTTGTGGAAAAACACTACATAGGATAAAGTAGAGGAGGGTTTTTGGGCCTTGCAGCGCCATTTACGGCTGTCTGCACGGTCTCCGTGTGACTGCAGCTCGCCCTGTAGTCTGTGAGCAGCCGTAGCCTGGTTGTCTCCAGCTCAGGGTTGTTCACTGCGTCATACCGCCAAATCAATTTTAATTTTTTTTCAAGTAGTGTAGTCTGCTGCTAATTAATTTAAAAAAATCCTATTAGTGTCTTTCCACCCGTCTCCAGCTAATTTGTGGAAAAACACTACATAGGATAAAGTAGAGGAGGGTTTTTGGGCCTTGCAGCGCCGTTTACGTCTGTCTGCACGGTCTCTGTGTGACTGCAGCTCTATCTGTTGTCAGTTCAGCCCCCAAAAAAGAAATAAATAATAAAGTTCACCAAACACACCAGTTACACCACTTTACATTTGTGTAGGCCACATTAGCTCATATTAAAGTCTAGTCCTCACTTTAGAAAATTAGTGTTTCTTATACCTGTTAGGAGGAGTTGCTCAGGAATAAGCACACAAATCCGTTAGTACTTTTCTGCTTATCTTTATCAGTCAAACAAGATGAAGAAGGCAGTGAGTAAGGCACGTGGGCGTGGGCGTGGGCGCAGAGCAGGGAGGGGACGTGGGGATTCTGTGCCTGCTGCGGGCACCGGTGACTCATCAGCACCCACTTTCACCAGGCAACAGTCGTTCATGCGCAGCTTTGTGTCAGAGTGCCGTACACCGCTGCTGCGTCAAGAACAAATTGAAGCTGTTGTCGGATGGATGGCAGCTAATGCATCAACTTCCATTAGTGCCACATCCTCTCAGACACAGAGCACTGGAGAGCAGCCATCTGTCTCTTCACCACCTGCCAAATTGCCCAGGCAGACAGAGAGCCCAGGACAGGAGCCGTCTCTACTTCTGTTCTCTGAATCTCTTGGCTTGGAAACAGGGGGCCAGCCAAGCAGCATTGGAGAAATGGAAGAAGAGGCAGGGTGCAGTGATGCCCAACAGCTTTTTCTGTCTTCCTCTGAAGAGGCGGGTGGGCCAGTGGCTCCGGTCACCACATCGCAGGCCGCATCAGCTGATGATGACACTCAGGTGCCACTTACTGGTGCGTGCTCTGCTGCTGAGACTACCCAGGAGGAGCAGTTGGGGGCAGAGGGTAGTGTAGATGATGAGGTCCTCGACCCATCTTGGCGTGAGGGACAGGAAGGTGGTGGGAGCAGCTCTGAGGAAGAGATTCCCCGTACGGCCCAAAGAGGGAGAGGGAGGGGGAAGACTGCGGATCCTGCAGCCTCCGCTTTGGCACCCGTTAGGAGCATGTCTCTTCCAAAAGCCAAAAAGGGCGCTCCCAAGACTTGCAGTGCCTGGTCCTTTTTTGACACAGTTGCAGATGACATTTGCTATGTCAGATGCAACGTGTGTCATCAAAAAGTCAAAAGAGGGAAAAATGTCAGCAACCTCAATACCTCCAACATGTGGAAACATGTGCGCAACAGGCACCCGGCGGAGTTAGAAAAACACACTGAAGAGGTAGGCCAACCAACAGCGGCAGCTACCACCTCTTCAGCTCGTGTTGCCTCTTCCTCTAGCTCACACGCAGCTGGTTCGGCTTCCTCCCAGGATCGCCGTGGACGAACCTCTGGCCCTGTTGTCCAGAGACCCGCTGTAATTCCACCCGCAGCACCACTTTCCCAGTCATCCACACACTCCCAGCCCAGTCTACAGCCATCGGTAGTACAGGCATGGGAGAAAAGGCGGCCTTTCTCGTCAAACCACCCACGAGCACAGGCTCTGACTGCAGGCATTGCCAAACTGCTGTCACTGGAAATGCTGTCATTCAGGCTGGTGGAGACTGACAGCTTCCGTGACTTGATGTCATTGGCAGTCCCACAGTACAATGTGCCCAGCCGCTTTTACTTCAGCAGGCAAGCCGTCCCTGCCCTGCCCAAGCATGTGGAGGGACACATAAAACACGCGCTACTGAACGCCGTCAGTAGCAAGGTCCACCTCACCACCGATGCGTGGACCAGTCAACATGGACAGGGGCGATACCTTTCCCTCACTGCCCATTGGGTTAATGTCGTTGAGCCAGGTACAGACCGTGCGAGTGGCGCAGGACGTGTCCTGCCCACTCTGTCATGATCTCAATGGCAAGAGAACATAGCATAAGCATATATAGGAACTAGCTCTTGGAAGATGGGAACTGAGCTGACCATGAACTAAACCTAACGCACAACTAGCAGTGGCCGGGTAGCATGCCTACGTTGATTCTAGATGCCCAGCACCAGCCGGAGGACTAAATAAAGCTAGCAGAGGAAAATATTAGTCCTAGCTCACCTCTAGAGAAATACCCCGAAAGGAGACAGAGGCCCCCCACATGTATTGGCGGTGAGTTGAGATGAAATAACAAACGTAGTATGAAAATAGGTTTAGCAAATTTGAGGTCCACTTACCACATAGCAGAAGACAGAAAGGACACTTTCATGGTCAGCTGAAAACCCTATCAAAAACACCATCCAGAAATTACTTTAAAACTCTGGCATTAACTCATAACACCAGAGTGGCAATTCCTGTTCACAAGAGCTTTCCAGACACAGTAACGAAACTACAGCTGTGAACTGGAACAAAATGCAAAAACAAACATGGACAAGAGTCCAACTTATCTAGTAGTTGTCTAGGAGCAGGAACAAGCACAGAGAGGCTTCTGATAACATTGTTGACCGGCAAGCAACTAACAGAGAAGCAAGGTTATATAGCGACTCCCACATCTTGATGGGAACAGGTGAACAGAGAAGATGATGACACAAGTTCAATTCCACCAGTAGCCACCGGGGGAGCCCAGAATCCAAATTCACAACAGTACCCCCCCCCTCAAGGAGGGGGCACCGAACCCTCACCAGAACCACCAGGGCGATCAGGATGGGCCCTATGAAAGGCACGAACCAGATCGGAGGCATGAACATCAGATGCATTCACCCAAGAATTATCCTCCTGGCCGTATCCCTTCCACTTGACCAGATACTGGAGTCTCCGTCTGGAAACACGAGAGTCCAAGATTTTCTCCACAACGTACTCCAACTCACCCTCAACCAACACCGGAGCAGGAGGCTCAACGGAAGGCACAACCGGTACCTCATACCTGCGCAATAATGACCGATGAAAAACGTTATGAATAGAAAAGGATGCAGGGAGGTCCAAACGGAAGGAAACAGGGTTAAGAATCTCCAATATCTTATACGGGCCGATAAACCGAGGCTTAAACTTAGGAGAAGAGACCCTCATAGGGACAAAACGAGAAGACAACCACACCAAATCCCCAACAGAAAGCCGAGGACCAACACGACGGTGGCGGTTGGCAAAAAGCTGAGTCTTCTCCTGGGACAACCTCAAATTGTCCACCACCTGCCCCCAGATCTGATGCAATCTCTCCACCACAGCATCCACTCCAGGACAATCCGAAGATTCCACCTGACCAGAGGAAAATCGAGGATGAAACCCCGAATTACAGAAAAACGGGGACACCAAAGTGGCAGAGCTGGCCCGATTATTGAGAGCGAACTCCGCCAATGGCAAAAAAGCAACCCAATCATCCTGGTCAGCAGACACAAAACACCTCAGATATGTCTCCAGGGTCTGATTAATCCGCTCGGTCTGGCCATTAGTCTGAGGATGGAAAGCAGACGAAAAAGATAAATCTATGCCCATCCTAGCACAGAATGCCCGCCAAAATCTAGACACAAATTGGGTTCCTCTGTCAGAAACGATATTCTCAGGAATACCATGCAAACGAACAACATTTTGAAAAAACAGAGGAACCAACTCGGAAGAAGAAGGCAACTTGGGCAGGGGGACCAAATGGACCATCTTAGAGAAACGGTCACACACCACCCAGATGACAGACATCTTCTGAGAAACAGGCAGATCTGAAATAAAATCCATCGAGATGTGCGTCCAAGGCCTCTTAGGAATAGGCAAGGGCAACAATAATCCACTAGCCCGAGAACAACAAGGCTTGGCCCGAGCACAAACGTCACAAGACTGCACAAAGCCTCGCACATCTCGTGACAGGGAAGGCCACCAGAAGGACCCTGCCACCAAATCCCTGGTACCAAAAATTCCAGGATGACCTGCCAACGCAGAAGAATGAACCTCAGAGATGACTCTACTGGTCCAATCATCAGGAACAAACAGTTTATCAGGTGGGCAACGATCAGGTCTCTCCGCCTGAAACTCCTGCAAGGCCCGCCGCAGGTCTGGAGAAACGGCTGACAATACCACTCCATCCTTAAGGATACCTGTGGGCTCAGAGTTACCAGGCGAGTCAGGCTCAAAACTCCTAGAAAGGGCATCCGCCTTAACATTCTTAGAACCCGGTAGGTATGACACCACAAAATTAAACCGAGAGAAAAATAATGACCAGCGCGCCTGTCTAGGATTCAGGCGCCTGGCGGTCTCAAGATAAATCAAATTTTTGTGGTCAGTCAATACCACCACCTGATGTCTGGCCCCCTCAAGCCAATGGCGCCACTCCTCAAAAGCCCACTTCATGGCCAAAAGCTCCCGATTCCCAACATCATAATTCCGCTCAGCAGGCGAAAATTTACGGGAAAAGAAGGCACAAGGCCTCATCACGGAGCAGTCAGAACTTTTCTGCGACAACACTGCCCCAGCTCCGATCTCAGAAGCGTCGACCTCAACCTGAAAAGGTAGAGCAACATCAGGCTGACGCAACACAGGGGCAGAGGAAAAACGGCGCTTAAGCTCCCGAAAGGCCTCCACAGCATCAGGGGACCAATCAGCAACATCAGCACCCTTCTTAGTCAAATCGGTCAATGGCTTAGCAATATCCGAAAAACCAGCAATAAATCGACGATAAAAGTTAGCAAAGCCCAAAAATTTCTGAAGACTCTTAAGAGAAGAGGGCTGCGTCCAATCACAAATAGCTTGAACCTTGACAGGATCCATTTCAATGGAAGAGGGGGAAAAAATATATCCCAAAAAGGAAATCCTCTGTACCCCAAAAACACACTTAGAACCCTTCACACACAAAGAATTAGACCGCAAAACCTGAAAAACCCTCCTGACTTGCTGGACATGAGAGTCCCAGTCATCCGAAAAAATCAGAATATCATCCAGATACACAATCATAAATTTATCCAAATAATCGCGAAAAATATCATGCATAAAGGACTGGAAAACTGACGGAGCATTAGAAAGACCAAAAGGCATCACTAAATACTCAAAGTGGCCCTCGGGCGTATTAAATGCGGTTTTCCACTCATCCCCCTGCCTGATTCGCACCAAATTATACGCCCCACGAAGGTCAATCTTAGAGAACCACTTGGCCCCCTTTATGCGAGCAAACAAATCAGTCAGCAACGGCAATGGGTATTGATATTTAACAGTGATTTTATTCAAAAGCCGATAATCAATACATGGTCTCAAAGAGCCGTCTTTTTTTGACACAAAGAAAAAACCGGCTCCTAAGGGAGATGACGATGGACGAATATGTCCCTTTTCCAAGGACTCCTTTATATATTCTCGCATAGCAGCATGTTCAGGCACAGACAGATTAAATAAACGACCCTTTGGGTATTTACTACCCGGGATTAAATCTATGGCACAATCGCACTCTCGGTGCGGAGGTAACGAACCAAGCTTGGATTCTTCAAAGACGTCACGATAGTCAGACAGGAACTCAGGAATTTCAGAGGGAATGGATGATGAAATGGAAACCACAGGTACATCCCCATGAGCCCCCTTACATCCCCAGCTCAACACAGACATAGCTCTCCAGTCGAGGACTGGGTTGTGAGATTGCAGCCAAGGCAATCCTAGCACCAAATCATCATGTAGATTATACAGCACCAGAAAGCGAATAATCTCCTGGTGATCCGGATTAATACGCATAGTTACTTGTGTCCAGTATTGTGGTTTATTATTAGCCAATGGGGTGGAGTCAATCCCCTTCAGAGGAATAGGAGTCTCCAAAGGCTCTAAATCATACCCACAGCGTTTGGCAAAGGACCAATCCATAAGACTCAAAGCGGCGCCAGAGTCGACATAGGCGTCCGTGGTAATAGATGACAAAGAGCAAATCAGGGTCACAGATAGAATAAATTTAGACGGTAAGGTGCAAATGGAAACAGATTTACCAAGCTTTTTAGTGCGCTTAGAGCATGCTGATATAACATGAGTAGAATCACCACAATAGAAACACAACCCATTTTTCCGTCTAAAATTCTGCCGCTCGCTTCGGGACAGAATTCTATCACACTGCATACTCTCTGGCGACTTCTCAGTGGACACCGCCAGATGGTGCACTGGTTTGCGCTCCCGCAAACGCCTATCGATCTGAATAGCCATTGTCATGGACTCATTCAGACCCGCAGGCACAGGGAACCCCACCATAACATCCTTAATGGCATCAGAGAGACCCTCTCTGAAAGTCGCCGCCAGGGCGCACTCATTCCACTGAGTAAGCACAGACCATTTACGGAATCTTTGGCAGTAAATTTCCGCTTCATCTTGCCCCTGAGATAGGGACATCAAAGTTTTTTCTGCCTGAAGCTCCAAATGAGGTTCGTCATAAAGCAACCCCAAGGCCAGAAAAAACGCATCCACATTGAGCAACGCAGGATTCCCTGGTGTCAATGAAAAAGCCCAGTCTTGAGGGTCGCCCCGGAGCAAGGAAATCACAATCCTGACCTGCTGTGCAGGGTCTCCGGCAGAGCGAGATTTCAGAGACAAAAATAATTTGCAATTATTTCGAAAATTCTGAAACCCGGATCTATTCCCCGAGAAAAATTCCGGCAAAGGAATTCTCGGCTCAGATACAGGTGCATGACAAACAAAATCTTGCAAATTTTGTACCTTCGTGGCGAGATTATTCAAACCTGCAGTTACACTCTGAAGATCCATTACAAACAGGTGGACACAGAGCCATTCAAGGGTTAAGAGGAGGTAAGAAGCAGCTAGACAGCAATTAAGGGCTAGGCAGCAAAACTCTGAGGGGGAAAAAAAAAAAAAAAATTTCCCTTCAACACTTCTTTTTCTCCTGCTTCAGCCCAAACAATTAACACTTTGCGGGCCGGTCAAACTGTCATGATCTCAATGGCAAGAGAACATAGCATAAGCATATATAGGAACTAGCTCTTGGAAGATGGGAACTGAGCTGACCATGAACTAAACCTAACGCACAACTAGCAGTGGCCGGGTAGCATGCCTACGTTGATTCTAGATGCCCAGCACCAGCCGGAGGACTAAAAGCTAGCAGAGGAAAATATTAGTCCTAGCTCACCTCTAGAGAAATACCCCGAAAGGAGACAGAGGCCCCCCACATGTATTGGCGGTGAGTTGAGATGAAATAACAAACGTAGTATGAAAATAGGTTTAGCAAATTTGAGGTCCACTTACCACATAGCAGAAGACAGAAAGGACACTTTCATGGTCAGCTGAAAACCCTATCAAAAACACCATCCAGAAATTACTTTAAAACTCTGGCATTAACTCATAACACCAGAGTGGCAATTCCTGTTCACAAGAGCTTTCCAGACACAGTAACGAAACTACAGCTGTGAACTGGAACAAAATGCAAAAACAAACATGGACAAGAGTCCAACTTATCTAGTAGTTGTCTAGGAGCAGGAACAAGCACAGAGAGGCTTCTGATAACATTGTTGACCGGCAAGCAACTAACAGAGAAGCAAGGTTATATAGCGACTCCCACATCTTGATGGGAACAGGTGAACAGAGAAGATGATGACACAAGTTCAATTCCACCAGTAGCCACCGGGGGAGCCCAGAATCCAAATTCACAACACCACTCCAAGGATTGCAGGAATCCATTCTGTACGCATTGACTCCTCCTCTTACACCAGTTCCTCAGAATCATCGCTGCAGGAGCCGTCACAGTCCACCTCCACATGGACCCGTGATGAACGTGTACCTGTTACGACCGACATGAGCACAGCCGTGGCCAAACATCAACAGGCCGTCTTGAAATTAATTTTTTTGGGGAATCGTAGCCACACAGCGCAGGAGCTCTGGAATGCCATCAAGCAGGAGAGCGATGTGTGGTTTGTGCCAGCGAATCTCCAGCCAGGCATGGTAGTGTGTGATAATGGCCGAAATCTGGTGGCAGCTCTGGGCCTCGGCAACCTCACTCACATCCCATGTCTGGCACATGTGCTCAATTTGGTCGTGCAGAGCTTTTTGAGGGACTATCCGGATCTTGATGCACTGCTGCACAAGGTCCGCCTAGAGTGTGCTCACTTGCGGCGTTCCAGCACGGCAAAAGCGCGCATTGCGGCTCTGCAGCGCCGACACCGCCTGCCGGAACATCGCATCATATGTGACCTACCTACCAGGTGGAATTCCACGTTACATATGTTGGAGCGGTTGTGTGAGCAGCAGCAAGCTGTAATGGAGTACCAGCTGCTTCAGGCGCAAAAAAGTCGCAGTCAGCGCCGTACAGACTTCACAACCACAGAGTGGGCCACTATGAATGACGTCTGCCAGGTTTTGCGTCCCTTTGATTATTCCACGCGGATGGCGAGTGCAGATGATGCACTAGTCAGCATGACTGTCCCCCTTATCTGCCTGCTTGAAAAATCACTGCAAGCGCTAAGGGATGATGTTGTGGAAGAGGTGGAGGATGAGGATTCACCATTTCCATCATCTTCTGGACAGTCAGCGCCACGTGGTTCCTCACAAACGCGTAGGCAGGGGACAGTTTGTGAGGAGGATGAGGAGGAGTCAATGGAGGAGGAAGACGTCCGTCCAGAGGAGGGAGTTACCGAATTGTCCAGTACTCAGTGTGTACAGCGAGGGTGGGGTGATGACGAGCGGGCAGAGATCACGCCTCCAGCAGGGGACAGCGTTTCTTGGGCAGTTGGCAGTCTGCAGCACATGGTGGATTACATGCTGCAGTGCCTGAGAAACGACCGCCGTATCACCCACATTCTCAACATGTCTGATTATTGGGTGTTCACCCTCCTCGATCCTCGCTACCGGGACAACGTAGAAAGCCTCATCACACCGTTGAACCGGGAGCGAAAAATGCGGGAGTACCAAGACACACTGGTCAATTCCATCATCTTCTCCATTCCAACTGAGAGAAGTGCTGCTAGTGCATTCCAAAGCAGCTCAGTGCGTCCAGGCAGTGGTGGAGGCTCTGCACAAAGAGGGAGCAGAAGCAGTGCCTCTGCCCAAGGCAAGACCAGTATGGCCCAACTGTGGCACAGTTTTCTGTGCCCCCCACAAAAGTCTACACCATCACAGACGGCTCCAGTCAGCAGGAGGCAACGGTTCCGTCAGATGGTGACAGACTACATGTCTTGCCCTCTTGCTGTACTCCCAGACGGCTCTTCCCCTTTCAAGTTTTGGGTCTCAAAGCTGGATACATGGCCAGAGCTAAGCCAGTATGCATTGGAGGTGCTGTCTTGCCCTGCGGCCAGTGTATTATCGGAACGTGTCTTTAGTGCTGCAGGTGGTGTACTAACTGACCGTCGCATGCGACTATCCTCCGATAACGTTGACCGGCTTACTTTCCTGAAAATGAACAAGGCCTGGATCTCGCAGGAATTTGCCACTCCTCCTCCTGATTAAATAATTAGGTCACTGTATACGTTATCCAGGTCTCCTGTTGTGTTCATCTTTCTACCACCTGAACTTAAATTCCTGGGCTCCAACACCGCCAGTTGAGGCTCAGAAGTGCCGTCTGCACAGTCAAAACATACGACCCAGTGTTATTGGGTTTCAGTAACGTCAGCTGATCCCCAGCTGTGTAGCCGGCAATGTGTCATGCGACCGCCACGCTGACACAACAACTGAAATGTAAGGGAATCTGTCCCCCCCCCCCAAGGCGTTTGTTACTGAAAGAGCCACCTTGTGCAGCAGTAATGCTGCACAAGGAAAAGGTAGCTATTTTTGTTTAGCTCCTTGCACACGCAGAACTTAACACTTATAAAATGTGTCCACTGATACCGTAAAACCGTCCCGGAGGAGGGACTTTCCTTCGTAATGTGACGCAGCACAGCCGTCATTCCTACCCCCCCGGCGCCGCGCACCGGCTCCTCAGCGTTGTTTTATTCCGACCCGGAGCCTGCGCTGTTATGTTATCCCGTGGCCAGGCACACTTAGCGCTGCCCGTCTTCTGGCATCATTTGGTGTCAGGATGGCTGCGCCTGTGCGGCCGCGCTGGCCGAGAGCCCGCCTCGCAGTGTCTTCTGATTTAATCCCACTGGGGGCCTGGGATCCATGGACATGCGCAGTGCATATCTGAACCTCCACCTCTCACTCATCTCCCTATGGCTTCTTCAGACTGTTCGGTGTCAGCTGGTCCCTAATAGCATGCCACGGCCGTGACACCGCACAGTCTTAAGAAGCCGTAGGGAGGGGAGTGAGAGGCGAGGATATGCACTGCGCATGTCCATGGATCCCAGGCCCCCAGTGGGATTAAATCAGAAGACACTGCGAGGCGGGCTCTCGGCCAGCGCGGCCGCACAGGCGCAGCCATCCTGACACCAAATGATGCCAGAAGACGGGCAGCGCTAAGTGTGCCTGGCCACGGGATAACATAACAGCGCAGGCTCCGGGACGGAATAAAACAATGCTGAGGAGCCGGTGCGCGGCGCCGGGGGGGTAGGAATGACGGCTGTGCTGCGTCACATTACGAAGGAAAGTCCCACCTCCGGGACGGTTTTACGGTTGCAGGGGACACATTTTATAAGTGTTTAGTTCTGTGTTTGCAAGGAGCATGATGAAAAGAGCCACCTTTTCCTTTTGCATCTTTTGTGCTGCACAAGCTGGCTCTTTCAGCTACAAACGCCTTGGGGGGGGGGTTAAAGGTTCCCTTTCGACTTTCTCAGGCTTCGGCCTACATTGTGTTCCTCTGCTTTTCCACCTGTCCCTGGGCTCCAACACCGCCAGTTGCCGTCCAGAAGTGCTGTACGCACAGTCAACAGTCGCTCCTCTGTTATTGGGGTTCAGTAACGTCAGCTGTTCCCCTGCTGTGTGTGTGGCAATCCCTCCTACCTCCTCCAACCTCCTCCTCCTCCACCTGTCCCTGGGCTCCAACACCGCCAGTTGCCGTCCAGAAGTGCTGTACGCACAGTCAACAGTCGCTCCTCTGTTATTGGGGTTCAGTAACGTCAGCTGTTCCCCTGCTGTGTGTGTGGCAATCCCTCCTACCTCCTCCAACCTCCTCCTCCTCCACCTGTCCCTGGACTCCAACACCGCCAGTTGCCGTCCAGAAGTGCTGTACGCACAGTCAACAGTCGCTCCTCTGTTATTGGGGTTCAGTAACGTCAGCTGTTCCCCTGCTGTGTGTGTGGCAATCCCTCCTACCTCCTCCAACCTCCTCCTCCTCCACCTGTCCCTGGGCTCCAACACCGCCAGTTGCCGTCCAGAAGTGCTGTACGCACAGTCAACAGTCCCTCCTCTGTTATTGGGGTTCAGTAACGTCAGCTGTTCCCCTGCTGTGTGTGTGGCAATCCCTCCTACCTCCTCCAACCTCCTCCTCCTCCACCTGTCCCTGGGCTCCAACACCGCCAGTTGCCGTCCAGAAGTGCTGTACGCACAGTCAACAGTCCCTCCTCTGTTATTGGGGTTCAGTAACGTCAGCTGTTCCCCTGCTGTGTATGTGGCAATCCCTCCTACCTCCTCCAACCTCCTCCTCCTCCACCTGTCCCTGGGCTCCAACACCGCCAGTTGCCGTCCAGAAGTGCTGTACGCACAGTCAACAGTCGCTCCTCTGTTATTGGGGTTCAGTAACGTCAGCTGTTCCCCTGCTGTGTGTGTGGCAATCCCTCCTACCTCCTCCAACCTCCTCCTCCTCCACCTGTCCCTGGGCTCCAACACCGCCAGTTGCCGTCCAGAAGTGCTGTACGCACAGTCAACAGTCGCTCCTCTGTTATTGGGGTTCAGTAACGTCAGCTGTTCCCCTGCTGTGTGTGTGGCAATCCCTCCTACCTCCTCCAACCTCCTCCTCCTCCACCTGTCCCTGGGCTCCAACACCGCCAGTTGCCGTCCAGAAGTGCTGTACGCACAGTCAACAGTCGCTCCTCTGTTATTGAGGTTCAGTAACGTCAGCTGTTCCCCTGCTGTGTGTGTGGCAATCCCTCCTACCTCCTCCAACCTCCTCCTCCTCCACCTGTCCCTGGGCTCCAACACCGCCAGTTGCCGTCCAGAAGTGCTGTACGCACAGTCAACAGTCGCTCCTCTGTTATTGGGGTTCAGTAACGTCAGCTGTTCCCCTGCTGTGTGTGTGGCAATCCCTCCTACCTCCTCCAACCTCCTCCTCCTCCACCTGTCCCTGGGCTCCAACACCGCCAGTTGCCGTCCAGAAGTGCTGTACGCACAGTCAACAGTTGCTCCTCTGTTATTGGGGTTCAGTGACGTCAGCTGTTCCCCTGCTGTGTGTGTGGCAATCCCTCCTACCTCCTCCTACCTCCTCCTCCTCCACCTGTCCCTGGGCTCCAACACCGCCAGTTGCCGTCCAGAAGTGCTGTACGCACAGAGCCAAACACCTCGCCAATGTGTTAGTGGGGTTCAGCACCGCCAGCTGTTCCCCTGCTGTGTATACGGCAACATGTACTGAGACCGCCACGCAGGCACAACAAGTTAAATTTAAGGGAACCTGTCCCCCCCCCCCCAGGCGTTTGTTACTGAAGGAGCCACCTTGTGCAGCAGTAATGATGCAAAGGGAAAAAGTGCCTCTTTTCGTGGTGCTCCTTGCAGATGCTGAACCTAACACTTATGAAATGTGTATCCTCACAGCGTTCAACCGTCCGGTAGGTGGAACTTTCCTTTGTCATGTGACGCAGCACAGCCGTCATTTTTACCCCCTTGTCGCCGTGCGCCACCTCCTCAGCGTTGTTTGAATCTGTCCCGGAGCCTGCGCTGTTAGGTTACCCCTTGGCCATGCACACATTTTGCGCTGCCCGTCTTCTGACATCATTTGCTGTCAGGCTGGCTGCGCCTGTGCGGGTGCGCTGTCCGAGATTCAGCCTCGCGGTGTCGTCTAATGTAATCCCACCGCGGGCCTGGGATCCGTGTCCATGCGCAGTGCATATCCTCGCCTCTCACTCCCCTCCCTACGGCTTCTAAAGACTGTTTGGTGTCAGCTGATCCCTAATAGCATGCCACGGCCGTGACACCGCACAGTCTTAAGAAGCCGTAGGGAGGGGAGTGAGAGGCGAGGATATGCACTGCGCATGGACACGGATCCCAGGCCCGCGGTGGGATTACATTACACGACACCGCGAGGCTGAATCTCGGACAGCGCACCCGCACAGGCGCAGCCAGCCTGACAGCAAATGATGTCAGAAGACGGGCAGCGCAAAATGTGTGCATGGCCAAGGGGTAACCTAACAGCGCAGGCTCCGGGACAGATTCAAACAACGCTGAGGAGGCGGCGCACGGCGCCAAGGGGGTAAAAATGACGGCTGTGCTGCGTCACATGACAAAGGAAAGTTCCACCTACCGGACGGTTGAACGCTGTGAGGGGACACATTTCATAAGTGTTAGGTTCAGCATCTGCAAGGACCATAATTAAAAGAGCTAAGTTTACCTTTTCCAGCATTAGTGCTGTACACGATGGCTCTTCCAGCTACAAACGCCTGGGGGGGGGGTTAAAGGTTTCCTTTCAACTTGCTCCAGTGCAGGCTTCGGCCTACACTCCGCTCCCCCTGCTCCTCCTGCTGACCCTGGGCTCTAACACCGCCAGTTGGGGCCCGGTACTGCTAGCTGCACAGAGAAAAACACCAGCCAATGTGTCAGTGGGGTTCAGCACCGCCAGCTGTTCCCCTGCTGTGCAGCCGGCAACGTGTCCTGCAACAGCCACGCAGGCACAACAGACCCAAAGCTGCCGCCAGTGCAGGCTTCGGCCTACACTCTGCTCCCTCTCCTCCTCCTGCTGACCCCGGGCTCCAACACCGCCAGTTCGGGCCCGGTACTGCTAGCTGCACAGAGAAAAACACCAGCCAATGTGTCAGTGGGGTTCAGCACCGCCAGCTGTTCCCCTGCTGTGCAGCCGGCATCGTGTCCTGCAAAAGCCACGCAGACACCAGAACTGAAATTGAAGGGAACCTGTCCCCCCTCCCCCAGGCGTTTGTACGTTTTTAAGGCCACCTTGTACAGCGGTAATGCTGCATGTGTGCAAGGTGGCTCATAAACGTATTCTCCTCGCACATGTGGAACGGAAAACACGTCTAAAATGTGTCCTCTGTGTGACCATTTAACCGTCCCGGTGGTGTGACTTTCCTTTGTAATGACACGCTGCAACCCCCTTGGTAGCGCTGCCCGTCTTCTGGCATCATTGTTTGGCTGCCTGCGCCTCTGCGGCCGCCCTGACCCACACAACGCCCCTCGGTGTCTTATTTCTTGGGACTGCGAGGGTGTGTTTGATGGGCATGAGCAGTGCATCAGTTCGCCTGTCCCTCATCTCCTTCCGCCTTCTTCAGACTGTGCGGCTTCATGGCCGTGGCATGCGATAAGGGATCAGCTGACGCCGCACAGTCTGAAGCAGGTGTAAGGACCCGAGTGTGAGAGGCGAACATATGTGCTGCGCCAGGCCATGAATCCCAGCCCAGCAGTGTTTTAACAATGTTAAGACACTGCGGGGCTGGGATTCATGGTCATCGCGAACCGCACCAGCCAACATTAAATGAGGTCAGAAGATGGGCAGCGCTAACAGCGCTAGGCCAGGGGATAACACGACAGCGCAGACTCCTGTACAGCAAATAACAACGCTCAGGAGGCTGCACCCAGCACCAAGGTGGGATTCTTGACATCTGTGCTGCGTCTCATTACAAAGGGAACTCGCGCCTCCAACACAGTTTGACTGTATAAAGGGCTAAATGTTATACGTGTTCCATTCAGCGTGTGCAAGGAGCCAAATTAAAAGAGCAACCTTTGACTTGTGCAGCACTACTGCTGCATAAGCTGTGGCTCTTCTACTTTGTAACCCCTGAGGGGGGGTTAAAGGTTACCTTTGAAATTGGTTCGATTAGGCTTCGGCCTACACTCTGCTCCCCCTGCAGAGCCCGGGCTCCAACACCGCCAGTTGGGGCCTGGTACTGCTAGCTGCACAGAGAAAAACACCAGCCAATGTGTCAGTGGGGTTCAGCACCGCCAGCTGTTCCCCTGCTGTGCAGCCGGCAACGTGTCCTGCAACAGCCACGCAGGCACAACAGACCCAAAGCTGCCGCCAGTGCAGGCTTCGGCCTACACTCTGCTCCCTCTCCTCCTCCTGCTGACCCCGGGCTCCAACACCGCCAGTTCGGGCCCGGTACTGCTAGCTGCACAGAGAAAAACACCAGCCAATGTGTCAGTGGGGTTCAGCACCGCCAGCTGTTCCCCTGCTGTGCAGCCGGCATCGTGTCCTGCAAAAGCCACGCAGACACTTGCTCTTGTACCTTCTGCTCCCCATCCTGGTTCCAGTACCGTCAGCTGGTTCCGGGCAGAGCCTTTGGCTTAGGTGCCTCCCTCTGGGTATCCGAGTTCCACCAACGTCAGGTGGTCCTTGGTAGTGCTTTCAGGCACGGGTACCTCCTGCTTAGTAACCGGGTTCCAGTAACGTCAGCTGGTCCTCGGTAGTTCCATTGGCTCTTGGACCTTCGGGTAGCCATCCGAGTTCCAGTTCCATCAGCTGGTTCTCGGCATTTTCTCAGCCTTCTTGTACCTTCTGCTACATTTCCAAGTTCAAGAGACTAAACACGATGACCCGGAAGAACACCCCTAAGATGACGACGACACCAGAGACGACAACCACCGTGATGACGACGACCCTGGAGACGATGACCCTGAAGACCACCGTGATGACGACGACCCCGGAGACGACGACCCTGAAGACCACCCCGATGACGACGACCCCGGAGACGACGACCCTGGAGACGACGACGACCTGGAAGACCGAGAAGCAGAAGAACAAGAGGCTGCAGAACAAAGAGCAGAAGAACATTAAGCATAACACTAAATATCAGAGCAAAAAATATTATCTAAATTATAAGCAGAAGAAGACTAAGCAGTGTATGGGGGTGAGTCCGTTCCTCCTCGTGGTGCCCCTGGATAAAGCCTGATGCTGCAGGCCAAACTGAACGCGGACAAATGTAACTGTTTTGTGACAGGCAGAACGGAAGGTGTAATCTTCAAACTTTTATAGATAACAACTACAGGAATGCCTGTCACAAATAAGAATATGATGAAGAAGTAGAATATGATGAAGATAATAGTAAAATAAAAAGAATATGAACAATGTAACCCAAAAAATAATAGGTAGAAGATGAAGAAGAAGATGAATAAGGTGAAGAAGTTGATGTCAAAGAAGCTGATGATGAGGATAATGAAGAAGAAAGCGTGGGAGAAGTAAAAAAGAAGGTGAAGGGCGTTGAAGTAGTGAAACATCAATATGTGACATAAAAAAAAAAAAAAATTAACATAGTCAAATTCTTTCTAACGCCGAACGTCATAAAAAAAAAAAAAAATCCTGCTATTCTATTACATTGGGCTAAACCTCTGTGCCTTTAATGTCTCCGCCACGTCCCCCAATACATCCTACATTATTCTTAGTTGTTTTCCTTCATGTAGAATGAACCTACAAGTGTATAAAGGGTTTATTTTAATTCCGATATTTTCGTCCCATTGACTTGCATTGGGATCGGGTATCGGTATCGGATTGGATCCGATATTTTGACGGTATCGGCCGATACTTTCCGATACCGATACTTTCCGATATCGGAAAGTATCGCTCAACACTAGTCAGGAAGCAGTGCAGAGTCCAGAAAAAGTCAAATAAACTGGCACCGGATACCAAACAAGATAAGCTGTAGCAAGCAGAAGAATTCAGAGAAATGCAGGCAAAACAGCTTGTAGCAGGAGCACCACTGCAAGCTGGGAAGGTTTGCTTTAAAGACGGAGCCGGAGTATCTGAAGAGGGAAAAGCCAACTGCAGCACAAGGCAGGAATTCTAGCAGAATATACAAGCAAGGACTGGGAGGGGAACCAGGGTTATAAACACAAGGAAGGCGGATTACATGAGCAGAAGTGAGGCAGCAGACGCCATCTTGGAAAAGGGCAAAATGTACCACAGGTGAAACAGGGAATCCAGAGTCCCGCATGGTGCCACCTCTTTGTACCTCCTTGGGTCACAGTTTTCACCTGCTGCCAGTTATGCCCCTTCCAGGCTTTCAGAGCGATATGGAACAATGATTCCATCACCTTGCCTGTTACAGTCTCCATCTGCTGGGTTGGTTGTAGTGGAATCTGTTTCGGTCCCCGCTATACTAATTCTAATTTATTGAAATTGATGCCACTTTGTGTCTGAACTAATTTTTGTAAATGTGTAGACTCCTGATTGGGTCTCCTTCTTGCGTGTTGCCTGTAGCAGTAGGCCTCCAAGACTCCAAAAGTAGTCTACGAAAATTATATGATATGTGTGGCTGAGTATGAAAGCAGGTTGAGCTATTGCATATGGTATCAGGGCTCCCAGCACAGGAGGCCTACAGCGTTCCCTCACCCACCTCGTCTTACTGTGACGTTCAATTGAAAGCTGAAAATGCTGTCCCAGAACCCGATACCGCATGCCTGGCTGATTGCTGCAATGCCATGCTAAAATCTGTACTGTGAGTGATGTGAGGCCACTTTCCTGGAGTCTGCCCCTAATTTGATTTGTTTTGGCAGCATTTGGGGCCATTATGAGGTGTTGTGCATGCGTTTGTTTTTGCCTCCCATTGACCTGAATGGCGGCTGGTTAAGTTCGGCGAATTTTCAACTAATTAATTGGCAAATATTGCAAATCCGGAGATCATAATCCAAACCAAACATTGAAATATTTGCTCATCTCTGGTCATGACATCAACTGCTCCTTAGCTGACTGCAGCTGACTGACTGTAGACTGTAGACTGACTGTAGACTGACTGTAGATCTTCCCCTAAAAGATCTGCTGGCAGGACATCGGCATTTATCTCCAATACCAATTCCTTTTCCACTGATGGCATGACCTTCTTAGTACACTGTTCTGATTTCCAATTAACATCAACTTTATGCATGACAGTTTTCTTAGTGTCTGAATTCCTTACCCCCACCATTACCTCGTGTTTTATGCTTTCAGATTTGCACTGGTTCAGAGAGCCATTACCACTGCCAGAGCCCCAATCACCACGGCTTGCAGCATCAACAAGATAGCCATGCATTTGATTCCTCTCCTCCATCTCCAGTGGCCTCATGTCAATTGAATACAAAGGTTTTCTTCCAACAAGTTTAAAAGGTCCATCTCATCCAATCAATCAAAGACAGAAGTTTTAATGAAATATCTTCCTTAGCAGTCAATGTTGTGTTGGTTAAGAGATTAATGGGTTGATTTAAAAGTGGTGTCACTGATAGAAATAAAAGTCTGCTATGTAAAAGATTAAGTATTTTAGTGTCAAAACACGTTAAGTGTACAGAACGCATACTCAAACTGACTGTGTCGCTGTCAGAGGTATTATCATACTGCTGTCACTTCGAAACCAAGTGGTGTATTTATTCCATTATGCCCTCTACTTTCTCCTTAGTAATTCACTTGCCAAGGTCAAAGTAGGCTGTTTGTGACTTCCATTTGGTTCTACTGCTGCAAGGACAGCGGCTGCCAAAAGTGTTCCTGGTTCAACTGCTGCTTCTAGCGGCTCCACATTTTTTGCTGCAGTATTTTATTTCCTTAATACTACTGCGGCGCCCCCACACCGCCGCAGGGCCGAGGGGTACCCGGAGCCGGGCCTCTGAGATCTCAGTCCTGGGGTTGTCACGGTGGCTAGACCCGGTCCGTGGCCCTGTTCGTCAGTGGGGGACGTCCGGTGAAATAAGTGGTGCTAATGGTGGTGTAGCGGTGCAGTTGTGGGGTGCAGGTCGCGGTAAATAACGAGGACACCAGGTTGCAGTCTCTTTACCTCTTTACTGGAGATCTCTGAGTCCTCAGTCCAGAATACGGTTCACCAGGCTGCGCAAGTCCGGCCGGTCCAATGGCACTTCCAGAGTTCTCCTCTCAGGTGGAAATCTGTGCCTTCCTTCTTAGCGCTTTGTGTTGTAGTCCTTCCCTGCTGTGCTTACGGAAAGTACCCCACAACTGTTGTGTCTGTTTCTTAAGTTCCCTCACAACTCGATTAACTGGTCTTCTGCTAATCTTCCGTCCCTTCCTGATGTTACAGTAAGAACGGCACCCGTTTGTCAGGTAGGCCTGGAGTTCTTCCGGGACCCTAGAGACGCCCCTCTCCCGCAATTGCCCCCCAAGACTTCATAGGTGATATGTGGTAGACAGCCCGCCTGAGACTGACTCTCCTGCCGCTGTTTGGAGTATGGCTTAAAGCTGTATATTATTCCACTCCCTCGGCGTTCCGGCCACCGGTAATGCGCCTCAGCAAGGTGCTGCCTCTTTCAACAAAACCCCTGCTGGTATTCTCCTTCTGCTTGATCTCGTTTCTCACTCAGCACAATCTGTCTCGCTTCTAGTCCCTTTCTTGGGCACCGCCGCTATGCTGAGCAGGCACGGTCCCGTTACGTTCTTTCAATGCCAAGCCTCTGCCAGGATCCCACCCCTGGCAGAGACCCTACCGTCTCTCCCTTCACAACACCCTCTGCCACCAGGTGTTGCTCCGTTCAATCCCGTCAGCGTTCTCTCTAACTTCCTGCCTGACCCCCAGTTTACCCACTATGGTGGGGAGTGGCCTAATGAATAGCACCCTTAGCTCCCCCCGGAGGCCCTGCTGTGAAACATATTGGTGTCTGTGATACCTGATTGGAGGAACTCCTTCAGTGCCATCGAACGTACCATGGCTCCCCTTAGTGGCGGAGCCACAGTACTGCAACGACCAGGACTCTGGGGCGCTGCACTACTATGTCTGTTCCCAGTGTAACTTTTTAATTTACCAAAAAAATAGAAAAAACAGCACAGTTATGAGGTAGGGTGCAGACCAGTGATGAGCGAGCACTAAAATGCTCAGGTGCTCGTTGCTCGGGTCAAGCAGATTGGTATACTCGGGTACTCGGCCAGAACAATGAGCCCAATGTAAGTCTAAGGGAAACCCGAATATTTTTACCGCAATTCCCCCCGGGGCTCCTTTTAAGATCTAAAAACGTTGGAAAATCATGGAAACACTGCTCAAATAACACAGGAACATCATGGGGATCGCCCCTGGAAGCATTCCTGACTCTTAGTTCACAGCTTTAAACTATTTTTTCCGAGATTCATGCCATTTTTCCCGGTCCCACAAAAAACACACTAAAACGAAACCATAACGGATTTTGCTGGAAAATAATATGTTAAGGTACATCCTTTGCAGGTTAATGACTTGCCTGTAAGGCCAAATAATTAACCCCAGACCTAAAATTTCCTTCCCCACTTAGGCTTAGTTCAGACGCAGGGTTTTTGAAGCGTTTTTCTACTTTAACATTGCTTTCAACCACTACAAATGCATTCACTGGGAAATGTCATTGTAACATTTAACAACCCTAGCTGGCCATGTGGTGTGTGACACATAAGCAGACTCATCTTGTTTCATTTATGAAGGAGGGACTCTTAAAGTCACAGAGCCTATTTTTACTGGTGCATCAGGCGGCATTAATCTTCTTAAAGGGCCATTATTAAACACTGGGTCTCCTAAACTGTTGTAGCCTATGCTGTGAGTAGATGGGCAGCCAAGAATTATGACGCACCACAAGACCCCTTTCATAAGATGTCCAGGAGGGCCTCCTGAAAAAATGTTGCATTGAATGGAAGGCCTGCCCTGCTACCTATTCATATGCACCCCATTACATAGTTACATAGTTATTAAGGTTGAAGGAAGACTGTAAGTCCATCTAGTTCAACCCATAGCCTAACCTAACATGCCCTAACATGTTGATCCAGAGGAAGGCAAAAAAAACCCATGTGGCAAAGAGTAACTCCACCATGGGGAAAAAAATTCCTTCCCGACTCCACATACGGCAATCAGACTAGTTCCCTGGATCAACGCCTTATCAAGGAATCTAGTGTATATACCCTGTAACATTATACTTTTCCAGAAAGGTATCCAGTCCCCTCTTAAATTTAATTAATGAATCACTCATTACTAGGGTTGAGCGAAACGGGTCGATCATTTTCAAAAGTCGCCGACTTTTGGCTAAGTCGGCGTCTCATGAAACCCGATCCGACCCCTGTGCTTGTCGGCCATGCGGTACGCGACTTTCGCGCCAAAGTCGCGTTTCAATGACGCGAAAAGCGCCATTTCTCAGCCAATGAAGGTGAACGCAGAGTGTGGGCAGCGTGATGACATAGATCCTGGTCCCCACCATCTTAGAGAAGGGCATTGCAGTGATTGGCTTGCTGTCTGCGGCGTCACAGGGGCTATAAAGGGGCGTTCCCGCCGACCGCCATCTTACTGCTGCTGATCTGAGCTTAGGGAGAGGTTGCTGCCGCTTCGTCAGAAGCAGGGAGAGCGTTAGGCAGGGTCCACTAACCACCAAACCGCTTGTGCTGTAGCGATTTCCACTGTCCAACACCACCTTCGGTGTGCAGGAACAGTGGAAGCTATTTTTTTTTTTTTTTCCTCAGCGCTGTAGCTCATTGGGCTGCCCTAGAAGGCTCCGTGATAGCTGTATTGCTGTGTGTACGCCACTGTGGAAACCAACTGCTTTTTTCAAAGCACATATCCTCTTGTTCCTTTCTGCACAGCTATCTTTTTTGTTTGTCCACACTTTTTATTTAATTTGTGCATCAGTCCACTCCTATTGCTGCCTGCCATACCTGGCTTAGATTACTGCAGGGAGATAGTAATTGTAGGACAGTCCCTGTTTTTTTTTGTTTTTTTTTTGTGGGAGATTAAGATTGGCATTTCTGCTACAGTGCCATCCCTGTGTGTGCCATCTCTCACTGAGTGGGCCATAGAAAGCCTATTTATTTTTTCCGTGATTTGTGTTCTAAATTCTACCTCAACACAAAAACACTACATCAATCAGTGGTAGAAAAATATTGGCCTCAGTCAGGGCTTGTGTGCCACTGCTGTGTGTGCTATCTCTTATTCAGTGGGCTATAGAAAGCCTATTTATTTATTTATTTTTTTTCTTATTATTTGGTTTCTAAAGTCTCCCTGAAAAAAAAAAAAAATAAATAAAAAAACAGTGGGAGAGTAATATTGCCCTTTCAGCTTGTGTGCCAGTCTTGACTCCTGGGTGTGCCACCTCTCTCCCTCTCATTCAGTGGGCCATAGAAAGGCTATTTATTTTTTTGGTTTTTTTAATATTATTTGGTTTCTAAAGTCTCCCTGAAAAAAAAAAAAAAACATAAAAAAACAGTGGGAGAGTAATATTGCCCTTTCAGCTTGTGTGCCAGTCTTGACTCCTGGGTGTGCCACCTCTCTCTCTAATTGTGGGCCATAGAAAGCCTTTTTTTTTTTTTTTTAATATTATTGGGTTTCTAAAGTCTCCCTTAAAAAACAAAACATACATAAAAAAACAGTGGGAGAGTAATATTGCCCTTTCAGCTTGTGTGCCAGTCTTGACTCCTGGGTGTGCCACCTCTCTCTCTCATTCAGTGGGCCATAGAAAGGCTATTTATTTTTTTGGTTTTTTTAATATTATTTGGTTTCTAAAGTCTCCCTGAAAAAAAAATAAATAAATAAAAAAACAGTGGGAGAGTAATATTGCCCTTTCAGCTTGTGTGCCAGTCTTGACTCCTGGGTGTGCCACCTCTCTCTCTAATTGTGGGCCATAGAAAGCCTTTTTTTTTTTTTTTTTTTTTTTTTAATATTATTGGGTTTCTAAAGTCTCCCTTAAAAAACAAAACATACATAAAAAAACAGTGGGAGAGTAATATTGCCCTTTCAGCTTGTGTGCCAGTCTTGACTCCTGGGTGTGCCACCTCTCTCCCTCTCATTCAGTGGGCCATAGAAAGCCTATTTATTTATTTTTTTTAAATATTATTGGGTTTCTAAAGTCTCCCTTAAAAAACAAAAAATACATAAAAAAACAGTGGGAGAGTAATATTGCCCTTTCAGCTTGTGCGCCAATCTTGACTCCTGGGTGTGCCACCTCTCTCTCTCTAATTGTGGGCCATAGAAAGCCTTTTTTTTTTTTTTTTTTTTTTTAATATTATTTGGTTTCTAAAGTCTCCCTGAGAAAAAAAAAAAAAAAAAATTAGGTGGGAGATTAAAATAGACATTAGTGCTTGAGTGACAGTCCTGCGTGTGTGTCATCTCTGTGATTTTGTGCCACAGAAAACAGAGTGTGTAACATTGTGCCTGATTTTCCTTGTGGTCTCACCAACCTGTTAAGGGATATTGAAATCATACTGAAGTTATAGCTCACCGTGTAAGTTGTTTGACAGCAACAAATAAAGTTACTTTGGTTAAGATTTTAAAACAATGAGGAAGTCTGGTGCAAGAGGTCGTCGTGGGCGTTCATTGTCAGCTGTTAATGATGGTAGTGGTAGTGGAGCATCAGGTGGTCGTGGGGATAAAAATATTCCACGTAAGTCTGGAGCTGTGGAGCCAGTTTCGTCGTCAGGCTACACAAGGCCTCGAACGCTCTCTTTTCTGGGAGTAGGAAAACCGCTTTTAAAGGCGGAGCAGCAACAGCAAGTTTTGGCTTACATTGCAGACTCAGCCTCTAGCTCTTTTGCCTCCTCTTCAGAAACTGGTAAATGTAAAAGCAGCGCGTCGCTTGTGGATGTTCACGGTCAGGGACAAGTCGCTTCCTTGTCCTCCTCAGCAAAAACTACAACAAGAGAGAAGGATGCAGCAGGCGACACAACGGGTCACTCCATGGAGCTCTTTACACATACCGTCCCTGGCTTAGAAAGTGAAACATTTAACAGGCCATGCACATTACAAGTAGATTCTGACATGGAGTGCACTGATGCACAGCCACAGCCAGAGTACTATGCTGCTCCTTTGACTCAGACCACCACATTGCCCTCTCAGGGTACAGATCCACAATCAGACCCTGATGAGACTATGTTGCCCCGCCACGAACGCTATACCACCGACCGACACAGTGACACAGACGAAGTTGCACACGAGCTCGAAGAGGAGGTAATAGATGACCCAGTTATTGACCCCGATTGGCAGCCATTGGGGGAACAGGGTGCAGGCGGCAGTAGTTCAGAAGCGGAGGTGGAGGAGGGGCCGCAGCAGGCATCAACATCGCAACAGGTTCCATCTGCCGGGCCCGTATCTGGCCCAAAACGCGTGTCAAAGCCAAAACCTGTTGGAGGACAGCGTGGCCATCCGGTTAAAGCTCAGTCTGCAATCCCTGAAAAGGGATCCGAGTCTAGGAAGAGTGCAGTCTGGCATTTTTTTAAACAACATCCAACTGATCAGCGCAAAGTCATCTGTCAAAAATGTTCAACTAGCTTAAGCAGAGGTCAGAATCTGAAAAGTCTAAATACTAGTTGCATGCATAGACACTTAACCACCATGCATTTTCAAGCCTGGACTAACTACCAAACGTCCCTTAAGGTTGTAGCACCCTCGGCCAATGAAGCTAGTCAGCAACGCAACATCCCTTCCGTCACTGTAAGGCCACCATTTTCCGCACCACCGGCAGTATCTGTGCAGGTTTCTTTGCCAGCCAAAAGCAGTCAGGGTCAGGGAATCACCAGTTTTGTAGGAGGAAATATTGCATCTAGGGCACCGGCGGAAACAATACCGTCTCCAACCGTCTCTCAGTCTGCCATGTACACCGGCACACCCGAAAGTTCCACGATCTCCAGCTCTCCAGTCCAGCTCACCCTACATGAGACTCTGGTTAGAAAAAGGAAGTACTTATCCTCGCATCCGCGTACACAGGGTTTTAACACCCACATAGCTAGACTAATCTCGTTAGAGATGATGCCCTACCGGTTAGTTGAAAGCAAAGCTTTCAAAGCCCTGATGGAGTACGCTGAACCACGATACGAGCTACCCAGTCGACACTTTTTTTCCAGAAAAGCCATCCCAGCCCTGCACCAGCATGTTAAACAGCGCATCGTCCATGCACTCAGGCAATCTGTGAGTACAAAGGTGCACCTGACTACAGATGCATGGACCAGTAGGCATGGCCAGGGACGTTATGTGTCCATCACGGCACACTGGGTGAATGTGGTGGATGCAGGGTCCACAGGCGACATCAATTTAGGGACAGTTGTGCCTAGCCCACGGTCTAGGAAACAGTTGGCTGTAGGCGTTCGCACCCCCTCCTCCTCCTCCTCCTCGTCCTCCTGCAGAAGCTACAGCTCTTCCACAGAACGCAGTCTGCCAACCACTCCATCGGCAGATGACACTGTTGCACACCAGTTGTCCCATTATGGGCCAGCTACTGCCAAGCGTCAGCAGGCTGTATTGGCTATGAAGTGTTTGGGCGACAACAGACACACCGCGGAAGTTCTGTCCGAGTTCTTGCAACAAGAAACGCAGTCGTGGCTGGGCACAGTAGATCTTGAGGCAGGCAAGGTAGTGAGTGATAACGGAAGGAATTTCATGGCTGCCATCTCCCTTTCCCAACTGAAACACATTCCTTGCCTGGCTCACACCTTAAACCTGGTGGTGCAGTGCTTATTGAAAACTTATCCTGGGTTCTCCGACCTGCTCCTCAAAGTGCGTGCACTTTGCTCACATATCCGACGTTCGCCTGTACACGCCAGCCGTATGCAGACCTATCAGCGGTCTTTGAACCTTCCCCAGCATCACCTAATCATAGACGTTGCAACAAGGTGGAACTCAACACTGCACATGCTTCAGAGACTGTGCGAACAGAGGCGTGCTGTTATTTATTTGTGGGAGGATACACGGGCAGGCAGTAGGATGGCAGACATGGAGTTGTCAGGTGTGCAGTGGTCTAAGATACAAGACATGTGTCAAGTCCTTCAGTGTTTTGAGGAATGCACACGGCTGGTTAGTGCAGACAACGCCGTAATAAGCATGAGCATCCCCCTAATGCGTCTGCTGATGCAAAGTTTGACGCACATAAAGGAGCAGGCGTCTGCACCAGAGGAAGAGGAAAGCCTTGATGACAGTCAGCCATTGTCTGGTCAGGGCAGTGTACAGGACGAGGTAGCGGGCGAAGAGGAGGTGGAGGACGAGGAGGATGATGGGGATGAGTATATTTTTAATGCCGAACCTTTCCCGGGGGCACAGGAAATTGGTTGCGTGTCACGGCCGGGTTCTGGTTTTTTGAGGGACACAAGTGACGTAGATTTGCCTGCAACTGCCCCTCAACCAATCACAACCGGAGATTTGACAACTGGAACTTTGGCCCACATGGCGGATTATGCCTTACGTATCCTAAAAAGGGACACACGCATTACGAAAATGATGAACGATGACGATTACTGGTTGGCCTGCCTCCTTGATCCACGCTATAAAGGCAAATTGCAAAATATTATGCCACATGAGAACTTGGAACTAATATTAGCAACCAAACAATCAACTCTTGTTGACCGTTTGCTTCAGGCATTCCCAGCACACAGCGCACGTGATCGTTCTCACACGAGCTCCAGGGGGCAGCAGACTAGGAGTGTTAGGGGTGCACACATCAGAAGTGGCGTTGGACAGAGGGGTTTTCTGACCAGGTTGTGGAGTGATTTTGCTATGACCGCAGACAGGACAGGTACTGCTGCATCAATTGAAAGTGACAGGAGACAACATTTGTCCAGTATGGTTACTAACTATTTTTCATCCCTTATCGATGTTCTCCCTCAACCGTCATTCCCATTTGATTACTGGGCCTCCAAATTAGACACCTGGCCAGAATTGGCAGAATAAGCATTGCAGGAGCTTGCTTGCCCGGCAGCAAGTGTCCTATCAGAAAGAGTATTCAGTGCTGCAGGTTCAATATTAACCGAAAAAAGGACTCGTCTGGCTACCCAAAATGTTGACGATCTAACATTCATTAAAATGAACCACAACTGGATTTCGAAATCTTTTGCCCCACCTTGCCCGGCCGACACCTAGCTTTCCTATGAAAAGCTCTTGCCTGTGAATTACTTTTCTAATGTCTAATTTGCTGCAGCTGATTGTACAGCATACGACATGTTTACACCTCCCTGAATGGCCAAACTCCCCACACGGGGCCGTGGTATCGCGACTTGGCGCAAGCACCCGTGAGACTGCTGTTTGTCTGAAGAGGTGGGTGTGCTCGCTTTTGGTTGACGGCATTGCTACTGGGTCCCTCATAGTACAATGTAGTGTCTCTGGCGGTGGTGGTGCGCACCCAACGTCAGACACACCGTTGTAACATGAGGGGCCCTGGGGCGGTCCCGCCGGCCTCAAGAGAGTTCCCCCCTACCCCAGCTCAAAATGTGCTCTACCACGTGCAAAATTATGTCGCACAGCTCCACCAATCTTTAGTCTATTCGCTGACATCATTCAATGTCTGGCACTGACAATACAAATTTGTAGACATCTATGATGCAACTTAAAGTAGTCTGTGTCTGTGTCCTATATTGGCACCATTAAATAGTTACTGCCAAATTACTATGTCAGAAACTCAGTAGATGAGACCACCCCTGTACCTAAGTATGCCACCTTTTTTTTTGTTTTGGTTGTTTTGCGAGACATTAACATCTATTTATATTTTGGGAGTACTGGGACAGACACTCCTTGCACTACTCCTCCACTCACCACCAAGCTGCCTGTGTATCCATGTAACCGCTGTAAAACTGCCATGAGCCTATTGTTTGTTATTTTAGGCCTTTGATAGCCTGTCTGCGGTCCCTACTTTAAATACTCCTCCACTCACCACCAAGCTGCCTGTGTATCCATGTAACCGCTGTAAAACTGCCATGAGCCTATTGTTTGTTATTTTAGGCCTTTGATAGCCTGTCTGCGGTCCCTACTTTAAATACTCCTCCACTCACCACCAAGCTGCCTGCCCGTGTATCCATGTAACCGCTGTAAAACTGCCATGAGCCTATTGTTTGTTATTTTAGGCCTTTGATAGCCTGTCTGCGGTCCCTACTTTAAATACTCCTCCACTCACCACCAAGCTGCCTGCCCGTGTATCCATGTAACCGCTGTAAAACTGCCATGAGCCTATTGTTTGTTATTTTAGGCCTTTGATAGCCTGTCTGCGGTCCCTACTTTAAATACTCCTCCACTCACCACCAAGCTGCCTGCCCGTGTATCCATGTAACCGCTGTAAAACTGCCATGAGCCTATTGTTTGTTATTTTAGGCCTTTGATAGCCTGTCTGCGGTCCCTACTTTAAATACTCCTCCACTCACCACCAAGCTGCCTGTGTATCCATGTAACCGCTGTAAAACTGCCATGAGCCTATTGTTTGTTATTTTAGGCCTTTGATAGCCTGTCTGCGGTCCCTACTTTAAATACTCCTCCACTCACCACCAAGCTGCCTGCCCGTGTATCCATGTAACCGCTGTAAAACTGCCATGAGCCTATTGTTTGTTATTTTAGGCCTTTGATAGCCTGTCTGCGGTCCCTACTTTAAATACTCCTCCACTCACCACCAAGCTGCCTGTGTATCCATGTAACCACTGTAAAACTGCCATGAGCCTATTGTTTGTTATTTTAGGCCTTTGATAGCCTGTCTGCGGTCCCTACTTTAAATACTCCTCCACTCACCACCAAGCTGCCTGCCCGTGTATCCATGTAACCGCTGTAAAACTGCCATGAGCCTATTGTTTGTTATTTTAGGCCTTTGATAGCCTGTCTGCGGTCCCTACTTTAAATACTCCTCCACTCACCACCAAGCTGCCTGCCCGTGTATCCATGTAACCGCTGTAAAACTGCCATGAGCCTATTGTTTGTTATTTTAGGCCTTTGATAGCCTGTCTGCGGTCCCTACTTTAAATACTCCTCCACTCACCACCAAGCTGCCTGTGTATCCATGTAACCGCTGTAAAACTGCCATGAGCCTATTGTTTGTTATTTTAGGCCTTTGATAGCCTGTCTGCGGTCCCTACTTTAAATACTCCTCCACTCACCACCAAGCTGCCTGCCCGTGTATCCATGTAACCGCTGTAAAACTGCCATGAGCCTATTGTTTGTTATTTTAGGCCTTTGATAGCCTGTCTGCGGTCCCTACTTTAAATACTCCTCCACTCACCACCAAGCTGCCTGTGTATCCATGTAACCGCTGTAAAACTGCCATGAGCCTATTGTTTGTTATTTTAGGCCTTTGGTAGCCTGTCTGCGGTCCCTACTTTAAATACTCCTCCACTCACCACCAAGCTGCCTGCCCGTGTATCCATGTAACCGCTGTAAAACTGCCATGAGCCTATTGTTTGTTATTTTAGGCCTTCGAAGCCTGTCTGCGGTCCCTCCTTCCAGTAGGCCTCCACTGACCAGACCACTGCTGCCCGTGTACCCCTGGAACCAATTTTAAAGTGCCTACAGCCAGCCCATTTTATTGTGTTAGGCCTTCGAAGCCTGTCTGCGGTCCCTCCTTCCACTAGGCCTCCACTGACCAGACCACTGCTGCCCGTGTACCCCTGGAACCAATTTTAAAGTGCCTACAGCCAGCCCATTTTATTGTGTTAGGCCTTCGAAGCCTGTCTGCGGTCCCTCCTTCCACTAGGCCTCCACTGACCAGACCACTGCTGCCCGTGTACCCCTGGAACCAATTTTAAAGTGCCTACAGCCAGCCCATTTTATTGTGTTAGGCCTTCGAAGCCTGTCTGCGGTCCCTCCTTCCACTAGGCCTCCACTGACCAGACCACTGCTGCCCGTGTACCCCTGGAACCAATTTTAAAGTGCCTACAGCCAGCCCATTTTATTGTGTTAGGCCTTCGAAGCCTGTCTGCGGTCCCTCCTTCCACTAGGCCTCCACTGACCAGACCACTGCTGCCCGTGTACCCCTGGAACCAATTTTAAAGTGCCTACAGCCAGCCCATTTTATTGTGTTAGGCCTTCGAAGCCTGTCTGTGGTCCCTCCTTCCACTAGGCCTCCACTGACCAGACCACTGCTGCCCGTGTACCCCTGGAACCAATTTTAAAGTGCCTACAGCCAGCCCATTTTATTGTGTTAGGCCTTCGAAGCCTGTCTGCGGTCCCTCCTTCCACTAGGCCTCCACTGACCAGACCACTGCTGCCCGTGTACCCCTGGAACCAATTTTAAAGTGCCTACAGCCAGCCCATTTTATTGTGTTAGGCCTTCGAAGCCTGTCTGCGGTCCCTCCTTCCACTAGGCCTCCACTGACCAGACCACTGCTGCCCGTGTACCCCTGGAACCAATTTTAAAGTGCCTACAGCCAGCCCATTTTATTGTGTTAGGCCTTCGAAGCCTGTCTGCGGTCCCTCCTTCCACTAGGCCTCCACTGACCAGACCACTGCTGCCCGTGTACCCCTGGAACCAATTTTAAAGTGCCTACAGCCAGCCCATTTTATTGTGTTAGGCCTTCGAAGCCTGTCTGCGGTCCCTCCTTCCACTAGGCCTCCACTGACCAGACCACTGCTGCCCGTGTACCCCTGGAACCAATTTTAAAGTGCCTACAGCCAGCCCATTTTATTGTGTTAGGCCTTCGAAGCCTGTCTGCGGTCCCTCCTTCCACTAGGCCTCCAATGACCAGACCACTGCTGCCCGTGTACCCCTGGAACCAATTTTAAAGTGCCTACAGCCAGCCCATTTTATTGTGTTAGGCCTTCGAAGCCTGTCTGCGGTCCCTCCTTCCAATAGGCCTACACTGACAAAGGTACACCTGACAACAGACACATGGACCTGTAGGCATGGCCACGGAAGGTTACGTGTCCTTTGTGGCTCAATGGGTTAATGTATTGGATGCATGGTCCACACAGGGGACAGCCTGCTAAGTCTGTCTGCAGTCCCTAATTCAAGTTGTCCTCAACTGAATAAAGCTGAGCTTCTACCTTCCGGCTCTGATTAACTGCTGTTTTTAAACACATTGGTGGTCCCGGCCTACTAACGGTGTCTGCCCCTGCCTGGTGTTGCCCTCAACTGAATAAAGCTGAGCTTCAACCTTCTGGCTCTCATTAAGTGTTTTTTAAAAAACAAAATGGTGGTTAGGGCCTACTAACGGCTTCTGCCCCTCCCTGGTGTTGCCCTCAACTGAATAAAGCTGAGCTTCTACCTTCCGGCTCTGATTAACTGCTGTTTTTAAACACATTGGTGGTTCCGGCCTACTAACGGTGTCTGCCCCTGCCTGGTGTTGCCCTCAACTGAATAAAGCTGAGCTTCAACCTTCTGGCTCTCATTAAGTGTTTTTTAAAAAACAAAATGGTGGTTAGGGCCTACTAACGGTGTCTGCCCCTCCCTGGTGTTGCCCTCAACTGAATAAAGCTGAGCTTCAACCTTCTGGCTCTCATTAAGTGTTTTTTAAAAAACAAAATGGTGGTTAGGGCCTACTAACGGCTTCTGCCCCTCCCTGGTGTTGCCCTCAACTGAATAAAGCTGAGCTTCTACCTTCCGGCTCTGATTAACTGCTGTTTTTAAACACATTGGTGGTTCCGGCCTACTAACGGTGTCTGCCCCTGCCTGGTGTTGCCCTCAACTGAATAAAGCTGAGCTTCAACCTTCTGGCTCTCATTAAGTGTTTTTTAAAAAACAAAATGGTGGTTAGGGCCTACTAACGGCTTGTGCCCCTCCCTGGTGTTGCCCTCAACTGAATAAAGCTGAGCTTCAACCTTCTGGCTCTCATTAAGTGTTTTTTAAAAAACAAAATGGTGGTTAGGGCCTACTAACGGCTTCTGCCCCTCCCTGGTGTTGCCCTCAACTGAATAAAGCTGAGCTTCTACCTTCCGGCTCTCATTAAGTGTTTTTTAAAAAACAAAATGGTGGTTAGGGCCTACTAACGGTGTCTGCCCCTCCCTGGTGTTGTCCTCAACTGAACAAAGCTGAGCTTCCACATTCTGGCTTTCGGCCTATACTATCAGATATTAAACTGCATTTGGCCTACTAGTGTGGTTAGGCCCTTGAAACAGTGTCTGCTGCTCTTGGGTTTGCTACTCCACTGAACAAAGCAATGCCGCCTGTTTAGTCCTGTTACCAATTTTGATCTGCATTTAGCCTACTTTATTCTTTGGCCCTATATCTGTTTCCTCATCATCCTGCCCATTGCCCAGCCACTGCTAGATGAGTCTGCTGGTACATTGACCTAGACCACTACATTCCCCTTGTACTCTACACAGCCAGAATCTGACCCTGCTGAAAGTAAGGTTCCCCTTCCCGCATATTATACCACCTTACACAGGGACAAAGAGGAAGGTGCAGATGAAAGTGCAGGTTCCTTCATCAGGTGGGGGGGCATACTCGTTGGCGACGTCACTGGCACAGGGCCACTCAGAGTACGCAAAAGTGTCGCTGCTGGTGGGAGGCGCCCCCGCCATGCAAACACACCGCCGTACTTTGAGGGGCCCTGTGCCAGTGCCAATGCGAACGAGTGGGCCCCCCCTGCTTGCTCAGGATCACAGCACTTGCAACGTTGAAATACTTACCTCTCCCTGCTCCACCGCCATGACATAGTCCATGTTTCCTGGGCCCACTAAAACCTTGAACCAGCCCTACCCCCACAACTTTTGCCAAATGACCCCCAATTTCCAGTGCCCAACTATTATTATAAAGTTAATTAAGATTGACAAGCTTCAGAAAACAAGAATGGATGTTTTTGGCAGTAAAATGTGCACTGTAGGTGTTTTCCTGGCCTCCACTCACTGCCGGCTATGCTTCCCCATTGACTTGCATTGGGTTTCGTGTTTCGGTCGATCCTCGACTTTTAGCGATAATCGGCCAACTTCACTCGACTCGACTCTGGACTAAATCGGGTTTCACAAAACCAGACTCGATCTTAAAAAAATGAAAGTCGCTCAACCCTACTCATTACAACATCATACGGCAGAGAGTTCCATAGTCTCACTGCTCTTACAGTAAAGAATCTGCGTCTGTTATTATGCTTAAACCTTCTTTCCTCCAGACGTAGAGGATGCCCCCTTGTCCCTGTCTCAGGTCTATGATTAAAAAGATCATCAGAAAGGTCTTTGTACTGTCCCCTCATATATTTATACATTAAAATAAGATCACCCCTTAGTCTTCGTTTTTCCAAACTAAATAGCCCCAAGTGTAATAACCTATCTTGGTATTGCAGACCCCCCAGTCCTCTAATAACCTTGGTCGCTCTTCTCTGCACCCGCTCCAGTTCAGCTATGTCTTTCTTATACACCGGAGACCAGAACTGTGCACAGTATTCTAAGTGTGGTCGAACTAGTGACTTGTATAGAGGTAAAATTATGTTCTCCTCATGAGCATCTATGCCTCTTTTAATACATCCCATTATTTTATTTGCCTTTGTAGCAGCTGCCTGACACTGGCCACTGAATATGAGTTTGTCATCCACCCATATACCCAAGTCTTTTTCATTGACGGTTTTGCCCAGAGTTTTAGAATTAAGCACATAGTTATACATCTTATTACTTCTACCCAAGTGCATGACCTTACATTTATCCCCATTAAAGCTCATTTGCCATTTATCAGCCCAAGCTTCTAGTTTACATAAATCATCCTGTAATATAAAATTGTCCTCCCCTGTATTGATTACCCTGCAGAGTTTAGTGTCATCTGCAAATATTGAAATTCTACTCTGAATGCCCCCTACAAGGTCATTAATAAATATGTTAAAAAGAAGAGGGCCCAATACTGACCCCTGTGGTACCCCACTGCTAACCGCAACCCAGTCCGAGTGTGCTCCATTAATAACCACCCTTTGTTTCCTATCCCTGAGCCAGCTCTCAACCCACTTACACATATTTTCCCCTATCCCCATTACTCTCATTTTATGTAACAACCTTTTGTGTAGCACCGTATCAAAAGCTTTGGAAAAGTCCATATACACTACGTCCACTGGGTTCCCTTGGTCCAGTCCGGAACTTACCTCTTCATAGAAGCTGATCAAATTAGTCTGACATGAACGGTCCCTAGTAAACCCGTGCTGATACTGGGTCATAAGGTTATTCCTCTTCAGATACTCCAGTATAGTATCCCTTAGAATGCCCTCCAGGATTTTACCCACAGTAGAGGTTAAGCTTACTGGCCTATGATTACCGAGTTCAGTTTTTGCCCCTTTTTGGAATATTGGCACCACATTTGCTATACGCCAGTCCTGTGGTACAGACCCTGTTATTATGGAGTCTTTAAAGAGTAAAAATAATGGTCTATCAATGACTGTACTTAGTTCCTGCAGTACTCGGGGGTGTATCCCATCCGGGCCCGGAGATTTGTCAATTTTAGTTATTTTTAGACGCCGCTGTACTTCCTGCTGGGTTAAGCAGGTGACATTTAATGGGGAATTTTTATCACTAGTCATTTTGTCTGCCATGGGATTTTCTTTTGTAAATACTGATGAAAAAAAGTCATTTAGCATATTGGCTTTTTCCTCATCCTCATCCACCATTTCCCCCAGATTATTTTTAAGGGGGCCAACACTGTCATTTTTTAGTTTCTTACTATTTATATAGTTAAAGAATATTTTGGGATTATTTTTACTCTCTCTGGCAATGAGTCTCTCTGTCTCAATCTTTGCTGCCTTGATTTGCTTTTTACAGAATTTATTTAATTTTCTGTATTTATTTAATGCCTCCTCACTACCTACTTCCTTTAATTCTCTAAATGCTTTCTTTTTGTCCCTTATTGCGCCCCTTACAGCTCTATTTAGCCATATTGGTTTCCTCCTATTTCTAGTATGTTTATTCCCATACGGTATATACTGTGCACAGGTCCTATCCAGGATGCTAATAAACGTCTCCCATTTTCTTTGTGTATTTTTGTGTCTCAGGATATCGTCCCAGTTAATTGCACCAAGATCCTCTCTCATCCGTTGGAAATTTGCCCTCCTGAAGTTTAGTGTCCTTGTCACCCCCCCTACTACCCATCTTATTAAAGGTTACATGAAAACTTATTATTTTGTGATCACTATTCCCCAAGTGACCCCCAACCCTTATATTTGATATGCGGTCTGGCCTGTTGGTTAATATTAGGTCTAGCAGTGCCCCCCTCCTTGTTGGGTCCTGAACCAGTTGTGAAAGGTAATTGTCTCTCATAGTTGTCAAAAACCGATTACCTTTGCTGGAACTGCAGGTTTCTGTTCCCCAATCTATTTCAGGGTAGTTGAAGTCCCCCATAATAATGACTTCTCCTTGAGTCCCAGCTTCATCTATTTGCTTTACGAGGATATTCTCCATTGCTTCCATTATTTTTGGAGATTTATAACAAATCCCTATCAGTAATTTATTATTTTTTCCCCCTCCCCTTATCTCCACCCACAGGGACTCTACATTTTCATTAAATTCACCTATATTATCACGCATGATGGGTTTTAAGGAAGATTTTACATATAGACACACCCCTCCCCCTCGCTTATCTGTACGGTCATTTCTGAACAGGCTATAGCCCTGCAAGTTAACAGCCCAGTCATGGCTCTCATCCAGCCATGTCTCAGATATCCCCACCATGTCATAATTATGCTCCAACAACATTAGTTCTAATTCATCCATTTTGTTGGCGAGGCTTCTGGCATTAGTATACATGCACTTGATGTTACTCTCTGTACCTCTATTCTTTCTTAAATTACTAACTGTTCTAACCCCACCCCCCATGCCACCGCCACCCCCAACTTCCTTATTTGTGCCCAGGTCTCTATCTGCACTATCTTCCCCTCCTATAAAATGAATACCCTCCCCCCCAATCCCTAGTTTAAACACTCCTCCAACCTTCTAACCATTTTCTCCCCCAGCACAGCTGCCCCTTCCCCATTGAGGTGCAGCCCGTCCCTAGCGTAGAGCCTGTAGCCAACTGAGAAGTCGGCCCAGTTCTGCAGGAACCCAAACCCCTCCTTCCTACACCAATTCTTGAGCCACTTATTAACCTCCCTAATCTCCCGTTGCCTCTCTGGCGTGGCACGTGGTACAGGCAGTATTTCGGAAAATACCACGTTGGAGGTCCTTGCTTTCAGCTTGCAGCCTAATTCCCTGAAATCATCTTTAAGGACCTTCCACCTACCTCTAACTTTGTCATTTGTGCCAATGTGCACCATGACCGCTGGGTCCTCACCAGCCCCTCCCAGTAATCTGTCCACCCGATCAGCGATGTGTCGGACTCGAGCGCCAGGTAGGCAGCACACCGTCCGATGATCCCTGTCTTTGTGACAGATTGCCCTATCTGTTCCCCTAATAATTGAGTCCCCCACTACCAGCACCTGTCTGGCCTGCCCTGCTCTCCTATTTCCCTCCTTAATGGAGCAGTCACTCCTCCGGCTTTCAGAGGACATGCCTGGCTGCAGCAGTGCTACCCCTGTACTGGCACCTCCCTCATCTGCCAACTTAGCAAACTTATTGGGGTGTGCCAGATCAGGACTAGCCTCCCTGGCACTCTTCCCTCTACCCCGCCTTCTATCTGTCACCCAGCTAACTGCCACACTGTCCTGCAGCTCCATCCTACCATCCCGCTCCTCATCTATCCCATTGAGCGTCTGCTCTGTGAGCAGAAGACTCCTCTCCATATTGTCTATGGATCTCAGTGTTGCCAGCTGCACATTTAGATCCAGTATCTGGGTTTCCAAATGCACAATGTGCTCACATCTCGCATGACGGAAGGAGCGCACACGTATGACTCAACATTACGCCTTGGAACCCACATACTGATGGGCCCATGCAAATCCATTTCACAATATTCATTTTGAACGCCCGTACTCCTTTGTTTTACATATTGGCAGGAAGGCCAGCCCTGCTGCATAGTCAGTCATATGCACCCCATTACACCTTGTAACCCACATACTGGATGGGCCCATGAAAATCCACTTCACAATATTCATTTTGTACTCCCGTACTCCTTTGTTTTACATATTGGCAGCAAGGCCAACCCTGCTGTATAGGCACCCCATTACGCCTTGAAACCCACATACTGGATGGGCCCATGAAAATCCACTTGTATTTTTTAATGGTATGATGGTTCCCTCTTTGCAGAATTATTTACAGGAGAATTTGGCAAATTTTATTTGCCATGTTTTTAACACTAAGGTTCAGATTTGGCTTTAAATAAGGCTAATACTTGCAATGCAACACAATTTTATTGCAAACTACAAAATTCAAAGAATACTATGATTGAATAGTGTGAGTGCGTACACTTTTGTATATGTTAACATACAAAGGTTAATAAGTACACATAAGGATTAAATACATATAGTGGTTACATATATATATAAAGATTAACTACATACAGTATACTTACATCATTCACAAGAGGCTTTTAAACATCATCCATCTGGAATATCAGAGAAGCAACAACAAGACAGAGAACCCCTGGGAGATTACCTACACTGCATGGGCATCCCCAATTATTCAGGTATCAGCACACTGTACATGTACAGGTACCCCAGTTTTGGCATCTGTCTTAGTCATGTTTCTCTGGTCTTATATAGTGATTTACACTATGTAGTAACCCTAGTTTCACCCAGACTTTCAAGTGGCCACTTTTCAAGGTTGGAGGAAATTGAGATATCATGGAGTCATCAGACGAGGGGACATAAACCCCTAGAAAATAAAAGTCACAAGGATTTAGATCAAACCACTACAGGCAGAGTTTCAGTAAACCTTAATGTTTTACATTGACAAACAGCAAACATGTAGAGGCTTAGAACTGTTTTTGAAATGAATAAACAAACATTTCTCAAGATTTTGTCACTATGAGCATTGTCTGTCACATCTGTAAATCCATTTCCTATACAGTATTTTAATCTGGATTCCAAATCGCCATTTGTACATTCGCCATTTGTACATTTGATGCAGCCAAGTTATGGCTCTCAAGGAGAGAAACTAATCTAGTGGACATAGAAATATTTGTAATGAACTACTGAGCCAAACTAACAGCATTGCTTTATCAAATTTATATGAAGTGTATTGTGTCCAATGTGTGCAACCAGGCAACACAAAAAGGAGCTTTTCAAGTGAGCTCTTTAAGGTAAACAGATGTCATGAAGTCTTTGCCAACAAGGATGTGGTTTCACCAATGGGGGGTACTTTTGTAAAAAAATATATTGTTGCCATCACAGCCCCCCTTGCCCAAAATTCTGTGGCCTATAAAAGTACAGAACACGTTCATCCAGGTCATGTCGTCCGAGAAAAGGAAGAGACATTGCAGGAAACAGAGTTAAGAAGTAGGCCCAATGTAGGGGTGTGTCTCTGAGACTTGTAATGGAGGGCATGAGCTGACAAACAATTCCCCAATGTGGGGTTATCTTTTTACTAAATAAAATAGTGCCATCACAGCCCCTGTACAGTGCACGTTCACCCTGGTCATCTAGTGGCAGTTAAAGAACACATTGCAGGAGACAGAGTTAAGAAGTAGGGAGCTGACAAACAATTCCACAATAGGGGGTCCTTTTTTAAAAAATAAACTAGTGCCATCACAGCCCCCTTGCCCAAAATTCACCGTACAGAGCACATTCACCCTGGTCATCTAGTGGCAGTTAAAGGACACATTGCAGGAGACAGTTAAGAAGAAGGGAGCTGGCAAACAATTCCCCAATGGGGGGGGTCCTTTTTTTAATAAATAAACTTGAGCCATCACAACCCCCCTGCCCAAAATTCAGTGGCCTATAACAGTACAGAGCACATTAACCCTGGTGATCTAGTGGCAGTTAAAGGAAACATTGCAGGAGACAGAGTTAAGAAGTAAGCCCAATGTAATATACTGCATAATTCCCCATTGTGGGTCCTTTTTTTACTAAATAAAATAGTGCCACCACAGCCCCCTTGCCTAAAATTCACCGTACAGAGCACTTTCACCCTGGTCATCTAGTGGCAGTCAAAGGACACATTGCAGGAGACAGAGTTAAGAAGCAAGGAGCTGACAAACAATTCCCCAATGGGGGGGTCATCTTTTTACAAAATAAAATAGTGCCATCACAGCCCTCTTGCCCAAAATTCACCGTACAGAGCACGTTCACCCTGGTCATTTAATGGCAGTTAAAGGACATATTGCAGGAGACAGAGTTCAGAAGAAGGGAGCTGACAAACAACTCCCCAATGGGGGTCCTTTTTTTAATAAATAAACTTGGGCCATCACAACCCCCTTGCCCAAAATTCAGTGGCCTATAACACTACAGAGCACATTAACCCTGGTGATCTAGTGGCAGTTAAAGGAGAGATTGCAGGAGACAGAGTTAAGAAGTAGGCCCAATGTAATTTAATGCCCAATTCCCCAATGTGGGGTCCATTTTTTACTAAATAAAATAGTGCCATCACAGCCCCCTTGCCCAAAATTCACTGTACAGAGCACTTTCACCCTGGTCATCTAGTGGCAGTCAAAGGACACATTGCAGGAGACAGAGTTAAGAAGCAAGGAGCTGACAAACAATTCCCCAATGGGGGGTCTTTTTTTAATAAATAAAATAGTGCCATCACAGCCTCCTTGCCCAAAATTCACCAGCCCATAACAGTAAAGAGCATGTTCACCCTGGTAATCTAGTGTTTTTGGATGATGAGGATAAGGAGGAGGATAAGAACAAACAGACCAAATCTGGGAGCTTATACCCATGTGTGGTTGTGAAGAGGTGCATGAGAATACACCTCCCCAAAACAGAGAATGTATTTGAGGTTATGTTTCGCTTTTTTTACTTGGTGGTGTACAGAAGTCTTTCCCAGTCCAGCCCTTGTTCATTTTTATAAGAGTCAGCCTGTCAGCATTTTCAGTTTGCAGGCAGATGCACTTATCTATTATAATTCCACCAGCATCACTAAAAACCCGCTCTGACAGAATGCTAGCAGCAGGGCACGCCAGAATCTACAAGGCATAGAGAGCCAGTTCATGCCACGTGTCCAGCTTGGATACCCAATAAGTAAAAGGCACAGAGGAATCACGGAGGACGTTTGTATGATCTGCAAGGTACTCCCTCACCATCTTCCCAAACATTGCACTTCTTGTGACAGCACCCCTTGCCTCTGTGCCTTCACGATGAGAGGGTCTGAGAAAACTGTCCGAGAACTTTGCCATTGTTCCCCTGCTTGAGCTGGATTGTACTTCTGCCTCTCTCACTTGGACTCCTTGGTTGTATAACAAACTCTGACGTCTGCTGCCAGCGTTCTCACATGAGAATTTTCTAAGTAATTCTGCTACAAGGGCCCTCTGGTACTGCAACATTTTAGTACACCTCTCTGCCTCTGGCAGAAGAGATTGAAAGTTCTCCTTGTAGTGTGGGTCTAGAAGTGTCACCAACAAGTAAAGAGTGTCACCCAAAATTTTTATAATGCGAGGGTCACGTGAAACGCAGCACAACATATAGTCAGCCATGCGTGCCAGACTGCTAACAGGCAACAATTCCGTGCCCTCACCAGCGGACGGCTGACCATGCTGTCCTCCTCCTCCTCATCCTTCTCCTCCCTGTCCTCAGGCCATCCACGCTGAACAGACGGTATGACAGCTGTGGTTGTAGTACTGTTTATAGCCCATTAAAATAGTTTCTGTTCTTCCTCCTCCTCATTACCTACCAATCCACGTTGAGAAGACATGAGGCTGGGCTGAGTGTAATCCCCCTGTATGGTTTCTTGCTCCATGTCCTCGTGCTCTGCCTGCAATGCATCCTCCTTAATTGTGAGCAGAGAGGTTTTCAGAATGCTGAGAAGCGGGATGGTGAAGTTAATTATGGCGCCGTCGCCGCTCACCATCTTGGTGCAGTTCTCAAAGTTTTGGAGGAAGGTACATATGTCTGTCATCCATGTCCACTCCTGAGGTCTTATGTGTTTTGTCTGAACTGAATATTGATGGCCTTGTTGATGTTGGTAGTCAACAACTGCCCTCTTCTGCTCACAAATCCTTTCCAACATATGCAGAGTAGAGTTCCAAAATGTGGGGACATCACACACCAGTCGGTGAGCTGAAAGCTGCATATGCTGATGAAGCACGGCAAGGGTGACTGAAGCTGTAGCTGACTTTCTAAAATGGGCAGACAGACAGCACACTTTCACTAGCAGATGCGGCAGCTCCGGGTAGCTTTTCAGAAAATGTTGAACCACGAGGTTAAGCACATGGGCCAAGCAAGGTACGTGTGTGAGCTCACCTTGCCTCAGAGCTGCCACCAGGTTACAGCCATTGTCACACACGACCATGCCTGGCTGTATGTTCAGTGGTGTCATCCAAATATCTGACTGCTCTTTCAGCGCTGTCCACAACTCTTCTGCATTGTGCGGTTTGTCACCTATGCAGATTAGCTTCAGCACATCCTGTTGCCGCTTGGCTGAGGCAGTGCTGCAGTGTTTCCAGCTTCTGACTGATGTGTTGATTTCAGACTGATTTCAGACATGGAGGAGGAAGAGGAGGAGGAGGAGGTGCAGGAGCTGTAGACAATGGGGGCAACTCTGATTGACGTAGGGCCAGCAATCTTCGGCGTGAGGAGGATGTGTTCCATCCCAAGGTCCGACTGGGTCCCGGCATCCACTATGTCAAGACAGTGTGCTGTTAGTGAGATGTACCATCACTACCCACAAGCACTTGTCCATGTGTCCATGGTTAGGTGGACTTTCCCTGTAACAGCATTGCTGAGGGCACGGGTAATGTTGTGGGACACATGCTGGTGTAAAGCCAGTACGGCACACCGTGAGAAATAGTGGTGACTGGGGACCGAGTTCCTTGGGACGGCTGCCGCCTTCAGGTTGCGGAAAGCTTCCGTCTCAACGAGCCTAAAAGGCAACATTTCGAGCGCGAGCAGAAGAGAAATGTTTGAATTTAGGACTGTGGCCTGTGGGGCATTGGATGGGTATTTCCACTTCCATTCCAAAGACTGGGGTATAGACAACTGAAGACTGTGCTGGGACAAGGATGTGGACGGGCTTGATGATGGTGCTGCTTGACTGTGGGCAACAACAGGTGCAGGGCAGGAGGCATCTTCACATGCATGGTGCACTGAGGATTGGCTTCTACGCAAAACAGTGGAGAATCAGTGGTGTGACCTGCAGACAGTGGTCCTGGAGCCTGGGGTTCAGTCCACAAAGTCAGGTGCTTTGCTGCCATGTGCTTGATCATGCTGGTGGTGGTCAGGCTAGTTGTTTTGCTACCCCTGCTGATGCAGGCATGGCAGGTGCTGCAAATGGCCTGTTTCGGGTTATTGGCAGAGTCTTTAAAAAATAATCATACTCAGGAAGATTTAACAGTTGGGATGACAACTCATGTTGGTGTTATGGGGAAAGGATGCACGCCTCCTCTCTGTGGCCACCACACTGCTTCTTCCTGCCTGTTGTGGTCATATGCCTCCTTCCCCATGTGTGCTGCTGCCCTCACTCTGCATGTCCTCCTGCCAGGTTGGGTCAGTCACATAGTCATCCAACACCTCGTCTTCCACATCCGCACCCTGCTCCTCCTCCTGACTTTCTGGCAATTGTATCTCATCATCGTCCACCTCTTCTGACACTTTCCCACCATTGCCTTCATGTGAACGGGGCTGGTCAAAGCTTTGGGCCTCTCTACATGCAATCTCAGCTGTCACCACTTCAAGTTGACCGGCCGAGAGTCCGGAATCTTGAAATGGTGGGAGGAAGGAGGATCAGGGTGGGGAATATCCGGGCCACACCCTCGGCTACTCAGACTTGACCATGTGGAAGACATGGTGGTGGTGGTGGCGGCTAAGTGACTGGAAGCATTATCCACTATCCAACCAACAACCATTTCACAATGCTCTGGCTTCAATAGTGGTGTGCTGCGGTCCTCTAGAAACTGGGACAGGAAGGTCGAGCAGGAAGATTTGGGTCTTGGTTGTGGCTCACTTTCACCTTGGCCTCTGCCTCGTCCTCTGCATGCACCATAAGCATCACATCCACTTTCCCGTCCCTTGGCCCTTGCTTTGCCCATTTTAAATGCACTACTGCACTTTTTCAAAAGCTCAACACAAATGTATTTATTAGGAGTAGTGTTGAGCGATACCGTCCGATACTTGAAAGTATCGGTATCGGAAAGTATCGGCCGATACCGGCAAAGTATCGGATCCAATCCGATACCGATACCCGATACCAATACAAGTCAATGGGACTCAAGTATCAGATGGTATCCCTGATGGTTCCCAGGGTCTGAAGGAGAGGAAACTCTCCTTCAGGCCCTGGGATCCATATAAATGTGTAAAAGAAAGAATTAAAATAAAAAATATCGCTATACTCACCTCTCCGACGCAGCCTGGACCTCAGTGAGGGAACCGGCAGCGTTGTTTGTTTAAAATTTGCGCTTTTACTTGGTTACGTGAAGTCCCGGCTTGTGATTGGTCAGGGCGGCCATGTTGCCGGGACGCGGACCAATCACAGCAAGCCGTGACGAGATTACGTCACGGCTTGCTGTGATTGGTCCGCGTCCCGGCAACATGGCCGCCATTAACCAATCACAAGCCGTGACGTCACGGGAGGCTGGACACGCGCGCTTTTTAAAAAGCGCGCGTGTCCAGCCTCCAGTGACGTCCCGGCTTATGATTGGTCACGGCGCCATGTTGCCGGGACGCGGACCAATCACAGCAAGCCGTGACGTAATCTCGTCACGGCTTGCTGTGATTGGTCCGCGTCCCGGCAACATGGCCGCCATTAACCAATCACAAGCCGTGACGTCACGGGAGGCTGGACACGCGCGCTTTTTAAAATGGGCGCGTGTCCAGCCTCCCGTGACGTCCCGGCTTGTGATTGGTTGCGCCGCGGTCAACCAATCACAAGCCGGGAGGCTGGACACGCGCGCATTTTAAAATTTTAAAATGGGCGCGTGTCCAGCCTCCCGTGACGTCCCGGCTTGTGATTGGTTGCGCCGCGGTCAACCAATCACAAGCCGGGAGGCTGGACACGCGCGCATTTTAAAATTTTAAAATGGGCGCGTGTCCAGCCTCCCGTGACGTCACGGCTTGTGATTGGTTGCGTCTCCCATGTGACTGCGACGCAACCAATCACAAAGCCGGGACGTAATTTTAAAATCCTTAAGGACCTGAAATTACGTCACGGCTTGCTGTGATTGGTTGCGTCGCCCATGTGACTGCGACGCAACCAATCACAACGCCGGAACGTAATTTTAAAATCCTGAAGGACCTGAAATTATGTCACGGCTTGCTGTGATTGGTTGCGTCCCGGTCACATGGGCGGCACGCAACCAATCACAAGCCGGGACTCACGTAAAGGAAAGAAAAGCGCGAATTTTAAACAAAGAACGCTGCCGCTTCCCTCGGTAAGGTGCAGGCTGCGTCGGAGAGGTGAGTATAGCAATATTTTTTATTTTAATTCTCTCTTTTACACATTTTTACATTAATGTTGTTTCGATACCGATACCCGATATCACAAAAATATCGGATCTCGGTATCGGAATTCCGATACAGCAAGTATCAGCCGATACCCGATACTTGCAGTATCGGAATGCTCAACACTAATTAGGAGCGAAATAATATCTGATCAGTATGCCTGCAAATCTACGATTTTTCATACACAAGCACCAGGCAGGCCTCAGCCTGACATAACAGACTGTATTACATTTTTGGGGGCTTCTTTGTGAAGTTAATTTATGCAAAATAGTGCTTTATATACAGTAAGTAGAGTAACAGTCAGCAAAAACATTGGCAAAATGCTCCACAATGCCCAAACTTGGAGCACGCAGATATATGAGGCCTGTCAAGGAAATTCCACACTGCCAAATATGAGGCCTGTTTTTTTGAAAATGCAAAACAGTGCTGTATATAATTAGAGTAACAGAAAAAAAAGTGGGAAACCGGCCTGCAATGCCCAAACTTGGAGCATGCAGATATAAGAGGCCTGTCACGGAAATACCACACTGCCAAATATGTGGCCTGTTTTTTTTTTAAATGCAAAATAGTGCTGTATATAATTAGAGTAACAGACAGCAAAAAAAGTTTCAAAACGGGCTAAAATGCCCAGTCTTGGAGCATGCAGGTATATGAGGCCTGTCACGGAAATATCACACTGACAAATATGGGGCCTGTATTTTTTTAATGCAAAATAGTGCTGTTTATCAGTTGAGTAACAGACAGGAAAAAAAGTGGGAAACAGGCCTACAATGCAAAACTTGAAGCACGCAGATATAAAAGGTCTGTCACGAAAATACCACACTGAAAAATATGTGGCCTGTTTTTTTTAAATGCAAAATAGTGCTGTATATAATTAGAGTAACAGACATCAAAAAAAGTGGGAAACCGGCCTACAATGCCCAAACTTGGAGCACTCAGATATATGAGGCCTTTTTTGGTGAATTTAAAACACACAAAAAAAAACAGTGGCACAAGGCTAACACACAACTATGCTATGTATGCCTGACAAACTATGATTTTTAAACAGGCCTCCGTCTGACAGAACAGACTGTATATTTTTTGGGGGGGATGAAATTTTGGGGAAAAAAAATGCAACTAGGTATATAGTAAAGAAGCTGCACCAGCAGCAGCAGACAGTTACGGAGCTTTGGGAGGGATGCAGTGGGAGCAATGTATGCACATACAGTGCCTGCAGGCCTTGCACTGATGTGGATATGCTGTGCCCTGCCTACCTAGTGCTGCAATATCGGGACCCACGAATTAGCCCTAAAAAGGACTGTTGGTTTTTCAGGAGTTGTGGATTTAACAGTTGCAGACCTACACTAACTATAAAAACCACGATTCTGACCCTATCTCGGCAGCAGCTTTCCCTACTCTCGCTGAATCTGGAGCTGAATGCGGCGAGCAGGGTGGCGCCAGGTCTCTTATACTTGGGATCAGCGTCAGACTGGAGCACCTTGGGCCCACCAGAGAAAATCATTATTGGGGCACACTGTGTGGCTACATAGAAATAGATACAAGACCACCAATTGTGCGGTAAAAAGCGCTAATATCAGGGTATAATATAAGGTAGTTCACGTCTTAATTATGTAGCAAGGGTTGGGGTAGCCCCCTCACAGAATATAATGTAGCACCCTCATAGGGTATAATGCAGCCCCCCTCATATAGTATAATGCAGCCCCACCACAGAATATAATGCAGCTCCCCGATAGAGTATACTGTAGCCCCCTCATATAGTATGATGTAACCCCCATAATATAATGTAGTACCCTGAGAATAATGCAGTCCCCCACAGAATATAATGTAGCCCCCTCATAAAGTATAATGCAGCCCCTCTCCACCCCCATCATTGTCCTCATTACCACCTCCATCATTGCCTTCTCCCCCTCCACCCCTATCATTCTCCCCCACCACCTCCATCACTGCCCATTCCACCACCTGCATCATTGCCTCCCCCCACCACCATCATTGCCCATTTCATCACCTACATCATTGCCTCCCACCACCACCATTGCCCATCACCTCCATCATTGTCTCCCCACCATCATTGCCTATCACCTCCATTGCCAATCACCTCCATCATTGCCCATCACCTCCATCATTGCCTCCCCCACCACCATCATGGCCCATCACCTTCATCAATGCCTCCCCACCATCATTGCCTATCACCTCCATTGCCTATCACCTCCATCATTGCCCATCACCTCCATCATTGTCTCCCCCCACCACATCATTGCTCATCCCCTCCATCATTGTCTCCCCCACCACCATCATTGCCCATCAGCTCCATCATTGTCTATCCCCACCACCATCATTGCCCATCACCTCCATCATTGTCTCCCCCCACCAATATCCTTGTCCTTCAGCACCACACACACACACACACCTCACCGCAGCAGCAGCTCATCACACACACACACACGCAGGCACACACACACTCTCACAGCTGCTCTGTGTGAGTCTGTGTGCCTGCATGTGTGTATGTGTGCGGTGCTGTGTGTGTGCGTGTGGTGGTGGGGCTTTACATGCGGGCAGTGTCAGCTGCAGCCTGCAGCTAACACTGCCCGCTATTAAAGAGAAATGGTATTCACACCTCTCCATGCCCATAGATCCTGTCTCCAGCTGCTGATACTGGCACAGGGCAGGCTCCCTTGACTCAAGGGCCCCATAGCCACTGGCTGGGGGCCCCTGAAGCAGTGGGAGCCCTAGGCAATGGCTGGCCAGTATGCCAGCAGGTGTCAGTGCCTGGGCTCACCGGAGAATACTCCGGTTCTCCGGTGGGCCAGTCCAAGACTGCTCGGGATGATGCTATGCAGCCAAGCCAATCACTGCATGAAGACAACAAAGATGGCAGTGGCATTTCATGGCCTGGCAGACAATCCCTGCAGCGTGATTGGGTCTCTAAAGTCCGCCAAAAATGCTGAGTGGAGACACCAGTTAGCGCTGAATAATCCCAGAAATACTCGGTGCTCGGCGAGTACACCGAGTACACTGATACTCGGGTGAGTAACGAGTAGTGGCGAGCACGTTCGCTCATCACTAGTGCAGATGCCTCATAGGTACATACCAGTCCTAGTAAATGCTTATCCAAACAATTTGAGGCAGCACGCCAAATCCAAAGTTATAAAGTGCTTTTTAAGAGCCCATGTGGCAATGTTTTGGTCCAGAAAGGTCTGTACCCAGGGCCGAAACGTCGCCACATGGGCTATGAAAAAGCACTTTATAACTTTGGATTTGATGTGCTGCCTCAACTTTTTTGGAAAAGTTTTTAATTTACCATATATGAACACAAATATAAAATTTACAATGTGTGCAAAAAACAATATTACCACACAGCAAACAATGTAAAAATATGAAATCAACCAGAAATGTTAGGTAGTGTGTACATGTGATAAAATAGGAAGTCAAATACAACAGTCTGTTCATCATATTGATGTGGCATTTACCGGTCTCCAATTTTACAACTTAAAGAGGTCTGCCAAAACAGATCTGTCTGAATTTAGTATGATAATATATTTTAAGATTTTTGATTATGCAGATTAATTACTCATCACCAAAAAGGAAGCATACAATAGGTGAAAAAATATATTGTAGCATTTGTTAACATACATGCATACATAAAACAGAACAATAAAAAATGCATCCAATGCATAAGAAAAAGGTTAGAGAAAGGATAATAAACCAATAGCCCAAAACCTCTTACTACCATGCATTCAAATAGATTTCCTGAAATAAGTGGTCCTAAAGTGTTGTAAAGAGATCAAATATCCACAATAAAACAGCAAATATGTTTATGATCACAAGTGTGACATGATTCAAAAAATGTAATAAAGTGAATGTGCTATTTATAATGGTCAGTTGACAAAAAGGAGAGTGGAATCATCAATACCAAAGATATAGAGATACAGTGGGTACGGAAAGTATTCAGACTTTGTTTCATTGGAGCCATTTGGCAAATTCAAAAAAGTTCATTTTTTCTCATTAACCCCTTAACCCCCAAGGAGAGTGGAATTATTATTATTTATTATTATTATTATTATTATTATTTATTTATTTATATAGCACCATTAATTCCATAGTGCTGTACATGAGAAGGTGTTACATCAAAATACAAATATCACTTACAGTAAACAAAACTAACAATGACAGACTGGTACAGAGGGAAGAGGACCCTGCCTGTCAGGCTGCTGCAGTGCAGTACAGTGCAACCTCCACCAGGGGAAGTCTGAGAGGAAAGAGACTGCACACACAGGACAGCAGAACAGATGCCACCTAGTGACGAGAGAGTGGTCAGGCAAGCCGAGTCAAAAGCACGAGATTGAACGACAGTATTTATAGAATAAGACAGATGGATAGTCAGAACGTAGCCAGAGATCAGTAAACCAGAACGGGCAATATACGGTACAAAAGGGACAAACAGCAACAGCGTAAAAAAAACAAGCCAGGGGATCAGAACCGGAGAATCAAGCTGACAGACAGAGGAACACTGGGAAAAGGGGAGACAGAGGGAGTTAACAGACACAGGACCAGTCAGGGCTCACAGCAGGGCAAATCAAGAGCTACCAGCAAGGTCAGGTTAACACGCCGAAGGCAGACATATAGCTGACACTGCCAGCAAGATTCATGGGAGCTAAATAGCAAACCTGAACCCAGAATGAGGCAGAGCACAGTTAACCCTTGACATGATCCATCCAGAAAAAAGGGCAGACACTAATAAACCCTGGAATGGATCATGACAGTACCCTCCTCTCAAGGGGGGGCCCCCGGACCTCCAGGTTTCCCAGGATAACGTGCATGAAATGCCCGGACCAATCGATCAGCATGGACAGATCGCGCCAGGACCCAAGATCGATCCTCAGGACCATAACCCCTACAATGGACCAAATACTGAAGAGAACTACGGACCATGCGAGAATCCACGATCCTTTCTACTTCAAACTCGGTCTGACCATCCACAGAGACAGGAGGCGGAGGGGATGGAGGCCCAGCGGAAAATGGTATAAAGGACTTAAGGAGGGATTTATGGAACACATTGGGGATCCGAAGCGACTAAGGAAGGCGTAAACAAAAGGCAACTGGATTGACCACCTCAATGATCTCATAAGGACCAATAAACCTGGGACCCAGCTTAGCAGAAGGAATCTTTAGACGAATGTTCTTGGTAGACAACCACACTTTATCTCCCACCAGGAACTTAGGTCCTACAGACCGTCGCTTATCAGCAAAAAGTTTATGTTTGCTCTGAACCTTCCCAATGCTCTTCTGGACCTCCCTCCACACCTCCCCCAACCGTTGCACTGCTATATCAGCCCCTGGACATCCTGAATCCAGCCTAGAAAATTCACCAAAATGGGGATGAAAACCGTAGTTACAGAAGAATGGAGAGTTGCCGGTGGACTGGTTAATCCGATTATTAAATGCAAATTCAGCCACGGGCAACAAAGAACACCAATCATCCTGCTGAGATGTAGCAAGACACCTCAAAATCTGTTCAAGTGACTGATTGGTCCTCTCCGTCTGCCCATTGGTCTCAGGATGGTAAGCAGAGGAGAAGGTCAAACTAATACCCAATCTTTTCCAAAATGCCCTCCAAAATTTGGACACAAATTGTACTCCTCTATCAGAAACCATACTCAAAGGCACACCATGCAGCCGTACAACGTGTTCAACAAACAATCTAGATAGTGTCTCAGCATTAGGCAATCCTGCCAGAGGTACAAAATGCGCTTGCTTACTGAATCTGTCAACCACTACCCAGATTACAGTTTTGCCATTGGAAGAAGGGAGATCAGTGATAAAATCCATGGACAAATGAGTCCAAGGTCTATCTGGAATTGGCAATGGCACCAATTCCCCGGCCGGCCGGTTATGGGAGCTCTTTGCACGGGCACAGATATCACAAGCAGACACAAACTCAATGATATCAGAGTTCATGGAGGGCCACCAAAACAGCCTAGCAATAGCTTTCTGGGTGGCAGAGATCCCCGGGTGACCACTAAGAGCAGAATCGTGGAACTCCCGGAGAATCCTCAATCGGTACTGAACTGGGACAAAAAGCTTATTGTCAGGCAAAGAGGGAGGAGCAAGAGACTGAGCCTTTCGAATCTCCTGCTCCAATTCAGAGGATACCCCCGCAACAACCACCCCGTGCTGAAGAATGGAGGAAGGAGGTTCGGGGGGTGATACCGGATCAAAACTGCGAGATAAGGCATCAGCCTTGACATTCTTGGAACCAGGCCGAAAAGTGATTGAAAAATGAAAACGAGAGAAAAAAAGCAACCACCTAGCCTGTCTAGGAGTTAACCGTTTGGCGGTTTCAATATAAGACAAATTCTTGTGGTCAGTAATCACCGTGATCCGATGAACCGCCCTCCATTCTTCAATAGCCAATTTTATGGCCAATAACTCCCGGTTCCCAACATCATAGTTTCTCTCAGCAGAAGAAAACTTACGGGAGAAAAAGGCACATGGTCTCAAGTTGGTCAAAGTAACGGGTCCCTGGGACAACATCGCCCCTACTCCCACCTCTGATGCGTCCACCTCTACAATGAATGGTCTAGATGGATCGGGCTGAACTAATACAGGAGCAGACATAAAACATTTTTTTAGTGTAATAAATGCTTCAACTGCCAAGGATGACCAAACTTTGAGATCAGCCCCTTTGCAAGTGAGATCAGTGAGTGGCTTGACAACCTGAGAAAACCCTTTGATGAATTTCCGGTAATAATTGGCAAAACCCAGAAAACGCTGCAACCCCTTGAGGTCTCTGGGTTGCACCCAATCAACAATGGCCTGTACCTTTCCGGGATCCATCCGAAACCCATTTGCAGAAAGGATGATCCCCAGAAAAGAAAGCTCCTGGACACAAAACAAACATTTCTCTGGTTTAGCAAACAAAGAATTTCCCCGTAACCGGTGAAGAACAGCACGTAAATGACCAATGTGAGATTCCTTGTCAGGCGAAAAAACAAGGATATCATCCAGGTATAAAATCATAAAGCGCCCGATAAAATCAGAAAAAACATCATTCATGAAGTTGTGAAACACTGCGGGCGTGTTTGTGAGACCAAAGGGCATGACCAAATTTTCAAACAGGCCCTCGGAGGTGAGAAATGCCATTTTCCACTCATCCCCTTCCTGAATGCGGATAAGGTTATATGCTCCCCTAAGATCGAGTTTGGAAAACCACTTAGCCCCAGACAATTGGTTATAGAGATCAGAAATGAGTGGGAGAGGGTAGGTATTTCTCACCGTAATTTTATTTAGTTCCTGGAAATCGAGGCATGGGCGTAAACCATTATCTTTTTTCTTGACAAAAAAAAAACCGCGGCCACAGGTGAGACAGAGGAACGGATGTGACCTTTGCGTAGACTATCAGAGATATAGTTTTTCATAGCAGTAGATTCCGGGCCAGAAAGATTGTGCAAACGGGCTTTGGGCAATTTAGAACCCGGAATAAGGTTGATGGTACAATCATAAGGACGATGGGGTGGTAAGACCTCAGCCTCTTTTTCGGAGAACACGTCCCCAAAGTCCTGTAGGTACTCCGGAATACCCTCCGGACTAATAGTGGACACAAACACAGCAGAAAGACAACCATTGGAACAATTAGGACCCCATTTAACAATATCACGAGATCCCCAGTCTATAACAGGATTATGCCTCTGCAACCAGGGGAACCCCTACACCAGTCCCGCAGGAAGATTATTCATAACATAACATGAAATTCGTTCCTGGTGCAAAGAACCCACCTTGAGGAGGAACTTCTCAGAGACAAATTTAAGGACATTTTGAGCCAACGGTGTCTTGTCAATGGCAACGATATGGATGGGAGTCTCTAGCCTAACTGTCCCTAACTTTAACTTGGACACCAGACTATAGTCAATGAAGTTCATGGAAGATCCACAGTCCACAAACGCTGAAGTGGATGCAAAAACACCTCCATAACAAAGTTCCACCTCTAACAAAACTTTTTGAAATGACGAAAATGGTACCTGTGAGTCTGGATGACCTCCAAAACCATCACCCAGACTCGGCAGCTTGTTACTCGATGGACAAGAGGGGCAGTCCTTCTTCCAATGTCCCGGATCTCCACAGTAAAAACATAATTTCCCATCACATAGCCCTTTCCTCTCCTTCTCCTTGAAATTGATGGCACCAACTTCCATAGTCTCCTTGAATGACATAACCTCAGACTTGGCAGGCAAAACAGGAATCTCACGCTGGATAATTCTCTCCCATAATCTCCGGTCCATACGAATGGCCTGAGTCATGGCCTCCACCAGGGAACTGGGAGGCGTGTGAAGGGCCAGTGCGTCTTTGAGATGATCAGAAAGTCCTCTCTCAAACAAGTGCCTCAGAGCAGAGTCACCCCAAGACACCTCAACGGACCACCGCCTAAACTCAGAACAATACTGTTCAGCTGTGAGTTCATTCTGGGAGAGACTCATGATCATGTCCTCTGCAACCCTGACCCGGTCCGGTTCGTCATAAATAAGTCCCAGAGCCTCAAAGAATCTATCCACAGACACACGTTCAGGGGCAGAAGCAGGTAAAGAGAAAGCCCATGATTGAGGTCCCTCCCGCAGTAAGGAAATAATTATCCCCACCCGCTGACTCTCATCTCCAGAAGATCGAGGTCTAAGAGAAAAAAAAAGCTTGCAACTCTCCTTAAAAGTATGAAATCTCTCCCTTTCCCCAGAGAAGGTATCTGGGAGTTTGACAGTAGGTTCAGGAGAGTGCAAAGAGACATCAACAGTATCAGAGTGCTTACAGTCAGTCTGCAAAAATTTAACTGTGTCAGAAAGCTCCCTTTGCAGGTGGTTATGAGACGAGGACAAGGCCCTCTGTTCCACAAACAGGTCTTGTATCATAATCGTCAAACTATCCACTTGATCCACCAAGCTATGGAGCGGATCCATAGCAAACAGAGCAGGGGAAAAAAAAATGCAGAAATCCCTTTAAATGTATTGGTCAGCTATAATGTCAGGCTGCTGCAGTGCAGTACAGTGCAACCTCCACCGGGGGAAGTCTGAGAGGAAAGTAAGACTGCACACACAGGACAGCAGAACAGACGTCACCTAGTGACGAGAGAGTGGTCAGGCAAGCCGAGTCAAAAGCACGAGATAGCACGACAGTATTTATAGGATAAGACAGATGGATAGTCAGAACGTAGCCAGAGATAAGTAAACCAGAACGGGCAATATACGGTACAAAAGGGACAAACAGCAACAGCGTAAAAAAAACAAGCCAGGGGATCAGAACCGGAGAATCAAGCAGACAAACAGACAGAGGAACACTGGGAAAAGGGGAGACAGAGGGAGTTAACAGACACAGGACAAGTCAGGGCTCACAGCAGGGCAAATCAAGAGCTACAAGCAAGGTCAAGTTAACACGCCAAAGGCAGAACTATAGCTGACACTGCCGGCAAGATTCATGGGAGCTAAATAGCAAACCTGAACCCAGAATGAGGCAGAGAACAGTTGACCCTTGACATGATCCATCCAGAAAAAAGGGCAGACACTAATAAACCCTGGAACGGATGATGACACTGCCCTTGCGGGCCTGCATTCTACAGGATTATGGGGAAGGAGACAGTAGGTCAAAGGATACAGTAGCTCCGATGCTGTTGAGGTGGCCGTGTGGTCATTACAGGCTGTAAGCTTCTTTGAAGAGGTGAGTTTTCAGGTTTCTTTTGAATGATCCAAATGTGGTGGATAACAAGATGTGTTGGGGCACATAATTCCAGAGAATGGGGGATATTCGGGAGAAGTCTTGGAGGCGATTGAGTGAGGAGCGAATAAGCGTGGAGGAGAGTAGGAGGTCTTGAGAGGACTGGAGATTATGTGAGGGGAGATAGTGAGAAATTAGTTTGGAAATATATGGAGGAGAAAGATTATGGATGGCTTTGTAGGTCAGTATTAGTAGTTTAAACTAGATACGCTGGGAAATTGGGAGCCAGGGAAGGGATTTGCAAAGAGGGGAAGCAGGAGTGTAGCGAGGAGAAAGATTATTTAGGTGGGCAGCAGAGTTAAGGATGGACTGAAGGGGTGTGAGAGTGTTAGAAGGTAGGCCACAGAGGAGGATGTTGCAGTAGTTGAGGCGGGAGATGATTAGGGCATGCACAATCATTTTGGTAGAGTGAGGGTTGAGGTAAGGACGGATTCTGGGAATATTTTTGAGCTGGAAGTGACAGGAGGTGGCGAGAGCTTGGATGTGAGGTTTGAAGGAAAGGGCAGAGTCAAGGGTTACTCTGAGGCAGTGGATTTTGGGGACAGGGGAACGTGTGATTTCATTTATTTTGATAGATAGATCAGGTAGGGAAGATATGCAAAATGGAGGAAAGATAATTAGTTCAGATTTGTCCACATTGAGCTTGAGGAAGCGAGAGGAGAAGAAGGAGGATATGGCTGATAGACGCTCTGGGATTCTGGAGAGTAGAGAGGTGACATCTGGGCCAGAGAGGTAGATCTGAGTGACATTAGCATATAGATGGTACTGGAAGCCATAAGACCATATGAGTTGTCCCAGGCCGAGTGTATAGATTGAGAAGAGTAAGGGCCCTAGGACAGAGCCTTGAGGGACACCAACAGAGAGGGGGCGAGATGAAGAGGTAGTATGGGAGTAGGAAACGCTAAATGTGGGGTTGGTAAGGTATGAGGATATCCAAGATAGGGCAAGGTCTTTGACACCAAAGGAAGAGAGGATCTGTAGTGGGAGGCAGTCATCAACTGTGTTGACAACAGAGGACAGGTCTAGAAGGAAGAGTATAGAGAATTGTCTGTTAGCTTTGGCTGTAAGTAAGTCTTTAGTAATTTTGGTCAGGGCAGTCTCAATGGAATGGTGGGGACCGAAGCCAGATTGTAGGTTTTTGAAGAGAGAGTTATAAGCAAAGTGAGAGGAAAGTTCAGCATGGACATGCTGCTCAAGGAGTTTGGAAGCAAATGGGAGCAAAGATATGGGGCAATAGCTGGACATAGTGCTTGGGTCAAGGGATGGCTTTTTGAGGATAGGTGTGATGGTGGCATGTTTGAAAGCAGTGGGGAAGATATCAGAAGTTAGTGATAGGTTGAAGAGATGGGTTAGGGATGGGATTAGTGTGGTGTTGAGGTCGGGGAGGAGGTGGGATAGGATGGGGTCAAGTGCACAAGTGGTGAGGTGTGATTTGGAGAGAAGATAAGCAAGCTTCCCTTCAGTGATTTTGGAGAGAGAAGTTATGGGGTTTGGGCACTGGTCTGGTATGCAAAGGGGTTGTGATGGTTTGACAACAAAGATTTGCCTTGTTTGGTCTATCTTATTTTTGAAGTGCGTGGCAAAGTCCTCAGCAACGATTAGGGAACTCAGATGGGCATTGGTGGACGGAGGAGGGAGTTAAAAGTGTTGAACAACTGTTTGTGATCATGGGATAAAGAAGATATGAGGGATGTAAAATAGGCCTGTTTAGCAGAGGTGAGAGCTGATTTGAATGCGAATGTTGCTTGTTTGAGTGCAGTGAAATCATCTTCAAACGCCGTTCTGCAATTCTGGATACTTGCCGATGCTTTTTAGTGATGTCATTGTGCCAGGGTTGTCTATTGATTTGTCGCACTCTGCTATGCATGACAGGGGCGACCGTGTCAATAGCTGATGCAAGAGTGGCATTGTAGAAAGCAGTGGCAGTGTCTGTGTCGTGGAGTGAGGATATGGATGCTAGTGGTAGGATAGAGTCAGAGAGTGTGTGGGTGTCTAGGTGTGCGAAGTTCCTGCATGAGTGCACATGTTGCTGGTCATGGGTGACAGGTGAGGAGGACAGGGATGAGAAGGTGAGTAGATGGTGGTCAGATAGAGGGAGAGGGGAGGTTGTGAAGTTAGATAAGGAGTAGAAACGGGTGAAGACCAGGTCTAATGTGTGTCCCTCTGTGTGGGTGGCTGAGGAGGACCACTGAGTAAGTCCAAAAGATGAAGTAAGGGACAGAAGTTTGGAGGCTGCTGTCTAGTGGGTGTCAATGGGGATGTTGAAGACACCCAAGATGATGGTGGGAAGGCCAGCAGAGAGAGAGAGTGAAGGAGCCAGGTGGAGAATTGGTCAATAAAGGCAGTGGTCAGGCCCGGAGGTTGGTTTATGACGGCCTTTTGGAGGCTGTAGGGGAAGTATAACTTTGGATTTGGTGTGCTGCCTCAACTTTTTTGGAAAAGTTTTTAATTTACCATATATGAACACAAATATAAAATTTACCTTGTGTGCAAAACAAATATTACCACACTTAGCAAACAATGTAAAAATATGGAATCAACCAGAAATGTTAGGTAGTGTACATGTGATGAAATAAGAAGTCAAATACAACAACAGTCTGTCCATCATATTGATGTGACATTTACCTGTCTCCAATTTAGCAACTTAAAGAGGTCTGCCAAACAGATCTGTCTAAATTTAGTATGATAACAAATTTTAAGATTTTTGATTATGCAGATTAATTACTCATGACCAAAAAGGACAACATAACAATAATAGCCAGGTGGTAGGTGCATACAATAGGTGAAAAATTATATTGTAACATTTGTTAACATACATGCATACATAAAACAGAACAATAAAAAATGCATCAGAAAAAGGTTAAAGAAAGGATAATAAATAGTGTTGAGCGATACCGTCCGATACTTGAAAGTATCGGTATCGGATAGTATCGGCCAATACCCGAAAAATATCGGATATCGCCGATACCGATACCTGATACCAATGCATTTCAATGGGACGCAAAGTATCGGAATGGTTCCCAGGGTCTGAAGGAGAGGAAACTCTCCTTCAGGCCCTGGGATCCATATTCATGTGTAAAATAAAGAATTAAAATAAAAAATATGGATATACTCACCTCTCCGGTGGCCCCTGGATCTTACCGCTGTAACCGGGAGCCTCCGTTCCTAAGAATGAGCGCGTGAAGGGCCTTCGATGACGTCGCGGCTTCTGATTGGTTGCGTGACCGCTCATGTGACCGCTCACGCGACCAATCAGAAGCCGCGACGTCAGCCGCGACGTCATCGAAGGTCCTTCTCGGGCTCATTCTTAGGAACGGAGGCTCCCGGTTGCAGCGGTAAGGTCCAGGGGCCACCGGAGAGGTGAGTATATGGATATATATGGATATACTCACCTCTCCGGCGGCCCCTGGACCTTACCGCTGTAACCGGGAGCCTCCGTTCCTAAGAATGAGCCCGTGAAGGACCTTCGATGACGTCACGGCTGACGTCGCGGCTTCTGATTGTTCGTGTGAGCGGTCACATGAGCGGTCACGCGACCAATCAGAAGCCGCGACGTCATCGAAGGCCCTTCACGCGCTCATTCTTAGGACCGGAAGCTCCCGGTTACAGTGGTAAGATCCAGGGGCCACCGGAGAGGTGAGTATATCCATATTTTTTTATTTTAATTCTTTATTTTACACATGAATATGGTTCCGATACCGATTCCCGATACCACAAAAGTATCGGAACTCGGTATCGGAATTCCGATACCGCAAGTATCAGCCGATACCCGATACTTGCGGTATCAGAATGCTCAACACTAATAATAAGCCAATAGCCCAAAACCTCTTACTACAATGCATTCAAATAGATTTCCTGAAATAAATGGCCCTAAAATGATGTAAAGAGATCAAACATCCACAATAAAACAGCAAATATGTTTATGATCACAAGTGTGACATGATTAAAAAAATTTAATAAAGTGCCTGTGCTATTTATAATGGTCAGTTGACCAAAAAGAAGAGTAGAATCATCAATACCAAAGATATAGAGATACAGGGGGTACGAAAAGTATTCAGACCCCTGTAAATATTTCACTTTGTTTCAATGGAGCCATTTGGCAAATTCAAAAAGTTCATTTTTTCTCATTAACCCCCAAGGATGGTTTGCATGTTAATGACCGGGCCAATTTTTACAATTCTGACCACTGTCCCTTTATGGGGTTATAACTCTGGAACGCTTCAACGGATCCTGATGATTTTCCAAATTTGAATATTTATGCCCTTAAATCGCAGAGATATGTCACACAAAATACTTAATAAGTAACATTTCCCACATGTCTACTTTACATCAGCAGAATTTTTGAACCAAATTTTTTTTTTGTTAGGGAGTTATAAGGGTTAAAAGTTGACCAGCAATTTCTCATTTTAACAACACCATTTTTTTTTAGGGACCACATCACATTTGAAGTCACTTTGAGGGGTCTATATGATAGAAAATACCCAAGTGTGACACCATTCTGAAAACTGCACTCCTCGAGGTGCTCAAAATGACATTCAATAAGCTTATTAACCCTTCAGGTGTTTCACAGGAATTTTTGGAATGTTTAAAAAAAAATGAACATTTAACTTTTTTTCACAAAAAATTTACTTCAGCTCCAATTTGTTTTATTTTACCAAGGATAACAGGAGAAATTGGACCCCAAAAGTTCTTGTAGAATTTGTCTTGAGTACACTCAGGGCTGGCCCGAGAGATTACGGCGCCCTAGGCGAAACTATTTTGTTGCGCCCCTACTACTTTTAACATATCTCCCAACTTTTGAAGATGGGAAAGAGGGACAAAGTTTGCGTCGCGCAAAGCGGCAAATTTTAGGCCACGCCTCTGACCACACCCATTCATAACTAGCCACACCCATATCCACGTCCCAACCACACCCATTTAGCACTGCTGATCACACTGTTTCATAAAGAATAATTATAAACAAAAAAATATGGCCACACAGTGCTCCATACTGTATAATGGCCACACATGATGCTCCATACTGTATAATGGCCACACATGATGCTCCATACTGTATAATGGCCACACATGATGCTCCATACTGTATAATGGCCACACATGATGCTCCATACTGTATAATGGCCACACATGATGCTCTATACTGTATAATGACCACACATAGCTACTCCTACACACGCGGCTGCGCTCCGTACACCTCGTACACATTTAGCTCCGCTCCATACACCTCATACACACACGACTCCGCTCCATACACCTCATACACATGGCTCCACTCCGTACACCTCATACACACACGGCTCCGCTCCGTACACCTCATACACATTCAGCTCCGCTCCATACACTTTTTGCCTTTTGAAAAGATTTTTTATAATTTTTTCTATTTTTTCTCTGGCGCCCCATTAGCGTCGGTGCCCTAGGCGGCCGCCTAGTTCGCCTATACGTTCGGGCCGGCCCTGTGTACACTGATACCCCATATGTGGGGGTAAACCACTATTTGGGCGCATTGAAGAGCTCGGAAGGGAAGGAGCGCCGTTTGACTTTTCAATGCAAAATTGACTGGAATAGAGATAGGACACCATGTCGCGTTTGGAGAGCCCCTGATGTGCCTAAACATTGAAACCCCCACAAGTGACACCATTTTGGAAAGTAGACCCCCTAAGGAACTTATCTAGATGTATGGTGAGCACTTTAACCCACCAAGTATGCAGCACCCCAGAGTCCTGGTCGTTGCAGTAATGTCGTTCTTCCACCAGGGGGAGTGATATTACGTCTGATGGCAATAAAGGAGATCTTCCAACCAGGTATCACAAACCATACACCACACTTCACACTCCAGTCCACCAGGGAAAGCCTTGCTCCTATCTACTAGGGCACTCCTCACAATAGAGTAAAACTGGTGGGCTGGATAGAAAGTTAGTCAGAAGCTGACTGGGCTTTGCCCAGGCAACACCTGTCAGGCAGACAGGGAAAGGAGGAACATCTGAACTGCAGACAGAGGGTCCCTGACAGGGGTGGGATCCTGTCAGAGGCCTAGACAGAAAGCTACGGAGCTGCGCCTGCCCCACGTGCGGCAGCATCCTAAGAAAGGACACGAAGGGATTGTATTGTAACGGATGAGAAACGAAGTCATAGCACAAGTTGATAAAATCAGAAGGAGTTCTGCCCTGTAGAAGGCTGCCTCCTTCTGAGGCGCAGAAGCCAGTGGCCGGAATACCAAGGGAGCAACCGTCTCCAAGCCTTGCTCCAGAGACTGGCAGGACAGTCAATTCCACGTTGGCTGCCCGATCTTATACCCAGGAGGCACAGTGGCAACTTGTGGGGGCCGGGGCATCTCTAGGGTCCCTGTAAAATGCCTCAGGCTATCAGTCATACGGGTTTGTCCTATCCATACAATCTGGAGGACAGAGAGGAAGACATAACATCCAGAACATCTACAAGAGTTGTGAGGACTTTACCGAGAAGCTCAGCAGGGAGGTACTACAACACACAGGCGCTAGAGGAAGGCTACTGATTTCCACCTGGATAAGTGGACTCTGGATTTGCCTTCAGACCGGCTGGACTCTGCCTACCCTGCGGTCTGTACCCTGGACTGTGGATGCTGAAGCCTTCAGTAAAGGTAAAGAGACTGCAACCTTGTGTCCTTGTTATTCACTGCGCCTCTTACCATCCACCATCTACACTCTGGGAAGCCCTAGGGACACACTTCACCTGTGGGAAGGTATACCATCTTGCTGCCATAACATCACCCCAGCGGACCCCTAAGCGGCGTCGGTCACCCTAACCGAATACCACAGGTGGCGTCACGAACATTTCCCCTTTAAAGACCTTTCCCAAAACCATAAAAACTCTTTTCCTTATTGGACGTCCCTCAAAGGGAAATGGACCGGGTCGGGCCACCGTGACATCCCCAGAACCGAAGGACCCAGTACCGAGTACCCCATTGCCCTTCTGTGGGGGCGATCCAAGTACTTCACAGAAGTTTATAATGTAGAGCCGTAAAAATAAAAAATCATATTTTTTCATAAAACTGATATTTTCGCCCAAATTTTTTATTTTTCCAAGGGTAACAGGTGGCAGAGCTCAGAAGGGAAGGAGCACCATTTGGAATGCAGACTTAGATGGAATAGTCTGCAGTAGGGTTGAGCGAAACGGATCGGACATTTTCAAAAATCGCCGACTTTTGGCAAAGTCGGGTTTCATGAAACCCGACCCGATCCCAGCGTGGGATCGGCCATGCTGTCGGCGATCTTCGTGCCAAAGTCGCGTTTCATATAACGCTTTCAGCAGCATTTCTCAGCCAATGAAGGTGGATGCCGAGTGTGGGCAGTGTGATGACATAGGTCTCGGTCCCCACCATCTTAGAGAAGGGCATGACAGTGATTGGCTTGCTTTCTGCGGCGTCACAGGGGCTATAAAGGGGCGTGCACGCCGACCGCCATCTTACTTCTGAGCATAGGGAGAGGTTGCTGCAGCTTCATCAGAAGCAGGGATATTGTTAGGGAGGAAATATTAACCCCCAAACCGCTTATGCTGTAGCGATTTCCATTGTCGAACACCACCTTTTCTTTGCAGGGACAGTGGAGGCTAGATTTCTGTGCATCAGCTCTGTAGCTTATAAGGCTCCCTGATAGCTGCACTGCTGTTTGTACGCCGCTGTGCAAACCAACTGCTATTTCAAAAGCAAAAGTCCTGTTGCTCCTTTCTGCACAGTTCTATTGTTTATTTGTCCACACTTTTGTGTGCAGCAGTCCTTTTTATTGCTGGCTGCCATACTTGTCCTGAGATCATTGTAGGGAGATTGTTATTGTAGTACAGTCCCTTTTTTTAATATATTTCCAGCCACTTTCTGCCACTTATACTGTGTAGTGTAATACAGTGGGCCTGAATTTTGCAGCAGTATCCCACACATAAAAAGGGAGATTTATATTGCCACTAAGTGCATCTGCGTCCGTTCTGTTTGGCACATATCTGCCAGCCACTTTCAGCCACTTATACTGTGTAGTGTAATACTGTGGGCCTGAATTTTGCAGCAGTCTCCCACACATAAAAAGGAGATTTATATTGCCACTAAGTGCATCTGCATCAGTTCTGTTTGGCGTATATCTGCCGGCCACTTTCTGCCACTTATACTGTGAAGAGTAATACAGTGGGCCTGAATTTTGCAGCAGTCTCCCACACATAAAAAGGGAGATTTATATTGCCACTAAGTGCATCTGCGTCCGTTCTGTTTGGCGTATATCTGTCAGCCACTTTCTGCCACTTATACTGTGTAGGGTAATACAGTGGGCCTGTTTTTTTTTGCTGCAGTGTCCCACACATAAAAAGGGAGATTTATATTGCCACTAAGTGCATCTGCGTCCGTTCTGTTTGGCGTATATCAGCCAGCTACTTTCTGCCACTTATACTGTGTAGTGTAATACAGTGGGCCTGAATCTTGCAGCAGTCTCCCACACATAAAAAGGGAGATTAATATTGCCACTAAGTGCATCTGCGTCAGTTCTGTTTGGCGTATATCTGCCAGCCACTTTCTGCCACTTATACTGTGTAGTGTAATGCAGTGGGCCTGTTTTTTTTGTAGCAACAGTCTCCCACACATAAAAAGGGAGATTTATATTGCCACTAAATGCATCTGCGTCAGTTCTGTTTGGCATATATCTGCCAGCCACTTTCTGCCACTTGTAACGTGTAGTGTAATACAGTGGGCCTGAATTTTGCAGCAGTCTCCCACACATAAAAAGGAGATTAATATTGCCACTAAGTGCATCTGTGTCAGTTCTGTTTGCCGTATATCTGCCAGCCACTTTCTGCCACTTATACCGTGTAGTGTAATACAGTGGGCCTGAATTTTGCAGCAGTCACCCACACATAAAAAGGGAGATTTATATTGCCACTAAGTGCATCTGCGTCCGTTCTGTTTGGCACATATCTGCCAGCCACTTTCTGCCACTTGTAACGTGTAGTGTAATACAGTGGGCCTGAATTTTGCAGCAGTCTCCCACACATAAAAAGGAGATTAATATTGCCACTAAGTGCATCTGTGTCAGTTCTGTTTGCCGTATATCTGCCAGCCACTTTCTGCCACTTATACCGTGTAGTGTAATACAGTGGGCCTGAATTTTGCAGCTGTCACCCACACATAAAAAGGGAGATTTATATTGCCACTAAGTGCATCTGCGTCCGTTCTGTTTGGCACATATCTGCCAGCCACTTTCTGCCACATATACTGTGTAGTGTAATACAGTGGGCCTGAATTTTGCAGCAGTCTCCCACACATAAAAAGGAGATTAATATTGCCACTAAGTGCATCTGCGTCCGTTCTGTTTGGCGTATATCTGCCAGCCACTTTCTGCCACTTATACTGTGTAGTGTAATACAGTGGGCCTGTTTTTTTTTGCTGCAGTGTCCCACACATAAAAAGGGAGATTTATATTGCCACTAAGTGCATCTGCGTCCGTTCTGTTTGGCGTATATCTGCCAGCCACTTTCTGCCACTTATACTGTGTAGTGTAATACAGTGGGCCTGAATTTTGCAGCAGTCTCCCACACATAAAAAGGGAGATTAATATTGCCACTAAGTGCATCTGCGTCAGTTCTGTTTGGCGTATATCTGCCAGCCACTTTCTGCCACTTATACCGTGTAATGTAATACAGTGGGCCTGAATTTTGCAGCAGTCTCCCACACATAAAAAGGGAGATTTATATTGCCACTAAGTGCATCTGCGTCAGTTCTGTTTGGCGTATATCTGCCAGCCACTTTCTGCCACTTATACTGTGTAGTGTAATACAGTGGGCCTGGTTTTTTTTTGCTGCAGTGTCCCACACATAAAAAGGGAGACTTATATTGCCACTAAATGCATCTGTGTCAGTTCTGTTTGGCATATATCTGCCAGCCACTTTCTGCCACTTATACTGTGTAGTGTAATACAGTGGGCCTGAATTTTGCAGCAGTCTCCCACACATAAAAAGGGAGATTTATATTGCCACTAAGTGCATCTGCATCAGTTCTGTTTGGCATATATCTGCCAGCCACTTTCTGCCACTTACACCATGTAGTCTAATACAGTGGGCCTGAATTTTTCAGCAGTTTCCCACACATAAAAAGAGAGATTTATATTGCCACTAAGTGCATCTGCGTCCGTTCTGTTTGGCGTATATCTGCCAGCCACTTTCTGCCACTTATACTGTGTAGTGTAATACAGTGGGCCTGATTTTTGCAGCAGTCTCCACACATAAAGAAAGGGAGATTTAAATTCACAACAAGTTTACATACACATTCTACCTTGTTTTACAATACCATATAATGGTTGTTAGTTTGGTTACATTTTCCCAAGAATGAGGAAGTCTGGTGGAAGAGGTCGTGGCCGTGGGCGGTCATTGCCAGCTGGTAATGATGGTGGTGATGGTGGTGGAGCATCTGGTGGTAGTGGGAAAAGCAAAATAGCACCTAAGGCTCGAGTTGTTGAGCCAGCGTCATCGTCTGGCTACACAAGGCCTCGAACGCTCCCTTTTCTGGGAGTAGGAAAACCGCTTTTAAAGCCGGAGCAGCAGGAAAAAGTTTTGGCTTTCCTTGCTGACTCAGCCTCTAGCTCTTTCGCCTCCTCTTCAGAAAGTTCAAAATTTAAAAGAAGCGAGTCATCAGTGGATGCTCCCGGTCAGGAACAAGTCGCTTCCTTGTGTCCTTCACCCAGAACAACAGTGAAGGATGCGTCAGGTGACACAATAGGTTACTCCATGGAGCTCTTTACACATACCGTGCCTGGGTTAGAAAGGGAAATTGTTAACAAGCCATTACAAGATGAATCGGACATGGAGTGCACACATGCACAGCCACAGCTAGATTATTATGCTGTTCCATTGACTCAGATCACAACATTGCCATCGCAGTGTACTGAGCCAGAATCTGACCCTGATGAGACTATGGTGCCCCGTCCCGAACGCTATAGCACCTTACACGGTGACACAGAGGAAGATGCACAGGACAATGAAGAGGAGGTGATAGATGACCCAGTTGTTGACCCCGATTGGCAGCCATTGGGGGAACAGGGTGCCGCTGGCAGTAGCTCTGAAGCGGAGGAGTATGAGCCGCAGCAGGCATCAACATCGCAACAGCTTTCATCTGGCAGGCCAGGATCTGGCCAAAACCGTGTGTCAAAACCAAAAACAGTTTTAGGACAGCGTGGCCATCCGGTGAAAGTAGCACAGCGTGCAATGCCTGAAAAGGTATTCGATAGTAGGAAAAGTGCAGTCTGGCAATTTTTTAACCAAGATCCGAATGATCAGTGCAAAGTTATCTGTAAGAAATGCTCAAGGACCTTTAGCAGAGGGCAGAATGTCAAAAATTTAAATACAACGTGCATGCGTAGACATTTAACCAGCATGCACTTGCAAGCCTGGACTAACTACCAAATGTCCCATAACGTAGGTGCACCCGCTCAGAATGAAGCTAGTCAGCAACGCTACATTGCTTCCCTCACTGTAAGCCCACCGTTTAGGACACCACCTGCAGCAAATGTGGAGGTATCGTCGCAAGGCCAAAGCAGTCAGGGAATCACCAGGTTGTTGGTAGGAAACACTGTATGTAGGCCAACAGCAAGAATACCCTCACCAACCCTCTCTCAATCTGCCATGTCCACCACCACCCCCGCTAGTTCCACCATATGCAGCTCTCCAGTCCAGCTCACCCTACAAGAGACTCTCGTTAGGAAAAGGAAGTACTCATCCTCTCATCCGCGTACACAGGGTTTGAATGCCCACATTGCTAGACTAATCTCGTTAGAGATGATGCCCTACCGGTTGGTTGAAAGCGAAGCTTTCAAAGCCCTGATGGCCAACGCAGTAACACGCTATGACCTACCCAGTCGACACTTCTTTGTGAGAAAAGCCATCCCAGCCCTTCACCAGCATGTCAATGACTGCATTGTCCATGCACTCAGGCAATCAGTCAGTAGAAAGGTGCACCTCACAACAGATGCATGGACCAGTAGGCGTGGCCAGGGACATTACGTGTCCATCACAGCACACTGGGTTAATGTGATGGATGCAGGGTCCACAGAGGACAGCCATAGTGGGACAGTTCTGCCTAGCCCACTGTCTAGGAAACAGTTGGCTGTAGGCATTTGCCACCCGTCCTCCTCCTCCAGCAGAATCGAAAAGTCATCCACAGAACGCAGTCGCACGACCACTCGATCTGCAGCTGCCAGTGTTGCACACGAGGTGTCCCATTATGGAACAGCTAGTGGTAAGCCTCAGCAGGTTGTGTTGGAAATGAAGTGTTTGGGCGACAACAGACACACCGCGGAAAATCTGGCCGAGTTCTTGCAGCAAGAAACTCATTCATGGCTGGGCAGTGTACATCTTGAGGCAGGCAAGGTAGTCAGTGATAACGGAAGGAATTTTATGGCTGCCATAGCCCTTTCACAACTGAAACACATACCTTGCCTGGCTCACACCTTGAACCTGGTGGTGCAGTGCTTCCTGAAAAGTTATCTGGGGAGACCAGCCCTGCTCCTGAAGGTGCGAAGACTTTGCTCGCACATCCGCTGGTCGCCCGTACACTCCAGCCGTATGCACAACCATCAGCGATCGTTGAAGCTTCCCCAGCACCGCCTAATAATCGACAAGGTGGAACTCCACACTGCACATGATTCAGAGGCTTTGCGAACAGAGGCGTGCTTTAATGTATTTGTGGGAGGATACACATACATGGGCAGGCAGTTGGATGGCAGACATGGAGTTGTCAGGTGTGCAGTGGTCGAAGCTACAAGACCTCTGTCAAGTCCTTCAGTGTTTTGAGGAATGCACATGGCTGGTAAGTGCAGACAACACCATTATAAGCATGAGCATCCCACTAATGCGTCTGCTGATGCAAAGTTTGACGCACATTAAGAAGCAGGCATCTGCAGCCGAGGAGGAGGGAAGCCTTGATGACAGTCAGCCATTGTCTGCTCAGAGAACTCTCCTGGACGAGGTGGTGGACGAAGAGGAGGAGGAGGAGGAGGATGAGGATGATGGGGATGAATATTTATGGGAGGAAGAAGCTTCTCAGGGGGCAATAGAAACTGGTGGCGTTGCAAGGTCAGGTACAGGGTTTTTGCGGGAGACAAGTGATGTTGATTTGCCAGAAAGTGCTCCTCAACCCAGCACAAGCAGTGATTTGACACCTGGAATATTGGCCCACATGGCTGATTATGCCTTGCGTATCCTAAAAAGGGACCCCCGCATTATCAAAATGATGACCGATGACGATTACTAGTTGGCCTGCCTCCTGGATCCACGCTATAAAGGGAAATTGCAAAATATCATGCCACATGAGAACCTTGAACAAATATTGGCTACCAAACAAGCAACTCTTGTAGACCGTTTGGTTCAGGCATTCCCAGCACACAGCGGCGGTGATGCTTCTCACACGAGCTGCAGGGGGCAACATGGCAGAGGTGTTAGAGGTGCACAAATCAGAAGTGGCGTTGGACAGAGGGGTTTTATAACCAGGTTGTGGAGTGATTTCGCAATGACCGCTGACACGACAGGTACTGCTGCATCAATTCAAAGTGACAGGAGACAACATTTGTCCAGTATGGTTACAAACTATTTTTCCTCCCTTATCAATGCTCTCCCTCTCACGTCATTCCCCTTTGATTACTGGGCATCTAAAATAGACACCTGGCCTGAATTGGCAGAATATGCATTACAGGAGCTCGCTTGCCCAGCTGCTAGTGTGCTATCAGAAAGAGTCTTCAGTGCTGCTGGTTCAATACTGACTGAAAAAAGGACTCGTCTGGCTACCCAAAATGATGATGATATAACCTTCATTAAAATGAACCAATCATGGATTTCTAATTATTTTGCCCCACCTTCCCCTGCTGACACGTAGCTTTCTTGTAAAAAGGTCTTGCTTGTGGACTCCTCTTACTGACTGCTCCAATTCCTCCATTTGCTGCTGCTGAATGTCCACCATAGGCCATTTTTACACCTCCCTAAATGGGCTGACTCCCCCCATGGGGCCGTGGTCACCACTTGGCACAAGCACCTGTGCGAGTTCCGTTTGCCTGGACAGGTGGGTGTGCCCACTTTTGGCCGATGGCACTGGCACAGGGTCCCTCATAGTACAATGAAGTGTCTCTGGCGGTGGTGGTGCACACCCAACGTCAGACACACCGTCGTAATATGAGGGGCCCTGGGCCAGTACCGCCGCCCACGAGAGAGTGTTCCCCCCAGCTCAAACAGTGCTCTACCACTTGCAAAACTTACCTCTCACTGCTCCACCACTGTTTAGTCTGTGCTGTTAAATCCTTCAATGGCACTGCCAATACAAATTTGTTGAAAGGATTGATGATAGTAAAAATACAAGGGCCCTGCCCTCCATTTAGACCTGTGAATACTGTGCGCGAACTACCACTGTCTGCTTCTCAGCAGAGGAACCCACCCCTGTACCTAGCTTTGCCACCTGTTTATTTAGGAACATTTTTTTTGCAGACATTTAGCCCACTTTACTATTTTGGCCAACTTACTGTGTCAGCCACTTCTTCCAGTTGTCCTCCACCGAACAAAGCAGTGCCACCAGTTTTCTCCTGTTACCAGTTTAGAACTGCATAGAGCCTACTTTTTTATTTTAAGCTGCATTGAGCCTACTTTTCTATTTTAGGCCTAGTAAGTCTGCGCCACTACTTGCAATCGTCCTCCGCTGACCAAACCAATGCTGCCTGTGTACCCCTGTAACCCATTTTAAACTGCATTGAGCCTACTTTTTTATTTTAAATTCCAAATGGTTGACATGTCACTCCTTATGTAGATATGGTGCACAGAGAAGGGTTGCCAGTCCCAATATTCAAATAATTACAAAAAATCACAAAAAATTAAAAAAAATTACAAAAAATCCAGCACTCAAAAGAGAATTTCTTTATCCATTATTTTATTTAATCATGTGTTCCCAGTATATTTTAATGTAAAGTTTTGGTCTTTACGACCTTCATCAGACTAGGGTACAAACAAAGAAAAAAACTTAATATCATAACAGCCATATATAATCCATTATAAACATATTAATACATAATCTTCATCTCAACATAAACAAAAGAATGTTATTATTTTATCTCTCCAGATCAAAGACATTTTTATTATAATTAAATCTGTTTATTTTTATGTACTCATTTATTTAAGAGATCAACCTCACATGAGAAGTCTTCCATGTATAATCGCCTTCATAGAAAAAGAAAAATCACATACACCTAATTAATCATGTAGTCAATATTGTGCGCCTAAACACCCATCCGTACACCATAGAAAAATTTATAAACCTAATGCCAAATGCCTGAGGGATCGTCCCATACTACATATCTAAAAATATTATAAGTATATTGTCAAAAAAATAGAGAAAAACTCGCTTACCAGATAAATGTGAAAACTGTGAATAACGCTGTAGCTGGAATAGACCCACCTATAAGGTAAATAACTCCTATAGGAGTACTGAAACAAAGGACCAAAATACAGATATGACACTGATACACGGATGACACGACTAAGAAAAACTCCCCGCTACACATAAAGTGAGCTTACCGATATAAACTCCGGTGATAGGTAACACAGCTGTGACTGGAATCGACCCACCTATCAGGCAAATGACTCCTATCGGAGTACTGAAACAAAGAGCCAAAATAAAAATATGACGCTGACAAACAGATGGCACTACTGAAAAAAGTCCCCGCTACACAAAAAGTGAGCTTACCAGTATAAAGTCCTGTGGTAAATAGTACAGCTGACCGCACGCAGAGCACTGGGAAGTCTCCTGCATGTTTGCTGCAAACCGCGCTCCCATTTATGGTTGCCCGCCCGGAAATAACCTGTAAACAAAAGTGCCTGGAACGCTCGGTGAGACGCAAGAGGAGCCGGCGCAACCGGAAGTACGTCACCCTGATGTGTCCGAGTTTAATGCACCTCGGTGGAACGCAGCGGTGGAACGCGGAAGTGCGCTGTCCATATGTATGTATGTGAATGTATGCAGTGAGGATATTCAGCGCTGGAGCGTGCGGATCAGGTGAAGTGTGGTGTAAAGGAAAGGAGGAGCGTTCAATTGGCTGCCTGAAAGAATGAAAAAGAAAATCCATAAAGTACAAACATCATCTCACTATGCTGCCGTTATATCTTATGAAGAACCAACAGTATTAGTTGATCTATTATTATTATATATCCCATGGATGGAATATAAGGGATATCCTCAGGAAAAACGCTACCCACCACAATATAATTGATCTACAACAAATAATGGTTATACATATACCGTATATACTCGAGTATAAGCCGAGAAAGTGCCCCTCTCGGCTTATACTCGAGTCATGATCGGCAGTGGGGTCGGCGGGTGAGGGGGAGAGAGGACTGTAGCATACTCACCTAGTCCTGGCGCTCCTGGCGCTCCCCCTGCCCGTCCCACGGTCTTCGGTGCCGCAGCTCTTCCCCTGTTCAGCGGTCACGTGGGACCGCTCATTAAAGTTATGAATATGGACTCCACTCCCATAGGGGTGGAGCCGCATATTCATTTCTCTAATGAGCGGTAATGGTGACCGCTGACAGAGAAAGAGGCTGCGGCACCCGGAGACCAGCTGTCCGGGAGAAGGAGCCAGGGACGCCGGGAGCAGGTAAGTATGTCATAGTTACCTGTCCGCGTTCCACACGCCGGGCGCCGCTCTGACTTCCGCGTCCTCTTGCAGTGACTGTTCAGGTCAGAGGGCGCGATGACGTACTAGTGTGCGCGCCGCCCTCTGCCTGAACAGTCAGTGCGGAGAGACGCCGAGACGGGACGCTGAGGAGCTGCGGGCAACAAGAGAGGTGAGTATGTGTTTTGTTTTTTTTATTGCAGCAGCAGCATTATATATTGCACAGATTTATATGGAGCATCTATGGGGCAACAATGAACGGTGCAGAGCATTGTATATGGGGCACAGCTTTCTATGGCACATCTATGGGGCAACAATGAACGGTGCAGAGCATTATATATGGGGCACAGCTTTCTATGGCACATCTATGGGGCAACAATGAATGGTGCAGAACATTCTATATGGCACAGCTTTATGTGGAGCATCTATGGGGCCATAATGAACGGTGCAGAGCATTATATGTGGCACAGCTTTATGTGGAGCATCTATGGGGCCATAATGAACAGTGCAGAGCATTATATGTGGCACAGCTTTATGTGGAGCATCTATGGGGCCATAATGAACGGTGCAGAGCATTATATGTGGCACAGCTTTATGTGGAGCATCTATGGGGCCATAATGAACGGTGCAGAGCATTATATGTGGCACAGCTTTATGTGTAGCATCTATGGGGCCATAATGAACGGTGCAGAGCATTATATGTGGCACAGCTTTATGTGGAGCATCTATGGGGCCATAATGAACTGTATGGGGCATTATATGTGGCACAGCTTTATGTGGAGCATCTATGGGGCCATAATGAATGGTGCAGAGCATTATATATGGCACAGCTTTATGTGGAGCATCTATGGGGCCATAATGAACGGTGCAGAGCATTATATGTGGCACAGCTTTATGTGGAGCATCTATGGGGCCATAATGAATGGTGCAGAGCATTATATGTGGCACAGCTTTATGTGGAGCATCTATGGGGCCATAATGAACGGTGCAGAGCATTATATGTGGCACAGCTTTATATGGAGCATCTATGGGGCCATAATGAATGGTATGGAGCATCTATTTTTATTTTTTAAATTCACTGGTAGCTGCTGCATTTTCCACCCTAGGCTTATACTCGAGTCAATAAGTTTTCCCAGTTTTTTGTGGCAAAATTAGGGGGGTCGGCTTATACTCGGGTCGGCTTATACTCAAGTATATACGGTAATAATAATCCCAATAATAATAGTTATATAATACCATTTGATATTTATGAGTCATATAGTAATGGTCCTAAAATACCGGACTCAGTACAGGGAGAACAATCAATATATAGTCTTAATACGTATCTATTACTCTATTTTCTCACCAAAGTATACCTCACGTACTTAGTGGAAGAGACCTGTCAGGTTATAATCCCTGTTTAACCCTTTGGGTTCTAGACTCTGCAAAAAGTGTATCCAATACACCTCCCTAAGTAAAAGTTATTTGTTTATATCACCTCCTCTCCTACTCAGAAAAACTTGTTCAAGAACCAAGAACCTCAATTGTGTAACTGAATGCCCTGCTTCGTGGATGTGATACGGAATGGGTAGATGGTATTTTCCACAACGTATATCCGATTTATGATGTGAAATGCGGTCTTTTATAGCCTGGGTAGTTTCCCCAACATAAGTCTTACCGCAAGGGCATTTTATCGCATATATTACTTGTTTGGAATTACATGTGAAAAAACCCCATATCGGGATGTCGGCCCCTGTTTGAGGATGGGAGATTTTTGGGCCCTTTAGTACGTTCGCACACTGTGCACATTGTAGGCAGGGGAAGGTACCTTTCTTTTGTGTTTGTAAAAAGGTCTGCTGGGGCATAATTAACCGAGAGCAAATATCCGCTCTCACAACCTTATTCCTCAAGTTACTTGGCTGTCTAAAACATGGCAAAAAAGGTACTTGAAACTCTGATATCTCAGGAAAACTATACCGTAAAATGTGCCAATGTTTACGGACCTTATTGTGAAACTTATACATAAATGGATGGAAAGTGTGTACCAGGGGAATTCTTGAAGGAGATCTAGAATCTCTGTTAGAGTTAGTAACATTCCGGCATTGCCGCAACATGCGTGGTGGATAGCCCCTCAGTGTAAATTTCTCTTCCATCTCATTTAGACGTTGAGAACGTACTATAGGGTCGCTAACAATTCTACGTACTCTCTCAAACTGTGAGCAGGGAATTGATTTCTTTACTGCTCTCGGGTGACAACTCTGATAGAGTAGGAAGTTATTCCGGTCAGTCTCTTTCACATAGAGATCCACCGTTAATGTACCGTCCGACTGTTGAATGACCATAGTGTCCAAAAAATTAATTTTTGAAGTACTGTAATTTAATGTAAAGGAAAGTTCAGGCCAAACTGAGTTAATATATTCCAAAAATCTAATCAAAGTATCCTGTGAACCCCTCCACAAACAAAATACATCGTCGATATATCGATGCCACAATAAGCAATGTGATTGATATAGCTAATTATTGTATATGTAATCGGATTCAAAGGTGGACATATAGCAATTGGCTTAGGGTGGGGCCACTTTGGACCCCATTGCCGAACCCTGTACCTGAACATAAAAAGTGTCTTCAAATAAGAAAAAATTCTCCGTTAGTACCAATTGTAACAAATTTAATAGGAAAGATACTACTTTAGGATCTTTTTGGGAGTCTTTAAGTAGACGTTCAGTTGCCCTTATCCCCTTCTCGTGCTGGATAGAAGTATATAAATTATTAACATCTAAGGTCACCAAGAGTGTGCCCTCTGGGAGTTTGCCTAAGTCCCTAATGATTTTTAAGAAAGCCCCTGTATCTAATAGGAAGGCCTGTGTATCCTTGATCAAAGGTGTCAGTACTTTTTCTAATAGAATCGACAACGGCGACAAAATAGAATCCGTTGACGCTACTATCGGCCTACCTGGGTTTTTTTTTAATTCTTGTGTATCTTAGGCAACACATAAAAAACAGGAATAATTGGATATTCCTTAGTCAAAAATTCTTTGGTCTTTTTATCAATGATTTGTGATGATATGGCTTCCTCCAGAACTAATGTTATCTTTTCCTTAATGGATGATGTGGGATTATTACTATTTTAGGCCTAGTAAGTCTGCGCCACTCCTTGCAATCGTCCTCCGCTGACCAAACCAATGCTGCCTGTGTACCCCTGTAACCTATTTTAAACTGCATTGAGCCTACTTTTTTATTTTAGGCCTACTACCTGTGTCTGTCTGCGCCACTCAATACAGCTGTCCTCCACTGAACAAAGCTGAGCTTCAATCTTCAGGCTTTCGGCCTATGGGAAATTTTAAACTGCATTTGGCCTACTTGTTTGGTTGGGCCCTACTAACGGTGTCTGCCGCACCTTGCTTTTCTCCTCCACTGAACAAAGCTGAGCTTCAATCTTCAGGCTTTCGGCCTATAGGAAATTTTAAACTGCATTTGGCCTACTAGTTTGGTTGGGCCCTAATAACGGTGTCTGCCGCTGCTTGTTGTTGTCCTCCACTGAAAAAAGCTGAGCTTCAATTTCAGGCTTTCGGCCTAGATCAGATATTAAACTGCATTTGGCCTACTTGTTTGGTTGGGCCCTACTAACGGTGTCTGCCGCTCCTTGCTTTTCACCTCCACTGAACAAAGCTGAGCTTCAATCTTCAGGCTTTTGGACTATAGGAAATTTTAAACTGCATTTGGCCTACTAGTTTGGTTGGGCCTACTAACGGTGTCCGCCGCTCCTTGCTTTTCTCCTCCACTGAACAAAGCAGTGCCGACTGTTTACTCCTGTTACCAATTTTGAACTTCATTTGGCCCACTTTATTATTTGGGCCTACTAACTGTGTCTGCCACTCATTACAGTTGTCCTCCACTGAACAAAGCAATACCGCCTGGTTAGTCCTGTTACCAATTTTGAACTGCATTTAGCCTAGTTACTTATTTGGGCCTACTCACTGTGTCAGCCTCTCATTACAGTTGTCCTCCACTGAACAAAGCAATGCCGCCTGGTTAGTCCTGTTACCAATTTTGGACTGCTTTTAGCCTAGTTATTTATTTGGGCCTACTCACTGTGTCAGCCTCTTATTACATTTGTCCTCCACTGAACAAAGCAATGCCGCCTGTTTAGTCCTGTTACCAATTTTAAACTGCATTTAGCCTACTTTATTCTTTGGGCCTATATCTGTGTTTCCTCCTCATCCTGCCCATTGCCCAGCCACTGCTAGATGAGTCTGCTGGTACATTGACCCAGACCACTACATTCCCCTTGCACTCTACACAGCCAGTATCTGACCCTACTGAAAGTCTGGTTCCCCTTCCCGCATACTATACCACCTTACACCGGGACAAAGAGGAAGGTGCAGATGAAAGTGCAGGTTCCTTCATCAGGTGTGGGGGCATACTCGTTGGCAACGTCACTGGCACAGGGCCCCTCATAGTACGCAAAAGTGTCTCTGCCGGTGGGAGGCGCCCCCGCCGTCAAACACACCGCCGTACTTTGAGGGGCCCTGTGCCAGTGCCAATGCGAACGAGTGTGCCCCCGCTGCTTGCTCAGGATCACAGCACTTGCAAAGTTGAAATACTTACCTCTCCCTGCTCCATCGCCGTGACGTAGTCCGCGTTTCCTGGGCCCACAAAAAACTTGAGCCAGCCCTCCCCCCCCCCCGCCCACAACTTTAGCCAAATGACCCCCAATTTTCAATGCCTAACTATTATTATAAGGTAAATTAACCCTGCTATTCTCCTGGTTACCACTATACACTTGTTATCTTCCGGTCATTTTTGACCGGACCTAATAAAGTCTTGATTTTTAGCTAATTTAAGTGTTTTAATTGAATAATTTTTGCAGTATTATATTGTATGTGAACCTGGTTGTTTATAAACAAATGAAAAATGGAAAGAAAAACATATTTTTTTTTTTTGTCAAAACATTTAACATGGCTTTATTGGAATATTTATGCATATTGCACATTTGCACATACAAAAATAATGATTCACGTGTAAATCTGCATGGACCAAAAGAACCTAAATAAATTAATAAATAGTAGTAGATGTAATATATAGTCCAAAATGAGATTATAGCTCCTTTATTTTACTCATAAAATGGCTGGAGATCACTATAAAAGGCTATCAGTCATTTTTTACCTAAGAGTACAAGTGTATAAAAAATTGTGGAGCAAAAAGTAAACATAAAAAAATATATATAAAAATATGCACAGTAAGAACCCCTCAAATGAGGAAAAGTCAATCAACCACAAGTTTCAGAACCGCATCTTGAATTTTTTAAAAAATATTAAAGTTCAAAATCGTTCGTTTTTGACCGAAGCCAACAGCAAGGGTTAAGATTGACAAACTTAAGTAACAAGAATTGAAGTTTTTGGCATTAAAATGAGCACTGTAGGTGTTTTCCTGTCCTCCACTCACTGCCGACTTTGCTTCCCCATTGACATGCATTGGGTTTTGTGTTTCAGTCGGATCCCCGACTTTTCAAAATAATAGGCCGATTTCAACCGACCCGACTTTTTACAAAGTCGGGTTTCGCGAAACCCGACTCGATCCTAAAAAAGTAAAAGTCGCTCAACCCTAGTCTTCAGACTTCACACTGCGTTTGCAGAGCCCCTGATGTACCTAAACAGTAGAAACCCCACAAGTGACGCCATATTGGAAACTAGACCCCCCAAGGAACTTATCTAGATGTCTTGTGAGAACTTTGAACCCACAAGTGTTTCACTACAATTTATAACGCAGAGCCGTGAAAATAAAAAAATCCTTTTTTTTCCACAAAAATTATTTTTAGTCCCAGTTTTGTATTTTCCCAAGGGTAACAGGACAAATTGGACCCCAAAGTTGTTGTCCATTTTGTCCTGAGTACGCTGATACCACATATGTGAGGGGGAACCACCGTTTGGGTGCATGGCAGAGCTCGGAAGGTAAAGAGCGCCGTTTGCAATGCAGACTTAGATGGAATGGTCTGCAGGCGTCACATTGCGTTTGCAGAGCCCCTAATGTACCTAAACAGTAGAAACCCCCGACAAGTGACCACATATTGAAAACTAGACCCCCCAAGGAGCTTATCTAGATGTGATGTGAGAACTTTGAACCCACAAGTGTTTCACTACAGTTTATATAGCAGAGCCAAAAAATAAAAAATCCTTTTTTTTGCCACAAAAATGATTTTTTAGCCCCCCCAAGTTTTACTTTTCCAAGGGTAACAAGAGAAATTAGACCCCAAAAGTTGTTGTCCAATTTGTCCTGAGTACACTGATACCCCATATATTGGGGTAAACCCCTGTTTGGGCGCACAGGAGAGCTCAGAAGGGAAGGAGCAAGGTTTTACTTTTTCAACGCAGAATTGGCTGGAATTGCGATCGGACGCCATGTCGCGTTTGGAGAGCCCCCGATGTGCCTAAACAGTGGAAACCCCCCAATTCTAACTGAAACCCTAACCCAATCACAACTCTAACCCTAATCCCTACCCTAACCATAACCCTAACCACACCCCTAACCCGAACACGCCCCTAACCCTAATCCCAACCTTACCCCTAACCCCAACACACCCCTAACCTGAATCCCAACCCTAACCACACCCCTAACTCCAACACACCCCTAACCTTATTTCCAACTATAACCCTAACCATGACACACCCCTAACCCTAATCACAACCCTAATCCCAACCATAATAGTAATCCAAACCCTACCTAATTACACCTGCAACCAAGCGCTGCATACATCTCTGATCTCTGATGTGAATCATACACACAGAATTTCCCATATGCCTCCTGAGGAACTACATCATGGGAGGGAAACGCGTTGAGGCGAGACTACTGTTATCATGATATGAATAAAGATAAGTTTACCAGTGTTTACTGGACTTTTTCACCATATGTGGACTTATGTCTGGTTTGGGCATGGTGCAATAAGTGTTTACAATTTTGGGACACATATTTTATAGAGGACATGTTGCGATAATTATATATCTGGTATGTGCCTTTTTTTCGGGGGTCTATGTTTTTGCTAAGAACATAAGGATGAATGACCTCGGGGAGATCAAAACATCCAACACTGCGGAGACACCATCACGTGTTTCTCAACGCAGTGATCCAGAACACTGCCCCTATCACTAAAGGGAATAATAATAATAATAATCTTTATTTATATAGCGCCAACATATTCCGCAACGCTTTACAGTTTAACAGTTTCAAACAACAATCATAGGTAACAATGTTAGCAATACAATAATAATGCAAAATAAGACGACCCTGCTCATGAGAGCTTACAATCTACAATGAGGTGGGGGAGATACAAAGTACAGGTATGTATTTACAATTATGTATTTACAATGATGGTCCAGCCATCTTCAGGGGGTGGGGGATAGATGGAGATAGTGAAAGGGCTGCACACACACAAACATAAAATGACGCAGCTCTGAACAAATGTGTTTTGAGGGAGCGCCTAAAACTATGCAAGTTGTGGATGGTCCTAATGTCTTGTGGTAGAGCATTCCAGAGGATTGGCACAGTACAGGAGAAGTCTTGGAGTCGGGAGTGGGAGGTACGGATTAATGCCGAGGTTAGTCGAAAGTCATTTGCAGAGCGCAGAGGTTAGGCCGATGGACCGAAATGAGGGAGGAGATGTATGGGGGTGCCGCACTGTGGAGAGCTTTGTGGGTGAGAGCAAGAACTTTGAATTGTATCCTGTAATGAATGGGCAGCCAGTGTACTGACTGGCAAAGAGCGGATGAATCTGAGTAACGATTAGCCAGATGGACAACTCTGGCTGCTGCATTAAGGATGGACTGGAGAGGGGAAAGTCGAGTAAGGGGGAGGCCAATTAATAGAGCATTGCAGTAGTCCAGGCGGGAGTGGATCAGGGCGACAGTGAGGGTTTTTGTTGCCTCCATGGTAAGAAAAGGGCAGATTCTAGAGATGTTCTTTAGGTGTAAGTGTAAGGAGTTAAAAGCACTAGAAGAGTCTGGGGGCGGTTACCTTCTCGGCTCTGTGCCCGGAACCTTTGAGCTGTGCCGCAGGTTCCCTAGGGGAGAGACTTGTAGACTGGGACAGGAGGGAAGCAGCCAGAGAGCGGGAAAGGGATGCATGCAGGAGAGAGAGCAGCTTGCAGAGCAGCGTGCAGAGCTGGGTGCAGCTGCGCTCCAGAAGAGAGAGAGAAAGAGACTGCCCAGAAAGACTGCATCTTGTAGAGACTGCCCAGAAAGACTGCATCTTGTAGAGACTGCCCAGAAAGACTGCATCCAGTGAGTACTTAAAGCAGACTCTGCTGTGACTTTAGGGGGGCACTTTGAGACCCATTGAGAGACTACTACACCCTGGCCCCTGACTCCTGGTACAGAGACTTAACAGTGCAGAGCCCCCTTGTTTTCCTGGTACTGAGACAACCGTGCGGAGCCCTGATTTTCTGGCTGTGCTATAAAAGTTAAAGACTCAGAGCCTGTGCATACCACATTAACTCCTGAAACCCCAGGCAGCAGGCTCTCAGAGACTACTCTGCTCACGGACCACAGAGGGACGACAAGTGCCGCTGATTCTCGGCGCCTACGTTGGAGAAGACGACCCTCCAAGCAAGTCCTCATGAGACTGATAAGTGTTCTTTTCTCAAGAAATCCTGCTTAATTCTGTTTTATTGTTTAACTTCCGTATTTTTGCATTGTTTTATTGCTAGTTATTTTCCATTGCTTCCTTCCTGCAAGGAGAACCTAATTCCTGTTATTAAACCCCTTAACTGTTGGTCTGCCTGTTCCGTGGTGACATACTCAGTACCTGCATGCTATTACATAAGCGGCACGAGCGGGCCAGAGATTGTATATGGGATGTGAAGGAGAAATCGGAGTCAAACAAAACACCCAGAAAGCGTGCCTGCTGCCAGGGTGTTATTATGGTGCCACCCACGGAGAGGGAAATGTCAGATTTAGGGAGGTTAGAAGATGGCGGGAGCAGAAGTAGTTCAGTTTTGGAGAGGTTGAGTTTCAGATAGAGAGCGGACATGATGTTGGAGACTGCGGACAGACAGTCAGTGGCGTTCTGTAGTACAGCAGGGGTAAGGTCATGGGATGACGTGTATTGTTATGGACCTGGTGGTTAGGTGCACCAGGAATGACCTGATAGTTAAACACGGAATCGGGACGAGCTCTGGGGAAATGGGAACTCTGCTGACCGCAAACCCTACTCCTATCAACACAACTAGAAATAGCCGTGGAGCGTGCCTGACTCTGCCTAGACGCCTCTTCACAGCCTAAGAGCTAACTACCCCTAAAGAAAGGAAACAAAGCCTCACTTGCCTCAGAGAAATTTCCCCAAAGGTAAAAGCAGCCCCCCACAAGTATTGACTGTGAGTTAAGAGGAAATCACAAACACAGGATGAAATAGGCTTTAGCAAAGAGAGGCCAGTCTAACTAAACAGATTGAGGATAGAAAAGGGATCTTTGCGGTCAACACAACAAACTACAAAAACCACGCAGAGTGTGCAAAAAATACCCCCGCACCGACTCACGGTGCGGTGGTGCCACTCTGCACCCCCAGAGCTTCCAGCTAGCCAGGCAGTTTCATGATAGCAAGCTGGACTAGAACTTAGCAAGAAAAACCATAAGTAACAAATGAACAAGCCGGAACTTAGCTTTTGCTGGAGTAGACAGGTCCTCAGAAAGATCCAGGAGAGATCTGAACCAGTACTAGAACATTGACAGCTGGCATGGAGTAACGATCTGAGTAGAGTTAAATAGAGAATCCTAGCCTAGCCCTAAACGAGGGCAGCTGGGGAAGGAATCTCAGAACCAGCAGCTCCCCTCACAGCCACCAGAGGGAGTCCAAGGACAGAAATCACCGAATTACCATTCATGACCACAGGAGGGAGTTCGAGAACGGAATTCACAACAGTACCCCCCCCCCTTGAGGAGGGGTCACCGAACCCTCACCAGAGCCCCCAGGCCGATCAGGACGAGCCAAATGAAAGGCACGAACTAAATCGGCAGCATGGACATCAGAGGCAACAACCCAGGAATTATACTCCTGACCATAGCCCTTCCATTTGACCAAGTACTGAAGTTTTCGTCTCGAAATACGAGAATCCAAAATCTTCTCCACCACATACTCCAACTCCCCCTCGACCAACACCGGAGCAGGAGGATCAATGGAGGGAACCATAGGTGCCACATATCTCTGCAGCAACGACCTATGGAACACATTATGGATGGCAAAAGAAGCAGGAAGGGCCAAACGAAATGATACAGGATTAAGAATTTCAGAAATCTTATAAGGACCAATGAAACGAGGCTTAAACTTAGGAGATGAAACCTTCATAGGAACATAACGAGATGATAACCAAACCAAATCCCCAACACGAAGTCGGGGACCAACACGGCGACGGCGGTTAGCGAAACGTTGAGCCTTCTCTTGGGACAAGGTCAAATTGTCCACCACATGAGTCCAAATTTGTTGCAACCTGTCCACCACAGAATCCACACCAGGACAGTCCGAAGGCTCAACCTGCCCTGAAGAAAAACGAGGATGAAAACCAGAATTACAAAAAAAAGGCGAAACCAAAGTAGCCGAACTGGCCCGATTATTAAGGGCGAACTCAGCCAATGGCAAGAAGGTCACCCAATCATCCTGATCCGCAGAAACAAAACATCTCAGATAAGTTTCCAAAGTCTGATTGGTTTGTTGGGTTTGGCCATTTGTCTGAGGATGGAAAGCTGAAGAAAAAGACAAATCAATGCCCATCTTAGCACAAAAGGACCGCCAAAACCTTGAAATAAACTGGGAACCTCTGTCAGACACGATGTTCTCCGGAATGCCATGCAAACGAACCACATGTTGGAAAAATAATGGAACCAAATCAGAGGAAGAAGGCAATTTAGGCAAGGGTACAAAATGGACCATTTTAGAGAAGCGATTATAAACCACCCAGATGACCGACATCCTTTGAGAAACAGGAAGATCTGAAATAAAATCCATGGAAACATGCGTCCAGGGCCTTTTCGGGACCGGCAAGGCCAAAAGTAACCCACTGGCACGAGAACAGCAGGGCTTAGCCCGAGCACAAGTCTCACAAGACTGCACAAAAGAACGCACATCCCACGACAAGGAAGGCCACCAAATGGACCTAGCCACCAAATCTCTGGTACCAAAAATCCCAGGATGACCAGCCAACACCGAACAATGAACCTCAGAGATAACTCTATTAGTCCATCTATCAGGGACAAAGTTTCTCCGCTGGACAACGGTCAGGTCTATCAGCCTGGAACTCCTGCAGCACCCGCCGCAAATCAGGGGAGATGGCAGACAGAACTACCCCCTCTCTGAGAATACCAGCCGGCCCAGGAACCCCAGGAGAATCAGGCACAAAACTCCTTGATAGGGCATCAGCCTTCACATTCTTAGAACCTGGAAGGTACGAAACCACAAAATTGAAACGGGAGAAAAACAGCAACCAACGAGCTTGTCTAGGATTCAACCGCTTGGCAGACTCGAGATAAGTCAGATTCTTGTGATCTGTAAAGACCACCACGCGATGCTTGGCTCCTTCAAGCCAATGTCGCCACTCCTCGAATGCCCACTTCATAGCCAACAACTCCCGATTGTCAACATCATAATTACGCTCAGCAGGCGAAAACTTTCTCGAAAAGAAAGCACATGGCTTCATTACAGAGCAATCAGAACTTCTCTGAGACAAAACAGTCCCTGCTCCAATTTCAGAAGCATCAACCTCGACCTGAAAAGGGAGCGAAACATCTGGCTGACACAACACAGGAGCCGAAGAGAAACGACGTTTCAACTCCTGAAAAGCCTCAACGGCCGCAGAGGACCAATTCACCACATCAGCACCCTTCTTGGTCAAATCAGTCAACGGTTTAACAACACTAGAAAAATTAGCGATGAAGCGACGGTAAAAATTGGCAAAGCCCAGAAATTTCTGAAGGCTCTTCACAGATGTAGGCCGAGTCCAATCATAAATAGCTTGGACTTTAACAGGATCCATCTCGATAGTAGAAGGAGAAAAAATGAAGCCCAAAAAGGAAACCTTCTGAACTCCAAAGAGACACTTAGATCCCTTCACAAACAAGGAATTAGCACGAAGGACCTGGAACACCATTCTGACCTGCTTCACATGGGACTCCCAATCATCCGAAAAGACCAAAATATCATCCAAATATATGATCATGAATCTATCCAGATTAGTGTTGAGCATTCCGATGCTGCAAGTATCGGGTATCGGCCGATACTTGCTGTATCGGAATTCCGATACCGGGATTCCGATACTCTTGTGGTATCGGGTATCGGGTATCGCAACAACATTAATGTTAAAATGTGTAAAAGAGAGAATTAAAATAAAAAATATCGCTATACTCACCTCTCCGACGCAGCCGGGACTTCAGCGAGGGAACCGGCAGCGTTGTTTGTTTAAAATTCGCGCTATTACTTGGTTACGTGAATTCCCGGCTTGTGATTGGTCAGGTCGGCCACGTTGCCGGGACGCGGACCAATCACAGCAAGCCGTGACGAAATTACGTCACGGCTTGCTGTGATTGGTCCGCGTCCCGGCAATATGGCCGCCCTGACCAATCACAAGCCGTGACGTCACGGGAGGCTGGACACGCGCCCATTTTAAAATGAGCGCGTCCAGCCTCCCGGCTTGTGATTGGTTGACCGCGGCGCAACCAATCACAAGCCGTGACGTCACGGGAGGCTGGACACGCGCCCATTTTAAAATGAGCGCGTGTCCAGCCTCCCGTGACGTCACGGCTTTTGATTGGTCAGGGCGGCCATATTGCCGGGACGCGGACCAATCACAGCAAGCCGTGACGTAATTTCGTCACGGCTTGCTGTGATTGGTCCGCGTCCCGGCAACATGGCCGACCTGACCAATCACAAGCCGGGAATTCACGTAACCAAGTAATAGCGCAAATTTTAAACAAACAACGCTGCCGGTTCCCTCGCTGAAGTCCCGGCTGCGTCGGACAGGTGAGTATAGCGATATTTTTTATTTTAATTCTTTCTTTTACACATTTATATGGTTCCCAGGGCCTGAAGGAGAGTTTCCTCTCCTTCAGACCCTGGGAACCATCAGGAATACCGTCCGATACATGAGTCCCATTGACTTGTATTGGTATCGGGTATCGGTATCGGATTGGATCCGATATTTTGCCGGTATCGGCCGATACTTTCCGATACCGATACTTTCAAGTATCGGACGGTATCGCTCAACACTAATCCAGATACTTTCGGAAGATGTCATGCATAAAGGACTGAAACACAGAGGGAGCATTAGAAAGGCCGAATGGCATCACCAGGTACTCAAAATGGCCCTCGGGCATATTAAATGCTGTTTTCCATTCATCACCCTGTTTAATACGCACGAGATTATACGCCCCTCGAAGGTCTATCTTGGTGAACCAACTAGCCCCCTTAATCCGAGCAAATAAATCAGACAGTAGAGGCAAAGGGTACTGAAATTTGACCGTGATTTTGATAAGAAGGCGGTAATCTATACAAGGTCTCAGAGAACCATCCTTCTTGGCCACAAAAAAGAACCCTGCTCCCAATGGTGATGACGACGGGCGGATATGCCCTTTCTCAAAGGACTCCTTTATATAACTCTGCATAGCGGCGTGTTCTGGCACAGACAAATTGAAAAGTTGTCCCTTAAGGAACTTGCTACCAGGAATCAAATTAATAGCACAATCACAATCCCTATGAGGAGGTAGGGTACTAGACTTGGGCTCATCAAATACATCCCGGAAATCCGACAAAAACTCAGGGACTTCAGAAGGAGTGGAGGAAGAAATTGACAACAATGAAACATCCCCATGTACCCCTTGACAGCCCCAACTGGACACCGACATTGATTTCCAATCCAATACTGGATTATGGACCTGCAGCCATGGCAAACCCAACACGACCACATCATGCAGATTATGCAACACCAAAAAGCGAATATCCTCCTGATGCGCAGGAGCCATGCACATGGTCAACTGGGTCCAGTACTGAGGCTTATTCTTGGCCAAAGGTGTAGCATCAATTCCCCTCAAAGGAATGGGATGCTGCAAGGGCTCCAAGAAAAAACCACATCGCCTGGCAAACTCTAAGTCCATCAAATTCAGGGCAGCGCCTGAATCCACAAATGCCATAACAGAATAGGATGACAAAGAGCAAATCAGAGTAACGGACAAAAGAAATTTAGGCTGTACAGTACCAATGGTGACAGACCTAGCGAACCGCTTAGTGCGCTTAGGACAATCAGAGATAGCATGAGTGGAGTCACCACAGTAAAAACACAGCCCATTCTGACGTCTATGTTCTTGCCGTTCAGCTCTGGTCAAAGTCCTATCACATTGCATAGGCTCAGGCCTCTGCTCAGAGGATACCGCCAAATGGTGCACAGTTTTGTGCTCACGTAAGCACCGATCGATCTGTATGGCCAAGGACATTGATTCATTCAGACCAGCAGGCGTGGGGAACCCTACCATAACATCCTTAAGGGCTTCAGAAAGACCCTTTCTGAAAATTGCTGCCAGGGCACACTCATTCCACTGAGTAAGCACAGACCACTTTCTGAACTTCTGGCAATATACCTCCGCTTCATCCTGACCCTGACACAAAGCCAGCAAAATTTTCTCTGCCTGATCCACAGAATTCGGTTCATCATAAAGCAATCCCAGCGCCAGAAAAAACGCATCTACATTACGCAATGCAGGATCTCCTGGCGCCAGGGCGAATGCCCAGTCTTGAGGGTCGCCACGCAACAAAGAAATAATGATTCTCACTTGCTGAATAGGGTCACCAGAAGAGCAGGGTTTCAGAGCAAGAAACAGTTTACAATTGTTTTTGAAATTCAGAAATTTAGATCTATCCCCAGAAAACAAATCAGGAATTGGAATTCTAGGCTCCAACATAGGATTCTGAACTACATAATCTTGAATGTTTTGTACCCTTGCAGCGAGTTGATCTACACTAGAGGACAGACCTTGAATGTCCATATCCACACCTGAGTTCTGAACCACCCAGAGTTTAAGGGGAAAAGAAAGGCAAAACACACTGCAGAGAAAAAAAAATGGTCTCAATGCATCTCAATAGAGGGAAAAGAGAAGTTCTAACACTTTGTGGGCCAGCTGTACTGTTATGGACCTGGTGGTTAGGTGCACCAGGAATGACCTGATAGTTAAACACGGAATCGGGACGAGCTCTGGGGAAATGGGAACTCTGCTGACCGCAAACCCTACTCCTATCAACACAACTAGAAATAGCCGTGGAGCGTGCCTGACTCTGCCTAGACGCCTCTTCACAGCCTAAGAGCTAATTACCCCTAAAGAAAGGAAACAAAGCCTCACTTGCCTCAGAGAAATTTCCCCAAAGGTAAAAGCAGCCCCCCACAAGTATTGACTGTGAGTTAAGAGGAAATCACAAACACAGGATGAAATAGGCTTTAGCAAAGAGAGGCCAGTCTAACTAAACAGATTGAGGATAGAAAAGGGATCTTTGCGGTCAACACAACAAACTACAAAAACCACGCAGAGTGTGCAAAAAATACCCCCGCACCGACTCACGGTGCGGTGGTGCCACTCTGCACCCCCAGAGCTTCCAGCTAGCCAGGCAGTTTCATGATAGCAAGCTGGACTAGAACTTAGCAAGAAAAACCATAAGTAACAAATGAACAAGCTGGAACTTAGCTTTTGCTGGAGTAGACCGGTCCTCAGAAAGATCCAGGAGAGATCTGAACCAGTACTAGAACATTGACAGCTGGCATGGAGTAACGATCTGAGTGGAGTTAAATAGAGAATCCTAGCCTAGCCCTAAACGAGGGCAGCTGGGGAAGGAATCTCAGAACCAGCAGCTCCCCTCACAGCCACCAGAGGGAGTCCAAGGACAGAACTCACCGAAGTACCATTCATGACCACAGGAGGGAGTTCGAGAACGGAATTCACAACAGTGTATAGTTGTGTGTCATCAGCATAAAGATGGTACTGAAAGCCAAATCTGCTGATGGTCTGTCCAATTGGGGCTGTGTAGAGGGAGAAGAGAAGGGGACCAAGGACTGAGCCCTGGGGTACCCCGGCAGTGAGAGGAAGAGGAGATGAAGTGGAACCAGAGAACAGAACACTGAAGGAGTAATCAGAAAGATAGGAGGAGAACCAGGTGAGAGCAGTGTTCTTAATGCCTAGTGACTGGAGCCTAGAGAGTAGGAGAGGGTGGTCAACAGTGTCAAAAGCTGCAGAAAGGTCGAGAAGAATGAGCAGAGAGTGGTCACCATTACATTTTGCTGTTGGAAGGTCATTGGTCACCTTGATGAGTGCAGTTTCTGTCGAATGTAGGGGCGGAAAACGGACTGTGAAGGGTCTAGGAGGGAATGAGTGGAGAGGTAACGGGTAAGGCGGGAGTAGATCAGGCGCTCCAAGAGTTTAGAGATGAAGGGGAGATTGGAGACCGGTCTGTAGTTGTTTGTGCAGGATGGGTCGAGGGTGGGTTTTTTAGTAATGGAGTAATGATAGAGTGTTTGAAGGAGGAGGGGAAAATGCCAGAGGAGAGGGAGAGATTAAAGATTGTGGTTAGGTGAGCTGTGACAACTGGAGAAAGAGACTGGAGGAGGTGTGAGGGAATGGGGTCGGTAGTGCATGTAGTCGGACGAGAAGAGGAGAGGAGCTTGGAGACTTCTTCTTCTGTGATGGGATCGAATGTGGAGAGTGAGCCAAGGGAGATGTAGGGAGGGATGGGAGTCATTGCAGTTGGTGTCTGGGAGCGGATTTCCTGATGGATATTGTCTATTTTCTCTATAAAGTGGGAGGCCAGGTCATCAGCACAAATGTCTGTGATAGGATCTTGTGCTTTTGGCCTGAGGAGGGAGTGAAAGGTGTTAAAACGTTTCTTGGGGTTGCTGGATAGTGAGGAGATCAGGGTGGTGTAGTAGGTCTGTTTGGCAAGGTGAAGGGCAGAGTTATAGGTTCTTAACATAAATTTGAGGTGTGTGAAGTCTTCTGGTGTGCATGTTTTCCTCCATAAGCGTTCAGCACTCCTAGAGCATCGCTGAAGAAATCGGGTTTGCGTTGTGAGCCAGGGCTGTTTCACTCTGTGTTTGGAGGTTCTGAGGGTGAGGGGAGCTACTTGTTCAAGGGTGCTTCTAAGAGTGTCGTTGTAGTGATGTACCGCCAGATCAGGACATGAAAAAGAAGAGATTGGGGACAATGATGAGTGTAGGGAGTCTGAAAGTGTATGAGGGTTAATGGCATGTAGATTTCTGAATGTGTTGTAGGTAGGAGAGTGCTGGGGTGGGGGAGGAATTGTGAGTGTGAAGGAGAGAATGTTGTGGTCAGAGAGGGGAAGCGGTGAGTTATCTAGGTAGGAGATTGAACAGAGCCGGACAAAGACCAGGTCCAGGGTATTACCGTCTTTGTGTGTTTCAGAGGTTGAGAGCTGTGAGAGGCCTAGAGAAGTGGTTAATGATAGAAGCTGGGATGCAGATGTGGAAGTGGGGCTGTTAATGGGGATGTTGAAGTCTCCCAGGATAAGGGTTGGAAGGTCTGAGGACATGAAGTGCGGCAGCCAGGCTGAGAAGTGGTCCAGGAAGTGGGTGGGTGAGCCTGGGGGCCGGTATATGACCGCTACTCTGAGGGAGAGGGGACGAAAGAGCCTGATGGTGTGGACCTCAAAAGAAGGGAATGAGAGTGATGGAACTGGGGGGATGACCTGGAATGTGCATTGTGGGGACAGGAGTATGCCGACTCCACCACCAGGTCTGTTTGTGGGTCTCAGGGAATGGGAGAATTGTAAGCCACCATGAGAAATGGCAGTGGGGGAGACAGTGTCAGAGTCCTGGATCCAGGTTTCAGTGAGGGCCAACAGATTTAGAGAGTTGTTCAGATAGTAGTTGTGCAGGAAAGGAAGCTTGTTACATACAGACCGTGGATTCCAAATGGCACAATTGAAAGAGAGAGGCGAGGGAGTGCAAGTAATATTAGTAAGGTTAGTATGGTTTTGATATGAGGTAGGGTAGCGGTTGAAGTTGGGGGATGAGGGACCGGGGTTGGGGGAGATGTCCCCCAAAATCAGTAGGAGTAAGAAGATATAAACCAAGTAGTTTTTGGAAGTGTATGAAGTTTTTTTGTGCGGTGTGTTTGGGCAAGATCGGCTGAGGTTTTGAAGGAAGGTGAGAAGTGCATGGGAGCTGTACATGGGAGAGGGAAGGAGAGAGGAGCTGATGTATACGAGTTGTGGTGGAGGGGGGATTGGGTGGTGAAAGTGGATTGCAAGGGAACACAGGAGGATAGGAATTAAGCACATGGATAGACAGGAGTGCAGAGTGTGGGTTACCTGACTCCTGCCCTGACTAACTGCCATGGAATAACTGCTGTATCACGATGCTTATCTTCGTGACGCTTTCCTTCTGGGACGCTTGCGTGCACCCCTAAGGATGGTTCTTAATATATAGTCCAGACTGCTGGGTCAGGAGAGATGGATTGTGGGACCAGGGTGGGGATAATTTGTCAGCTGGGGCCAGCACACCAGGGGGTTGTTAAATGATCAAACACATTGTGGCTGGCAACATGCTATAACACCTTCACCTGATAGTATCTAGAGTGGCCACAGTAATGGATATACTGTACATCAAACAGTGAGTAAATCGTACAATGCAACAAATGAAGTATAACAATCATTAAGCAGGCACATTAAAATATGTTGCTAGATGGTAGAGTGGCAGATGACAGACAGCAGACAGAAAGCAGAGGGACTTTATACCATTAGAGTCTATAGCAGCAGATGAGACAGCAATCAGAGGTAGGAAGTTGCACCATTTGAATATGTTGCAGGAGACAGCAAGCAGAGGGACTTTATACCATTAGAGTCTATAGAAGCAGATGAGACAGTAATCAGAGGTAGGAAGTTGCACCATTTGAATATGTTGCAGGAGACAGCAAGCAGAGGGACTTTATACCTGTATAAAGGGAAATATGCAAAGTGATATCATAAGTGATTGAGAAACATGTGATGGTGTCTCCGTGGCTTTTCTACATGCATTTGCATATTTCCCTTTAGGGATGGGGCAGTGTTCTGGATCACCGCGTTGAGAAACACGTGATGGTGTGTCCGCAGTGTTGGATGTTTTGATCTCCCCGAGGTCATTAATCCTTATGTTTATAGTCTTTTCACTAGACACTGCTCCTAATAGCCAGTTTCCTACTCCACAATGATGAGGGGCAAATACCCCGAAACAGCTGTCTGTGGATGGATGCCATGTTTTGGCATAGGTGGTTTTCCTTTATTGGATGCTGCCCTTTCCGTGGTTGTTCCTTCCCGGTGAAAGACCTGGCTATCCATTGCTTGCGTTGAGAAACACGTGATGGTGTCTCCGTGGCTTTTCTACAAGCATTTGCATATTTCCCTTTAGGGATGGGGGCAGTGTTCTGGATCACTGTGTTGAGAAACACATGATGGTGTCTCCGCAGTGTTGGATGTTTTGATCTCCCCGAGGTCATTCATCCTTATGTTTATAGTCTTTTCACTAGGCACTGCTCCTAATAGCCAGTTTCATACTCCACACTGATGAGGGGCAAATACCCCGAAACAGCTGTCTGTGGATGGATACCATGTTTTGGCTTAGGTGGTTTTCCTTTATTGGATGCTGCCCTTCCCGTGGTTGTTCCTTCCCGGTGAAAGACCTGGCTATTCATTGCTTGCATTGAGAAACATGTGATGGTGCCTCCGTGGCTTTTCTACATGCATTTGCAAATTTCCCTTTAGGGATCGGGGGAGTGTTCTGGATCACTGCGTTGAGAAACACGTGATGGTGTCTCCGCAGTGTTGGATGTTTTGATCTCCCCGAGGTCATTCATCCTTATGTTTATAGTCTTTTCACTAGGCACTGCTCCTAATAGCCAGTTTCCTACTCCACACTGATGAGGGGAAAATACCCCGAAACAGCTGTCATGAGTAAGGTTTTCTGGAGGAATCCAGACTCTTTTGCAGAGAATTCAGTTTTTTTTTTTTTCTTTGGTAGTTTGTACCGACAGCTTTAAAGATGAGTTACGTGAAGAACACCATCTGAGTGACGTTTTAGCCATCTATCCGGGCAAGGAACAGCGTGGCTTTTATCGTTCGTGACCTTATTGAGGAAAAGGCTGGAGGAAAATGGGAGAACATCTATAGTATCAATGAGTTCCCTAATCAAGGTAACTACGACGTTACTTTTATGTCGAAGCATTATTTTGGAATCATGCCGGAGATCCCTGTTTGAAGGGAGTCAAATGTGAACCACTGTTTGGTCTTCAGGAAAGGCAGGTGACTATCACTGTCTATAACCCCTATACTGAACCTGCATTGTTGGAGAGCTTCCTCTCACAGTACTGTGACTTTGTTTCAAAGGGAGAGAAGCAAGTGAACTGTTTAGGAATCTTCAATTGTCGATACAAGTATCGTGTAAGGTTCAGAAGAGATCCTGGCAGTGTGGGTGGGTTCAGACACCCTCCGGTGAACTTTTCTGTGGTAGGGCATAGGGGTTTCCTCACATACCCTGGGCAGCCTCTGTTTTGCAGGAGATGTTTCTCTTTTGGACTTATTCAGGCAGACTGCCAGAAGGGGCAGTGTTGCTGAAACTGCAAGAAAGAGGGGCATATGGCTGGTGATTGCCCGATACCTAAGACCTATGACGTGTGTGGTAGTGGTGACCACATGTATAAGGATTGTCCGCGGAGGGCGCCTAGATGCTCAGAGAGTGAATGGAGAGAGGAGGAGGAAAGAAGGAGGAGGTTGGCAATTATCAGAAAGGAATCTGAAAGAATGGAGAGAGAGGAAAGGAGGGAGAGGGAGAGGGAAAGGCGCTCTGTGACTCCAGATGACATTGTGCTAGCACCCCGAGGTTCTATGAGTGATGCACAGAAGGAAGATAAGGAGTTTTGGTCGGCGGCAAAAAAAGTAGAGAGGGGGTTTAATAAGGAAGAAGATCAGGAAGAAGATGAGGAAGAGGATGATAACTCTACTGTGCCTGAAATGTTTTCTCTTGAGGAAGCAATGGATGCAACAGAGTAAGACGTGCACATTTCTGAAGCTGAGAGCCCTGTGCACTCCTCAGATCCTCAGAATATTGGAGGGTTTTCTTCAGATGAGGACAGGGGTGGGAAGAAGTGTCAGAGGGCGGAGGATGGGGAAAGTGATGAGGCATGCAGTAGTATGCCTCAGAGGAAAATTGGGCCAGCTAAAAAAAAATGGAGTGTGCACGAAGGGGTTTGTGATTCAGAGGCTAGTTGTTCAGTCCAAATGGCGGAGGAGGGCAATGGTGATACTGGGTAGAATGAAAGCTCAGTGGATCTGTTTTTTTTTTTTTTTCCCTTTCTGTGAGTCTTGACCTTTGTCAAGGGCTTTTTGTGTAATGTGTGTAGTTTTGTGGTAATTTTTGCATTGTGTTTTTTGTTTTTATAGTATGGGCTTTTCTATAGTTTCTCAAAATGTGAGAGTTTTTTAGAAAGCGAGTAGGAGAGCAGCAATTTTGGATTTTTTAGCTATACAGAGTGCATCTATTTTTTGTTTGCAAGAATGTGGGATTGTGGATGGTGTGAAAGGGGATGAGTGGTCTTATGGTGCGTCTGTATGGTCTGGTAGTGCAAATAATAGAAATGATGGTGTGGGTATTTTAGTTAAGGGGCAGGAGGTTGTTTTGAATAATTATTTGGTGATGGAGGTGGGGAGGTGTATCTTAGCAAATTTTGAATATAAAAATGCTAAGTTTTGTGTTATCAATATTTATGCGCCAGTAGAAAAAAATGAGCGCAAGTTATTATTTGAAAAAGTGAAGCTTTTTGTTCCAGGAAGAGTGCCTGTGGTGATTGTGGGTGATATGAATTGTGATGTGGGGGGAGTGAATGTGAATGTGTCTGGAAAAGTTTTGCTGGAGTTAAGGTACCTTCACACTAAGCGACGCTGCAGCGATACAGACAACGATGCCGATCGCTGCAGCGTCGCTGTTTAGTCGTTGTGTGGTCGCTGGAGAGCTGTCACACAGACGGCTCTCCAGCGACCAACGATGCCGAAGTCCCCTGGTAACCAGGGTAAACATCGTGTTACTAAGCGCAGGGCCGCGCTTAGTAACCCGATGTTTACCCTGGTTACCATTGTAAAAGTAAAAAAAAAAAACACATACTCACATTCCGGTGCCCGGCGTCCGCTTCCCTGCACTCTGGCATCTCCCACAGAGCAGAGCGGTGACGTCACCGCTCTGCTTTACGGCCGGCACTTACACAGGATGCAGGAGGAGTGCAGGGAAGCGGACGCCGGGCACCGGAATGTGAGTATGGTTTTTTTTTTTAACTTTTACAATGGTAACCAGGGTAAATATCGGGTTACTAAGCGCGGCCCTGCGCTTAGTAACCCGATGTTTACCCTGGTTACCAGTGAAGACATCGCTGGATCGGTGTCACACACACCGATTCAGCGATGTCAGCGGGAGATCCAGCGACTAAATAAAGTTCTGGACTTTCAGCAACGACCAGCGATCTCACAGCAGGATCCTGATCGCTGCTGCCTGTCAAACACAACGATATCGCTATCCAGGACGCTGCAACGTCACGGATCGCTAGCGATATCGTTTAGTGTGAAGGTACCTTTAGTTACTGACTTTGATTTGAGAGATATGCAGCGTGTGTGTAAGGTTAACCCTTTGTTAGATACCTTTTTTTCTGATAGTGGAAGAGCACAGTCCGGGTTGGATTATTGTTTTATTTCTAAAAATATTATTCCTGTTGGATGTAAGCAGGATAGGGTCGTTTTTTCAGACCATGTTTGTGTGTTGTGCGAGTTAGATATTAATGTTAGTGGTGTGTTTGGAAAGGGTTTGTGGAAATTAAATGTGAAATTGTTGGAAAATGAAGCTGTGAGGAAGGAGTATGTGAGAAAGTATGAACAGTGGTGTAAGAGGAAAATTTTGGGAATGTTTGTGAGTGGTGGGATTGGGTTAAGAGGCAGACAAAAAAGTTCTTTAAAAGTTTGGGGTATGAATTTGCGGCAATTAAGAGGGAAAAATTTGTTAACCCCTTCACCCCAAAGCCTGTTTTCACCTAAGTGACACGGCCAATTTTTAGAATTCTGACCACTGTCATTTTATGAGGTCAGAACTCTGAAACGATTCAACGGATCCTGGTGATTCTGACATTGTTTTCTCGTGACATATTGTACTTCATGATAGTGGTAAAACTTCTTCGATATGACTTGCATTTATTTGTGAAAAAAACAAAAATTTAGCAATTTTCAAACTTTTAGTTTTTATGCCCTTAAATTAGAGAGTTATATCTCTAATAAACAACATTTCCCACATGTCTGCTTTACATCAGCACAATTTTGGAAACATAATTTTTTTTTTTGTTAGGGAGTTATAAGGGTTAAAAGTTGACCAGCGATTTCTCATTTATGCAAGAAAATTTGCAAAACCATTTTTTTTACGGACCACCTCACACTTGAAGTGACTGAGGGGTCTATATGACAGAAAATGCCCAAAAGTGACACCATTCTAAAAACTGCACCCCTCAAGGTACTCAAAACCATATTCAAAAAGTTTATTAACCCTTCAGGTGCTTCACAGGAATTTTTGGAATGTTTAAAAAAAATTGAACATTCAACTTTTTTTTCACAAAATTTTTACTTCAGATCCAATTTGTTTTATTTTACCAAGGGTAACAGGAGAAATTGGACCAAAAAAGTTGTTGTGCAATTTGTCCTGAGTACGCTGATATTTCATATATGGGGATAAACCACTGTTTGGGCGCATGGCAGAGCTCGGAAGGGAAGGAGCGCCATTTGACTTTTCAATGCAAGATTTGCTGGAATTGAGATCGGAACCCATGTCGCAATTGGAGAGCCCCTGATGTGCCTAAACAGTGGAAACCCCCACAATTGACACCATTTTGGAAAGTAGACCCTCTAAGGAACTAATCTAGATGTGTGGTGAGCACTTTGAACCTCCAAGTGCTTCACAGAAGTTTATAATGTAGAGCCGTAAAAAAAAAATTCATATTAATTTTCACAAAAAATGATCTTTTTGCCCCAAATTTTTTATTTTCCCAAGGGTAACAGGATAAATTGGACCTCAAAAGTTGTTGTGCAATTTGTCCTGAGTACGCTGATACTTCATATATGGGGATAAACCACTGTTTGGGCGCATGGCAGAGCTCGGAAGGGAAGGAGCGCCATTTGACTTTTCAATGCAAAATTGGCTGGAATTGAGATCGGAACCCATGTCGTGTTTGGAGAGCCCCTGACATGCCTAAACAGTGGAAACCCCCACAAGTGACACCATTTTGGAAAGAAAACCCCCTAAGGAACTTATCTAGATGTGTGGTAAGCACTTTTAACCCCCAATTGTTTCACTAAAGTTTAGAATGTAGCGCTGTGAAAATTAAAAAATCATTTTTTCTTTCCACAAAATGAAGTTTTAGCCCGCAATTTTTTTTTCCCAAGGGTAACAGGAGAAATTGGACCACAAAAGTTATTGTCCAATTTGTCTTGAGTACGCTGATACCCCATACATTGGGGAGAACCACTGTTTGGGCACACGGCAGAGCTCAGAAGGGAAGGAGCGCCGTTTGAAATGCAGACTTAGATGGATTGGTCTGCAGGTGTCATGTTGCATTTTCAGAGCCCCTGATGTACCTAAACAGTAGAAACCCCCCACAAGTGACCCCATATTGGAAACTAGACCCCCGGAGGAACTTATCTAGATGTGTTGTGAGAACTTTGAACCAACTAGTGTTTCACTACAGTTTATCACGCAGAGCCGCGACAATAAAAAATATTTTATTTTCCACGAAAATGATATTTTAGCCCCCACGTTTTTATTTTCCCAAGGGTAACAGGAGAAATTGGACAACAAAAGTTGTTGTCCAATTTGTCCTGAATACGCTGATACCCCATACATGGGGGGGAACCACTGTTTGGGTGCACGGCAGAGCTCGGAAGGGAAGGAGCGCCGTTTGAATTGCAGACTTAGATGGATTGGTCTGCAGGTGTCATGTTGCATTGGCAGAGCCCCTGATGTACCTAAACAGTAGAAACCCCCCACAAGTGACCCCATATTGGAAACTAGACCCCCCGAGGAACTTATCTAGATGTGTTGTGAGAACTTTGAACCAACTAGTGTTTCACTACAGTTTATCACGCAGAGCCGCAAAAATAAAAAATATTTTTTTTCCACGAAAATGATATTTTAGCCCCCACTTTTTTATTTTCCCAAGGGTAACAGGACAAATTGGACCCCAAAAGTTGTTGTCCAACTTGTCCTGAGAACGCTGATACCCCATATGTTGGGGGGAACCACTGTTTGGGCGCACAGGAGAACTCGGAAGAGAAGGAGCACTGTTTTAGTTTTTCAAAGCAGAATTGGCTGGAATTGAGATCGGAAGCCATGACGCGTTTGGAGAGCCCCTGACATGCCTAAACAGTGGAAACCCCCACAAGTGACACCATTTTGGAAAGAAAACCCCCTAAGGAACTTATCTAGATGTGTGGTAAGCACTTTTAACCCCCAATTGTTTCACTAAAGTTTAGAATGTAGCGCTGTGAAAATTAAAAAATCATTTTTTCTTTCCACAAAATGAAGTTTTAGCCCGCAATTTTTTTTTCCCAAGGGTAACAGGAGAAATTGGACCACAAAAGTTATTGTCCAATTTGTCTTGAGTACGCTGATACCCCATACATTGGGGAGAACCACTGTTTGGGCACACGGCAGAGCTCAGAAGGGAAGGAGCGCCGTTTGAAATGCAGACTTAGATGGATTGGTCTGCAGGTGTCATGTTGCATTTTCAGAGCCCCTGATGTACCTAAACAGTAGAAACCCCCCACAAGTGACCCCATATTGGAAACTAGACCCCCGGAGGAACTTATCTAGATGTGTTGTGAGAACTTTGAACCAACTAGTGTTTCACTACAGTTTATCACGCAGAGCCGCGACAATAAAAAATATTTTATTTTCCACGAAAATGATATTTTAGCCCCCACGTTTTTATTTTCCCAAGGGTAACAGGAGAAATTGGACAACAAAAGTTGTTGTCCAATTTGTCCTGAATACGCTGATACCCCATACATGGGGGGGAACCACTGTTTGGGTGCACGGCAGAGCTCGGAAGGGAAGGAGCGCCGTTTGAATTGCAGACTTAGATGGATTGGTCTGCAGGTGTCATGTTGCATTGGCAGAGCCCCTGATGTACCTAAACAGTAGAAACCCCCCACAAGTGACCCCATATTGGAAACTAGACCCCCCGAGGAACTTATCTAGATGTGTTGTGAGAACTTTGAACCAACTAGTGTTTCACTACAGTTTATCACGCAGAGCCGCAAAAATAAAAAATATTTTTTTTCCACGAAAATGATATTTTAGCCCCCACTTTTTTATTTTCCCAAGGGTAACAGGACAAATTGGACCCCAAAAGTTGTTGTCCAACTTGTCCTGAGAACGCTGATACCCCATATGTTGGGGGGAACCACTGTTTGGGCGCACAGGAGAACTCGGAAGAGAAGGAGCACTGTTTTAGTTTTTCAAAGCAGAATTGGCTGGAATTGAGATCGGAAGCCATGACGCGTTTGGAGAGCCCCTGATGTGCCTAAACAGTGAAAACTCCCCAATTCTAACTGAAACCCTAACCCCAACCCTAACCCCAGCCCTAACCCTAGCCCTAACCCCAACCCTAGCCCTAACCCTAGTCCTAACACTAGCGCTACTTTCACACTAGCGTTTTTTTGCATACGTCGCAATGCGTCGTTTTGGCGAAAAAACGCATCCTGCAAAGTCATCTGCAGGATGCGTTTTTTCCCCATAGACTAACATTAGCGACGCATTGCGACGTATTGACACACGTCGCAACCATCGTGCGACAGTTGCGTCATGTTGTGGCGGACCGCCGGCAGCAAAAAACGTTACATGTAACTTTTTTTGTGCCGACGGTCCACCATTTCCGACCGCGCATGCGCGGCTGGAACTCCGCCCCCACCTCCCCGCACCTCACAATGGGGCAGCGGATGCGTGGAAAAACAGCATCCGCTGCCCCCGTTGTGCGGCGCTTGCACAGCATGCGTCGGTACATCGGGCCGACGCAGCGCGACGGCCCCTTACCGACGCTAGTGTGAAAGTAGCCTAACGGGAAAATGGAAATAAATATATTTTTTAAAATTTTATTATTTTTCCCTAACTAAGGGGGTGATGAAGGGGGATTTGATTTACTTTTATAGCGTTTTTTAGCGGATTTTTATGGTTGGCAGCCATCACACACTAAAATACGCTTTTTATTGCAAAAAATAGTTTTTGCATCACCACATTTTGAGAGCTATAATTTTTCCATATTTTGGTCCACAGAGTCATGTGAGATCTTGTTTTTTGCGGGACGAGTTGACGTTTTTATTGGTACTATTTTCGGGCACATGACATTTTTTGACCGCTTTTTATTCTGATTTTTGAGAGGCGGAATGAACAAAAACCAGCAATTCCTGAAATTCTTTTAGGGGGGGCGTTTATACCGTTCCGCGTTTGGTAAAAAGGATAAAGTAGTTTTATTCTTCGGATCAGTACGATTACAGTGATACCTCATTTATGTAATTTTTTAATGTTTTGGCGCTTTTACACAATAAAAACTATTTTATATAAAAAAATAATTGTTTTTGCATCGCTTTATTCTGAGAGCTATAACTTTTTTATTTTTCTGCTGATGATACTGTATGGTGGCTTTTTTTTTGCGGGACAAGATGACGTTTTCAGCGGTACCATGGTTATTTATATCCGTCTTTTTGATCGCGTGTTATTCCACTTTTTGTTTGGCGGTATGAGAATAAAGCGTTGTTTTTTGCCTCGTTTTTTTTTTTTTTTTTTTTTACGGTGTTCACTGAAGGGGTTAACTAGTGATATAGTTTTATAGGTGGGGTCGTTACAGATGCGGCAATACCAAATATGTGTACTTTTATTGTGTGATTTTTTTTTTATTTAGATAAAGAAATGTATTTATGGGAATATTTTTTTTTTTTTTCTTTATTTAGGATTTTTTTTTTCTTTTTTTTTTTTTACACATGTGGAAATTTTTTTTTTTACTTTTTTACTTTGTCCCAGGGGGGGACATCACAGATCGGTGATCTGACAGTGTGCACAGCACTCTGTCAGATCACCGATCTGAGAGGCACGTTCCAGAGGCTTGCCGGCGCCTGCTATTAGGAACTCTCTGCAGGCGCCGGCAAGCTAGGGCATCTCATGACCCGGAAGGAGTTCCGCGGCCATCTTGGATCCGGGGACTCCTTCCAGGTCACCGGAGCAGCGCGATCTCATCGCGCTGCTCCGGTGGGAGAGCGCAGGGAGCCCCCGTCCCTGCGCGATCCCCCTCTTTGCCGCTGTCACTATTGACAGCGGCATCAGAGGGGTTAAATGCCCGCGATCGGCGATAGCGCCGATCGTGGGCATTGCTGCGGGGTGTCAGCTGTCATATACAGCTGACACCCGCACCCGATCACCGCGGCGCTCAGCGTGAGACCGCGGTGATCGGGGTGCCGTACTAGTACTGCGGCTGGCACTAATGCAGTGCCGGCAGCGCAGTACTAGTACGGCGCATGTCGGGAAGGGGTTAAGTTGAATGCCCGTTTATGTTTATTGTATAAATTGAGGGAAGGATGAATGGAGGTGGAGGAGGGGATAAAAAAGGTTAAAAAAGAAATTAATGAGTTTTTGGAGGAGAAAGGGAAGAGTATTATTTTTAGGGCAAAAATTGATAGAATGGAGCAAGGTGAAAGGTGTTCGAGGTTTTTCTTTAAAAAGGTTTTTTGGAAAAAGCAGAGTATGGGTGTTTTGAATGCAATGGATGGAAGAGAGGTAAGTGGGGAGGATATGTGTGAACAGGTGGCTAAGTTTTATGAGGAGCTGTATGCAGTGAAGTGAAGGGATGAGGCTTTGGAGGAGGATGTACTAAGTGTATTAGAAAATAAATTGAGTGAAATGGAGAGAGAGAGAGTGATGGGTGAGGTGACAGGTGATGAAGTATGGAAGGTAATGAATAGCATGGCGTTAAATAAGACTCCAGGAGAGGATGGTCTTCCTATAGAGTTTTATAGGGTGATGTGGCATGTGATTGGTAAGGATTTTGTGGATGTGTGTAAGTATATGTGGTCTAGTATGGAGGTGGCTGAGAGTATGCGTGCAGGGATGGTTGTGTTAATACATAAAAAACGAGATTCGAAGAGTTTAAAAAATTGGAGACCGATAACGTTGTTGAATTGCGATTATAAGATCTATGCGAAAGTAATGGCGAATAGGATGCGTGATGTGATAGAGAGTGTGATTGGGGATGAACAGTGTTGTGCGGTGCCTGGGAGACGTATACATGAGTGTGTGTGTATGTTGAGAGATTGTTTGTGGGACTGTATGAGTCGGAAGAAGAGTGTATTTGTTTTGAGTTTGGACTTTGAGAAGGCGTATGATCGGTTAGCACAGGGTTTTCTGTTCCGGGTATTATTGAGAATGGGGTTTTCACCTGATTTTGTTTGGAGGGTGAAGAGCTTATATAAGGACATTTAGGCTAAGTTCACACGTTGCAGAATTGCCATGGAAATTTCCGCAGCAATTCTGCGCCTCCTGCCGCGGGTATATCGCATGCAGAATTAGCATGCATATACCCGCAGAAAACTAGCGTTTTGAAAGCATAATTAGCTTGCAGAATGCTAGAGTTTTCCAAGCGATCTGTAGCATCGCTTGGAAAACTGACTGACAGGTTGGTCACACTTGTCAAACATAGTGTTTGACAAGTGTGACCAACTTTTTACTATAGATGCAGCCTATGCAGCATCTATAGTAAAAGATCGAATGTTTAAAAATAATAAAAAAAATAAAAAACCTGGTTATACTCACCTGCAGACCTCTGCGGCGTCTGTTCCTATAGCTGGAGTGCAGTGAAGGGCCTGCGATGATGTCACTGTCTTGTGATTGGTCGCGTGAGTCACATGAGCGGTCACGCGACCAATCACAAGACAGTGACGTCATCACAGGTCCTGAACCACATCATCTATAGGAACGGAAGAGAGATCATGCACCGGAGAGGCGGGAACACTTCGGGGGCCATCAGAGGGTGAGTATAGGACTATTTTTTATTTTAATTCTTTATTTTGTACCAATTATATGGTGCCCAGTCCGTGGAGGAGAGTCTCCTCTCCTCCACCCTGGGTACCAACCGTACATGATCTGCTTGCTTCCCGCATGGTGTGCACAGCCCCGTGCGGGAAGTAAGCAGATCAATGCACTCCTATGGGTGCAGAATCGCCGCGATTCCACAATTTTAATGAACATGCTGCGTTTTTTTCTGGAATGCGATTCCGCTCAGGAAAAAAATGCAGCATGTGCACAAAAAATGCGGATTGCATTCTATTACATAGGATGCTTAATGTAAGCATTTTTTTTGCGGTTTTATAACGTTTTTATAGCGAAAAACCACGAAAAAAACTCGAAAAATATGCTACGTGTGCACACAGCCTCAGGGTATGTGTCCACGTTCAGGATTGCATCAGGATTTGGTCAGGATTTTTCATCAGTATTTGTAAGCCAAAATCAGGAGTGGAACAATTAGAGGAAAAGTATAACAGAAACATATGGTCCACTTCTGCATTTATCACCCACTCCTGGTTTTGGCTTACAAATACTGATGAAAAATCCTGACCAAATCCTGATGCAATCCTGAACGGGGACACATACCCTCATAGTTGTGTTTTGATGAATGGTTATGTGGGTAGAAGAGTGAATGTTTTTTCAGGTGTGTGACAAGGTTGTCCTTTGTCTCCTGTGGTTTGTATCTGTGCGATTGAACCACTGCTTTGTATGTTGAGGAAAGATAAAGTGATTAGAGGTGTACAAGTGCCTGGAGGTGGGGGGAGGGAATGGAAGGTTAGTGGTTATAGGGATGACGTGTGTGTGTGTGTGTGTGTGTGTGTGTGTGTGTGTGTGTGTGTGTGTGTGTTGTGTGGATTCAGAGTATTCTGTGAGGCGGGTGATGTTATTAGTGTCTATGTTTTGTGGTGCGTCAGCATTTAAGGTGAATTGGGAGAAGAGTGAGTGTAAGGTTTTTGGGGGAGGGGTTTTAAGTAAGGATGTAGGAGTGAATGAGGTGACTGGGTCTATTAAGGTTTTGGGAGTGAAATTTTCAGAGAGTTTGGATGGAAAAGAAAGTTGGGATGATGCGAAAGGAAAGGTTGAGGTTGTTTTTGGAAGATGAGAAGTCTTTTGTTTTTTGGAAAAATCTTATTTATTAAAAGTGCGATTTTGCCTATTTTCTTATATATTGCAGTGGTCTTTCCACCGGGGTGTATGTGTATGAGGGGGTTAAATAGGATTCGGTTTGTGTTTTTGTGGAATTCTAGAATGGAGAGGGCTAGGAGGGAGGTTTCGGTGAAACATTTAGAAAAAAGGTGGGTTGGATTTTCCAAACCTTGAGGTGTTTTTTGGTGTAAATATTGTGGTTTTTGTGTTGAGGGTGATTAGGATGGATGGGAAGTTTTCTTGTCTGTGTAGGTTTTTTTGGGGGGCGTATTTATTTCGTTTGAGGTAGCGAGAGAGGGATCTGAGGTATCCGGTTGCTTTTGACGTGCCTAGATGGTATGTGTGGGTTTATAAATTTTTGGTGAAGTATGAGTTGTGTGATGTGGATGTTAGGTTGTTGAGTAATAAGAAGGCTGTGTATAGGATGATTGAATGTAGAGAGACAGAGTGTGGAATAAACATGGTTAGAGGGAATGATATAGAAAAAGTATGGAAGAAAGTGCGGTTGGACGGTATGACGAATAGGCAGAGTGAGATTGTGTGGCAGTCTTTGCATGGAGTGTTACCAGTTAGAGAATTTCAGAGGAATAGTGGGTTGGTAAGAAGTGATATGTGTCCGAGAGGTGGGTGTGGTGGAAGGGAAAGTGTAATACATGTGTTTTGGAATTGTCATTATGCTAGGGAGGTGATTGGAAGAATGGGACCGTCGTGTAAAGAATTGTGTGGTGTGAGCTTGTTATCGTTCGAGTTGTTCATGTTTGGCTTGGGAATGTGTGATGGAGTGAAGGAGAGAGTGTTGTGGTTAATGGTTGCATGTATAAAGGAAGTATTATGGGATGTGAGGAATGTGTATGTTTTTAAGAGGAAGGAAATTGTAGTAAAGAATAGTCTAAAAGTGATTTGGGGGAAGATGTATGTGTGTTTTCTATGGGATAAAAGGAGAAGGGGGGAGGTGGATGCCGAAGGGATTTGGAAGGTGAAGAAGTGGAGATACCTTGTAAATATGTCTTGATTTGTTTTTTCTGATGTTGTATTAAACTGAAATTTTCCGATGATGATGGGAACAGCTTTTGTGTTTTGGATTTGACGCAGCTGTCTGGGATTTTTCTTTGGTCTTGGATTTCTGGACCGTGGATTTTCCCATCTAAGAAGAAAAAAAAAAAGAAACAGCTGTCTGTGGATTGATACCATGTTTTGGCATAGGTGGTTTTCCTGTATTGGATGCTGCCCTTCCCGTGGTTGTTCCTTCCCGGTTAAAGACCTTGCTATTCATTGCTTGCGTTGAGAAACACGTGATGGTGTCTTTGCGGCTTTTCTACTTGCATTTGCATATTTCCCTTTAGGGATGGGGGCAGTGTTCTGGATCACTGCGTTGAGAAACACGTGATGGTGTCTCCGCAGTGTTGGATGTTTTGATCTCCCCGAGGTCATTCATTCTTATGTTTATAGTCTTTTCACTAGGCACTGCTCCTAATAGCCAGTTTCCTACTCCACAATGATGAGGGGCAAATACCCCAAAACAGCTGTCTCTGGATGGATACCATGTTTTGGCGTAGGTGGTTTTCCTTTATTGGATGCTGCCCTTCCCGTGGTTATTCCTTCCCGGTGAAAGACCTGGCTATTCATTTGCTTGCGTTGAGAAACACATGATGGTGTCTCCGCGGCTTTTCTACATGCATATGTTTTTGCTAAGAACCTCTATTGAGCATCTTTGAATGATCTCAGGATTGATTCCTCTGCAGACGATATGTGGTAAATATTTATAGACCTTCCATATGCTTCGCTGAGGGATCTCTATTAAGCATTTTTTAATGTGTTGCACCGCCCTTTGTTTCTTTTTTGTTATGGTCTGACTGAAACTAGGGGCCTGCAATAACCACCCACTATTGGTAGTCCCTAAGGCACTTCCCCTGGCAGTGCCCCTGTGTAATTAAGGGATTTATTAGAGCCACCAGGGTAAGCCGCCGAGGAGTGGGGGCGCCATATTGGGTCCAAGAGGGTGCCAACCTCCACTGGTAGGCAGGGACGTTTCTTAGGGACCAAATAGGGTGAAATAACCATTAGAGTAGGACTGACTGATAGGACTGTCAGATCATAAAAGATTGTTCAAAGATTGGCGATTGATACCTAGTATTGACTTATGTTGGTCACGCTTATATAATTACTAAGGGTCTTGGTTTATAACCACAGAGTGTTTTCCTAGAGTTTAGGATAAGACTTTTTAGTAAGGGACTCCTAGGGCTGGCAGGGCAAGCCATCGAGGAGCGGGGGCGCCACATTGCGTCCAAGAGTGTGCCAACCTCTGTTGATAGGTAGGGTGTAAGAAGGGATAAATAGGGTGAAAGTATCTTTATATGCCCCAGCCCTGCTTTGTACAAATGTCTGGCTAGGTTAAATAGACCGATGTTTCATTCCAGTTGTTGGGTGTTGCGGATGCTTTTAAAACCTGTAAATGTTTATGTTTGATTTTTGGAAATATTTTGATTTTTTATGGTATTAGTTTTTTTGGTTAGCTTTTGTGTCGATACTAATCCTAATGATGTTAGTATACTTTCTAATCCAAACCCTAACCCTAACTTTAGCACCAACCCTAACCCTAACTTTAGCCCCAGCCCTAACTATAGCCCCAACCCTAACTGTAGCCCTAACCCTAACTTTAGCCCCAACCCTAACCCTAATGGAAAAATGGAAATAAATACATTTTTCCCTAACTAAGGGGGTGATGAAGGGGGGTTTGATTTACTATTATACTATTTAGCGGGTTTATTAGCGGATTTTTATGATTGGCAGCTGTCACACACTAAAAGACGCTTTTTATTGCAAAAAAATAGTTTTTGCGTCTCCACATTTTGAGAGCTATAGTTTTTCCATATTTTGGTCCACAGAGTCATGTGAGGTCTTGTTTTTTGCGGGATGTATTGATGTTTTTATTGGTATCATTTTCGGGCACGTGACATTTTTGATTGCTTTTTATTCCGATTTTTGTGAGGCAGAATGACCAAAAACCAGCAATTCATGAATTGCTTTTTGGGGAGGGCGTTTATACCGTTCCACGTTTGGTAAAATTGATAAAGCAGTTTTATTCTTCGGGTCAATACGATTACAGCGATACCTCATTTATATTATTTTTTATGTTTTGGCGCATTTATACGATAAAAACTATTTTATATAAAAAAAATATATTTTTGCATTGCTTTATTCTGAGGAGGACTATAACTTTCTTATTTATTCACTGATGACCCTGTTTTTGCAGAACAAGCTGACATTATCAGCGGTACCATGTTTACTTATATATGTCTTTTTGATCGCGTGGTATTCCACTTTTTGTTTGGCTGTATGATAAATGTTGTTTTTTGCCTCTTTTTTTTTTTACGGTGTTCACTGAAGGGGTTAACTAGTGGGACTGTTTTATAGGTCGGGTCGTTACGGACGCGGCAATACTAAATATGTGTACTTTTGTTGTTTTTTTTTCTTTTACTTAAATGTAAATTTAAATAAAATGTAGATAAAGAAATGTATTTATTTGAACTATATATATATTTTTTTTTCTATTTAGGAATTTAGATTTTTTATTTTTTTTAAACATGTAAATATTTTTTTTTTACTTTTTTACATTGTCCCAGGGTGGAACATCACTATATATTGTCAGATCGCTGATCTGACACTTTACAAAGCACTGTGTCACAGGCAGTGCTACAGGCTTGCCGGCGCCTGCTCTCAGCAGGAGCTTGCAAGACACCTCCCTGCAGGACCCGGAAGGAGCCCCATCTTGGATCCGGGGCCTGCAGGGAGGAGGAAGAAGATCACATCGCGTTGTTCTGAGGGTCTCAGGGAAGCACGCAGGGAGCCCCCTCCTTGCGCGATGCTTCTCTATGCCGCTGGAACGCTGCGATCATGTTTGATCGCAGTGTTCCTTGGGTTAATGTGCCGGGAATGGTCCGTGACCACTCCTGGCACATAGTTCCAGATGTCAGCTATAATAATCAGCTGACACCCGGCAGTGATCAGCCGCGCTTCCCCCTGTGCGTGCGGCTGATCGCATATGACATACTATCCCGTCCCTGGGAATTAAGTCCCAGGTCACCTTGATGGGATAGTACGTCAGATGACAGAAAGGGGTTATTGTACACTCTGCACCCCATCTTGACTGAAAAAAACAGAAATGTAGACATTTTTGCATATTTATTAAAAAAGAAAAATTGAAATATCGCATGGTCATAAGCATTCAGACCCTTTGCTCAGACACTCATATTTAAGTCACATGCTGTCCATTTCCTTGTGATCCTCCTTGAGATGGTTCTACTACTTCATTGGAGTCCAGCTGTGTTTAAACTGATAGGACTTGATTTGGAAAGACAGACACCTGTCTATATAAGACCTCACAGTCCATAGTGCATATCAGACCAAATGAGAATCATGAGGTAAAAGAAACTGGCCAAGGAACTCATAGACAGAGTTGTGGCAAGGCACAGATCTGACCAATGTTCCAACAGAATTTCTGCAGTACTCAAGGTTCCTAAGAGCACCGTGGCCTCTGTAATCCTTAAATGGAAGAAGTTTGGAACCACCAGAAGTCTTCCTAGACCTGGCCATCCAGCCAAACTGAGCAATCGTGGGAGAAGAGCCTTGATGAGAAAGGTAAAGAAGAACCCCAAGATCACTGTGGCTTAGCTCCAGAGATGCAGTAGGGAGATGGGAGAAAGTTCCACAAAGTCAGCTATCACTGCAACCCTCCACCAGTCGGGCCTTTATGGCAGAGTGGCCAGATGGAAGCCTCTAATCAGTGGAAGACATATGAAAGCCCGCGTAGAATTTGCTAAAAAACACATGAAGGACTCCCAGACTATGAGAAATAAGATTCTCTGGTCGAATGAGATGAATATAGACCTTTTTGGTGATAATTCTAAGCAGTATGTGCTGAGAAAACCAGGCACTGCTTATTACCTGTCCAATACAATGCCAACAGTGAAACATGGTGGTGGCAACATCAGCTGCAGGGACAGGACGACTGGTTGCCATCGGAGGAAACATGAATGTGGCCAAGTACAGAGATACAGTCATGGCCAAAAGTATTGACACCCCTGCAATTCTATCAGATAATACTCAGTTTCTTCCTGAAAATGATTGCAAACACAAATTCTTTGGTATTATTATCTTCATTTAATTTGTCTTAAATGAAAAAACACAAAATAATTGTCCTAAAGCCAAATTGGATATAATTCCACACCAAACATAAAAAAGGGGGTGGACAAAAGTATTGGCACTGTTCGAAAAATCATGTGATGTTTCTCTAATTTGTGTAATTAACAACAACTGTAACTTACCTGTGGCACCTAACAGGTGTTGGCAATAACTAAATCACACTTGCAGCCAGTTGACATGGATTAAAGTTGACTCAACCTCTGTCCTGTGTCCTTGTGTGTACCACATTGAGCATGGAGAAGAGAAAGAAGACCAAAGAACTGTCTGAGGACTTGAGAAACCAAATTGTGAGGAAGCACGAGCAATCTCAAGGCTACAAGTCCATCTCCAAAGACCTGAATGTTCCTGTTTCTACCGTGCGCAGTGTAATCAAGAAGTTTAAAGCCCATGGCACTGTGGCTAACATCCCTAGATGTGGACGGAAAAGAAAAATTGACAAGAGATTTCAACGCAAGATTATGCGGATGTTGGATAAAGAACCTCGACTAATATCCAAACAAGTTCAAGCTGCCCTGCAGTCTGAGGGTACAACAGTGTCAACCCGTACTATCCATCGGCGTCTGAATGAAAAGGGACTGTATGGTAGGAGACCCAAGAAAAACCCCACTTCTTACCCCGAGACATAAAAAAGCCAGGCTGGAGTTTGCCAAAACTTACCTGAAAAAGCCTAAAACGTTTTGGAAGAATGTTCTCTGGTCAGATGAGACAAAAGTAGAGCTTTTTTGGCAAAGTCATCAACATAGAGTTTACAGGAGAAAAAAGGAGGCATTCAAAGAAAAGAACAAGGTCCCTACAGTCAAACATGGCGGAGGTTCCCTGATGTTTTGGGGTTGCTTTGCTGCCTCTGGCACTGGACCGCTTGACCGTGTGCATGGCGTTATGAAGTCTGAAGACTACCAACAAATTTTGCAGCATAATGTAGGGCCCAGTGTGAGAAAGCTGGGTCTCCCTCAGAGGTCATGGGTCTTCCAGCAGGACAATGACCCAAAACACACTTCAAAAAGCACTAGAAAATGGTTTGAGAGAAAGCACTGGAGACTTCTAAGGTGGCCAGCAATGAGTCCAGACCTGAATCCCAAAGAACACCTGTGGAGAGATCTAAAAATGGCAGTTTGGAGAAGGCACCCTTCAAATTTCAGGGACCTGGAGCAGTTTGCCAAAGAAGAATGGTCTAAAATTCCAACAGAGCATTGTAAGAAACTCATTGATGTTTACCGGAAGCGGTTGGTCGCAGTTATTTTGGCTAAAGGTTGTGCAATCAAGTATTAGGCTGAGGGTGCCAATACTTTTGTCTCGCCCATTTTTGGAGTTTTGTGTGAAATGATCAATGTTTTGCTTTTTGCTTCATTCTCTTTTGTGTTTTTTCATTTAAGACAAATTAAATGAAGATAATAATACAAAAGAATTTGTGATTGCAATCATTTTCAGGAAGAAACTGAGTATTATCTGACAGAATTGCAGGGGTGTCAATACTTTTGGCCACAACTGTATCCAGAGTGCTCTAGACCTAAGACTTGGCTGAAGGTTCACCTTTAGTGTTGAGCATTCCGATACCGCAAGTATCGGGTATCGGCCTATACTTGCGGGTATCGGAATTCCGATACCGAGATCCGATACTTTTGTGGTATCGGGTATCGGTATCGAAACAACATTAATGTGTAAAAGAAAGAATTAAAATAAAAAATATTTCTATACTCACCTCTCCGACGCAGCCTGGACCCTACCGAGGGAACCGGCAGCGTTCTTTGCTTAAAATGCGCACGTTTACTGCCTTCCGTGACGTCACGGCTTGTGATTGGTCGCGTGCCGCCCATGTGGCCGCGATGCGACCAATCACAGCAAGCCGTGACGTAATTTTCAGGTCCTGAATGCCTAATTCTAGGCATGCAGGATTTTAAAATTACGTTACGGCTTGTGATTGGTCGCGTCGCGGTCACATGGGCGACGCGACCAATCACAAGCCGTGACGTCACGGGAGGCAGGAAACGCGCGCATTTTAAAATTACGTCACGGCTTGTGATTGGTTGCGTGCCGCCCATGTGACCGCGACGCGACCAATCACAGCAAGCCGTGACGTAATTTCAGGTCCTGAATGCCTAATTCTGCATTCAGGACCTGAAAATTACGTCACGGCTTGCTGTGATTGGTCGCGTCGCGGTCACATGGGCGGCACGCAACCAATCACAAGCCGTGACGTAATTTTAAAATGCGCGCGTTTCCTGCCTCCCGTGACGTCACGGCTTGTGATTGGTCGCGTCGCCCATGTGACCGCGACGCGACCAATCACAAGCCGTAACGTAATTTTCAAATCCTGAATGCCTAGAATTAGGCATTCAGGACCTGAAAATTACGTCACGGCTTGCTGTGATTGGTCGCGTCGCAGCCACATGGGCGGCACGCGACCAATCACAAGCCGTGACGTCACGGAAGGCAGTAAACGCGCGCATTTTAAGCAAAGAACGCTGCCGGTTCCCTCGGTAAGGTCAAGGCTGCGTCGGAGAGGTGAGTATAGCAATATTTTTTATTTTAATTCTTTCTTTTACACATTAATATGGATCCCAGGGCCTGAAGGAGAGTTTCCTCTCCTTCAGACCCTGGGAACCATCAAGGATACCGTCCGATACTTGAGTCCCATTGACTTGTATTGGTATCGGGTATCGGTATCGGATTAGATCCGATACTTTGCCGGTATCGGCCGATACTTTCCGATACCGATACTTTCAAGTATCGGACGGTCTCGCTCAACACTATTCACCTTCCAACAAGACAATGACCCTATGCACACAGCTAAAATAAAGGAGTGGCTTCAGAAGAACTCTGTGACCATTCTTGACTGGCCCTGCCCTCTGATCTAAACCCAATTGAGCATCTCTGGAGAGACCTGAAAATGGCTGTCCACCAATGTTCACCATCCATCCTGATGGAACTGGAGAGGATCTGCAAGGAAGAATGGCAGAGGATCCCCAAATCCAGGTGTGAAAAACTTGTTGTATCATTCCCAAGAAGACTCATGGCTGTACTAGCTCAAAAGTGTACTTCTACCCAATACTGAGAAAAGGGGCTGAATACTTATGACTATGTGATATTTTAGTTTTTATTTTCTAATAAATTTCCAAAAAATTCTACATTTCTGTTTTTTTCAGTCAAGATGGGGTGCAGACTGTACATTAATGAGAAAAAAAATGAACTTTTTTGAATTTACCAAATGGCTGCAGTGAAACAAACAGTGACAAATTTAAAGGGGTCTGAATACTTTCTGGACCTACTGTATGTCATTAACAAGTAAAGCAGGTGGAAAAAATCTACAAATTGTGTGAACAAATGAGTGTTATGTGCACATAACTTAGGCCAACGGTGATTAGGCAGGAAGAGGAAGAAAAACGCATAACACCACACATTAGTGGCATCCTCCGTAAATAAAAATGATGCAATGCCTACACTATAGTAACCAAATTGGAATATTATTCCCTTACCGAAATCCTCTGTACATGTACAACACAAGTCAGTAGTGGGTGTATAAAGCAGACTGACTGGGTGAGCGTGTCCAATAGCTGGCAGATGATGTCTATTGCATACATTCAGCTCTGCCCATGACTGTTAATCTGACAGTAGCATTAACAGAATGCTGGCATGAGGCATGTCATTGTATGTGATCATAGGACACTGATGGGTTCCTATGGAAACCGGCGTCTTTTGTAGACTGGCTATCATCATGGACTTCTTTGAAGCCCTACCTATGATATTTACTATATGCTATAATACAAGTAATTTTGATTAAATGATCACAGTTTCAAGTTCCCTTTAAAGGACTAATACAGTAAGAAGTTTAAAAAAAGCTATAAAAAAAAAATAAACATTCCGATCATCTCACTTTTCCCCCATTAAAAATAAAGATAACTAAAATAAAAAGAATATATATATGGCATTGCTGAGTCCATAAAAGTCCAGTCTAACAGAATAGAAAAATAATTACCATATTTTTTGGATTAAAAAGACGCACTTTTATGATCCCCAAAATTAGGGGGAAAATGGAGGTGCGTCATATAATCCGAACACTGTTCTTACTGAGAGGTCAATGCTGCGGGCCCAGAGCTATAGCTGTTGCGGTGGTGGTGCGGTGTGTGGCGGTTGTGTGGTGGTGGTACGGTAGCGAGCGGCGGCCACCATTCTTCTTCCAGGGTTCTGCGTCCAGCTTCCAGCTTCTCACTCAGCGCAGGCACAGATGGAGGAAAGCTGAGATCTCAATCCACGCCTTCATCTGCATGATGTCTGTAGGAAAATGGCCACGGATGCGGTGCAGGTGTAAATGGAGCTCTTGGCCCGGCCTCGATGATTTCACCGCTGGTCAATGATACTGTGCTCGCAGCAGCTCATTCACCAGAGGTTTTCAGCCTGGATGGTCGCATCTTAGCACCGTCCAGGTTGAAAACGGTTTCTCCCCCAGACTTGGATTATGGCGTGGTACAGAACAACAGACAGGCATGATATATTGTTCTTTTTATTTTATTTTTATTACAGGAGATCGAGGGCTTCAGTGAAATAGGTGTTAGATGAGTATAACTATTTGTTTTTGTTTGTTTTTTTAAAAAAAGGAAAAGTGTTTTTTGCTTTATTTGTAATTAAGGACTTTATTCTGGCTGTGTCTTTATTTACAATACAACTATAGGATTAGTAATGTCTTAAAGACGCTTCTCCATTACTAAGCCATGGACTTGATGTCACCTGACAATACAAAGGTGATATCAACCCGACAAATTTGAACCCCACTTGCCACCGCTAAAGGGCAAGTGGGAATAGCTGGGCAAAGTGCCAGAATTGGCGCATCTATTAGATGCATCTTTCTGAGCAGCTGGGGGGGGACCTATACTAATGGCCTCTTAGCAGCCTGAAAATACCAGCCCCCAACTGTCTGCTTTAGCAAGGCTAGTTGTCAAAAATAGGGGGGACCCCATGCCATTTTTTTTTAAATTATTTATTTAAATAATTAAATATAAGGTGTGGGGGCCCCTCTATTTTTGATAACCAACCTTGCTGAAGCTGACAACTGAGGGTTGTATAGCAAATATGGGGGAACCCACGCTGGGTTTTTCATTCATTTATTTAGTTATATTGTAGGCGGCGAGTGACTAATACCCCCATCATCCGCTCCTGCTGTCACTGTTATTAGCGGCAGCAGGTGTAGTTTGATGGGAGTAATAGTCCAAAAATCCCCCACTTGCTGTCATTGTTCTGAATTGAATATAACTCATCATTCTCTTCTGCTTGCGCCGATTGCTGGCAGAGCAGGGGAGAATGATGAGAGCCGTCTTCAGCACCTGCCACCGGGGAACATCGCTTACTGTAGTGCTTCTTCCCCGGCGCCGATGCATGTTACATGGATGACATCCATGTGTGTTCTCCATGTGCACGTGTGGGATGTTTTGCCACCTGTGCTGATGGTAAAAAACGGACATGTTTACTTGTGGGGCACACGGTCCGCGGAAACACACTGACATGTGCACAGACCCATTCATTTGAATGGGTCTACATGTGTCAGTGTCTCTGGTACATGTGAAAACTGTCATCACACGTACTGTCACCACACGGATGTGTGAAAGAGGCCTAAAGCTGAGGAGGGAGACAACAGCGATTCTCTTCCTTCTCTGCAGGGATGGATGGTGATTGGTGGAGGGAACTGTTGTTGAGCTGCCTACACCAATCACATATCGGTCCCTGCACACTATTTAATGTTGTGCAGCGCCCCAGGGTCCTGGTTGTTGCAGTAATATCATTCTCCTCTAGGGGGGAGTGATGTTACTTTAAAGGCAATAAAGGAGATCTCTTTACCAGGTATCACAAACCATGCAACACACTTCACACTCCAGTCCACTATTTATTAGGGCACTCTTCACAATTAGGTAAAACTGGTGGCCTGGATAGCAAGTTAGTCAGTTCCTCTCAGGCAGACAGAGAGGAAGGAGGAACACCGAGTAGTTGCTGACAGAGTGGTCCCTGACAGGGGTGGGATCCTGTCAGAGGCCTAGACAGAAGGCCACGGAGCTGCGCCTGCCCCACGTGCGGCAGCATCCTAAGAAAGAGACACGAACAGCGAATTGTATTGTAGAGGGTGAGAAACGAAGTCATAGCAAAAGGAGAGGAAACCAGAAGGAGTTCTGCCCTGCAAAGGCTGCCTCTTTCTGAGGCGCAGGATCCGGTAGCCGGAACACCGAGGGAGCAACAGTCTCTATGCCTTGCTCCAGAGACCGGCAGGACAGCTAATTCCAAGTTACTGATCCGCCCTATACCCAGGAGGCATGGTGGCAACTTGTGGGGGCCGGGGCATGCTAGAGTCCCTGTAAAAAGCCTCAGGCCATCAGTCATACGGGTTTGTTCCTATCCATCTGGGGGACAGAGAGAGACATAACATCTAAAACAGTTGTGAGGACCTTATGAGGGGCTCAGCAGTAAGGTACTACAACACCCAGGCGCTAGAAGAAGGCTACTGATTTCCACCTGGTTAAGGGGACTCTGGATTTGCCTTCAGACCGGCCGGATTCTGCCTGCCCTGTGATCCGGTGCTCTGGACTGTGGATGCTGAAGCCTTCAGTAAAGGTAAAGAGACTGCAACCTTGTGTCCTCGTTCTTCACTGCGCCTCACACCATCCACAATCTACACACTGGGAAGCTGTTGTGTATCCGCTTTTTGGGCTCCCCTGGTGGTTGCAGGTGGTACTGGTGACTTGTTTGCACTTTGCTGCTTCTGTTCACCTGCTTCCATCAGTGTTTGGGAGTTTCCTATTTAGCCTTGCTCTCCAGTCATTTCCTTGCCGGTCATCATTGTAACCAGAGTCTTTCGGTTGCATGTTCCTGCTACTAGTCTGCTGATCAGCTAAGTGGACTTATTGTCCTTATCGTTTTTGTATTTTTGTCCAGTGTACAGTTTTGTCATTTTCTGTTGCTGGAGGCTCTTGTGGTCTGATATTGCCACTCCTGTGTGATGAGTTGACACAGGAGTCTTAAAGTAATTTCAGGATGGTTTTTTGAAAGGGTTTTCAGTTGACCGTGAAGTCCTCTTTTGTATCCTTCTGCTATCTAGTAAGTGGACCTCTCTTTGCTAAATCTACTTTCATACTGTGTATGTCTTTTCCCCTGAAATCACCGTTAATATATGTGGGGGCTGCTATCATCTTTGGGGAATTTCACTAGAGGTAAGCCAGGTCTGTTTCTTCCTCTACCAGGCGTAGTTAGTCCTCCGGCTGGCGTGTGGCATTTAGGAAGCCGTAGGTATGCTCCCTGGCTACTATTAGTTGTGTGGTAGATTTAGCTCACGGTCAACTCGAGTTTCCATCACCCGAGAGCTCGTTCGTTATTTATATGTTTCTTACGTTCCCTTGCCATTGGGAACCATGACAGTATGACCGGCCCGTGTTAAACTTATTGGCAGAAGAAAGGAGAGAAAAAAGAAGTCTGTAAATTTTTTTTTTTTTCTTTCTTTTTCCCTATGCTTGCTCCATAGTTGGATCAGTTGTATTTCAGCTCTAATTACAGCCTTTGCCTTTCTCTCCTTATAATCCTTGAATGGCTCTGAGCTCACCTGTTTAAAGATGGATCCCCAGAGTTTGGCTGCAGGTTTAAATAATCTTGCTATGAAGGTTCAAAATTTACAAGATTTTGTTATGCATACTCCTATTTCTGACCAAAATTAGAAGAAAAAAGCAAAGTGGCACCACTCCTTAGTCCGAGGGTAAATCAGACATATGTGCTGAATCAGGCGTGTCTAGCCGCGGAGGTGCTAGCGTGTGGAAATTAGCGATATAGCCGTCAATAGTTAGAAAGAAACGCAGCACTCACCGGAGCTGTAGATGAATCTTCTTTATTTACAAGTTGCGGCAATGCATCTTCACGGCACGGGGGAGTGGGAGGTGAGGAGCGTGCAAGGCAGAACGGACGACGGCCGTTTCGCGCTAAACGGTAGCGCTTCTACGGGTCCATGATCCGGAGGAAGTTACGCCGGGAGAAATAAGGTAGAAACCCCTCCTCTCCGGCGTCATCGACCTCCAGATGAACAAAAGTGCTAATTAACAAGGTGCAAATTAAAACCAAGATAGCAAGGATAAAATGCAGATAAACACAAGTTATCAAAAGCTCAATACAGAAAGCGATCTTAAACCAACATTTATGGTAATATATGCTATAGACTCAAGGTTCCACATATACGCAGGATTTTAATTTTAAAGACGTGAGATCTACCTTTTCATTGTATATGAATCCTAACCTATGAGTGAAGTGATCCAATTCTAAATAAGCAAAGTAAAATAGCAACAAAAGAAACGAAAAATTGTACTTTTAGCAATTATTGATCATAATTTTTTAATTTTTTAATCTTTTAATCTATTTGGCTGTTCTATTCAAGCCTGTAGTTTTAATGAAAGAAGTCACCAAAAAAGTACCTATTAATGGTAGTAAATTCATACCGGCAAGGGGGAGTACTAATGAGACAAGGGTCGATAACGAAGAATTAAATAAATATTACAGGAAGATGGACATATCTGTCCTGTCATTAAAGCCAGAGGGGCCCGTAGCTCGTGTCCTCATAATCCATTTTGCTTCTTGTTGCAAAAGGATTTTTCCCAAATCTCCTCCCTTAGAGGTGAGGCTTACTTTCTCTAAACCTACAAAGGTGAGAACTGTCGGATCGCCCTGGTGACATTCCCTGATGTGGCTTATGAGTCTAGGTACTCCTTTACCCGTAGATACGGATTTAAAATGTTCCCTAAATCTGACATATAATTTGCGTATTGTTTTGCCAATGTAAAATCGTTTACACGGGCAAAACAACGCATATACAACAAATTCCGTTTTGCATGAAATAAAATGACTTATGTTATGTGAAATTGGACCAATTTCTACCACCTGCCCTGTCATATGGTATTGACAAAAAGGGCAATTTCCACACCGGAAATTGCCTTGTGGAATGGTTTGGTTTAACCAAGTGCTTTTTTTGTCCTTTGTCACTCTGTTACGGACCAGGATGTCCCTGACTCTGGTGCTGCGCCTGTTGGAAATGAGGGGACCTGCTGTGGTTCTGGCAGAGAGATCGCTATCTCTCTCCAATACGTGCCAATGTCTGCGGATGGTGGAACGTATCGCATCATCCATTGGTCCGTATTGGAAACAGAAGGCGAATCTCTGTTGAGGATTCTTGACAGGGGTTACATTTTTAGATTCAACACGTTGGATGGTGGATTTTAGTAAATCTTCGGGGTACCCCCTTTCTCGGAACCTATGGAATAATTCATTAGATTGTGTTTGGAAGCCACTGGATGTATTATTTAGTCTTTGGACTCTAAGAAACTGCCCATAAGGTAAAGAATTTTTAACATGATTGGGATGATAGCTGTTATAATGTAGCAGAGAGTTACTAGCAGTAGATTTGCGATAGACAGAAGTCCGTATGGTATCATGTTCTATTTGAACAGACACATCCAAAAAGTCTATGGTTTGGCCTCCGAAATGAGAGGTAAAGGACATCCCCATTAAGTTGTTCTCATTAAGGTAAATAACAAATGATTCGAACTCTGTTTTCGTGCCGTCCCATACCATGATCACGTCATCAACGTACCTCATATATAATTTGATATGTTTAAGATAGATGTTTTTGTGAGAATAAATGTAGTCCTCTTCAAATACCGCCATGTATAGATTGGCAAACGTACATGCAACCGGGGTCCCCATGGCAGTCCCTGTGGTCTGCCTGTACCATACATCCAAGAACATGAAGGCATTGTGGGTGAGTATGAATTGGAGACTCTCACACACAAATTGGACATATTCAGAACTTTTTGTAGTGGTGAGCAAAATTCTCCTAATCATGTCCACGCCCATATCTTGAGGGATGCTAGTGTACAGGCTGACCACATCTAGGGACACCAATGAGAACCCCGGCTGCCAGACGAAATTTTGAATGTGTCTGAGAAAAGAGTTGGTATCTTTTAAGTATGAGGGAACATCCATAAGAATCGGGCGTAAGAGCCAATCGATGTACTGGGATAGGGGCTCAGTGAGTGACCCTATCCCAGACACGATGGGTCTGCCTGGGGGACAGGTCACGGACTTATGAATTTTTGGTAAATAATACCAATGGGGTTTGGTAGGATAATTGGGGAGCAATTTCTCTGCCTTCTTTTGGGTCAATACCCTATTTTCTACAGCCTTCCTAAGAAACGTACAAAGTTTAGACTTATATTTTAGCGTTGGGTCACCTGGTAATTTAACATAGATTTTAGTATCTGATAGCTGTCTATCCGCCTCCGCTAGATAAGCTTCTTTAGGTAATAATACTGTTTTGCCCCCCTTGTCGGCGGGGCGAATGATAACATCTGACCAACCAGCTAATTCTGATAGGGCTTTTTTCTCATCAATCATTAAATTAGGTTGCGGTTTCTTATAAATTAGGGCTTCAATGTCTTTTAAGACTAACGTCTCAAATAAATCAATTGTGTTTCCTGGGGATATAGGTGGCATGTACGTGGAGGGGACCCCTCCCAAGAAGGGGGTAATAGCTCGAGAGTTAGCTGTCTCTAAAATGGTAGGATCCATATCAGTTAGGCTTAACAGTTGTTGTGCATCATGTTGGTATTCTGCCAAGGCTTCTTCTCCCGGCCCCACCATAAAACCCAATGGGCCCACGAAGCAGGGTTGTTCTCCCTCCATGCTGGTATTATTGGTGGAGCTGGTTAGAAAGGACTTATATAAGTGTATTTTTCTGGTGGCTTTAAAAAGGTCTATCTGGAATGAAACAAAATCAAAGTCACCAGGGATACAATAGTTTAGACCTTTGGATAATAGAGATAGATGAGCCGGGGTTAACATCCGATTTGTAAGATTAAGGACATGGTCATCAGAGCGGGACACTAGCGACGCTCCTGTCTCCAGGACACAAATTTTCTTTTCTGATATCGGTGGGGGCCTAGATTTTCGTTTGCCCCTCCTTGTCTTCCTCCTAAAGGGGGTGATGTATTTGTCGGTAAATCAGATGTCGCATTTCCTGCAAATTCCGGATTGCTGCTCGGACCCTCACTTAAACTAGAGTCGGATTCTGTGGTTAAGTAATCTTTCTTGTTTGGCTGGCTGCGTCTTTTTTTGTTATTAAAACTCCGTTTTCTCTGTCTGAAATTATTTCCATTAAAACTTCGATTCTCTTTATTAAATTTATTCCAATTAAAAATATGGCCAGAGTCATAGTCATTTTTATCGCGGAGAAATTTATCCCTTTTCCTCTGCTTAATTTCTGCCTGTATAGGGATAAGCTTAATGTCTAGTTTTTTATTAAAGGTGGTCCATTGGCTTTCCGTCAGTCTGCTCTGTAGTTCAGCTTGAGTCTTGGTAATTTCAGAACTGACCATCTCGTAATTTTTCATATTAGATTTTAGAACTAGCAAGAGTAATTCCTGGGAGCACCGTAGCATAACTTGCTCCCATTCTGTTTTTAACATATCGTCACTGCTAAAGTGGGACATCTCTTTCCACACTCTTAAACCTCTTGGGACACGTCCATTGTCTATGTATGACTGTAATGAATTATTGGTCCAAAATAGTCTGATCTCTCGCTCTGAGAGGTTGGTCAGCTTATATTCCAATGATCTTGTACTGAGCATCTGCAATTCATCCGCCTGTTCACACTCCTTAAAATATTGTGCAACGTCCTCCCGGCCGGCTTGTAAGCTAGAACGCACAGATCCAGCGTCTGGATCCATTCTGTTGCTATCCGCAATACAATTTAACAATCCAGAAACGTCTGCCTCTGTATATGGGTGTGCACACTAAAGACCAAGCATTGTCCAACCAAAATTAGAAGAAAAAAGCAAAGTGGCACCACTCCTTAGTCCGAGGGTAAATCAGACATATGTGCTGAATCAGGCGTGTCTAGCCGCGGAGGTGCTAGCGTGTGGAAATTAGCGATATAGCCGTCAATAGTTAGAAAGAAACGCAGCACTCACCGGAGCTGTAGATTAATCTTCTTTATTTACAAGTTGCGGCAATGCATCTTCACGGCACGGGGGAGTGGGAGGTGAGGAGCGTGCAAGGCAGAACGGACGACGGCCGTTTCGCGCTAAACGGTAGCGCTTCTACGGGTCCATGATCCGGAGGAAGTTACGCCGGGAGAAATAAGGTAGAAACCCCTCCTCTCCGGCGTCATCGACCTCCAGATGAACAAGAGTGCTAATTAACAAGGTGCAAATTAAAACCAAGATAGCAAGGATAAAATGCAGATAAACACAAGTTATCAAAAGCTCAATACAGAAAGCGATCTTAAACCAACATTTATGGTAATATATGCTATAGACTCAAGGTTCCACATATACGCAGGATTTTAATTTTAAAGACGTGAGATCTACCTTTTCATTGTATATGAATCCTAACCTATGAGTGAAGTGATCCAATTCTAAATAAGCAAAGTAAAATAGCAACAAAAGAAACGAAAAATTGTACTTTTAGCAATTATTGATCATAATTTTTTAATTTTTTAATCTTTTAATCTATTTGGCTGTTCTATTCAAGCCTGTAGTTTTAATGAAAGAAGTCACCAAAAAAGTACCTAAGTAGCTTATCCCTATACAGGCAGAAATTAAGCAGAGGAAAAGGGATAAATTTCTCCGCGATAAAAATGACTATGACTCTGGCCATATTTTTAATTGGAATAAATTTAATAAAGAGAATCGAAGTTTTAATGGAAATAATTTCAGACAGAGAAAACGGAGTTTTAATAACAAAAAAAGACGCAGCCAGCCAAACAAGAAAGATTACTTAACCACAGAATCCGACTCTAGTTTAAGTGAGGGTCCGAGCAGCAATCCGGAATTTGCAGGAAATGCGACATCTGATTTACCGACAAATACATCACCCCCTTTAGGAGGAAGACAAGGAGGGGCAAACGAAAATCTAGGCCCCCACCGATATCAGAAAAGAAAATTTGTGTCCTGGAGACAGGAGCGTCGCTAGTGTCCCGCTCTGATGACCATGTCCTTAATCTTACAAATCGGATGTTAACCCCGGCTCATCTATCTCTATTATCCAAAGGTCTAAACTATTGTATCCCTGGTGACTTTGATTTTGTTTCATTCCAGATAGACCTTTTTAAAGCCACCAGAAAAATACACTTATATAAGTCCTTTCTAACCAGCTCCACCAATAATACCAGCATGGAGGGAGAACAACCCTGCTTCGTGGGCCCATTGGGTTTTATGGTGGGGCCGGGAGAAGAAGCCTTGGCAGAATACCAACATGATGCACAACAACTGTTAAGCCTAACTGATATGGATCCTACCATTTTAGAGACAGCTAACTCTCGAGCTATTACCCCCTTCTTGGGAGGGGTCCCCTCCACGTACATGCCACCTATATCCCCAGGAAACACAATTGATTTATTTGAGACGTTAGTCTTAAAAGACATTGAAGCCCTAATTTATAAGAAACCGCAACCTAATTTAATGATTGATGAGAAAAAAGCCCTATCAGAATTAGCTGGTTGGTCAGATGTTATCATTCGCCCCGCCGACAAGGGGGGCAAAACAGTATTATTACCTAAAGAAGCTTATCTAGCGGAGGCGGATAGACAGCTATCAGATACTAAAATCTATGTTAAATTACCAGGTGACCCAACGCTAAAATATAAGTCTAAACTTTGTACGTTTCTTAGGAAGGCTGTAGAAAATAGGGTATTGACCCAAAAGAAGGCAGAGAAATTGCTCCCCAATTATCCTACCAAACCCCATTGGTATTATTTACCAAAAATTCATAAGTCCGTGACCTGTCCCCCAGGCAGACCCATCGTGTCTGGGATAGGGTCACTCACTGAGCCCCTATCCCAGTACATCGATTGGCTCTTACGCCCGATTCTTATGGATGTTCCCTCATACTTAAAAGATACCAACTCTTTTCTCAGACACATTCAAAATTTCGTCTGGCAGCCGGGGTTCTCATTGGTGTCCCTAGATGTGGTCAGCCTGTACACTAGCATCCCTCAAGATATGGGCGTGGACATGATTAGGAGAATTTTGCTCACCACTACAAAAAGTTCTGAATATGTCCAATTTGTGTGTGAGAGTCTCCAATTCATACTCACCCACAATGCCTTCATGTTCTTGGATGTATGGTACAGGCAGACCACAGGGACTGCCATGGGGACCCCGGTTGCATGTACGTTTGCCAATCTATACATGGCGGTATTTGAAGAGGACTACATTTATTCTCACAAAAACATCTATCTTAAACATATCAAATTATATATGAGGTACGTTGATGACGTGATCATGGTATGGGACGGCACGAAAACAGAGTTCGAATCATTTGTTATTTACCTTAATGAGAACAACTTAATGGGGATGTCCTTTACCTCTCATTTCGGAGGCCAAACCATAGACTTTTTGGATGTGTCTGTTCAAATAGAACATGATACCATACGGACTTCTGTCTATCGCAAATCTACTGCTAGTAACTCTCTGCTACATTATAACAGCTATCATCCCAATCATGTTAAAAATTCTTTACCTTATGGGCAGTTTCTTAGAGTCCAAAGACTAAATAATACATCCAGTGGCTTCCAAACACAATCTAATGAATTATTCCATAGGTTCCGAGAAAGGGGGTACCCCGAAGATTTACTAAAATCCACCATCCAACGTGTTGAATCTAAAAATGTAACCCCTGTCAAGAATCCTCAACAGAGATTCGCCTTCTGTTTCCAATACGGACCAATGGATGATGCGATACGTTCCACCATCCGCAGACATTGGCACGTATTGGAGAGAGATAGCGATCTCTCTGCCAGAACCACAGCAGGTCCCCTCATTTCCAACAGGCGCAGCACCAGAGTCAGGGACATCCTGGTCCGTAACAGAGTGACAAAGGACAAAAAAAGCACTTGGTTAAACCAAACCATTCCACAAGGCAATTTCCGGTGTGGAAATTGCCCTTTTTGTCAATACCATATGACAGGGCAGGTGGTAGAAATTGGTCCAATTTCACATAACATAAGTCATTTTATTTCATGCAAAACGGAATTTGTTGTATATGCGTTGTTTTGCCCGTGTAAACGATTTTACATTGGCAAAACAATACGCAAATTATATGTCAGATTTAGGGAACATTTTAAATCCGTATCTACGGGTAAAGGAGTACCTAGACTCATAAGCCACATCAGGGAATGTCACCAGGGCGATCCGACAGTTCTCACCTTTGTAGGTTTAGAGAAAGTAAGCCTCACCTCTAAGGGAGGAGATTTGGGAAAAATCCTTTTGCAACAAGAAGCAAAATGGATTATGAGGACACGAGCTACGGGCCCCTCTGGCTTTAATGACAGGACAGATATGTCCATCTTCCTGTAATATTTATTTAATTCTTCGTTATCGACCCTTGTCTCATTAGTACTCCCCCTTGCCGGTATGAATTTACTACCATTAATAGGTACTTTTTTGGTGACTTCTTTCATTAAAACTACAGGCTTGAATAGAACAGCCAAATAGATTAAAAGATTAAAAAATTTAAAAATTATGATCAATAATTGCTAAAAGTACAATTTTTCGTTTCTTTTGTTGCTATTTTACTTTGCTTATTTAGAATTGGATCACTTCACTCATAGGTTAGGATTCATATACAATGAAAAGGTAGATCTCACGTCTTTAAAATTAAAATCCTGCGTATATGTGGAACCTTGAGTCTATAGCATATATTACCATAAATGTTGGTTTAAGATCGCTTTCTGTATTGAGCTTTTGATAACTTGTGTTTATCTGCATTTTATCCTTGCTATCTTGGTTTTAATTTGCACCTTGTTAATTAGCACTTTTGTTCATCTGGAGGTCGATGACGCCGGAGAGGAGGGGTTTCTACCTTATTTCTCCCGGCGTAACTTCCTCCGGATCATGGACCCGTAGAAGCGCTACCGTTTAGCGCGAAACGGCCGTCGTCCGTTCTGCCTTGCACGCTCCTCACCTCCCACTCCCCCGTGCCGTGAAGATGCATTGCCGCAACTTGTAAATAAAGAAGATTCATCTACAGCTCCGGTGAGTGCTGCGTTTCTTTCTAACTATTGACTCCTATTTCTGAACCTAAAATCCCTACACCAGAGGTGTTTTCCGGAGATAGATCTCGGTTTCTGAATTTCAAATATAATTGTAAATTATTCCTTTCTCTCAGACCTCACTCCTCAGGAGATCCTGTTCAGCAGGTTAAGATTGTAATTTCTTTGCTGCGAGGTGACCCTCAAAATTGGGCATTTTCATTGGCACCAGGGGATCCTGCGTTGCTCAATGTGGATGCGTTTTTCCTGGCTTTAGGGTTGCTTTATGAGGAACCTAATTTAGAGATTCAAGCTGAAAAAGCTTTGATAGCCCTATCTCAAGGGCAAGATGAAGCTGAGATATACTGCCAAAAATTTCGTAAATGGTCTGTGCTTACTCAGTGGAATGAGTGCGCCTTAGCGGCAAATTTCAGAGAGGGCCTTTCTGATGCCGTTAAAGATGTTATGGTCGGGTTCCCTGCGCCTACGGGTCTGAATGAGTCCATGACAATGGCAATTCAGATTGATCGGCGTTTGCGGGAGCGCAAACCCGTGCACCATTTGGCGGTATCTTCTGAAGAGACGCCAGAGAAAATGCAATGTGACAGAATTATGTCCAGAAGCGAGCGGCAGAATTATAGGCGTAAAAATGGGTTATGCTTCTATTGTGGTGATTCTGCTCATGTTATATCAGCATGCTCTAAACGTACAAGGAAGGTTGACAAGTCTATTTCAATTGGCACTTTACAGTCTAAATTTATTCTGTCTGTAACCTTGATTTGTTCATTATCAGTTATTACCGTGGATGCCTATGTGGACTCTGGCGCCGCTCTGAGTCTTATGGACTGGTCCTTTGCCAGGCGCTGTGGGTTTGATTTAGAGCCTCTGGAAGTCCCTGTACCTCTGAAGGGTATGGATTCTACACCTTTGGCTTGTAATAAACCACAGTTCTGGACGCAAGTGACTATGCGTATGACTCCAGACCATCAGGAGGTGATTCGCTTCCTTGTGTTGTACAATTTACATGATGTTTTGGTGCTTGGATTACCATGGTTACAGTCTCATACCCAGTCCTTGACTGGAAAGCTATGTCTGTGTTAAGCTGGGGATGTCGGGGGGCTCATGGGGACACTCCTTTGGTGTCCATTTTGTCATCTATTCCATCTGAGATTCCGGCATTTTTGTCTGATTATCGTGATATTTTTGAAGAGCCTAAAATTGGTTCACTCCCTCCTCACAGGGATTGTGATTGCGCCATAGATCTGATTCCTGGCAGTAAATTTCCAAAGGGTCGTTTGTTTAACCTATCTGTACCTGAACATGCTGCTATGCGCGAGTATATTAAGGAGTCCCTGGAAAAGGGACATATTCGTCCTTCTTCATCACCTTTAGGAGCCCGTTTTTTCTTTGTCTCTAAAAAGGATGGCTCTCTGAGGCCTTGTATTGATTATCGACTCCTGAATAAAATTACAGTCAAATATCAGTATCCGTTGCCTTTGCTGACTGATTTGTTTGCTCGCATAAGGGGGGCTAAATGGTTCTCTAAGATTGATCTTCGTGGGGCGTATAATTTGGTGCGAATTAAGCAGGGGGATGAGTGGAAAACCGCATTTAATATGCCTGAGGGCCAATTTGAGTATTTGGTAATGCCTTTCGGCCTTTCTAATGCACCTTCGGTCTTTCAGTCCTTAATGCATGATATTTTCCGTGAATATTTGGATAAATTTATGATTGTGTACTTGGATGATATTTTAATTTTTTCTGATGACTGGGAGTCTCATGTTCAGCAGGTCAGGAGAGTTTTTCAGGTTTTGCGGGAGAATTCTTTGTGTGTAAAGGGTTCAAAGTGTGTTTTTGGGGTTCAAAAAATTTCCTTTTTGGGGTACATTTTTTCCCCTTCTTCTATTGAGATGGACCCTGTCAAGGTTCGGGCTATTTACGACTGGACGCAGCCTACTTCTCTGAAGAGTCTTCAGAAATTCTTGGGCTTTGCTAATTTTTATCGTCGATTTATAGCTGGTTTTTCTGGCATTGCTAAACCTCTGACGGATTTGACTAAAAAGGGTGCTGATGTTGCCAATTGGTCCCCTGCTGCTGTGGAGGCCTTTCGGGAGCTTAAGCGCCGCTTTTTGTCTGCCCCTGTGTTGCGCCAGCCTGATGTTTCTCTTCCCTTTCAGGTTGAGGTCGATGCTTCCGAGATCGGAGCGGGGGCGGTTTTGTCGCAGAAAAGTTCCGACTGCTCAGTGATGAGACCTTGTGCATTCTTTTCGCGAAAATTTTCGGCCGCCGAGCGAAACTATGATGTGGGTAATCGGGAGCTTTTGGCCATGAAGTGGGCATTTGAGGAGTGGCGTCATTGGCTTGAGGGTGCCAGACATCAGGTGGTAGTTTTGACTGATCACAAGAATTTAATTTATTTGGAGTCTGCCAGGCTCCTGAATCCTAGACAGGCACGTTGGTCGTTGTTCTTTTCCCGGTTTGATTTTGTGGTCTCGTACTTACCGGGTTCTAGGAATGTGAAGGCAGATGCTCTTTCTAGGAGTTTTGAGCCTGACTCTCCTGGGAATTCTGAACCTGCTGGTGTCCTTAAGGATGGGGTGGTTTTGTCTGCTGTCTCTCCAGATCTGCGACGTGCTTTGCAAGAATTTCAGGCGGATAGACCTGATTGTTGTCCGTCTGGTAGACTGTTTGTTCCTGACGATTGGACCACTAGAGTCATCTCGGAAGTTCATTCTTCTACTCTGGCAGGTCATCCGGGAATTTTTGGCACCAGAGATTTGGTGGCTAGATCCTTCTGGTGGCCTTCCCTGTCTCGAGATGTGCGTGTTTTTGTGCAGTCTTGCGATGTGTGTGCTCGGGCCAAGCCTTGTTGTTCTAGGGCTAGTGGGTTGTTGTTGCCCTTGCCTATTCCTAAGAGGCCTTGGACGCACATCTCTATGGACTTTATCTCGGATCTCCCTGTTTCTCAGAAGATGTCTGTCATCTGGGTGGTGTGTGACCGTTTTTCTAAAATGGTTCATTTGGTGCCATTGCCTAAGTTGCCTTCCTCATCTGAGTTGGTCCCTCTGTTTTTTCAAAATGTGGTTCGCTTGCATGGTATTCCGGAAAACATCGTTTCTGACAGGGGTACCCAGTTCGTGTCTAGATTTTGGCGGGCAGTCTGTGCCAGGTTGGGCATTGATTTGTCCTTTTCGTCTGCATTCCATCCTCAGACCAATGGCCAGACGGAGCGAACTAATCAAACTTTGGAGACTTATTTGAGGTGTTTTGTGTCTGCGGATCAGGATGATTGGGTTGCCTTTCTGCCATTGGCGGAGTTTGCTCTTAATAATCGGGCTAGTTCTGCCACTTTGGTTTCTCCTTTCTTTTGCAATTCAGGGTTTCATCCGCGTTTTTCATCTGGTCAGGTTGAATCTTCGGATTGTCCTGGAGTGGATGCGGTAGTGGATCGGTTGCATCGGATTTGGGGACAAGTGGTGGATAATTTGGAATTGTCCCAGGAGAGGACTCAGCAGTTTGCTAACCGTCGTCGTCGTGTTGGTCCCCACCTTCGCGTTGGGGACTTGGTGTGGTTGTCTTCCCGTTTTGTCCCTATGAGGGTTTCTTCTCCCAAATTTAAGCCTCGGTTCATCGGTCCTTATAGGATTTTGGAGATTCTTAACCCTGTTTCCTTTCGTTTGGACCTCCCGGCATCTTTCGCTATCCATAATGTGTTCCATCGGTCGTTGTTGCGGAGATATGAGGTACCGGTGGTTCCTTCTACTGAACCTCCTGCTCCTGTGCTGGTGGAGGGTGAATTGGAGTACGTCGTAGAGAAGATCTTGGACTCCCGTATTTCCAGACGGAGACTTCAATATCTGGTTAAATGGAAAGGCTATGGTCAGGAAGATAATTCTTGGGTAACTGCCTCTGATGTTCATGCCTCGGATTTGGTTCGTGCCTTTCATAGGGCTCATCCAGATCGCCCTGGCGGTTCTTGTGAGGGTTCGGTGCCCCCTCCTTAAGGGGAGGGTACTGTTGTGTATCCGCTTTTTGGGCTCCCCTGGTGGTTGCTGGTGGTACTGGTGACTTGTTTGCACTTTGCTGCTTCTGTTCACCTGCTTCCATCAGTGTTTGGGAGTTTCCTATTTAGCCTTGCTCTCCAGTCATTTCCTTGCCGGTCATCATTGTAACCAGAGTCTTTCGGTTGCATGTTCCTGCTACTAGTCTGCTGATCAGCTAAGTGGACTTATTGTCCTTATCGTTTTTGTATTTTTGTCCAGTGTACAGTTTTGTCATTTTCTGTTGCTGGAAGCTCTTGTGGTCTGATATTGCCACTCCTGTGTGATGAGTTGACACAGGAGTCTTAAAGTAATTTCAGGATGGTTTTTTGAAAGGGTTTTCAGTTGACCGTGAAGTCCTCTTTTGTATCCTTCTGCTATCTAGTAAGTGGACCTCTCTTTGCTAAATCTACTTTCATACTGTGTATGTCTTTTCCCCTGAAATCACCGTTAATATATGTGGGGGCTGCTATCATCTTTGGGGAATTTCACTAGAGGTAAGCCAGGTCTGTTTCTTCCTCTACCAGGCGTAGTTAGTCCTCCGGCTGGCGCGTGGCATTTAGGAAGCCGTAGGTATGCTCCCTGGCTACTATTAGTTGTGTGGTAGATTTAGCTCACGGTCAACTCGAGTTTCCATCACCCGAGAGCTCGTTCGTTATTTATATGTTTCTTACGTTCCCTTGCCATTGGGAACCATGACAGGAAGCCCTGGGGACATACTTCACCTGTGGGAAGGTATACCATCTAGGTGCCATAACATCACCCCAGCGGATCCCTTAAAGCAACGTCAGTCACCCTGATCGAATACCACAGGTGGCGTCACGAACATATCCCTTTAAAGATCTTTCCCCCCTTTAAACACTGACGTCCCACGGGCCACGGACTGGGTCAGCCACCATGACGTCCCCCTTGAGAACCGAAGGGCCCGTTACAGAGTACCCCATTGCCTGCGGGGGCGCTCCAGTTGCAACTACAGTACTTACAATTCCGAGATCCTTTCCGGAAATGTGAGCAAGCAACCTCCATCATCCTTCAGAATATACTGTATCAATGGGTATATTATGAAGGATGATGGGGGTTCTAGCCATATTTAACGTAAATATACACTGTAATGTAGTGTCCAAAGTGTTCATGTAAATGTGACTAAAACCTCCCTTAGCTTTCAGAATACATCCATGTATACAGTAAGTGGTTGTATTCCTGAGGATGAGGGGGGTGGTAGTCACAATATACAGTACTGCAGGCACTGTACTTTATTTCTCATATCCCCCATAACAGAGTGTCATCCACAGATAATATTTTTGTATTATATTAAAGGCTTTTGCACACCATTTGGCTCAAATATTTTTTTAAATTTTCTTCTCTAAAATCTAGGTGCGTCTTATATTCAGGTGATTCTTAGAAAGCGAAAATGCGGTAACCCGATCAATAAGCACTGTAAAGAAAAAAATTCAAAACAATAAAATTGCGTATTTTAGGCAGCCTGCAATACCACAAAAATCTATATATGTCACGTCTATCCCATTATGATCTCAATAAAAACATTGTTTTGCACCACAAAAAATAAGCTCTCACTCAGCTCTATTGACTGGAAAATGAAAATGTTATGGGTCTCAGAAAATGGCAACACCATTAAATAATATTTTCTTGTTACAAATTACTAATTATTTTTTTTGGCCACTAAAACAAAAAAAAGCACGTGTTTGGTATCATCTGATGGGGAAAATCATATTGCCAGGTCATTTTTACCACACCATGTACAACGCGAAAACAATTCCCAAAAAGGACTATCAAAACTTGTGAATATTTTTTAGGTCATTTTTGCGAACTTTGAGAGCAAAATTGCAAATTGTTTCAATTCACTGAAATCTACAAATTACAGGACATTCAACTTGAAGTCGATCTGCTCGGGTCTTCCAGAAAGATTTTAGGCTTCAATCTGTCAACATACCCATTGGGGAATATGCTCCAGTCACCTTTTAAAACATTGTGGCAAAGCTATATAAGAAAAAGAAAAACACAAACAGTGATTTATAGAGTGACTCAGTTGGGGAAAAGCAGGGATTCGGAATTTCTGGCTTGTGGACCATAAACACGATACGTCCATCTCTCAAGCCACCGCCCCCCCCCCCCCCCCCCCCCGGGCAAATCCCCGGGGATTGCAATGTTCAGCAGGGGCCAGTCCATTAATTGCTCCTGAGTCCTGACGCTAAATGTTGCTACTGAATGCTGCACTAAGTATAATAAGGGATTTCGTTCTGTTGGGACTTCTTTTGCGGGTGCAGTGAGCGCATTCTGCACTACTTGCTCTAGTTCCATTGATGGTAACAGCAGCAGCAGCCCTGTCCCCTCCTGTAATGTACTTATGCTCCTTGCCTCTCCTGTGATGTATATATGCCCCCAGTGTTTCCTAACATGTATATATGCCCCCAGTGTTTCCCGCAATGTATATATGCCCGCAACCCCTCCTGTAATGTATTATGCTCATAGCCCCTTCTGGGATGTACAGTATGTGCTCACAGCCCCCCTAATGATGTATATATGCCGCCATATCCTCCTGTCATATATATATGCCCCAAACCACTCCTGTAATGCATATATGCCCCCGGCATCTCCTATGATGTATGTGCTCCCAGTTTCTTCTGTGATGTAAATGCCCCCAGGTCCTTCTGTGTCATAAATGACTAATGCCCCACCTGTGACTTATATGCCCCAGCCCCTCCTGTGATGCATATTCCCATAGCGCATCCTGTAATGTATATATGCTTAAAGCCCTTGCTGTGAGGTAAGTACCCTCACATCTCCTGTGATGTACAGAGTGGGCCATTTATATGGATACACCTAAATAAAATGGGAATGGTTGGTGATATCAACTTCCTGTTTGTGGCACATTAGTATATGGGAGGGGGGAAACTTTTCAAGATGGGTGGTGACCATGGTGACCATTTTGAAGTCAGCCATTTTGGATCCAATTGTATTTTTTCCAATGGGAAGAGGGTCATATGACACATGAAACTCATTGAGAATGTCGCAAGAAAAACAATGGTGTGCTTAGTTTTAGTGTAACATAATTCTTTCATGAGTTATTTACAAGTTTCTGACCACTTATAAATTGTGTTCAAAGTGCTGCCCATTGTGTTGGATTCTCAATGCAACCTTCTTCTCCCACTCTTGACACACTGATAGCAACACCGCAGAAGAAATGCTAGCACAGGCTTCCAGTATCCATTGTTTCAGATGCTGCACCAACACATTATGGGTGTCAGGTCCGAGCATTCCTACACGAACAGTTTCCTGGAAAGCGGATAGGTCGTTGTGGGCCTGTTGAATGGTCACCATGGTCTCCCAATCTGACCTCCTTAGACTTTTATCTTTTGGGTCATCTGAAGGCAATTTTCTATGCTGTGAGGATACGAGATGTGCAGTATCTGAAACAACGGATACTGGAAGCCTGTGCTAGCATTTCTTCTGCGGTGCTGCTATCAGTGTGTCAAGAGTGGGAGAAGAGGGTTGTATTGACAATCCAACACAATGGGCAGCACTTTGAACACATTTTATAAGTGGTCATAAACTTGTAAATAACTCATGAAAGAATAAAGTTACGTTAAAACCAAGCACACCATTGTTTTTCTTGTGAAATTCTCAATATGTTTGATGTGTCACATGACCCTCTTCCCATTAAATTTGGATCCAAAATGGCCTACTTCAAAATGGCCACCATGGTTACCACCCATCTTGAAAAAATTTTCCCCTCCCATATACTAATGTGACATAAACAGGAAGTTGATATCACCAACCATTCCCGTTTTATTTAGGTGTATCCATATAAATGGCCCACCCTATACGTACAGTAAGCTACACAAACACTGTACTCATATATGTGACTGACATCTTTATATCTTTCTATTCCATGTATATATCTATTCCATCTATTCTATTATGTCGGGTCACACTGTGATTGTACTGTACGTACCTGATGAATTGCCGGGTTTTCAAAGGACATTAGTGTGTAAAAATTGGACAGCACTTGCATGGTCCAAGTACCGTTGGCGAATCTCGTCTGAGATGCAATAACGATTGCAGCATGCTGTGATTTTTTTTCTCATCCCGATCTGAGCTGAGAAAAAAACTTGCAGATGAGCAATGACTCAAAGATTAACATTGGTCAGTGTGCAGTCCAAATTTGTTATCGGATTGCATTCATCCGTTTTCCTCACAGATGAGTACAAACCCTTTGCATTATCATCTTGTGAACATGTTCAAAGATAGTTTTCATTAAAAATATCAATAAAATTTGCCACCCTCAGCTAGCAGTTACATGAACAACTGGGAGCGTATTTTGTACAATTTGCTCTGTAAACATTTATTAGTTGCCAACCAGTAAAAGTGACACTTCAAACATACAATCCAACCTAGCTTAGTAGCATGCTCAGAAGGGATACTGACAATTGCTTTTTGGCCAAACATGCTACAGAAGTCTGGGTCAAAGCCTGTGACCCTCCAGCAGCCAATGTCATTACCTCAGTAGCCACTTGACCAGCTGCTCTGCTGCCATTTAAAAGGTGACTGAACAGCCATACTGACACTATCACACTCCTCCTCCCTAATTTGCTCTTCTCCCAATATAGCCTTTCCTCCTCCCTTCCACTCACAGCGTCAAGTAACATTATCAGATTACTAATTTATGAACATGTCCTACAGAACAATAAAGCCTAAAGCTTGCAACTGCTGGGCCAATTCTTCCATGTGGACTGTTAGTGTTGCGGGACAAGGAATGTTGTCACTGCTGTTTCTGACAAATATTGAAAACTTATTGTACTGTTGTATACAATAAAAATGAAAAACAAAAAAGTCATAATTACAAATTACAACACTGATTGTCACAAGTTAACACACCATAAATACATACAGTAGAACTAAATACGACCATACTATTACTACTAAATAAGCTGTAACAAGGTAACAGGACCACAGTAGCAAGGTACCGTAAGTAAAATTGCAAGTGAGAGCAGTTATAACAAGAAGTAGAATTGATGACTACATCAACTTACACCTTTTAGCCAGTATTTTTATGACTAGCAATACATGCAAGCTGCTGACCATTTCATTGAGTGTGCATTTTATTTACATTTGTTTCTGTTTTGTCATTGATCATCAAAGGATCTTTTCAGAATGATGGCAGAAATCCATGACCCCTGCATCCTTGCTCAGCAAACCATCCCAGGTTCAAAGACATCTGTTCCTTTCGGAGTGTCACAGCACAGATGCTCAGTATTCCTTGCAGGTAAGCAGACTCCTGCATCTATGTATAGCTTCAGTGTCTCTGGCCTTGCATTTCCTCTCTATCCCTGAGCTTTGAACACAATTTTTGCTCCTTTTCCCTCATTTCAGCTCCTTCTGTTTCCCACTCTGTGCTCCGGCTTAACCTCCATCTTTCAATCCTCTCCTATCCACCTTCTCATTCGCTCCCCCCTTCACTTTGTTCTTCAGCTGTGTAATTTGTGCCATTCTGAATAGTGTTAATTGCGACAGCAACATGTCTCTGTGCCCTAAGATAGAAGGGGAAAATGGGAGGGGGAGTTACAGCTGAGTCAACAATCCCTCCCCCACCAGACACACCAGAAATTATGCATGAAATTTACATAATCTGTCTTTGCCTGGTCATTCTCTAGTTATGAGTGCTTCATTGCTCAAAGAAATTATCAATGCGTATTCCATGAAACAAGGGTATGTGCACACCTTGTCTTTTTCAAGCAGGTGTGTTCCGTAACCTACCCAAAATAGCGCAAAAGGCGTAGTAAAAAGAATGGACATGTGCACTGCAATGTTAAAAGGACTTGCTGCGCATATGTTTGAGCTTTTTAGCTTCTTTCAGCTGCTTCACACTTCCGCAGCAGAGAAGCAGTTAATACAAGTAACCTGACCATTCTTCAGGTGGTTTCCGCTATTTTAAACATACAAGCAAAAAATGGAAGCGAATGCAAAAAATGACCGTAAACATGGGAAAAAAAAGCTTCAGGAGATACATTGCCAGCATTTTCCAGAAGCTTCTGTATGAAAAACTTGATGTGTTCTCCCCACTTTGAAAGATGTAATCTGCACATACCCTTACTGCTACTCAGCATATAAGTGTGAATTTAATATGTCTGTCAGCACAATTTTGTAATGTAATGATGACTAGTGATGAGCGAATATACTCGTTGCTCGGGTTTTCCGGAGCACGCTCGGGTGACCTCCAAGTATTTGTTATTGCTCGGAGATATAGTTTTCATCGCCTCAGTTGCATGATTTACAGCTTCCAGAAACGCTGAATACATGTGAGAATTCCCTAACAAACAGGCATTCCTCACATGTATTCAGGGTATCTGGAAGCTGTAAATCATGCAACTGAGGCGATGAAAACTATATCTCCGAGCAATAACAAATCCTCGGAGATCACCCGAGCATGCTTTGGAAAACCCAAGCACCGAGTACACTCGCTCATCACTAGTAATGACATTTTTGTAATAACTCCTTAACACAGATTAAATTGATACCTTTGGTGAAAAAAATCCACTTTGCTGTTCTTCATTAAAGGAAATTTTTCAGCTGGTTTTTGCTATTTAATCTGAGAGCAGAATGATTTATGAGGCAATGAAGCAGAGACCCAAATTCCAGGAATGTGTCACTTACTAGGCTGTGTGTTAACGATTCAATACAATCAGTGTTTTATCAGCAAGATATTATTGTAGCGCCCGCTAGGGCCGTGGGGTACTCGGTACCGAGTCTGACACCGTCCTTAAAGAGGAAGGTCATGGCAGCAGTGACCTGGTTCATGGCCCTGGGCGTACAATAAAAGAGTCAGTGAATAAAATGTGGGAATAAAGTTTACAGGGAAAAAGGGGAAATGTTCGTGACGCCACCGGTGGTATTCGGCAATGAGATGGTGGCCGACGCTGCAATTCAGATCCTCTGCGGCAGATGGTGATGCTGCAGAGTTGGTGCAGCTCCCCACAGGTAGAGATAACCCTGAGTAGATGTAGTGTTAAGCGTTCAGATGGCGGTTGTGGTTATGCCGGGCAGGTGACGCAGCAATTACTCAAATGACACAGCAAGGTGCAGTTTCCACTTTTACTCACAGTTCTCCAGTCCACAAACACCAGCCGGATGCGGTGTTCTCTGGGCAGGGCTGGACTGGGACTAAAATTCAGTCCTGGTATTTGAAGTAACACATGCGCGCTTGTCACATGGTGACTGTATAATATCTTTGTACACTTTGTAGGTTACAAGAAGAAGTGAGGGGAGAGTAACACGACTATATAACATATAATTACAGCTGTATCCAGCATTACAGCTCAGTCCTATTTATTGCTTTTCGTTGCAGTACCAAGAAAAGCCGCTACTTTACCTACATAACTGGATCTCGTAGATAATGAAGGGATGAGACGACCAAAGGCTATAGAACCTCATTCTGATGCTCCATAAAGTTTGCCTACAGCCACTTTTGGTTCCGCTGCGCAGCACGAGACCCGGAGACTCTGAAGAACGGTGACATCAGTAACGTCACCGCTCTTCAGATATTCCGGGTCTTGCGCTGAGCTCGGCGACTGTGAAGAGCGGTATTGTTACTACCGTCACCGCTCTTCAGAGTTGCTGGGTCTCGCCAGGTCTGGGCTAGTAGTGGGAGTGTCTGATAGACACCTCTCCATTACTTACACCAGGGATTGATGGCAGCTGACATTGTGCAGCTGACATCAACCCTAAAAATCATTACACATACCAGAATTAAATGCTTTGGAGGCTGGGAAAAGCAGTAGAGTTAGCGCTATTCCCAGGCGCCGGGTGCTAACTACAACTGTCTTCATTCTTGCCTGGTCTCCCTGCAAAGTATTTCTGCTGTATTTACATGCGCTGATCTCAGGCCACTAAATGAGTGTGATTGACAATACTGAAGTCGTTCGCTTGTTTCCCGGCCTCTTTACACCAACTGAGAAAGACTTAAGGGAACAGAACAATCACAATTAGTTCAATCTGTCCCCATACAGTATCATGTTATCAGCAGCACATCTGCAGTTTACACCGGCAATGTCCTGCTGAGAACAGGGATTTCTGTTCCCACATAAACAATCCAATCTGTCGATGAATAGGCAGAATTTTGCTTGTTTAGTATAATACACCCCATAGTCCTCCACATAGTATAATGTGCACCACAGTCCTCCATATAGTATAATACACTCCTCAGTCTTCCATATAGTATAATACACTCCTCAGTTCTCCATATAGTATAATACACTCCTCAGTCATCCATATAGTATAATATACTCCTCAGTCCTCCATATAGTATAATGTACTGCCACAGTCCTCAATATAGTATAATACACTCCTCAGTCCTCCATATAGTATAATACACTTCTCATAGTCCTCCATATAGTATAATACACTCCTCATAGTCCTCCATATATTAAAATACACTGCTCAGTCCTCCATATAGTATATTACACTCCTCAGTCCTCCATATAGTATAATGTACTGCCACAGTCCTCCAAATAGTATAATACACTCCTCATAGTGCTCCATATAGTATAATGCACCGCCATTGTCATCTATGTAGTACAATTCACTTCCCATTGTATAATGCACCCCATAGTTCTTCATATAGTATAATGTAGTCCCCATAGTCCTCAATACAGTATAATGCAGCCCACATATAGTATAATGATGCCACTCCAGAGTATAATGCAGCCACCCCACAGATTATATTGTAGCCCCCTGAGTATAATGTAACCCCCCAGAAAATATAATGTAGCCCCCTCATAGTATAATGCAGCCCCTGCATATATATGGTAGCCCCCTTATAGAGCATAATGCAGCCCCCCATAGATTATAATGTAAACCCTCCATAGAATACAATGCATCTCTCCTCATATAGTATAATGCAGCTCCCCATAGAATATAATGTAGCCCCCTCATAGAGTATGATGCAATCACCCCTCATAGAATATAATACATCCCCCCATAGAATATAATGTAGCCCCCATAGAATGTAATACAGCCCCCCATAGAATGTAATACAGCCCCCATAGAATGTAGTACAGCACAGCCCCCATAGAATGTAATACAGCCCAGCCCCCATAGAATGTAATACAGCAGAGCCCCCATAGAATCTAATGCAGCCAGCCCCCATAGAATGTAATAAAGCCCCCCCAATTGAATGTAATGCAGCCAGCCCCCATAATGATATATTAAAAAAACACTCTCCTCGTGCCCCGCGCTGCTCCCGGCTCCGGTCTCAGCAGCTGCAGTCTACCCGGCCACACAGCAGGTGCGCGATGATATGACATCATTGCACACCCGCAGTGTCAGCGCGAGGCAGAGCGGGGAATGATGGGAGAGGGAGCAACAGCGGACACTCTCTCCTCCATCATTGCATTAAACTGTACCGGCATCATAGACGCCGGTATAGTTGAATTCGGGGCGGGATGGGCGATCGGGGAGGGTGAGTCGGCGCTGGTGGGAGGAGTCGGCCATGGCACCGCTGATAGCGGCAGCAGCCAACTCCTGGCACCCGCCCCTCTGGCATTTGCCAGAAGTGCCCGATGGACAGTCCGGCCCTGTCTCCAGGTCAGTGGTCCAGGAAACTCCCAGGTTGATTTTGATGCACTTTTCCAAGACTCCTTTCTTATGCCTTTCTCTGACCATCTCACTATGCTTGCTTCCACTTCTCCTGCCCAGCGCCTTACCCACAGTGTCCCGAGCCAGGAGCCCCGAACCTGGTCAGGCAACGTACTCTCAGTCCCCTTGATTCTATGTGGCTGCCTTTTTGGCGAAGTATGGATGGATGTGGCTGTGACTTTTGCAAAAGCCACAGCCTTGGATTTCTTAGCTGAACTTGAAATTTTCCACTAAGTTGGGGCTGGTCCCCTAACTGCGACCTGGTCCCTCCACGTCTGCATGCGGGCCCCACGGGTGGCTTCTGCACTTCTTGTTCCCCTATGACCCCTTCTGTCCTCCCGGGAGATTCCTTCTGTCTCTCCCTCATTAGCTCTGTTCTTTTACTCTTTCTTCTTTGGTCTCACAGGACCAGTTGCTCTAGCACACGGTGTTTGCAATCTCTCTCTAGCTCCCTCTGACTGGGAGCTCCTTCTCAGTATGTCTGCTCCCCTCAGCTCCTCTCACCAACTCCCGCTCTCTAAGCTCCTCCCCTATTTCCCACCTACCCCACCCACTCCCACCACCCATTCCTATCCAGCTGGGGATGAGGCCTTCCTCCCCAAGGGTACGCCCAGGTGCCCTGACTGAACTGGTGTGTGTTGGATATGAGTGTTAGAGTCCTGGGTAGTGCTCTCTCCTCACCTGAGATTGGGATACCACATCTTTGGATGAGGTGCAGTACGTCTGTGGCAACTGGACCCCAGGGGCGCCACATACTCCCCCATTAAACACAGCACGTCCACGGGCTGGAACATAGTAAAAACAAGTGTTACAAGGAAACTTGAAATTAATTTTTAGACATGTCTGTCAACAGGTAAAAACATGTGAAAAACATTTTTCCCTTTATGGGAGGCACTCCAAATTTAAACGTTGCAATTTAAATAACAATACTATCAAGCAGAGCATAAAACATTGTCATTCTCCATTAAAACTTTAGCACGTTTGCAATAAACATTAATACTGTTTTCACTGAACTATTCTTCCTTGAGCTCACCAGGTCAGTCGTAATTTAAGGCAGTAAAACATTAGTAAAACATTTTCCTATTAAAGGGTACCTGTCACCCCCAAAATGGAAGATGAGGAAACGTCAGGGTCTAGTGGTAGTAGGTGGAGGTACACTAGACATGGCGACGTTTGCCTCTAAATTGTCCTTTAAGGGGACAATTACAATAGGCTAATTCACTCACTCGGTAGAGCTCTGCGTGGCTTCTGGGAGAAGGGCAATTTTATGTCTTCTGCCTTTGCCCAACGTCATGCAATACCCCTGGTAATGTTAGCTCAACCAGTAACTGTACGAGTGGTGAATGGGTCGACACTGCCCTCACAGATAACACACCAGACCATCCCTTTCACTCTGTCCTTGTCACCATCTCATCAGGAGATTATATCTCTGCTCATCATTCCTGAGGGAATTGATGAGGTCCTGTTAGGAATCCCTTGGCTATGGTATCACTCTCCTCATATCGAGTGGGCCACAGGCAGAATTTTAGGATGGGGTGAATCTTGTGGGGGTAGATGTCAGAGGGAAAGCTTTAAGGTTGCTACAACTGAGGTACCCGCAGATCTATCCTCTCTCCCCAGGCAATATTGGCCCTATGCGGATGTGTTCTCCAAAAGGGCTGCGGAGACCCTTCCGCCTCACCGCCCCTATGACTGTCTTATTGACCTCTTGCCTGGTGCTGAGCCTCCCTGGGGTTGAGTCTATCCATTGTCTCTCCCGGAGATGGAGGCAATGTCACAGTATATCCGAGAGAATCTGGCAACAGGATTCATTAGGAAGTCAGAGTCACCTGCAGGGGCTGGGTTCTTCTTCATACAGAAGAAGAGTGGAGAACTGCATCCATGCATAGACTACAGGGGTCACCTTTAAGAATAAGTACCCACTACCCCTGATATCTGAGCTTTTTGATAGGCTACGGGGAGCAAGGGTATTTACTAAATTAGATCTGCGGGGTGCTTACAACCTGATTCGCATCCGTGAGGTGGACGAATGAAAGAAGGCTTTTAACACCAGTGATGGGCACTAAGAATATCTGGTGATGCCCTTCGGGCTCTGTAATGCCCCAGCCGTTTTCCAAGACTTTGTAAATAACATCTCCCGGGATATGCTTTCCACCTCGGTCGTAGTTTATCTGGATGATATTCTCATCTACTCTCCAGATATTGACTCCCACTGGAGAGAGGTTTGCAAGGTCTTCGACCTCCTACGGGCTAACTCCCTCTATACCAAGTTGGAGAAGTGTGTGTTTGAGCCGGAGTCCTTGCCTTTCCTTGGCTATATCATCTCTGCCCAGGGATTGGCTATTGATCCTACCAAGCTACAGGCTGTGATGGACTGGCAGGAACCCCAATCTCTCAAAGCGGTTTATGGGGTTCATTAATTACTATCATCAGTTCATTCCCCACTTCTCAACTTTGGTAGAACCCTTGGTTGCCCTCACCAAGTAGGGAGCAAATCCCAAGTTGTGGTCGGAGGAGGTCTCCAAGGCCTTTCTCTCGATTAAGTCACACTTCGCTAGCGCTCCCATCCTACATCGCCATGATGTAGATAAGCCATTTATTATGGAGGTGAATGCCTCATCTGTTGGTGCTGGAGCAGTCCTCTTCCAAAAGGATGCTCAAGGTCGGAAGCATCCTTGCTTCTTCTTCTCCAAGACCTTTTCACCAGCGGAGAGGAATTATTCCATTGGGTACAGGGAGTTGCTACTATGAAGTTGGCTTTCTCAGAGTGGAGACACCTCCTGGAAGGGGCTCGCTTTCCCTTTTCATTTGTTCATAGACCACAAGAACTTGGTGTATTTACAGAGAGCCCAGCGGCTAAATTCTCGCCAGGCTAGATGGTCCCTGTTCTTCTCCCGGTTCCATTTCACCCTCCATTTTCTTTCTGGGGAGAAGAATGTTTATGCCGAGGCTCTTTCGCTCTGTAGTGTCATCAGAGGAGGAGGAGCCTCGGCTTATTGTCTCTTCAGAGAGCCTGAGAACTGTGGCTCCAGTTTCGCTAGAGTCTGTTCCCCCCAGGCAAGACTTTCCAAAAACCAAGAAAAGATCATGCCCATACAGATGGGAACACCTCACAATATGTATAAAAAATTCAATGCTTTGTTGGTAGAAAATAACACACAGCACAAAGAACATTAAAAACATTAAAAATACAAAGAAGATACCTGTACAAAGACCATGCCCTATTATGGGGGCAAATCCCCCAAAATATCTAAATACAAATGACGTATATAATATGCGATAAATAAGCAAAGAATATATTCAAAAATGGATCCCAAAATGTTCAATTTTAGTATGAATAAGTCTGCACCACAATGGGCAGCTTGTACCCCAAATCACAGTACCATATGAGTTTAAAGAGATCCTACTGGTATACTGGTATACTAGCAGAAAATTGCAATGAAAGAATAAAGAAGCATCCTAACTTCCATGGTCCTGAGGTTAAGAAGCGGAGCCAACATTGATAATAGGTGACAAGAGGTGTGGGATAGGATCCCACGCGTATCGCTGCAGAAAAAGCAGCTTCCTCAGGGAAGGATAGCATAATGTGCTGCATGTATAGCAGATATATATACGTACTCACATTGATTGTAGAGGGCATTCACCTTTGTGAGACACCGCCACTGATCAGGCGCATGGAGCGATGCAAAGCCGCGGCCATCTTGTCCATGCTCCAGGCCGGCAGACGGTGATAAAATTGAGTGAAAAAACAGGGAAAGAGCGCGGCGCATGCGCATAGTACAATGTACCGAAAATGGCCACGCACAAGGCAAAAAAGCTGGGCATGCACAGTATATGCGAACTGAAGAAGCTTCTGCATGAGGAGCAGTTCAATTAGCGCAGGCGCAGGGGCGAGCAAACCAAATATAGCACAGCAGGAGAAACAACCAGTCACATGCCCATATGTGAAACACAGGCGCAAGTGCTGCCGATCGACACCAAATGTACAGCCAACTCTAAATGTGGCCGCATATCAACCATAATAAGTAAAGAAGGGACCACACAAACAGAAGCTACATGGTGACACCATAAACAAGCACTTGTGTGTGCATATAAACAGCCTGCGAAAACAAAGGAACACGAAAAGACAAGAAACAAAAAACATAAAGGATATGTGACAATAGATAACTGACAAAACAAAAGACAACAACAAGACAATGGACTAGGGTGGTGACGTAAAACAAAAAATACAACAACAAACATTAAAAGAGCAATAACAAATGAGCCAATGAACTATAGCCAAAAATCAATTGAAAATGTCCAATGTTCAGTGTTGGAACAATGCACAGACCACTGACCAAAAGGCCATCAAGTTCAGGCCACTTTGTACGTAAAGTAGTATCACAAACTTAATGTGTGTATTATTTTTATTTTTAAGTATAAAAAATGTGTAACAGACAATGAAGAAAGTGAACCCCATATATAAAATACATTCAAATGATTTCTTCATTCTTTATTGTATCATATTCAACATTGAAGAAAAATGCAAAGGAGCATAAAGCCAAAATAAGTAATGGCGCCAATTGAACACTCAATATGGTACTGTGATGAAAAACAGTCAATAGGTAAGAGCTCAGGGAAAGATCTCAACATATGGTACTGGATGTTCTATGATTTTAAGGTACACAAGATCTAACACACTCCCAAAAATGTAAAAAGTCCACGAATCATATAGGGTTAAACCAGTTTATGGATACTCAAAAGAGGTTGGTCAAAAAAAATGCCAAAATTATTATTATTATTATTATTATTATTTATTTATTGATTTATATAGCACCATTGATTCTATGGTGCTGTACATGAGAAGGGGTTACATCAAAATACAAATATCTCTTACAGTAAACAAAACTAACAATGACAGACTGGTACAGAGGGAAGAGGACCCTGCCCTTGCAAGCTTACATTCTACAGGATTAAGGAGACAGTAGGTCGAGGGTTGCAGTAGCTCCAATGGTGTTGAGGTGGCCGTGTGGCCTTTACAGGCTGTAAGCTTCTTTGAAGAGGTGGGTTTTCAGGTTTCTTTTGAAGGATCCAAAAGTAGTGGATAACCGGACGTGCTGGGGCACTGAATTCCAGAGGATGGGTGATATTCGGGAGAAGTCTTGGAGGTGATTGGGTGAGGAGCGAATAAGCGTGGAGGAGAGGAGGAGGTCTTGGGAGGACCGGAGATTACGTGAGGGAAGATATTGAGAGATTAGTGTGGAAATATACGGAGGAGAAAGGTTATGGATGGCTTTGTATGTGTTAGTAATTTAAACTGGATACGCTGGGAAATTGGGAGCCAGTGAAGGGATTTACAAAGAGGGGAAGCAGGAGTGTAGTGAGAAGATCAAATGTTGCCTGGTGGATATGGCAAGACACTTGGTTCTGATGACCAATGCAGGAGTACTATCTTCGGTTCCAAAAGACCATAAATGATACAAGACTCTACAAAGAAAAGAACAAAGAATAATAATAAAGATGTGGAGCACCCCCACTGCCGCAGGGCCGAGGGGTACCCGGTACCGGGCCTCTGAGTCTCTGCTCTGGGGTTGTCACAGTGGCTGGACCCGGTCCGTGACCCTGCTGAGGGGCGTCCAATGAAAGGATTGTGGATGGTGGTGCTGTTGTCGTGTGGTGCCGGCCGCAGTGAATAACGAGGACACCAGGTTGCAGTCTCTTTACCTCTTTACTGAAGGCTTCAGGATCCTTAGTCCGGAATACGGTTAACCGGGCTGCGTGAGTCCGGCCGGTCCAATGGCACCTCCAGAGTTCCCTTTGCAGGTGGAAATCTGTGCTTACCTTCTAGCGCTTGTGTGTTGTGGTCCTCCCCTGCTGTGCTTACGGGATAGTCCACACAACTGTTGTGTCTTTCTCGTGTTCTCTCACAACTCGATTATGATGTTCTTCTTCGTCCCCCAGATGATATGGCTAGGATGCACCCGTATGACGGGTAGGCTCGGAGGTCTTCCGGGACCCTAGAGTCGCCCCTCTCCAAATGTTGCCCCCTATGTCTTCTTAGGTGATTTGAGTGAGACAGCCCACCTATAACTGACTGTCCTGCCGTAGGTTTGAAGTAAGGCCTGGAGCTCAATACTTCCTCGGCGTTCCGGCCAACGGCTACGCGCCTCAGTAGGATGTTGCCTCGTCTTACAGCACGACTCCTACTGGTGATTCTCCTTGTTGCGTTGATCTTGTTTCTCACTCAGCACAATAAACCTCGCTTCTTGTCCTTTCTTGGAGTACTGCCGCGATGAAGTGCAGGCGCGGTCCCGTAACGTTCTCTCTGTTCGCTAGGCCTCTGTCAGGATCCCACCCCTGACAGGGACCCCCCTGAATCTTCCCCTGCAACACCCTCTGCCACAGGATGTTGCCTGGTTCCAACCCAGTCAGCTTTCTGTCTAACTTCCTATCTAACACCCAGTTTTACCAGATTGTATTAAGCCACTCCTCACATAGTACCCTTAGCTCCCCCTGGAGGCCAGGCTGTGAAGTGTATTGGTGTCTGTGATACCTGGTCAGGTGAACTCCTTCAGTGCCATCAGACGTACCATAGTCCCCCTTAGCGGCGGAGCATCAGTACTGCAACGACCAGGACTCTGGGGCGCTGCAGATGCATATAGATAACATAGAGCAAAAGAAGCCCATTGATAGAGGACTACGCTAAGGCTAACCATAAAAACCGGAGAACAAGAGCTCCTCATTAAGACCATTTAGTGATGTACTCCTTAAATTAAAGATCCAACGTGACTTACGTTGAAGGATTTCCTTTGTTTGATCGCCACCACGTATGCTACGCACGACCTGATCCACAATCATGACCCGTAAATTACGATGTCTGCCGTCATGGTGCTCCAAAAAAATGGGATGCAACTGATGAGATGGGCTTACCCTTTCTCTGTCTCCTTTTGCCTTGCCAATGTTCGATATGAGTTGTTGGATCCTTCTTCTGACCTCTTGACTAGTCTGTCTAACATATACTTTCAGACAGGGGCAGATCAACAGATAGACTACATTTCTGGATCGACATTTGGTATATAATTTTGTTTCAATCCTTCCCGGAAAAACTGGAAGAATAAGAGTATCAGTGGCAGTCATAAATGGACAGATGTTGCAATTGCCACAAGGAAAAGATCCCCTTATACGGCTCCCTGTCCCTGTTTTTACGGTTGGTCTTCTGAAGTAGCTGGTTGTGAGATGATCCTTTATGCTGGTAATATTAGTATTGTGTTTTTTTTATTAATGATCAGTATTGTATTATTAGATCACTATATGGTGGTAATCTATGGTCTGGTCTTGGTGTGGTGGTATTTCTTCCTTGTATGTGGTATTATTTGATCTGGTGGTAATATATGTTCTGGTCATGGTGTGGCAGTATATGTTCCTTGTAGGTGGTATTATTAGGTCACTGTTGTGGTAATATGTGGTCTGGTCATTGTGTGGTGATTTTTGACTCATGTATGTGATATTTTTGGTCATTTTAAAAATAGAAAAATAAATAAAAATATACCTAAAGGGTATTGGATATTTTAACACATGTTTAAGGTCAGAGTAGAGTAGGGCCCAGTCAAAAGAGTCTACCTTGTCATGGTGGTGGGTTACATTTTTTTTTGGGAACTATTAATGTGTGCTTGGTGAGGATGTGGTGCAGAAGTGGAGTTCCAAGAGTAGGCGGTGGGACTGTTGAAGGTTCAAGAGGTGGAGTCTGGGTGGAGTCTCAAGGACACCCAAAAATGTTGCCTGTATGTGGCCCTGAAATTCCTGGTGGCAGACCTGCAGAGAAGTATAGTGAAGTGAAGTGCACATATCTCACATCTTACATGGATGAGCTTACCTGTAAAATGAGTAAAAGAGCTTGGCAATAATTATTTATATACTAACATATGGCAGATAACCGTAAACAATAAAGCTGAGGAAAAAAGTGGACTATAAAAAAATTTAAGCTACAGTATATAGTCTGATAACTGCTACAAAGAAAAATATCAAATGAAGAAGGAATTTTTGTACACAGTGTACACAGAAAGATCCTTTACATTCACAGTGGGGAATTTGTAATCTCATCTATAATGAAATGACTGTAGCATGTAAAGAACTGCATCTGCAGATTCTTCTTCCACTTATTATGCTGGGATCATTATGTGTATGATTTTCATCATACACACATGTACCTTACCTTCATAGTTATATTATAATACTTCTGAATGACAGAAACAGGTCACTGCTCATAAATGAGTATGCCTGTTCTCTCCCAATTGTAACCACACTTTTTCTCCATTACATCTCTGGAATAATGATTTGTCCAGATACTATAATTCAGCAGACTATCAAGAACACAGAAACCAGAGGATAAGGCTATCATACAGTATGTATAGTTGTGCTCAAAAGTTTACATTCCCCCTCAGAATTTTTGCTTTCTTGGCCTTTTTTCAGAGAATATGATGAATGATAACACCAAAACATTTTCTGCACTTCATGGATAGTGGTTGGATGAAGCCTTTTATTGTCAACTTGTCAAGGCTTCCGGGTGTACATACTGCTGGGAGGCTACTCGCTGCAGTAAGGGAGCCCACTGCAGCATAATGGAGAACTCACCGTGTAGGAAGCAGAACCTGAATCATGTGGCCGAGCAGGAGTGGCCAGGGGAGGAACCAGGCACCAGGGTGCAAGGAGGCGAATGGCGCTGGAGAGTAGTCAATCATGCCGAGGTCAATAATCAGGGAATAAGCGAGGTACCGGATGGTGAGACAGAAGGATAGTCACGTGGAAGCCTGAGGTCAGAAAGTCGAGTAAGCGAATGGATAGAAACACAAAGTAGGGAATCCAAGAGGATTAAATAGATCAGATAAGGCACGGAGAGGAAACAAACAACACAGAATGCACACGCACACCAGGGAGTCAGACACACAGCCAGAACGGACTTATAACTGACAGAGAATCCAAGTCCACTGGGGGTATAAATATCCCTTCCAGATCCAAAAGGAGGTCACAAAAATTGATCCTAAGAGGTCAGGACATTAACCCTGTCCAAACCATGACAAAACTACTGTGTTTTCTCTTTTTAAATCATAATGACAACCAAAAACATGCAAATGACCCTGATCGAAAGTTCACATACCCTAATTCTTAATACTATGTATTACCCACTCTAACATTAATGACAGCTTGAAGTCTTTTGTGGTAGTTGTGGATGAGATTCTTTATTTTCTCAGATCATAAAGCTGCCCATTCTTCTTGGCTAAAAGCCTCCAGTTCCTATAAATTGCTGGGCTGTCAAGCGTGAACTGCGCGCTTGAGATCTCCCCAAAGTGGCTCAGTGATATTGAGGTCAGGAGACTGAGATGGCCACTCCAGAACCTTCACTTTGTTCTGCTATAGCCAATGACAGGTCGACTTGGGCTTGTGTTTTGGATCGTTGTCATGTTGGAATGTCCAAGTACATCCCATGCGGAGCTTCCGGGCTGATGAATGCAAATTTGCCTCCAGCATTTGCTGATAACATGCTGCATTCATCTTTCCTTCAACTTTGACCAAGTTTCCTGTGCCTTTGTAGCTCACACATCCCTGAAACATCAGTGATCCACCACCATGCTTTACAGTAGGAATGGTCTTCCTTTCACCATAGGCCTTGTTGACCTCTCTCCAAATGTAACGCTTATGGTTGTGGTAAAAAAGTTAAATTTTGGTCTCATCACTCCAAACTACCATGTTCCAGAAGTTTTGAGGATTGTCTCTGTGCTGTTTTGTGTATTGTAGGAGAGATACTTTGTAGCATTTGTGTAGTAATGACTTTCTTCTGGCGACTCGACCATGCAGCCCATTTTTCTTCATGTGCCTCCTTATTGTGCATCTTGAAACAGCAACACCACTAGTTTTCAGAGTCCTGCATTTTAGCTGCTATTTTTGGATTTTTCTTTACATCCTGAACAATTTTCCTGGCAGTTGGGGACAACATTTTTGTTGGTGTACCTGACCGTGATTTTGTTTTTACAGAGCCCCTAATTTTCCATTTGTTAATCATAGTTTGAACGCTGATGACTGCTGTTATTAATTCCTGGAATATCTTTTTGTATCCCTTTACTGTTTCATACAGTTCAGCTACCTTTTCCCGTAGATCTGTTGACAATTCTTTCACTTTCCCAATGACTCACAATCCAGAAACGTCAGTGGCTGGATAAAAGATGCAAGAGTCTGTCTGGATCCCAGGAACTCACTCAGCTTTTATACAATCTCACTGATTACAAGCAAACAGGTCACAGGTAAGGATGTTACCTTTAGTAGCCATTAAAACCCATTTGCATCAACTTTTGTGCATGTTATCATGCTAAAATCACCAGAGTATGTGAACTTTTTGATCAAGGTCATTTGGACGTTTTGGGTTGTCATTATGATTTAAAAACACAGTAGTTTAACAATTAATGGCTTCACCCAACCACTAACCATGAGTGGAGAAAAAGGTTTGGTGTTATCATTCATATTCTCTGAAAAATGGCCAAGTAAGCAAAAATTCTGCAGGGGTATGTAAACTTTTGAACACATCTGTGTTAATGATGTATTGTTACCTAGAAAATAAAAATAGCAAAAATATGGTTAAATATGGATTACATTATTGTTCATTTAATATTAATGATAATTTTGATTATTGATTACAATATATTTTTTATATTATTTAAGAGGTAATAAAGTTTACATATTCAGTCTTGTAAAAATTCTATACCTTTCAAGTGCACAATAATTAGGCTAGGATCACACAGGCATCCAGAAAAGTGGGGCTATCTTCTCTCACTTGTAACTTGTCATTTGTGTGCTGTGTGTTTGCTCCCCGGATACAATCTTTTTTTTACTCATCAGCTATTAATCATTTACAGTGTCATTTACAGTTTTCAATGCTATGGAATTGCAATGTATCCATAAAATTTTAATGCAACTCTGGTGGTCTATATGACATCCAAGTTTTTATCGCCCCCATATCATTTTGAGGTGATATCGCAGCATGCTGCAATGTGAGAGTAATATATATATATAATAAAGGGAAGCACAACAGCTAAAATTACATTTAGTTGACAAACGGATGAAACTGGATATTCCAGTTGTAAAGAATATTGGAGATATAATTCAATTTCAATCATCTGTTTCCTATTTATCATCTGATTATAAAAACCCTTTCAGCATGTGTTGTGGTAACAGCTGTGGTGACATGACACCTGGCCAGCTTCAAACAAAGGATTCTATGCAACCTTCTACAGGAAGAACCCCTGTGATGCCAAGCCATGAGGTCAGAAAATACTATACGTCCAAGCTGTACAACGTATAGATTTCCGAGATCCCCAGATTAGCCAAAGCGCCTGCCTTGGTCTCGAGTCATTCTAACATGCACGGGAAGGGAGATACATAGAACAGCCACTAGCTGGATGTGAGTATAGAAGCTATGAAAATATTTGTCTGTCTCTTTCACTGCAGTCTGTACTCTGTCTCTTTGTGTTTGTCATGTTATGCAGTGTGTACTCTTTCTCTCTTGAAGCCTTCTATTCCAACATATCCTCGAGAGAAGACCTGAATGCTCCCAAAAGTGGACAAGACACAGATGAAGTGAGTACATTTGCTATACTGATTGGTATGTATTGACTGTCAATATGACACATAAATCGTATATCAAAATCATGTATTTTCTTTACAGGACACTTCCGGTGCTGAACAGCCGAAGCCGTTGAGTGATGATTCTTCCCAGGGTCGTCAGGCCCGCATTTCTGAGGTGGAAAGACGGTGTGTAAGTAGTCTTGATTGTTTTTGGTTTAAGTGTTTTGTCGGGACCACACTCAGTCGGAGCAGCCTTTGGAAGTGGGGAATCACCAGAAATAATACACAAGACACGTCTCGTATAGTATATCACTGGGAAGCCTCTGAGACACGCCTGCCTTCAAGGTGCTATCCCCTCTTTATATAGTTGTACAGGTAGTTTCAGTGGTTATACAAGTTTTGCTTGTTTAAACAAAGAGAGAAAAGAGAAGACAAAAAAAAACAGTTTCGGCTATGTGATAGTTTCACAACAAACAAAACAGTACAGTTTCGCCTAAGTGGCAGTTTCACAGACAAAAAATAGGATTTCACACTATAGCTAAAATGTCCTTGAATGGACAGGTCAATATTGATCACAAATTCTTTTTGGTTCATTGAGATAACCATTTTTGTTCCGCTCTTCACAATCCCCCCTTTGACATATTCCATTCAAAACCTTGTCATATAGACGATTATTTTAGTCATTCTTTTTGTGATATTACAAAAAAAAAACTTTATATTCTCGCATCCATTACACAAAATTTACTTGTGCATACCGAGATACCCTTGAGTACAACCTTGAATAATACATATATAATTACAATAACTATAACTGTATGTATTAGGCTTTGCATAATCCCGGTAACCCACCCACCGATCCCCCTGAACCAATTGGCCGGGTTAAGAAAAGAAAAGGTATCTGACCACCAGCTATCCTTATTTTGGTCATTGTCTTTGTCATACTGATCCCTGAGTCGTTGTACGTCTTCTAATTTAAATCTCATACTCATAGTACTATTCGGGTCTATATAATGACAGCAGGTGGGTCCGATGATTTGACACATACCCCCTTGTGAGGCAGTTAGGTAATCCAATACCAGGGTATGTTGGTTAGTGACTATTATAAGCTGATTCTGTACAGCTATACTAGTATTTAATATGTCCAATATATATCCCAAATCTGGTCATCTAGATAATCCGTGGCTCTAACTAATTTATCCCACATCTGTGTTAACATAGGATAAATAAAAATGGTACTAGCAATTTTGTTGGGAATTCCCATTTGTACTATATGTGGCCTCCCCGAGGGACGTGGTGAGTTATCTGCAGCTCTTTTATACAGTGTGTGCTTGGGCACGGCTTGCATATTCACTTGTTTGTTCGAAATTATGAAAGTAGCCGGGGTTAGGCGTCCTAATGTACAAGTACCCTTTATATCTACGGGAAGCCATTTATATGCTCCTTCTCCGCATATCCAAAATGTACCCTCAGGCAGATCCCACAAAGCTGAGTGCTGCAATACCAATCTGTGAGCCAAATCCACAAAACTAGATACATTCTGAAGCATACACCAAGAGGGTTTTTGTCCCAAGGGGCTACAGTACCCGGCTGCGGGATTCCCACATACATGCATTCCGTTGACATACTCATCGGATTCATTACAAACCAGGTTCCCCGGCTTACTTGTACAACTGTTTGCATCACCTTGGGGGAACAACTCGGAATGTTCCCATTTTCTATTATGTATGTACCTTTCCAATACTGTAGGTTTGAAAGCATCAGAGGAAGGGGTGGTTGTACTGAAACTGAGCTGTAGATTTTCAGTGGGGACCTGTCCTAAATCAGTTAATCCAGTCTTATTCCTAGGTACCCATGCTCCTCCTCTGAGTGCTAAATATTGTAAGTTGCCTATTTTTCCTGTAAGATTGCCCTGCCACCAAGGAAATTCTACCCATCCCACAACTGGTATGGCGATTGTAGTATTCCATAGTCTAGTATTGCCAGGTTGGTTGTTGGCCAGGTTGTCTGAACAATTAGGCCAAGCGAATATTTCTTCAGCTGACACGGGAACTGCTAGAAAAGGTATACTTGTGGCTGATACTGGTGAATGGGTACAGATCCAACAATCTGCCAGGGGTTGCGTATTATTTAACAAATCATGCACTAATTTTCTATGATGTTGTACGAATCTATTGTTCAAAGGGGCTAGAGAATTCAATCTTTCCCATGCCTCCGTTGAGGTTAACATTATTAACATCAATATCATGAGTCTTATACTGCTTTTTTGCAATGGCTTGCATGTATCCATGATGCCTTTCCTTCAAGCTTGACTGCTGTTGGAGTTGTTAACAGGACTTGGAAAGGTCCGTCAAATCTCGGTTCCAGAGTCTTTCTGGTGTGTCTTTTCACGTAGATTTGATCACCAGGTTCCAACTTGTGGCCTCCTTCGAGATTTTCTGGATCTGGAAGGGAAGCAAAAACTTGCGAATGCACTTTAGTTAAACGTTTTTGTAATTCTTGTACATAAGCAGTTAAAGTCTCAGTATTCAACATCAGTTGTTGTGGAAAATAACAACCCAAATTTGCTGCTCTACCAAAAAGAATCTCATGTGGTGACAGCTTAGCCTTCCCCCTTGGGGCGTTTCAGATGGAATACAGGGCAAGTGGTAGACACTCGGTCCAAGGCTTTCCTGTTTCTGCCATGGCCTTCTGGATTTTTAATTTTATTGTTCCATTTAATCTTTCCACTTTACCTGAACTCTGTGGGTGATAAGGAGTGTGAAACTGGTTTTCTACTCCCAACATTTTCATAACATTCTGGAATATTTCTCCAGTAAAATGGGTACCCCTATCTGACTCGATCACCTCAGGCATGCCGTAACGGGGTATCAGTTCATGTGCTATTTTAATGGCAGTAGTTTTTGCTGAGGCTTTACGAACTGGATAAGCCTCTGGCCACCCTGAGAACATGTCCACACACACAAGCACATATTCGTATCCATTGTACCAAGGAAGCTGGATGTAGTCGATCTGGAGTCTTTGAAAGGGATACAGTGGTCTTACATGATGCTTGGTTGGGGTTTTAATGGTCTGACCTGGATTGTGTGCCAGGCATATAGCGCATGCAGCACACATGTTCCGAGCGAAATTACCAAAGCCTGGAGCCAACCACCTTTCTTTTACCTTGAGAGTCATACCGTTTGCCGATACATGCGTAGGTAGGTGGAGGTCACTCGCCACTGCGGGGTACCAGGCTCTGGGTAAACACAACAAAGTTCCTTTTTTCCATAATCCTTGCTGATCTTCTGCCCCTTTTTTCTGCCACTGCCCTCGTTCTTCGTCGTCTACCTGTTTCTGAGCTTCCTTCAATCTCTCCTCATCATCTTCAGAGCTATCTAGTGTGTGGGCATGATGTAAGGGTTTACGTGCTGCCTGTTTTGCTGCTTTGTCGGCTTTATCGTTACCCCTGGCTTCCTCGGTGTCAAGTCTCACATGTGCAGCTACCTTTATCACCGCTATTTCTTTAGTTTCTTGTGCTGCCTCCAGAATCTGTCTAATGAGGGAGGCATGTTTAACAGGTTGGCCTGAAGCAGTCATATAACCTCTGGCTCTCCATATTACGCCAAAATCGAAAATAATGCCATGTGCATATCTAGAATCAGTGTATATGTTTGCTGTCTGATCTTTGGCTATTTTTAGAGCTTCAACTAATGCCGTAAGTTCTGCTTCTTGTGCAGACTGATTAGCAGGGAGAGGTTCTGCTTTCAGCACTTCATGCTGAGTTACTACCGCATAACCTGTATGAAATTGTCCATTCATATCTGCATATCTACTGCCATCTATGAAAAGTTCAAATGTAGCATTACAGAGTGGCTTGTCACGTACATTACGTAAGCCCTGAGTCTCTTGTTCCATTAATTGTACACAATCATGCATTGACTCTGATGGGTCAAAGGAGTTGGAGAGTGCAGTTTCCTCAGGTATGGTACCCCCCTCAGACTCTAAAGGGAGCAAAGACGCGAGATTAAGAGTCTGAACCCTGGCAAAGGAAATGTTGGGCGGCAGTAGTAGGGAACATTGGAGACGGAGGTGTCTGGCCATTGAAATATGTTTAGGTTGGACCTGGTTAAGAATGCCATGTACATCATGAGTGGTCTGCCTGAATTTTACCATCATACCCTTCTGCATATGTTACCTTTGAGGATATATTGTCAGGATATGGTAAAAAGTCTTGATTTAAAATGGAGGATGTTGCTCCCGTATCTATCAGAAAAGGTACATTTTTACCCTCAACCTCAACTTGTATTATTGGTCTTCTAGAAGGAAGAGAGACCTGCATAACCTTCAGTCATTCTGAGCTGTCTGTTTGATCAGGCGCTGGGTTATTTATCCTATTTTTGGGTACAAAGGTTCCTGAATCTATATCTGCTTTTCTCTTCCTACATTCCCTTTGGAAATGTCCTGGCTTCTTACAATAATGACAAGTAAACTTTTGATTAGCAGAGCCAGTATTAGCCTGTGCAATTCTTACTGGCTTAGAATTTTCTCTTAAGTCCATTTCTATCCCTACAGCTTTCTGTCTAGCCAGGTGTGGGTCTTCCAAGGTTCTCCAATCAGGGGTTGCGGCCTTAAGCTTTTCCTTCACTTTTGGAGACAATCCATCTATAAAGGTTTTTGTAACGAACCTCATCATTCCTGAAGCGGTTAGATCCATGCCTTCATCTCTGAAATTATTTTCTACACTTAGATAATATTCGTCTACTGATTGTCCAGATTTCTGAGCCACCACTCCCGTTGTTCCTCTCTGCCTCGGTTTTTCCCTCATGAAAACCATTAAGTGATCTACAAATTGCGTACCTGATTCTATCGTTTGTAAGGCACCATCTCCTGCCTGGGGCCTATGTACCTGTAGATTTGCTAATAGCTCCTGGAAGAGTCCAGGAGTCATTTTCATTCTACATAATTCTTCTCCATCTGCCCAAACTCCAGCGTGAGTCTGCATAATTTGCTGTATATATTGTGCAAATCTAACTGGACACTGGGTGGGATCTGGTGCGTTATGCAAGAGAGACATGCCTTCAGCGGGGGACCAAGGGAAATATTGTCGAGTTTGGTGATATCTAGTTCCCATTACTCCGTCAGCACCAGGTTCCCTAAAGGGTCTTGGTACTACCCTAACAGGGGCAAGTACAGCGCCATGTCTAGGTGTACCACAGGCTAGGCAATCATTTCTCCAGTCTGGATTTTGTTGTCCACAGTGCGGACATACCCATCCTCCTGGTCCGGCTAAACTTTGAGGTGGTGTTTGGAGAAAAGATGGGGCATGTGGGTTAAGGTATGGGGGTGGGGTGTTCTTATATTCCACATTTTGTTTTTCTCCATAGCCTGCGGGTCTAATACACCACTTTTTATTCTGTTGATTATATGTCAATCCCTCTTTTTCTGCTACCCTAGAGACATCAATCAACGCTTGGATCTGATCTATCCATTTCTTGTCTCTGATTATGCCTTTTTTTTTTTTTTCCTGAATTCCTTCCCATTTTTTTCTACTAAAGGCTTCTGCATTAGTAACTCCAAACTTACTAAAAATCTTTCTCAGCCCCTTAGTGGCATCTTCACCACTTCTCTCCTTTATGATAGTATAGATATCTAATTCTTCTGGTTCCGACTTTGTTTGCTTATTCCCCATTTTCTTATCCTGAGCTTTTTTCTTTTCTTGCCCTAGGTGGCGTTTGGGTATGAGAATACCTCGTTACCTTCTTCCTAAGGAGCTAGGATGTTTAACGGCTTCTGCGTACCGTGTTGATGTAAGAAAATCCTGATTCCTACACCTATAGCAAACAACACAAATGCAACCAGACAGAGGATCAAAATACAACGTATCTTGTCCCAGGCTAATTTATCTGTCCTGGGCTCATACTATCATACACTTATCCGTCACCAGGTTTTCGTCAAACACAGGATCAGAGATTGAACATAGGCACGGAGGTCTCCCCGAAAGGACGCAACCACGTTGCCCAGTGGGACAGTCACTTCTTCTGTTTCAACACCCTGGGCGGCTTATAGGGCTATTCCCAACTTCCACACACCTTCTATTCACATTCACTCTCATTCAATGCCGTACTCCGTGAGGTGGTCAATTCCTAAGTAGTTCAAGAACCCGAGCTATAGGTATCCTCCTCTACTAGAACTACCCGCTAAAGGACACGACACAGAAAATCTTACGGACAGTGCAGGGCAGATATAAGAGATCTAACAGTGCCTCTTACCTGACCAGGTTTTTATTCATCTGCCGTCCATTATCCCAGATTCTCTTTTCGTTCGTATTCTGCCGGTGTTCTTGAAGGAGTACACAGACCTCGGGTCCCTGTTCAGGAGCCAGGAAATGTCGGGACCACACTCAGTCGGAGCAGCCTTTGGAAGTGGGGAATCACCAGAAATAATACACAAGACACGTCTCGTATAGTATATCACTGGGAAGCCTCTGAGACACGCCTGCCTTCAAGGTGCTATCCCCTCTTTATATAGTTGTACAGGTAGTTTCAGTGGTTATACAAGTTTTGCTTGTTTAAACAAAGAGAGAAAAGAGAAGACAAAAAAAAACAGTTTCGGCTATGTGATAGTTTCACAACAAACAAAACAGTACAGTTTCGCCTAAGTGGCAGTTTCACAGACAAAAAATAGGATTTCACACTATAGCTAAAATGTCCTTGAATGGACAGGTCAATATTGATCACAAATTCTTTTTGGTTCATTGAGATAACCATTTTTGTTCCGCTCTTCACAGTTTCATCTTTAAAACTATGGCAATTTTTTTTGTGTTTCTTTGATGTCTAGGTTCCACAGCGTGAGGAAGCCAATAACATCATTGACAATGATCAACTGATTCATCTTATGCAAGAGCGAAAAGATTTGTGGGACACCGGTGATCGTCAACATTCTGACTCGGTAGTGATTTGACGACTCTGGGAAGAAGTTGCCTGATCACTCATGGCTATTTGGGACCATGCACCCCACAAGTCAGAAAGGATTTTTGTAAGTATTGCAATGTGGTCTGATGCAGCAGTGAACCTGTAAATGTAGGTGCATTGTTTTACAATTTATTTATTTTTTTTTCCCCCTTCACAGTGAAGAGAGTAAAAGTCCGTTGGAGTTCGATGAAGGATCACTTCAAAAAAGATATGAGAGAGGAGATTCAGGTTCGAAGTGGTGGTGTTCCAAAGATATCGAAATACAAATACTATCGCATGGCTGGATTTCCTGAGGCTTCTGAGGGAAGTGTCAGGGCTTCTGCGGGGGGGCCAACTGCCAGAGCGGGCAAAAAACAGCAGAGGCTAAAAGCTGTTAACAGAGACTGCCGACAATGACGTACCTGGTCCCCCCTGACATCGCTGTCCGTGAGTGACAGGACGCCCAGTCAGGACATAAGCCTGCACACGTACCGACGAGAGAATTGGCACACCCACTGTAAGAGGTTTCCCTTTGTACCTGAATCCAGTAGCTCATTGTTCTTGTACACTGACAGTGGGTAAGTCTGTGCTCTGTCCAGATCATCGCTTCCTGACACACTGATTACCAACTGGACTAGAAGGAATCACCATCGCCTCCAGTAGCCAAGACGTCATCTTTTCCAGGACTACACTGGACCACGGGGAATCACCATCGCCAACAGGATCCAGGACGCCATCTTTTCCAGGACCATACTGGACCCCTTATGCGTCACTGCTTTGGCGCCAATGTCTACATCCTGAACTAACCACATTCTGAAGTTGTCAGACTGATAAGTTTGCTATCCTTGAACTTCCTACCCTATGCTTCACACGCGCTTCCCCTGAGTTACATGCCCTGTGTTCCTTTAGGCCGGCCTCACACTAGCGAGTTTTATGGACGTATGAGCGCAGAAAATACACCCGTAAAATACGCATAACACACGGCCCAATGATTCCCTATGGCCCAGCTCCTATCAGCTGTATTTTACTGATCCGTATTATACGGTCTTGTGCGGCCGTAGAAAATCGCAGCATGCTGCGTTTATCACCGTATTGCGCAAAAAAAAAAAAAAAAATCGCAAATGTAAGTCTATGGGGGCGAGAAAAATATGGATTACACACGGACCAGCAGTGTGACTTGCGAGAAATACGCACCGGTGTTAGAGAAAAGCCGGTAATTCAATTGCCGGCTTTTCATTTCTCCTTCCCAAACCCGACATGATATGAGACATGGTTTACATACAGTAAACCATCTCATATCCCTTATTTTTTGCATATTCCACACTATTAATGTTAGTAGTGTGTATGTGCAAAATTTGGGTGCTGTAGCTTGTAAAATAAAGGGTTAAATCGCAGAAAAAAATTGGCATGGGCTCCCGCGCAATTTTCTCCACCAGAGTGGTAAAGCCAGTGACTGAGGGCAGATATTAATAGCCTAGAGAGGGTCCATGGTTATTGGCCTCCCCTGGCTACAAACATCTGCCCCCAGCCACCCCAGAAACGGCACATCTGGAAGATGCGCCTATTCTGGCACTTGGCCACTCTCTTCCCACTCCCTGTAGTGGTGGGATATGGGGTAATGAAGGGTTAATGTCACCTTGCTATTGTAAGGTGACATTAAGCCAGATTAATAATGGAGAGGCGTCAATTATGACACCTATCCATTATTAATCCAATAGTACTAAAAGGTTAATAAAACACACACACACATGATTACAAAGTATTTTAATGAAGTAAAGACACATGTTGTTGTAATATTTTATTAGACTCTTAATCCACCTGAAGACCCTTGTCACCTGGAACAAAGTTACAAAAAAACAAACAACAATATTCCATACCTTCCGTCGTTATGTCCCACGATGTAAATCCATCTGAAGGGGTTAAATCATTTTACAGCCAGGAACTGTGCTAATGCACTCGCTCGTGCCTGTAAAACCCCGGGTACTGAATGGAAAGCTGGGTGATCTGTAGTTACCTTGAGTTGCGGTGATGTGCACTCTGCTGGATGTGCTCATATGAACTCGAGTGTGGGAACTTTTCCAAGGCTCCAGTTCATGAGGACATCCAGCAGAGGGCGCATCACCGCGACTGAAGGTAACTATAGGTCACTGACCTACATTTCCTTCATTCCCCGGGGTTTACAGGCAGCGAGCACAGCTGCATTAGCAGAGCTCCTGCCTGTAAAATATTTTAACCCTTTCAGATGGATTTACATCGTGGGACGTTACAGATCTACAGATGGTATGTATATTGTTGGTTTATTATGTTTCCTTTGTTACAGAGCGAGGGTCTTCAGGTGGATTGAGAGAACAATAAAATATTACAACAACCTGTGTGTTTATTTCATTAAAATACTTTGTAATATTGTGTGTGTGTTTTTTTTAACCATTTCATACAATTGGATTAATAATGGATAGGTGTCATAATTGACGCCTCTCCATTATTAATCTGGCTTAATGTCACCTTACAATAGAAAGGTGGCATTAACCCTTCATTACCCCATATCCCACCGCTACACGGGAGTGGGAAGAGAGTGGCCAAGTGCCAGAATAGGCGCATCTTACAGATGTGCCTTTTCTGGGGTGGCTGGGGGCAGATGTTTGTAGCCAGGGGGGGGCCAATAACCATGGACCCTCTCTAGGCTATTAATATCTGCCCTCAGACACTGGCTTTACCACTCTGGCGGAGAAAATTGCGCGGGAGCCCACGCCAATTTTTTCCGCGATTTATCCCTTAAATTTAATAGCTACAGCGCCAAAATTTTGCACATACACACTACTAACATTAGTAGTGTGGAATATGCAAAAAAAAGGGGGATATGACATGGTTTACTGTATGTAAACCATGTCTCATATCATGTCGGGTTTAGGCAGGAGAAATGAAAAGCCGGCAATGGAATTACCGGCTTTTCACATGTATCGCGCTGAAGTAAATATAAAAATATATAGATTTTCCATTACCTTGCATTGGGTTTCATGTTTTGGCCGATCCCCGACCCCGACTTTTCAAGAAGATTGGCCGATTTCACTCGACTCGACTTTTGAGAAAGTCGGGTTTCGTGAAACCCGACTCTACCTCAAAAAAGGAAAAGTCGCTCAACCCTAGGTGGAAGATATCTGAAAAAAATCCAAGGACTGTAGTACAATTTCTATCTCCCTACAATGATCTCAGGACAAGTATGGCAGCAACAAAAAGGACTGCTGCACACAAAAGTGTGGACAAATAAACAAGATAACTGCAGAAAGGAGCAACAGGATTTTTGCTTTTAAAAAAGCAGTTGGTTTGCACAGCAGCGGTGCAAACAGCAATGCAGCCATCAGGGAGCCTTATAAGGCAGCCTAATAAGCTACAGAGCTGATGCACAAAGATATAGCCTCCACTGTCCCTGCAAAACAAAGGTGGTGTTGGACAGTGGAAATCGCTACAGCACAAGCGGTTTGAGGGTTAATCTTCCCTCCCTAACTATAGCCCTTCTTCTGACGAAGCTGCAGCAATCTCTTCCTATACTAAGATGGGCAGAAGTGAGATGGTGGTCGGCGTGCACGCCCCTTTATAGCCCCTGTGACTCCGCAGAAAGCAAGCCAATCACTGTCATGCCCTTCTCTAAGATGGTGGGGACCGAGACCTATGTCATCACGCTGCTCACATTCTGCTTCCTCCTTCATTGGCTGAGAAATGGCGCTGAACGCGTCATACGAAACGCGACTTTGGTGTGAAGATCGCCGACCGCATGGCCGATCCCACACTGGGATCAGGTCGGGTTTTATGAAACCCAACTTTGCCGAAAGTCGGCGATTTTTGCATTTGTCCTATCCGTTTCGCTCAACACTTGTCTTTAGGGGAAATGTAACTGGGACTTCCCACAGCTCCTTGAGCCTGTCTCACAATATTATGGATTGCAGTACGTCCGACTAATGTAGGATTACTGTCCCAAAAAACTCAGTCACTCAAACGCTTGGAGGAAGACTGTGCCATTGCTGTTTAGATGTTAGCAAACTAAAAGAAAAAAACAATGAACACAATCAGGGTTGTCCACTCTTTGCTTGTGTGTGACACACTGTAAGTGTAAAGTGCCCGCTCCCTCCGCTCACCTTCAGCACCTCTTATCTTTTATACTTTCTGTAAAGGTGTTGTACAATTCTCTGGATGTCTGTAGCTCAATAGATTTACCCTATGCAGACTTCTTAGGGTACCGTCACACATTGAAATTTTCATCGCTGCGACGGCACGATTCGTGACGTCGCAGCGTCGTATGATCATCGCTCCAGCGTCGTAGACTGCGGTCACACGTTGCAATCACGGCGCTGGAGCGATGCCGAAGTCCCCGGGTAACCAGGGTAAACATCGGGTAACTAAGCGCAGGGCCGCGCTTAGTAACCCGATGTTTACCCTGGTTACCAGCGTAAACGTAAAAAAACAAACAGTACATACTCACCCGTCGGTGTCCTTCAGGTCCCTTGCCGTCTGCTTCCTGCTCTGAGTGCAGCCGTACAGTGAGAGCAGAGCGCAGCACCGCTGTGATCTGCTCTCACTTTCCGGCCGGCACTCAGAGCAGGAAGCAGACGGCAAGGGACCTGAAGGACACCGACTGGTGAGTATGTACGGTTTGTTTTTTTACGTTTACGCTTGTAACCAGGGTAAACATCGGGTTACTAAGCGCGGCCCTGCGCTTAGTTACCCGATGTTTACCTTGGTTACAAGCGAAGACATCGCTGGATCGCTGTCACACACAACGATCCAGCGATGTCAGCGGGTGATCAAGCGACGAAAGAAAGTTCCAAACGATCTGCTACGACGTACGATTCTCAGCAGGGTGTCTGATCGCAGTAGCGTGTCAGACACAGCGATATCGTAACGATATCGCTAGAACGTCACTAATCGTAACGTCGTAGCGATGGAAATTTCAATGTGTGACGGTACCCTTAGAATCAGAGAAACTGAATCAGACTTCCTCTCAACATCTTATCTTATCTCAGGCTCTTCACAATTAGCTCACAGTGTATACTGTCCTCATTACTCTCTACACAGCTCATTACAGTGTTCAGAAGGACCTGAGATGATATCATGGCCTTATCTCTCCCTCCAAAAATCACATGACATCCTCATATGGCATTATCCACACCCTGGCCCCTCCACCAGCATTACTGAGTACAAATAAAGTAACTTGAGACAGAAACAATACTGAGAACATAATAGAAAAAACATAGGGGGCCTAAGTTTTTTCTATAATAAAAAATACGTGGGGGCCTAAAAGGCCCCCAATCCGTACAGATGTGGTTTTCACCAAAAAACCATTGTTACACCGAAAAGCCTATGAAAAAAATTAAATGAGCAACTGGATATTACCAACAACGACATACTTGAGAATTACCTGGAGTTTCAAAATTCTAACTTAAGTAATTTTGCAGATAATAGAAAAAAAGTAAGCATGGTGCCTAAAAGGCTCCCAATATGCATGCTAGGGATAAGATTTTTCTGTATTTTCATGACTATGGAAATTATACATTCACACTGAAGGCATCAAAACTATGAATTAACACATGTGCAATTATATACTTAACAAAAAAGTGTGAAACAACTGAAATTATGTCTTATATTCTAGGTTCTTCAAAGTAGCCACCTTTTGCTTTGATAACTGCTTTGCACACTCTTGGCATTCTCTTGATGAGCTTCAAGAGGTAGTCACCGGGAATGGTTTTCACTTCACAGGTGTGCCCTGTCCGGTTTAATAAGTGGGATTTCTTGCCTTATAAATGGGGTTGGGACCATCAGTTGTGTTGTACAGAAGTCTGGTAGATACACAGCTGATAGTCCTACTGAATAGACTGTTAGAATTTGTATTATGGCAAGAAAAAAGCAGCTAAGTAAAGAAAAACGAGTGGCCATCATTACTTTAAGAAATGAAGGTCAGTCAGTCCGAAAAATTGGGAAAACTTTGAAAGTGTCCCCAAGTTCAGTGGCAAAAATCATCAAGCACTACAAAGAAACTGGCTCACATGAGGACCACCCCAGGAAAGGAAGACCAGTCACCTCTGCTTCTGAGGATAAGTTTATCTGAGTCGGAAATTGCAGGTTAACAGCAGCTCAGATTAGAGACCAGATCAATGCCACACAGAGTTCTAGCAGCAGACACATCTCTACAACAACTGTTAAGAGGAGACTTTGTGCAGCAGGCCTTCATGGTAAAATAGCAGTGGTTTCCTAGCAGCTAAGGACAGGCAACAAGCAGAAGAGACTTGTTTGGGCTAAAGGACACAAGGAATGGACATTAGACCAGTGGAAATCTGTGCTTTGGTCTAATGAGTCCAAATTTGAGATCTTTGGTTCCAACCACCGTGTCTTTGTGCAGCACAGAAAAAGTGAACGGATGGACTCTACATGCCTGGTTCCCACCGTGAAGTATGGAGGAGGAGTGTGATGGTGTGGGGGTGCTTTGCTGGTGACACTCTTGGGGATTTATTCAAAATTGAAGGCATACTGAACCAGCATGGCTACCACAGCATCTTGCAGCGGCATGCTATTCCATCCGGTTTGCGTTTAGTTGGACCATCATTTATTTTTCAACAGGACAATGACCCCAAACACTCGCCAGAGGTAGCCTGACTGCCACTAGGTACCGAGATGAGCTCCTCAGACACATTTTGAGACCATATGCTGGTGCGTTGGGTTCCTCCTAATGCAGGACAATGCCAGACCTCATGTGGCTGGAGGGTGTCAGCAGTTCTATCACTGACAAATGCTGCCAGAAATGGCATCAATAAATAGCCACCCACAAACCAAAGAGAGGCAGGAAAGGTTAACCCCATAATAACCAGGCTGGGGAAAGAAAAGCAAATAACAAAGACTGACCTGAATGACAACTACTAACACTATACTGCCTACCTCAATAAAGATGAGAGTGTCACGAACAAAGAGTCATGCCGGCTCGGACGTCGCACGGATTAAAAAGATCTGTGTCATGTGTTTTGGAACCATGACAATGTGATGATAAATGGGCTACTGGAGCAAATCGTACATGGACGAGGCAAGAGAACCTGGATCTGATAAAAACCTAGTATATACACAGCTCTGGCAAAAATTAAGAGACCATCACATCAAAACTCTGTCATGGGCAGCCCAATCTCCAGACCTGAACCCCATTGAAAATCTCTAGAATGTAATCAAGAGGATGATGTATAGTCACAAGCCATCAAACAAAGAACTGCTTACATTTTTGCGCCAGAAGCAGTGTGAAAAACTGGTGGAAAGCATGCTAAGACGCATGAAAGCTGTGATCAGAAATCAGTATTTTGAGGAATAACCGTGATTTTTAAACTCTTCCTGAGTTAAAACATTAGTATTGTTGTTTCTAAATAATTATGAACTTGTTTTCTTTGCATTATTTGAGGTCTGAAAGCATAGTTTTTTTTTTTTATTTTGACCATTTCTCCTTTTCAGAAAAAGCAAACAAAATCTATTGCTTGGAAATTCTGAGACATGTTGTCAGAAGTTTATAGAATAAATGAACAATTAACATTTTACTCAAAAATATACCTATAAAGAGAAAAATCAGACGAACTGAGCATTTTGCAGTGGTCTCTTAATTTTTGCCAGAGCAATAAATAAATATATATATATATATATATATATATATATATATATATATATATATATATATATATATATATATATATATATATATATCCTTCAGGCCCTGGGATCCATATTCATGTATAATATAAAGAATAAAAAATATTGATATACTCACCCCTCCGACGGCCCCGGCTCTCACCGGTCCAAGCGTTTGCCTCCGTTCCTAAGAATGCAGAGTGAAGGACCTTCGATGACGTCGCGGCTTGTGATCGGTCACGCGACCAATCACAAGCCGCGACGTCATCGAAGGTCCTTCACTCCCTGCATTCTTAGGTACGGAGGCACCGCTAAGAGCCAGGGTCCGCCGGAGGGGTGAGTATATCAATATTTTTTTTTTATTATTATTTATTTTTTACATGAATATGGATCCCAGGGCCTGAAGGAGAGTCTCCTCTTCTCCAGACCCTGGGAACCATACGCACTGCACACTTCCGATTCCGATTTCCGATATCGCAAAAATATCGGCCGATACCTGATATTTGCAGTATCGGAATGCTCAACACTAGTCAGCAGTCTTCCTCAGGATTGTGGAGCCTACTGAAACAGACTAAGGGAACTTTTTAAATGCTTAGGATGCACTATATTCAGGAGGAGAGGACATACAGGTACACACTATATACAGGAGGAGATGACATACCGGTATATACTATATACAGGTGGAGATGACATACAGGTACATTCTATATACAGGAGCAGGTGACACATAGGTACATACTATATACAGGAGGAGACGACACACCGGTATATACTATATACAGGAGGAGATGACACACAGGTATATACTATATACAGGAGGAGATGACACAGTTATATACTATATATAGGAGGAGATGACACACAGGTATATACTATATACAGGAGGTGTTGACATATGGGTACATCCTATTTACAGGGGAGATTACATATTTTACCTCAGTATTTATAAGCCAAAGCAATGAGTGGGAGAAAAAAACAGAAGTGATGACGTGTTTCTAATAAACTTTTCCTCTGAATGTTTTACTCCAAGTTTTAGCTGACAAATACTGAGGTAAAAATACTGACCAAATAACGTGTGAACGAGGTCTAATACAGGAGGAGACGACACAAAGGTATATACTATATACAGCGGAGATGACATACAGGTATATGCTATATACAAGAGGAGATGACACACAGGTACACCGCTAGACGTCGAGCAGATCCCAGAGGGCTTCCTCATTATGTCAGTAGCATACTGACAGGCCTATCGGTTTCACCAGATAAGTACCCTTACATTCTATCTATCTCATATCAGCTATTCATAACATATATCTTACATTGCCACACTGTTTGATAATTAAATACGCAGGGGCGTCGCAACCTTTAGAGTACCTTTGAAAGCACTGCCAATCCTGGACTCCAGACTTGTACAGGTCAGATGCTATCTATGCCTCACTAGAGCACGGCATCTACATGACACGTCCTCATCATTATAATTCTCCACAGGCTTTGGGTACGTGACCTGGACAGCCATCTATTATCCTAAGGAGCAATCCTTCAGCCCCAACCACTTGGGTTTCTATGGAAACTACATGGTAATAATTTACAGTACTATTCAGCAGAGCCTAACATTAGCAGTCACACTCACCCCATTGCCTTTACTCTTCATTCCAACAGGACATAACCTCTTATCAGCACCTGTTCAACCCTGAATGGAGACTTTATTCTACATACTAGGTGGGCCTCCCCTCTCCTGCTCTCATTGCGTGCACTTCTAGATTTTAATAGCATCCATTACCCCTCTTGGATCATAGTATACATGTAATACTTGAGTGGCATATACTATTCAATGTTAACCTATGTCGTCCCATCATGGAATTTCTTCTTTCACTCCTTTGTTCTAGAGATAACCCTTGGTTACAAATGACTTCAACTCTAGTATATTTCGTTACACAGTCCTACAGAGCCATCTCTCTGTACATGAATTGCACCTAGAAACCATGTATATTATGTACATTATATGATTTTAATTTTTATTGTTAATATTATATTGTAAATAGTTGTATCTTTATGTTTTTTGCAGCGACGTTGTGACCAAGGCTATGTATTAGCCGAAACGTTAATTTACCAGTCGCTTGATTTCACAACCACTATAAATAAACTTTCACCTGCAAGCATAATTTTTTTCTTGTACGTGTGCAGTGATCTTTACATTCAGACACACAGGTATATACTGTATACAGAAGGAGATGATACGCAGGTACATACTATATACATGAGGCGATGACACATATGTATATACTATATACAGGGGAGATGACAAACAGGTATACTGTATATTGAGGGGAAATTGACAGGTGTGAGGTCAAAATAACAGGTGTTAGGGAGGAAAATGAGAGGAGTGAGGGGAAAATGAGAGGAGTGAGGGGGAAAATGAGAGGCGTGATGGGAAAATGAAAGAAGTGAGGTGCTATAACTAACCACAGTTGGTTACTATGTTTGGGCAACACCGGGCTCTTCAGCTAGTTATTTATATTTGCCAAATGCCAGAAGAATAAGAGAGAGGTTTTTAAGGCATTTTTATTACTTGCTGCAAAGTCAAAAGTTTACATATACTAAGATTTCTATGGCTTTAAACAACTCTGGACTGCCCATATGATGATGTCATCTGTTTGGGAGCTTCTGATATAAAAGAAAAGAACATTGTGTGACAATACTGAAGCAACATGTAAGTACATCAGCCAAGAAGTTAAATCTTGTGGGAAATGGGTCTTCCAAACAGATAATGACCTGATTCATACTGCCAAACTGGTAACAAAGTGGCTTCAGGATAGCTAAGTCAATGTTTTGTAGTGGCCATCACAAAGCCCTAATCTCAACCCAATTAAAAATGTCTGGGCAAAGCTGAAAAGGCAGGTGTGAGCAAGGCAACCTACAAACCTGGATCAGTTACTCCAGTTTTGGCAACAGGAATGGGCTCAAATTCTGACCAACTATTGTGAGAAGCTTGTGGAAGGATATCCCAAAGGTTTGACACAAGACATTCAGTGAAATTGTACCAAATACTAATGAAATGTATGTAAGCTTTTGTCTTTGCAGTAAGAAATAAAAAATGCCTTAAAACATTCTCTCTCTTTCTCTCTCGGCATATGGTAAATATTAACCCCTGTCCGACATCGGGCGGAATAGTACACCGATGTCAGACTCCCTCCCTTAGATGTGGGCACCAGCTGTGAGCCCACATCTTTTCCAGCACATGTCAGCTGTTTTGAAAAGCTGACGTGTGCATGGAACATCCGAGGGTAGAATCGCGATCCACCCGCGGCTATTAACCCATTTAATGCTGCTGTCAAATGCTTACAGCAGCATTTAAAGGGAATCTGTCACCCCAAAATTGGCCTATAAGCTAAGGCCACCGGAATCAGGGTCTTATCTACGGCATTCTGTAATGCTGTATATAAGCCCCCGATGTAACCTGCAAGTGAAGAAAAAGAAGTTAGATTATACTCACCCAGGGGCGGTCCCAGTGTGGTCAAGTCCGATGGGCGTCGCGGTCTGGGTCCAGCGCTTCCCATCTTTATGTGATGACGTCTTCTTTGCTGCCTGCTGAGGCTCTTGCACAGGCATACTTTATCTGCCCTGCTGAGGGCAGAGGAAAGTACTGCAGTGCGCTGGTGCCGGGAAAGGTCAGAGAGGCCCGGCGCCTGCGCACTGCAGTACTTTGCTCTGCCATCAACAGGGCAGATAAAGTACTCCTGTGCAGGAGCCATGGCAGGAAGTAGAGGAAGAAGGAAGGACATCATCGTATGAAGATGGGAGGCGCTGGACCCGGACCATGATGCCCATCGGACTGGACCACATTGGGACTGCCCCTGGGTGAGTATAATTAACTTCTTTTCTTATCTTGCAGGTTACATCAGGGGCTTATATACAGCAATGCAGAATGCTGTAGATAAGCCCCTGATGCCGGTGGCCTTAGCTTATAGGCCAATTTTGGGGTGACAGATTCCCTTTAACATGAACTTCTGCTACATACATGCGATCTGTTCATTGCCTGTATGTAGCAGAACCGATCGAGTTATGGCAGCTTCTAGTCTCCCAAGGAGACTATTGAAGCATGCCAAAAGTGAAAACAAATGTTTTAAAAATATAAAAAAATACATATAAACGTTCAAATTAACCCCTTTCTGACCTCGGACGAGATAGTACGTCCGAGGTCAGAACCCCCGCTTTGATGAGGGCTCCGGCGGTGAGCCCGCATCAAAGCCAGGACATGTCAGCTGTTTTGAATCGCGATTCACCCGCCACTATTAACTAGTTAAATGCTGCTGTCAAACGCTGACAGCGGCATGTAACCGGCACTCCCGGCCGGGTGGCCGGAAATGAGCGCATCGTTGACCCCGTCACATGATCGGGGGTCAGTGATGCTTCTGCAGAGTAACCATAGAGGTCCTTGAGACCTCTATAGTTACTGATGCCGGCCTGCTGTGAGCGCCCCCTGTGGTCGGCGCTCATAGCACACCTGCATTTCTGCTGCATAGCAGCGATCTGATGATCGCTGCTATGTAGCAGAGCCGATCGAGTGGTGCCAGCTTCTAGCCTCCCATGGAGGCTATTGAAGCATGGTAAAAGTAAAAAAAAGTGAAAAAAATAAAAAAAAAATATAAAAGTTTAAATCACCCCCTTTCGCCCCATTCAAAATAAATCAATAAAAAAAATAAAACCTATACATTTTTGGTATCGCCGCATTCAGAATCACCCGTTCTATCAATTAAAAAAAAGCATTAACCTGATCGCTAAACAGCGTAGGGAGAAAAAAAATTTGAAACGCCAGAATTAAGTTTTTTTGGTCGCCACGACATTGCATTAAAATGCAATAACGGGCGAGCAAAAGAACGTATTTACACCGAAATGATATCATTAAAAACGCCAGCTCGGCACGCAAAAAATAAGCCCTCACCGACCCCAGATCATGAAAAAAATGGAGACACTACGGGTATCGGAAAATGTCGCAATTTTTTTTTTTTAGCAAAGTTTGGAACTTTTTTTCACCACTTAGATAAAAAATAACCTAGTCATGTTAGGAGTCTATGAACTCGTGATGACCTGGAGAATCATAATGGCAGGTCAGTTTTAGCATTTAGTGAACCTAGCAAAAAATCCAAACAATAAACAAGTGTGGGATTGCACTTTTTTTGCAATTCCACCGCATTTGGAATTTTTTTCCCATTTTCTAGTACACGACATGCTAAAACCAATGATGTCGTTCAAAAGTACAACTTGTTTCGCAAAAAAAAGCCCTCACATGGCCATATTGATGGAAAAATAAAAAAAGTTATGGCTCTGGGATGGAGGTAAGTGAAAAACGAACACGGAAAAATGGAAAATCACAGGGTCATGAAGGGGTTAAACCCCTTTTGCCCCATTCAAAATAAAACAATAAAAAAATCAAACATTCACATATATAGCATCACCGCATTCAGAATCATCTGATCTATAAATTTAAAAAAGGATTAATCTGATTGCTAAATGGCGCGTAGCGAGAAAAACGTCAAAATGGCAGAATTAAGTTTTTTTGGTCGCCGCGACACTGCATTAAAATGCAATAATGGGCGAATAAAAGATCCTATCTGCACCAAAATGGTAACTTTAAAAACATCAGCTTGGCACGCAAAAAGTAAGCCTTCACCCAACCAGAGATCACAAAATATGTAGACGCTACGGGTATCGGAAAATGGCACAATTTTTTTTGCTTAACAAAGTTTGGAATTTTTTTCAACACTTACATATAAAAGAACATAGACATGTTTTGTGTCTATGAGCTTGTAATGACCTGGAAAATCATAATGACAGGTCAGTTTTAGCATTTAGCGAACCTAGTAAAAAAAAAACAAACAAACTGTAGAATTGCACATTTTTTGCAATTTTACCGCACTTGGAATTTTTTTCCCATTTTCCAGTACATGATATGATAAAATCAATGGTGTCATTCAAGAGTACAACTCGTCCCACAAAAAACAAGCTCTTGCGTGGCCATATTGATGAAAAAAATTAAAAAGTTATGGCTCTGGGAAAGAGCAAAAAACGATAATGTAAAACCGAAAATACCTTCGGTCATGAAGGGGTTGATAAATTGGGTAATTCTAAATTACCTAAAAAAAGGTTTATTCTGATTTCTTGTCAGATATTGAGAAAACATGCATATGTGTCTTTTTATATAGTGCATGTAAGTTTCTGGTTTCAACTGTGTGGGTGTATACAGTTGTGATCAAAAGTTTACATACCACAGTAGAATTTTTGCTTTCTTGGGCCTTTTCTCAGAGAATATGAATGATAACACCAAACCTTTTTCTCCACTCGTAGTTAGTGGTTGGGTGAAGCAATTTATCAAACTTCTGTGTTTTATCTTTTAAAATCATCATGGCAGCCCAAAACATCCAAAATACCCTGATCAAAAGTTTACATACCGCATTTTCGAATATCTTTTATTGTCCCCTCTAACATCAGTGAGGTTCTATATTTTCTCAGAAGGTAAAGCTGCCCACTCTTCTTGGCAAAAAGCCTCCAGTTCCTGTAAATTCATGGGCTGTCTAGCATGAACTGCTCGCTTGAGATTTCTCCAGAGAGGCTCAATGATATTGAGTTCAGGAGGCGGAGATGGCCACTTCAGAACCTTCACTTTGTTCTGATGCAGCCAATGACAGGCCGACTTGGCCATGTGTTTTTGGATCATTGTCATGCTGGAATGTCCAAGTACATTGCATGCGCAGCTTCCAGGCTGATGATTGCAAATTTGTCTCCAGTATTTGCTGATAACATGCTGCATTCATCTTTCCTTCAACTTTGACCAAGTTCCCTGTGCCTTTGCAGCTCACACATCCCCAAAACATCAGCAATCCACCTCCGTGCTTTACAGTAGGAATGGTTATCCTTTCATCATAGGCCTTGTTGACGACTTCTCTCCAAATGTAACGTTTATGGTTGAGGCCAAAAAGTTCAGTTTTGTTCTTATCACTTTTTTGTAGGTGAGATATTTTGTGGCATTTATGCAGTAATGGCAACTAGACCATGCAGTTCATTTTTCTTCAAGTGCCTGCTTATTGTTCTTTTTGAAGCAGCCACTCTGCTAGTTTTCAGAGAGTCCTGTATTTCACCTGATGTTATTTGTGGGTTTTTCTTTGAATCCCGAACAATTTTCCTGGCAGTAGTGGATGACATTTTTGTTGGTCTACCTGACCATTGTTTTGTTTTTACAGAGACCCTGATTTTCCATTTGTTAATCACAGTTTGAACGCTGTTAATTGGCATCATCAATTCCTTGGATATCTTTTTGTATCCCTTTCCTGTTTTATACAGTTCAACTACCTTTTCCCATAGATCCGTTGACAATCCTTTTGCTTTCACCATGACTCAAAATCCAGAAATGTCAGTGACTGGATAAAAGTTTCAAGAGTCTGTCTGGATCCCACAAACTCACTCAGCTTTTATGCACACACTGATTACAAGCAAACAGGTGAGGATGTTAACTTTAACCCCTTAATCCCATTGGACATACTATCCCATCAAGGTGACCTGGGACTCAATTCCCAGTGACGGGATAGTATGTCCAGCGCGATCACCTGCACTCACGGGGGGAGCACGGCCGATCGCGGCCGGGTGTCACCTTGTACCAAGCGTCTCCTCCCTGCATTCCCTGGATCCAAAATGGCCGCTGGGCTGCATCCGGGTCCTGCAGGGAGGTGGCTTACAAGCGCCTGCTCAGAGCAAGCGCTGATAAGCCTGCAGCCCAGCTTGTCAGATCGCTGATCTGACACAGTGCTCTGCAAAGTGTCAGATCAGCGATCTGACTCTATAACATGAAGCCCCCCTTGGGCAATGTTATAATGTAAAAAAATATATATATTCACATGTGTAAAAAAAAAAAAAAAAAATTCCTAAATAAAGAAAAAAATTAATATATATTGTTCCCATAAATACATTCCTTTATCTAAATAATAAAAAAAACAATAAAAGTCCACATATTTAGTATTGCTGCATCCGTAATGACCCGACCTATAAAACTGTCCCACTAGTTAACCCCTTCAGTGAACACCGTAAAAAAAATGTAAAAAAGAGGCAAAAAACAATCCTTTATTATCATACCGCCAAACAAAGTGGAATAGCACGCGATCAAAAAGACAGATATAAAAAACCATGGTACTGCTGAAAACGTCATCTTGTCCCGCAAAAAATGAGCCACCATACAGCATCATCAGTGAAAAAATAAAAAAAAGTTATAGTCCTCAGAATAAAGCAATGCAAAAATAATTATTTTTTCTATAAAATAGGTTTTATCATATAAAAGTGCCAAAACATAAAAAAATAATCTAAATGAGGTATCGCTGTAATCGTACTGACTCGAAGAATAAAACTGCTTTATCCATTTTACCAAACACAGAACTGTATAAATGCCCCCGCCAAAAGAGATTCATGAATAGCTGGTTTTTGGCCATACTGCCTCACAAAAATCGGAATAAAAAGCGATCAAAAAATGTCACGAGCCCAAAAATGTTACCAATAAAAACGTCAGCTCATCCAGCAAAAAACAATACCTCACATGTGGACCAAAATATGGAAAAATTATAGCTCTCAAAATGTGGTAATGCAAAAAAATATTTTTTGCAATAAAAAGCGTCTTTTAGTGTGTGACAGCTGCCAATCATAAAAATCCGCTAAAGAACCCACTATAAAAGTAAATCAAACCCCCCTTCATCACCCCCTTAGTTAGGGGTAAAAAAAAATTAAAACATGTATTTATTTCCATTTTCCCGTTAGGGTTAGGTCTAGGGTTAGGTCTAGGGCTAGGTCTAGGGCTAGGTTTAGGGTTGGGGCTAGGGTTGGGGCTAGGGTTAGGTCTAGGGCTAGGATTAGGGTTAGGTTTAGGGTTGGGGCTAGAGCTAGGGTTAGGTTTAGGGCTAGGGTTGGGGCTAGGGTTAGGTTTAGGGCTAGGGTTAGGGTTGGGGTTGGGGCTAGGGTTAGGGCAAGGGTTAGAGTTTGGATTACTTTTATGGTTGGGATTAGGGTTAGGGGTGTGTCAGGGTTAGGGGTATGGTTGGGATTAGGGTTACGGGTGTGTTGAAGTTAGGGTTGTGGCTAAGGTTGGGGTTAGGGGTGTGGTTGGGATTGGGGTGTGTTTGGATTAGGGTTTCAGTTAGAATTGGGGGTTTCCACTGTTTAGGCACATCAGGGCTCTTCAAACGCGACATGGCGTCTGATCTCAATTCCAGCCAATACTTGGAAAAGTAAAACAGTGCTCCTTCCTTTCCGAGCTCTCCCGTGCGCCCAACATATGGGGTATCAGCGTACTCAGGACAAATTGAACAATAACTTCTTGGGTCCAATTTCTCTTGATACCCTTGGGAAAATAAAAATTTGGGGGGCTAGAAAAACATTTTTGTGGGACAAAAATGATTTTTTATTTTCATGTCTCTGCGTTATAAACTGTAGTGAATTACTTGGGAGTTCAAAGTTCTAACAACACATCTAGATAAGTTCCTTGGGGGGTCTAGGTTCCAATATCGGGTCACCTGTGGGGGGTTTCTACTGTTTAGGTACATCAGGGGCTCTGCAAATGCAATGTGACGCCTGCAGACCAATCCATCTAAGTCTGCATTCCAAATGGCGCTTCTTCCCTTCTGAGCTCTGCCATGCACCCAAAACAGTGGTTCCCCCCACATTTAGGGTATCAGCGTACTCAGGACAAATTGGAAAACAACTTTTGGTGACAAATTTCTCCTGTTACTCTTGGGAAAATATATAATTTTTGTGGAAAAAAAATGATTTTTTATTTTCACGGCTCTGCGTTATAAACTGTAATGAAAAACTTGGGGGTTCAAAGTTCTCACAACACATCTAGATAAGTTCCTTGGGGGGTCTAGTTTCCAATATGGGGTCAATTGTGGGGGGTTTCTACTGTTTAGGTACATTAGGTGCTCTGCAAACGCAATGTGACGCCTGCAGACCATTCCATCTAAGTCTGATTCCAAATGGCACTCCTTCCCTTCTGAGCTCTGCCATGTGCCCAAACGGTGGCTACCCCCGACATGTGGGGTATCAGCGTACTTAGGACAAATTGCACAGCAACTTTTAGGGTCCAATTTCTCCTGTTACCCTGGGGAAAATATAAAACTGGGGGCTAAAAATAATTCTTTGGGAAATAAAAAAGATTTTTTCTTTTCACGGCTCTGCGTTATAAACTGTAATGAAACACTTGGGGGTTCAAAGCTCTCACAACACATCTAGATAAGATCCTTAGGGGGTCTACTTTCCAAAATGGTGTCACTTGTGGGGGGTTTCAATATTTAGGCACATCAGGGGCTCCCCAATGCAGCATGGCATCCCATCTCAATTCCAGCCAATTTTGCATTGAAAAGTCAAACTGCGCTCCTTCCTTTCCGAGCTCTGCCATGCACCCAAACAGTGGTTTACCCCCACATATGGGGTATCAGCGTACTCAGGACAAATTGCACAACAACTTTTGTGGTACAATTTCTTCTGGTACCCTTGGGAAAATAAAAAATTGGGGGCGAAAATTTCATTTCTATGAAAAAATATTACTTTTTATTTTTACGGCTCTACATTATAAACTTCTGTGAAGCACTTGGTGGGTCAAAGTGCTCACCACACATCTAGATAAGTTCCTTAGGGGCTCTACTTTCCAAAATGGTGTCACTTGTGGGGGGTTTCAATATTTAGGCACATCAGTGGCTCCCCAGCACAACATGTCGTCTCATCTCAATTCCAGCCAATTTTGCATTGAAAAGTCAAATGGCGCTCCTTCCGTTCTGAGCTCTGCCATGCGCCCAAACAGTGGTTTACCCCCACATATGGGGTATCTAGGTACTCAGGATAAATTGTACAACAACTTTTGGGGTCCATTTTCTCCTGTTACCCTTGGTAAAATAAAACAAACTGGTAATTTTTTTGTGAAAAAAAAATTAAATGTTCATTTTTTTTTTTAAAACATTCCAAAAATTCCTGTGAACCACCTGAAGTGTTAATAAACTTCTTGAATGTGGTTTTGAGCACCTTGAGGGGTGCCATTTTTAGAATGGTGTCATACTTGGGTATTTTCTATCATGTAGACCACTCAAAATGACTTCAAATGTGATGTGGTCCCTAAAAAAAATGGTGTAAAAATTAGAAATTACTGGTCAACTTTTAACCCTTATACGCCCTAACAAAATAAATTTTGTTTCCAAAATTGTGCTGATGTAAAGTAGACATATGGGAAATGTTACTTATTAAGTATTTTATGTGACATATCTCTGTGATTTAAGGGCATAAAAATAAAAAATTTGGAAAATTTTAAAAACTTTCACCAAATTTCCATTTTTTTCACAAATAAATGCAGGTAATATTAAATAAATTTTACCACTGTCATGAAGTACAATATGTCTCGAGAAAAAAATGTCAGAATCACCGGGATCTGTTGAAGCGTTCCAGAGTTATAACCTCATAAAGGGACAGTGGTCAGAATTTTAAAAATTGGCCCGGTCATTAACGTGCAAACCACCCTCAGGGCTTAAGGGGTTAATAGCCATTCATACCCATTTGTGTCAACTTCTGTGCATGTTATCAGGCAGAAATCACCAGAGTATGTGAACTTTTGATCAGGGTCATTTGGAAGCTTTGGGTTGTCATTATGATTTAAAAAAAGAGAAAAAACACATCAGTTTTGCAATAAATGGCTTCATCCAACCACCAACCATGAGTGGAGAAAAAGGTTTAGTGTTATCATTCATATTCTCTGAAAACAGGCCAAGAAAGCAAAAAAAATTCTGCCGCTGTATGTAAACTTGTGAGTACAAGTGTGTGTGTGTGTGTGTGTGTGTGTGTGTGTGTGTGTGTGTGTGTATACACAGTACACTGCTCAAAAAAATGAAGGGAACACTAAAATCCCACATCCTAGATATCACTGAATGAAACATTCCAATTGTAAATCTTTATTCATTACATAGTGGAATGTGTTGAGAACAATAAAATCTAAAAATGATCAACGTAAATCACAAATAATATCCCACGGAGGTCTGGAGTTGGAATGATGCTCAAAATCAAAGTAGAAAATTAAGTTACAAGCTGATCCAACTTCAGTGGAAATGTCTCAAGACAAGGAAATGATGCTCAGTAGTGTACATGGCCTCCACATGCCTGTATGACCTCCCTTCAACACCTGGGCATGCTCCTGATGAGGCAGCGGATGGTCTCCTGATGGATCTCCTCCCAGACCTGGACTAAAGAATCAGCCAACTCCTGGACAGTCTTTGGTGCAATGTGACGTTGGTGGATGGTGCGAGACATGATGTCCCAGATGTGTTCAATCGGATTCAGGTCTGGGGAATGGGAGGGCCAGTCCATAGCTTCAATGCCTTCATGAAGCAGGAACTGCTGACACACTCCAGCCACATGAGGTCTGGCATTGTCTTGCATTCGGAGGAACCCAGTCCAACCGGACCAGCATATGGTCTCACAAGGGGTCTGAGGATCTCATCTTGGTAACTAATGGCAGTCAGGCTACCTCTAGCGAGCACATGGAGGGCTGTGCGGCCCTCCAAAGAAATGCCACACCACACCATTACTGACCCACTGGCAAACCGGTCATGCTGAAGGATGTTGCAGGCAGCAGATCACTCTCCATGGCGTCTCCAAACTCTGTCACATGTGCTCAGTGTGAACCTGCTTTCATCTGTGAAGAGCATAGGGCGCCAGTGACGAATTTGCCAATCCTGGTGTTCTGTGGCAAATGCCAAGCATCCTGCATGTGTGTTGGGCTGTGAGCACAACCCCCATCTGTGGACGTCAGGCACACAGACTATCCTCATGGAGTCGGTTTCAAACCATTTGTGCAGACACATGTGTGGCACCCCAGGAGTTTGGGTACCACAGTGGTGCTGCCATCCTCTTGGGGAGGGTAAGGCCATGCCTGGAGAAAGGAGGGATCCCTTTGGCAGGTAATCTCACATTCAACACATTCTGACTCTAGGCCAGAAGGGGGAGCTCAAAACCCGGTTTTAGGGGAAATTCCCTGTTATACCTCCTGGTCTAGAGGAGGAGTTAGTTAGTCTGGTAGAGACAAGAGACAGGGAAGGAGCAGAGGATTGATTAGGAGCTAGAGGAAGCTACGATTGGGCCTCTCAAAGCTGAGCGCAGAAATCGGGCCTTTTGGAAGTGCATTGAACAGCAGGGTGAATTGCTGCTGAGGGAAAAAAAAAATCTTTAACCCCTTTGTGCCACCTGACGTACTATCCCATTGAGGTGACCTGGGACCTAATTCCCAGGAACAGGATAGTACGTCATAGGTGATCAGCTGCTCTCACGGGGGGAGCACAGCTGAATGCGGCCAGGTGTCAGTTGATTATTACAGCTGACATCCGGCACTATGTACCAGGAGCGGTCATGGACTGCTCCTGGCACATTTACCCCAGAACAAGGTGATCAAACATGATCGCAGCGTTCCGTCGGCATAAGGAAGCATCACATAGGAAGGGGGCTCTCTGCGTGCTTTCCTGAGATCCTCGGAACAAAGCTATGTGATCGCGTTGTTCTGAGCGTCTCCTCCGTCCTCCTCCCTGCAGGCCCTGGATCCAAGATGGCCACAGGGGGCCTTCCGGGGCCTGCAGGGAAGTGGCTTGCAAGCCTCCTGCACTGCCTGTAAGATCGCTGATCTGACACAGTGCTTTGCAAAGTGTCAGATCAGCGATCTGACACTATACAGTGATGTCCCGCCCTTGGACAAAGTAAAAAAGTAAAAAAAAAAAAAAAAAAGTGTAAAAAAAAAAATACGACATGGCGTCTGATCTCAATTCCAGCCAATTCTGCGTTGAAAAAAGTAAAACAGTGCTCCTTCCCTTCCAAGCTCTCCTGTACGCCCAAACAGGGGTTTACCTCAACATATGGAGTATCAGCGTACTCAGGACAAATTGGACAACAACTTTTGGGGTCCAATTTCTCTTGTTACTCTTGGGAAAATAAACATTTGGGGGCTAAAAATCATTTTTGTGGAAAAAAAAGATTTTTTATTTTCATGGCTCTGCGTTATAAACTGTAATGAAACACTTGGGGGTTCAATGTTATCACAACACATCTAGTTACGTTTCTTTGGGGACCTAGTTTCCAATATGGGGTCACTTGTGTGGGGTTCTACTGTTTAGGTACATCAGGAGCTCTGCAAACGCAACGTGATGCCTGCAGACCATTCCATCTAAGTCTGCATTCCAGTGCTCCTTCCCTTCCGAGCTCTGCCATGCACCCAAATGGTGGTTCCCCTCACATATTGGGTATCAGCATACTCAGGACAAATTGAAAAACATCTTTTAGCGTCCAATTTCTCCTGTTACACTTGGGAAAATACAAAACTGGGGGCTAAATATATTTTTTGTGGAAAAAAAAGATTTTTTATTTTCACGGCTCTGCGTTATAACTGTAGTGAAACACTTGGGGGTTCAAAGTTCTCACAACATCTAGTTGAGTTCCTTGGGTGGTCTAGTTTCCAATATGGGTCACTTGTTGGGGGTTTCTACTGTTTAGGTGCATTAAATGCTCTGCAAACGCATCATGACTCCCGCAGACCATTCCATCTATGTCTGCATTCCAAACGGCACTCCTTCCCTTCCGAGCTCTGCCATGCGTCCGAACGGTGGTTCCCTCCCACATATGGGGTACCAGAATACTCAAGACAAATTGGACAACAACTTTTGGGGTCCAATTTCTTTTATTACCCTTGGGAAAATACAAAACTGGGGCTAAAAAAATCATTTTTGTGGGAAAAAAAAGGATTTTTATTTTCATGACTCTGCGTTATAAACTGTAGTGAAACACTTGGGGGATCAAAATTCTCGCAACACTTCTAGATAAGTTCCTTAGGGTTTCTTCTTTCCAAAATGGTGTCACATGTGGGGGGTTTCCACTGTTTTAGGCACATCAGGGGCTCTCCAAACGCGACATGGCATCCTATCTCAATTCCAGTCAATTTTGCATTGAAAAGTCCAATGGCGCTCCTTCCCTTCCGAGCTCTGCCATGTGCCCAAACAGTGGTTCCCCCCCACATATGGGGTATCTGCGTACTCAGGACAAATTGTACAACAACTTTTGGGGTCCAATTTCTCCGGTTACTCTTGGTAAAATAAAACAAATTGGATCTGAAGCAAATTTTTGGTGAAAAAAAGTTAAATGTTCATTTTTTTTAAAGATTCCAAAAATTCCTGTGAAACACCTGAAGGGTTAATAAACTTTTTGAATGTGATTTTGAGCACCTTGAGGGGTGCAGTTTTTAGAATAGTTTCACACTTGGGTATTTTCTATCATATAAACCCCTCAAAGTGACTTCAAATGTGACGTGGTCCCTAAAACAAAATGGTGTTGTAAAAATGAGAAATTACTGGTCAACTTTTAACCCTTATAACGCCCTAACAAAAAAAATGTGCTTCCAACATTGTGTTGATGTAAAGTAGACATGTGGTAAATGATACTTATCAAGTATTTTGTGTGACATATTTCTGTGATTTAAGGGCATGAAAATTCAAATTTGGAATATTGCAAACTTTTCAAAATTTAAACCAAATATCCGTTTCTTTACAAATAAACGCAAGTAATGTCAAAGAAATTTTACCACTGTCATGAAGTACAATATGTCACAAAAAAATGTTGTCAGAATCACTGGGATCCATGCAAGTGTTTCAGAGTTATAACCTCATAAAGGGACAGTGGTCAGAATTGTAAAAATTGGCCTGGTCATTAACCTGCAAACCACCCTTGGGGGTTAAGGGGTTAAATCTTCTGCTTAGCAAGTGTGAACGAGCTGAGTGTGACCAGAGCGCAAGAGCGAACGGTGGTAACTAGTGTTGAGCGATACCGTCCGATACTTGAAAGTATCGGTATCGGAAAGTATCGGCCGATACCGGCAAAGTATCGGATCCAATCCGATACCGATACCCGATACCAATACAAGTCAATGGGACTCAAGTATCGGACGGTATTCCTGATGGTTCTCAGGGTCTGAAGGAGAGGAAACTCTCCTTCAGGCCCTGGGATCCATATTAATGTGTAAAAGAAAGAATTAAAATAAAAAATATTGCTATACTCACCTCTCCGACGCAGCCTGCACCTAACCGAGGGAAGCGGCAGCGTTCTTTGTTTAAAATTTGCGCTTTTCTTTCCTTACGTGAAGTCCCGGCTTGTGATTGGTCGCATGCCGCCCATGTGGCGGCGACGCAACCAATCACAGCAAGCCGTGACGTAATTTCAGGTCCTTAAGGATTTTAAAATTACGTCCCGGCTTTGTGATTGGTTGCGTCGCAGTCACATGGGCGCCGCAACCAATCACAAGCCGTGACGTCACGGGAGGCTGGACACGCGCGCATTTTAAAATGGGCGCGTGTCCAGCCTCCCGTGACGTCCCGGCTTGTGATTGGTTGACCGCGCCGCAACCAATCACAAGCCGGGACGTCACGGGAGGCTGGACACGCGCCCATTTTAAAATGCGCGCGTGTCCAGCCTCCCGGCTTGTGATTGGTTGACCGCGCCGCAACCAATCACAAGCCGGGACGTCACGGGAGGCTGGACACGCGCCCATTTTAAAATGCGCGCGTGTCCAGCCTCCCGGCTTGTGATTGGTTGACAGCGCCGCAACCAATCACAAGCCGGGACGTCACGGGAGGCTGGACACGCGCCCATTTTAAAATGCGCGCGTGTCCAGCCTCCCGGCTTGTGATTGGTTGACCGCGCCGCAACCAATCACAAGCCGGGACGTCACGGGAGGCTGGACACGCGCCCATTTTAAAATGCGCGCGTGTCCAGCCTCCCGTGACGTCACGGCTTGTGATTGGTTGCGGCACCCATGTGACTGCGACGCAACCAATCACAAAGCCGGGACGTAATTTTAAAATCCTTAAGGACCTGAAATTACGTCACGGCTTGCTGTGATTGGTTGCGGCGCCCATGTGACTGCGACGCAACCAATCACAAAGCCAGAGCGTAATTTTAAAATACTGAATGACCTGAAATTACGTCACGGCTTGCTGTGATTGGTTGCGTCGCCGCCACATGGGCGGCATGCGACCAATCACAAGCCGGGACTTCACGTAAGGAAAGAAAAGCGCGAATTTTAAACAAAGAACGCTGCCGCTTCCCTCGGTAAGGTGCAGGCTGCGTCGGAGAGGTGAGTATAGCAATATTTTTTATTTTAATTCTCTCTTTTACACATTTTTACATTAATGTTGTTTCGATACCGATACCCGATACCACAAAAGTATCGGATCTCGGTATCGGAATTCCGATACCCGCAAGTATCGGCCGATACCCGATACTTGCGGTATCGGAATGCTCAACACTAGTGGTAACGTGTGTGACTTGGGATTCAGTGAAGAGGTATTTGGAAAACTCTTAGCAAATACCTGTGTGAATTGGTGTGAGTTGCTGAATTGTTTATTGCTGAGTGCTTTTATACCTGTTTCTACGTTTCAATTTTTGGGGGGTTTTCTTAACCTATTTTCCTACTTTAACCTATTTCTCTCTACAGGATTAATAATTTATTTTAAATCTTGAGGTGTAGCTATATTCACAAGGGGTTAATTTAGGGTGGAGGTTCATAATTAAGGGTTTATAAGGGGCAGTTGGGGCTCAAGTCCTTTTGGAAGTGCATTGAACAACAGGGTGGATTGCTGCTGAGGGAAAAAAAAATCTCTTTAAGGCCGGCGTCACACTCAGCGTATGTAAATACGGTCCGTTTATTACGGCCATAATACGCAGAAATGTTCCCAAAATAGTGATCCGTATGTCATCGGTAGGCAGGGTGTGGCAGCGTATTTTGCGCATGGCATCCTCCGTATGTAATCCGTACTGCAATATTTTCTCGCAGGCTTGCAAAACCGACATCTAATGGACTTATGTGCTCAAATGTTCGTTAAAACATATATACTGTATGTATATATATATATATATATATATATATATATATATATATATATATACACACACACACACACACATACACACACACACTGTATTTATATTTAATTCAGCGCGAGATATGTGAAAAGCCGGTAATTCAATTGCCGGCTTTTCATTTCTCCTTCCCAAACCCGACAGGATATGAGACATGGTTTACATACAGTAAACCATCTCATATCCCTTTTTTTTTTGCATATTCCACACTACTATTGTTAGTAGTGTGTATGTGCAAAATTTGGGCGCTGTAGCTTGTAAAATAAAGGGTTAAATGGTGGAAAAAATTGGCGTGGGCTCCCGCGAAATTTTCTCCACCAGAGCGGTAAAGCCAGTGACTGAGGACAGATATTAATAGCCTAGAGAGGGTGCATGGTTATTGGCTCCCCCTGGCTACAAACATCTGCCCCCAGCCACCCCAGAAAAGGCACATCTGGAAGATGCGCCTATTCTGGCACTTGGCCACTCTCTTCCCACTCCCCTGTAGCCGTGGGATATGGGGTAATGAAAGGTTAATGTCACCTTGCTATTGTAAGGTGACATTAAGCCAGATTAATAATGGAGAGGCATCAATTATGACACCTATCCATTATTAATCCAATAGTACAAAATGGTTAAGAAAACACACACATTATTTAAAAGTATTTTAATGAAATAAAGACACAGGTTGTTGTAATATTTTATTATTCTCTTAATCCACCTGAAGATTCTCATTCTGTAACAAAGAAAAAATAAACAAACAATATCTCATACCTTCCGTCGCTCAGATCAAGTCCCACGAAGTAAATCCATCTGAAGGGGTTAAATCATTTTACAGCCAGGAGCTCTGCTAAAGCAGTGCTCATGCCTGTAAAACCCACGGGGAATGAATGGAAAGTGAGGTGACCTTTAGTTACCTTGAGTCACGGTGAGGCGCCCTCTGCTGGATGTCCTCATATGAACTCGAGCGTGGGAAATTTTCCAAGGCTCCAGTTCATGAGGACATCCAGCAGAGGGCGCCTCACCGCAACTCAAGGTAACTACAGGTCATTCCCCTGCAATCCATTCATTCACGGGGGTTTTACAGGCACGAGCACTGCTTTAGCACAGCTCCTGGCTGTAAAATGAATTAACCCCTTCAGATGGATTTACTTCGTGGGACTTGATCTGAGCGATGGAAGGTATGAGATATTGTTGTTTTTTTAATTTTCCCTTGTTACAGAACGAGGGTCTTCAGGTGGATTACCAGTATAATAAAATATTACAACACCCTGTGTCTTTATTTCATTAAAATACTTTTAAATAATGTGTGTGTGTGTTTTCTTAACCATTTCGTACTATTGGATTAATAATGGATAGGTGTCATAATTGACGCCTCTCCATTATTAATCTGGCTTAATGTCACCTTACAATAGCAAGGTGACATTAACCCTTCATTACCCCATATCCCACGGCTACACGGGAGTGGGAAGAGAGAGGCCAAGTGCCAGAATAGGCGCATCTTGAAGATGTGCCTTTTCTGGGGTGGCTGGGGGCAGATGTTTGTAGCCAGGGGGGGCCAATAACCATGGACCCTCTCTAGGCTATTAATATCTGCCCTCAGTCACTGGCTTTACCACTCTGGGGGAGAAAATTGTGCGGGAGCCCACGCCAATTTTTTCCGTGATTTAACCCTTTATTTTACAAGCTACAGCGCCCAAATTTTGCACATACACACTACTAACATTAGTAGTGTGGAATATGCAAAAAAAAAAAAAGAGATGTGAGATGGTTTACTGTATGTAAACCATGTCTCATATCCTGTCGGGTTTGTGAAGGAGAAATGAAAAGCCGGCAATTGAATTACCGGCTTTTCTATAGAACACCGCTGCGTATTTCTCGCAAGTCACACTGCTAGTCCGTGTGTAATCCGTATTTTTCTCGCCCCCATAGACTTTCATTGGCGATTTTTTTGCGCAATACGGTGACAAACGCAGTATGCTGCGATTTTGTACGGCCGTAGAAGACCGTATAATACGGATCCGTAAAATACGGCTGATAGGAGCTGGGACATAGAGAATCATTGGGCCGTGTGTAATGCGTATTTTACGGATGTATTTTCTGCGCTCATACATCCGTAAAAATCGCTAGTGTGACGCCGGCCTAAATCTCCAGCTTAGCGAGTCTGAACGAGCTGAGTGTGACCTGAACGTAAGTGCGAATGGCGATAAGTGTGTGACTTGGGATTCAGTGACTTTGGATTCAGGGAGTTTCCAAGGGAGGAATTACTGAATTGCTGTCTGTATTTTATTGATACTTTGCATTTATTTTTTAGTTAACATTTCTGTCCATTTCAATCCCCATTAGGAAATGTGCTCCACTATTGTTAATGCCATCCAGTGTACATCTTGCCACATGTATGCAATTCTTGAGCAGCCGGTCGAGGGTGCATACTGCTGTGCGAGATATGAGCACTAGGGTTGAGCGACTTTTCATTTTTTGAGATCGAGTCGGGTTTCACGAAACCCGACTTTCTCAAAAGTCGGATCGAGTGAAATCGGACGATCTTATTGAAAAGTCGGGGTCGGGGATCGGCCAAAACACGAAACCCAATGCAAGTCAATGGTGAAGCATACTTTTTTTATATTTGCTTCAGCGCGATACTGTTGAAAAGCTGGTGATTCAATTGCCAGCTTTTCATTTCTCCTGCCTAAACCCGGCATGATATGAGACATGGTTTACATACAGTAAACCATGTCATATCCCCCTTTTTTTGCATATTACACACTACTAATGTTAGTAGTGTGTATGTGCAAAATTTCGGCTCTCTAGCTATTAAATTTAAGGGTTAAATCGCGGAAAAAATTGGCGTGGGCTCCCGCACAATTTTCTCCCCCAGAGTGGTAAAGCCAGTGACTGAGGGCAGATATTAATAGCCTAGAGAGGGTCCATGGTTATTGGCCCCCCCTGGCTACAAACATCTGCCCCCAGCCAACCCAGAAGAGGCACATCTGGAAGATGCGCCTATTCTGGCACTTGGCCACTCTCTTCCCACTCCCGTGTAGCGGTGGGATATGGGGTAATGAAGGGTTAATGCCACCTTGCTATTGTAAGGTGACATTAAGCCAGATTAATAATGGAGAGGCGTCAATTATGACACCTATCCATTATTAATCCAATTGTATGAAAGGGTTAAAACACACATACACACACACATTATTAAAAAGTATTTTAATGAAATAAACACACCGGTTGTTTTAATATTTTATTGCTCTCTCAATCCACCTGAAGACCCTCGCTTTGCAAAATAATAAACCAACAATATACATACCTTCTGATGAACTGTCACGTCCCACGAAGTAAATCCATCTGAAGGGGTTAAAATATTTTACAGGCAGGAGCTGTGCTAATGCACTCGCTGCTGCCTGTAAACCCCAGCGAATGAATGAAGGTAATGTAGGTCAATTACCTATAGTTACCTTCAGTCGCGGTGATGCGCCCTCTGCTGGATGTCCTCATATGACGTCGAGCGTGGGAAAAAGTTCCCAGGCTGCAGTTCATGAGGACATCCAGCAGAGGGCGCATCACTGCGACTGAAGGTAACTATAGGTCATTGACCTACATTTCCTTCATTCCCCGGGGTTTACAGGCACGAGCACAGCTGCATTATAGCAGAGCTTTACCACTCTGGCAGAGAAAATTGCGCGGGAGCCCACGCCAATTTTTTCCGCGATTTAACCCTTAAATTTAATAGCTACAGCGCCGAAATTTTGCACATGCACACTACTAACATTAGTAGTGTGGAATATGCAAAAAAAAGGGGGGATATGACATGGTTTACTGTATGTAAACCATGTCTCATATCATGTCGGGTTTAGGCAGGAGAAATGAAAAGCCGGCAATTGAATTACCGGCTTTTCAACATTATCGCGCTGAAGTAAATGTATATATATATATATATATATATATATATATATATATATATATATATATATATATATATATATATATATATATATATATATACACAAAAGAAGAAAAAACGCTGCACTCACCGTTGTTAGTAATCAAGTCTTCTTTATTGCGACATACAGTTGTACATCTTCACGGCACGGGGGAGTTTAGTGGAAAAAGGACATGTGAGGCGGGACGACGGCCGTTTCGCGCTAGGTAATTGCGCTTCTACGGGTCCCGTAGACCCGTAGAAGCGCAATTACCTAGCGCGAAACGGCCGTCGTCCCGCCTCACATGTCCTTTTTCCACTAAACTCCCCCATGCCGTGAAGATGTACAACTGTATGTCGCAATAAAGAAGACTTGATTACTGACAACGGTGAGTGCAGCGTTTTTTCTTATTTTGTGTTCAGTACTTGAAACTACTTTCTCACGCTAGCACCGCCGTCTTGAATACGTCTATGGGTGTGTAATCTGCAAGAAACTCCGAAGCTGAGTTGTGCCACTTCACTTTTTTCTACTATTGTATTGATATATAGATATATAACGAAACCCGACTTTGGATTACAGATCGTGTACCGCCGACCCGATCCCAGAGTGGGATCGGGTCGGGTTTCACGAAACCCGACTTTGCTAAAAGTCGGCGACTTTTGAAAAGTGCCAATCTGTTTCGCTCAACCCTAATGAGCACGTTGTGCATTTGGAAGCCCAGATACTGGATCTAAATGTGCACCTGGCAACACCGATATGCATTGACAACATGGAAAGGAGTCTTCTGCTCACCGAGCAGACTCTCAATGGGATAGAAGGGGGGGGAATGGTAGGATGGAGCTGCAAGCTGGGTGACAGTTAGAAAGCGGAGTAAAGGGAAGAGAGCCAGGGAGGCTAGTCCTGATCTGGCAGACCCCAATAAGTTTGCCAAGTTGCAGATGAGGGGGGTGCCAGTGCAGGGGTAGCACTGCTGCAGCAAGGCATGTTCTCTGAAAGCTGGAGGAGTGACTGCTCCAGCAAGGGGGGCAATAGGAGAGCAGGGCAGGCCAGACAGGTGCTGGTAGTGGGGGACTCTATTAGGGGAACAGATAGGGATCGTCGAACTGTGTGCTGCCTACCTGGCGCTCGAGTCTGAAACATTGCTGATTGGGTTGACAGATTACTGGGAGGTGCTGGTGAGGACCCATCGGTCATGGTGCACATTGGCACAAATGACAAAGTTAGAGGTAGGTGGAAGGTCCTTAAAAACAATTTCAGGGAATTAGGCTGCAAGCTGAAAGCAATGACCTCCAACATGGTATTTTCAGAAATACTGCCTGTACCACGTGCCACGCCAGAGAGGCAACGGGAGATTAGGGAGGTTAATAAGTGGCTCAAGAATTGGTGCAGGAAGGAGGGGTTTGGGTTCCTGCAGAACTGGGCCAACTTCTCAGTGGGCTACAGGCTCTACGCTAGGGATGGGCTGCACCTCAATGGGGAAGGTGCAGCTGTGCTGGGGGAGAAAATGGCTAGAAGGTTGGAGGAGTGTTTAAACTAGGTATTGGGGGGGAGGGTATTCATTTTATAGCAGGGGAAGATAGGACAGATAGATAACTGGCCACAAATAATGAAATTGGGGGTGGCATGGGGGGTGGGGTTAGAACAGTTAATAATTTAAGAAAGAATAGAGGTACATAAAGTGTATGTACAGTATACTAATGCCAGAAGCCTCGCCAACAAAATGGAGGAATTATAATTAATTTTGTTAGAGCATTATTATGACATTGTGGGGATATCTGAGACATGGCTAAATGAGAGCCATGACTGGGCTGTTAACTTGCAGGGCTATGGTCTGTTCAGAAATTACCGTACGGATAAGCGAGGGGGAGGTGTGTGTCTGTATGTAAAATCTTCCTTAAAACCCATTCTGCATGATAATATAGGTGAATCTAATGAAAATGTAGAGTCCCTGTGGGTGGAGATAAGGGGAGGGGGAAAAATAATAAATTACTGATAGGGGTTTGTTATAAGTCCCCAAAAATAATGGAAGCAACAGAGAATATCCTCAAAGCAAATAGATGAAGCTGCGACTCAAGGAGAAGTCATTATTATGGGGGACTTCAACTACCCTGAAATAGATTGGGGAACAGAACCCTGCAGTTCCAGTAAAGGTAATCGGTTTTTGACAACTATGAGAGACAATTACCTTTCACAACTGGTTCAGGACGCAACAAGGGGGGCACTGCTAGACCTAATATTAACCAACAGGCCAGACCGCATATCAAATATAAGGGTTGGGGGTCACTTGGGTAATAGTGATCACAAAATAATAATTTTTCAGTATCCTTTCATAAGATGTGTAGTAGATGGGTTACAAGGACACTAAACTTTAGGAAGGCAAATTTCCAACTGATAAGAGAGGATCTTGCTGCAATTAACTGGGACGATATCCTGAGACATAAAAATACACAACAAAAATGGGAGACGTTTATTAGCATCCTGGATAGGACTTGTACACAATATATACCCCATGGGAATAAACATACTAGAAATAGGAGGAAACCAATATGGCTAAATAGAGCTGTAAGGGCGCAATAAGTGACAAAAAGAAAGCATTTAGAGAATTAAGGGAAGTAGGTAGTGATGAGGCATTAAGTAAATATAGAAAGTTAAATAAATTCTGTAGAAAGCAAATCAAGGCAGCAAAGATTGAGACAGAGAGACTCATTGCCAGAGAAAGCAAAAATAATCCCAAATTATTATTTAACTACATAAATAGTAAAAAATTATAGTGTTGGCCCCCTTAAAAATAGCCTGGGTGAAATGGTGGATGAGGATGAGGAAAAAGCCAATATGCTAAATGACTTTTTTTCAACAGTATTTACACAAGAAAATCCGATGGCAGACAATATGATCAGTGATAAAAAAAATTCCCCATTAAATGTCACCTGCTTAACCCAGCAGGAAGTACGGCGGCATCTAAAAATCACTAAAATTGACAAATCTCTGGGCCCAGATGGGATACACCCCCGAGTACTGCAGGAATTAAGTACAGTCATTGATAAACCATTATTTTTACTCTTTAAAGATTCCATAATAACAGGGTCTGTACAACAGGACTGGCATATAGCAAATGTGGTGCCAATATTCAAAAAAGGGGACAAAAACTGAACTTGGAAATTATAGACCAGTCAGCTTAACCTCTACTGTGGGTTAAATCCTGGAGGGTACTCTAAGAGATACTGTGCTGGAGTATCTGAAGAAGAATAACCTCACGACCCAATATCAGCATGAGTTTACTAGGGACCATTCCTGTCAGACTAAACTGATCAGTTTCTGTGAAGAGGTAAGTTCAGGACTGGACCAAGGACACGCAGTGGATGTGGTATATATGGACTTTTCAAAAGCTTTTGGTGGGGTGCCACACAAAAGGTTGATACATAAAATGAGAACAATGGGCATAGGGGAAAATATGTGTAAGTGAGTTAAGGGCTGGCTCAGGGATAGGAGACAAAGGGTGGTAATTAATGGAGAACACTCGGACTGGATCACAGTTATCAGTGGGGTACACAGGGGTCAGTATTGGGCCCTCTTCTTTTTAACATATTTATTAATGACCTTGTAGGGGGCATACAGAGTAGAATTTCAATATTTGCAGATGACACTAAACTCTGCAGGGTAATCAATACAGAGGAGGACATTTTTATATTACAGGAGGATTTATATAAACTAGAAGCTTGGGTTGATAAATGGCAAATGAGCTTTAATGGGGATAAATGTAAGGTCATGCACTTGGGTAGAGCAAATAAGATGTATAATTATGTGCTTAATTGGAAAACACTGGGCAAAACCGTCAATGAAAAAGACCTGGGTGTATGGGTGGACGACAAACTCATATTTAGTGGCCAGTGTCAGGCAGCTGCTACAAAGGCAAATAAAATAATGGGATGCATTAAAAGAAGCCTAGATGCTCATGAGGAGAACATCATTTTACCTCTATACAAGTCACTTGTGCGACCACACTTAGAATACTGTGCACAGTTCTGGTCTCTGGTGTACAAGAAAGACATAGCTGAACTAAAATCAGAGGACTGTGGAGTCTGCAATATCAAGACAGGTTATTACACTTGGGGTTATTTAGTTTAGAAAAACGAAGGCTGAGGGGTGATCTTATTTTAATGCATAAATATGAGGGGACAGTACAGAGACCTTTCTAATGACCTTTTTACTCGTAGACCTGAGACGGGGACAAAGAGGCATCCTCTATGTCTGTAGGAAAACGGTAATTAGTTCTTACCGGTAATTGTATTTCCAGGAATCCACCTGACAGCACCATTGGAGGACATCCTTCTTATCCGCAGTGGGACAGGAACCACAAGTTAAAAGGATCCTCCCCACTCCACCCACCAGTGATTTTCTAAGTACCACATCTGGATGGATGCAAAAAAGAGAGTTTATTTACAATTACACACCAATGTTACATCACATTAGTCAGTAGTAAAAGTTTGCAGTGGGAGGGAACTAGTAGTGCTGTCAGGTGGATTCCTGGAAATACAATTACCGGTAAGAACTAATTACCGTTTTCCAGTCCACCACCTGACAGCACCATTGGAGAATACCAAAGGATGTTAACTAGGGTGGGACTACTGCATGTAAGACTTTTCTACCAAAGGCTAATTGGTCTGATACGACATCTAATTTATAGTGTCTAGCAAAGGTAGAAAGACTAGTCCAAGTCGCCGCCCTACAAATTTGCTCAGCTGAGGCACCCCCTTTCTCTGCCCATGATGTAGAAATGGCTCGTGTTGAGTGGGCCCTAAGAGTGTCCGGGGGATCTTTCCCTTGGTTTGTATATGCTAGGCTAATCATGTGTTTAATCCACCTAGCAATGGTTGATTTTGCTGCCTTGCAACCCCTATTTGGACCACCGTATTGAATAAATAAGTTAGTGTCCCGTCTCCAGCTTTCTGTCGCCCCCAGGTATTTTAGAACAGTCTCCCTAACGTCAAGGTTATGGTAGACCCCTTCTTTTGCGTTTTTAGGGTGTTGGCAGAAAGAAGGAAGGATTATTTCCTGATTTATATTGGTAGATGATACTACTTTGGGGAGGAAAGCTGGGTTATGTTTGAAGACTAATCTGTCGTCAAAGATTTGAAGATATGGGTTCTGGATAGAAAGAGCCTGCATCTCCCCTAGCCTTTTAGCCGATGTGATGGCAATCAGGAAGGCGGTTTTAAAGGAGAGATTGGCTATGTCCATATCTTCTGACAGTAAGTAAGGGGTTTTACACAAAGTGTTAAGGAACAGGTTTAGGTCCCAAGGAGGAGTTGATTTCCTCACAAGTGGCCTCATTCTCTGTGTGGCCCTGGAAAATCTGGCTATCCAGGGATGGGAGGCTAGTGATGTATCAAAAAATACACTAAGTGCTGCAATCTGTACTTTTAGAGTACTAGGCCGAAGGCCCTTGTCAAATCCGAGTTGCAGGAAATCGAGGATCTTGGGGATATCTGGTTTTGAAGTATCCACATGACCTTCTCCCAGAAAGGAACAATACCGCTTCCAGATCTTGTTGTAAATCGCCGAAGTCACCGGCTTTCTGCTTGCCTGGAGTGTGGTAATGACCTCTTCTGACAGGCCTCTGGATCTTAGGGTTTGCCGTTCAGGATCCAAGCAGATAGGTGCAGAGAGTCTGGATTCTTGTGGAACACCGGACCCTGAAGCAGAAGGTCCTGCCTGTTTGGTAGAAAGACTGGTTCTTCTGTTGACATCCTGGACAGTAGAGAAAACCAGCTTCTTTTCGGCCAGAAGGGAACCACCAGGATTACAGTTGCTCTCTCGTCTCGTATCTTCCTGAGTGTCTTCGATATCAGAGGAAGAGGCGGAAATGCATACAGGAGACCTTCTCCCCAATACTGAGACAAGGCGTCTACTCCTGTGGCTCCATCTAGAGGATTCAGAGAAAAAAATGCTCTGACCTTTGCGTTTGACCTGGCGGCAAAGAGGTCCACCTGAGGTGTGCCCCATTTCTGGCATAGACCGCTGAATACTTCCGGGTTCAGTTCCCACTCTCCGGGATGTACCGACTTTCGGCTCAAGAAATCTGCTAGTTGATTCTTGGCCCCTTCCAGGTGAACTGCCGAGATGGATTTGACAGATCTTTCTGCCCACCTGAAAATCTGGTCTGCTAAGTGTTGCAGTGGTGGATGTCTCGGACCTCCCTGGTGTCTCAGAAATGCCACTGCTGTGACATTGTCGGACAGTATTCTCACGTGTCTGTCTCGGACCAGTGACTGGGCCTGGCTCAACACTTTCCAGATCGCATACAGCTCTCTGAAATTCGATGATCTTGCCGCAATCTGAGGAGTCCATTCTCTCTGGTAGTATGTTCTTCCTATATGACCGCCCCATCCATATTGACTGGCATCTGTGGTAACCGTAACACAGGGATCGAGTACCCACGGTACTCCCTCTCTCAGGTTCCTCGGTCTGGTCCACCAGGTTAGGGATCTCTTCACTGACGGAGACACAAGCATCTTCCTGTCTAGGGAACTCTGTTTCCTGTTCCAGGATCCTAGGACTTCTCTTTGCAACTCCCGTGAGTGGAATTGGCTCCATTTCACACAGGGTATGCATGCTGTCATGAAGCCGAGTATCCTCATTGCATCTCTTATGGAGGGGGTACTTCTGAATTGATGGATGTGTCTGATCAAGGCCTATTGTCTGTCTTCTGGTAAGAAAGATGTTCTTAGATTGGAATCCAAGATCACCCCCAAAAATTTTATTCTGGAATTTGGGACCAGGCAGGACTTTTTCCAGTTCACAATCCACCCCAGCTCTTGTAGGATGGAAAGGGTGAAAGTGCAGTCTATCTTGAGGAGTTTCTGTGATTTCACCATTATCAGGAAGTCGTCCAGGTATGGGACTATGGTCACATTCTGATTCCTCAGATAGGCCACCACTTCCGACATCAGCTTGGTAAAGATCTTGGGCGCTGAAGCAAGCCCGAAGGGGAGACATCTGAACTGAAAGTGATGTACAATCCCCCTGTTCATTATGGCAAACCTCAGGAATTTTTGGTAGGAGAGGTGTATCGGGACATGATAGTATGCGTTGCTTAGATCTAGGGTACACATTACCATGTCTTTGTCTATTAGAGGCGTCGTGGATCTTATAGATTCCATCCGGAATCTTTTGTACCGGACCCATTTGTTTAATGGTTTTAAGTTTATAATCGTCCGGGAGTCCCCGGACGGTTTCTTTATTGAAAATAAATGGGAATAATGGCCTTCGCCCCTTTCTGAGATGGGAACTGGCACAATCGCTTCTAATTCTAACAGCTCCTGGATGTTTGTCCACATGGAGGAGTCGGAGAGCGGGCAAGGTCGGGTTACTACAAATCTTTCTGGGGGACTGCCGGAGAATTCTAATTTGTATCCCTGTGCAATTACTTGTAGAATCCAAGGATTCTGGGACACCTTCTCCCAACCCCCTAGAAATTTCTGTAATCGACCTCCCACCTTTATGTCATTTATTTGACTTTGGTGTACCTGCAGTAGGGAAGATGGAGTCTCTACCTTTTCCACCCTTGGGATAAGACCACCTCCCAGTCTTCCCTTTCCCCTTGTAGTCTGTCCTCTGACCAGGTCGGGACCTACGAAAGGGCTGATATTTTTTGGTATTCTCCTCAGGGAAACCCTTCTTTTTATCTGAGGCCTTTTCTAGAATATCGTCTAGAATTGGCTCAAATACTTTATTTCCTGAGAATGGGATTCCACACAATTTGTTTTTTGACTGGAGATCCCCCGACCAGGTTTTTAGCCATATGGCTCTTCTGGCCGCATTAGACAGGGATTCGCTTCTAGCCGCAAACCTTACAGATTCGGCAGAAGCGTCTGCCATAAAGCCTGTTGCGAGTTTGAGCAATGGTAATGATTTAAGGATAACCTCTCTGGAAGTCTTGGCTTTGAGGTGATCCTGTAAATCGTCAATCCATAAGTGCATTGACCGGGCTACGGAGGTTGCCGCTATATTGGCCCATATTATTGCCGCGGAGGACTCCCAAGTTCTCCTTAGCAAACCATCTGCTTTACGATCCATAGGATCTTTTAATGTGGAAGAGTCCTCAAATGGAATTGAGGTCTTCTTCGCCACCTTTGCTAGTGGGACATCGATCTTGGGAACTTCATCCCACACTTTAATGTCTTCAGGGTTGTAGGGCAGACGAAGTCTAAAGTCCCTGGGAATCACTAGCTTCTTCTCCGCTTCCTGCCACTCTTCCAGGATCATGGAACGAATGTGGTTGTTGACGGGGAAGACTTTTGTCACCTGGGCATGTAATCCGCCAAACATCTCGTCCTGGATCGAGGTCTCCTCTGGTGTATCTTGTAGCTGCATGGTGTTACGCACAGCATAAAGAAGCTCATCCGTGTCTGTTGCGGAGAAGAGATATCTCTTCCCTCTGCCCACAGATCCGTCTCTTTCTTCCTGTTCAGAATCCCCCGAAACCTCACCCTCGGAAGAGGGGCTAGATTCCCTCGGCCTCTTCCGTGAAGTCTGCGGTTCTGACTGAGTAGCCTGGGGAAGATTCAAGCTTGAGATAGAAGCCTGAACCTCCTGTCGAATCATGGTCCTCATACTGGATAGTAGTGCTGTCTGCTCATCACCCAAAATTTTGGATGTGCACGATTTGCACAATGGTTTCCGCCAGTTTTCCGGAAACTTAGTGGAACATATCGGGCATTTATTTTTCCTCGATTTTTTCCTTTCGGCTGTGGGGATGGAAGGCTCAGCCTAGGGTAAAATAGAGATACGTGGCACCGTAAGTAGGGAGCAGGGGGAGGGGTGAGCTTTGTGGTATGGCTTTGCATGGCCCACTCACGTGCCCCTGAAGCTGGTCAGTCCCCTCAGGTCTGGCAGTTTCCTCCATTAGTGCAGATGACAATATGTACGTATAGCCGAGTGCTCCCTTTGTCAGGATGGCCGGCGGTATACAGACCCCCCTGGTGAGATTATATAGGTTTTACCTGGTTGATCCTGCCCTCCTTACCGCCGCTGCGGTGACCGCGCTGAGCCCCTCACCGAGGCCGGCGCTGCTGCCGGCGTCATCCTCCATGCTGGCCGCACCGGAAGTGACGCGGTCGTCGCGACCGGAAGTGACGCGGCCGCTGGACCCGGAAACCGCGGCCGCACGCTGGAGCCGGCCGCTGCTGGAAGCGGTCGCCACACACACCTCCCGGCATGCAGGCACCCGGGCCGAGAGCCCCCCAAGGAGGAAGCAGACCCGACCCCAGGAGCAGCGCTACACTGGGGAGGCTGAGGGACCCCCCATGGCAGGTATCAGCCGCAGATATCTTGCGGCGGGGAAGGGAAAGGCTGGGCCCCCCGATCCCCACCATCTGCACAGCACCGTCGGAGGCGTCTTGCAGTTCCTATCCGCAGTGGGACAGGAAAAAACACTGGTGGGTGGAGTGGGGAGGGTCCCTTTAACTTGTGGTTCCTGTCCCACTGCGGATAAGAAGGACGTCCTCCAATGGTGCTGTCAGGTGGTGGACTGGAAAGAAGGTTTAAGCATAATCACAAATGCGGATTCTTTACTGTAAGAGCAACGAGACTATAGAACTCTCTGCCGTATGATGTTGTAATGAGTGATTCATTACTAAAATTTAAGAGGGGACTAGATGCCTTTCTTGAAAAGCATAATGTTGCAGGTTATATACACTAGTTTCCTTGATAGGGCTTTGATCCAGGGAACCAGTCTGATTGCCTTATGTGGAGTTGGGAAGGAATCTTTTTCTCAAATGTGGAGCAGCTTGTTTGCCACATGGGATTTTTTTTGCCTTCCTCTGGATCAGCATGTTAGGGCATGTTAGGTTAGGCCATGGGTTGAACTAGATAGACTTAAAGTCTTCCTTCAACCTTAATAACTATGTTACTATGTTACTGTGTGGAACTGCAAGTCCCACAGCAGAACCGGAGGGCAGAGAGCTCAAAGTAACCTGCCCAAATAAAACCTGAGGTACAGCACCATTCCAGAGCCCGGAGTCACCACATAAAGAGACCCCAGAGAAACGGCTCAAGCTGCCTACCGTGCAGGTACTGTCCCAGGACAGGAGAGAACGAGGACCTTGTCAGGACATTACAGGCAGCAAGGGACTAATAGTCAGCGCAAAGTGGAAGGCTCCAAAACTGACCTGTCAAAGGGGTTTCCACCTGTCTTCAGGCTGCCTGGACTCCATATACACCTGTTGCCGGTACCCTGGACTGAAGCTGACTACAACAACAGTTAACCGGGTAAAGACTGCAACCCTATGTCCTCTGTTTATTTACTGGCAACCAACCATCCTTGTCCACTACACTGGGAGCCCTGGGGACCCCGCTTCACCTGTGGGAAGTGTCACCATCTATACTGCAGTAACATCACCCCAGAGGACGCCTTTAAGCAGCGTCGGTCCCCTCTGACCGAGAACCACAGGTGGCGTCACTAACACAAACTTTATTACTACTCCCTTTAAAAGACATTTCCTCTTCAATTGGGTGCCCTGGGCCACAGACCGGGTCGCAGACACCGTGACATCCCATGTAATTGTGACCGGACCCGGTACCGGAGTACCACATGACCCTGGCGGGCGACTCAACCTGGTGTCACGAACAGGATTTCGTGCCCTGGCATCGCCGGGTACTGTGTGCCAGAGACTGTGCTAATTTGCCTGTAAGCTGCCATTGCCGCGCCACGTGGAACGCGAGGGGAAGGAGGCGTACCTTCGTGGGCAGAGACAGAAAAATAGTGTGAAGAGGAAGTGGGTGCCGCGCTGACAGGAGAGCCGCAAGTGAGGACGCCATGCAGGAGTGCCGTGAGTGAGGACGTCGGGAGCCCCGGATGGAGGACGGAGAGGAGTGCCCGACCGCACGCAGGAGGAACCACTACAGACTCCGGTGGCAAGACTTCAGCCCTGCAAAGTTAGCAAGGAGGAGGGGACATGTCATGGTTCCCAATGGCAAGGGAACGTCAGGACACATAAAAAACGAACGAGCTCTTGGGTGATGGAATCTCGAGCTGACCGTGAGCTAAACCTACCACACAACTAATAGTGGCCGGGGGGCGTGCCTAAGTTTTATCCCTAGACGTCTCTCGCCAGCCGGAGAACTAACTTACCCTAGTAGAGGAAGAAAACAGACCTGGCTTACCTCTAGGGAAATTCCCCCAAAAAGGAGACACAAGCCCCCCACATATATTGACGGTGAGTTCAGAGGAAAAGACATACGCAGTATGAAGGTAGGTTCAGCAAAGCGAGGTCCGCTTACTAGATAGTAGAAAGATACAAAAGGGAACTGCACGGTCAGCTGAAAACCCTTTTAAAATACCATCCTGAAATTACTTTAAAACTCATGTGTCAACTCATGACACCGGAGTGGTAATTTCAGCCCACAAGAGCTTCCAGCTACAAAGAAAGACTTAACTGTAAACTGGAACAAAAAATGCAAACAAACTTAGGACTAAGAGTCCAACTTAGCTGATCAGTAGTCTAGGAGCAGGAACATGCAACAGAAAGGCTCTGGTTACATTGATGGTCGGCAAGGCAATGACTGAAGAGCAGGATTAAATAGGAACACCCCACTACTGATGAAAACAGGTGAACTGAGAAAGAAAACAGACCCGAGTCACCAGTACCACTAGCCACCACCAGAAGGAGCCCAAAAGCAGATTCACAACAGGGACATGTCTGACCCAGGAGGAGAATTGGCAGCTGTCGCAGCTGCAGGCCCCATGATGCCCCCAGGTCCCGCGGTGGACGCAGCCGCAGGTCCCATAATGCCACCAGGCCCCGCAGTGCCCACAGCTCCTGCAAGCCGGCCAGACCCCGCCGCAGTAACAGCTCCAATAATGCCGCTATCCATGCCCTATATACCTGGAGAGGCCTGGCTGCCACAATATTCGGGGGGAGTCCCATACGTTGAGTGACTTTAAGGAAAGGCTCTGAAGCCTATTTGAAGTATAACTCCTGACAGAACATCAAAAGGTCAGCATCCTAACTGGCCAACTAATTGGCACAGCCCTAAGAGAAGTAAAATCCTGGCCGGATATAGAAAAAGGAACTGTTAAGCAGATATTTTCCAAACTTAAAACCACTTTTGACACCCGCACTGCTGCAGAAATCAAAATGAGGTTTTTCGAGTGCAAATAACGAGCACAGGTTAGCATACAGGACTATGCCCTTAATCTCCAGGAGCCATCAAACAGGTTGACCCTAACAGTGTGCAGGATAGGGACAAGCTATTAAAGGAGCAGTTCATCGAGGGACTTCTGTCCAGTACCCACAGGAGATAGCTGCGCATCCTGGCCTTGCAAAACCTTGACCTGGACTTTGCACATTTTAAAGACAGGGCCATCCGGGTGCTGCATGAACCACCGCCCAGCCGCACAGTGCTCCCTAGGCATTCAGCCATCACGTAACACCAGGAGGTGGCATCCTTTCATCAGGTCCCCGTTGAGGCCGACGCACAAATCCTGGATGATGAACCCTCCACAGGACTACACCTCCAGGTCCAGGAACTGACTAAAAGCATAGCTGCACTAGCCAAAACTGTGCAGTCCCTGCAGGAATCCCCAAAGGAGTAAATCCAGCTGGCTTCTGGTCCGGAGGATGTCCCCTGGCGATGACAGAAGAAGATCCCACCGATCAGAGGAAGAGACAACGACCACTATCATCAGGACAGACGACCCATCTGCCACAGGTGCAATCAGGCAGAGCACATTGCAAGTTTCTGCCATTTAAATGAGTGACCCCTGGGGAAGAGGGCCAACCCCCAGGAATAGGATGACCAGGCCTACAAAACTGGCAAGCCAAGTACGTCAAAGGACGACCGGTCCTTCCCATTGTGATCGATGGCATCCCGATGAACGCTTTACTGGACACCGGCTCTCAGGTGACGACTATACCTTACATTCTCTATAAACGGCATTGGGCTGACTCAGACATTACCCGTGGCCCAGATAGTGATTTGACAATAGTCGCCAGTAATGGTCAGGCTTTGCCACAGGTGGGGTACAAGGAGGTAACAATTAAGGTGAGGCGGGTAGAATTGAAAGCCCAGGGACTGGTGATTGTTGATATTGATGGCAAGAATGTAACCCCATGATGTCCTTAGGTACTAATGTCATAGAAAATTGTCTTGCCGAGGTTATTTTCTTCTAAAAACAGGAGGCTGAAACTGCTGGTTCCAGTGAGTAGTGAGTCCTGCAAAAAGAAATCAGAGCCCTGATGCAGAGACAACAGGTAGCATTGTCTGGTGGAGAAGATGGACGTGTCACAGTGAGTGAACCGATCCCCATTGCAATAAGGTGTTGGGCAGCAATAGGCCTCAGAGGAAAGGACTACCAGGTTCTGGTAAAACCTGTGTATTCAGATAGTGGGCCCACAATCCTGACAGCCAGAGGGGTGGTTGATGTCCGCAAGGGGAGAGTACCAGTATATGTCTTTAACTGTGGATAGAAAGAGGTACACTTACTCAGATATGCCACACTTGCTAAACTGTTTACTGTTAATAATAATGCAATACAGGCAACAGAACCCTTGGTCCCGTCTGACCAGGCAGAGGATAATGGCTCTGCAGGACAGTTAGATGATTGGTGTCAGAAATTACACATGGGCACTGACTCTACCCCTACACACCAAAAACATGGGGTTTACCGGGTGATCCATGAGTATGAGCCTGTATTCAGCAAACACCCACTAGATTTTGGGCAGGTAAAAGGGGTACAACATCATATCCCCACTGGAGGTCATCCGCCCATTAAAGAGAGGTACCAGCTCACTACCAATTTGCCAAAAGTATGTTACGAGAGGTGAAGGAGGCTGGGGTAATCAGAGATAGTTGTAGCCCCTGGGCAACTTCATTAGTCCTCGTCAGGAAAAAGGATGGCACAATGAGGATGTGTGTTGGTTACAGGCAGATAAACCACATTCCACACAAGGATGCCTACCTGTTGCCCAGAATCAAAGAGTCATTAGATGCTTTAAAATCTGCTATTTATCGGTCCTCCATGACAGCACCACAGAGAGGTGATCCGTCCTTCAGGAACAGGAAACCTACAGATACATAAGGGTGGCACCTCACCTCTCCCACGCATCAGTTGATTTCCTGTTCCTGGAGGACATGATGCCCTACAGATATCCATATTTCATCTGAGATACCCAGGCCGGCTGTCCGACTCAGGTAGCGAGGGGGTCTCCGACCTCGTTCAGTGCGGGTCCCTGGAAGCACCACGGTGGGTCCAGGTGGGGCTCCACGGCAGTGAGCGGAGCAGGTGGAGCGGAGTATGGAAGATGTCCATCTCCGGGTGCCAGCGACAAAGGTGAGTATTTCCCCCCCTGGGGTCCACACAGTTTTCCCGGTGCCTCTGCAGCTCCTGCGTCCCGTCGGCCATCATGTCTGTGGCGCTTGGCGTGGCAGTGTGCGGTGGGGTCGTCCAGCAGCGCCATGCCTCTGCCTCTCTGCGTGTCCTTGTGCGCTCTTTCCGGCACCGGAAGTGACACGGTGAGGGGTGGGGCCAGGACCGGAAGTCGGACGCCAGCCGACTTCTGCTGCAGACGCCGCTATGCTGTTGTCACGTGAAGCAATGGCGGTGTGGGGGGGACAGTCGGAGGCTATGGGGGGACTGGCGGTGATCTGCACGGAGAGGGGACGGAACCCCTGGCCACACCCCTGCTGACAATCCGGATCCGGGGAAAGGCCTATATAAAGCCGCATAGAAGGCTGCAGGGCTGCTTGTGAGCCCATCTGCAGGAATCGATGAGCCAAAAGCTCCCGTCAGTCTGCTGGAGCAGGAGCAGGACAGAGCCTCGGAGAGGTCCCATGCAAACCCCCAGCCGAAGACCCGCAGACGCAGTGATCAGACCAGTCGCAGGACTTCATCTAGACTGAAGGATCCGGTTCGCTCCCCCAGTAATCTGGTACTGCTGCTGCCTGGGTAAGAGACCTTCGTGAATGTGCCCTGATGCAGTCTTTTCCTATGTTTTTCCTTAGGGGAAAAAATGCGCTGGTAAAGTAAAGAATAAGGAGTGTGCACTATGTGGTTGCCCTTTGCCAGACGCCTACCCTAAAATTATGTCAGTCGTGTGTGCGACAGACGGTATGGAGAAAAGGAAATCTATACTGTATATACACTCACCGGCCACTTTATTAGGTACACCTGTCCAACTTCTTGTTAACACTTAATTTCTAATCAGCCAATCACATGGCGGCAACTCAGTGCATTTAGGCATGTAGACATGGTCAAGACAATCTCCTGCAGTTCAAACCGAGCATCAGTATGGGGAAGAAAGGTGATTTGAGTGCCTTTGAACGTGGCATGGTTGTTGGTGCCAGAAGGGCTGGTCTGAGTATTTCAGAAACTGCTGATCTACTGGGATTTTCACGCACAACCATCTCTAGGGTTTACAGAGAATGGTCCGAAAAAGAAAAAAAATCCAGTGAGCGGCAGTTCTGTGGGCGGAAATGCCTTGTTGATGCCAGAGGTCAGAGGAGAATGGGCAGACTGGTTCGAGCTGATAGAAAGGCAACAGTGACTCAAATCGCCACCCATTACAACCAAGGTAGGCCTAAGAGCATCTCTGAACGCACAGTGCGTCGAACTTTGAGGCAGATGGGCTACAGCAGCAGAAGACCACACCGGGTACCACTCCTTTCAGCTAAGAACAGGAAACGGAGGCTACAATTTGTACAAGCTCATCGAAATTGGACAGTAGAAGATTGGAAAAACGTTGCTTGGTCTGATGAGTCTCGATTTCTGCTGCGACATTCGGATGGTAGGGTCAGAATTTGGCGTAAACAACATGAAAGCATGGATCCATCCTGCCTTGTATGGAGCATCTTTGGGATGTGCAGCCGACAAATCTGCGGCAACTGTGTGATGCCATCATGTCAATATGGACCAAAATCTCTGAGGAATGCTTCCAGCACCTTGTTGAATCTATGCCACGAAGAATTGAGGCAGTTCTGAAGGCAAAAGGGGGTCCAACCCGTTACTAGCATGGTGTACCTAATAAAGTGGCCGGTGAGTGTACATTTTATAGCGGTAGTACTAGTTAAATTACATAGGGTTCTTTCTGCTCCCATAGGTGGCGGAAGAGTCTCCTGATTTTACTTCAAGCCTTAGAGAAATCATCAGGAGAGAAGTAAAAAGATTCCCTAAAATCCTTGTCCCAAGGGGAGCCTTCCAGGAGAAGAAGGGAACCTAGCATTTCAGATTCAAATTAGTCTACTGCCCCTAGGAAAGAACATGGTTCGGAAGCCTCTGTCTCCTCTGCATCCTCTTCAGAGGAGGATTCTAATCGATTTTGCTTCCCACTAGACCAGATGGACAGGCTGATTAAATCAGTCAGATCCACCATGGGGGTGGCTGATGAAAAACCAGAACTTTCGGCACAAGACCTAATGTTTGGTGGTCTAGACCCAAGAAAGCGTAAATCATTTCCACTTAATGACAAAGTTCAGAGAGTGGAAAAAGCCAGAAAAAAAGGGCTCCATACCACCGGCCTTTAAACGGAGATATCCCTTTGACGACCCCTTGGTGAACACGTGGGATAAGGCACCAAAATTAGACGCAACGGTGGCTAAGGCTTCTAAAAAATCCTCTAGTCCCTTTGATGACATGGCTTCTTTAAAAGATCTTCTTGATAAGAAGGCAGATTCGTTTCTTAAAGGGACTTGGGAGATGTCGGCTGGTACTCTAAGACCTGCAGTACCTGCGACATGCGCAGCCAGATCGATGATGGTCTGACTGGACCAACTAGAATCTAAGCTAGAAGATGGAACCTCTAGGGAATCCATATTAAAATCCCTGCCGACAATCCAGAATGCTGCTGCTTTTCTCGCTGACGCATCCGCAGATTCTGCAAGGATGGCAGCTAGGGCTGCAGGGTTATCAAATGCGGCACGCAGGGCCCTATGGCTGAAGTGTTGGCCCGGCGACCTTCAGGCCAGATCCCGTCTTTGCTCTATTCCATGCGAAAGAGAATACCTGTTCGGTCTGGTTCTAGACGAACTGTTGGAGAAGGCCGGAGACGAGAAAAATAAATTTCCCAGTCTATCGACCACTTCTTATAGGCGTCCTTTCACAGGGAAAAGGTTATTTCGCAGAAGGCCGGCCAGGGACCAATGCAGATGGGACGATAAAATTAAAAAAGGTACTGGATTCATGTTTGAGGTGGGGGATGTCAGGAACCATCCCGTGAGATCAAAAAGCCACCCCAATGACTAGTCGCCCCGGTGGGAGGTAGACTATCTGCCTCCTACCCAGCCTGGTCCAAAATTTCCAGTAGCAATTGGATTTTGGGAATAATAGCTACGGGTCTACGGCTAGAATTCTCCTCTATCCCTCATAATTTCTTCAGAGTTACCCCGCTCAGGTCCTCTCCAGCAGAACAGGTGGCCCTGGAGATGGAAATTCATGACCTGCTCAGTAAGAAGGTCCTATCAGAGGTTCCGGAAGGAGAATGGGGTAGAGAATTCTACTCTCCTCTGTTCCTAATACGTAAACCAGACGGCTCCTTCAGAACTATTATCAACCTTAGGGCTCTTCACAATTTTCTAACCATACAACCGTTTAAAATGGAGACTGTTAATACCGCAATAAAATTACTGTTTAAAAACTACTTTATGGTGGTGTTGGATTTAAAGGATGCCCATTATCATATCCCCATTTATGCAGGCCACCAACGATTCCTGAGGGTAGCAGTCCAGTTAGAAGGGGTGGTCAGACATTTCCAGTATAGGGCCCTCCCTTTTGGTATATCGGCCGCCCCCCCGGGTATTTACTAAGGTCATGGCTGAGGTCATGGCCCACCTACATGAGTCTGACATTCTGGTAATCCCCTATCTTGACGATCTCCTTATCGTGGGTAAAACAGTGGATCACTGTTTAGAACAATTACAAAAAGTAATGTCTGCCCTGGGTTACAGCCCATGAAAGTGCAGCGATTTTTAGGCCTGACCTTGGATTCCCAGGATCAGGAATGCCGTATACCTCACGAAAAAATAGATCGCCTACACCTTCAAATGCTAAAAGCCTCCAAAAACACCACCATGTCTCTTAGAAAAGTGATGTCTCTGTTAGGCTCTCTTGTCCTGCATTCCAGCGGTCCGATGGGCCCAGTATCATACAAGGATACATCAGGGTGAGGTATTATTACAACAAAAAATTTTGGGGAGTCACCTAGAGAGCCAGCCGACCTTGTCCCAAAACACTATTCCATCCCTCGAATGATGGCTAGACCGAAATAACCTATCCACGGGGGTCCACTGGGAATATAACGTAACCCGTATAATCACCTCAGAAGCTAGCCCTTCTGGTTGGGGGGCTCACATGGGTGAAATTATAATCGAGGGACTTTGGGACCAGCTTCAGACGAAAATGTTCTCTAACCTGAAGGAGTTAACGGCGGTAGAGCAGGCAGTTAAAAGACTCCTTGTCTATCTACAGGGCCACCATGTGCGGATATTCTCCGACAATCGGGTCACCGTGGCATATATCAATCATCAAGGCGAAACCCGTTCCAATTCCCTGATGAACGTGGCAGATCGTCTGTTCCAGCTAGCAGAACAACACTTTCTCTCATTGACGGCTCTTCATATAAGAGGAGTAGAAAATACTACAGCGGATTACTTAAGCCGTAACACCTTGAGGCAGGGAGAATGGTCCCCAAAAGACTCCATCTTCAACCTCATTGTGGAAAGGTGGGGTCCACCGGAGGTAGATCTTTTCGCCACAAAGGAAAGCAGGAAAGTGAGACAATTCTGCTCTCTGATTCCCAGAGAAAATCCTCTGTCAGTAGACGTCCTCCTCACAGACTGGAACTTCAGGCTAGCTTACACCTTTCCTCCCATGTCTCTACTTCCTCTGGTGGTGAGGAAAATCAGGAAGGACAAGGCCACAGTTATAGTAATTGCCCCCTTCTGGCCCAGAAGGACATGGTTTTCATGCCTCAGGACCATGTCAATATCCGACCTATGGGTCTTGCCAGACATCCCAGATCTCCTATCCCAGGGCCCAGTCTACCATCCTCGGGTGGTTGGCCTTCGTCTGACGGCGTGGATTTTAAGCGGTCGCTTTTTAAGAGATAGAGGTTTCTCTCTGGGCCTAATTAACACTCTGCTAAAGAGCAGAAAAATAATCACCACAAAAATTTATGTCAGGATCTGGAAAAGATTTCTTCAAAACTCGGGGGTAGTAGCTGGTCAATCAACTCCAATAGACCAGATTTTGGAGTTCTTGCAAAAGGGGTTGGATATGGGGTTATCCCCAAATACTCTTAAAGTACAGGTGTCAGCCTTAGGGGCCCTGTTTGGCTGCAACATTTCTGAAAATTACTGGATCAGTAGATTCATCAAGGCGACAAAACGGTGTAGGTCAATGGTGAAGAATAGGGTTATGCCGTGGGACTTAAACTTAGTCCTCTCGGCCATGACAGAAGCCCCATACGAGCCAATTTCTTCAGCCTCTATTAAAAACCTGTCTCTTAAAGTAGCCTTCCTGGTGGCCCTAATGTCAGCTCGTAGGGTAGGCGACATCCAGGCATTATCCAGGCTTCCCCCTTACATGCAACTTAGGGATGATAGAGTGATACTTTCCCCTGATCCAGCATATCTTCCTAAAGTAGTGTCCAGATTCCATAAAACACAGGAGATAGTTCTTCCATTTTTCCTCCCTAATCCTACTAATGATAAAGAAAGGAAACTACACACTTTAGACGTAAGAAGATGTATCCTAGAGTATCTAGCAGTGACTGATCCTTGGAAGATAGATAATGCCCTATTTGTGTCCTATCAGGGTAGTAGAAAAGGTCATAAAGCATCAAAATCTATGATAGCTAGGTGGATCAGGGAGGCTATTTCGCTGGCATACATCTCAGAGGGCAAGCCAACACCTGAAGGTCTAAGAGCGCATTCCACTAGAGCTATGGCTGCCTCGTGGGTGGAGAGGTTAGAGGTGTCGATCAACCAAGTATGTAAGGCTGCTACTTGGTCTTCTCCAAACACATTCTATAACCATTTTAGATTAAACCTGGGTGCTTCCTCGGACCTCTCTTTTGGAGTAAAAGTGATGCAAGCCGTAGTCCCTCCCTAAACAGTTTACTCTCTGCAATTCTCTCTGTGGTGCTGTCATGGACGACCGATAAAGTCTTAGCTACTGACCGGTTAACGGTGTTTTTCGGAGTCTATGACAGCACTCGTTCATACTCTCCCATCTTCTTAAGTTCTGGGTATACACCTCTTCCCTTTTTTATATAGTCCACTCGTGGTGAATAGTTAGCAGTAGTATCGTTGTACATAAATTATGCTGTTAACCTTGGTGGTCCTCTTGTGCTCTGTAAACCAACTGATGAGTGGGAGAGGTGCCGCCCTTATGTATCTGTAGGTTTCCTGTTCCTGAAGGGCGGATCCCCTCTCTGTGGTGCTGTCATGGACTCAGTTACTCACCGGTTAATGGTGTTTTTCAAAGACTTTCTCCATCTTGGATCTCACTAGTGGGTATTGGCAGGTTCCTGTGGCAGAGGCGGCTAAGGAAAAGCCTGCCTTCACGACATTGATGGACCTCTCTGACTTCCACTACATGCCGTTCGGACTGTGCAAAGCACCAGGAACATTCCAGAGGATGATGGAGTGCTGTCTCTGGCACAAGAATTTTGAGACCGTCCTGTTGTACCTGGATGATGTCATTGTTTTCTCCAAGACATATGAAGACCACCTGAAACACCTGGCCGAAGTGTTTGAAGCTCTGTCTAACTTTGGCCTGAAGTTAAAACCATCTAAGTGTCACCTGTTAAAGCCCAAAGTGCAGTACCTGAGCCATGTGGTAAGCGCCAAAGGAATGGCACCAGACCCTGACAAGGTCACCGTGATCAGGGATTGGCTGAAACCCAGCAACATCCACGAAGTCTGGCAGTTCCTCGGTTTGGTAGGCTACTACCGAAGGTTCATTAAAGACTTCCCTAAGATAGCTGAACCCCTGCAAGACCTGTTGGTGGGCTAATTCAAGAAGATCAAGAGCACGGGCACTCCGTTTGAGTGGAACAAAAGGCTGGAAGGATCCTTCACTGGGTTGAAGTTTGCTCTCACGGGAGATGAGGTACTGGCCTACCCTGATTATGACCAACCGTTTGTGCTCTACACAGATGTCAGCAAGGTGGGATTGGGGCAGTGCTGTCCCAGGTGCAGAAAGGCAAATAAATAGTAATTGCCTACGCCAGCAGGAAGCTTTGTCTCACTGAAAGGAACCCTGAAAACTACAGTTCCTTCAAGCTGGAGTTCCTCACCATAGTCTGGGTGGTAACAGAGCTGTTCAAACACTACCTGGCTACAGAAAGATTCACCGTTTTCACAGACAACAACCCACTGACCCACCTGGAACTGCAAAACTAGGTGCATTAGAGCAGCGAGGGATGGCCCGGTTGTCCAACTATGAATTCACCATCAAGTACCATGCAGGGCACAAGAATGCAAATGCCGATGCGCTGTCCAGGATGCCCAATTATTAGAGGTGGAAGAAGATCCGGAAGCACTTGAAGAGATTGAGTTACCAGCTTTCCATTGCCGCGGGGCGACTCAGTACTCCCATTATATGAGGAACAAGTGCAATAACAAGCAAGAAGCCATTCTGAACCCATTGCCCCACCATGGATGGGCAGAGACGCAGGATAGTGACCCAGCAGTCCATCTGGTAAAAGAGCTGCTGACAAGCCGATTCGCACCCTGGTCCAGATGCTCCACAAGAGACTCAACAACTGTGGAAAGAGAAGGGCAAATTGTTTATCTACAACAGTAAACTGTGTCGGAGGAATATTGACCCACACACTCACGAGTTGGTATGGCAGATGGTAGTCCCGAGGCAAGATGCGCCAATGATCTTGGAAGCATACCACGATGGAGCAGAACACTTTGGATGGAAGAAGTTAAAGATCCTACTTCGTGGAAGGTTCTACTGGATTGGCATGAGAAAAGCCATTGAAAAGTGGTGCCAAGAGTGTGGCCCATGCAATCTATGCAGAAAGGACTGTGACAGCCAGATGGCTCCCCTACAACCCATAGTCACCAAACAGCCACTTGAACTTGTGGCCTTATACCACATGAAGCTAACTCCAAGCTGGTAGGGCTATGTCTATGCTTTGACCATTGTGGACTATTACTCCAGATTCCTGTGAGTCTTGCCTGTCAAGGACCAGACAGCGAAGATGGCAGCCAAGGCCTTCCAAACAACACTTTTGTCAACCAAGTACAAGAATGTGTTTAAAGAAGCTTGTCCCAGGCAAGACAAAAACAAGAGAAACTACAATCAATGTGCCCCTGCAATTCCCTTGTCATCACAAAGCACAAAAGGAGAATGCACAAACTTGATGACCAGTGGGAAGCAGAACCATATACCATCTTACCTTCGAACTTTGACAATACTAAAGTGTGTCTAATAAGCAAAGATGGAGGAGAAACCTCAAATGCGGCATCAAGGGATCATCTTAAATTATTCCCTGACAAACAGAGACAAGCAAAAAGATCCAGGTACTTCTCAACCTACGGAAGAAAAGGAAAAGAGAATCCATACTGTTCTTGGAGATTTTCCCCAGTCTTGGACTCAAGTACATCAAGCTATAGTGGTGCCTGTTTTGACTTTTCCCCAGCTGAAAATACCAGAACAAGACATGATTCAAAACCATCCTGAACCAGAAGAGACTGTACACCAGCGGGCTCAAGCAGCAAACATCACACCAGCAGTGGAACCAGAGAATCCACCCTCTGCTATCTGTGAATCTGTCAGACCAATGGTAAGTCTAAGAAGTCGCAGGCAGTTACCAATACAATGCAGGCCTACAAGTAACACAGACACTAGTGGGTTCACAACCGCAGCAGCAGACATGTTAGACCAAGCTAGATCATCAGAAGCACTGAGTAGGTCTACCCATAGTACCAGAGGTCAAATCCCAGCCCGTTACAGGGACTAAAGTATGAGATGTCAATAATTGCTGCTACCCGTTTTAAAATGTTTGCTTATGCTTATTACAGGTTTAAAATGGACAGTAGGGTAATGGATGGAGAATTGCCCAAAAACTGTGACTGTAAATATTTGGCACACTCAAGGTGCACCCTGGTTCTACCCACATTGCCAGCGTTGGTAGGGCCTTGTTTGTTCACAGACCTGAAGCAGAAAACATTCTGTCGTGGCTAAACACAGGGTCTGAATATGCGCCTCGTAGCCCACCTAAGCCTATGTTGGGGTTTTATGACGGATCCCTCGCATCAGTACTGTTATTTATGAGCAAAGACACCCTGGTATAAGACCAGTTGTACTTTGATAAATTCTGTTTTTGCAACGTTTAAGCAAAAAGGTCATCCCGTAAGGGAAGAGAAAAAAAAAAAAAAAGTATATGTACCCTGTTTGTATGCCTTTGTCAAAAATGTTTTGCATCCTTTCTAACCTGTTTGTTTATGTTTTCTTTTCCCAGTCCAGGAGTGCTGGATTTAACAGAATGGAATGTGGCACCCCAGGAGTTCGGGTACCACAGTGGTGCTGCCTTCCTCTCGCGGAGGGTAATGCCATGCCTGGAGACAGGAGGGATCCCTTTGGCAGGTAATCTCACATTCAACACATTCTGACTCCAGGCCTGAAAGGGGAGCTCAAAACCCCATTTTGGGGGAACTTCCCTGTTATACATCCTGGTCTGGAGTAGGAGTTAGTTAGTCTGGTAGAGACAAGAGACAGGGAAGGAGCAGAGGAGTGATCAGGAGCTTGAGGAGGCTATGATTGGGCCCCTCAAAGCTGAGCGCAGAATCCGGGCACCAGGATCCCAAGGTTGTGTGGAACTGCAAGTCCCACAGCAGAATCAGAGGGCAGAGAGCTCAAAGTAACCTGCCCGTATAAAACCTGAGGTACAGCAGCATTCCAGAGCCCGGAGTCATTGTATAAAGAGACCCCAGAGAAACGGCTCAAGTTGCCTACCGTGCAGGTACTATCCCTGGACAGGAGAGATCGAGGACCTTGCCAGGACACTACAGGCAGCAACAGACTAATAGTCAACAAAAAGTGGAAGGCTCCCAAACTGACCTGTCAAAGAGGTTTCCACCTTTCTTCAGGCTGCCTGGACTCCATCTACACCTGTTGCCGATACCTTGGACTGAGGCTGACTACAGCAACAGTAAACTAGGTAAAGACTGCAACCCTGTGTCCTCTGTTTATTTACTGGCAACCCACCATCCTTGCCCACTACACTGGGAGCCCTGGGGATTCCGCTTCACCTGTGGAAAGCGTCACCATCTATGCTGCAGTAACATTACCCCAGAGGACCCCTTTAAGCAGCATTGGTCCCCTCTGACCGAGAACCACAGGTGGCGTTACGAACACAAACTTTATTACTACTCACTTTAAAAGACCTTTCCCTTTATTTGGGTGCCCAGGGCCACGTACCGGGTTGCAGCCACCGTGACATCCCCTTTAATTGCGACCGGACCTAGTACCGAGTACCCTATGGTCCTGGTGGATGATGCACATGCACATTTATGGCCTGCTGGAGGTCATTATGCAGGGCTCTGGCAATGCTCCTCCTGCTCCTCCTTGCACAAAGGCTGAGGTAGCCATCCTGCTGCAGGGTTGTTGCCCTCCTACGGCCCCCTCCACATCTCCTGATGTACTGGCCTGTCTCCTGGTAGCGCCTCCAGCCTCTGGACACTATGCTGACAGACACAGCAAATCTTCTTGCCACAGCTCGCATTGATGTGCCATCCTGGATTAGCTGCACTACCTGAGCCATTTGTCTCAGTTGTAGAGTCCGTCTCATGCTACCATGAGTGTGAAAGCACAACCAGCATTCAAAAGTACCCAAAACATCAGCCAGAAAGCATTGGTACTGAGATGTAGTATGTGGTCCCCACCTGCAGAACCACTCCTTTACTGAGTGTGTCTTGATAATTGCCAATAATTTCCATCTGTTGTCTATTCCAGTTGCACAACAGCATGTGAGATTGATTGTCAGACAGTGTTGCTTCCTAAGTGGACAGTTTGATTCCACAGAAGTTTGGTTTTCTTTGGGTTATACACTCCCTGACAGAAGTTATGTCGCTTATCCATGTTATGTAAATAAAAGCTTATAACCGGACATTAAATTCATCTATTGGTTGTATAAATTATTCTTTTGAAAGCTAAAACCTTCCGAAATGTGGTTTAGGTTAGGAAAATAAATTGGCATTAATGGAGAAATATTGATCAGTTAATGGACACAGAATGGTCAGATTTTGGCAAGACAAAAGTTGTCACCAACAGAAAGTAATGTGATATTCAAACAAATAATTAACTTAAAATACAAATATATGTTGCAGAACATTGGTGAATGAAGTTGTGGTGCTATTAGAGTCATATTTAATATTTTGTGTGACTTCCATGAGCTTGAAGGACTGCATCCATGCGGTTCAACACTGATTCATTGTTGTGAATTAGACTTTTTGGCTCCCTCTTGTGGCTACTAGTGATATGACTCTGGGATTGTCTTTCCTCAGTTTGGCACCCACCTGGGTCGTTAGTCCAGGGGAGTTGCTATATAAGCTTCCTGGATCCTTAGTCCAGTGCCTGGCATCGTTGTAATCAGATCCTTTCTGTTTGCTCCTGTCTGCTGGTCCGGGTTTGTGAAAAATTAAGCTAAGTCCTGCTTCTTTGTTTTTTTGGTTATTTGCTTGCTCTCATTTTTGTCCAGCTTGTACTAAATGTGATTCCTGACCTTGCTGGAAGCTCTAGGGGGCTGGTGTTCTCCCCCCGGGCCGTTAGACGGTTCGGGGGTTCTTGAATATCCAGCGTGGATATTTTGATAGGGTTTTTGCTGACCATATAAGTCATCTTACTATATTCTGCTATTAGCTAGTGGGCCTCTCTTTGCTAAATACCTAGCTCATTCTTACGTTTGTCTTTTCCTCTTACCTCACCGTTATTATTTGTTGGGGGCTTGTATCCTACTTTTGGGGTCTTTTCTCTGGAGGCAAGAAAGGTCTTTCTTTTCCCTTCTAGGGTTAGTTAGTTCTCCGGCTGGCGCGAGACGTCTAGAACCAACGTAGGCACGTTCCCCGGCTGCTGCTATTTGTGGTGCTAGGATTAGATATATGGTCAGCTCAGTTACCACTGCCCTATGAGCTGGTTTTTTGTGTTTGCAGACTTAGTAATTATTTCTGAGACCCTCTGCCATTGGGGTCATAACAGTATGCCAGGACCTCATTGAATGTTTAATGCATTGCTGAAGTGGGATTGTAAGAAATGAAATTCTGAGTTTTTTTTTTTTTTTTTTTTCCTCTCTTCCTCCCCTTTACCTCTGAGTGGCTTGTGCTTGCTGCAGACATGAATGTCCAGACCTTGATTACAAGTGTAGACCAGCTTGCTGCTCGTGTGCAGGGCATACAAGATTTTGTTACCAGTAGTCCAATGTCTGAACCTAAAATACCTATTCCTGAACTGTTTTCTGGAGACCGATTTAAGTTTAGGAATTTCAGGAATAATTGTAAATTGTTTCTATCTCTGAGACCCCGTTCATCTGGAGATTCAGCTCAGCAAGTTAAAATTGTTATCTCTTTTTTACGGGACGACCCTGAGGATTGGGCTTTCTCGCTAGCGCCAGGAGATCCGGCATTGGCAAATATTGATGCGTTTTTTCTGGCACTCGGATTGCTTTACGAGGAACCCAATCTTGAAGTTCAGGCAGAAAAAGCCTTGCTGGCTATTTCTCAGGGCCAGGATGAAGCTGAAGTGTATTGCCAAAAATTTCGGAAATGGTCCGTGCTTACTCAGTGGAATGAGTGTGCTCTGGCCGCAAATTTCAGAAATGGCCTTTCTGAAGCCATTAAGAATGTGATGGTGGGTTTCCCCATTCCTACAAGTCTGAATGATTCCATGGCGCTGGCTATTCAAATTGACCGGCGTTTGCGGGAGCGCAAAACCGCTAATCCTCTGGTGGTGTTGTCTGAACAAACACCTGATTTAATGCAATGTGATAGAATTCAGACTAGAAATGAGCGGAAAAATCATAGACGTCAGAATGGGTTGTGTTTTTACTGTGGTGATTCTACACATGTTATATCAGCATGCTCTAAACGCCTTACAAGGGTTGTTAGTCCTGTCGCCATTGGTAATTTGCAACCTAAATTTATTTTGTCTGTGACTTTAATTTGCTCATTGTCTTCTTACCCTGTTATGGCGTTTGTGGATTCAGGTGCTGCCCTGAGTCTTATGGATCTGTCATTTGCCAAGCGCTGTGGTTTTGTTCTTGAACCGTTGGTAAATCCTATTCCTCTTAGAGGTATTGATGCTACGCCATTGGCGGAAAATAAACCGCAGTTTTGGACGCAGGTAACCATGTGCATGACTCCTGAACATCGGGAGGTGATTCGTTTTCTTGTTCTGCATAAAATGCATGATTTGGTCATTTTGGGTCTGCCATGGTTACAGACCCACAATCCAGTCTTGGATTGGAAGGCAATGTCTGTGTCAAGTTGGGGCTGTCAGGGAATTCATGCTGATTCCCCGCCGGTGTCTATTGCTTCCTCTACTCCTTCGGAAGTTCCTGAGTATTTGTCTGATTATCAGGATGTATTCAGCGAGTCCAGGTCCAGTGCTCTGCCTCCTCATAGGGACTGTGACTGCACCATAAATTTGATTCCAGGTAGTAAATTTCCTAAGGGAAGACTATTTAATCTGTCTGTACCTGAGCATGCCGCAATGCGTTCGTATATCAAGGAGTCTCTGGAGAAGGGGCATATCCGTCCATCCTCTTCCCCTCTTGGTGCGGGATTCTTTTTTGTGGCCAAGAAGGATGGATCTTTGAGACCTTGTATTGACTATCGGCTTCTGAATAAAATCACTGTTAAATTTCAGTATCCTTTGCCGCTGTTGTCAGATTTGTTTGCCCGGATTAAAGGTGCCAAGTGGTTCACCAAGATAGATCTTCGTGGTGCGTACAACCTTGTGCGCATTAAGCAAGGAGATGAATGGAAGACAGCATTTAATACGCCCGAAGGTCATTTTGAGTACTTGGTGATGCCTTTTGGGCTCTCTAATGCTCCCTCAGTGTTTCAGTCCTTTATGCATGATATTTTCCGGAAGTATCTGGATAAATTTATGATTGTTTATCTGGATGATATTCTGGTTTTCTCTGAAGATTGGGACTCACATGTGGAGCAGGTCAGGATGGTGTTTCAGGTTTTGCGTGAGAATGCTTTGCTTGTTAAGGGCTCAAAGTGTCTCTTTGGAGTACAGAAGGTTCCCTTTTTGGGGTTTATTTTTTCCCCTTCTGCTGTGGAGATGGACCCAGTCAAGGTCTGAGCTATTCATGATTGGACTCAACCCACGTCAGTTAAGAGTCTTCAGAAGTTCTTGGGTTTTGCTAACTTCTACCGTCGTTTTATCGCTAATTTTTCTAGCGTTGTTAAACCTTTGACGGATATGACCAAGAAAGGTTCTGATGTTGCTAACTGGGCTCCTGCAGCCGTGGAGGCGTTCCAAGAGTTGAAGCGCCGGTTTACCTCGGCGCCTGTTTTGTGCCAGCCTGATGTCTCACTTCCCTTTCAGGTCGAAGTGGATGCTTCTGAGATTGGGGCAGGGGCCGTTTTGTCGCAGAGAGGCCCTGGTTGCTCGGTAATGAGACCATGTGCTTTCTTCTCTAGGAAGTTTTCGCCTGCTGAGCGGAATTATGATGTTGGCAATCGGGAGTTGTTGGCCATGAAGTGGGCATTTGAGGAGTGGCATCATTGGCTCGAGGGTCCAAAGCATCGTGTGGTGGTCTTGACTGATCACAAAAATTTGATGTATCTCGAGTCTGCTAAACGCCTGAATCCTAGACAGGCCCGCTGGTCATTGTTTTTCTCCCGTTTTGACTTTGTGGTCTCGTATTTACCAGGTTCAAAGAATGTGAAGGCTGATGCTCTTTCAAGGAGCTTTGTGCCTGACTCTCCGGGAGTCGCAGAACCAGTTGGTATTCTTAAAGAGGGAGTTATCTTGTCAGCCATTTCTCCGGATTTGCGACGTGTGTTGCAGAGATTTCAGGCTGGGAGACCTGATTCTTGTCCACCTGACAGACTGTTTGTTCCTGATAAGTGGACCAGCAGAGTCATTTCCGAGGTTCATTCCTCGGTGTTGGCAGGGCATCCGGGAATTTTTGGCACCAGAGATCTGGTGGCTAGGTCCTTTTGGTGGCCTTCCTTGTCACGGGATGTGCGGTCATTTGTGCAGTCCTGTGGGACTTGTGCTCGAGCTAAGCCTTGCTGTTCTCGTGCCAGCGGGTTGCTCTTGCCCTTGCCTGTCCCGAAGAGGCCTTGGACACACATTTTCATGGATTTCATTTCAGATCTCCCGGTGTCTCAGGGCATGTCTGTCATCTGGGTGGTGTGTGATCGCTTTTCTAAAATGGTCCATTTGGTGCCTTTGCCTAAGCTGCCTTCCTCTTCCAATCTGGTTCCTGTGTTCTTTCAGAATGTGGTTCGTTTACATGGCATTCCTGAGAATATTGTGTCTGACAGAGGATCCCAGTTTGTTTCCAGGTTCTGGCGATCCTTTTGTGCTAGGATGGGCATTGATTTGTAGTTTTCATCTGCCTTTCATCCTCAGACTAATGGACAAACGGAGCGAACTAATCAGACTCTGGAGGCTTATTTGAGGTGTTTTGTTTCGGCAGATCAGGATGATTGGGTGACCTTCTTGCCGTTGGCTGAGTTTGCCCTTAATAATCGGGCTAGTTCCGCTACTTTGGTTTCGCCATTTTTCTGCAACTCTGGTTTCCACCCTCGTTTTTCCTCGGGACATGTGGAGCCTTCTGACTGTCCTGGGGTAGATTCTGTGGTGGATAGGTTGCAGCAGATCTGGAATCATGTGGTGGACAACTTGAAGTTGTCACAGGAGAAGGCTCAGCGTTTTGCCAACCGCCGCCGCGGTGTGGGTCCCCGACTTCGTGTTGGGGATTTGGTATGGCTGTCTTCTCGATTTGTTCCGATGAAGGTCTCCTCTCCTAAATTTAAGCCTCGCTTCATCGGTCCTTACAAGATATTGGAAATCCTTAATCCTGTGTCCTTTCGCTTGGATCTTCCGGTGTCGTTTGCCATTCACAACGTATTCCATAGGTCTTTGTTGCGGCGGTACGTTGTACCTGTGGTTCCTTCTGTTGAGCCTCCTGCTCCGGTGTTGGTTGAGGGCGAGTTGGAGTACGTGGTGGAGAAGATCTTGGATTCTCGTCTCTCCAGACGGAGGCTTCAGTATCTGGTCAAGTGGAAGGGCTATGGTCAGGAGGATAATTCCTGGGTGGTTGCCTCTGATGTGCATGCGGCCGATTTAGTTCGTGCCTTTCACGCTGCTCATCCTGATCGCCCTGGTGGTCTTGGTGAGGGTTCGGTGACCCCTCCTTAAGGGGGGGGTACTGTTGTGAATTAGACTTTTTGGCTCCCTCTTGTGGTTACAAGTGATATGACTCTGGGATTGTCTTTCCTCAGTTTGGCACCCACCTGGGTCGTTAGTCCAGGGGAGTTGCTATATAAGCTTCCTGGATCCTTAGTCCAGTGCCTGGCATCGTTGTAATCAGATCCTTTCTGTTTGCTCCTGTCTGCTGGTCCGGGTTCGTGCAAAATTAAGCTAAGTCCTGCTTCTTTGTTTTTTTTGTTATTTGCTTGCTCTCATTTTTGTCCAGCTTGTACTAAATGTGATTCCTGACCTTGCTGGAAGCTCTAGGGGGCTGGTGTTCTCCCCCCGGGCCGTTAGACGGTTCGGGGGTTCTTGAATATCCAGCGTGGATATTTTGATAGGGTTTTTGCTGACCATATAAGTCATCTTACTATATTCTGCTATTAGCTAGTGGGCCTCTCTTTGCTAAATACCTAGCTCATTCTTACGTTTGTCTTTTCCTCTTACCTCACCGTTATTATTTGTTGGGGGCTTGTGTCCAACTTTTGGGGTCTTTTCTCTGGAGGCAAGAAAGGTCTTTCTTTTTCCCTTATAGGGTTAGTTAGTTCTCCGGCTGGCGCGAGACGTCTAGAACAAACGTAGGCACGTTCCCCGGCTGCTGCTATTTGTGGTGCTAGGATTAGATATATGGTCAGCTCAGTTACCACTGCCCTATGAGCTGGTTTTTTGTGTTTGCAGACTTAGTAATTATTTCTGAGACCCTCTGCCATTGGGGTCATAACATTCATACAATTTATAAATGAAGTCATCAGGAATAGCAAAGAATGCAGTCTTACATGCCTCCCAGAGTTCATCTAGATTCTTTGGTTTTGTCTTCCAAGCTTCCTCTTTCATCCTACCCCAAACATGCTCAATGATGTTCATGTCGGGTGACTGGGCTGGCCAGTCCTTGAAGCACCTTGATCTTTTTTGCCTGGAGGAACTTTGTTGCAGAGATGGATGTATGAGATGGAGCACCATCCTGCTGCAGAGTTTGACCCCTTTTATTATTTGGAATATAAGAGCTAGCTAATACTTCTTGATATTTTAGGCTACTGATATTGCCTTCCACCCCTATACTGAATGTAACCCCAGACCATGATCTTTCTACCACCAAATTTAACTGTTTTCTGGGTGTATTTTGGATCCATACGGGCTCCAGTAGGTCTCTTGCAGTGTTTGTGGCGGCTGTGGTGTAATTCTACTGAAGATTCATAATAGAAATCCACCTTCTGTCACTTTTCCAGCATCCATCTGTTTAGCAGGCTGTGCGACTTTGCAAATGCCACCTGGTTTTTTATTCGCCTTTTGTTTAGTGCTGGCTTCTGGGCACTGATTCGACCATGGAGGCCATTTCAAGACAGAATCCTACAAACTGTTCTAGTTGACACAGGGACTTGAGGTGACCAGGCCTGTTGGAGCTCTGCTGCAGTGGAAGAGGGGCTTGCTTTGGATTTTCTAACCAACAAATGTTTCTCCTGAGCAGTTGTCTTGTGTTGTCTGCCGGACCTGGGCTTGTCAAACACATCTCCAGTCTCTTCAAATCTATTTTTAATTCTTTGTGCTTGACAATGAGACACATTAAAAGTGCCAGCCGCCTCTGCAGTGGATCTGGTCTTCAGCCTCTTGATAATCCAGGCTTTGGTCGCAGGGTGGATTTTTGGCATGTTGTCAGAGCTCAAGTTGACGTTCAATTGAAGGTCCGGGATGCTGGTTTCTTTTCATACACACACTAATTAACCGATCATTTACTGAGCACAGGTGAGGATGTAAACTAGGATTGAGTGCATTATATGACCAGGCGACAAAACTTTTGTCTTGCCAAAAGCTGACCATTCTGTGTCCATTTACTGATCAATATTTCTGCATTGATGCCAATTTATTTTCTTAACCTAAACCACATTTCGGAGGGTTTCAGCTTTCAAAAGAATAAATTTATACAACCAATGGATGAATTTAACATCAGGTTATAAGCTTTTATCTACATAACATGGATAAGTGACATAACTTCTGTCAGGGAGTATATTCTGTTGTTTAAGTGTTCCCTTTTATTTTTTGAGCAGTGTATGTATGTATGTATGTATGTATATATACACTCACCGGCCACTTTATTAGGTACACCTGTCCAACTTCTTGTTAACACTTAATTTCTAATCAGCCAATCACATGGCGGCAACTCAGTGCATTTAGGCATGTAGACATGGTCAAGACAATCTCCTGCAGTTCAAACCGAGCATCAGTATGGGGAAGAAAGGTGATTTGAGTGCCTTTGAACGTGGCATGGTTGTTGGTGCCAGAAGGGCTGGTCTGAGTATTTCAGAAACTGCTGATCTACTGGGATTTTCAAGCACAACCATCTCTAGGGTTTACAGAGAATGGTCCGAAAAAGAAAAAAAATCCAGTGAGCGGCAGTGCTGTGGGCGGAAATGCCTTGTTGATGCCAGAGGTCAGAGGAGAATGGGCAGACTGGTTCGAGCTGATAGAAAGGCAACAGTGACTCAAATCGCCACCCGTTACAACCAAGGTAGGCCTAAGAGCATCTCTGAACGCACAGTGCGTCGAACTTTGAGGCAGATGGGCAACAGCAGCAGAAGACCACACCGGGTACCACTCCTTTCAGCTAAGAACAGGAAACTGAGGCTACAATTTGTACAAGCTCATCGAAATTGGACAGTAGAAGATTGGAAAAACGTTGCTTGGTCTGATGAGTCTCAATTTCTGCTGCGACATTCGGATGGTAGGGTCAGAATTTGGCGTAAACAACATGAAAGCATGGATCCATCCTGCCTTGTATGGAGCATCTTTGGGATGTGCAGCCGACAAATCTGCGGCAACTGTGTGATGCCATCATGTCAATATGGACCAAAATCTCTGAGGAATGCTTCCAGCACCTTGTTGAATCTATGCCACGAAGAATTGAGGCAGTTCTGAAGGCAAAAGGGGGTCCAACCCGTTACTAGCATGGTGTACCTAATAAAGTGGCCGGTGAGTGTATATCTGGTCTTTTTTTTCCCTTTCTCATTTTCTAGTCCGCTACCAGAGGCCTGTGAGTTTGAGGGTTCTGTGCAGGGTCTTAGTTGTTCCCAACATTGCACTTTTCTGGACAGAGATCCGATGTTGCTCCTGGGATCTGTTGTAGCTATTTTCCCAACTTAGGGGTCACTGCTCCAAGTGCTCCTATCACCAATGGAATCAATGTTGCCTTCACCTTCCACATCTTCACCGTTTCTAAGGTTTATTTGCATAGTCTGCACCTTGGGTCTATAATACCTACCTTAGGTGGCTGTTATAGCATAGTGGTTAAAGTGCACAATCACCAACTTGGGAGTCTGCGGTTCAAATCCTGGCTCTGCGCTGTTGGAAATAATATACCAGTAGTGGTCCTTGGGCAAGACTACCTCAATAAACATGAGAGTGTCACACACAAAGAGAGTCATGCCAGCTCGGACATTGCCTGGATTAACAAGGTCCACGTCAGATGTCCAGGAACCCGGACAATCTGATGGTAAATGGGCTACTGGAACAAACTATACATGGACAAGACAAGAGAACCTGTATCTGAAAAATATAGTGATGGGTGGTGCAGCCAGTAATGATATATTTTTTTCAATCAACACCTAATGGTAACTGACTTCTTATTAAAACCATAATAATAAAACAAATGTTGTAGATTTACATAAAACCACATGAAAAGATTGTTAATTCACAGGTCCCTTAACCATGTCATCATGAAAAAGCTTTCCTGATTGTGAGGGCTAAATTATCGTACATATTATAATTGTAAATGGTGAGCAATTCACTCTAATTAATGTACAGAGTCCCCAACAAGGCAAAGATTAATAACATCTTATTTTAAGTGAAACATACGAGTGAGGAGAATAAAGATGAAGGCTTATAAGTTATCAGTTAGGAAGGGCGCTTATTCTACTGTGCACTGATTATTTTTCTTGTTAGGACATGCTTGCAGGCCATATTAAATAGTCCTTCATAAGTCTTTTAAAGTAGGAAATACAATGTAACTCTTTAAATTCTCTGTTTATTTTAATAATTGCATATCTTTCTACCCATCAAAGTCACCAATGGATCAACTTCATGCAGAAGTGGTCATATGATGTGCTGATTATACCTATACCATATGAATAATTTTGCATGTTTATATTTATCTATTTTCCACTAAGTAACCTAGAAAACCTGGATCACACATGCGTATAAAAATTGTCAGCTTCATTCAGAAAACTTGGACAATTGTTTTCTTATCCATGTGCAATCCATCCTTTTCTTTTACAGCAGCAGTTATCAATAATTTACAAGACTATTTAGTTCCTTTGATTACATCACCCAAGCCTGTTTTCACCTTCATGACTAGGCCAAATTTTAGAGATGTGCCCAGTTTCACTTTATGAGGTAATAACTCAAAATTGTAATTATGATGCCCTTAAACCAGAGAGTTATCTCACACAAAATAATTAATAAAAAAACAATTCCCATGTCTACTTTGCATCTACATCCTTTTTTCATTTTTTAAACATTTTTTGGTTAGGAAGCTAAAAGGGATACAACTTTAGCAAAAAAAATTTCAACAAAATTTACAAAGCAATTTTTTTGGGGTTCACATCATATTTGAAGTGACTTTGGGGGCCTATATGACAGAAAATACCCAAAAGTAACACCATTCTAAAAGCTGGAACCCTCAAAGTTCTCAAAACCACATTAAAGAAGTTTATTAACCCTTGAGGAGCTTCACAAGAATTAATAGAAAGTGGAAGGCAAAAATTTAAATTTTACTTTCTTTCACATGTAAATTGTCTTTCTTCAGAGAGGAACAGAACTGGTATCATCTATTGGAATTAGCAATCCTATATGTCAATATCAACCCTTTAATGAGCCTTGTAATATGGCTTAGGATAAAAGCCAAATCAGAATCTCAATTTGCAGACAGTGTTTCAAGGGTATTGCCCTTTATCAGTACAAAGCATAAAATCTCTTTTGGCTGGGTGAGAGGCTAAAGGTACCGTCACACTAAGCGACGCTGCAGCGATAGCGACAGCAATGCCGATCGCTGCAGCGTCGCTGTGTGGTCGCAGGAGAGCTGTCACACAGACCGCTCTCCAGCGACCAGCGATGCCGAGGTCCCCGGGTAACCAGGGTAAACATCGGGTTGCTAAGCGCAGGGCCGCGCTTAGTAACCCGATGTTTACCCTGGTTACCAGCGTAAAAGTTAAAAAAACAAACAGTACATGCTCACCTGCGCGTCCCCCAGCCTCTGCATCCTGACGCTGACTGAGCTCCGGCCCTAACAGCAGAGCGGTGACGTCACCGCTGTTGCTTTCACTTTCAGTTTAGGGCCGGCGCTTTAGTGTCAGGAAGCAGAGGCTGGGGGACGCGCAGGTGAGTATGTACTGTTTGTTTTTTTAACTTTTACGCTGGTAACCAGGGTAAACATCGGGTTACTAAGCGCGGCCCTGCGCTTAGTAACCCGATGTTTACCCTGGTTACCAGTGTAAAATATCGCTGGTATCGTCGCTTTTGCTGTCAAACACGGCGATACACGGCGACCTAGCGACCAAATAATGTGCAGACCTTCTAGCAGCGACCAGCAATTTCACAGCGGGATCCAGATCGCTGCTGCGTGTCAAATACAGCGATATCGCCATCCAGGTCGCTGCAACGTCACGGATTGCTGGCGATATCGCCTAGTGTGACGGTACCTTAAGGGTACTGTCACACAGTGGCACTTTGATTGCTACGACGGTACGATCCGTGACGTTCCAGCGATATCCATACGATATCGCTGTGTCTGACACGCAGCAGCGATCAGGGACCCTGCTGAGAATCGTACGTCGTAGCAGATTGTTTGGAACTTTCTTTCGTCGCTGGATCTCCCGCTGTCATCGTTGGATCGGTGTGTGTGACACCGATCCAGCGATGCGTTCGCTTGTAACCAGGGTAAACATCGGGTTACTAATCGCAGGGCCGCGCTTAGTAACCCGATGTTTACCGTGGTTACCAGCGTAAAAGTAAAAAAAACCAAACCGTACATACTCACATTCCGGTGTCCTTCAGGTCCCTTGCCGTCTGCTTCCCGCTCTGACTGACTGCCGGCCGGAGCAGAGCACAGCGGTGACGTCACCGCTGTGATCTGCTTTCACATTACGGCGGCACTCAGTCAGAGCGGAAGCAGACGGCAAGGGACCTGAAGGACACCGGAATGTGAGTATGTACGGTTTGTTTTTTTTACTTTTACGCTGGTAACCAGGGTAAACATCGGGTTACTAAGCGCGGCCCTGCGCTTAGTAACCCGATGTTTACCCTGGTTACCCGGGACCTCGGCATCGTTGGTCGCTGGAGAGCGGTCTGTGTGACAGCTCTCCAGCGACCACACAACGACTTTCCAACGATCACGGCCAGGTCGTATCGCTGGTCGTGATCGTTGGAAAGTTGCACTGTGTGACAGTACCCTAAGACTGGGAACTAAGGGGTAAGTGTTCTCATTATGGAGAGTGACCTGCCAGGTCTAGCACGCATGTATGAAGATCCTTGAATGCCTTGCATGCTTGTCAGGGAAAATAATTATGCAAATTGTTTCTTCAAATAGGAAGAGGACTTGAACTCTATTGTCACCTATTCAAAGTAGCAATCGTAAAAGTCAATGTCAACCCTTTAATTTAGCCCCAATCTTTTTAATCTTTACAAGAGAAAAATACGTCATACAAATTGAGTGCGCTGATACACAATATGTGGGGTAAAACTACTATTTGGTCGCCTGGTAGGGCAGAATCATTAGTGTACACCATGTCACTTTTGGAGAGCCTCTGATGTGCTTAACCCCTTTCTGACCTCGGACGGGATAGTACGTCCGAGGTCAGAAGCCCCTCTTTGATGCGGGCTCCGGCAGTGAGCCCGCATCAAAGCCGGGACATGTCAGCTGTTTTGAACAGCTGACATGTGCCCGCAATAGGAACGGGCAGAATCGCGATCTGCCCGCGCCTATTAACTAGTTAAATGCCGCTGTCAAACGCAGACAGCGGCATTTAACTACCGCATCCGGCCGGAAATGACGGCATCGCCGACCCCCGTCACATGATTGGGGGTCGGCGATGCTTCTGAATGGTAACCATAGAGGTCTTTCAGACCTCTATGGTTACAGATCCCCGGCAGCTGTGAGCGCCACCCTGTGGTCGGCGCTCACAGCACACCTGATTTTCTGCTACATAGCAGCGAACAGCAGATCGCTGCTAAGTAGCAGAGCCGATCGTGCTGTGCCTGCTTCTAGCCTCCCATGGAGGCTATTGAAGCATGGCAAAAGTAAAAAAAATAAAATAAAAAAAATATATAAAAGTTTAAATCACCCCCCTTTCGCCCCAATCAAAATAAATCAATAAAAAAAAAAATCAAACCTACACATTTGGTATCGCCGCGTTCAGAATTGCCCGATCTATCAATAAAAAAAAGCATTAACCTGATCGCTAAACAGCGTAGCAAGAAAAAAATTTGAAACGCCAGAATTACGTCTTTTTGGTCGCCGCGACATTGCATTAACCCCTTCACCCCCAAGGGTGGTTTGCACGTTAATGACCGGGCCAATTTTTACAATTCTGACCACTGTCCCTTTATGAGGTTATAACTCTGGAATGCTTCAACGGATCTTGGCGATTCTGACATTGTTTTCTCGTGATATATTGTACTTCATGATAGTGGTAAAATTTCTTTGATATTACCTGCAATTATTTGCAAAAAAAATGGAAATTTGGCGAAAATTTTGAAAATTTTGCAATTTTCCAACTTTGAATTTTTATGCCCTTAAATCACAGAGATATGTCACACAAAATACTTAATAAGTAACATTTCCCACATGTCTACTTTACATCAGCACAATTTTGGAACCAAAATTTTTTTTTGTTAGGGAGTTATAAGGGTTAAAAGTTGACCAGCAATTTCTCATTTTTACAACACCATTTTTTTTTAGGGACCACATCTCATTTGAAGTCATTTTGAGGGGTCTATATGATAGAAAATACCCATGTGTGACACCATTCTAAAAACTGCACCCCTCAAGGTGCTCAAAACCATATTCAAGAAGTTTATTAACCCTTCTGGTGCTTCACAGGAATTTTTGGAATGTTTAAATAAAAATGAACATTTAACTTTTTTTCACAAAAAATTTACTTCAGCTCCAATTTGTTTTATTTTACCAAGGGTAACAGGAGAAAATGGACCCCAAACGTTGTTGTACAATTTGTCCTGAGTACGCCGATACCCCATATGTGGGGGTAAACCACTGTTTGGGCGCATGACAGAGCTCGGAAGCGAAGGAGCGCCATTTGACTTTTTAATGCAAAATTGACTGGAATTGAGATGGGACGCCATGTTGCGTTTGGGGAGCCCCTGATGTGCCTAAAAATTGAAAAACCCCACAAGTGACACCATTTTGGAAAGTAGACCCCCTAAGGAACTTATCTAGAGGTGTGGTGAGCACTTTGACCCACCAAGTACTTCACAGAAGTTTATAATGCAGAACCGTAAAAGTAAAAAATCATATTTTTTCACAAAAATTATTTTTCGCCCCCAATTTTTTATTTTCCCAAGGGTAAGAGAAGAAATTGGACAACAAAAGTTGTTGTACAATTTGTCCTGAGTATGCTGATACCCCATATGTGGCGATAAACCACTGTTTGGGCGCATGGGAGAGCTCGGAAGGGAAGTAGCACCGTTTGACTTTTCAATGCAAAATTGACAGGAATTGAGATGGGACGCCATGTTGCGTTTGGAGAGCCACTGATGTGCCTAAACATTGAAACCCCCCACAAGTGACACCATTTTGAAAAGTAGACCCCCTAAGGAACTTATCTAGATGTGTTTTGAGCGCTTTGACCCACCAAGGGCTTCACAGAAGTTAATAATGCAGAGCCGTAAAAATAAAACAAAATTTTTTTCCCACAAAAATTATTTTTCAGCCCCCAGTTTTGTATTTTCCCGAGGGTAACAGGAGAAATTGGACCCCAAAAGTTGTTGTCCAATTTGTCCTGAGTGCGCTGATACCCCATATGTGGGGGGAACCACCGTTTGGATGCATGGGAGGGCTCGGAAGGGAAGGAGCGCCATTTGGAATGCAGACTTAGATGGAATCGTCTGCAGGCGTCACATTGCGTTTGCAGAGCCCCTAATGTACCTAAACAGTAGAAGCCCCGCACAAGTGACCCCATTTTGGAAACTAGACCCCCCAAGGAACTTATCTAGATGTGTTGTAAGAACTTTTATCCCCCAAGTGTTTCACTGCAGTTTATAACGCAGAGCCGTGAAAATAAAAAATCTTTTTTTTCCCACAAAAATTATTTTTTAGCCCCCAGTTTTGTATTTTCCCAGGGGTAACAGGAGAAATTGGACCCCAAAGGTTGATGTCCTATTTGTCCTGAGTACGCTGATACCCCATATGTTGGGGTAAACCCCTGTTTGGGCACACGGGAGAGCTCGGAAGGGAAGCAGCACTGTTTTACTTTTTCAACGCAGAATTGGCTGGAATTGAGATCGGATGCCATGTCGCGTTTGGAGAGCCCCTGATGTGCCGAAACAGTGGAAACCCCCCAATTATAACTGAAACCCTAATCCAAACACACCCCTAACCCTAATCCCAACAGTAACCCTGACACACCCCTAACCCTAATCCCAACCCTATTCCCAACCGTAAATGTAATCTAAACCCTAACCGTAACTTTAGCCCCAACCCTAACCCTAACTTTAGCCCCAACCCTAACTGTAGCCTTAACCCTAGCCCCAACCCTAGCCCTAATGGGAAAATGGAAATAAATACATTTTTTTTATTTTTCCCTAACTAAGGGGGTGATGAAGGGGGGTTTGATTTACTTTTATAGCGAGTTTTTTAGCGGATTTTTATGATTGGCAGCCGTCACACACTGAAAGACGCTTTTTATTGCAAAAAATATTTTTTGCGTTACCACATTTTGAGAGCTATAAATTTTCCATATTTTGGTCCACAGAGTCATGTGAGGTCTTGTTTTTTGCAGGACGAGTTGACGTTTTTATTGGTAACATTTTTGGGCATGTCACATTTTTTGATCGCTTTTTATTCCGATTTTTGTGAGGCAGAATGACCAAAAACCAGCTATTCATGAATTTCTTTTGGGGGAGGCGTTTATACCGTTCCGCGTTTAGTAAAATTGATAAAGCAGTTTTATTCTTCGGGTCAGTATGATTACAGCGATCTCATTTATATCATTTTTTTATGTTTTGGCGCTTTTATACGATAAAAACTATTTTATGGAAAAAATAATTATTTTTGCATCGCTTTATTCTCAGGACTATAACTTTTTTATTTTTTTGCTGATCATGCTGTATGGTGGCTCGTTATTTGCGGGACAAGATGACGCTTTCAGCGGTACCATGGTTATTTATATCTGTCTTTTTGATCGCGTGTTATTCCACTTTTTGTTCGGCAGTATGATAATAAAGCGCTGTTTTTTGCCTCGTTTTTTTTTTTTTTTTCTTACGGTGTTTACTGAAGGGGTTAACTAGTGGGCCAGTTTTATAGGTCGGGTCGTTACGGACGCGGCGATACTAAATATGTGTACTTTTATTGTTTTTTTTTTATTTAGGTAAAGAAATGTTTTTATGGGAATATTATATATTTTTTTTTTTTTTCATTATTTTGGAATATTTTTTTTTATTTTTTTTTTACACATTTGGAAACATTTTTTTTTACTTTTTTACTTTGCCCCAGGGGAGGACAATACAGATCGGTGATCTGCCAGTTTGCATAGCACTCTGACAGATCACCGATCTGCGAGAAGTGCAGGCTGCTTCACAGTGCCTGCTCTGAGCAGGCTTCTGTGAAGCCACCTCCCTCCCTGCAGGACCCGGATCCGCGGCCATCTTGGATCCGGGTCTGGAGCAGGCAGGGAGGGAGGTAAGACCCTCGCAGCAACGCGATCACATCGCCTTGCTGCGGGGGGCTCAGGGAAGCCCGCAGGGAGCCCCCTCCCTGCGCGATGCTTCCCTGCACCGCCGGCACATCGTGATCATGTTTGATCGCGGTGTGCCGGGGGTTAATGTGCCGGGGGCGGTCCGTGACCGCTCCTGGCACATAGTGCCGGATGTCAGCTGCGATAGGCAGCTGACACCCGGCCGCGATCGGCCGCGCTCCCCCCGTGAGCGCGGCCGATCGGCTATGACGTACTATCCCGTCGAGGGTCAGATAGGCCCAGGTCACCTCGACAGGATAGTACGTCTAAGGTCACAGAGGGGTTAAAATGCAATAACGGGCGATCAAAAGAACGTATCTGCACCAAAATGCTATAATTAAAAACGCCAGCTCAGCACACAAAAAATAAGGCCTCAAACGACCCCAGATCACGAAAAATGGAGACGCTACGAGTATCGGAAAATGTCGCTTTTTTTTTTTTTTTTTTTTTTTTAGCAAAGTTTGGAATTTTTTTTCACCACTTAGGTAAAAAATAACCTAGTCATGTTAGGTGTCTATGAGCTCGTAGTGACCTGGAGAATCATAATGGCAGGTCAGTTTTAGCATTTAGTGAACCTAGCAAAAAAGCCAAACAAAAAACTAGTGTGGAACTGCACTTTTTTTGCAATTTCACTGCACTTGGAATTTTTTTCCCGTTTTCTAGTACACGACATGCTAAAACCAATGATGTTGTTAAAAAGTACAACTCGTCCCGCAAAAAATAAGCCCTCACATGGCCAAATTGATGGAAAAATAAAAAAAGTTATGGCTCTGGGAAGGAGGAGAGTAAAAAACGAACACGGAAAAACGAAAAATCCCAAGGTCATGAAGGGGTTAACCAGTGGAAACCCCCATAAATGACCCCATTTTTCAAAATAGACCGCTCAATGGACATATCTAAAAGTGTGGTGAGCACTTTGAACTCCCATGTGCTTCACAGAAGTTTATAACATAGAGCCACGAAAATAGAAAATCAAATACTTTTTCCCACAAAGATGTTTTTTAACCACAAATTTTGCATTTTCACACAGGTAACAGGAGAAAATGCAAAATACAATTTGTTGTGCAATTTCTCTTCCTGAGCATGCCGATACTTCATACGTAGAGGAAGGGTTGGACTGGGGTTGCTAGGGCCCACCAGGGGAATTGATTCTATGGACCCAGCCTACACCTATATAAACGGTTTTATTGCTTGTTCATTTTTCTGCCTCTCTCATTAAAATGCGTGCCTTTTAGCAAACTACACAGTATACAAAAGAACTGCAGTGTACACTGCACGATATCAAAGAGTTTTTTGTCAAAATGGAAGAAACACAAGATTACTGTCAATCTTCCTTTTTCTGGGGCTCCATGCAAGATTTCGCCTAGTAGGGTAAGGATGTTTCTGAGAAACGTCAGGCATCAGCCCAGAACTAGAAAAACAGAAAAACTTTTCAGCTCACCCAGTAGAAACCTTCATCTGTAGTCCACATAATATCCAAGCAAGGAAAAAACATCTCTGTTTGACGTTGAAACTTTTGCACATGGAAAGAAAAATCAAGCTCCAGGAATAAAAAGTATCAAAAATGGATTTAAACATATTAAAATTTGGAAAACTGCTGGCAAACGATAAATTACATCATTTGGATGGAAGCAACCATATAGTCGCTGGAAGCGTTTCAAGCACAAACAGTGCTCTTAGACTTCAGCATAAGACTAAACAAACAAACCCAATATATGACCACTAAAAACAGGTGAAAATAATTCAGCTAATTACTTTGGGTCAATACCATGCCGACTTTGCGGGAGGGAGAGAACCAAAGCAAAGCTGCGATAACAACAAGGCATGTAAAATGTTAATGAAAAAACAAACAGAATGAAAAAAAAATAAACAAAAATAAATGACTGAACATAAAATGTTGAATAAACACAAAAAACACAAGTGTGAGTTAATAATGCAACATGGCTTCTTTTCTGAGATTTAACCCTGATGGAACACGAGTATTTAGCAAATAGACCCAGAATGCTTCTCTGTCACGTAGTCTTTTCTCTCCATCTCCCCCCCTGATATCTTGGTATATCTGTTCAATTGCAAGGACTCTTAAATAAGTTGTTTGTCTGTTATGTATTCTGATAAAGTGATTCGAAATATTAGAAACGTGTCTGACTGATGGTTGCAATATGTCAGGCCGGCGTCACACTAGCGAGTTTAACGGACATATGAGAGCAGAAAATACGTCCAGAAAATACGCATTGCACACGGCCCAATGATTCTCTATGGGGCAGCTCCTATCTGCTGTATATTACGTATCTGTATTATACGGTCTTGTACGGCCATAGAAAATCGCAGCATGCTGCGTTTGTCAGCATATTGCGCAAAAAATCTGCCAATGAAAATCTATGGGGGCGAGAAAGTTACGGATTACACATGGACCATGCATGTGACTTGCGAGAAATACGCACCGGTGTTCTATAGAAAAGCAGGCAATTCAATGCGGTGTACAGTAAAATCACACTGACAGAATAGAATAGAATAGGTAGAATAAATGTGTACACACAGAATAGGTATATATATATATATATATATATATATATATATATATATATATATATATATATATATATATATATATATATATATAGCAGTGAGACACATATATACTGTATATATTTATATATACCTATATTTAATTCAGCGCTAGATAGCAGAAAAGCCGGTAATTCAATTGCCGGCTTTTCCTGTCTCCTTCACAAACCCGACAGGATATGAGACATGGTTTGCATACAGTAAACCATCTCATATCCCTTCTTTTATTACATATTCCTCTTTACTAATGTAACAAGTGTCTCTGTGTAAAATTTTTGGGCTCTAGCTATTAAAGGGTTAAATCGTGGAAAACACTGGCGTGCTCCCACGCAATTTTCTCTGCCAGAGTGGGAAAGCCAGTGACTGAGGGCAGATATTAATAGCCTAGAGAGGGACCATGGTTATAGGATCCCCCCCTGACTAAAAACATCTGCCCCCAGCCACCCTAGAAAAGGCACATCTGTAAGATGCACCTATTCTGGCACTTAGCCTCTCTCTTCCCACTCCGTGTAGCGGTGGGATATGGGGTAATGAAGGGTTAATGTCACCTTGCTATTGTAAGGTGACATTAAGCCAGGTTAATAATGGAGAGGCGTCAATTATGACACCAATCCATTATTAATCCAATAGTACGAAATGGTTAATAAAACACACACACATTATTAAAAAGTATTTTAATGAAATAAAGACACATGGTGTTTTAATATTTTGTTATACTCTCAATCCACCTGAAGACCCTTGTCACCTGAAACAAAGTTAAAAAAAACAAACAACAATATTCCATACCTTCTGTTGTTCAGTTTTGTCCCACGCTGTAAATCCATCTGAAGGGGTTAAATCATTTTACACCCAGGAGCTCTGCTAATGCAGCTGTGCTCCTGTCTGTAAAACTTGGTGAATGAATGGAATGCAGGGGAATGTACTGTAGTTACCTCGAGTCGCGGTGATGCGCCCTCTGCTGGATAAACTCATATGAACTTGAGCGTGAGAAAATATTCTGAAAAGTTCCCAGTAGTAAAGAGGAATATGTAATAAAAGAAGGGATATGAGATGGTTTACTGTATGTAAACCATGTCTCATATCCCGTCGGGTTTGTGAAGGAGATAGGAAAAGCCGGCAATTGAATTACCGGCTTTTCTGCTATCTAGCGCTGAATAAATATAAATATATATGTGTCTCACTGACATATATATATATATATATATATATATATATATATATATATATATATATATATATATATATATATATATATATATATATATAGACTGTATATATGTTTTTTAGAATATTTGAGCCGATGGATCCATGATATGTCCATTTTGCAAGCCTGCGAGAAAAAAACGCCGCAAGGAAGCCATACGGATGCCATACAGATGACACAGATAAATTTGTGCGTAAAAATCGCATCCTCGCATCCTGAATACGGAACAGTGTTTTGGGACAATTACTGCTGCGTATTACGGCCGTAAAAAACAGACCGTATTTTCATACGCCTAGTGTGACGCCGGCCTCATAAAGATGTTCACGAAAACGATCTTTTAATCTTCTTATAGTGGATCCAACATAAAAAAGTTTGCAATCTGTGCACTAAATAATATAAATTATGTAATTTGTATTGCAATTCAAAAAACTCTTAATAAAAAAATTCTTCTGATTTTCAAAACAGGAGAAATTAGAAGTTTTTTTAGTATAGGGACAGGTTTTACAAGGGTGTAACCCGCATTTAAAAAACCCTTTAGTAGATAACCATCCGGTTGGATTCCTGGCATTCATAGAATCTAAATAGCTGGGGGATAAAGCATTACCCAAAGTGGGAGCACGTCTTGATACTATTTTTATACCATCCTGGAGAATTGTATCCATAATATGGTCGTCCCTTAATATATTAAGATTTTCATGAACAATATTAGAAACAGATTTGAAGAACGTACTATAGGTTAATACCAAAACTGGTTGATCACTAGAATTTTTATTAGTGATATTTTGTTTTTCAGAAATGGCATTAATATTAATAAGGTCCGATCTGTGTTTGGTGTCAGCAATATCAAAAGCACGTTTAATGCTCCAATTGGGATAATGTCTGGTAGTCAGACGTTTTTTAATGATGGTTTTTTCACGATTAAAAGCTGAGTTATTGCTGCAGTTTCTCTTGGCTCTGAGTGCTTCACCCAATGGAATAGATTGTATAGTATGAGGCAGGTGGAAGCTCTGAGCATGTAAGATTGTATTGCGTGCCCCGCAGGACTTTAATCCATGACAGCATAGTGTGTTACTAACAGTAATGTTTGAGACTATGGTCCCAGCTCTCCACCGGCCATTGACCAGGTCCTTCCGTGTAGTTCTGGGCTGATAGCAGCGCCGTATTCCATTCTCAAGCAGCGACGGCCAATGTGTAAAACAAAGGAGTACGGAGTACAAAATGCATATTGAGAAGTGGATTTTCATGGGCCCACCCAGTATGTGGGTTCCAAGGCGTAATGAGCTGCATATGACTGACTATGCGACCGGTCACACTTCTCTGTTTACTCACAAGAATAGCTTTCTTGAAATCACACAGTCCCAAAACAGGAATGCCTCAAGATCTGGATTTCCCACTCTCCATCACCGCGCTGCTTCTTCTCAAACATCCGAAAACTCTCTCTGAGGTAACTGTCCTGTTTCCAGAATCTTCTTGTCTGTAACTCAAGGGTGACCTCCGGTGGCTGAACAAAATTACTGCAACAACATTGTAATTACCTTGTCTATTACTCAAGGGTGACCTCCGGTGGCTGAACACAGTTACTGCATCAATACTGTTTATGACAGAAAAAACATCACCGTATTACACTCCACCCCACTTTCAATTTGGCATCCCGACAAATGGCTTCTCACAACTCACACACAACACATACTCTTCAGAATTATATTATATCAGAGGAATTCCGGCTGTGCTCCTGTCTGATCTCCGTAAGCCAGTACCTGTCAGGTTCAACAAAACATTTGTCGTATCTGGTGAAACAGTAACATCAGTGGGCATATCTGGAGTTTGCACTGTCAGACTCTGCATTTCTGGGAGGTCGCCATCACAGTCATCCCAACAGTAACACTCAACATTGCTTGGTTGCACCATCGTTGGATCAGATGACTCAGGGGAACAGAGAGGTGCATTGGATATACACCACTTTAGCCAATTCCGATGCATCGTGCAACGAGGTCCGATACACACCTCAGAGACCACCATGTACACACTTCCCCCTGGGAACACCATTCCCACTACTGTGTAAGGTGTATCCTCCCACCTGTCACTCAACTTCCCTTCTGGACGTGTAACCCACACTAGCACCCTGTCACCCACGTGGAACTCATCCCTGTGTACTGGTTCTCGATCTCGGTGTGGATGATCCCGTACACGTTCTTTCACTATCTGATGGATCTCTCGCAGTTTTCTTCGGTGATCCTGGACCCACTCACTGGCTGTACGATACTGCGGCTCATCCGGTACCGTCAGACTCAGCTCCCCGATTTCTCATCCTGGCCGGCCGATCATCATCGCATAAGGCGTAAACCCTGTAGTATTATGGATTCTGTTGTTATAAGCCCACATAAGTTCAGGGAGAAACTCAGGCCATCTCCCCTTTTGACTTTGTTCCAACATTCTCAGCATCTGGAGCAGCGTTCGATTGAATCTCTCACAAGCTCCATTTCCCTGCGGGTGATAGGGCGTCGTTTGTGATTGCTCAATCAAATAGACCTGCAGCAACTCAGTCATGAGCTGACCCTGAAAACAAGTACCTTGGTCTGAATGCACTCTTTGGGGGCACCCATATACCGGAATGAAATATTTACAGATCGCCTCTGCTGCGGACTTAGCAGTCTGATCTTTAGTGGGAACGGCCACAGCAAATTTTGTGAAATGATCGGTCATGACCAGGCATGAATGATGACTGCTGCTGGAGTACCCAATGGACAGATAATCCACCATTAATACTTCCAGCGGGGCAGACGTCGCGATTGTCTGAACAGGAGCTCACTGTTCTGGGGACTTATTCAATTCACTTGAAGCACACACCTCTCTCACGACTTCTTCCAAGTCCGGTGTGTACACAAATCGTTGCATCAATCTATAAGTCTTTTCAGGTCCAAAATGTGCACCCTGTGTATGAGCCTCTTGGGCAATGTCTGGAGCCATTGAGGCTGGGATCACCACCTGCCAACGGTACCCCAGCTCTGCCACTATGTAGATCCAGCAATACAGTAACCCTTCCGTTATGGCCAATCACTCCCACTGCCGTAGTAGTTTCTGCCCCTCTGCACCCAGCCGAGCTCTCGCCTTTCCATCAGGCCAGGACTTTTGACTCAGCCACTTTTTTACTCTTGACAGCTCGGAGTCCGCATCCTGTAAATCGGCCCACTCCTGATAAGTCTTTCCCAGCAACGTGGTGACCCGTGTCACCACCCCACTTAACCGTGCCACATCCACGAACACAGGTAATCGTCTCAGGTCAGGAATCTCAGTATCCTCAAGGTCTTCATCCACAACATGCCTGGGAGTACCACAAGTCACTTGAGATAGTGCATCGGCATTGGAGTTCTCTTTACCAGAACGGAACCGAATCCGGTAATTAAACTTGGACATCCACGCTACCCACCTCTGCTCTAGGGCTCCTAGCCTGGCATTCTCCAGGTGTGCCAGTGGGTTATTGTCAGTCAAACAAGCTATAATTATCTGAGTTTTGTTTGGTGTCTCGTAGAGACCAACTGGCATATGCAATAAACCTTTCACGCTCCTTCTGCTCTTGGGCTAACACAGCTCCCAGGCCATGGAGGCTCCCATCAGTGTACAGAATGAAAGGTCAGTCAAAACGTGCATACACCAACAAAGGTGCCTGCACAAGGGCATCCCAGATCCGATCGAATGCCTGTTGTTGTCGATCTGTCCACTGGATGGGTTGGTTTTAGGGCCCTCGCGCTCTCCCTCTCAACAGCTCGTTCAGTGTCTCAGCCACTTTAGCAAAGTCTTTTACAAATCGGCGATAGTACCTGGCTAGATCGAGAAATGCCTGTACTTCTCTCTGGGTCTTGGGTCTGTGCCACCCTTGAATGACCTCAATTTTACTCAGTGCCAGACGCACACCCTCAGCCGACACTACATGCCCCAGATACTCAATCTGCATCCCGGAACAGTTGACATTTTTTTGGTTTGATCTTAAGTCCATTGTCTCTCAATCAGTGCAACAGTTGCAAGAGCTTTTTCAGGTGATCAGTGAATGAATTTCCGAATACGGTTACATCATCCAGATAGATCAACACAGATTTGAAATTGTAATCACCCAAGCAATACTCCATCAATCGCTGAAACGTTCCTGGGGCATTACTCAGTTCAAAGGGCATTCAGTTAAACTCGAACAGACCAAACGGCAAGATGATTGCTGTCTTCTGCCGATCTCGAGCCGCCACGGGCACCTGCCAGTAGCCACTGGCTAAGTCAAGCATAGAGAAATACTTCGCCTTCCCAGTGTGGACAAGTATTCTTCGATTCTTGGTAGCAGATAAGAATCATGTACAGTATGTGCATTCAGCTTGCGGTAATCAACACCACCGTATGGACTCATCCTTCTTCAGTACCAACACGACTGGTACGGCCCAAGGACTCTGACTCTGGCAGATCACCCCATTGTCTAGCATTTGCGCTATCATCCCCTTAACCTTTTGTTAGAGGTTCGGTGGGATCTGACGATATCTCTCTCGAATCAGAGGGGTATCTCCTGTGGGTATTTCATGTTCCACTGCCTTTGTGCAACCAAAGTCTTCATCATCCCTGGAGAAAGCAGCCTGATATTCCCACAGTGTATCCTCCAGCCTGTACGCCTGTGCGAATGTTAACTGGGACTTATCCACCCCCATAATCTCCATGATCTTCCTGCCATTCCATGCAGGTGTGGGGGACTCTTCGGTTGTCCTCTGCATTGACAGGGTCCAGGCAGTCCTGCTGTCTGCTCTCAGTGTAAACTGACTTTTGGGAATGACTCTCTCGCCACACACATATACATCAGCCAGCTTGGTTCCTGCCACCAGAGTCATCTCATGATCTTGCAGATTCAAGCACCTTATCGGTACACTTCCATCTCGTACAACGACCACCGTTCGGGCTACCATTAGACTATCCGTGTCTTCTGACCGACTGGTCGATTCCAGAATCACCTCCACACCATTCAGTTTTCTGTGTGTCCCTAGCAGCATCAATACAAGCTTCTCTTGACCCAGACCAATCATGAAAGCAGACCCGCTTGGGACATGCACCGCTCCCACTACTCTTCCTTCTGCCGAACTCTTCTGAATGACGCACAAATGGACAACCTGCTGCAGGACTCTCTGAGTGATGCTGTGGGGCGTCGCCCGCTTCCAATAATGCGGACCATTTCGTTCAAACAGATGGGAATCCAGCTCTCTCAGGATGTTCATTCCCAGAACCACAGGAAGGTTTGGTCTCTCCTGCGTCTTCACGAACACCACTCCCTTGGTCCCCAACTCCTGACCACACAGCTGTACCTTCATCCATGCAATGCCCGCCACTGGGATTTCCTCATTATTGGCGGCCTTCAGTCTTAATGGATGTCCTGACTCTGGTTTGACAGTCCCTTCAAAGTGCGCCTTAAAAAACATAATTGACATCGTAGTCAACTCTGACCCAGTATCCACCAGGCATGCCACCTTCTTGCCTGCAAACTGCACCTCCAAAGTGGGGCTGTCCTCAATCAGATCCTCGGAACAGACATTGGGCACTGATTTTCGTTCCTGCCCTGCCGTATGCCCAACTACAGCGAGGGCCTCTCTTTTACTGACCATGAGGCTTCAGCTGCCAGCATCCTCTGGCAGTCTGGATGCAAATGACCAAATTCCCGGCAGCGCCAGCATTGCACTGGTCTTCTTGCCCGACCTCTGGATGGCCTGGGTCTTAAAGCAGTCGACATTTCCCTTGAGGTATAGGGTAATCGCTCATATAGCGGAATAGAGGGGTTAGGCGGCGCCGGGTATATCAGAGGCGATTCCCGCACCTGCATCTGCTGCATTTGCATTTTCCACAATTTTCTGTAAAGCCGCCAGCTGTGTCTGGATGGGATCTAGCCCCGGTCCTCGTGCATCAGCCACCTGCAGTTTACTCCACTGCAGAACGTGCTACTGCTTCTTCCTGTATTTCAGCATATGTAATACCAGGAATACTTCGTGCTTTCAGAAACAATTCACTCCTTAGTGTCTCACTTTGGATCCCCTCAATGAACTGATCCCAAAAAAAGCTGTCAACCTCGGCCTCAGTACCCACAGTCACAAGTGACTTCTTTTTAACCTCCTGATGCAGCTCCTCCAATGCTATAGCATACTGAATCAGACTCTCTCCGTCTCTCTGGGTCCGAGCGAAAAACTGTACTCACAGTTGCTCTGCCACCGCCAAGTGATCAAATACTTTTTTCAATATCCGAATTATGTCATCAACTGTTCTTCGCTTATCTTCGGATTTCAACAAGACAACTTTGTGGGCATCCCCCTCCAAAGCATTCAGCGCGACTTCTGGCTGCAGTCGGGGGCTAACACCGAGCAAGGCAATGGCATTCTTTAACTTGCCTACCCAATCACTGAGCAGCAGATTGTATCCATCAAACTTGGCCAGGTGTTTAAGCAGTGCTCCCGTGGCAGAGCAACCCACTAATTGATCTCTACCAGAAACAATGGGGGAAGGGTGGTGAATAACTACAGCAGGCAGACAGCACCTTCTGTTCCGTCAGTAACATCCATAGTGAGCACCGTATCCTGCCGACTATGCCAAAATGTAATGACCGATATGCCAGTCGCTGCTCGAGAATAGAATACGCTGCTGCTATGAGTGACTAAGAGCACAATATGATATTAAACCAACTTTTCATTATAACTTGTGCAAAGAATGGCAGAATTTTCTCTCCCAACACAATATTGGCCACAACAGCCACAACTCACAGAATACAAGCTATGCCACCTGAGAGACCCCAAGTGCTAGCTTCACAGACAGGAATCAGACTACCCCAAGACTATACCACTCCCTCCCTTAACTGTAATGGGCCTACACGGGGTTATTCTGTGCCTATGACACGTGGTCCTCTCAGGAATAAGTAAAAAAGGGGGAGGAGCCAGCGCTGCTTGTGGCCAGAATGCAAAACATAAAGTGCACATGCACATATTGATTTCTAACTGAGTTTCAAAAATGAGACATTTAGCAAACAATTGATCAATTCTTTGAGCCACCCCGCCACTTCACAGCATTCTCATAATGGGGCAGTCCTACTCTACGTTTCTTATATTTGCTGTGCCATTACGGCCTCTAAAAAGCAAGACCACATTAAATGCAAGCTGTTCTGACCACAAGCAGTGCTGGCTTCTCCCCTTTTTTACTTTGGTCCTCTCAGGAATACAATCTTACACCAGCTTCCCGCCTAATTTACAATAAATCACGGGTACCCAAGTTTTTCCCAACATATATATATATATATATCACAGTATATACTCAATGTATATGCAGTGCACTGTCTTATTGTTGAGCACTCAGAGTGTACTCTTTCACAAAATATGCACAACGGTAAATAACTGAATTTGTTATACAGACGTCCAGCAGCGGATTAAATAGATATTTGAGCCATCAAATCTTCTGATGCAAATCCAGAAAAAGTTCACAAATAATTCCAGGAATATCCCACAGCCATAATCTTGAAGCACAGTAATCCACACGGTCTCTATTAGTTCGCATGCAATTCTTAATACAAGAATGTCTTTAAATAGGCTGTGATTCCTATCTAGCTATCCCTAGCTAACTACACAGTCGGTGACCGGTCACACTTCTCTATTTACTCACAAGAATAGCTTTCTTGAAATCACACAGTCCCAAAACAGGAATGCCTCAAGATCTGGATTCCCCACTCTCCATAACCACGCTGCTTCTTCTCAAACGTCCGGAAACTCTCTCTGAGGTAACTTTCCTGTTTCCAGAATCTGTACAGAGCACGTTCACCTTGTTGACTTAGAGTCAGTTAAGGGAAACATTGCAGGAGACAGAGATAAGAAGTAGGCCCAATGTAATGTAATGCCCAATTCCCCAATGTGGGGTCCTTTTTTTACTAAATAACATAGTGCCATCACAGCCCCCTTGCCCAAAATTCACTGTACAGAGCACGTTCACCCTGGTGATCTAGTGTCAGTTAAAGGACACATTGCAGGGGACAGAGTTAAGAAATAGGCCTAATGTAATGTAATGCCCAATTCCCCAATGTGGGGTCCTTTTTTTTTACTAAATAAAATAGTGCCATCACAGCCCCCTTGCCCAAAGTTCACCGTACCGAGCACATTCACCCTGGTGATCTATTGTCAGTTAAATGACACAATGCAGGAGACAGAGATAAGAAGTAGGCCAAATGTAATGTAATGCCCAGTTCTCTAATGTGGGGTCCTTTTTTTACTAAATAATATAGTGCCATCACAGCCCCCTTGCCCAAAATTCACCGTACAGAGCACGTTCACCCAGATGATCTAGTGTCAGTTAAAGGACACATTGCAGGAGACAGAGTTAAGAAGTAGGCCCAATGTAATGTAATGCCCAATTCCTCAATGTGGGGACCTTTTTTTACTAAATAAAATAGTGCCATCACAGCCCCCTTGCCCAAAATTCACCGTACAGAGCACGTTCACCCTGGTGATCTAGTGTCAGTTAAAGGACACATTGCAGGAGACAGAGTTAAGAAATAGGCCCAATGTAATGTAATGCCCAATTCCCCAATGTGGGGTCCTTTTTTTACTAAATAAAATAGTGCCATCACAGCCCCCTTCCCCAAAATGCACCGGCCTATAACAGTACAGAGCACGTTCACCCTGGTCATCTAGTGGTTCTGGATGATGAGGATGAGGATAAGGAGGAGGATAACAACAACAAACAGACCAAATCTGGAAGCGTATACCCATGTGTGGTTGTGAAGAGGTGCATGAGAATACACCTCCCCAAAGAGAAAATGTATTTGAGGTTATGTTTCGCTGTTTTCACTTGGTGGTGTACAGAAGTCTTTCCCAATCCAGCCCTTGTTCATTTTTATAAGAGTCAGCATGTCAGCATTGTCAGTTGGCAGGCGGATGCGCTTATCTGTTATAATTCTACCAGCGACACTAAAAACCCGATCTGACAGAATGCTAGTAGCAGGGCAGGCCAGGACTTCCAAGGCATAGAGAGCCAGTTCATGCCACGTGTCCAGCTTGGATACCCAATAAGTAAAAGGCACAGAAGAATCATGGAAGATGTTTGTATGATCTGCAAGGTACTCCCTCACCCTCTTCCCAAACATTGCACTTCTTGTGACAGCACCCCTTGCCTCTGGGCCGTCACGATGGGAGAGTCTGAGAAAACTGTCCCAGTCGGTGAGCCGGAAGCTGCAAACGCTGCTGAAGCACGGCAAGGGTGGCTGAAGCTGTAGCTAACTTTCTAAAATGGGCAGACAGACATCGCACTTTCAATAGCAGATCCGGCAGCTTCGGGGAGCTTTTAAGAAAACGTTGAACCACGAGGTTAAGCACATGGGCCCTGCAAGGTACGTGTGTGAGCTCACCTTGTCTCAGAGCCGCCACCAGGTTCCGGCCATTGTCACACACGTCCATGCCTGGCTCTAGGTTCAGCGGTGTCATCCAAATATCTGACTGCTCTTTCAGCGCTGTCAACAACTCTTCTGCATTGTGCGGTTTGTCATCTATGCAGATTAGCTTTAGCACAGCCTGTTGCCGCTTGTCTGAGGCAGTGCTGCAGTGCTTCCAGCTTCTGACTGATGTGTTGATTTCAGAGATGGAGGATGAACAGGAGGAGGAGGAGGTTCAGGAGCTGTAGACTGTGGGGGCAACCCTGATTGATGTAGGGCCCGCAATCCTCGGCGTGGGGAGGTTGTGTTCCATCCCAAGGTCCGACTGGGTCCCGTCTTCCACTATTTTAACCCAGTGTGCCGTCAGTGAGATGTACCGTCCATGCCCACAAGCAATGGTCCACGTGTCCGTGGTTAGGTGGACTTTCCCAGTAACAGCAGTTTTGAGGGCACGGGTAATGTTGTGGGACACGTGCTAGTGCAATGCCGGTACCGCACACCAGGAGACATAGTGGCGACTAGAGACTGAGTACCTTGGGATGGCTGCCGCCATCAGGTTGGGGAAAGCTTCGGTCTCAACTAGCTTAAAAGGCAACATTTCGAGTGCAAGCAAAAGAGAAATGTTAGAATTTAGTACTGTGGCCTGTGGGGCGTTGGCTGGGTATTTCCACTTGCATCCCAAGGGTTATAGACAACTGAAGGCTGTGCTGGGACAAGGACATGGATGGGCTTGATGATGGTGCTACTTGACTGTGGGCAACAACAGGTGCAGGGCTAGCGGTATCTTCACATTCACAGTGGACTGGGGATTGGCTTCTGCGCAAAACAGTGGAAGAAGCAGTGGTGTCACCTGCAGACTGTGTACCTGGAGCCTGGGGTTCGGCCCACAAAGTTGGGTGCTTTGCTGCCATGTGCCTGATCATGCTGGTGGTGGTCAGGCTGGTTGTTTTGCTACCCTTGCTGATGCGGTCATGGCAAGTGCTGCAAATGGCCTGTTTGGGGTTATCGGTAGAGTCTTTAAAAAATAACCAGACTCGGGAAAGTCTAACAGTTGGAATGGCTACTTCTCTCATGCTTTCACACCCCACTTTTCAGTTTTTGAATTTCCACAAAAATTTAAAATAACCAATAAATTTTGTTCAACTTCACAATAGTGTTCCACTTGTTGTTGATTCTTCACCAAAAATTTACATTTGGTATCTTTATGTTTGAAGCATGATATGTGGGAAAAGGTTGAAAAGTTCCAGGGGGCCGAATACGTTCGCAAGGCACTGTATGTACCATCCGCCAAAACTTTGAGGACTCCACCAAGATGGTGAGCGGCAATGACGCCATAATTAGAGTCACCATCCCTGTGTTCTGAAACGCTCTCTGCTCACAATCAAAGAGGATACATTGCAGGCATAGCATGATGAGATGGAGCAAGGAACCATACAGGGTGATTACACACAGCCCAGCCTCATCTCATCCCAATGTGGATTGGGTGACAATGAGAAAAAGAAGGAGGAGAAAGAACAGGAGCTAGTTTCATGCGCTATAGACGGTACCACAAGCACAACTGTTATACGGTCTGTTCAGCGTGGATGGCCTGAGGACAGGGAGGAGGAGGAGAGCATTGTCAGCCTTCCTCTTGGTGGGGACACAGAAGTCTTGCCTATTAGCAGTCTGGCACTCATAGCTGAGTTTATGTTACACTGCCTTTCCCGTGACCCTTGCATTTTGAAAATTTTGGGTGACAGTCATTACTGGTTAGTGAAACTTCTAGACCCACACTACAAGGAGAACTTTCTATTTCATAGTTCGTTGGACAACCAAGGAGTACAGGCAAGAGAGATACAACTCCAATCCAGCAGAGGCAGGGAAACACTGGCAAAGTTCTGGGAGAGTTTTTTCAGACACTCCCATCGCACAGGCCTTGAGGTGCGGGGTACTCTCACAAGGAGTGCAATGTTTTGGATGATGCTGAGGGAGTACCTTCCTGACTGTACCAACGTCCTCCATGATTGCCCTTTGCCTTATAATTATTGGGTTGGGTTGTTTTAAAGGGTGTTTATGATGCCCGTAAACACATTTTTTTGACAGTTTGTTTCTGTATACCCCCAGGGGGAAATGTTTGCCAGCCCATACACTTACTGCATTGGCATTACAAGTATAGGGGAACTGCTCCTTTGCAATGGGAACAGATTTTTAGGAGGCCCTCCTCCACATCTCTTCCAAGTGGTATTGGGGTGCGTCCAAATTTGGGGCAGGCATTGCATTCACTGCATAGGCAAACAGTATGGGAGACCCACTTCCTAATAATGTGAACTTTGTTGGTTGGTCAGCTTCGACAACGCAATTCTCCACTGCCAGTTCTTCATCCTCAACACTGCAATTCTTCACTGCTAGTTCTTCAGGGTCAACAATGACATGCTCCACTGCTGGCTGTTTAGCCTCAACACTGCTATGCTACAATGCAGGTTCTTGGGGCTCAAACTTGCAAAGCTCCACTGCCGGGTCTTCATCCCCAACACTGCAATTCTCCAGTGCTGATTCTTCAGCCTCAACACTGCAATTGCCCACTGCAGGTTCTTCAGGCTCACCACTGCAATTCACCAATGTAGGTTCTTCAGTCTCAACACTACAATTCTCCACTGCAGTTTCTTCAAGCTCAACACTGAAATTCTCCACTGCAGGTTTTCCAGCCTCAACACTGACATTCTCCACTGCTGGGTCTTCACTGTCAACACGTCAATTCTCCAATGCAGGTTCTTCAGGCTTAACACTGAATTGCTCCACTGCCGGGTGTTTAGCCTCAACACTGCAATGCTCCAATGCCGGGTCTTCATCCTCAACACTGACATTCTCCAATGCAGGTTCTTCAGGCTCAACAATTCACTGCATAGCCAAACAGTATGGGAGTACCAAATAATAATTTGAACAATGCTTTCAGGTGACCATCCAGGATGTCTGTTCAAAGGGTTATTGGGATGCGTGCAAATATGGAGCAGGACTTGCATTCGCTTCATGAGCAAACAGTATGGGAGTACAAAATTAATAAAAATGGGAACTTTGGTTTCATGTGGCAATCAGACGCACAAAGAGGACTTAAAAATCCTCCAGAAAATTGACAAAAAAATCACAGAGAAAAAAGCAGAGATGGTTACCTGCTGAAGCCTCCAAACAAATGCACCAGCAGGGCGCATCGGACCCGATTAATGATGGCAACAACACAGGTGCAAAAAATACCGATGAAACAACCACTTTCAATCCAGTATTGGTTGTTTGGAATTAGTGCACAAAAAGATAAGCGATAATAGTCTGTATGTGGCATTGTTCACACAAGCAATGCAGAGCATCTGGTCTACAGCCTATTACTAACGCACATACAGGCGGGCTGCCCAGTGCTACAAAATGCATGCTGTGTGAATAGAGGCCTACAGTTTACAGAGCCATCTTGAAATCGTCCACCCGATCAATTGCAAAACAACAGCAGTGATATATCATCTAACGTGCCCGTGAGGTTTAATGTCAAGACAATTGCGGGTACGTGTATTAGAACATATGAAGGACATTCGCACAGCAAGATTACCGGTCCTAACGCTAAACATTGATTAAAAGCTCAGACGCACAAAGAGGACTTAAAAATCCTCCAGAAAATTGACAAAAAAATTATGGAGAAAAAAGCAGAGATGGTACCTGCTGAAGCCTGGTAACCATCTCTGCTTTTTTCTCGGTGATTTTTTTGTCAATTTTCTGGAGGATTTTTAAGTCCTCTTTGTGCGTCTGTGAGCTTTTACTGAATGTTTAGCGTTAGGACCGACAAAAATGTAAGGACCCTTGACGTGGGTTGCCGGCTTACGTATAGAGGCCCCAATATAAACTAATACCTTACATACATTGATATGTGGTTTTTTTGCACTTTATCTTGCAGGGCGCAGTCGGACCAAGATGGCTCTGTAAACTGTAGGCCTCTATTCACACAGCATGCATTTTGTAGCACTGGGCAGCCCGCCTGTATGTGCGTTAGTAATAGGCTGTAGACCAGATGCTCTGCATTGCTTGTGTGAACAATGCCACATACAGACTATTATCGCTTATCTTTTTGTGCACTAATGCCAAACAACCAATACTGGATTGAAAGTGGTTGTTTCATCGGAATTTTTTGCACCTGTGTTGTTGCCATCATTAATCGGGTCCGATGCGCCCTGCTGGTGCATTTGTTTGGAGGCTTCAGCAGGTAACCATCTCTGCTTTTTTCTCTGTGATTTTTTTGTTCATGTGGCAATCCATTACGTCTGTTCAAAGGGGTATTGGGGTGCTTCCAAATATGGAGCAGGACTTTCATTCACTTCATGGGCAAACCATATGGGAGTACCAAATTTCTTACAATGGGAGCAATGCTTTCTAGTGGCCGTCTAGGACGTCTGTTCAAATGGTTATTGGCGTGCATGTAACTTTGGGGCAGGGCTTGCAATCAATGCATTGGCAAACAGTATGGGAGTGCAAAATTACTAATAATGGGAACATTTCTTTTAGGTGGCCATCCTGCATGTGACTTCAAAGGGGTTTTGGGGTGCGTCTAAATTTCATGCAGGGCAGGCCTTGCATGCAATGCATAAGCAAACAGTATGGGAGTACCAAATTACTAATAATGGGAACAATGCTTTCAGGTGGCCATTCAGGACGTCTATTCAAAAGGTTATTGGGGTGCGTTCAAATTTGGAGTAGGACTTGCATTCGCTTCATGGGCAAACAGTGTGGGAGTACAAAATGAATAATAATGGGAACTTTGATTTCATGTGGCCATCCAGTACCTCGGTTCAAAAGGGTTTTTGGGGTGTGTGTGACTTTGCGGCAGGGCAGGCCTTGCATTCGCTGTATAGGCAAACAGTATGGGAGTACCAACTTCCTAATAATGGGAAAATTGCTTTCAGGTAGCCCTCCTGTAAGTCTCGTCAAAGGGATATTGGGGCACATCCAAATTTTGGACAGCCCTGCCACTCACTGCATATGTAATAACATGATAGGAGACCCACTGTTTAATAATGGGAGCAACAAAGCATAGCTGGCTGATGACTCTCTAAGAATAGTGAGGACCAACTGTTGTCCCTTTAAGAATATTACAGTCCGCATGATGGCCCTATAAAAATTTGTGACTTTGAGTCCCTCCTTCATAAATTAAATAGAATGTATCACACACCTCATGGCCAGCTAAGGTTGTAAAATGTTAAAATGACATTTCCCAGTGAATGCATTTGTCTTGGTTGAAAGCAATGCAAAAGTTGAAAAGCGCATCAAAAACGCTACATATCAACATAGCCCAAGGTGTGGAGGAGCATTTTTGTTTTTGTTTATTTATTTTGCCTTATATGAAGTCATAACCCCGGAAAAGATGTCCCTTAACATATTTCCCAGGAAAATCCATTACGGTTTTGTTTTTGTATGTTTTTTGGTGAGTCTGTAAAAGTGGCGTAAGACTCTGACAACATTGTTCACAGCAGAGATCTGGGAATCAGAAATGCTTCCAGGGCTCTTCCCCATGCTGTTCCCATGTCATTTGAGCACTGTTCCCATCGATTTCCGCAATTTCTAGTCCCGAGCATTCCAGTTTGCTCGACCCGAACAACGAGCACTCGAGCATTTTAGTGCTCACCCATCACTACATATGACTATGTGATATTTCAGATTTTCTTTTTTAATAAATTTGCAAAAATTACTACATTTCTATTTTTTTTTCAGTCAAGATGGGGTGCAGAGTTTACATTAATGAGAAAAAAATGAACATTTTTTAATTTACCAAATGGCTGCAATGAAACAAAGAGTGAACAATTTAAAGGGGTCTGAACAGAGGCGTAGCTAGGGTTTTGGTTCGGGGGGGTGAAACTTCTGAGTGGGCCCCCTAACCAGGTAACCCTGATTACAACTCGGTGACGCACCCTAACAGTGGAGGAGAACCTCAGCAGATGACCGTGCTGTTACTGAAGATAATCTCTATTTCAAGACCAACATTGATATTACTGCCATATGGTCAGTGGTAAATACCAGCCCTACAGAACATATAAGAGATCACAGCAGAGTTACAGATAGTGACTTACTGCTGACATCCTTTCTGATGGAATCGCTCACTTTTCTTGTCTTTTCCATCTGGCCCAGACCGACATGACAACTTCTTCCAGCAATGACTCACCTGCAGAGAATACAACAATGACACATTTCACATCTCATATTCCAGCCCCATCACCATCTATTCCCAACCTGCACAAACTCCTCCTCCTGCTGATACCCCAATACTGAGCCACTGCTGCCGTATGTGTCTCTATTACTGCACCTGATACCCCAATACTAAGCCACTGCTGCCGTATGTGTCCCTATTACTGCACCTAAAACCCCAATACTGAACTGCTGGCGCCGTATGTGTCCCTATTAGGGCTGAGCGACTTTTATTTTTATAGGATCGGGTCGGGTTTCACGAAACCCGACTTTCTCAAAAGTCGGGTCGAGTGAAATCGGCCGATCCTATAAAAAAGTCGGGGTCGGGGTCGGCCGAAACACGAAACCCAATGCAGTGCAATGGGATACTATGGTTCCCAGGGTCTGAAGGAGAGGAAACTCCTTCAGGCCCTGGGATCCATATTAATGTGTAAAATAAAGAATCAAAATAAAAAATATTGATATACTCACCCTCGGACGCGCCCTGGTACTAATCGGCAGGCTTTCTTCCTAAGAGTGAGCGCGTGAATGACCTGCGGTGACGTCGCGGCAAGTGATTGGTCGCGAGCGGTCACATGGACAAGCCGCGACATCATCTAAGGTCCTTCACGCGCTCATTCTTAGGAAGGAAGGCTGCCGGAAAGAAGCAGGGCACGTCCGAGGGTGAGTATATTCCTATTAGGTATCACTAGTCAAGGTAACCTGAGTTCCCCTATAACAATAAGTGCCCATTGCCCATTTCACATTGAATAATGTCCCGAGTCTGCCCCCCTGTACAGCTTCCCTATACACAGCATGATGCTCTCTTATACATACCATGATGCCTCCTCACTGTAATGCACCCCCACACAATATACTGACCCCTTAGTAGCCCCCAAACTGTTTGATGGCTACAGCACTGTATGACGGCCCCTTCACTGTAATCCCCACACTGTACGATGGCCCCCTCACTGTAATCTCCACACTGTATGATGGCCCACTAGATGGCCTCCATATAGTATAATGCACCAGATAGTCCTCAATATAGTATAATGCACTCCCCATAGGCAGACTCTATAGCACAAGGCAGCACCCATATGCAGACACTATAGCACATGGCAGCACCCCATAGGCAGACTCTATAGTATATGACAGCATTGCCATAAGCAGACCCTGTAGTATAAGACATCACCCAATAGGTAGACTCTAGTATAAGGCAGCACCCCATAGGCAGATCCTGTAGTATAAGATAGCACCCCATAGACAGACCTTGTAATAAAAGACAGCACCCCATAAGCAGACCCTGTAGTATAAGGCAGCACACCCATAAGCAGACCCTGTAGTATAAGGCAGCATCCCAATAGGCAGACCCTGTAGTATAAGACAGCACCCCCCTAGGCAGATCCTGTCGTATAAGGCAGCACCCCATAGGCATACCCTGTAGTATAAGGCAGTACCACATAGGCAGATCTTGTAGTACAAGACAGTACCCCTATATGCAGACCCTGTAAGTATAAGATAGTACCCCCATAGGCAGCCCGCATAAAAAAGTAAATACTCACCTCTCTTCCTCCTTGTTCCAGCGGTACTCCGAGCTCCCGCTCATCTCCTGACAGCGGGCGCCGGGTTGGTGACATCACCACGCCCACTGTCAGTGTCAGCATTGGTGATGTCAGACGCTGACAGGGGGGTGATGGGAGAAGGAGAGCGCATCAATGCGGTCAGCTGTATCGGCTAAATGCCGATACAGCTGACCTTGCGGTGATGGGTGTGGGGCCCAGTGCTGGCACAGGGCCCCCCCCTCTGCCTGCTCAGTGGCCCCATAGCGGCCAGGCGGCAGAGCAGGGAGACCAATTCTCCCAAGTTCTGCCGCAGAATATAACTGTATTAGCGCGATGCGCGCGCCGATACAGTTACAGTAGTGTAGCCCTGGGTGGGCCCCCCTGAGCTCTTGTCCCGGGGCGCTTGCACCCTCTGCCCCCCTGGTAGCTACGGTACTGGGTCTGAATACTTTCCGCACCCACTGTATATCTTCATGGTTGGGAAGTCCATCCCAATCTGGATGTATGTGTACGTCTAAGGGGTTAAGTAATTACAATGTAGTAAAAAACGGATGCTATATGGATGTTCTGTATGGAATCCATTTTTTCTGCATATGAATAGACTTGAATGTACTGCATGCTGTACAGATTAGCTCCACAAAAAGAATCACTTCATCTACACTGCCCCTTAGAATAACATTGGTCCAAGTGCTGTCAATGTGCTGTTTTTTCATGAAGAGCATTTGGAACACAAATACACTCATGTGAATCTTCCCTGACTTAAAGAGAATTTTCCAGATGGTCTGCATGAATAAAAAGATATGTACTACTTTGGTCTATTGTGTAGACAGAACTAGTCCATTTACTGTCATTGTCCAAAGTGTTCTCATCCTTGAAATTGTTCCAGAAAATGAAGTATTTCTCCCACAAAATAACTGCAATTACAACTTTTGTTATATACATGTTTTTTTCTTTGGTTGTATTGGAAGAACACAAAAAACTGAGGAAAAAAAAGACAAATTGCACATAGTTTCAAACAAAACCCCCAAAATGGGCAGGCCAAAATTGTTGGCACTTTTCCAAAATTGTAGGTAAACAACTTTGTTTCAAGCATGTGATGCTTGTTCAAATTCACCTGTGGATAGTAACAGGTGTGGGCAATATGAAAATCACACCGGAAACCAGATACAAAGTAGAGAAGATGACAAGATATTTGCTTTGTATGACTGTGTGTGCCACACTAAGAAAGAGGAGAGGTGTATAAGGACCTGAGAATTAAAATTGTTGAGCAATGTCAACAATCTCAAGGTTACAAGTCCATCTCCAGAGATCTAGATGTTTTCTTATCCACAGTGTGTAACATATTCAAGACGTTTACAACCCATGTCAATGAAGCTAATCTATCCGGAAATGGATGGCATAGAAAAATTAATGAAAGGTGGCAACGCAGATTAGTCTGGATAATGGATAAGCAGCCCCAATCAAGTTACAAGGAAATTCAAGGTGTCCTGCAGGCTTAGGGTGCATCAGTGTCAGCCCAAGCTATCTGTCAACATTTGAATAAAATGAAACTCTATAGCAGGAGTCCAGAGAAGACCCCACTGCGGACACAGCGACATAAAAAAGAGAAACTGCAGTTTGCCAAAATGTATGTGTATAAGATAGAATCTTTCTGGGAAAGCAGACATGAGACCAAGAGACATGTGGACACATGAGACCAAGAGAGCTTTTTAGTAACTCACATCATTCTACTGTTTGCCAAAAAGGGAATGAGGACTACAAGGAAAAGAACACAGTACCTACAGTCAGATATGGTGGAGGTTCAAAGATGTTTTGGGGTTGTTTTGCTGCCTCTGTCACTGGGTGTTTTGACTGTGTGCAATGCATCATGAAATCTGAAGATTACCAATGCCCAGAAAGCTGGGTTTGCATCCTATGTCATGGGTCTCACAGCAGGACAAAGACCCCAAACATACTTCAAGAAGCACAGAGAAATGGATGAAAACAACGAGCTGGATAGTTCTGAAGTCATCAGCAATGAGTCAGGGAATAAACCCATTGAACACCTGTGAAGAGATCTTAAAATTGCTGTTGGGAGACGGTAGCCTTCAAATATTAGAGACCTGGAGCAGTTTGCAAAAGAAGAGTGGTCCAAAATTACAGTTGAGTGGTGTAAGAATCTTGTTGATGTTTGTAGAAAGTGATTGATTACTGTTATTTATTTCAAAGGGTGTGCAATCAAAGATTAGGTTGAGAGTGTCAACAACTTTGTTCTGCCTATTTTCGAGATTTTGTGTGAAGTTATGACCAATTTGCCTTTTTTCTCTGTTTTTTATGTTGGTCCAATACAAACAAAGGAAATAAACATGTGCATAAGAAAACGTGGAATTGCAAAGATTTTTTTAGAGAAATACTTATTTTTCTGAAACAAGGGTGTCAACATTTTGGACTATGACTGTAAGTGAATGGGTCAGTAAAACAAAATAGACAGCACATGGATGGCATCCACATTCTGTCAATTTTCCACTAGCTGGTTGATAAGAGGTATCGGAGACCTCCATCAGTTTTTTTTTCGTTTACAAGAAAAAATAATTTCATCTAGACGGTAGAAATGGACACAAAAAATAACACATACAGAATGTTTGAATGGGGTGTTGGGCACAGGAAAATATACAACAGTGATTACAAATTTTGCCCAATTCAGCATCTTTGATATCACCAGCTGTGACCGCATGACTTCAATGAGAACAGTAGCCAATTAACATCTATAGAAAACAGGAAGAGATTTATTGACAACAGCTCAGGATCAACACATGCAGGCTACACAGATTTGCCGTTGTCAATTAGAGCATTTGTGGATTTTTACAATCACAATATGACATTGGTACAATCAACCATATGCATTATTATCCAGAAATCTACAAGAGATAGCAGAGATATTACACATCATGTTTGCAGATGAGAATTCACATGAAAATGTATGTTTTTTCACCAGTTTCCTATTATTCAATGATAATAAAAAATGATGATTAAAACCCATCATTAGGTGGAATTTTAAGCCGATATATCACATAATAAGATCTCACATTTCAATGTCACGATCTGCAAAGGAAGACTCCATATTCTCCTAATGTGAAAAATGACTGAATGAATGAATGTATGGTGAGATTATAATTAGAGATGAATGAATATTTCAATATTCAATTCGGATTATGTTCGCCGAATTTGCAATATTCGCCGATTAATTCATCGATAGAGTTGAGCATTGCGATACTGCAAATATCGGGTATCGGCCGATATTCGCTGTATCGGAATTCCGATACCGAGTTCCGACATTTTTGTGATATCGGAAATCCAAATTGGAAGTTCCTATAAGTTCCTAGGCGTGTGCGGTGCGTATGGTTCCCAGGGTCTGGAGGAGAGGAGACTCTCCTTCAGGCCCTGGGATCCATATTCATGTAAAAAATAAAGAATAAAAATAAAAAATATGGATATACTCACCCCTCCGACGGCCCCCGGCTCTCAGCGGTGCAACCGGCAGCCTCCATTCCTAAGAATGCAGTGTAGGACCTGCGATGACGTCGCGGTCTTGTGATTGGTCGCGTGACCGCTCATGTGACGGCGACGTCATCGAAGGTCCTTCACTCACTGCATTCTTAGGAACGGAGGCAGACGCTTGCACCGCTCAGGTCCAGGGTCCGTCGGAGGGGTGAGTATATCCATATTTTTTATTTTTATTCTTTATTTTTTACATGAATATGGATCCCAGGGCCTGAAGGAGAGTTTCCTCTCCTTCAGACCCTGGGAACCATCCAGGATAGCTTCCGATATTTGCGTCTCATTGACTTGTATTGGTATCGGGTATCGGTATCGGCGGTATCTGATATTTTTGGGATATCGGCCGATCCAATCCGATACCGATACTTTTGAATATCGGAAGGTATCGCTCAACACTATTCATCGAATATTCACCAAACATAGCCGAACACCATTATAGTCAATAGGAGGCAAAAACAAACGCATGCACAACACCTTAGAATGGCCCCAAATGCTACCAAAATACATCAAATGTGGGACAGGCACCAGGAAAGTGGCCTCGATTCACCCACAGTACAAATTGCAGCATGGAACTGCAGCAATCAGCCAGGCATGAGGTAACGGGGTCTGGGACAGCATTTACAGCTTTCCAATAAACATCAGAGTAAAATGAGGTGGGTGAGTGATCGGGGTAGGGCACCTCTGCTGGGAGCCCTGATAACATATGCAACACCTCTACCTGCTTTCATGCTGAGCCACACTAAGGTGGCAGAAATATCAGTTTTCTAGACAACCATTGTCAGAAAATATAAGGATAGTAACACGGATAGTTGAGTACAAGGAACTGGAGGCATGACTGTCTCCGAGGCCTACTGCTACAGGCAACATGCATGAAGGAGACCTAACCAGGAGTGGTCACATTTTGAAAAATTATTGGCAGACACCACAAAAGTGGCATCAATTTTACCACAGTAGAAATAGTCTAATAGGGACCAACAGGTCTTTCTCCACACCAATCAAGCAGATGAACACCCTACAAGGTGTGTTCACATTTAAAGAAATGAGGGCCTTACGCCACAGCAGTGGCATCAATTTCACCACAGTAGAAATAGTCTAATAGGGACAAACAGGTCTTTGTCTATACCCAATCCAGCAGATGGAAACTCAACCATGAGTGTTCACATTTCCAAAAATTATTTGCAGATACCACCAAAGTGGCAACAATTTCACCACAGTAAAAATAGTAAAATAGGGACCGACAGGTCTTTCACTACACTCAGTCCAGCAGATGGACACCCAGCATGGAGTGTTCACATTTTAAAAAATGAGGGCCTGCCACCACCAAAGTGGATTAACTGTCACGAGAATAGAAATAGTATAATTGGGACCAACACGTCTTCCACTACATCACACAGCAAAACAGCAGATGTAGACCAACCATGACTGTTCACAATTCCACAAATTTGTGTTAACATCATCAGCAGCCACAGAAGCGACACTAAAGATATCACGGAGTGCAGATATGTGACATTAAAGGGAACCTGTCACCACGTTTTTGGAAGATGGGATAAAAATAGCGTTAAATAGGGGCAGAGGTGGGCGTTACATTAGTGTGTTTGTTATGCGTTTATTACCCACCTAAGTTGCCGAAATACCTTTGCAAAGTCTCCGTTTTCGCCTGTCAATCAGGCTGGTCTGGTCAAAAGGGCGTGTTGTCTTCCCCCAGATTTTGCGTCGTTTTCCGTTGGTGGCGTAGTGGTGTGCGCATGCCCAAGGTCCCGAATCCTCTGCCAGGGGATTTAAAAGAGCGCACTGTTCGTTATTTCATTGGTGATCAGTGGGCGCGGCCATCTTCCTTTGGCCGCGCGTGCGCAGAAGCGGCGCTCTGCTGGCCGCGGCTTCAGGAAAATGGCCGCCGTGATATCCATCTGCGCACGCGCGGCATCCCGCGGCCATTTTCCTGAAGCTGCGGCCAGCAGAGCGCCGCTTCTGCGCACGCGCGGCCAAAGGAAGATGGCCGCGCCCACCGATCACCAATGAAATAACGAACAGCACGCTCTTTTAAATCCCCTGGCAGAGGATTCGGGACCTTGGGCATGCACACACCACTACGCCACCAACGGAAAACTACGCAAAATCTGGGGGAAGACAACACGCCCTTTTGACCAGACCAGCCTGATTGACAGGCGAAAACGGAGACTTTGCAAAGGTATTTCGGCAACTTAGGTGGGTAATAAACGCATAACAAACACACTAATGTAACGCCCATCTCTGCCCCTATTTAACGCTATTTTTATCCCATCTTCCAAAAACGTGGTGACAGGTTCCCTTTAATGCATCACACTAAAAAATGCAATATCACTTAGTCTGTACAGTCTGCGATTGGGATGCAAAAGTCCTTGGAGATCCATGACTTGTTCATCTTAATTAATGTTAGGCGGTCAACACTTTCAAGGGACAACCATATGCGCTTATCCGTCAGGACACCACCAGCAGCGCTGAAGAGTCATTTTGAGAGAATGCTGGCTGCCAGGCACGATAAAATGTCCAAGGCATGTGAGACGAGCTCAGGCCACTCCTCCATTTTGGAAGACCAAAATGGGAAAGGTTCCAAACCCTTCCTGATGCTATTGATATTTAGTTCTAGATAATCCTGTGCCAAACTCTCCATTCATTAAACACGTGTAAGACTTGGCCTCTGTTGTGCTGATGCACGAGTTGGTCTAAAAAAGTGTCAAAGGACTCACACAAATTGCATCTTTCACGTCCACCACTACTGCAGGTGCTGCTGCTAATGTTTTGGCATTGACGAATTGACGGGCCGGAGGTTTGAAGTCTACAGCTGTGATGCGAACTGTTTGCTTCACTGCTGTCTTGGGGAAAAGCTCTCTTAAGGTTGTATGTAAAGCGTTTCGATAAATACTACAGCATTTGTGGGTCCCTTACTAGGGCAGGAATAATCTGGCAAAATTTGGTTTTATAACATGGATCTAATAAAGGGGCAACTCAGTAGTCAGCATTTCTTTATAATCATTACTATGCGGGGATAATGTTGCAGATAGTGCAGCAAGAAGGCTCTCATATATCAATCTCTACCATGAGGTCTGAGCCCATGCTGTGTTGGTAGCTGGGGAACAATGAGGTGCATTTCCTCCGTCCCCTTCCACTAACCCCAAACAACAGAGAGGGGATGATTATCCTCTTCATTCGACAGTTGCTCACCCATCACCCTTTCCTCCTCCATTTGTTCCTCGGATCCTGCACCTTCAATAACAGTTTGTCTGTTAACATCACCAGGCCCTCTCGATCGCAGTACTCCACCATCCCTTGGCACCTGCTTCTGTGACGACAGTCTTGAACTTCAAGATAAGTTATCCCTGATGCAGCCTCCTTTGCTTCCTCCTCTCCTTCTGGGACCACCATCACCTCCTGCAGGCTTTTCAAAGTCTGCTCCAGCATATAAATGACTGGAGCAGTGAAGCTGATGATGGCATCACCAGCGCTAACCATTTTAGTAGCCATTTCAAAACTGTGCAGAAGGGTGCAGAGGTCCTTAATCTGTGCACACACTGTAAAAGTGATGTGTGCCACCTCTGTACTGCGTTGATCCAGGCTATGCGACATGACATACTGCAGAAAAGATGTCCCTTAACATATTTCCCAGGAAAATCCATTACGGTTTTGTTTTTGTATGTTTTTTGGTGAGTCTGTAAAAGTGGCGTAAGACTCTGACAACATTGTTCACAGCAGAGATCTGGGAATCAGAAATGCTTCCAGGGATCTTCCCCATGCTGTTCCCATGTCATTTGAGCACTGTTCCTATCGATTTCCGCAATTTCTAGTCCTTTTGCAGACTGCCGCAAAAATGCTTGAGTTTTCCATAGACTTACATTGGGCTCATTGCTCGGGTTGAGAACCCGAGCATTCCAGTTTGCTCGACCCGAACAACGAGCACTCGAGCATTTTAGTGCTCACCCATCACTACATATGACTATGTGATATTTCAGATTTTCTTTTTTAATAAATTTGCAAAAATTACTACATTTCTATTTTTTTTTCAGTCAAGATGGGGTGCAGAGTTTACATTAATGAGAAAAAAATGAACATTTTTTAATTTACCAAATGGCTGCAATGAAACAAAGAGTGAACAATTTAAAGGGGTCTGAACAGAGGCGTAGCTAGGGTTTTGGTTCGGGGGGGTGAAAATTCTGAGTGGGCCCCTAACCAAGTAACCTTGATTACAACTCGGTGACGCACCCTAACAGTGGAGGAGAACCTCAGCAGATGACCGTGCTGTTACTGAAGATAATCTCTATTTCAAGACCAACATTGATATTACCGCCATATGGTCAGTGGTAAATACAAGCCCTACAGAACATATAAGAGATCACAGCAGAGTTACAGATAGTGACTTACTGCTGACGTCCTTTCTGATGGAATCGCTCACTTTTCTTGTCTTTTCCATCTGGCCCAGACCGACATCACAACTTCTTCCAGCAATGACTCACCTGCAGAGAATACAACAATGACACATTTCACATCTCATATTCCAGCCCCATCACCATCTATTCCCAACCTGCACAAACTCCTCCTCCTGCTGATACCCCAATACTGAGCCACTGCTGCCGTATGTGTCTCTATTACTGCACCTGATACCCCAATACTAAGCCACTGCTGCCGTATGTGTCCCTATTACTGCACCTAAAACCCCAATACTGAACTGCTGGCGCCGTATGTGTCCCTATTACTACACTTGATACCCCAATACTGAGCCGCTGGCGCCATATGTGTCCCTATTACTGCACCAACTGTGTGTTTCTCTGAGCCTTCTAAATTCAAAAGCATCTCTCTATAATATAGTAATGCCGGGTGCAAGTGCCCTAGAAAACAGTGCCCACATTTTGCCCCCTAGAAAGTAGTATTGCCCTGTGTGCCCCATTAATAGTCAAGGTAACCTGAGTTCCCCTATAACAATAAGTGCCCATTGCCCATTTCACATTGAATAATGTCCCGAGTCTGCCCCCCTGTACAGCTTCCCTATACAGAGCATGATGCTCTCTTATACATACCATGATGCCTCCTCACTGTAATGCACCCCCACACAATATACTGACCCCTTAGTAGCCCCCAAACTGTTTGAAAAATTATTGGCAGACACCACAAAAGTGGCATCAATTTTACCACAGTAGAAATAGTCTAATAGGGACCAACAGGTCTTTCTCCACACCAATCAAGCAGATGAACACCCTACAAGGTGTGTTCACATTTAAAGAAATGAGGGCCTTACGCCACAGCAGTGGCATCAATTTCACCACAGTAGAAATAGTCTAATAGGGACCAACAGGTCTTTGTCTATACCCAATCCAGCAGATGGAAACTCAACCATGAGTGTTCACATTTCCAAAAATTATTTGCAGATACCACCAAAGTGGCAACAATTTCACCACAGTAAAAATAGTAAAATAGGGACCGACAGGTCTTTCACTACACTCAATCCAGCAGATGGACACCCAGCTTGGAGTGTTCACATTTTAAAAAATGAGGGCCTGCCACCACCAAAGTGGATTAACTGTCACGAGAATAGAAATAGTATAATTGGGACCAATACGTCTTCCACTACAGCACACAGCAACACAGCAGATGTAGACCAACCATGACTGTTCACAATTCCACAAATTTGTGTTAACATCATCAGCAGCCACAGAAGCGACACTAAAGATATCACGGAGTGCAGATATGTGACATTAATGCATCACACTAAAAGATGCAATATCACTTAGTCTGTACAGTCTGCGATTGGGATGCAAAAGTCCTTGGAGATCCATGACTTGTTCATCTTAATTAATGTTAGGCGGTCAACACTTTCAAGGGACAACCATATGCGCTTATCCGTCAGGACATCACCAGCAGCGCTGAAGAGTCATTTTGAGAGAATGCTGGCTGCCAGGCACGATAAAACGTCCAAGGCATGTGAGACGAGCTCAGGCCACTCCTCCATTTTGGAAGACCAAAATGGGAAAGGTTCCAAACCCTTCCTGATGCTATTGATATTTAGTTCTAGATAATCCTGTGCCAAACTCTCCATTCATTAAACACGTGTAAGTCTTGGCCTCTGTTGTGCTGGTGCACGAGTTGGTCTAAAAAAGTGTCAAAGGACTCACACAAATTGCATCTTTCACGTCCACCACTACTGCAGGTGCTGCTGCTAATGTTTTGGCATTGACGAATTGACGGGCCGGAGGTTTGAAGTCTACAGCTGTGATGCGAACTGTTTGCTTCTCTGCTGTCTTGGGGAAAAGCTCTCTTAAGGTTGTATGTAAAGCGTTTCGATAAATACTACAGCATTTGTGGGTCCCTTACTAGGGCAGGAATAATCTGGCAAAATTTGGTTTTATAACATGGATCTAATAAAGGGGCAACTCAGTAGTCAGCATTTTTTATAATCATTACTATGCGGGGAACATGTTGCAGATAGTGCAGCAAGAAGGCTCTCATATATCAGGCTCTACCATGAGGTCTGATCCCATGCTGTGTTGGTGGCTGGGGAACAATGAGGCGCATTTCCTCTGTCCCCTTCCACTAACCCCAAACAACAGAGAGGGGATGATTATCCTCTTCATTCGACAGTTGCTCGCCCATCACCCTTTCCTCCTCCATTTGTTCCTCGGATCCTGCACCTTCAATAACAGTTTGTCTGTTATCATCACCAGGCCCTCTCGATCGCAGTACTCCACCATCCCTTGGCACCTGCTTCTGTGACGACAGTCTCGAACTTCAGGATAAGTTATCCCTGATGCAGCCTCCTTTGCTTCCTCCTCTCCTTCTGGGACCACCATCACCTCCTGCAGGCTTTTCAAAGTCTGCTCCAGCATATAAATGACTGGAGCAGTGAAGCTGATGATGGCGTCACCAGTGCTAACCATTTTAGTAGCCATTTCAAAACTGTGCAGAAGGGTGCAGAGGTCCTTAATCTGTGCACACACTGTAAAAGTGATGTGTGCCACCTCCGTACTGCGTTGATCCAGGCTATGCGACATGACATACTGCGTCAGGGCTCGATACTGCTGCCACAGTCGCTGCAACATGTGCAGAGTGGAATTCCATTGTGTCAGCACATCGCATATCACCCTGTTAACTGGCATGGACAAAGACCTCTGTATCGATGCAAGTCAATGAGCAGAGAAGTGCGAACGGTGGAAATGAGCACACGGCTTACGTGCTTTCTGGAGCAGGTCACCCAGTCCAGGATAATGGCTGAAAAAATGTTGCACCACCAGTTGAGGAAGTGAGCCATGCAAGGCACGTGTGTGAGCTTGCTTCACCGTAGGGCCACCACCAGGTTCACACCATTATCAGACATGGCTTTCCTGGATGCTTGATTAGCGGAGACAGCCATTGATCAAATTCAGCCTGGAGAGCTGTCCACAAATCTTCAGCTGTATGAATGCGGTCTCCAAGGCATATCAATTTTAAGACTGCCTGATTGCGGTGAGCCTGGGCTGCGCAGTACGGAGGTGGTGAGGGTTCGCTATGCACTGTTAGATCTCGGGTCTCATGAAGGCAGAGGTTGAGGGTGCAGGTGAAGGCCCTAAAGGAGACAGAGGAGGAACAAGCAGTGGAGGAAGTATTAAGTTTAGAGGTATGGTCTGAAAGCCTTGGGGATTCCAAGATTTGTGGAGCAGCGCCTTTCCCCACTGCCGCCAGAGTCACCCAGTGCCCAATCAGCGAGATGTAATGCCCTTGGCCATGCTTACTCGTCCACGTGTCTGTGGTGAAATGCACCCTCAAGTATAGAGATGGCTAGCACACGACTGAGGGAAGTAAGGTGCTAGTGAACGAGAAATAATCCCATCAATATGTACAAGTCTATAATCACTGCACACTTTGCGACAAAATTTATGCTTCAAGAAAAATTGCGTTTATTGCACGTGAAAAGGCGACAAGTACGACGTTTCGGCCACTCTGTGGCCTTGATCACTGTGTCGCTAGAAAAAATGAAAACAGATATACATAAGATTTACATTATATACACTATATACAATATTTACAAAAGCAGCCCTATATGGCATAATAGGCATAATAAGGGATTGAAGCCATGTCAGAAAGACTAGTGACTTGGGGTATAGCCTATATGGGGACCCTTGAACCAGTATGGGACACCAGCTAGAGACACAAGAGAGAGATGGATGTTGTTTCAAGGAGACCAGTTAAAGTATTAAGGTCTATCTAGATCTAGATGGTAAGACAGGAGCTACAGAACAATAGAGAGTGATATGGGGACATACCGTAGTAGAGGTGCTTCACTAAGTTATGCTCGTACGTCCAGGATAGGCATGGGCCAGTTATGGCACGTATAACCTGGTAAGGGTGATGGATGCAAATTACAATCAAATAACCGCAGTCTGATATATTTTCTAAATGTGCGGAGGCAGTATCCAGTACTTGTGGTGAGTTACAGTCCAATGTTATGGGGATAAGGTGTACTAGAGTACTGTGATAAGAGTAATGTGAGTAATGACCACAGTTTAAAGTCCAGCTCGTGCTGAGGCCACAGTGGGGATGTTGAAAACTATATACTAATGTATATAGATGGTGCGTTATGTGGTAAGCGCAAGTTGGAGGATATAGTTACCCTTAGGTTAGGGCTGCACAGACCTAGATAGTGAGTGCGCCCCCTTTGGTTAGACGTGGTAGCAGGGCTGCATGAGCCTGGAATATATTTGTGTGCCACTGCAATAAAGTAAAGCGCATGGTGATCAATATAGTGAGATCTTGGGCAATGGTTAATTGTGACATCAACCAGTACTTACATGGTGGCCGGATCCGGAATCGTACGTGAGTAGTGGAGTGGAAGGGCTGGCACAACCGTTCCTTAGCAGTGGGAAGCCTGGGAGGACACAGGCTGAGCGCTCATTTATAGCGCTCATAGGTCCGGTGACCGGAAGTGGGTAAACAGCAGGCACCTGCGCTGTGGAGTCATATCCACGCTGGTGTATCAGGTGTTGCCAGGAAACGCCGGCGCTTGCGCAATGAGACATAAAGCTCAAACCGAGCTATAGAGATGAAGAGCGTAGGCGCATGCGCAGTGTGCGGTAGGCGTGCCTGCTTATGTTGTGGTGACCATGGTAATGTTAGTACTACGCAGAGAAGAGAGGAGGGAAAGAAAGAGAAACCTAGAACTTGTTGAGGAGGTGGCCCTAAAGATTAGGGGACTAACATTGAATACCTCTTTATAAGAGTAAACATGTGTACACAGGACACAGCAAAAGCATGGATACATATCTGGGGCATGGTCAATTGAGTCATTTGTACATCAAGCATTCAAATGCAGCAATAAAAGAACATAATACATCAATGACAGTCGTTGGGGTAATTCAAATGGAGGTTACGGATAAATGAAACAAAAATAAATGCAGTAAGTTAAATCATAAATGTAATATACACTCCAATGAAAAAATAAATTGACATAAATAAAAAGAAGAATAAGCAAATAATAAATGAAAAAGCAGTTGGACTAATTTCAATGGTAAACATGGATGAAACACTGAGTAAATGAAACCAAATGTAATAAATCATAAAAGTAATATAATAATTTGGATGAAATACTGAGTAAATGAAACAAATTAGATGAAATAAATCATAAAAGTAATATAATAATGTAGGAGTCCAAACCATAAAACGAGAAGGGGGGAGAGAAAGAAAAATGAAAAATGAAAGGAAAAAAGAAGGGGGGAGGTGAAAAGGTGTTCTGAAGTTCAATCTTACCCAATCATAGTGTGTCACAGAGATACGTAGATTAAGAAGAATTAGTTCATCTATGGAGAAAAGACAAGGTATTATACTAACCAATCTATATCACGGTTAAGGCCTTTGGGGTGAAGTGTGTCAAGGGTGTAGATCCAATATGTTTCCCGCTGTTTCAACATTTGGATATGGTTACCACCCCTTCTTGGTCTAGGGACCCTTTCTAACACCTGAAATCTGAGTTGGGCTACATTATGTCTGGCCTCTTTAAAATGTGCTGGTAGGGGCAACCATGTTTTTTTGCACCTGATTGTGGATTTGTGAGCATAAATCCTGTCCCTGATGGCCTGGGTCGTCTCGCCCACATACAGCAGGCCACAGGGACACTTAATGATGTAGATCACGAAGTTAGATTCACAGGTGTAATAATCCCTTATCTGGTAAGATTTGCCCGTTCTTGGGTGGACCACCTCGTTGCCTTTAATTATATTGGAGCAACACATACAGCTGAGACAAGGGAATGTACCTGTCCTTCTCTGGCCACTCAAAGTTCTAGTGCCTATTGGTTTTCCTGATCCCAGGTCAGCCCGGACCACCCTGTCTTTGATGTTTTTGGGACGTCTTGTCATCAGTGGAGGATTCCTGAAGATGTTAATGTTAGGGTATGCCCTATGTAAGAGAGGCCAGTGCCTTCGGATCAGATTATGGACCCTGAGCATGGAGGGGTGATGATAGTGGACGAACGGTACCCTAGCAGTTTTATTGGTCATGATTGGACAGGTCGTATTTTCATTGAGTGCCCTCATGGACTCTGTCTCAAGAAGCTGTGCTGGATAGTCCCGGGCCCTGAACCTCATAGACATTTCATTTATTCTTGTTTCCCTTGTGGTGGGATTGGAAACTATCCTTGAAACCCTTCTAAATTGAGATCTTGGGAGACTGTTTTTAGTGGCCCGGGGATGACAGCTGCTATATAGAAGTAGGCTATTACAGTCTGTGGGTTTGGTATAGATGTCCGTACTTAATATGCCCATCTGGTCCTTAATGACCCTGGTGTCCAGAAATGTGACCATATCCACTTGGTACATAATTGTGAATGACAATTCTGGTCTGATGGTATTTATATGGTTGCAGAATTCAAGAAGACTTGTTTGGTCTCCTTGCCAAATGCAGAAAATGTCATCGATGTACCTATACCAGGCAAGTGCCTGGTCTTGGAAGGTGGTATTACAGTAAATATGGTCTCTTTCAAAACGATCCATGTAAAGATTGGCATAAGCTGGCGCTACATTAGACCCCATGGCGGTCCCGCATGTCTGTACATAGAAATCGTCTTCAAAGAGGAAATAGTTTTCCCTTTAAGACCAGGTCAAGTAGATCCAGGCACAACTGTTGTGATCCACTGTCAATATTGGCTTCCTGTAAAGTAAGCCATACCGCATCAATCCCCTTGTCATGGGCGATAGATGTATACAGACTGTTTACGTCCAGGGTACATAGAATACTATCAGGTGGAACCTGCTTGATCGCGTGTAGTTTTTGCAAAAAGTCTCCTGTGTCTAAGAGGAAAGATTTGGTACCTCGAGTATATGGTGTGAGAATTTTCTCAAGAAAAATTGAGAGAGGATTGAGGATAGAATCCGTGGATGCTACAATCGGGCGGCCCGGTGGGTTTTGAAGGTTTTTGTGTATCTTCGGAAGTATGTATATCACAGGTGTGACCGGATGGTGATTTAGTAAATACGTCCTAGTTTTGTTATCGATGGTCTTAAGATCAAGGTGTCTATCCAGAACCGACGTGATTTTATGCCGAATTGAGAATGTGGGATCATTCTGTACCTTTCTGTATGTGTTGATATCGGAAAGTTGTCTCTTAATTTCTGATATGTAGTAGCTCCTGTTCATAATCACGATGGCGCCCCCCTTGTCCGCCGGTTTTATGACAATGTTTTTATTGTCTGAGAGTTTCTAGGGCTCGTTTCTCTACAGAATTGAGGTTATGGCGGACAGGGAGGAAGCCAAGGCGATGGTCGTGGATAGTTTGTTTAATGTCCCTATCGAGGAGATTGATGAAGGTTTCAACCGCGTGATTGGTTTTTGGTGGCATAAAATTGCTAGGGGTACGCAGTCCCAGAGTCTCAATAGAGATTTTGGGATCTACGTCACGATTTGGTATTGTGCCTACTGTGTTGGTATTGAGTTGGGAGGTGGCATCAAAGTGAACCTTAAGTCTAATGTTTCTATAGAAACGATGGAGGTCTTTCTCAAGTTGGAAAGAGTCCCACCTGGGTGTGGGGCAAAAGGATAAGCCCATATTTAACACCTTGAGTTCAGTAGGGGAAAGAGAATAGTCAGAAATATTAACTACTTTGTTTGGACTCCTACCTTCGACCGGAGCGTCATCTGGTGGTCCGCGTACTTTTTTCTTTGCCCTCCGTATTGGCGTGTGTTTGTTCCTAAAAAAACCGAAGGTCTCGTGGTGTGAAGGCCGCCAGTATCGCTTCCAGAGCCCGGTGAAGAGTCCCTCCGCAGCCGAGGAGCCCCCTGAGGGGTGATTGCCTCCTGCTGGTCGGCGAAATCTTGCCCGTTGTCATCTGAAATGCACCCTGGCAGACAGATTTTGTCAAGGAATGGGTGATGTTTTCTGCGACATGCTGGTGTGGCGCAAGCATAGCTTTCTTAGAAAAATAATGGCGATTGGGTAATTGGTACTGGGGGACTGCGACGGCCATCAGCTTTCGGATACCATCGGCATCCACCAGCCAGAAAGGCAGCATTTCTGTGCCAGCAAATTGGAGATGGTGGAGTTCAACCTCTTAGCTTTGTCATGCACAGGAGGAAACAATCTTTTCCGTAACCACAACTGCAGAACCATGGGCTGGCTGCAATGCTGTGAGAGGTGAGTATGGTGCTGGACTGTGAGAAAGGTACAGGCGGAAATGTTACTGTAGATTGTGAAACTTGTGGTGTGATCATTCTCTAAGATCGGTCAAAAACAGCAGGCATGTCCACTTTCGTTAGAGCTTTAGGTAGCCTCTCAGTCAGCGTGACTTGATCGGGTGAAGAACCCGAGGTTAAGTGGTCAAAAACCTGTGTCTCAATAGTTGGCACGGTAACAGAGGAGGAGGAAGAAGCAGCAGATGTGATTCATGGGGCTGATGGTGGTTGATGTCCACTGGTCTGCATTTTTGCACAATGGGATTCCCACACTAAAGCATGTTGATTGCTCATGTGAAGGTTCATTCACGTAGTAATCAAATTATTGCAGTTTTTACCTCAACTCAGTTTTTTTGCAAAGTTGGAAGATTAGGTAAGTTGGCTCATCCTTTGCAGTGTTAAAAAAGGCCCAGGCTTTGCAACCCTTGCCACCCCTGAGAGCTGCAGACTAGCGGATGCTGCTGGTCAGAGGCACAGTTGTGGCTGAGAATGCATCCCTCGTCGTGGCTACATCACTACGTGTCTGCGACAGATGACGCAATGTAACCTCCTCATCTTCCTCCTCAGATGACCTACTGAGCTGTGTGCTTCTATGTTCACGCCAACTGGGATCTAACACTTCATCATCATCCTCAGTGTTATCACATTCCTGGCCATTGGCGTCACTCTCCTCCTCTTCTTGCCCTGACAGCGCAGTACAATGTGCATGAGCCTCAGGTATCTGAGTCTCATCAGGATCACCTCCCCCAGGGGTTAACATCTGATGACGAGGGTCAGGATGCTGTTGGGACTGTACTTCTTCCTGCCCCGGATCCAAGCAAAAAAAAATTTGGGTGTTGGTGCAGATTTCCTCATCTTGACTCTGTAAAGCTTTTGAGTACACTTCTGATGAACATGGCATAGAATGTGTGAACAGCTCTTCAGAATCACCCATCTGTGGTACAGTCAGTTGAACATTTGGATAGTTGGGATGCAGGGGGGAAGCAAGGGGAATATGGGTGTCACATCTGTGGACTGTACTAGCTGTGATGTTGAGGTGGAGGAAGATGAGGAGAGGCCACTTAAAGCTGCACTTGCCATCCACTCGAATACATGCGCTTTCTGGACATCATTGATAAGGTGTACCACTGTGCGTCTGCCAAAGAAAGGTAGTGGTGTAGCCTGTCCAGTAACATAAGTTATCAGTTGTCTTGTCGCGTTTGGAGAGCCCCTGATGTGCCTAAGCATTGAAACCCCCCACAAGTGACACCATTTTGGAAAGTAGACCCCCTAAGGAACTTATTTTGTGTGGTGAGCACTTTAACCCATAAAGTGCTTCACAGAAGATTATAATGTAGAGCTGTGAAAATAAAAAATTATATTTTTTCACAAAAATGATTTTTTCGCCCCCAATTTTTTATTTTCCCAAGGGTAACAGAAGAAACTTGAACCACAAAAGTTGTTGTGCAATTTGTCCTGAGTACGCTGATACCCCATATGTGGGGGTAAACCACTGTTTGGGCGCATGGCAGAGCTCGGAAGGGAAGGAGCGTCATTTAACTTTTCAATGCAAACTTGACTGGAATTGAGATGGGACGCCATTTCGCGTTTGGACATCCCCTGCTGTGTCTAAACATTGAAACCCCCACAAGTGACACCATTTTGGAAAGAAGACCACCTAAGGAACTTATCTAGATGTGTTGTGAAAACTTTGAACGTCCAAGTGTTTCACTACAGTTTATAACGCAGAGCCGTGAAAATAAAAATTCTTTTTTTTCCACCAAAATTATTTTTTATCCCCCAGTTTTGTATTTTCCCAAGGGTAATAAGAGAAATTGGACAGCAAAAGTTGTTGTGCAATTTGTCCTGAGTACACTGATACCCCATATGTAGGGGGGAACCACCGTTTGGGCGCATGGCAGAGCTTGGAAGAGAAGGAGCTCCGTTTGGAATGCAGACTTAGATGGAATGGTCTGCAGGCGTCACATTGCAATTGCAGAGCCCCTGATGTACCTAAACAGTAGAAACCCCCCACAAGTGACCCCATGTTGGAAACTAGACCCCCAAGGAACTTATCTGGATGTGTTGTGAGAACTTTGAACCCCCAAGTGTTTCACTACAGTTCATAACGCCGAGCCGTGAAAATAAAAAATATTTTTTTTCCACACAAATTATTTTTTAGCCCCCAGTTTTGTATTTTCCCAGGGGTAAAAGGAGAAATTGGACCCCAAAAGTTGTTGTCCAATTTGTCCTGAGTACGCTGATACCCCATATGTTGGGGAAAACCCGTTTGGGCACACAGGAGAGCTCGGAAGGGAAGGAGCAGTTTTACTTTATCAACGCAGAATTGGCTGGAATTGTGATCGGATGCCATGTTGCGTTTGGAGAGCCCCTGATGTGCCTAAACAGTGGAAACCCCCCAATTCTAACTGAAACCCTAGCCCAAACACACCCCTAACCCTAATCCCAACCCTAATACCAACTGTAAATGTAATCCAAACCCTAACTTTAGCTCCAACCCTAACCCTAACTTTAGCCCCAACCCTGACTTTAGCCCCAACCCTAACCCTAACTTTAGCCCCAACTCTAACCCTAACTTTAGCCCCAACCCTAACCCCAACCCTAACCCCAACCCTAACTTTAGCCCCAACCCTAACCCTAACTTTAGCACCAACCCTAACCCTAACTTTAGCCCAAACCTTAACCCTAACTTTAGCCCCAACTCTAACCTTAACCCTAACCCCAACTCTAACTTTAGCCCTAACCCTAACTTTAGCCCTAACCCTAACCTCAACTTTAGCCCCAACCCTAACACTAACTTTAGCCCCAACGCTAACCCTTACTTTAGCCCCAACCCTAACCCTAACTTTAGCCACAACCCTAACTTTAGCCACAACCCTAACCTTAGCCCCAACCCTAACCCTAACTTTAGCCCCAACCCTAACTCCAACTTTAGCCCCAACCATAACCCTAACCCTAATGGGAAAATGGAAATAAATACATTTTTGTAAAAAATTTATTTTTCCCTAACTAAGGGCGCGATGAAGGGGGGGTTTGATTTACTTTTATAGTGCGTTTTTATGATTGGCAGCCGTCACACACTAAAAGACGCTTTTTATTGCAAAAAATAGTTTTTGCGTCTCCACATTTTGAGAGCTATAATTTTTCCATATTTTGGTCCAAAGAGTTATATGAGGTCTTGTTTTTGCGGTATGAGTTGATGTTTTTATTGGTACCATTTTCGGGCACTTGACATTTTTTGATCGTTTTTTATTCCGATTTTTGTGAGGTAGAATGAACAAAAACCAGCTATTCATTAATTTCTTTTGAGGGGGACGCTTATACCATTCCACATTTGGTAAAATTGATAAAGCAGTTTTATTCTTCGGGTCAGAACAATTACAGCAATACCTCATTTATATCATTTTTTTATGTTTTGGCGGTTTTACACGATAAAAACTATTTTATACAAAAATATATATATTTTTGCATCGCTTTATTCTGAGGACTATAACTTTCTTATTTTTTCATTGATGATGCTGTCTGGTGGCTCATCTTTTGTGGGACAAGATGATGTTTTCAGCAGTACCATGGTTATTTTTATCCGTCTTTTTGATCGCGTGTTATTCCACTTTTTGTTTGGCGGTATGATAATAAGGCGTCGTTTTTTGCCTTGTTTTTTTTTTTTTTTTTTTTTAACGGTGTTCACTGAAGGGGTTAACTAGTGGGACAATTTTATAGGTCGGGTCGTTATAGATGCGGCGATACTAAATATGTGTACTTTTATTGTTTCTTTTATTTAGATAAAGAAATTTATTTCATGGAACAATATATTTTTTTTTTTTTCTTTATTTAGGAAATGTTTTTTTTTTTTACACATGTAAATATTTTTTTTTTACTTTTTTGCATTGCCCCAGAGGGGACATCACATTATAGTGACAGATCACTGATGTGACACTTTGCAGTGCAGTGTGTCAGATCAGCGATCACACAGGAACTGAAGCAGGCTTGCCGGCACCTGCTCTGAGCAGGCGCTTGCAAGCCACATCCCTGCAGGACCCGGAAGGCCCCCGTGGCCATTTTGGATCTGGGCCTGCAGGGAGGAGGAGGTAGGAGACCCTCAGAGCAACGCGATCACATCGCGTTGCTCTGAGGATCTCAGGGAAGCACGCATGGAGCCCCCTCCCTGCGCGATGCTTCTCTGTGCCGCTGGAACACTGCGATCATCTTTGATTGCAGTGTGCTAGGGTTAATGTGAGAGGAGCAGTCCGTGACTGCTCCTGGCACATAGTGCTGGATGTCAGCTGCGATAGTCAGCTGACACCCGGCCCCGATCGGCCACGCTCCCCCCCCATGAGCACGGCTGATCAGTGATGACATACTATCCCATCGGTGGTTATACGGGCCCATACAACCTCGATGGGATAGTACGTCAGATGTCAGAAAGGGGTTTATGTGCCTTAGGTCTGCAGACAGGTTCATATCACCGCCACAAATTGACTAACTGGGATACAGCAGGCTGTTTCACATTTAGCAACAGAAAAAATTATAACTTTTTTAATGGGCGTTATGTCTGCAGACAGTTTTATTTCACATTGGCACTAAATTACAAGGTGGGATACAGCAGGCTGTTTTATATTTTTTCACTAGCTACTTGTGAATTAGAATGCTATGCTCATGCATGGATCACAATAGAAGCAGTGCACAACACGTGCCCTGCTGAATTTGTTTGTGCACCTTAGTATAGCCAAAAAAGAAAAAAGTGCTGGAAGGTAAATTTAACACCCACACTAGACACTAGCTACTGTACCTACAGTATCTGACTGATATATAACCACCTATCTAACTAGCTACAAGGTTGGATACAGCAGGCTTTTCCACATTTAGCTACTGAAAAAATATCATTTAGAATGCTATACTTGTGCATGCAGCACTACAGAAGCAGTGCAGAACACACTTGTAGGACTTGTGCTCTGCTGGCTTTGTCTGAGAACCTCAGTTATGCACCCCCCCAAAAAAAAAAAAATATGGAAGGTAAATTTTACAGCCACACTAGACACTAGCTACCTACAGTATCTGTAGTATGCACACATAAAGTTAGGAAAAAAAATGACTGCTGTGCTTACAAGAACGCTGCGACTCTGGGCTCTGCAAACCCCCTTCCCTCATCAAACACGTGCCAAACGCTCATGATGCACTATCGTTGCTAAAGTGCAGGAAATATTTTGGTGGTAACGCAAATATTTTCCCACACTTTTACTGAATGTTACTGATTTTGTACCGATTTTATGAAATTTTGCTCGGATTTACGATTACAAATCTAAATGTGCCATATTTGTGCTGAATTTATGTTTGGCGATCGTTTTCCAAACAAATTCACTCATCTCTAATTACAATCATTGAAAAAAGTACAGTAATCCACATAAACTGGCTTCTGGATATTAATACTTCACAGTTAAACGAACTGCACATGAGAATATAAAGAAACAAAAATTGACAAACAGGCAGACTTGTTTGGTGACTTTTTTGTCATAAGGTTACTGGTTTATATCTATGACTATGACAGAAGAAACAGACACCAGTTTTAAGTCAACTTTTGGGTAAAAAAAATTTTTTTTTCAAATTATTGTAAAATTATGATTACAGTTTACATTTACTGCAACCATATTCCATATCACACACATTAACATTGTGTTCTCATTTGTATAGATGTGATATTTGGAAGTTAAACTTCACTTATTTGACTTTACACTCAGCGTAAACTTACAGAACTTACAGAATTAATTTCAATATTTTTGAATGAGAAAAAGATGGCATATCAAATCAGAATAGTTGAAACTATTTCTATCTGATACCATTGTGGGTGTAACTCTATGACACCTAATTTGGTTGGAACAGAGCTGTTATGCCATTCCACCCTGTAAATTAGAAATGTGAATCATAGAAATATAAATATTAATGTTAAATTATGGCATATTGGAAATAGTCAGGCATTCAACTTTACAGAATGCCTTAAAGCAAAATTGTAACAGCATTGAAACAAAAGTAACTTTTTCACAAAAACTTCTTTGTGGAAATTATTTTATATCAGCTTTAAATATCATAATATTTCTGGCCACACACAATCTATCACAGCCACGCTGCATTGTAAAGAGCTCAATGACCATATAGCATTCAATAAGCAGGAGAACAGACCATTGTTAATGAATCCATCAGTACAATCCCAAGAGCCGTTTTGATTTATTGATCAGTTAAGTTACTGTAGTTATATGGTTGAAAAAAGACAAAGGTCCATTAAACCCAACCTGATATGAAATGAATTGTGCTATATTGATCTAAAGAAAAGAAAACCAAATTCTCAGTAAGCCATATGCTAAGCTAGATTTAAAAAGGGGTTGGAGAAATGTCCATCCCAACTTGACAAATGACACAGGTCAGACTAGCTCCCTGGATCAACAGTTCAAAGAACTGAGTGTTACAGCTATTGTGAGGAAGGTGAACATCCTGGCATTGTTTGTGATTGTACCTGCATTTGTCATATAACATCTGTAGGTGATACAACAGCTTGGTTTTTTTTCAGGGAGGTGTCTGTACTATTCTCCTAATTTTCATGTTCATACTTTGATGTATATATGGACATTTATACAAAATAGTTATAAAAGGTGTTGTGAAATAAAGTTTTACATAGGTCCCTCACTACTTCCCTACAGCAAAAAGGAACTAATTATTATTATTATTATGTATTTTTATAGCGCCATTTATTCCATGGCGCTTTACATGTGAAGAGGGTGCAAATATACACAAATACATTAAACATGAGCAAAAACAAGGCACACAGGTAAATAAGGAGGGAGGACCCTGTTCACGAGGGCTCACAGTCTGCAGGGGATGGGTAAGGATACACTAGGAGAGGGTAGAGCAGGTTGTGCGGTGGTTCAGTAGGTTGAGGATCACTGCAGGCTGTATGCTTGTTGGAAGAGGTGAGTCTTCAGGTTCTTTTTGAAGGTTTCTATGGTAGGCGAGAGTCTGATGTGTTGAGGTAGAGAGTTCCAGAGTATGGGGGAAGCACGGGAGAAGTCTTGGATGCGGTTATGGGAAGAAGAGATGAGAGGGGAGTAGAGAAGGAGATCTTGAGAGGATCGGAGGTTGCGTGTTGGTAAGTACCGGGAGACCATGTCACAGATGTATGGAGGAGACAGGTTGTGGATGGCTTTGTATGTCGTTGTAAGGGTTTTTGAACTGGGGTCTCTGGGCGATAGGAAGCCAGTGAAGGGCTTGGCATGGAGGAGAGGCTGGGGAATAGAAGGGAGATAGGTAGATTCGTCAGGCAGCAGAGTGTAGGATGGATTGGAGTGGTGCCAGAGTGCTAGAGGGGAGGCCAGAGAGTAGGAGGTTTCAGTAGTCAAGGCGAGAGATGATAAGGGCATGCACTAGTGCTTTTGTGTTGCCGCGAACAAGGAATGCGCGGATCTGGGAAATATTTTTGAGTTTGAGTCAGCAGGAGGAGGCAAGGGCTTGGCTGTGTGGCTTGAAAGAGAGGGCAGCATCGAAGATCACCCCGAGGCACCGGGCGTGTGGGACTGGGGAAAGTGCACAGCCATTGACATTGATAGGCAGAGTGAGGGGCCGAGTGAGATGGGCAAAGATGATGAATTCTGTTTTGTCCATATTCGGTTTTAGAAAGCGAGCAGAAAAGAAGGCTGAGATAGCAGACAGACAGTGTGGGATTTTGGTAAGTAAGGAGGTGAGGCCAGGTCCAGATAGGTAGATCTGCATGTCATCGGCGTAGAGATGTTACTGCATACTGTGGGATTCTATGAGCTTATACAAAGAAAAAAAGCAGCGCAATTGAAGTGCACACACAGCCTTTATAATTAGTGTAAACAATGCTTTATTGAGACAAAATAAGTGCTGTTAAACATAAAAACATTTAAAAAGCATGTAAAACATACCCAAACATGCATGATCAATATCCCCTTTATGTGAAGATATGAGTATAGCGGGCTCACCAGGGAAAAAGAATCTCAGAAATTTTCCCAGTGAGTAACAATAAATAGTTAACATAACAGTATGAAAATATGCATGTGCATCTGCCTTAGGCTCCAGTGTCGATTCTCCCCTCCAGCGTCCCACTTGCATTACAATATAACTATATAAACATGCTGAAATAGCAGTACTACCATGTGAAGCAAGGGATAAATACAATATTGTTTAACAATAATTGCTAAACATGTACACATGAAACTAATAGTATGGCCATGTGAAACACAGGAATAGTACAGCGCTGTCTAACAAGCGTTAATGCTGTACCCATGCCACTGTGGAATGCCTGTGAGGATATTCCACACCGGAGTCACAACCAGCAATGCACAGCCCATAGCACATGGTTGAATATAAGAATAGTGATACTCACTGGGAGTGGTTTAGCCAGCATTAACCCTTGTTTGGGTATGTTTTACATGCTTTATAAATGTTTTTATGTTTAACAGCACTTATTTTGTCTCAATAAAGCATTGTTTACACTAATTATAAAGGCTGTGTGTGCACTTCAATTGCGCTGCTTTTTTCTTTTTCTTTGTATATGCATGGTTTTGGCGTATTAGTAGTACCCGCCTTTTATTATAGGCTACACTTTAGTGGTACCCCCTCGATTTCTTTGTCTCATCGGGATTCTATGAGCTGTCCCAGGCCAAAGGTGTAGATGGAGAAGAGTAGGGGCCCTAGAAAAGAGCCTTGAGGAACACCGACAGACAAGAAGCGAAGTGAGGAGGTGGTGTGGAGGAGGGAGACACTGAATGTTTAATCTGTCAGATATGACGATATCCAGGATAGGGCCAAGTCTGTGATGCCAAGAGATGAGAGGATATGTAGCAGAAGGGAGTGGTTCACAGTGTCAAAGGTAGAAGACAGGTCCAGGAGAAGAAGGACAGAGTTGAGCAGCTAAGAGGGGCATTGGGCGCTTGAGGCCAAAGCTTTCTCTGATCATATTGATCTTCTATTTAAAGAAAGAGGCAATGTCTTCAGCAGAAATGAGAGGGGAGGGAGGGGGTGCGGGTAGAGAATTGAAAGTGTTGAAAAGCTGTTTAGGGTTGAGAGACTGGGAGGATATAAGAGATGAAAAGTAAGTTTGTTTTGCAGCAGTGAGCATGGACTTGAAGCTGGCGAGGGACTGCTTGTATGCAGTGAAATGGTTGGTGGAGAGGGATCGTTTCCATCTCCGCTCAACGATCCTGGATGCCCGTATCAGTTCTTTGGTCAGGCTGGTCAGCCAGGGCTGCCTGTTGAGTGTACGAGTTTTGCTATGCATGAACGGGGCGGCCGAATTGAATGTTGCTGTTATGTTATTGTGGTGTTATAAAAAGTGGTAGCAGAATATGTGTCATGAAGGGAGGCTATGTCTGTAAGAGGGAGAAAGGACTCAGAGTGATTGTAATTTGAGGTGTTTGAGATTTCTGCGAGGGTGAGTGAGTTTGTGGAGTGGGGGTTGCACACTAGGAGAGGAGAGGAAAGAGAATGTCAGTAGGTTGTGGTCAGACAGGGGGAGGGGTGAGTTAATGAGATTAGTAAGGGAGCAGAGGCGGGTGAAGATGAGGTCCAGCGTGTGGCCATCTTTGTGAGTGGCCTCAGAGGACCATTAAGTGAGGCCAAAGGAGGCAGTCAGTGATGAAAATTTAGAGGCAGGTAAGGTGGAAGTGTCAATGGGGATATTGAAGTCACCCATGATGATAGTGGGGATGTCAGCAGAGAGGAAATGAAGTAGCCAGGTGGTGAAGTGGTCGAGAAAAGTGGAGATGGCTAGTTCTGATGGGCGGTAGATGACAGCCAGCTGGAGGTTGGAGGGGGAATAGATGCGGATGGAGTGCACCTCGAATGAAGGAAGAGTAGCGGAGGGCGTGTAGCGGGATTGGCGTAAAGGAGTAGGTGTCAGACAGGAGCAAGCCAACCCCTCCACCACATTTGTTGCTGGGGTGAGGGGTGTGAGAGAGGTGGAATCCGCCATAGGAAAGTGCAGCTGGAGAGGCTGAGTCAGAGGGAGTGAGCCAGGTTTCAATGATGCCGAGGAAGGAGAGTTTGTTGGTGATGAAGAGGTCATGGACAAATGGCAGTTTGTTGCAGACGGAGCGTGCATTCCATAGTGCACCAGGTAGGGGGACTGGGGGAGTGGGGGCTGGTTGAATGGATATGAGGTTATCATGGTTGGGAAAACGAGTAGAGGATCGGGGCAGGAGGTTAGAAATGAGTGTGGGGATGTGTTGAGGAGGACCGGGATCAAAATAAAAATCATTGAATGTGAATATTCAAGCAGAAGGATTTATAAATATCTGGCGAAACCCCATTGGTCATTAAGACTATTGAGCTCTATGGTCTTAAGAGTAGTTATCCAACTGCATTCTCTCTGGGTCAATTTTTGATAGTCTCCCATGATCAGCTGCACTAGACCATGTGATGTAGTAGCTGCAATGTATTAAGGGGAAGTCCACATTGCTGCTCCTGACTTCAGGATGATACAATCGCAATGTGTGAAATTGTACAATACTTTTTTATCCATTTGCACTAATCGAATTGCAAATTGCCTGAATTTCATGCTATTCGACTCAGTCGATTTGCAGTAGAAAAATTCAATCATCTCTAATGTTTCCCCATACTGCAGAAAGAGCTTCCTGGTTACATGTTTTTCTTCTGAAATATATTAAAATTTCAGATCTAAACATTGACCACTGATATTGCACCTCCATAAAAGTTTTTCCTCATAATTTCAATTTACATCTTGTTTTTCATTTATAATCGTTTTAAAGTACTCTTTTACACTTAACTTTATCTATCATAGCCAGTGCCTGCTACAATCACAACAGAAATTGACGAGGCAAACAGAACTTATATTAAATTTAGTGCACATGTCAGCAACAGTTTGAAGAGTCAGGGAGAAGCCAAGGTAATAGTGCACCAAAAGTTATAGAAAGTGGTGGCACCAGTTTAGCAATGGTCAGCAGCAGACATAAGATTAGGATATGTATTACTGCAAGAGTAAAAATTAAGCTGACCATACTCTTTAGATATTTGTTGGTCACTTTTGGTAAGATAAACTATTAAACTAATTTGTAGACACTTGCACGCGCAACTGTGGCACCCCAGAGTCCGGTTGCCACGGTGACATTGCCTCCCTCGAAGGGGTGATGTCATGCCTGAAGGCAAGAAGGAAGGTCCCCATGCCAGGTAACACAATGTATATGTCAATTCCTGCTCCAGGCCAGAAATGGGAGCTTCCTTATAAATTCTGGCCAGCAGGTGGGGTTAGTGAGTCAGAAAGAAGTCAGCTGAGAGAGTAAACAGGAGAGTTGTCATAGAAAAAGGAGCCAGCTAGAGCTCGTGACAGGACAGTGAGAGAGGAGAGTTGGCAGTTGGTCTGTGGAGAGGGAAGGGACAGGAGCAGAGACAAGAGCTCAGGAGAATAAAAACTGTGTATAGCGGAGCCCAGAGCAAAGCGCTGATAAAAAGGGATGCTAGAGTGCTTGGCTGGGTGGGTGCTGTACGCCCTGACTGCCTAATCTGGAGGGCAGGGGACTGCAAGTTTCCTGGCCTCACCGAACACCTGAAGGCATGGTTACAGACCTAGAGCCCGGGGATGACAGTGAAAAGGACAATGCCCATGACATAGGCTCACGCTGTCTGCCACAAAGGTAAGAAATCATCACGCAGGAGAGGGCCGCAGCTTAGCTACAAGAACCCTAAAAGAGAGCGCAGAGGGAAAGTCCCCAACCCCACCTGGCAGGGTGGATCCCCTGAAAGCCTCCAGGCAAGCCGGACTCAATCCATCATCTGTAATTGATGCCCCAGATTGCATCTACTTTCAAGTAAAAGGTAAAGAAAACTGCACCTCTCTGTGTCCTTCACTTATTCTGTGCACCCCAATGTTCTCCTCCATCTGAACAATCAAATATATTTGCCCTGGGGCCCCGCTCTACCCATGGGGAGTAGGACACCAATAAAGGAACTTTCAAACAAATCTTGGCCAGACTGAAGGACACCTTTGACACCAGCACTGTAGCAGAGATAAAAATGAAATTCTTTGGATTCAAACAAAGGGTGCAGGACAGTATATGGGATTATGCTATTAACCTTCAGGAGGCACTACTGGCTGTAAAGCAGGTTGACCCTGACAGCATGCAAGATAAAGATAGATTACTAATGGAGCAGTTTATAGAGGGACTCCAGCCTAACAATCAAAGGACACAGCTGCACATAATGGCCCTACAAAATCCTGACCTGGACTTTGCACACTTTAAGAATAGGGCCATACGGGTGCTGCGTAGTGTTGAGCGATACCGTCCGATACTTGAAAGTATCGGTATCGGAAAGTATCGGCCGATACCGGCAAAGTATCAGATCTAATCCGATACCGATACCCGATACCAATACAAGTCAATGGGACTCATGTATCGGACGGTATTCCTGATGGTTCCCAGGGTCTGAAGGAGAGGAAACTCTCCTTCAGGCCCTGGGAACCATATTAATGTGTAAAATAAAGAATTAAAATAAAAAATATTGCTATACTCACCTCTCCGACGCAGCCTGGACCTCACCGAGGGAACCGGCAGCGTTGTTTGCTTAAAATTCGTGCTTTTCCTTCCTTACGTGAAGTCCCGGCTTGTGATTGGTCGCGTGCCGCCCATGTGGCCGCGACGCGACCAATCACAGCAAGCCGTGACGTAATTTTAGGTCCTTCAGGATTTTAAAATTACGTTCCGGCTTTGTGATTGGTCGCGTCGCGGTCACATGGGCGACGTGACCAATAACAAGCCGCGACGTCACGGGAGGCTGAACACGCGCGCATTTTAAAATGCGCGCGTGTCCTGCCTCCCGTGACGTCACGGCTTGTGATTGGTCGCGTCGCCCATGTGACCGCGACGCGACCAATCACAAGCCGGAACATAATTTTAAAATCCTGAAGGACCTAAAATTACGTCACGGCTTGCTGTGATTGGTCGCGTCGCGGCCACATGGGCGACGCGACCAATCACAAGCCGGGACGTCACGGGAGGCAGGACACGCGCGCATTTTAAAATGCGCGCGTGTCCAGCCTCCCGTGACGTCACGGCTTGTGATTGGTCGCGTCGCCCATGTGACCGCGACGCGACCAATCACAAAGCCGGAACGTAATTTTAAAATCCTGAAGGACCTAAAATTAAGTCACGGCTTGCTGTGATTGGTCGCGTCGCGGCCACATGGGCGGCACGCGACCAATCACAAGCCGGGACTTCACGTAAGGAAGGAAAAGCGCGAATTTTAAGCAAACAACGCTGCCGGTTCCCTCGGTGAGGTCCAGGCTGCGTCGGACAGGTGAGTATAGCAATATTTTTTATTTTAATTCTTTATTTTACACATTAATGTTGTTTCGATACCGATACCCGATACCACAAAAGTATCGGATCTCGGTATCGGAATTCCGATGCAGCAAATATCGGCCGATACCAGATACTTGCGGTATCGGAATGCTCAACACTAGTGCTGCATGAACCTAATCCTAGCGGCACAGAGCCCTCTAGGCAACCAGAAATTACATACCAGCAGGAGGCAGCATCCTTTCCCCAGACCCCTATTGAGACCCACATGCCAGCCCAAGATGATGACTCTGCTGTAGACTTACATCTCCAGGTCAACAAACAAGAAAAAGAAGCGCACATAGAGTAATACCTTCAAGTATCGCAATCACCTGGACCCCCACAAAACAGACTCACCTGGTCTGGTTGTGATAGGTCACAACTCCCTTGGATAAGCACGTATGGTCGCAGCAGGCTCCCAGCAAACAGTATGGATCCACATGGAAAAAGATAGAACCGGAGGATAGAAGCCGCGCAGACCACAATAAAGGTAACAGAGTTACACACACACTCTGTTTATTAGCCTACGCGTTTCGTGGCAAACAGGCCACTTCATCAGGGCATCAAGATTCATCAGTAAAACCAGGTATATATACCCACAAATACAATCAAAAAAACACAAAACATGTATAAGCCCCACCCTCTTACGACATCACTTCTGGTGGGAACGCCCACTTTAGATCAAAAATTTGTAAATACACCCATAATATTGGATACAAAACATTAAAATACATTGAAACACAATGATCGATCTTTAAAACCATATATATTCATCAATAAATAATAAAAACAAATGTAAACATTTCTGGTATCCAGATAAACCAGGAGTAGAACTCACGCTGGAAGAAACCTAAAAACTATCCTCCAGAGATTAAACCTCCGTCTTATGCCACTAAACCACCAAGTGGTCTTAGGTGAGGGCAACTATTTATCTTGATTCACCAGTTTAACCCATTCAAAACACTTAAAATATCATATATTGACCCATAGCAAAGGAAACCAAGGGCCAATATGAGATAACTAACACTACAGCGTGTCTGTAGTGTACTTCAATATCAATAGGATTATTGGAACAAGAATCACATGAAGTAAAAGAAGTAAGGGGGAGGGCAAATTCCCATATACTCAATTTCAACGGCTCATTCAGGAATTGAACCCATTTGATCTAGAGGTCTACAAACACTGCAAAGAAATAAGCAGCACCCTAGACCAGTCAGCCACCTGGATTCATGGAAAATGGGGGCCACTATAGTCAATAGTCTCTCGCCACATCGTCACACAGAGGAACTCCATCCATCAAAAAAATCCATCACAGAGGAATGTCAATGTGATGAAAATTCATGATATTAGTTATTGGTTTCTAGAAGAGGTCACTTACCTCATTCAATCCACCAGGGCTTAAAGTGCCCAACTTAAATATCCAATATGTTTCTTTTTTAGCCAGGATCTCCAATCTCCTAGGTGTATTCACAGGCACATGGTCAATGGGGGTAACAGATAATTTAACATTACCATGATGAACTATGGTACAATGTCGCGACAATCCATGTTTAGAAAAACCTCTAAGGATATTAAACCTATGGGAGTTGACACATTTGTGAAGAGGTTGAGAAGTCCTTCCTACGTACTGTTTACCACAGTTGCACTGAATTAAATAGATTACATAATCTGTCTGGCACGTCATTCTAGAATTGATATTAAAAGCCTTCCCTTTCTTTACAAACGACATGAAACTGTCAACATTGTTATTAATAGATCTACAACATTTACACCCACGTCCATTACATCGGTAAGACCCATTGCGGCCGATCCATTCATTACCTACTAAAGTGCATCCAGAGGTGGAAATCTTTACTACACTGGGTGCCAAGACGTTTTTGATGGTGGGGGCCCTTTTAAATGTTACTGTTGGTTTCCTAGGAACCACCTTGTTAAGGATAGGATCATTTAAGATCACACTCCAATGTTTTTCTAATATATTCCGTATTTGTACATTTTGTGACGAAAAAGTAGTGATAAATTTTGTTTCAAAAAGGTTTTTCTTAGCGCCCTTATTTTTGTCAAGATGTATAAGCTCATTTTGGGAACAACCCTTAACAGAGTTATAAGCCTTTTTGACAAGCTTCACAGGATATTCTTTTTCTTGAAATCTCTCCCTCAGAATTTTACTTTGTTCCCTGAATGCTGCATCAGAAGTACAGTTTTTTCTAATCCTATAATACTGGTTCCTTGGGATGTTTCTAAGCCATGGTCTGTGATGGTTACTATCATAATGAACATACCCATTGGCATCCACATTTTTAAAATGGTTTTTGGTCATGATCTCTCCAGCGTCATCAATATAGATGTTCAAGTCTAAAAAGGTGACATTTTTACTTTCCACACAGGGAGTGAGCTCTATACCCCAATGATTATCCCTTATAGCATCAAGGAAATCAAAAACCGTATTATCTGCATTATCATAGATGATAAATATATCATCTATAAAACGTTTGTATAGGACCAGATTCTGTTTGTGTTTGCAATGGAGGACATACCAGGACTCAAAGGCAGCCATGAATAAGTTAGCATACGTAGGCGCTGCCTTCGAGCCCATGGCGGTCCCCCGTATCTGGTGATAAATGGTCTCCCCGAATGTGAAAAAGTTGTTCTCTAGAATAAAAGTCATACTTTTCATCAAAAACTCTCTTTGGGCCATGGTCACATTAGATAGTCTATCAATATAAAGTTTGAAACATTGAAGGCCAATAGTGTGGTCAATATTAGAATATAAACCAGTCACGTCAATAGATATAAACAAAAAATCACCACCCCATGTAATTTTCTGCAATTCCTGTATTAAGTGGGTGGAGTCCCTGAGATAAGAACCCAAATTTCTGACAGACTCATTCATAAAGGAGTCCACAAATGCTGCTAGATTTGATGTTAAAGAATTAATCCCCGCTATGATGGGTCGTCCAGGTGGGTTAAACTCATCCTTATGAACCTTAGGAAGATGGTAATATACTGCCATCTTTGGGTTTTTTACCCCAAGGAATTCTTTCTCGCTCTTATTCAGAATTCCCATCTCATCGGCTGTTTTAACTAACTCTTTATATTTTGTTACCGCATTCTCGTATTCAGCCCTATTAGAGATATTATAAGTCCCCTCATCTGACAAAATCCTATTGGCCTCTAAGATATAAGCATCTAAATCTTGTAATACCACTCCTCCACCCTTATCAGCAGATTTTATTACCAAATTTGCATCATTTTTGAGAGTCTTAATGCCCTCAATTTCAATTGTCGTCAGATTATTAATCAACCCTCGCTTAAAATTCAAGGACTCGAAGTCATTCAAAACCAAATCTATGTAGGTTTTTAGATGGTGGCCCTGACTATAGATGGGGTAGAATTTAGATTTGTCCTTTAGTTGACAATGTTTGATGTTATCACCATCCATCTCGACCGTCTCTTTTCTATCATCTTTTATGCAGAAATGTCTTTTTAAAGTTAATTTCCGGATGAAATGTTGAAGGTCCATAGTAGGCTAATAAACAGAGTGTGTGTGTAACTCTGTTACCTTTATTGTGGTCTGCGCGGCTTCTATCCTCCGGTTCTATCTTTTTCCATGTGGATCTCCAGGTCAAGGAACTTATCAAAAGTGTCCTGCTCTTATCCCCATTTAGCTACCTTTTGCAGCCCCCTAGCCCTTGCTATGACCATTTTACAGCCATTTAAAGCAACGATGTTAGGGTTTTCATTGATTTCTATTGGGTTCAGGGGTCAAGTGTGAGGTCAAAATGGACAGTTTCTTAGCTAATTTTTCCTGAACACAGCAATACTCTATATGTCTATATGTGTTTGAAAACTAGTGCATGGACACACATCAGGGCTTGGAAGGCAGGAAATACTATTTGCCTTTTGGAGCACAAATTTGGCTGGAACAGTTTTCAGAAACCATTTGCAGAGCCCCTGAGGTGCTAGAACATCAGAAATTTCACAAATATGACCACATTGCGGAAACTACCCCTCTTATGGACCTCATCGAGTTATGAGCATGTTTACCCTTCAGGTTTTTCACTGATTTCTTTATCTATGGGCTGTCTGAATATTAAAAATTACAATTGTTACAATAATAAGTATATTTAGCTTTTTTTTTTCATTTTTACCATGGCTTGTTAAAATAATTCATTACTCTTTGAGCATACAACAGGTTTAGGGTTCCTGGAAGGAAACAAAAAAATTCACTTTGGAGCGCAAAATCATATTTGTAGAAGGCGAGCGTGGAGGCTCTACTTGATACGTTCAGAGAGTGTTGGAGGAACAGCAAACTGAATTCAGTTTAGCAGCATCCAGAATTTTTGCTGTAAATAAAAAATTGAGACAAAATATACTCCTTACTGACATGCGCTGTACATGTATTGCTCTGTGGGAGCTGCGTTCCCACAAAGAGAAGTACATAAACAGTGCCACGATTACGCGGGCTCACACTGAGCCAAGCGGCAATCAGGTGCAGGTGTCAGCTCTATGAGGGAGTTGACAACGTACAACATCACCTACAATCAGTGCTAGCACCAATTGTGGGTGTTTAACCCCTCTGACGCCGCTGTCAATAGTGACAGCGACATTGAGGAGCATCGCACAGGGAGCAAGCTCCTTGTCTGCTCCCATCAGCACAACGCGATCACGTTACACTAATGGCCTCCACGGTTACTCAGACTGCAAGATGCTAGTTGGGTCCTTCAGGGTCCTGCAGGGAAGGTGGCTTGTGAGCACCTGCTAAGAGCAGGAGCTGACACGCCTCCTTCCCTGCCTGTCAGACGCTGATCTGATGTTATGCAGTGCAGAACCATTACAGAGTATCAGATCAGCAATCAGTTGATACAGAGTGATGTCCCATCCTGGGACAATGTAAAAAAGTAAAAAAAGTTATTACAAAGTGTAAAAATATGCAATTTTTACCTATTTCCCAGTTTGAAAATGTAAAATTTGGGGCTAACACACAATCTTGGTGTTAAAAATGGAAAATATTTTTTCTTCATTTCCCAATGGTATAAAATTCTGTGACACACCTGTGGTGTCAATATGATCACTCTACCCCTGGATGAATTCATTGAGAGGTGTAGTTTGTAAAATAGGGTCACTTACGTTGGTTCTGCTGTTCTGGCATCTCTATAGCTCTGCCAATGTGACAAAATCTGCACTGTAATATGGCACTTCTTCCCTTCTGAGCTTTGCACTGTGCCTCCAAAGTAGTTTTTGATCACATATGGGGTATAGGTGAATTCAGGAGAAATTGCACAACAAATTTTGGGGTCCATTTTCTCCTATTAACCTTCTGAAAATACCAAATTTAGGGCTATAAAACATTTTTGTTGGAAAAAATGTGATTTTTTTATTTTCACGGCTCAACGGTATAAACTTCTGAGAAGCATCTGGGGTTTCAAGGTGCTCATCGCAAATCTAGCTAAGTTCCCTGAGGGGTTTAGTTTAAAAAATGGTGTCAATTGTGGGGGGTTTCTACTGTTTAGGCATATCAGGGGCTCTCCAAACCCGACATGGCGTCTGTAACGCTGGTGTCTCAGCGCTCCCTCCCCTGGCAGAGACACCGACACTCTCATCGTCACTGCCCTGCACCTCCTTCTCCTTTTCCTGTCATTCCTGACCCATCTCTGACGCCTCTGTTCTCCACCTCCCTCCCCCAGCAGAGACACGGCATACTCACTGCCTGGTCCTGTGCCCCATTTCTTTCCCATGTGGCTACCTGGGGTCTGCGCACTGCCTGCAGATCTCTAGGCACAGTACTTAATACACATGTGCAGTCATAGCTTCTTAAAGGGACAGCGCGCACCATCCTAAAGTGTCATCAGCCAATGGCTGGGGAGCACTTGCTGTTTAAGGCACATCTACCAAGTAAGAGGTGCCTGTGCAGTGTTGTAAGTGTATTCCTAAATATCCTTGTCAGTTCTTAGGTCCCACTGCTCTCCAGCCTGTCTGTCAGCCGTGCCCACCTGCTTCGCTATGATCTGATCCAGCCTGCACCTGCCAGTGCCCTTCTTCTCACCAGCCGGTTCTGTCTGCATTTCAGATTGGGTGAGGTTCCTAAACACTTCCTTCCATGTCTTCCTTGAGCTACGACACAGTGGTTCCACCACCCAGCCCTCTAAATATACCACCAAATTTTATATTCAAAAAGTCAAATGGCACGCTTTCCCTTCCAAGCCCTGCCGTGTGACCAAGTAGTGGTTTTCCTCCACATATGGGTTATCGGCATGCTCAGAAGAAATTGCACAACTTTGGAGCTAAAAACATTTTTGTGCAAAAAATGTGATTTTTTTTATCACGGCTCAACGTTATAAACTTCTGTGAAGCATGTGGGGGGTTAATGGTGCTTAATTCACATCTAGATAAGTTCCCTGTAGTTTCCAAAATGATGTCACTTGTTGGAGGTTTCCACTGTTTTGGCACATCAGAGGCTCTCCAAATGTGACATAGTGTCCGCTAATTTTGCCAGCAAATTTTACATTCAAATAGTCAAATGGTGCTCCTTTCCTTCCAAGACCTGCTGTGTACCCAAACAGTGTTTTTTTTTTCAGCATGCTCAGGGGAAACTGCACAACAAGTTGTATGGTCCATTTTCTCCTGATACCCTTATGAAAGTTAAAAAAAAAATTGGGTCTAAAGGAAAATTTTGGTGAAAAAAAGGTAAATGTCTATTTTTTCCTTCCACATTCAATTAATTCCTATGAAACACCTAAAAGGTTAATAAACTTCTTGAATGTCATTTTGAGCATCTTGAGGGGTGCAGTTTTTAGAATGGTGTCACTTTTGGGTATTTTCTTAGGTCACTTCAAATGTAATGTGGGCCCTAAAAAAATTGTTTTGTAAATTTTGTTGTAAAAATGAGAAATCGCTGGTCAACGTTTTAACCTTTATAACCTCCTAATAAAAAACATCTTGGTGCCGAGATCTCCATCTGTGCATGCACCAGCCATTTTCCAGGAGTCCACTACACAGGAAATCATGGAACTGCGGGGCTTTGGCCTTTCATAAAATGTCAGCAGAGCCCCTGCAGCACAGCCGGAGACACCCGCAGCACCGCGCTGCACATCGAAACCCCCCCCTCATCCCAGCCTGTGGCCTGCAGCATCACCCGACTCCAGCCTCCTTCAGCAGCTACCCTGGGACCCTGCTTTACCGCAGCCACCACCCCTGGTAAGCAATAAGAAGCATGGATTGTAAAAAGCACCACCATTTTATTAAAAAAAATCCTATTTTTCTCCTCAAAATTTGTGGTGCGTCTTATAATCCGAAGCGTCTTATAATCCGAAATATATGGTAAATAGAAAAATGTCTAACTTATCTCTTCTATAAAGGATTTTTAAATCATTGCATTATTGTTTTCTTTACATTTTACACACCAGCCTACCTTTTTGGGAAATGAGGTTGCAGATGTGATATGTGGTGGTTGAAGGGAAGGTTGAATACATTCACCTTAACCCTTTCACGACATGCGCCGTACATGTACTGCGCATGCCGTGAATCCCCCTTTGATGTGGGCTCCGGCGCTGAGCACACATCAAAGTCGCGACATGTCAGCTGTTTTGTACAGCTGACATGTGCCCGCAATAGCGGCGGGTGAAATCGCTATTCACCCGCCGCTATTAACCTGTTAAATGCCACTGTCAAATGCAGACAGCGGCATTTAACTAAAGCTTCAGGCCGGGCGGCCGGAAATGACGTCATCGCCGACCCCTGTCACATGATCGGGGGTCGGCGATGTGTCAGGACAGTAACCATAGAGGTCCTTGAGACCTCTATGGTTACTGATGCCGGCCTGCTGTGAGCGCCTCCTGTGGTCGGCGCTCACAGCACACCTGCATTTCAGCTACATAGCAGCGATCTGATGATCGCTGCTATGTAGCTGAGCTGATCGAGTTGTGCCAGCTTCTAGCCTCCCATGGAGGCTATTGAAGCATGGCACAGGTAAAAAAAAATGTTTTTAAAAATATGAAAAAAATGTAAAAAACATAAAAGTTTAAATCACCCCCCTTTCGCCCCATCCTAAATAAAACAATAAAAAAAAAAATCAAACCTACACGTATTTGGTATCGCCGCGTTCAGAATCGCCCGATCTATCAAAAAAAAAGCATTAACCTGATCGCTAAACAGGGTAGCGAGAAAAAAATTCAAAATGCCAGATTTACATTTTTTTGGTCGCCGCGACATTGCATTAAAATGTAATAACGGGCGATCAAAAGAACGTATCTGCGCAAAAGTGATATTATTAAAAACTTCAGCTCGGCACGCAAAAAATAAGCCCTCACCCGACCCCAGATCACGAAAAATGGAGACGCTTCGGGTATCGGAAAATGGCACTTTTTTTTCTTTTTTTTTTTTAAAGCAAAGTTTTCAATTTTTTTTCACCACTTGGATAAAAAATAACCTAGACATATTAGGTGTCTATGAACTCGTAATGACCTAGAGAATCACAATGGCAGGTCAGTTTTAGCATTTAGTGAACCTAGCAAAAAAGCCAAACAAAAAACAAGTGTGGGATTGCACTTTTTTGCAATTTTACCGCACTTGGAATTTTTTTTCCCGTTTTCTAGTGAAAGACATGGTAAAACCAATAGTGTCGTTCAAAAGTACAACTTGTCCCGCAAAAAATAAGCCCTCACATGGCCATATTGACGGAAAAATAAAAAAGTTATGGCTCTGGGAAGGAGGGGAGTGAAAAATGAAAACGAAAAAGGGCCGCGACTTGAAGGGGTTAAAATGTTCGCTTTACCTTCAAAGTAAAATTCAAAGGGTTTTGCTGGCTTAACCAAAATACCTACACTCATTCTATGTGACTGAAGATGGTAAAATCCTGCCAGTATGCAATATAGAAAAACAGAAAAACTTTTCAGCTCACCCAGTAGAAACATTCGTCTGTATTCCACATAATGTCCGAGCAAGGAAAAAACATCTCTGTCTGACATTGAAACTTGTGCACATGGAAAGAAAAATCCAGCTCCAGGAATAAAAAGTATCAAAAATTTATTTAAACATATTAAAATTTGGAAAACTGCTGACAAGCGAAAAATTACATCATTTGGATGGAAGCTACCATGTAGTCGCTGGACGCATTTCGAGCACAAACGGCGCTCTTAGCTTTGTGAATCCGCAACTACGGAGTGACTCCAAAAGAAGTATTTCAAGGTCCTGGAGTGGCCTAGGCAGTCTCCAGACCTGAAGCCAATAGAAAATCTCAATGTTGCCCAGCATCAGCCCCGAAATCTGAAATATCTGGAGTAGATGTGTATGGAGATGCTGGTCAAAATCCCTGCTGCAGTGTGTGCGAACTTGGTGAAGACCTACAGGAAATGTATGACCTCTCTAATTGCAAATAAACGTTTCTGTACCAAATATTGATTTCTGTTTTTCTGTTGTATAGGATACTTATTTCATGCAATAAAATGAAAATTAATTATTTGATAAATCATACAATTTTATTTTCTGAATTTAGTTGTAAGATTCTGTCTCTCACACTTGAACTGTACCTACCATAAAAATTACAGACCTCACCATTCTTTGTAGGTGTGAAAACTTGCAAAATCGGCAGTGTATCGAATATACTTTAGTTAGATGCTAACTAGAAACGTTTCTAGCATGTCTCAATGTTCTACTGAGAGAAGTTGATAAGAAGCCAGTCAGCCTTGACCACAATACCCCGACCTTTTATGATTCAACTCAATTAAATGCAGAATCCTTATGAGTCAGTTGCATATTTGTGATATGTGTAGCAGTGTATTATTGAGGATTGTACATTTTCAGATGGTTTGAATGAAGCTTATTACTTCATATCTTTATTTGTACTTTGCATTGTATGAATAAACTGCAGTTTTATGTCTATTATGAATACATACATCAATTGAACTGGCCCATCTCTGGAGCAAAGAGAGTGGCACTAAATGGCAGCAGACTTGTCCCTTCTCTGATGTATAAGCTATATCGGAGGAATGGTTACAGACACAAACAAATCACAGTGCAATGAAACATCCAGTTGCTTGAAATAATAACACACCACCAGTACTTTATGCATTTCCTTTTTTTTTTTTAGTTTTATTAGAAACACTCAGGTAGAAAAGAAAGAAAAGACATTATCAAGACTCTCTGTGATTTTCATGCACACACAATTTTGCATAAACGCAGGCACCGCGCAAGTTTTGCATGGGAGGAAGGGTGGAGGATCATTTTCAGACTCTCATAATAAATACATTGCAAACTGACCATGGGAGGTCAACTTTTTGGGACAAACACCAAGTAAAAACCAATAAGACATTTGTTTTTGTCAGTCAGCTTTGCAGCATAATATTTTTTAGTAACGGATGTAGAGGTACCATCATACCGCAAAGTTGTTTAGTTCAAACAATATTACCATGCAGTTCTCCAAGAGGAGTCCAAGTGCTTGTGCCATTGTAACATTTTCACAATGGAGTAATTGTAGTAGGCTGGATTGACTCGCAAATGTTGCCTCTGCATTTAGCTGCTGAACTTTGTAAATTTTGGGGATGACTATTCATGTAATTGAATACTGTTGAGACACTGAATTGTTACTGATGGAACAAGAAAAATAGCAATGTTGCTTGCAGATTATGTTAGGAAAATGGTGGTTTTCTTAAAGGGGTTGTCCACTACACTCCCTGACAGAAGTTATGTCGCTTATCTATGTTATGTAAATAAAAGCTTATAACCTGACGTTAAATTCATCCATTGGTTGTATAAATTATTCTATTGAAAGCTGAAACCCTCCAAAATGTGGTTTAGGTTAAGAAAATAAATTGGCATCAATGCAGAAATATTGATCAGTTAATGGACACAGAATGGTGAGATTTTGGCAAGACAAAAGTTTTGTCGCCCACAGAATGTAATGTGATATTCAAACAAATAGTTAACTTAAAATACAAATATATGTTGCAGAACATTGGTGAATGAAGTTGTAGTGCTATTAGAGTCATATTTAATATTTTGTGTGACTTCCATGAGCTTGAAGGACTGCATCCATGCTGTTCAACAATGATTTATACAATTTATTAATGAAGTCATCAGGAATAGCAAAGAATGCAGTCTTACATGCCTCCCAGAGTTCATCTAGATTCTTTGGTTTTGTCTTCCAAGCTTCCTCTTTCATCCTACCCCAAACATGCTCAATGATGTTCATGTCGGGTGACTGGGCTGGCCAGTCCTTGAAGCACCTTGATCTTTTTTGCCTGGAGGAACTTTGTTGTAGAGATGGATGTATAAGATGGAGCACCATCCTGCTGCAGAATTTGATCCCTTTTATGATTTGGAATATAAGAGGTAGCTAATACTTCTTGATATTTTAGGCTACTGATATTGCCTTCCACCTTCCAAATGTTTTGCACACCCCCATACTGAATGTAACCCCAGACCATGATCTTTCCACCACCAAATGTAACTGTTTTCTGGGTGTATTTTGGATCCATACGGGCCCCAGTAGGTCTCCTGCCATATTTGTGGCAGCTGTGGTGTAATTCTACTGAAGATTCATCAGAGAAATCCACCTTCTGCCACTTTTCCAGCGTCCATCTGTTTAGCAGGCTGTGGGACTTTGCAAATGCCACACGGTTTTTTATTTGCCTTTTGTTTATTGCTGGCTTCTGGGCACTGATTCGACCATGGAGGCCATTTCAAGACAGAATCCTACAAACTGTTCTAGTTGACACAGGGACTTGAGGTGACCAGGCCTGTTGGAGCTCTGCTGCAGTGAAAGAGGGGCTTGCTTTGGATTTTCTAACCAACAAATGTTCCTCCTGAGCAGTTGTCTTGCGGGGTCTGCCGGACCTGGGCTTGTCAAACACATCTCCAGTCTCTTCAAATCAACCACATTTCGAAGGTTTTCAGCTTTCAAAAGAATAATTTATACAATGGATGAATTTAACATCAGGTTATAAGCTTTTATCCACATAACATGGATAAGTGACATAACTTCTGTCAGGGAGTGTATTTTGTTATTACTAATGACCTATCTATAGGAAAGGTCTGACATTTGGTACCCCCCTGATCAGCTTTTATCGGCGACCAGATGTAAACAGCTTTAGAAGCATAAGACCAACACTCCATGACACTTAAGTAGTCTGAATACTCAAGATCAGCTCCTATTCAGAAGAACATGGAGCTGAGCTGCAGTACCTAACAGCAGCCACTAAAAACAGTGGAGTAGTGGTGCTCTTTTCCTACACTTTATATCAGAGCAGTGGGGTCCCACTTCACACACTGATTTCTTCAGGTTGCTGATTTGTGGGGTTACTGGATGTTGGACTCTGACCAATCTGATCCTAAGGACAGGTCATCAATATCATAGTTAAGTGGAAAACCTCTATAATAGAATTGCTATCTAATTTTGATTTTACATCCATTAGTTTTCCAGCAGAAAGTTCACCTTGGTGATCACGACAAAGCTGCAGAAGTTAGTATGGCACAAGCATTCAGGCTCCATATGGGGCCATTTAATCTATAAAGGCCCTAATTGGTCCTCAGCAGTCTTCAAATTTGCTGTAGCAGAATTTCTCTAGTTTTCAATGAAAAAATGTATTACAAAATATAATTTTAATGGAGTCAACCATAATCTTGCCTGTTTTTTAATATCTCCTTTATTCACATATCACATGCCAAATTAAGCAAGCACATCTGGTTCAGATTAAAAAATACCTTCCTGTAAAATTACTTCTTAAAATTTTCAAGAACAAACAAATCTTTAGATTTTCAAAAATACAAAATTTAATTTCTTGGCTATTTCATGAGGCTGGGGTAAAAATAATATATATTTTAATATATATTTTAAGCAAAACAGATCAATCAGATCAGTTCTGATATTTGAAATATACGGCATATGGCATGTAATGTAAGATTTGAATGCATAGAAGGCAACTTTATCATATAGGATTCAAAGTTTAAAGCAGAATATTTCAGACTTACTGTATTTCAGTCCAATCATTTTACAATGAGGCAAACGATCTATCTTGATAATGATCTCTCCCTGAGAGACCAAGTTACGTTTGATTCTTAAATAAGACAATTACATTTACTGTAGATCTATTTTGGCATTATATCATTCTTTCTATATTGTTTTGGATTTAATAATCATGATTTCTGCAAAAGTGTTACAATCATCTTCATAAATGTGCTCTAATTAGTCAGTTACATTATATTGACTTTAGAAATTTTTTTAGGTTTTACAGCAGCAAATAAAATTGCATTTCAAATGAAATTATGGAACTAGAAAACATCAGCTTTTTAATTTGAAATGGGGAATTTGATCAGCTTTGGAAAATTCTGGTAAAAACTTAGTCAAATAAACCAGTACAATTAACAAGGATGCAGGCAAGATGAAAGGGTACAACATAACTGTGAGGAAGTACAAGAATATTTTCATCTTTAAATTAATGAGGGCACAAGTGAAAACCCTGACTTCAACAGCACAGTAAGGAACAAAAATAACTTGTTTTATTTGTATCAAGAAGTAAAAAATACTGAAATGCAATAAAATTAGCACACCCAAAATAGATGTGCTCCTGTGAAATATAAGACACAAGAAAATATTCAATTAATGTCTAAATCTGAACATAAAATGAAAAAATATTTAGAAAACAATGTCTTAAACCAAAAAAAATAATTTTATCTGGATCAAAGTAACAAGTTATGATTTGTTCCTGATCCATTGCATGGAAGGGAAGTTTATGTGCCCAGGTCTGTGGCTTTTATGCCATTATGCCATGTGCTTTCTCCTGTCTGCGCCAGACGCGCCTTTCCGCCCCAAGACGGGTTATCTAGTCATTCTGACTGATCTCATTTTTTTCAATGGTGAGCGGAATTTGACCACTGGTTTGGCCCCTCGCATTGTTCAAGGACAATCTCAATCAGTGCTGTCTATATAGCGTGGTTGCTGTAGCTGACATACGTAGGTTTACTGGCCAGAGCTGTAAGAGAAACATAAGATAATTGCTTTTAATTAGTAAAACCATTGAGGATCACTTAAAAATGTCATGCAATAGCATAAATTCAATCTCGGTAATTGGTTTCACAAACATTCAAATGTCATCCAATTTATGATTCGATTCTAATATTAAATAAAGTGTGTAAACCATAAATAATTATATATGTATGTGTCTTTACATATGTGTATATATATATATATATATATATATATATACACTCACTGGCCACTTTATTAGGTACACCATGCTAGTAACGGGTTGGACCCCTTTTGCCTTCAGAACTGCCTCAATTCTTCGTGGCATAGATTCAACAAGGTGCTGGAAGCATTCCTCAGAGATTTTGGTCCATATTGACATGATGGCATCACACAGTTGCCGCAGATTTGTCGGCTGCACATCCCTGATGCGAATCTCCCGTTCCACCACATCCCAAAGATTTCATGTTGTTTACGCCAAATTCTGACCCTACCATCCGAATGTCGCAGCAGAAATCGAGACTCATCAGACCAAGCAACGTTTTTCCAATCTTCTACTGTCCAATTTCGATGAGCTTGTGCAAATTGTAGCCTCAGTTTCCTGTTCTTAGCTGAAAGGAGTGGTACCCGGTGTGGTCTTCTGCTGCTGTAGCCCATCTGCCTCAAAGTTCGACGCACTGTGCGTTCAGAGATGCTCTTAGGCCTACCTTGGTTGTAACGGGTGGCGATTTGAGTCACTGTTGCCTTTCTATCAGCTCGAACCAGTCTGCCCATTCTCCTCTGACCTCTGGCATCAACAAGGCATTTCCGCCCACAGAACTGCTGCTCACTGGATTTTTTTTCTTTTTCGGACCATTCTCTGTAAACCCTAGAGATGGTTGTGCGTGAAAATCCCAGTAGATCAGCAGTTTCAGAAATACTCAGACCAGCCCTTCTGGCACCAACAACCATGCCACGTTCAAAGGCACTCAAATCACCTTTCTTCCCCATACTGATGCTCGGTTTGAACTGCAGGAGATTGTCTTGACCATGTCTACATGCCTAAATGCACTGAGTTGCCGCCATGTGATTGGCTGATTAGAAATTAAGTGTTAACAAGAAGTTGGACAGGTGTACCTAATAAAGTGGCCAGTGAGTGTATATATATATATAGCTCTAGCAAAAATTAAGAGACCACGGCAAAATGTTCAGTTTGTCTGATTTTTCTCTTTATAGGTTTATTTTTGAGTAAAATGTAAATTTTTCATTCATTCTATAAACTACTGACAACATGTCTCCGAAGTTCCAAGCAATATATTTTCGGTTCTTTTTCTGAAAAGGAGAAGTGGTTTAAATTACAAAAAAAACCCAGTGCTTTCAGACCTCAAATAATGCAAAGAAAACAAGTTCATAATCATTTAGAAACAACAATACTAATGTTTTAACTCAGGAAGAGTTCAGAAGTCAATATTTTGTGGAATAACCATGATTTTTACTCGCAGCTTTCATGCGTCTTGGCATGCTTTCCACCAGTCTTTTACACTGCTTCTGGCGCAAAAATTTAATAAGTTCTTCTACATTCCAGAGGTTTTCAATGGGGTTCAGGTCTGGAGATCGGGATGCCCATGACAGGGTTTTGATGTGATGGTCTGTTAATTTTTGCCAGAGCTGTATATATCCGAGCATGCTCGGGCTTTGTCCAAGTATCTTGGGCGTGCTCAAGTAACATGTTCAAGTCCTCGCAGCTGCGTGTTTTTCGGGTGTTAGACAGCCTTTATACATGCGGGGATTGCCTGTTTCTTAGGCAATCCCCACATGAGTTGTGGCTTTCTAACATGCAGCCTCGGGGATTTTAACATAGAACTCGAGCATGCCCGGGATACTCAGATAACACGCTTGCTCATCACACATTTATATATGTATATATATTTATATATAAATACAGCTCTGGCAAAAATGTAAAAAGCATATAAAAATGTATATAAAAATCAGCTTCTCTACATGTCTGACAGCCATTCCATTCCAGTGTCAGTTGAATTCCAACCAGAGTACACCTCATTCTACTTAATGTGCTTCTGATTAGGAGATCACCTGAACCAAATCTTATTTAACAAAGGAAAGTATAAAAAAACTGCTGTGGTGTTCACAATCCCCTTGCAGTAGGAAAAGCTGGATGGCAAAACAAGTGCTAGTAATAGGAATGAAAAAAAAAAGTTTTAACCATGCCAAAGGAGTTAAAAAGAAAAGTCTTGAGTGAGGAAAAAAAGGGCTCAATTCTGGCTTTACTAGCAGAGAGGCACAGTGAGCGTCATGTTGCCTCCATCCTTAAAATTTCTAAGACGGCAGTTCATTACAACAAGGTCAAGAAGCAGACATTGGGGACAACAAGCTACAGACCGGCAGAGGGTGAAAACGACTCTCCACTGACTGGGATGACCGTCATATCAAATGTCACTCAGCAGCCACAGGATGACATCAAGTGACCTACAAAAGGAATGGCAAATGGCAATTGGGGTGAAGGTTATAGCAAGAACAGTTAGTAACAGGCTCACAGAGGCAGGACTCAAGTCATGTAAAGCTAGAAAAAAGCCTTTCATCAATGAGAAGTAAAGGAGAGCCAGACTGAAGTTTTCCAAAGACCATAAGGATTGGACTGTAACAATTATAGTGGTACACTCAAGAATCTCTTAGCTTTAGACAAATAAGGCAGCAGAACCAAAGTAAAGTGTAAAGTCTGTATAATTCAATAAACACAGGTGCAAGATGTGAGCAAATACAAAACACAGCAAACAAGGTGATATCAGGAGAAGATACTTTGCAGCTCTGCTGCAGGCAGAGTCAATGTTTATTTGCACAAACGTAGGTGCAGCATGTGCACATAAGTTCAAGTGAATGGCAAACAAGGTCCTTCTTAGCAGTAGTTCATTTGCAGCTCCGCTGCGGGCAAAGTCTTATGGGCGTAGCACTTTCTGGAGTAAAGCAGATCATAGAACACAGTTCATACCAGGGTTCGCAGTCACTAGAAAAGAGCCCTGAAGCAGAGCAGAGCTTCGAGTCCAGAAACAGTCAAATAAACTGGCAACTGATACCAAACTAGATAGCTGCAGCAGGCAGAGCTTACATGTCCACGCAGGCAGGAGAAATGCAGAGAAACACAAGCAAAACAGCTTGCAGCACAAACACCTCTGAGAGCTGCAAAGGTTTGCTGAGGAGGCGGAGCCGGAGTATCTGAAGCAGGAAAATCTCTTGCAGCACAAGCCAGGAGTACTAGCAGAATACACAAGCAAGGAGTGGGATGTGAACCAGGGTTATAAAGACAGGGAAGGCGGATCACATGGGCAGAAGTGAAGCAGCAGATGCCATCTTGGAAAAAGGCAAACAGTACCACAAATGAAACAGGGAATCCAGAATCCTGACATGGACCATAGAGGAGTGGAGTAGGGTAATCTTCTCTGATGAATCTAATTTTCAGCTTTACCCAACACCTGGTCGCCTAATGGTTGGATGGAAACCTTGAGAGTCGTACAAGCCACAGGGTCTTGCACGCGCTGTGAAATTTGGTGGAGGATCGGTGAGGCTTGGGGATGCTTCATCAAGGTTGGAATAGGGCAGGTTAATATTTGGACGTATTAATCAAGCCACATACAAGGTTATCCTGGAAAAACAGTTGATTCTTTCTGCTCAGGCAATGTTCCCCAACTCTGATGACTGTTTTTTCCAGCAGGACAATGCACCATGCCACACAGCTAGGTAAATCAAGGCGGGGATGAAGGACCACCACATCAAATCCCTTTCATGTCCAGTCCAACCTCCAGATGATCTGAACTCCACTGAAAACCTCTGGAATGTAATCAAGAGGAAGATGGATAGTCAAGAGCCATCAAACAAAGAACTGCTTAAATTATTGTTCCAAGAGTGGCATAAGGTCACCCAAAAGCAGTGTGAAAGACTGGTGGAAGGCATGCCAAGACGCATGAAAGCTGTGATTAAAAATCATGGTTATTCCACAAAATATTGATTTCTGAACTCTTCCTAAATTAAAACATTCATATTGTTGCTTCTAAATGATTATGAACTTGTTGTTTTTTTGCATTATTTGAGGTCTGCAAGCAATGCATTTTTTTTTTGTTATTTTGACCATTTCTCATTTTCAGAAAATAAATACAAAATGTATTGCTTGGAACTTCGGAGATATGTTGTCAGTAGTTTATAGAATAAAAGAACAATTTACATTTTACTCAAAAATATACCTATAAAGAGAAAGATCAGACAAACTGAAAATTTTGCAGTGGTCTCTTAATTTTTGCCAGAGCTGTATATACATACGCGATCCTCAACATTTAAATTGCAAAAACTAGTCGAAAAAGAAGAACGGGTTGATGAATTATGGAAATCACAGGACTGATTGACATATTAATGATAGGAAACTAATGAAAAAAAATTAATCTCAATTTATTCAGTGTAAACTATGAGTGCCACATACATAAGTGCACACACGCTACTTGGCAATGTTATCAATGAGGTTATTAATGGCTTGACTGAGGAATTTCCTGCCATGCTAAATGCACTTGGGAACACAAATTATCAAGATTTCCCTTCACAAGTGCCAACCAGTGAAATATCAGATGTCTTCTATGGAAGACAAGTTAAAAAATGAAAAAATGCAATAGGCCATAGTACTATGTTTACACCACACAAGCTGCATGTGTTGTGTTGAAAAATCGCTCCTGGGACACTCTAAAGAAATAGATGTTCCATTGGTTCCACCACCAAATCAATGTATGCTGATCTATTACTGTACCTGGAATGAAGACAAGAGGAGATCAGCTACTCTACATTATGACACCCCACATCATACTCCATGGTGCAGAATTAGTGTGACATTTCCTTGTGAAGGCCTGTTCTTGGCAATCATAAATGTCAGGAATCTAACAAGCAAAATGGAGGAGCTTGAGGCCGAAAGGCATGACGAGCTTGTGGTCTAAATCACTGAAGGAACATGAAGTGATGTTGCAGAGAGGTGGACTGTGCTGTAAATCTTCCTGGTTTTATGCTATTTAGGAAAGACAGGACAACTTGTAAAGAAGGAGGAGTAAGTCTGTTTGCTAGGAGTAATATGACAGGAGCATCACAGAGGCAATAGTGGAGGAACCTTGTGAGAAAGTAGAAACCTTACGGGTGGAACCACAAAGAGAGGTAACCACTGAAAATTTTATGAAACAGTCATCAGCCAGTATCTATCGAAGTACAGTTATAAAGTGCAATTGGGTGCATGGAAAATGTGGAGACAGATGAATAAGTGGGATCAGATTCTGAGGAAAAATTAGAAGGGGAAACAGGGTAGAGTTAGATTAGAGAAGTGAGGGGAGAAGCCTGTTAATAGGGATGTGTTTTTAAATCACGCTTAAAAATGTGGGGGCTAGGTAATAATAGGATCTTCATGGACAGTGCATTTCAGAAAACTGGTGCAGCATGAAAGAAATCTTGTTAGACAAACGTGGGAGGTTCGGATTATGGAGGATGTTAGTCTTAGATAAGTTGCAGAATGGAAAGCACAGGTATGGTAATAGGCAAAAATGAGGAAGGAAATATATGGTGGTGTGGAACTGTGGAGAGCCTTGTGGGGGAGAGTGATGAGTTTATATTGTACTCTGTAGCAAATGGGTAATCAGTAGTGTTGAGCATTCCGATACCGCAAGTATCGGGTATCGGCCGATACTTGCGGGTATCGGAATTCCGATACCAAGATCCGATACTTTCGTGGTATCGGGTATCGGTATCGAAACAACATTAATGTGTAAAAGAAAGAATTAAAATAAAAAATATTGCTATACTCACCTCTCCGACGCAGCCTGGACCTTACCGAGGGAACCGGCAGCGTTCTTTGCTTAAAATGCGCGCATTTACTGCCTTCCGTGACGTCACGGCTTGTGATTGGTCGCGTGCCGCCCATGTGACCGCGACGCAACCAATCACAGCAAGCCGTGACGTAATTTTCAGGTCCTGAATGCCTAATTCTAGGCATTCAGGATTTGAAAATTACGTTACGGCTTGTGATTGGTCGCGTCGCGGTCACATGGGCGACGCGACCAATCACAAGCCGTGATGTCACGGGAGGCAGGAAACGCGCGCATTTTAAAATTACGTCACGGCTTGTGATTGGTTGCGTGCCGCCCATGTGACCGCGACGCGACCAATCACAGCAAGCCGTGACGTAATTTCAGGTCCTGAATGCCTAATTCTGCATTCAGGACCTGAAAATTACATCACGGTTTGCTGTGATTGGTCGCGTCGCGGCCACATGGGCGGCACGCGACCAATCACAAGCCGTGACGTCACGGAAGGCAGTAAACGCACGCATTTTAAGCAAAGAACGCTGCCGGTTCCCTCGGTAAGGTCCAGGCTGCGTCGGAGAGGTGAGTATAGCAATATTTTTTATTTTAATTCTTTCTTTTACACATTAATATGGATCCCAGGGCCTGAAGGAGAGTTTCCTCTCCTTCAGACCCTGGGAACCATCAGGGATACCATCCGATACTTGAGTCCCATTGACTTGTATTGGTATCGGGTATCGGTATCGGATTAGATCCGATACTTTGCCGGTATCGGCCGATACTTTCCGATACCGATACTTTCAAGTATCGGACGGTATCGCTCAACACTAGTAATCAGTGCAATGACTTCCACAAGGTGGAGGAATCGGTGTAGCGGCTGGACAGACATACGATTCTGGCTTACCACATTCAGGACGGATTGGAGAGGAGAAAGTTTGGCAAGAGGGTGGCCAATCTATAGACAAGTAGCTACAAACATAAAAAGTGAACAGCACATCCAAATTGGTGTGAACAGGTGCTAACTAACACAACAATTCTAAGAAAAAACAAAGCTGCATTCTGGAATGCTAAGAACAGTAAGTGTATGTGCACACATTGCGGAACGGTGTGCGGATTTGTCCGCACTGATTTTTGTAACTCTGCAGGAAATCCTCACTGTGGATTTACTGCGGAATCACTGCGGATTTACCATGGGTTTTCTGCGGTTTTTGTGCGTATTCCACCTGCGGTTTTACACCTGCGGATTCCTATTGATGAGCAGATGTAAACCGCTGTGGAATCCACACAAAGAATTGACAGGCTGCCTAATAAACAACACAGCGTTTCCACACGTTTTTTTCCGCAGCATGTGCACTGTGGATTTTGTTTTCCATAGGTTTACATGGTACTGTAAACTCATGGAAAACTACTGTTAATACACAGCGGCTAATCCGCTGTGGATCCCCAGCAAAATATCTGCAGCATGGGCACATACCCTAAATCCAGAAAATTGTAACTGCATTACTGCCATAGAAAGTAGGTAGGTGCTACATTATCTACATATGGAATTTTGGAAAATTGGAACTGCAATATTGCTACTGAAAAATTTACACTAAAAAGAATATACTTAGCACATAAATTGGAAAATGTATATGTGCCCAACAGCCACCGACAAGTCGTACCTTATTCTTGGGTCGCTGTCCTGATAAGACATCTCTCTTGGACTAAAATGCTTTCAATTTTGGGGGCAGAAAGGAACCAGCTAATTAAAACCACCTAAGGCTGGTGGGAGTAGGAGTGCACATATCAAAGGATTTTTCTACAAACAAAAACAAAATTGTAGGCTTTTTAGCTCTGGTAAACTCACTGAGCTCAGCACTGCACCATAAGACTTTTTCTCACTGTGCTAGCGGTGATCTCACTGAGGCCACTGCAGTTCATCAGCCCAGCTCAGCCTTAGGGACCTGTGGTAACCTTGATGACATCATCACTAGTCACAGACTCTGCTCTCAAAGATCATTCTCCCATGGTTTTCAGCTTGGACGGTCACATCTTGGCACGATTCTGGTTGAAAACCAATTATCGCAGACATAGATTACGGCGTGGGACAGTATGTTGGAAAGGCGAAGAATAGGTTGTTTTTTATCCTTATTTTTTTTACAGGAGACCAGGGCTTCAATGGAATGGGCGTAATGTGTGTATAACTCTGTTTATTATTTTTAAATAAATTTGTACAAAGGGGTGTATTTTTTATTTCAAATAAAGGACTTTATTCTGGCTGTGTTTATTTACAATATGACTATGAAGCTAGTAATGGAAAGGCGTTTTATAGATGCCTCTCCATTACTAACTGCTGGGATTCGTGTCACCTGAAAATACAAATTTGATATTAACCCCATAAATATGAACCCCACTTGCTACCACCACAGGGCAAGTGGGAAGAGCCAGGCAAAGAGCCAGAATTGGTGCATCTAATAGATGCGCTTTTCTGGTCCAGCTGCAGACTATTATATTTAGGCTGGGTGGGCAATATCCATGGCTCCTCAAAAACCTGAGAATATAAACCTCAGCTGTCTGCTTCAGCTTGGCTGGTTGTAAAAAATGGAATGGACCCCATGCCAATTTTTTAAATGATTTACTTAAATAATTTTAAAAAACAGCTTCTGGACCCTTAAAGCTGATGATTGCTAGTTCCCGCCACTGCACAGGGGGAATCTCAAACCATGTACACTGCGGTCTCCCATTCTCCTCCAGCCGCAGTGGAGCCTGCTCAGCAGAGACGTTGGTCCCAGCGTCTGGCTCAAGCTGATACTGTGCAGCTTGTTACTGCTGTCCTTCCAGGCTCAGTCATCGTAACCAGTACCAATCAGCGGCGAGCAGCTGCTCCTGGGACTAAGTCCTGCTTTTCTTCCTCTGAGCATGCCCAAGGGACCACCTCTCATTGGAGGTCAGGGGTCACATGCTCAGGTCCTGTAGCAGCTCCTATTGGACCACTAGGAAGGTCCTGGAGAACTTTCGCTATAAATGGATTGCCTGGCCACACGGCCATGTGCTAGTATAAATCAGTTATTGTGAGTGTCTGGATGTATGCCTGTTCTGGTGAAAGCTCCGAATTATACCCATCCCTAGTGTTGATGACTGCTTGCGAATGTTGGCGCTATCTAGTGCCAGTTAGTGCCATCCAGCACCAGGCACAATCTATAGCGGCTATCTGCAGTGTTAGCCAGGGCGGCACCATGCGCAACCGTTGCGCTTACCTGTCCCTACTTGGGTGGTTAGTGGTGTCTGCCAGAGCGGCGGTGCCTGCGCTCCCAGTGTGCTAACTCTATTTTATATTTTCCCTGGCACCGCAGTTCCAGTGCCGAATGCAAGTGGTCTAGAGGGACTCTAACCCCGCGTCTTGGGGCAGAGTTCTGTGATTCAATACTTGTGTTTCCTCTGTGGTATTGCAGTCCTCTGACGTAACAGGGTTCACTTCATTCATATCGGGTGTAGCTAACCCGTGTGTGTTTTCATTATATCGCCATTTACTGTCTGCCATTACCTAGCAGCAGGTATCATCCCTGCAGGGTGGACCCCGGGCTGTGAACGCACCTTATTCCATCTTTATAATTATTTGGTGCGTTCCGCCAGCCCTAACATTATACTAGCGCTAGGGTCTGGATAGTAATGGCGGATGAACAGCGACTTCAGCGGTACATCCAGCAGCTGGAGGGCAGGTTGGCGGCTCTCGAGCGCACAACTTCAGCTGTGGATGTTACCGCAGTAGCTGTTCAGGCTGCTAGCGTGGCTGCAGCTAGTTTGTCCACTGCCCCCCCTTCCGACCTTATCCCGCCTCCCTTTGCCAAAAAAGTTTAATGGCGACAGTAAGCTGTGTAGGGGATTCGTGAGCCAGTGCACAATACACCTTTGGCTCCTGGCTGCACGTTTTCCCACAGAGCGAGCAAAGGTGGGATTCATTATATCCCTCCTGTCGGACAGGGCGTTGGAGTGGGCTATGCTGCTGTGGGAGCGCGACGATCATGTGGCGCAGAGTTCTCCTCGGTTACTGAGCACTCTGAAACAGGTCTTTTTCGGACCTCGAGTCACCAATGATACGGCGCTCCAACTGCTGGCATTGACACAGGGCTCATCAATGGTTAGCCATTTCATCATCCACTTCCGGACTTTAGCATCAGAGCTGGAGTGGTCGGATAAAGCCCTCATCCCTGTATTTTGGAGGGGGCTGGCTGACCATGTGAAGGATGCTTTGGCCACCAGAGAGATTCCCACCACACTGGAGGAGCTAATAGCTGTATCAACTCGCATGGACCTTCGCTTTAACCAGCGAATGAGCCCAGTGTAGGCAGAGGTTTCAGCTGGCTCCCACCTTCACCAAACCTCTGGAATCTCCAGTCCAGGCGTCCAAGCCACGTGAGGCCATGGAGGTGTCACGAGCAGGATCTAAGTCACGGACCGCTCGTGCACTCCAGGTCTGTCATGTCTGCCGGCAATCAGGACATCTTGCCTCCAGATTTTCCCAGTGGTTGGAAAAGGTCAGCGTCTAGTGGTTGTAGGAGGAGGTACACTAGACACGGCGACGTTTTCCTCCAAACTATCCTTCAAAGGGACAATCACCTTAAGCCCATCCACTCTTACAGTCGAGCTTTGTGTGGATTCTGGGGCGGAGGGAAATTTTATGTCCTTTGCCTTTGCCCAACGCCACGCTATACCCCTGGTGATGCTCGCCAAGCCGGTAACTGTACGAATGGTGAATGGGTCGACTCTTCCCTCACAAATAACACACAAGACCATCCCATTTACTTTATCCATGTCTCCATCCCATCAGGAGATTATCTCCCTGCTAGTCATTCCCGAGGAAATTGATGAGGTCCTCTTAGGGATACCATGGCTACTGTTGTGAATTTGGATTCTGGGCTCCCCCGGTGGCCGCTTGTGGAATTGGACTTGTCATCCTCTTTCCTGTTTCACCTGGTTCCATCAGTAGTGGGTGTCGCTATTTAAGCTCATTTCTCTGGTGGTTTCTTGCCGGTCAACAATGTTATCTGATGCCTCTCAGTGCTTGTTCCTGCTTCTAGACAACTACTAGATAAGTTGGACTTTTGTCCATGTTTTGTTTTGCCTATTTGTTCCAGTTCACAGCTGAAGTTTTGTTACTGTGTCTGGAAAGCTCTCGTTGATCAGGGATTGCTACTCTGGCGTTATGAGTTAATGCCAGAGTTTAAGGTAATCTCTGGATGGTGTTTTGTTAGTGTTTTTCTGCTGACCATGAAAGTATACTATCTGTCTTCTGCTATCTAGTAAGCGGACCTCAAATTTGCTAAGACTATTTTCCTGCTGCGTTTGTTGTTTCATCTGAACTCACCGTCATTATATGTGGGGGGCTACTGTCTTCTTTGGAATATTTCTCTAGAGGTGAGCCAGGTCTTATATTTCCCTCTGCTAGCTATTTAGGTCTTAGGCCAGAGCTGGGCATCTAGCGATAAATAGGAAATGCTACCTGGCTATTTCTAGTTGCGCGGCAGGCTTAGTTCATGGTCAGTATAGTTCCATCTTCCGAGAGCTTGTCCCTCTATAGGCTTGCTATGATCTCTGCCTGCAGAGATCATGACAGTTTGACCGGCCAGTAAAGTGTTAAAGACCCAGGTTGAGAAAGGAGAGTTATAAGAAGTCTGCTGGAATTTTTTTTTTTTTTTTTCCTCCAGTCTGCCTTGCTGCAGTCTTTTTTCTCTCTCTCCTCCTAATCTCTGTATGCTCTGTGTGCACCTGACAATAATGGATCTCCAGAGTGTAACTGCGGGTTTGAATAATCTCATCACGAAAGTACAAAATTTACAAGATTTTGTGGTACATGCTCCGGTATCTGAGCCGAGAATTCCTTTGCCGGAGTTCTTCACAGGGAATAGAGCTAGCTTCCAGAATTTCCGAAATAATTGTAAGCTTTATTTGTCCCTGAAGTCTCGTTCAGCTGGAGACCCTGCTCAGCAGGTTAGGATTGTGATTTCCTTGCTCAGGGGTGACCCTCAAGATTGGGCCTTCTCATTGCCAGCAGGGGATCCTGCGTTACGCGATGTGGATGCGTTTTTTCTGGCCTTGGGCTTGCTTTATGAGGAACCTCATTTGGAACTTCAGGCAGAAAAAACTTTGATGGCACTATCTCAGGGGCAAGACGAAGCTGAAGTTTTCTGCCAAAAATTCCGTAAATGGTCTGTGCTTACTCAGTGGAATGAGTGCGCCTTGGCGGCAACTTTCAGGGAAGGTCTCTCTGATGCCGTTAAGGATGTTATGGTGGGGTTCCCTTTGCCTGCAGGTCTGAATGAGTCCATGACAATGGCTATTCAGATTGATAGGCGTCTGCGGGAGCGCAAACCGGTGCACCATCTGGCGGTGTCTATGGAAAAGACGCCAGAAAGTATGCAGTGTGATAGAATTCTGTCCAGGAGCGAGCGACAGAATTTTAGACGGAAGAATGGATTGTGTTTCTATTGTGGGGATTCTACTCATGTTATATCAGCATGCTCTAGGCGTACAAAGAAGCTTGATAAGTCTGTTTCTATTGGCACCATTCAGTCTAAGTTTATTTTGTCTGTAACCCTGATTTGTTCTTTGTCATCCATTGCCACGGACGCCTATGTTGACTCTGGCGCCGCTCTGAGTCTTATGGATTGGTCCTTTGCCAATCGTTGTGGTTTTGATTTAGAGCCTTTGGAGACTCTTATTCCTCTGAAGGGGATTGACTCCACCCCATTGGCTAATAATAAACCACAATACTGGACACAAGTAACCATGCGTATCAATCCGGATCACCAGGAGATTATTCGTTTCCTGGTGCTGTATAATTTACATGACGATTTGGTACTGGGATTGCCATGGTTGCAGTCTCACAACCCAGTCTTGGACTGGAGAGCAATGTCTGTGTTGAGCTGGGGATGTAAGGGTATTCATGGGGACGTACCTTTGGTTTCTATTTCGTCGTCCATTCCCTCTGAAGTCCCTGAGTTCCTCTCTGATTATCAAGACGTCTTTGACGAACCCAAGCTTGGGTCGTTACCTCCGCACCGTGAGTGCGATTGTGCCATAGATTTGATACCGGGTTGTAAATATCCAAAGGGTCGTTTGTTTAATTTGTCTGTGCCGGAACATGCTGCTATGCGGGAATATATAAAGGAGTCTTTGGAAAAGGGACATATTCGTCCATCTTCTTCTCCCTTGGGAGCTGGGTTTTTCTTTGTCTCAAAAAAAGACGGCTCTTTGAGACCATGTATTGATTATCGGCTTCTGAATAAGATCACTGTTAAGTATCAATACCCATTGCCATTGCTTACTGATTTGTTTGCTCGTATAGAGGGTGCTAAGTGGTTCTCTAAAATTGATCTTCGTGGGGCGTATAATTTGGTGCGGATCAGGCAGGGGGATGAGTGGAAGACCGCATTTAATACGCCCGAGGGCCACTTTGAGTATTTGGTCATGCCTTTTGGTCTTTCTAATGCCCCTTCAGTTTTCCAGTCTTTTATGCATGATATTTTCCGCGATTTTCTGGATAAATTTATGATAATATATCTGGATGATATTCTGATTTTTTCTGATGACTGGGACTCTCATGTCCAGCAGGTCAGGAGAGTTTTTCAGGTTATGCGGTCTAATTCTTTATGTGTGAAGGGGTCTAAGTGCGTTTTTGGGGTCCAGAAAATTTCCTTTTTGGGGTATATTTTTTCTCCCTCTTCCATTGAGATGGATCCCGTCAAGGTGCAAGCTATTTGTGACTGGACTCAGCCCTCCTCTCTTAAGGGTCTTCAGAGATTTTTGGGCTTTGCCAACTTTTACCGCCGATTTATTGCTGGTTTTTCGGATGTCGTTAAACCACTGACTGATTTGACCAGACAAGGCGCTGATGTTGCTAATTGGTCCCCTCATGCTGTAGAGGCCTTTCAGGAGCTTAAGCGCCGTTTTGCCTCTGCCCCTGTGTTGCGTCAGCCTGATGTGAATCTGCCTTTTCAGGTTGAGGTTGACGCTTCGGAGATCGGAGCTGGGGCAGTGTTGTCGCAGAAAGGTTCCGACTGCTCCGTCATTAGGCCTTGTGCCTTCTTTTCTCGCAAATTTTCGCCCGCAGAGCGGAATTATGATGTTGGGAATCGGGAGCTTTTGGCCATGAAGTGGGCGTTTGAGGAGTGGCGCCATTGGCTCGAGGGGGCTAGGCATCAGGTGGTGGTATTGACTGACCACAAAAATTTGGTTTATCTTGAGACTGCCAGACGCCTGAATCCTAGACAGGCGCGCTGGTCTTTATTTTTTTCTCGCTTTAATTTTGTGGTGTCATACCTACCGGGTTCTAAGAATGTTAAGGCAGATGCCCTTTCTAGGAGTTTTGACCCGGACTCTCCTGGTAATTCTGAACCCACAGGTATCCTTAGGGAGGGAGTAATTTTGTCGGCCGTTTCTCCTGATCTGCGGCGGTCCTTGCAAGAGTTTCAGGCGGATAGACCGGATCGTTGTCCGCCTGATAGACTGTTTGTTCCGGATGATTGGACCAGCAGAGTCATCTCTGAGGTACATTCTTCTGCATTGGCAGGTCATCCCGGAATTTTTGGTACCAGGGATTTGGTGGCAAGATCCTTCTGGTGGCCTTCCCTGTCACGAGATGTGCGAGTCTTTGTGCAGTCATGTGACGTTTGTGCTCGGGCCAAGTCTTGTAGTTCTCGGGCTAGCGGACTGCTGTTGCCCTTGCCTATTCCTAAGAGGCCTTGGACACACATCTCGATGGATTTTATTTCAGATCTGCCTGTTTCCCAGAAGATGTCTGTCATCTGGGTGGTCTGTGACCGTTTCTCTAAAATGGTCCATTTGGTTCCTCTGCCCAAGTTGCCTTCTTCTTCTGAGTTGGTTCCTCTGTTTTTTCAGAATGTTGTCCGATTGCACGGTATTCCTGAGAATATTGTTTCTGACAGAGGTACCCAATTTGTGTCTAGATTTTGGCGGGCATTCTGTGCTAGGATGGGCATAGATTTGTCTTTTTCATCTGCTTTTCACCCTCAGACTAATGGCCAGACCGAGCGGACTAATCAGACCCTTGAGACATATCTGAGGTGTTTTGTCTCTGCTGACCAGGATGATTGGGTTGCTTTTTTGCCATTGGCAGAGTTCGCCCTCAATAATCGGGCCAGTTCTTCCACCTTGGTGTCCCCGTTTTTCTGTAATTCGGGGTTTCACCCTCGATTTTCCTCCGGTCAGGTGGAATCCTCGGATTGTCCTGGAGTGGATGCGGTGGTGGAGAGATTGCATCACATCTGGGGGCAGGTTATGGACAATTTGAAGTTGTCCCAGGAGAAGACTCAGCGTTTTGCCAACCGTCATCGTCGTGTTGGTTCTCGGCTTTGTGTTGGAGATTTAGTGTGGTTGTCTTCTCGTTTTGTCCCTATGAGGGTCTCTTCTCCTAAGTTTAAACCTCGGTTCATCGGCCCTTATAGAATATTGGAGATTCTTAATCCTGTTTCTTTCCGTTTGGACCTCCCTGCGTCCTTTTCCATTCATAACGTTTTTCATCGGTCGTTATTGCGCAGGTATGAGGTACCTGTTGTACCTTCAGTTGAGCCTCCTGCTCCGGTGTTGGTTGAGGGTGAGTTGGAGTACGTTGTGGAGAAAATTTTGGACTCTCGTGTTTCCAGACGGAAACTCCAGTATCTGGTCAACTGGAAGGGTTACGGCCAGGAGGATAATTCTTGGGTCAATGCATCTGATGTTCATGCTTCTGATCTTGTTCGTGCCTTCCATAGGGCTCATCCTGGTCGCCCTGGTGGATCTGGTGAGGGTTCGGTGCCCCCTCCTTGAGGGGGGGGTACTGTTGTGAATTTGGATTCTGGGCTCCCCCGGTGGCCGCTTGTGGAATTGGACTTGTCATCCTCTTTCCTGTTTCACCTGGTTCCATCAGTAGTGGGTGTCGCTATTTAAGCTCATTTCTCTGGTGGTTTCTTGCCGGTCAACAATGTTATCTGATGCCTCTCAGTGCTTGTTCCTGCTTCTAGACAACTACTAGATAAGTTGGACTTTTGTCCATGTTTTGTTTTGCCTATTTGTTCCAGTTCACAGCTGAAGTTTTGTTACTGTGTCTGGAAAGCTCTCGTTGATCAGGGATTGCTACTCTGGCGTTATGAGTTAATGCCAGAGTTTAAGGTAATCTCTGGATGGTGTTTTGTTAGTGTTTTTCTGCTGACCATGAAAGTATACTATCTGTCTTCTGCTATCTAGTAAGCGGACCTCAAATTTGCTAAGACTATTTTCCTGCTGCGTTTGTTGTTTCATCTGAACTCACCGTCATTATATGTGGGGGGCTACTGTCTTCTTTGGAATATTTCTCTAGAGGTGAGCCAGGTCTTATATTTCCCTCTGCTAGCTATTTAGGTCTTAGGCCAGAGCTGGGCATCTAGCGATAAATAGGAAATGCTACCTGGCTATTTCTAGTTGCGCGGCAGGCTTAGTTCATGGTCAGTATAGTTCCATCTTCCGAGAGCTTGTCCCTCTATAGGCTTGCTATGATCTCTGCCTGCAGAGATCATGACAGGCTACGCTACCACTTTCCTCATATAGAGTGGTCCTAAGGGAGAATTCTGGGATGGAGTAAATCTTGTGAGGGTAGATGTCTGAGGTAGTGCGTTCAGGTTGCTACTACTGAAGTACCCGCAGATTTTTCTTCTCTCCCCAAGCACTATTGGCCCTATGTGGACGTGTTTTCCAAGAGGGCTGTGGAGACCCCCCCACCCCTATGACTGTCCTATTGACCTCTTGCCTGGTGCAGAGCCTCCCCATGGTCGAGTCTATCCCCTATCTCTCCTGGAGATGGAGGCCATGACCCAATACATCCGGGAGAATCTGGCAAGAGGATTCATTAGGAAGTCAGTATCACCTGCAGGGGCGGGGTTCTTCTTCATACAGAAGAAGAACAGAGAACTATATCGATGCATAGATTACAGGGGTCTTAACGCTATCACCGTTAAGAACAAATACCCTCTGCCTCTGATATCTGAGCTATTCGATAGGTTGTGGGGAGCAAAGGTATTTACTAAGCTTGATCTGTGGGGTGCTTACAACCTAATTCGTATCCGTGAGTGGGATGAATGGAAGACGGCATTTAAAAACCAGGGATGGGCATTATGAATACCTGGTGATATCCTCCGGGCTCTGTAATGCTCCTGCCATTTTACAAGAATTTGTGAATGATATCTTCTGGGATATGCTCACCCCCTTGGTCGTAGTGTACCTGGATGATATTCTCATCTACTCTCCAGATATATGCTCCAATTGGAGAAATGTTTGCAAAGCCTTTGACCTCCTACGGGCAAACTCCCTCTATGCCAAGTTGGAGAAGTGTGTGTTTGAGCATGAGTCCTTGCCTTTCCTGGGCTATATCATCTCTGCCCGGGGATTGGCCATGGATCCTGCCAAGCTACAGGCTGTGATGGACTGGCAGGAACTCCATTCTCTTAAAGCGGTGCAGCTCTTTGTGGGGTTCATTAATTATTATCGCCAGTTCATTCCCCACTTCTCAACTTTGGTAGCTCCCTTGGCTGCCCTCACCAAGAAGGGAGCAAATCCCAAATTGTGGTCAGAGGAGGTATCCAAGGCCTTTCAATTAAGTCACACTTCGCTAGCACTCCCATGTTACATCGCCCTGATGTAGATAAACCATTTATCATGGAGGTTGATGCCTCTTCTGTCGGTGCTGGAGCAGTCCTCTTCCAGAAGGATGCTCAAGGTCGGAAGCATCCTTGCTTCTTCTTCTCCAAGACATTCTCACCAGCAGAGAGGACAGGGAGTTGCTAGCCATGAAGTTGGCCTTTTCGGAGTGGAGACACCTCCTGGAGGGGGTTCGCTATCCCTTCCAAGTATTCACCGACCACAAAAAATTGGTATATTTACAAACTGCCCAGCGGCTAAACTCTCGCCAGGCCAGATGGTCCCTGTTCTTCTCCCTGTTCTACTTCACCCTCAATTTTTCTCTCGAGGAAGAACACCCTTGCCGATGCTCTTTCCTGCTCCTTAGTGTCATCGGAGGAGGAGGAAGAACCTAGGCTAATTGTCCCATGTCCGTGTGTTCCACTGACTCCAGGGAGGCAGACTGGGATGTGGAGGCATGTGTCATTTGGGACCGCAAACAGGATGCCATCCTGGCCTCCAAGGAGAGAATGAGGGTCTCCGCTGATGCACTTTGGCGCCCCGCTCCGACCTTTGCTCCTGGCGACTTAGTGTGGCTCTCCATCCGTAATATCGTGCTACGAGTTGAGTCCACTATGTTTGCGCCTCACTACTTAGGCCCCTTCAAGGTTCTGGAACAGGTTAACCCTGTCGTCTAATGTCTGGCCCTTCCTCTATGCCTGGGCATCACCGACACCTTTCATGTCTCCCTCCTAAAGCCCGTTCACATGTCCCGGTTTTCTGAGTCGTCTGCCGGGACATGGGGTTCGACCACGGACGATTAAGAGGTGAACGATATTATGAGGTGTTAGGTGGTACGTGGCAAAAAATTCTATTTGGTGGATTGGAACGGTCATGGCCCAGAGGAGAGGTCCTGGGAGCCTGTTGAGCACATTCGGGCTCCGCAGCTCATTGCTGCCTTCATTGCTCATTGCTGCCCATGGGGAATCTCAAACCTTGTCTGCTGCAGCCTCCCATTCTCCTCCAGCCACAGTGGAGCCTGCTCAGCAGGAATGTCGGTCCCAGCTTCTGGCTCAAGCTGATACTGTGCGGCTTGTTACTGCTGTCCTTCCAGGCTCAGTCATCATAACCAGTAGTGATCAGCAGCGAGCAGGTGCTCCTGGGACTAAGTCCTGCTTTTCTTCTTCAGAGCATGCCCAAGGGACGACCTCTCATTGGAGGTCAGGGGTCACATGTTCAGGTCTTGTAGCAGCTCCTATTGGACCACTAGGAAGTTCCTGGAGAACTTCCGCTATAAAAGGTTCGCATGGCCGTGCGGTCATGCGGTAGTATAAATAAGTTATTGTGTGTGTGTGGATGTATGCCTGTTCTGGTGAAAGCTCCGAATCATACCCATCCCTAGTGTTAGAAGAAAAAAGTGTATGCAACAAACCTGTTTTCTGACCAAAGGGGGATATATATATATATATATATATACAGTTAGGTCCATATATATTTGGACAGAGACAACATTTTTCTCATTTTGGTTATAGACATTACCACAATTTAATTTTAAACAAAACAATTCAGATGCAGTTGAAGTTCAGACTTTTAGCTTTCATTTGAGGGTATCCATATTAAAATTGGATGAAGAGTTTAGGAGTTTCAGCTCCTTAACCTGTGCCACCCTGTTTTTTAAAGGGACCAAAAGTAATTGGACAATTGACTCCAAGGCTATTTCATGGACAGGTGTGGGCAATCCCTTCATTATGTCATTCTCAACTAAGCAGATAAAAGGCCTGGAGTTGATTTGAGGTGTGGTGCTTGCATTTGGAAGGTTTTCCTATGAAGTAAACATGCGGTCAAAAGTGCTCTCCATGAAGGTGAAACAAGCCATTCTTAAGCTGTGAAAACAGAGAAAAAACCCATCCGAGAAATTGCTACAATATTAGGAGTGGCAAAATGTACATCCTGAGAAGGAAAGAAAGCACTGGTGATCTCATCAATGCAAAAAGACCTGGGCACCCACGGAAGACAACAGTGGTGGGTGATCGCAGAATAATCTCCATGGTGAAGAGAAACCCCTTCACAACAGCCAACCAAGTGACCAACACTCTCCCGGAGGTCGGCGTATCAATATCCAAATCTATCATAAAGAGAAGACTGCATGAAAGCAAATACAGAGGGTTCACTGCACGGTGCAAGCCACTCATAAGTGTCAAGAATAAAAAGGCTAGACTGGACTTTGCTAAAAAACATCTAAAAAAGCCAGCACAGTTCAGGAAGAACAGATGAAACCAAGATCAACCTCTACCAGAATGATGGAAAGAGAAAAGTATGGCGAAGGCTTGGTACAGCTCATGATCCAAAGCATACCACATCATCTGTAAAACACGGCGGAGGCAGTGTGATGGCTTGGGCATGCATGGCTGCCAGTGGCACTGGGTCACTAGTGTTTATTGATGATGTGACACAGGACAGAAGCAGCCAAATGAATTCTGAGGTATTCAGAGCCATACTGTGTGCTCAGATCCAGCCAAATGCAGCAAAACTGATTGGTCATCGTTTCATACTATAGATGGACAATGACCCAAAACATGAAGCCAAAGCAACCCAGGAGTCTATTAAAGCAAAGAAGTGGAATATTCTTGAATGGCCAAGTCAGTCACCTGATCTCAACCCAATTGAGCATGCATTTCACTTGTTAAAGACTAAACTTCAGACAGAAAGGCCCACAAACAAACAGCAACTGAAAACCACCGCAGTGAAGGCCTGGCAGAGCATCAAAAAGGAGGAAACACAGCGTCTGGTGATGTCCATGAGTTCAAGACTTCAGGCAGTCATTGCCAACAAAGGGTTTTCAACCAAGTACTAGAAATGAACATTTTATTTAAAATTATTGAATCTGTCCAATTACTTTTGGTCCCTTTAAAAACAGGGTGGCACATGTTAAGGAGCTGAAACTCCTAAACCCTTCATCCAATTTTAATGTGGATACCCTCAAATGAAAGCTGAAAGTCTGAACTTCAACTGCATCTGAATTGTTTTGTTTAAAATTCATTGTGGTAATGTCTATAACCAAAATGAGAAAAATGTTGGCTCTGTCCAAATATATATGGACCTAACTGTATATATATATATACAGTATTTGTATATATATATATATATATATATATATATATATATATATATATACACTCACCGGCCACTTTATTAGGTGCACCTGTCCAACTTCTTGTTAACACTTAATTTCTAATCAGCCAATCACATGGCGGCAACTCAGTGCATTTAGGCATGTAGACATGGTCAAGACAATCTCCTGCAGTTCAAATCGAGCATCAGTATGGGGAAGAAAGGTGATTTGAGTGTCTTTGAACGTGGCATGGTTGTTGGTGCCAGAAGGGCTGGTCTGAGTATTTCAGAAACTGCTGATCTACTGGGATTTTCATGCACAACCATCTCTAGGGTTTACAGAGAATGGTCCGAAAAAGAAAAAAAATCCAGTGAGCAGCAGTTCTGTGGGCGGAAATGCCTTGTTGATGCCAGAGGTCAGAGGGGAATGGGCAGACTGGTTCGAGCTGATAGAAAGGCAACAGTGACTCAAATCGCCACCCGTTACAACCAAGGTAGGCCTAAGAGCATCTCTGAACGCACAGTGCGTCGAACTTTGAGGCAGATGGGCTACAGCAGCAGAAGACCACACCGGGTACCACTCCTTTCAGCTAAGAACAGGAAACTGAGGCTACAATTTGTACAAGCTCATCGAAATTGGACAGTAGAAGATTGGAAAAACGTTGCTTGGTCTGATGAGTCTCGATTTCTGCTGCGACATTCGGATGGTAGGGTCAGAATTTGGCGTAAACAACATGAAAGCATGGATCCATCCTGCCTTGTATGGAGCATCTTTGGGATGTGCAGCCGACAAATCTGCGGCAACTGTGTGATGCCATCATGTCAATATGGACCAAAATCTCTGAGGAATGCTTCCAGCACCTTGTTGAATCTATGCCACGAAGAATTGAGGCAGTTCTGAAGGCAAAAGGGGGTCCAACCCGTTACTAGCATGGTGTACCTAATAAAGTGGCCGGTGAGTGTATACTTAACCTATATATTGTAAATAAGTAAATATAAGAAAAAAGGTCACTGCTACACATGGAAATGAATGGCAGACCATACAGGGTACTACTAGTATAAAACACCATATTTGGAAAACAAAACGAAAAAATGTATATAAAGTATATTCAAATTAAAGCCAAGACATACAATGTATATAAAAGAATGCCTGTATTTATTTTTTGGCAAATGGCACTTCATAATGTGCCTGTACTTGGAACAATTGAAAAATATATATATGTATTTCAACAATGAATTAATAAAAATTATTATTAATTCATTGTTGAAATGCATATATATATTTCTCTGGTGTTTTATACTAGCCATCCCTAGTGTTGATGACTACTCGCAAATGTTGAAGCTATCTAGATAGTGCCATCCAGCACCAGGCACAATCTATAGAATCTATCTGCAGCGCTAGCCAGTGCGGCACCATGCGCAACCAGTGCGCTTACCTATCCCTACTTGGGCAGTTAGTGGTGTCCGCCCGAGTGGCGCTGCGCGTTCCCAGTGCGCTAAGTCTATTTTGTGTTTTCCCTGGCACCGCAGTTCTGGTGCCGAACGCACATGGTCTAGAGGGACTCTAACCCCGCATCTTGGGGCAGAGTTCTGTGACTCAATACTTGCATTTCCTCTGCGATATTGTGGTCCTATATTTATATCGAGTGTAGCTAACCTGTGTGTGTTTTCATTATACCGCCATTTACTGTCCGGCATTTCCTAGCAGCAGTTATCACCCCTGCACGGTGGACCCCGGGCTATGAACGCACCTTATTCCATCTTTATAATTATTTGGTGTGTTCCGCCAGCCCTAACAGTTGCAGTGTGCGGCTGTCAGTTTTGCAATGCTGGTTATCAAAAATAGAACAGTCCCCATGTAATTTTTTAAAACGTTATTTCTTTATAGCGCAGGCACTGGCTGATAAATATTCCCATCAGCCATGCCTGCTTTTGCTGTTATTAGCAGCAGCAAGCATATGCTGATGGGATTTATACTCCCATCAGCCAACGCCTCTGTGACCGGAGGCCATGCAGATGACAGCATGGGAAACACCCAATGTTCAGGGTGCCAAACCTGAACAGTAACACAGACTTCCCGGAAAAGTCCATGTTCGGGTCCGTGCTCGCACAGTAGGTGTTCGGTACAGACCCCAAACTTTACTATTCAGGTTCGCCCATCACTATCCAGCACTGCAAGATTAAAGCGTTAACCACTGAGCCTTCATATGTAACTAATAACCTCATTGATAGCCTATTAAGACTTGTAAGTGCATGTATTTCTGCATGTGACGTGAATACTTGATACTGAATAAATCAGCAAGTTTTGAAACTTTTGTTTCCATCTTATTATAATTTGCATATCATAAACATGTAAACTTATCAAGCAGTCCTGTTATTTACTTAAATACACTACTTTTCCTTTCTTGGTGTTGCAATTTGAATGTTAAAAGTTTGATATATAAATATACATACACTGGGGAAAAAAATTATTTAGTCAGCCACAAATTGTGCAAGTTCTCCCACTTAAAAAGATGAGAGAGCCCTGTAATTGACATCATAGGTAGACCACAACTGTGAGAGTCAAGAGGAGAAAACAAATCCAGAAAATCACCTTGTCTGATTTGGCAATATTTATTTTGCAAAATATGGTGGAAAATAAGTATTTGGTCATTAACAAAAGTTCATCTCAATATTTTGTTATACTCTATATTCTTTGTTGGCAATGACAGAGGTCAAACGTTTTCTGTAAGTCTTCACAAGGTTAGCACACACTGTTGGTGATATGTTGGCCCATTCCTCCATGCAGATCTCCTCTAGAGCAGTGACACACTATGTCGCCAGGGACTCAGATCCTGTAGAGCCAGACATGTCCCCCTGCTTAACCCAGTACATGTCCGGGGCTGTCTGAATTTTGCTCGAGAGCATTTGGATTATCCAGAAGAATATTGGGAGAATGCCATATGGTCTGATGAAACCAAAGTAGAACTGTTTGGTAGAAACAAAACTCGTCATGTTTGGAGGAGACAGAATGCTGAGTTGCATAGAACACCATACCTACTGTGAAGCATGGGGGTGAAAACATCATTCTTTGGGGCTGTTTCTCTGCAAAGGGACCATAATGACTGATCCCTGTACATAAAAGAATGAATGGGGCCATGTATTGTGAGATTTTGAGTGCAAACCTCCTTCCATCAGCAATGGCATTGAAGATGAAACGTGGATAGGTCTTTCAGCATGATAATGATCCCAAACACACTGCCATGGCAATGAAGGAGTGGCTTCATAAGAAGCATATGAAGGTCCTGGAGTGGCCTAGCCAGTCTCCAGATCTTAATCCCATAGCAAACCTTTGGAGGGAGTTGAAAATCCGTGTTGCCAAGAGAGAGGCCCAAAACATCACTGCTCTAGAGGAGAAGTGAAACTGATATACTGTATAATATAGAATCAATACAAACAGAGTGATCTATTTCATGTGTTTATATCTGTTAATGTTGATGTTAGGCTTTGGGATTCTCCTGCTGCACAGGGATTGATCCCAAGCATTATCTGCTTCTGCAGTCTCCCATTCATGTCCAGCTGCTGCGATTGCTGCTCAGAACAGACGTTGATCCCAGCGTCTTGCTCGGGCTCATAGTATATGTTTGGTTGCTGCTGGGTCTTCAGTCAAGTCTATGGTGACCAGTGATGTGCAGGTGCAGCCTTGCGCTCTGGAGTCTAAGTCCAGAGATCACCTTACTGAGCATGTCTGTGAAGCAGCGGCTCCTCATTTTTGGTGGTTAAAAGTTAGCTGCTCTTATGATGTGGCAGCCCCGGATTGGCCCACGGGCAATGTCTCGTCCGACTGGGCATGAATGTTTGGGGTGGAGCCTAGCGTATAAAAGTCTCTCAGTGGTGCACGCAGGCGCGCTAGTGTCATTTATGTTTGGTATGTATGGGAGGCTACTCTACCACTCTGTCTGCACCTTTGCATGTGTGTCTTTGCTCAAAGACTGTACATGTTGGCAGGCTGGTTGCACACTTATGCGGTTTCATACCCTTGGCTCAATGCCTGAGTCTCTGTCTGCTACATGCTTAGGGTGCCGATTAGGCACAGGTTCAGTAGTGCCAGGACTGGGGTAACTAGCCGCTTGCCTTAGCATCTGTTTAGTTCATGTGCATGATTGGCACAGTTCAGTTACAGAGCAAGCTCAACCCTTATGCTCTACTTCTCGGTGAAAGTGACAGGGTATTGTACCTAGCCTCAAAGAGCTTTCTCTCTTGGCTCAGCATCTGCTTCATTCGTGTGTGCGGTTAGCACCGTTTAGCTGCAGAGCTAGCTCAATCCACTTGCTATTATCACAGTGACATTAACAGGGTATAGCACTTCGCATACTTGTGCCGTACCTCTTGGTGAAGTAACTGAGCTTGGTACTCAGAGTTCCGTTCATACTGAGTGGTGTTAACTCAGTGTGTTCAAGCTAAAGCTTCCTGTTGTGTTCTGTCATTGTTAACACTAACAACAGGGTTGATCTCTGCATGGTAGACCCTGGGTTGTGATTGCACATTATTTTATATTTTATTTAGTGCAATTCACCAACCCTAACAAGAGATAATTATGGATTATGGCCAATAAAAACCGAAAAGTCATTATGTCAGTACATTAGAATACTTTATAACACCAGCTTGAAAAATGATTTTAAAATCCAAAATGTTGGCCTATGTAAATGTATGTTCAGTAAATGTGCTCAATACTTGGTCAGGGCTGTTTTTGCATCAATTACTGCATCAATGAGGCGTGGTATGGAGGCGATCAGCCTGTGGCACTGCTGAGGTGTTTTGGAAGCCCATGTTGCTTTGATAGCAGCCTTCAGCTCATCTGCATTGTTGGATCTGGTGTTTCTCATCTTCCTTCTTGACAATACCCCATAGATTCTCTATGTGGTTAAGGTCAGGCGAGTTTGCTGGGCAATCAAGAACAGTGATACTGTTCAGGTATTGGTACTTTTGGTAGTGTGGACAGGTGCCACGTCCCGCTGGAGAATGAAATTTCCATCTCCAAAAAATTTAAGTGCTCTAAAATGTCCTGGTAGACGGCAGCTCTGACTTTGGTCTTGATAAAACACAGTGGACCAACAACAGCAGATGACATGGATCTCCAAACCATCACTGATTGTGGAAACTTCACACTAGACCTCAGGCAGCTTGGATTGTGTGGCTCCCTACTCTTCCTCCAGACTCTGGGACCTTGATTTCGAAACAAAATGCAAAATTTACTTTCATCTGTAAACACCTTGGACCACTGAGCAACAGTCCAATTATTTTTCTCCTTGGCCCACATAAGATGCTTCTGTCATTGTCTATTGGTGATGAGTGGCTTGACATAAGGTATGCGACATTTGCAACCCATGTCCTGGATACATCCATGTGTGGTGGCTATTGAAGCAATGACTGCAGCAGCAGTCCGCTCCTTGTGAATCTCCCCCAAATTTTTGAATTCACCTTTTCTTAAAAATCCTTTCAAGGCTGCAGTTATACCGATTGCTTGTGCACCTTTTTCTAGCACACTTTTTCCTTCCACTCAACTTTCCATTAATATGCTTGGATACAGTACTCTGTAATACAGCCAGCTTCTTTAGCAATGACCTTTTGTGGCTTACCCTCCTTGTGGAGTGTGTCAATGACTGCCTTCTGGACATCTGTCAAGTCAGCAGTCTTCCCGATGATCGTGAAGCCTACTGAAACAGATTAAGGGACCTTTTTAAATGCTTAGGAAGCCTTTACAGGAGTTTTTGCTAATTATTCTAATTTACTGAGATAATGACTTTTGGGTTTTAATTGGCGGTAAGCCATAATTATCAACATTAACAGAAATAAACACTTGCAATAGATCCCTCTGTTTGTAATAACTCTATGTAACATGAGTTTCACTTTTTGTATTAAAGAACTGAAATAAATTAACTTTTTGATGATATTCTAATTTTGTGAGACCACTGTATATACACTTGTATAAGGCTAGGTTCACATTGTGTTAGGGCAATCCGTTTAGCGCCAGCGCTAGCGGATTGCGCTAACGCAATGTCTTTTTCGGGGCCGCGTTTAGGGGTCGCGTTAACGTCCCCGCTAGTGCAGATCCCCGATCTGACACAGCGGGGAACGGACCTCGGGCGCGCCGCGGACGCTGCAAGCAGCGTCTGAGGTGCGTCACAAAAGAACGGCACATCGCTAGCGTGTGCCGAAACTGGCACGCGCTAGCAATGCGCTACAGGCGAAATTTACATTGCTGTCAATGGGTGTGCTAACAGACCCATTGCACGGCGTTAATTGCGACATTTTCACCGTGCAACGCTGTCCGTTAGCGATCACCCAATAACGCAACGTGAACCTAGCCTAAAGAAAAACATGTTGTTTATGGCATTTTTACTTCTGATTTTTTATAATGGCAAGTATCTATGTGTCATGTTTCAATACAGCTTTAATGCCTTAGAAGTATGTAATAATTTGCCTATTTGAATTATTCAAAATTTCTCCCTTTTTACCTCTAGAATGCATACAACAAAACAGATTCAGGATGCAAACTTGACATCCTGAAATTAACTCTCAAATATAAAGACTTGCCTTTAATGTAAGACCTACTTCAATCAGACACATATATAATACATAAGCTTTTATGCAAAGTCAAGTGGGGTAGCAGAGAAAGCTGAAATTGCAAAACAGAAAATATACTGTATGCACAGAAGTGAAGTGACCATAAATAAGTAAGTAACATGATAGCTTCCACAAAGGTGGCTTTTTAGATTCATTTGTGTGAGACACAAATTTAAAAGGGTTCTCTTGATACAGAATAGGATGACAAACCATGGAAACATGTCATGTGAGTCCTGTGGGTAACTCTGCACCAGGAATTCTTAAAGTAACCTCCACCCTTGGACTGAAAAGTCACTAAACATTTTTCATGAAGAAGCTGATGATAAAAGCGGCATATTATGGGTGCTACCAAGAAGAGTTTCAAACTGAACGTGCATCAATGTAGATAATTTATTCATACAGCGTGTTTCGGAGACTTTTCGACTTCTTCGTCAGGCCTTCCTTGGCAGCCTGGGATTCACTGCTTTTTTCATCAGCTTTTCTATCACAGTGTTGGTCAACCACTCTTACCCTTTTTTTAAACATTTTCATGTATAGTTACCTTCAGATGGGCCAACATTCCCTTTGCTTCCAAAATGGACACCAAAAAGGTATACGAAAGGCAGAAGCTAAGGTGCAAATCCTCCCTTATTCCACGGCACAGGAGTGGAGAGGTGAGGATTACCGTAACGTTATTGCAACACTCCACAGTAAAAAAAAAAGTTTCTGTACTCACCGCATATATTACGATCTCTGCACTATTGAATGAATGGGTGCCATCCACTGCTAGCTGGCAGTACATAGGAAAGGACGAAGAAAAAGAGCTGGCACTTCCAAGAACTTTAAAAAATTGTTTTCCTTCTTTACAATTAAGTGTGTTTGTTATGACGGAAACGCATCTGAGGTGCAATATGGAGCAATCCATGTAACTTTTTAAACGAATGCATGAATGAAGAAAACCAAATTTGTAATGTTTTTGGAAGTGCCAAGCTCTTTTTCTTTGCCCTTTCTTATTGCTACACTCTCTTTGCTACTGTAGCACCATGAAGCAGGGGAAATGGAATGCTAACCTGACCGGAGGAAGCAAAAAGAAGGCACCGAGTAGTGTGAATACATGAGAAATGTTTAGAGAGTTTTCAGTCCCAGGGTGAAGGGCCGCTTTATCCTTTTAGCACTTATACCTATAATGGGATCCATTTGATTTTTCCATTCAGAGGGCCATCATTTGCTGAGCTTGTTTTCTGGTTAAAGTGACAGAATTTGCCTTAGAGCCTTTTAAAAGGGGATCTGACAATAGTTAAGCGTAGCATTATTACTCACATTGTTACTCTAGATTAACAAATAAGAATATTGATTGCAGACTGCTATGTAATAATAACATAATAACGGTGAGAAAAATGGATGTTTTGCTAATCTTGTTTATTAGCATTAACTTGGCAACTTTATGATTTTTACTTGTTTGGCACAGTGATTACAACATTTACCAACCTTCTTACCATGTCGGCCCCCTCAAACAAATGTGCCACTTCTGGAAAAATCTTTATTTTCATTGCTCCCTCAGGAAAGCTTGCTGTATGGACAGGTGAAGCATTTTGCAATTGTTGCCCAGCGCTGTGGTATGGCTGAGATGTGCTGGTGATTGATTGACCAAACATCTGAAATTGGTTTGCTAACTTTACTGTACAAATCACATTTCCTTTTGGAGAACCCTTCTTGGGAACCCTGGTCAGCAAACGTCATGCAGAGAATGGTATGATGATGGCAGAATATATAATACTGTAGTCATTTTTCTCTTTTAACTGGTCCCCATTTAATCCCTTAGTATAGGTATGAATCCTTTCAACTGACAGACAGGTCACTACATTCCATAACTATTGTTTTTATTTCATAGGTGAGTTCTCATTGTTATTTTCTCTTCCAGTTTGGCATTATTGTCCATGACCATGATTCTTGGGTCTATAATGAAACTTGGTCAATGAGACATTAAGTGATAATTTTTGACTGACAGGTGCAGACAGAAGGACATCATTTGCATCATAATGGGGCATACACAGGAAAATGACTGCAGCTTTGTAACAGACTCAGTACATTATGTTGTGTAACACAAGTAACGTTTTGTAATGTCACCTATACATCACCACTGGTTTATGTTCTACCTTGCAACTGTTTCCATCTCAACTGAAGATCCCAGTCATAGGTGAATAATATGCATGGGATATCAACAAACACAAGGGCTACACAAGATGGTGCTGAATTATAAAATTATAAATCGTTAAACCATGGTGGAGGACAGAGAGAAAGTAAAAGTGCAGCCTTTGCATTATTATTATTGTGTCAGGAGTGAAAATGTTTTATGCATGTACCATACTTACCCTTTTCACACAATGCACCTGCATATATAGAAATGTGCTGGCACTATTTGCATCACTGCATTATGTTGCTTGGTAACATATACATTACGCACATTATGGTTATGAATAAATATAATACATTTCTGTACAATGATGATGATAATGAGCCTACAGCATGGTGATAGAAATTGTGTTGAAGCTATAGAGGTTTCGCATTCTGCTTGATGAAGCTTTGAAATGTGGAAATGTGCAGAGTATGTGGAATACATGCAGAGTACACCCCCAGGTTACTGCAGGCTGTCTAAGGCTGCAGCCTGTGGGAGATGTCGCTTGACATTGAACCTGTGAATGAAAAGATGAATTCTGACAGCGTCATTAGCTGTATGCTGTGTTTTCTGAGCGTTGGCACCAGGAGGGGTTGGGAGAGCTATTGATATACAGCTGTTTATAACTACGTGGCCCAGACTGACTAACAAATCAGTGGCTAGGCTAATCCTCTTTACCATTTTAGTCACAGATCTAGCTTTAGCTTTGTTGATTTAACGTCTTGGAGCCATATTTCTCATTTCTTTAACAAAGCGGCAGATTTTTGATTGACTATTCTTTGACTTTCATGGATAAGATAATGTTTAGAATCCTTAATTACTTGTCATCCTGTAATGAATTGCTTTTGATTAAATAAATAAGTCTGATGCAGACGATAATTGGTGTAGACATGTTAGTTCTGTTCAAAATATTACTTGCCTTGCGTCTCCATGCTATCACATAGCTCGGTCTTGGCCTCGCCATTTGGTCTATAGCCTCCTTTTTGTGTGAATTTGTTGCTCATTGTCGCTGCAGTGACAACAGCCTTCAGGCTTCTTTTGCGCTTGGGGACATTCAGTTCTGGGTGGAAAAGGATAACATAGACCTTGGGCATGTAGAGCATACCTAAGGACACTGAGGCACTCAAACTCACTGAAATGGTCAGAGTTGTGGTCTGGATATGCATCTGAGGACAAAATTTAGAGAAAAATGAGTCAGACTCAGAACTTTAGGACACAAACAGCACACATTTTCATTTAGTAAAACATTATAAGCTATCTCAATACACATGCAAATAGGCCTCATTCAGATGTCCGTGACCCCCTTTATGGTCTAAGGATCTTCACATAATTGTGGGTTTTTATGTAGACCAAATGGTCTGCAAAAAATCACAGGGATAGTAGCCATTCAAGTCTATGAGTCCTTGAAAATCATGGACAGCACATTGATGTAGTACATGTGCAGTCTGTGCACTGTCAGTGATTAACATTGCAATGTATGGGAGAAGCTTGACAATTTATTTTTCTTAGCATTGAAAATCTCTAATAAAACACTGATGATAAAATTTGACCATCAGAAACTGGGATCCAAAATACTGATAAACAGTCTGTGTTTTTAAGTACAAGAAAAATCACAGATGTCTCAAATAGGCCTAAATCTTACTTTGAGAGATATAAAACACACACAACGTTATGTCATGCCTAGGAAGCTAACTATAGACATTATTAAAATGGAGAAAAGGATGGATGAATTTGTCAGCCATTCATTGATCACCTCTGTTTGTACAAATAATCATTGTAAATGTTTGTAATGTACATTAACACCTTATCTCAGTTAAGGGATAAGTTGTAACCAAAACTTGATAGCAAGTATGGCTCACAATTAATCCCGGGACAACAAAAGACAAGAAAACTCAGAACAGGCATCTCATTTCTAAATAATCTGTAACCAGTATGTCTACCATCTAAAATAGTGAAATAGCAAAGCTATCACTTTAAAACACTGAAGTAATCAGAGGCGGACATACAGCCGGTTCAGCTGCATCGGGGCCCGGAGGTGGAGGGGGCCCATGCAGGGTGGCTACTAATGAGGGAAATTTGGCCTCTTTCTCGCAGCCCATGGCCAGATTGACCTCAACACGTGCATCTGGCAGGGAGCGATCTCCGCAGCGCCACTGCCTACAGTAGAAAATGGCAGCAGAACTGCAGGAATCCGTCGTCCTCTGCTTCCTGCCCGGCAATTTCTCTCTGAGACAGGTGCATGGCTTGATGACATCAGCATGCAGCATGCGCCTGTGTCAGAGAAATGGTTGCTGACGACAACTATGCTGTGGGGGAGCAGAAGGAGAGGTAAGTGTGAGAACAATGATGGGGTTGGTGGTGAGGACAATGATGGAGGTGGGGGAGAGTACAATGATGGATGTCGGAGAGAGGACGATCAGGGGTGATGGAGCGGTCAATGATTGAAGTGGGAGAGAGGATAATGATGGAGATAGGGAGAGGACAATGAGGGGGATGGGAAAAGGACAACGATGGGGGTGTGAGTGAAGACAATGATGGATGTTTGGGAGAGGACTATGAGGGAGTAGGCGAGATGACAATGAGGGATCTGAAGGAGAGGACAATGAGGGATGTGGGGGAGATGGCAATGTTGGGGTTGGGCAATTAGAATGGGAGTATGGAGGAATGGAGAACTTATAATGGACTTATGAACATGGGGAGGAGAGGAGGACATAAGATGTTGATGTTAAATTAATTGGGTGGTGGAAGGGGTGCTAAGTCCTTGATAGCATCCTCCCCTTCTCACAATTCATTATGACACTATCAGAGACTTAACATTTATTTTGGAGAGGAGGATGCATAGGCCACTTCATAATGAATTGAAAGGTGGGAGAATAGGCTATCAAGGACTTGTAATGAATTGGGAGGTGGCGGATGCTCGGTACCTGATAATGTCTTTTTCCATCCCAAATTCATTATGATGCTAGCAAGTACTTTTAATGATGAGGGAGACACAGGACAGGGACTAAGGCTATGTGCACATGTTCAGGATTTGCAGGAGTAAATTCTGCTGGATATCCTAATGTGTTAGCAGGAAGAACTCTGCATAAAATACATTTTTTGCCATGTTTTTTACTTATTTTTGTTGCTTATTTTCCCCACTCATTAGTATGGGTGAAATATGCAGCAATAATTGTCATTATGCAGATTTAAATCTACTCCAAATCTGCAATTAAAAAATATGCAATGTGTGCATGAGACTTCAAGGATCTCATTCACTTTGTACTGTAAAACCTTGCTTATTTTCCATGTGCACATAGCCTTAGGGTATGTGCACACGTCAGGATTTCTTGCAGAAATTTCCTGAAGAAAACCGGAAATTTTCTGCAAGAAATCCGCATTTTTTTTTTTTTGCGTTTTTTTCCCGTTTTTTTCGCGTTTTTTTTAGCATTTTGCAAGCGTAATTAGCTTGCAGAATGCTAAAGTTTTTCAAGCGATCTGTAGCATCGCTTGGAAAACTGACTGACAGGTTGGTCACACTTGTCAAACATAGTGTTTGACAAGTGTGACCAACTTTTTACTATAGATGCTGCTTATGCAGCATCTATAGTAAAAGATAGAATGTTTAAAAATAATAATAAAAAAAAAAAATGGTTATATTCACCCTCTGTAGACAGCCGATATCCTCAGCGGCGTCCGTTCCTATAGATGGTGTGGTTCAGGACCTTCGATGACGTCGCGGTCACGTGAGCGGTCACATGACCGGTCTCGCGACCAATCACAAGACAGCGACGTCATCGCAGGTCCTGAACCACACCATCTTTAGGAACCGAAGCGGCAGCATGCAGCGGTGAGAGGCGGGAACACTCCGGGGGACATCAAAGGTGAGTATATGACTATTTTTTATTTTAATTCTTTTTTTTGGACCAATTATATGGTGCCCAGTCCGTGGAGGAGAGTCTCCTCTCCTTCACCCTGGGTACCAACCGCATATAATCTGCTTACTTCCCGCATGGTGTGCACAGCCCCGTGCGGGAAGTAAGCAGATCAATGCACTCCTAGGTGTGCGAAATCCCCGCAATTCCGCATTTTTAATGAACATGTTGCTTTTTTTTCCGCGATGCGATTTTTTCACGGAAAAAAATGCAACATTTGCACAAAAAATGCGGAATACACTGTAAATAATAGGAGGCATATGTTAGCGTTTTTTTCGCGTTTTTATCACGTTTTTATAGCGAAAAAAACGCGAAAAAAACGCGAAAAATACTGAACGTGTGCACATGGCCTTACAGTTAATTGGGGGGAGTCACAGAGACTGAATAATTTATATTATGGGGGCACAGTGCTGCTTATCACTTTATATTTTGATTGGTGGGGTACATATCTGTATTCTGGGCCTGAACAGATGGAGAACAAACAGCTTAAAATGACTGTAATCAGACAAGGTGTTAGTGGTAAATGCCTGGATGTAGATATTATTCTGTATCTGCACTGTGTGACGTGGAGGGATAATGCTATCTGTAAAATTCCTTAGGCTACATTCTTACATTTGTGTGAAATGTCCGTGTGCTTCCAGATTTGTTTTCAGACAGGACATGTGCTTGTAGAGTTTCATAGGTCACATCCATAAAAATCATGGATTTGAGAATGAGATCCATGAGGGTCAGAGAATGTCCTGTTCTGATCCAATTTTGAGGATGAGAATAGGACATGCTCAATGCATCTGTAAAAGCGGGCAGCACACAGACACTGCACTCGGATACATTGACTTATTATGTATATCACAGTCCCTTAGTATATAGTGTACTCACTTAGTATGAATAGCACAGTCCTTTAGTATTTAGTGTACTCACTTATCATGTATAGCACAGTCCCTTAGTATATTGTGTACTCACTTATTATGTATAACACCATCCTTAGCTACATATTAATGTATAACACCGTCCCTTATTACGTATTATCTTCTGTAGTTATATATGGTGCCGTCCCTTATTATATAGCTTCTGCTGCTGTTATGTACAGTGCTGTCCCTTACATTGTGTATTCTTGTTATTCTCGTTATTCACAGCACCCTCTCTTACTGCATAATCCTCTGTTGTTAGATATAAAATGACTGCTGATGGAGCAGCTTCTGATCAGAAAACCAAACAATTTGCCTCCTCCGTTAGAAAAGAAGCTTTCCCATGCTCCATCAGCCTTCATTTCATTATATATCTCACAAGAGAGAAAGACGGTAATATACATAGTAAAGGAGACTATGTAATATATAGATATACTAGATGGAGGCCTGATGCGAGGGCAGTAATGTCGCGATGGGGGCAGGCTTTGCAGCGCTGAGAATTTCTCTTCCCCCTGTGCTCACCCACCCATCCACTCTCTCTTCCCCATGTGCTGACTTCTACTGTCTGTACTCTCTTCTTTGACCTGTCTACTCCATGTGCTATCCCCTCTGTCTCTCTCTTTCCTGTGCTGTGTTCTCCCCTCAAAGACAATACTGGCATTACAGCAGGAGATGACCGAGGATACATTTTGTGAGGTAAAATATTTTTTAAAAACAGTCAGTAAAATATTTTACCTCACAAAATGATCTCATGCTGTAATGTAAGTATTGTCTTTTGCTTCCTCCCCTGCCCAGGAGATGTGGTATGCTTCGTACACGGTCAGACACAGTCACCCCTGTGTCTGACCGTGTACAGTCAATTTTTAAAATGAACTTTCGTTCATGGGAAAACACCTTTAATGTGATGGCTTCCTCTGCCTGTAGACACGTCGCATATCTGCCACCGGGATCAGCCGAATGATTCACTGCACCTGCGTGTAATTCGCGCAGGTGCAGTAAATCAGACCGCCACCATCTTTGTGCACACAGATAGCAGCGGTCACATTAAAATTGCGCATGTGCTCCTCCTGTACAAAGATGACGGCAGTCAGTGAATCATTCGACTGATCCCGGTGGCGGCATGTTCACGACGGTGTTCCACTGGTGGTACCATGCAAGAGGCTGCGTGAGTGTGTGACTGTGAGTGTATGAGTGTGTGAGTGTGAGTGTCTGAGTGTGAGTGTCTGAGTGTGTGTAAATGTGAGTGTATGTGAGTGTGAGTGTGTGAGTGAGTGTGAGTGTATGTGAGTGTGTGAGCGTGAGTTAGTGTGTGTGAGTGTGAATGTGGGTGTGTGTAAGTGTGTGTGTGTAAATGTGAGTGTGTGTGTGAGAGTGTGTGAGTGTGTGAGTGTGTGTGTGAGTGTGTGTGTGGTGCGTATGGTGTATAGAGTGTGTGAGTGTGGTACGATGGTGTTCCGCTGGTGGTACCGCGCAATAGGTTGGTACCAGCAGCAGGTTCCATATTGAGTCACCCATCACTTGGGTGTCCCAATATGGCGGTCGGTCAACTTCCTCCGCTTGGAATTCTGGGATCTGGACACATCTGGACAGAACAGGAAATGAAAACATTACAAGGCAATTATATAAATAGATATGTGTGTGTGTGTACCTATATCTGTAGCTTTACAAACAAAAAAGGCAGCACTCTGTAGCACCATAGCATGCAAATATGAAATATGAAAATGGAATTGCATTACTGCACTAGTAATATGAAAAATTGAGAAAGCTTAGAGCATAAATTGGCCAATTCATGTGTACCTGGTAGCCACGGTAAAGCGTTTCTCTTTTACCAGGACCTAACACTGCCATTCCTCTTTTAGAATAAAGTCTTCATCTGAATGGGAATCTAATGTGAGTCCTTCTGACTGAGCACTCAGCCTTTTAGCCACAGGTGTTTTAATTACAGCAGGACCATCACCCCTCCACAGAGAGAGATTTTAGTTTAAGAGAGGACTCACATTAGGTTCCCTGTTATGACCCCAATGGCAGAGGGTCTCTGCAATAAATACCAAGTCTGCAAACACAAAAAAAACAGCTCATAGGGCAGTGGTAACTGGGCTGACCGTATAGCTAATCCTAGCACCACAAATAGCAGCAGCCGGGGAATGTGCCTACGTTGGTTCTAGACGTCTCGCGCCAGCCGGAGAACTAACTAACCCTAGAAGAGAAAAGATAGACCTTTCTTGCCTCCAGAGAAAAGACCCCAAAAGTTGGATACAAGCCCCCAACAAATAATAACGGTGAGGTAAGAAGAAAAGACAAACGTAAGAATGAACTAGGTATTTAGCAAAGAGAGGCCCACTGACTAATAGCAGAATATACTAAGATGACTTATACGGTCAGCAAAAACCCTATCAAAAATATCCACGCTGGATATTCAAGAACCCCCGAACCGTCTAACGGCCCGGGGGGAGAATACCAGCCCCCTAGAGCTTCCAGCAAAATCAGGAATCACATTTAGTACAAGCTGGACAAAAAATAAGAGCAATACAAATAACCAAAAAAACAAGGAAGCAGGACTTAGCTCAATTTTGCATGAACCAGAACCAGCAGACAGGAGCAAACAGAAAGGACTGATTACGATGCCAGGCACCAGACTAAGAATTCAGGAAGTTCATATAGCAACACCCCTGGACTAACGACCCAGGTGGGTGCCAAACTAGGGAAAGACAATCTCAGAGTCATACCACTAGTGACCACAAGAGGGAGCCAAAAAAGTCTAATTCACAACAGTACCCCCCCTTTAAGGAGGGGTCACCGAACCCTCACCAAGACCACCAGGGCGATCAGGATGAGCAGCGTGAAAGGCACGAACTAAATCGGCCGCATGCACATCAGAGGCAACCACCCAGGAATTATCCTCCTGACCATAGCCCTTCCACTTGACCAGATACTGAAGCCTCCGTCTGGAGAGACGAGAATCCAAGATTTTCTCCACCACGTACTCCAACTCGCCCTCAACCAACACCGGAGCAGGAGGCTCAACAGAAGGAACCACAGGTACAACGTACCGCCGCAACAAAGACCTATGGAACACGTTGTGAATGGCAAACGACACCGGAAGATCCAAGCGAAAGGACACAGGATTAAGGATTTCCAATATCTTGTAAGGACCGATGAAGCGAGGCTTGAATTTAGGAGGGGAGACCTTCATAGGAACAAATCGAGAAGACAGCCATACCAAATCCCCAACACGAAGTCGGGGACCCACACCGCGGCGGCGGTTGGCAAAACGCTGAGCCTTCTCCTGTGACAACTTCAAGTTGTCCACCACATGATTCCAAATCTGCTGCCACCTATCCACCACAGAATCTACCCCAGGACAGTCAGAAGGCTCCACATGTCCCGAGGAAAAACGAGGATGGAAACCAGAGTTGCAGAAAAATGGCGAGACCAAAGTAGCGGAACTAGCCCGATTATTAAGGGCAAACTCAGCCAACGGCAAGAAGGTCACCCAATCATCCTGATCCGCAGAAACAAAACACCTCAAATAAGCCTCCAAAGTTTGATTAGTTCGCTCCGTTTGTCCATTAGTCTGAGGATGAAAGGCAGACGAAAACGACAAATCAATGCCCATCTTAGCACAAAAGGATCGCCAGAACCTGGAAACAAACTGGGATCCTCTGTCAGACACGATATTCTCAGGAATGCCGTGTAAACGAACCACATTCTGAAAGAACAAAGGAACCAGATCGGAAGAGGAATGCAGCTTAGGCAAAGATACCAAATGGACCATCTTGGAAAAGCGATCACATACCACCCAGATGACAGACATGCCCTGAGACACCGGAAGATCTGAAATGAAATCCATGGAAATGTGTGTCCAAGGCCTCTTCGGGACAGGCAAGGGCAAGAGCAACCCGCTGGCACGAGAACAGCAAGGCTTAGCTCGAGCACAAGTCCCACAGGACTGCACAAATGACCGCACATCCCGCGACAAGGAAGGCCACCAAAAGGACCTAGCCACCAAATCTCTGGTGCCAAAAATTCCCGGATGCCCTGCCAACACTGAGGAATGAACCTCGGAAATGACTCTGCTGGTCCATTTAACAGGAACAAACAGTCTGTCAGGTGGACAAGAGTCAGGTCTACCAGCCTGAAATCTCTGCAACACACGTCGCAAATCCGGAGAAATGGCTGACAAGATTACTCCCTCTTTAAGAATACCAACTGGTTCTGCGACTCCAGGAGAGTCAGGCACAAAGCTCCTTGACAGCATCAGCCTTCACATTCTTTGAACCTGGTAAATACGAGACCACAAAGTCAAAACGGGAGAAAAACAATGACCAACGGGCCTGTCTAGGATTCAGGCGTTTAGCAGATTCGAGATACATCAGATTTTTGTGATCAGTCAAGACCACCACACGATGCTTAGCACCCTCGAGCCAATGACGCCACTCCTCAATTGCCCACTTCATGGCCAGCAACTCCCGATTGGCAACATCATAATTCCGCTCAGCAGGTGAAAACTTCCTAGAGAAAAAAGCACATGGTGTCATTACAGAGCAACCAGGGCCTCTCTGCGACAAAACGGCCCCTGCCCAAATCTTAGAAGCATCCACTTCAACCTGAAAGGGAAGTGAGACATCAGGATGGCACAAAACAGGCGCTGAAGTAAACCGGCGCTTCAACTCTTGGAAAGCCTCCACGGCTGCAGGAGCCCAGTTAGCAACATCAGAACCTTTCTTGGTCATATCCGTCAAAGGTTTAACAACGCTAGAAAAATTAGCGATAAAACGACGGTAGAAGTTAGCAAAGCCCAAGAACTTCTGAAGACTCTTAACTGACGTGGGTTGAGTCCAGTCATGAATAGCTCGGACCTTGACTGGGTCCATCTCCACCGCAGAAGGGGAGAAAATAAAACCCAAAAAGGGAACCTTCTGTACTCCAAAGAGACACTTTGAGCCCTTAACAAACAAAGCATTCTCACGCAAAACCTGAAACACCATCCTGACCTGCTCTACATGCAAGTCCCAATCATCAGAAAAAAACAGAATATCATCCAGATCAACAATCATAAATTTATCCAGATACTTCCGGAAAATATCATGCATAAAGGACTGAAACACTGAAGGAGCATTAGAGAGCTCAAAAGGCATCACCAAGTACTCAAAATGACCTTCGGGCGTATTAAATGCAGTTTTCCATTCATCTCCTTGCTTAATGCGCACAAGGTTGTACACACCACGAAGATCTATCTTGGTGAACCACTTGGCACCTTTAATCCGGGCAAACAAGTCCGACAACAGAGGCAAAGGATACTGAAACTTAACAGTGATTTTATTCAGAAGCCGATAGTCAATACAAGGTCTCAAAGATCCGTCCTTCTTGGCCACAAAAAAGAATCCCGCACCAAGAGGGGAAGAGGATGGACGGATATGCCCCTTCTCCAGAGATTCCTTGATATACGAACGCATTGCGGTATGCTCAGGTACAGACAGATTAAATAATCTTCCCTTAGGAAATTTACTACCCGGAATCAAATCTATAGCGCAGTCACAGTCCCTATGAGGAGGAAGAGCACTGGACCTGGACTCGCTGAATACATCCTGATAATCAGACAAATACTCAGGAACTTCCGAAGGAGTAGAGGAAGCAATAGACACCGGTGGGGAATCACCATGAATTCCCTGACAGCCCCAACTTGACACAGACATTGCCTTCCAATCCAAGACTGGATTATGGGTCTGTAACCATGGCAGACCCAAAACGACCAAATCATGCATTTTATGCAGAACAAGAAAACGAATCACCTCCCGATGTTCAGGAGTCATGCACATGGTTACCTGTGTCCAAAACTGCGGTTTATTTTCCGCCAATGGCGTAGCATCAATACCTCTAAGAGGGATAGGATTTACCAATGGCTCAAGAACAAAACCACAGCGCTTGGCAAACGACAGATCCATAAGACTCAGGGCAGCACCTGAATCCACAAACGCCATAACAGGGTAGGAAGACAATGAGCAAATTAAAGTCACAGACAAAATAAATTTAGGTTGCAAATTACCAATGGCGACAGGGCTAACAACCCTTGTAAGGCGTTTAAAGCATGCTGATATAACATGTGTAGAATCACCACAGTAAAAACACAACCCATTCTGACGTCTATGATTTTTCCGTTCATTTCTAGTCTGAATTCTACCACATTGCGTTAAATCAGGTGTTTGTTCAGACAACACCACCAGAGGATTAGCAGTTTTGCGCTCCCGCAAACGCCGGTCAATTTGAATAGCCAGCGCCATGGAATCATTCAGACTTGTAGGAATGGAGAAACCCACCATCACATTCTTAATGGCTTCAGAAAGGCCATTTCTGAAATTTGCGGCCAGAGCACACTCATTCCACTGAGTAAGCACGGACCATTTCCGAAATGTTTGGCAATACACTTCAGCTTCATCCTGGCCCTGAGAAATAGCCAGCAAGGCTTTTTCTGCCTGGATTTCAAGATTGGGTTCCTCGTAAAGCAATCCGAGCGCCAGAAAAAACGCATCAATATTCGCCAATGCCGGATCTCCTGGCGCTAGCGAGAAAGCCCAATCCTGAGGGTCGCCCCGCAAGAAAGAGATAACAATTTTAACTTGCTGAGCTGAGTCTCCAGACGAACGGGGTCTCAGAGAAAGAAACAATTTACAATTATTCCTGAAATTCCTAAACTTAAATCGATCTCCAGAGAACAGTTCAGGAATAGGTATTTTAGGTTCAGACATAGGACTACTGGTAACAAAATCTTGTATGCCCTGCACACGAGCAGCAAGCTGATCCACACTTGTAATCAGAGTCTGGACATTCATGTCTGCAGCAAGCTTAAGCCACTCAGAGGTAAAGGGGAGGAAGAAAGTGAGGAAAAAAAAAAAAAAAAAAACTCAGAATTTCCTTTCTTATTATCCCACTTCTGCAATGCATTAAACATTCAACTTGGGCCTGGCATACTGTTATGACCCCAATGGCAGAGGGTCTCTGCAATAAATACCAGGTCTGCAAACACAAAAAACCAGCTTATAGGGCAGTGGTAACTGGGCTGACCGTATAGCTAATCCTAGCACCACAAATAGCAGCAGCCGGGGAACGTGCCTATGTTGGTTCTAGACGTCTCGCGCCAGCCGGAGAACTAACTAACCCTAGAAGGGAAAAGATAGACCTTTCTTGCCTCCAGAGAAAAGACCCCAAAAGTTGGATACAAGCCCCCAACAAATAATAACGGTGAGGTAAGAAGAAAAGACAAACGTAAGAATGAACTAGGTATTTAGCAAAGAGAGGCCCACTGACTAATAGCAGAATATAGTAAGATGACTTATACGGTCAGCAAAAACCCTATCAAAAATATCCACGCTGGATATTCAAGAACCCCCGAACCGTCTAACGGCCCGGGGGGAGAATACCAGCCCCCTAGAGCTTCCAGCAAAATCAGGAATCACATTTAGTACAAGCTGGACAAAAAATAAGAGCAATACAAATAACCAAAAAAACAAGGAAGCAGGACTTAGCTTAATTTTGCATGAACCAGAACCAGCAGACAGGAGCAAACAGAAAGGACTGATTACAACGATGCCAGGCACCAGGCTAAGAATTCAGGAAGTTCATATAGCAACACCCCTGGACTAACGACCCAGGTGGGTGCCAAACTAGGGAAAGACAATCTCAGAGTCATACCACTAGTGACCACAAGAGGGAGCCAAAAAAGTCTAATTCACAACAGTTCCCATTCAGATGAAGACTTACCGTGGCTACCAGATACACATGAATTGGCCAATTTATGCCCTAAGTTTTCTCAATTTTTCATATTTCTAGTGCAGTAATGCAAATCAATTTTCATATTTCATATATGCATGCTATGGAGCTACATAGTGCTGCCTTTTTTGTTTGTATGTATATGAGTTGGAGACTCTAGGTTCAGCACCCGTTCACACTTAGTCTATGTTTGGATGTAGCGGTCAGTTTTTTGAAATTTATATCTGTAGCTTTGTCACCATAAAGGAAGGGTGGTCCGGATACATTACTTGCACAGGGGCCCCATGCTGTCAGTGTCCTACCCTGGAAATAATAATTTGCCCCCTGCTATTGACAATGTGATAGGAGTGACCCTCAGTAGATAGATATGTGGCATGCCTAGATGTGCTGGCATACAAGATTGCAACATATGATTCAACTGAGGGTCTGAAACCTGTCTGCCTATCATCTCCCCAAGCCGGGGCTGTAACTAACATGCTGTTGTCTTATTTTTAATTTACCTAATAAATTTGATACTTTTATACACATCGGATTTCTGAAGCTGGATTTACTGTTTTCTACTATCGATATGATCCAACTCAGTGCAGTACATTCCTAGAGGCACAAAAATGATGCACGTCTAGATGCAAAATTGTATTCTGCATCCTATGTCTCCACTTACATAGGCACAAAAGGTTTTTTGAGTGTTTGATAAGCATGGAAAGATTGAAAATACTTTAGGTTGCAATGGATATTTTATAGGGAACATCTGTAGATGATTTTACTACTGAAACTAATGGTATCACCATATAGGTCCTAGAATAGCAATAAAATGTATATCTGTCTTGTAGCAATTCAATGTGGCTGCTTTATAGCATCAAACTATGAAGATACATGCAAAAAAGCTTGAAAGTGTATTGATGGTGTGTGGATGCACTCAGACATCATTGACAGGCCCCCATTATACTTCTAAACTAATCTTCATGTGGCGTCGAAGCTGGATTTTATAGCATTTGCACATTGGATTATTACAAAACAGATATCATTTTTATTACTATTGTTGGAACTAAGCAGCCATACCACTAGTTACTGTTGTAAGATCATGCTGACAACATGGAAATTTAGCTGCTGAAAACCCAATGCAGTATTTTTCTGTATTTGGGCTCATGTGGACTTACAAGCAGTTTACACTATGTAGAATATGCGTGATTGCTGCATTATGAAACTTTATTTTAGGATACTTTTGACATATTCACTTATTTGCTGATAATTATATGAAAGTATTTGAATATGAAAAGCATTTAGTGGATTCTTGTTTGGTGGTCTCTTTGTGCTACTTATGGTTTCAAATTCAGGCTTGATGCATGTCCCCTTGTCAGACATAAGGCAAAAAAGTAAGGTATCTAACTGGTATTCAACGGCATACTTCTTCATAAATATCATTTTTAAGGTTCGTTTCACAAACCGCTTTTGGAATGTACTAAAACTACATGTTTTTATAGTGTTTTTAGTAACATGTTTTGGAATAGTTTGATATTGAAACAGATGTAAATGGATAGGTTTTAAATGAAGGATATTCTTTTTTTAACACACATGTTGCGCCCATTTGCAAACATTTTTATATAAAACAAACTGATCTTTTTTTAGAATGGGTAAGAGCATGGTAAGCAGATCTTGTGACTGTCTTTTGGAAAAAAAATGGATTAGAAAATAGGCTCTTTAATATATGCTAATGTCTGGAAATATGTAAAATATGTTTTCCACAGACTATAATGTTAAATAATGTATACCTCTAGCTTTCATTTTTAAAGGAATTTAATAGGAATGAAAATACTAAGAAGAAGATAAATAGATAGATATCTAATCAAATATTATATGCTCTGTGTTACTTTAATAACTTTAACATTCAAGACAACTATGGACCTCTAAAGACCTTTCAGCAATCCTACGAAGACCAGGAGGGTAAAATCTGTGGATCTAGATGAATGCCACTCTCTCTTTATGGGCTCATACCCATATGTTGTTGTTCCTGAAAAGTCACATAAGTGTCATGCGAACACAACATGATTTTTCTCACTTCACATCCGTATGACATTAGCTTGTCATTTAAAGAAAGTTTTCAAAGTAAATACTCTTCAATACATATAAAGATAGATACAAATAAGTGAGTGATATATAAATAGTACAGTGCGTGTGTAGTTTACTGTACATGTATTTAGTTAATAAATCAATAAATTACTGAAAAAAATGTCATGGTACCCCCCAAATTTTAATAACCAACTGAGGGAAAGCAAACATGGAGCTACTCAGGCTATTAATATCAGCTCACAGCTGTATACAGCCTTTACTGGTTATTAAAAAAAAAAAAGCTGAAATAAAGACACTGACATCTTTAATTTAAATAAAAATAAAAAACAAAGTTATACTCACCTTTATGACTAATCCACTGAAGACCATGTACCCTGTAAAAGACAAAAAATAATAAACAGCCATATCACTCAAATGTCCAACGTGAAGATAATCCTCCGATGCCCATGACTAGGGTTGAGCGAAACGGATCGTTCATTTTCATAAGTCGCCGACTTTTGGCAAAGTCGGCGTCTCATGAAACCGAGCCGATCCCTGTGTGGGGTCTGCCATGCGGTACGCGACTTTCGCGCCAAAGTCGCGTTTCAATGACGCTAAAAGCGCCATTTCTCAGCCAATGAAGGTGGACGCAGAGTGTGGGCAGCGTGATGACATAGATCTCAGTCCCCACCATCTTAGAGAAGGGCATTGCAGTGATTGGCTTGCTTTCTGCGGCGTCACAGGGGCTATAAAGGGGCATTTCCGCCGACAGCCATCTTACTGCTGCTGATCTGAGCGTAGGGAGAGGTTGCTGCAGCTTCTTCGGAAGCAGGGATAGTGATAGTCAGGGTACATAAAGCTACAAACCGCTTGTGCTGTAGCGATTTCCACTGTCCAACACCACCTTTTGATTGCAGGGACAGTGGAAGCTACATTTTTTTTTCCTCAGCGCTGTAGCTCATTGGGCTGCACTAGAAGGCTCCCTGACCCTGATAGCTGCGTTGCTGTACCTGTGTGTACGCCGCTGTGCAAACCAACTGCTTTTTTCAAAGCACAAATCCTGTTTTTCCTTCCTTTCTGCACAGCTATCTTGTGTGTTTGTCCACACTTTTGTGTGCAGCAGTCCTTTTTATAGCTGCCTGCCATACTTTTCTGAGATAACTGCAGGGAGATAAATATTGGCAAGTCTGCCTCCGTGCCATTGCTGTGTGTGGCATCTGTCTCTCATTGTGTGGCACCGAAAACACTGTGTAATACTTGGCCATTTTTTTTTTTTTTGCTAAATTCTCCCTTTTCCAAAAAAAAAATTAGTGGGAGATAAATATTGGCAAGTCTGCCTCTGTGCCATTGCTGTGTGTGGTATCTGTCTCTCATTGTGTGCCACCGAAAACACTGTGTAATACTTGGCCTTTTTTTTTTTTTTTTGCTAAATTCTCCCTTTTCCAAAAAAAAAATTAGTGGGAGATAAATATTGGCAAGTCTGCCTCCGTGCCATTGCTGTGTGTGGCATCTGTCTCTCATTGTGTGGCACCGAAAACACTGTGTAATACTTGGCCATTTTTTTTGGGGGGGGGTACATTCTCCCTTTTCCCAAAAAAAAATTAGTGGGAGATAAATATTGGCAAGTCTGCCTCCGTGCCATTGCTGTGTGTGGTATCTGTCTCTCATTGTGTGCCACCGAAAACACTGTGTAATACTTGGCCATTTTTTTGGGGGGGGCTAAATTCTCCCTTTTCAAAAAAAAAAAATTAGTGGGAGATAAATATTGGCAAGTCTGCCTCCGTGCCATTGCTGTGTGTGGTATCTGTCTCTCATTGTGTGCCACCGAAAACACTGTGTAATACTTGGCCTTTTTTTTTTTGGCTAAATTCTCCCTTTTCAAAAAAAAAAATTAGTGGCAAGTCTGCCTCCGTGCCATTGCTGTGTGTGGTATCTGTCTCTCATTGTGTGCCACCGAAAACACTGTGTAATACTTGGCCATTTTTTTTGGGGGGGTACATTCTCCCTTTTCCCAAAAAAAAATTAGTGGGAAATAAATATTGGCAAGTCTGCCTCCGTGCCATTGCTGTGTGTGGCATCTGTCTCTCATTGTGTGGCACCGAAAACACTGTGTAATACTTGGCCATTTTTTTTTTTTTTGGGTACATTCTCCCTTTTCCAAAAAAAAAATTAGTGGGAAATAAATATTGGCAAGTCTGCCTCCGTGCCATTGCTGTGTGTGGCATCTGTCTCTCATTGTGTGCCACCGAAAACCACTGTGTAATACTGGGCCTTTTTTTTTTTTTTTTAGGGTAAATTCTCACAGAAAAAAAAAAAATAGTGGGAGATTAAGATTGGCATTTCTGCTTGAGTGCTGGTCCTGTGTGTGCCATCTGTCTCAAATTATTGGGGCACAGAAAACCTAGTGTGTAACATTGGGCCTGATTTTCCTTTCAGTGTCAGCCCCCTATAAAGGTATATATAAATCCTACAGAAGTTTGAGTTCACCTGATAAGTTGTTTTACAGTAACAAATAGCGTTACTTTGGTTACGTTTTGCAAACAATGAGGAAGTCTAGTGGAAGAGGTCGTGGCCGTGGGCGGTCATTGTCAGCTGGTAATGATGGTAGTGGTGGTGGAGCATCAGGTGGTCGTGGTAAAAGCAGTACAGCACCTAAGTCTCGAGTTGTTGAGCCAGGTTCGTTGTCTGGCTACACAAGGCCTCGAACGCTCTCTTTTCTGGGAGTAGGAAAACCACTTCTGAAGCCGGAGAGGAACAAGTATTGGCTTTCATTGCTGACTCTGCCTCTAACTCTTTCGCCTCCTCCTCGGAAAGTGCCAAATGTCAGAGCAGTGCATCGTCAGTGGATGCTCCCGGTCAGGAACAAGTCGCTTCCTTGTGTCCTTCACTAAAAACAACATTTAAGGATGCGTCAGTCGACACAACAGGTTACTCCATGGAGCTCTTTACACATACCGTTCCTGGGTTAGACAGTGAAACAGTTAACAGGCCATGCCCATTAGAAGTTGAATCGGACATGGAGTGCACAGATGCACAGCCACAGCCAGATTACTATGCTGTTCCTTTGACTCAGACCAGAACATTGCCCTCGCAGTGTACTGAGGCAGAATCAAACCCAGCGGAGACTATGGTGCGCCGTCACGAACGCTATACCACCGGCTTACACGGTGACACAGACGAAATTGCACACAACATAGAAGAGGAGGTCATAGATGACCCAGTTGTGGACCCCGATTGGCAGCCATTGGGGGAACAGGGTGCAGGCGGCAGTAGTTCTGAAGCGGAGGAGGAGGAGCCGCAGCAGGCATCAACATCACAACAGGTTCCATCTACCGGGCCCGTATCTGGCCAAAAACGCGTGGCAAAAACAAAACCAGTTGGAGGACAGCATGGCCATCCGGTTAAAGAAGCTCAGTCTGCAATGCCTGAAAAGGTATCCGATAGTAGAAAGAGTGCAGTCTGGCATTTTTTTAAACAACATCCAAATGATCAGCGCAAAGTCATCTGTCAAAAATGTTCAACTACCTTAAGCAGAGGTCAGAATCTTAAAAGTCTAAATACAAGTTGCATGCATAGACATTTATCCACCATGCATTTGCAAGCCTGGACTAACTACCAAACGTCCCTAAAGGTTGCAGCACCCTCGGCCAATGAAGCTAGTCAGCAACGCTACATCCCTTCCCTCCCTGTAAGCCCACCATTTCCCGCGCCACCTGCAGTATCTGTGCAGCTTTCGTCGCCAGGCCAAAGCAGTCAGGGAATCACCAGGTTAGTAGTAGGAAACACTGCATGTAGGGCACCGGCAAGAATACCATCTCCAACACTCTCTCACTCACCCATGTCCACCGGCACCACCGCTAGTTCCACGATCTCCAGCTCTCCAGTCCAGCTCACCCTACATGAGACTCTTGTTAGGAAAAGGAAGTACTCATCCTCGCATCCGCGTACACAGGGTTTGAACGCCCACATTGCTAGACTAATCTCATTAGAGATGATGCCCTACCGGTTAGTTGAAAGCGAAGCTTTCAAAGCGCTGATGGACTACGCTGTACCACGCTACGAGCTACCCAGTCGGCACTTCTTTTCTAGAAAAGCCATCCCAGCCCTCCAACAGCATGTTAAAGACCGCATCGTCCATGCACTCAGGCAGTCTGTGACTACAAAGATGCACCTGACAACAGATGCATGGACCAGTAGGCATGGCCAGGGATGTTACGTGTCCATCACGGCACACTGGGTGAATGTGGTAGATGCAGGGTCCACAGGGGACAGCAATATTGGGACACTTCTGCCTAGCCCACGGTCAAGGAAAGAGTTGGCTGTAGGCGTTCGCCCCCCCTCCTCCTCTTCCTCCTCCTTCTCCTGCAGAAGCGAGAGCTCGTCCACAGACCGCAGTCGCACATCCACTCCATCCGCAGCTGCCACTGTTGCACACCAGGTGTGCCATTATGGGACAGCTAGTGGCAAGCGTCAGCAGGCTGTATTGGCAATGAAGTGTTTGGGTGACAACAGACACACCGCGGAAGTTCTGTCCGAGTTCTTGCAGAAAGAAACTCAGTCATGGCTGGGCACTGTACATCTTGAGGCAGGCAAGGTAGTGAGTGATAACGGAAGGAATTTCATGGCTGCCATAGCCCTTTCCTGTTATGACCCCAATGGCGAGGGTCTCAGAGGTACGTGGAAGTCTGCAGAATACAAAAATCCAGCTCATAGGGCAGTGGTAACTGGGTTGACCATATATCTACTCCTAACGCCAACACTAGAAGTAGCCGGGGATCATTCCTACGTTGATTCTAGATGACACGCTCCAGCCGGAGAATCTAGCTACCCCTAGTAGAGGAAAACAAAAGACCTTTCTTGCCTCCAGAGAAGGGGACCCCAAAGCTGGATAGAAGCCCCCCACAAATAATAACGGTGAGGTAAGAGGAAATGACAAACACAGAAATGAACCAGGTTTAGCACAGAGAGGCCCGCTTACTGATAGCAGAATAAAGAAAGGTAACTTATATGGTCAACAAAAACCCTATCAAAATCCACACTGGAAATTCAAGAACCCCCGAACCGTCTAACGGTCCGGGGGGAGAACACCAGCCCCCTAGAGCTTCCAGCAAAGGTCAGGATATAGATTTGGAACAAGCTGGACAAAAATACAAAACCAAAACAAATAGCAAAAAGCAAAAGGCAGACTTAGCTGATATAACTGGAACCAGGATCAGTAGACAAGAGCACAGCAGACTAGCTCTGATAACTACGTTGCCAGGCATTGAACTGAAGGTCTAGGGAGCTTATATAGCAACACCCCTAACTAACGACCCAGGTGCGGATAAAAGGAATGACAGAAAAACCAGAGTCAAAAAACTAGTAACCACTAGAGGGAGCAAAAAGCAAATTCACAACAGTACCCCCCCCTTAGTGAGGGGTCACCGAACCCTCACCACGACCACCAGGGCGATCAGGATGAGCGGCATGAAAGGCACGAACTAAATCGGCCGCATGAGCATCAGAGGCGACCACCCAGGAATTATCCTCCTGACCATAGCCCTTCCACTTGACCAGGTACTGAAGCCTCCGCCTGGAGAGGCGAGAATCCAAGATCTTCTCCACCACGTACTCCAACTCGCCCTCAACCAACACCGGAGCAGGAGGCTCAGCAGAAGGAACTACAGGCACAATGTACCGCCGCAACAAGGACCTATGAAATACATTGTGAATAGCAAACGACACAGGAAGATCCAGACGAAAAGATACAGGATTAAGGATTTCCAATATCTTGTAAGGCCCAATAAAACGAGGTTTAAATTTGGGAGAGGAGACCTTCATAGGAACAAAGCGGGAAGAAAGCCATACCAAATCCCCAACGCGTAGTCGGGGACCCACACCGCGGCGGCGGTTGGCAAAGCGCTGAGCCCTCTCCTGTGACAACTTCAAGTTGTCCACCACATGATTCCAGATCCGCTGCAACCTATCTACCACAGAATCCACCCCAGGACAGTCAGAAGGCTCCACATGACCCGAAGAAAAGCGAGGATGGAAACCAGAGTTGCAGAAAAAAGGCGAAACCAAGGTGGCGGAACTAGCCCGATTATTAAGGGCAAACTCAGCCAACGGCAAGAATGTCACCCAATCGTCCTGATCAGCAGAGACAAAACACCTCAAATAAGCCTCCAAAGTCTGATTGGTTCGCTCCGTCTGTCCATTAGTCTGAGGATGGAAAGCAGACGAAAACGACAAATCAATGCCCATCCTACTACAAAAGGATCGCCAGAACCTAGAAACGAACTGGGATCCTCTGTCTGACACAATATTCTCAGGGATGCCGTGCAAACGAACCACGTTCTGGAAAAACACAGGAACCAGATCGGAAGAGGAAGGCAGCTTAGGCAAAGGAACCAAATGGACCATCTTGGAGAAGCGATCACATATCACCCAGATAACGGACATGCCCTGAGATAGCGGAAGATCAGAAATGAAATCCATGGAGATATGTGTCCAAGGTCTCTTCGGGACAGGCAAGGGCAAGAGCAAACCGCTGGCACGAGAACAGCAAGGCTTAGCTCGAGCACAAGTCCCACAGGACTGCACAAATGACCGCACATCCCTTGACAAGGAAGGCCACCAAAAGGACCTGGCCACCAGATCTCTGGTGCCAAAAATTCCCGGGTGACCTGCCAACACCGAGGAATGAACCTCGGAAATGACTCTGCTGGTCCATTTATCCGGGACAAACAGTCTGTCAGGTGGACAAGACTCAGGCCTATCAGCCTGAAATCTCTGCAACACACGTCGCAGATCCGGAGAAATAGCTGACAAGATAACTCCATCTTTAAGAATACCAACAGGATCAGCGACTCCAGGAGCATCAGGCACAAAGCTCCTAGAAAGAGCATCGGCCTTCACATTCTTTGAACCTGGTAAATACGAGACAACAAAATCAAAGCGGGAGAAAAACAATGACCAGCGGGCCTGTCTCGGATTAAGGCGTTTAGCAGACTCGAGATACATCAGATTTTTGTGATCAGTCAAGACCACCACACGATGCTTAGCACCCTCGAGCCAATGACGCCACTCCTCAAATGCCCATTTCATGGCCAACAACTCCCGATTGCCCACATCATAATTTCGCTCGGCAGGCGAAAACTTCCTGGAGAAAAAGGCACAAGGTTTCATAACAGAGCAACCAGGGCCTCTCTGAGACAAAACGGCCCCTGCTCCAATCTCTGAAGCATCCACCTCAACCTGAAAGGGAAGTGAGACATCGGGCTGGCACAAAACAGGCGCCGAAGTAAACCGGCGCTTCAACTCCTGGAAAGCCTCCACGGCAGCAGGAGCCCAGTAAGCTACATCGGAGCCCTTCTTGGTCATATCCGTCAACGGTTTCACAATGCTAGAAAAATTAGCGATAAAACGACGGTAGAAGTTAGCGAAACCCAAGAACTTCTGAAGACTCTTAACCGACGAGGGCTGAGTCCAATCAAGAATAGCTCGGACCTTGACTGGGTCCATCTCCACAGCAGAAGGGGAAAAAATGAACCCCAAAAAGGGAACCTTCTGTACACCAAAGAGACACTTTGAGCCCTTGACAAACAAAGAATTTTCACGCAAAATTTTAAAGACCAACCTGACCTGCTCCACATGCGAATCCCAATCATCAGAAAAAACCAAAATATCATCCAGATAAACAATCAAAAATTTATCCAGATACTTCCGGAAAATGTCATGCATAAAGGACTGAAAAACTGAAGGCGCATTGGAGAGCCCAAAAGGCATCACCAAGTACTCAAAATGACCTTCGGGCGTATTGAATGCGGTTTTCCATTCATCACCTTGCTTAATGCGCACAAGGTTGTACGCACCACGAAGGTCTATCTTGGTGAACCACTTGGCACCTTTAATCCGGGCAAACAAGTCAGACAACAGCGGTAAAGGATACTGAAATTTGACAGTGATCTTATTTAAAAGCCGATAATCAATACAAGGTCTCAAAGATCCGTCCTTTTTTGCCACAAAAAAGAATCCCGCACCAAGGGGGGAAGAAGACGGACGAATATGTCCTTTCTCCAGAGACTCCCTGATATATGAACGCATAGCGGTATGTTCAGGTACCGACAGATTAAACAGTCTTCCCTTAGGAAATTTACTGCCTGGGATCAAATCTATAGCACAGTCACAGTCCCTATGAGGAGGCAGTGCACTGGACTCAGACTCACTGAAGACATCCTGATAATCAGACAAATACTCCGGAACTTCCGAAGGCGTAGAAGAAGCAATAGACACAGGCAGGGAATCCCCATGAATACCACGACAGCCCCAACTTGAGACTGACATAGCCTTCCAGTCCAGGACTGGATTATGGGTCTGTAACCATGGCAGCCCTAAAACAACCAAATCATGCATTTTATGTAAAACCAGGAAACGTATCACCTCGCGGTGTTCAGGAGTCATGCACATGATAACCTGTGTCCAATACTGCGGTTTATTTGCTGCCAATGGCGTAGCATCAATACCCCTAAGAGGAATAGGATTTTCTAATGGTTCAAGAGTAAAACCACAGTGCTTAGCAAATGACAGATCCATAAGACTCAGGGCAGCACCTGAATCTACAAACGCCATGACAGGATAAGACGACAGTGAGCAAATCAAAGTTACAGACAGAATAAATTTAGGTTGCAAATTACCAACGGTGACAGGACTGACAACCTTAGCTATACGTTTAGAGCATGCTGAGATAACATGTGTAGAATCACCACAGTAGTAGCACAAGCCATTCCGGCGTCTATGAATTTTCCGCTCATTTCTAGTCAGGATTCTATCACATTGCATTAAATCAGGTGTCTGTTCAGACAACACCATGAGGGAATTTGCGGTTTTTCTATCACATTGCACCGAATTAGGTGTCTGTTCAGACAACACCATGAGGGAATTTGCGGTTTTGTGCTCCCGCAACCGCCGGTCAATTTGAATAGCCAGTGCCATAGTATCATTGAGACCTGTGGGAATGGGAAAACCCACCATAACATTCTTAATGGCTTCAGATAGGCCATTTCTAAAATTAGCGGCCAGTGCACACTCGTTCCAATGTGTCAGCACGGACCATTTCCGAAATTTTTGGCAATACACTTCAGCCTCGTCCTGCCCCTGAGACATAGCCAGCAAGGCCTTTTCTGCCTGAATCTCAAGATTGGGTTCCTCATAAAGTAAACCGAGCGCCAGAAAAAACGCATCAATATCAGCCAATGCCGGATCTCCTGGCGCCAGCGAAAAAGCCCAATCCTGAGGGTCGCCCCGTAAGAACGAAATAACTATTTTTACTTGCTGAGCAGAGTCTCCAGATGAACAGGGTCTCAGGGACAAAAACAATTTACAATTATTCACAAAATTCCTAAACTTAAACCTGTCTCCGGAAAACAGTTCAGGAATCGGTATTTTAGGTTCTGACCTAGGATTTCTGATAACATAGTCTTGTATGCCCTGCACACGAGTAGCCAGCTGGTCCACACTTGTAATCAAGGTCTGGACATTCATGTCTGCAGCAAGCATAGCCACTCTGAGGTAAAGGGGAAGAAGAAAGAAAAAAAAAACAAACTCAGAATCTTCTTTCTTATAATCCCTCTTCTGCAACGCATTAAACATTTAATACTGGCCTGGCAAACTGTTATGACCCCAATGGCGAGGGTCTCAGAGGTACGTGGAAGTCTGCAGAATACAAAAATCCAGCTCATAGGGCAGTGGTAACTGGGTTGACCATATATCTACTCCTAACGCCAACACTAGAAGTAGCCGGGAATCATTCCTACGTTGATTCTAGATGACACGCTCCAGCCGGAGAATCTAGCTACCCCTAGTAGAGGAAAACAAAAGACCTTTCTTGCCTCCAGAGAAGGGGACCCCAAAGCTGGATAGAAGCCCCCCACAAATAATAACGGTGAGGTAAGAGGAAATGACAAACACAGAAATGAACCAGGTTTAGCACAGAGAGGCCCGCTTACTGATAGCAGAATAAAGAAAGGTAACTTATATGGTCAACAAAAAACCCTATCAAAATCCACACTGGAAATTCAAGAACCCCCGAACCGTCTAACGGTCCGGGGGGAGAACACCAGCCCCCTAGAGCTTCCAGCAAAGGTCAGGATATAGATTTGGAACAAGCTGGACAAAAATACAAAACCAAAACAAATAGCAAAAAGCAAAAGGCAGACTTAGCTGATATAACTGGAACCAGGATCAGTAGACAAGAGCACAGCAGACTAGCTCTGATAACTACGTTGCCAGGCATTGAACTGAAGGTCTAGGGAGCTTATATAGCAACACCCCTAACTAACGACCCAGGTGCGGATAAAAGGAATGACAGAAAAACCAGAGTCAAAAAACTAGTAACCACTAGAGGGAGCAAAAAGCAAATTCACAACACTTTCCCAACTGAAACACATTCCTTGCCTGGCTCACACCTTAAACCTGGTGGTGCAGTGCTTCCTGAAAAGTTATCCGGGGTTACCCGACCTGCTCCTCAAAGTGCGCAGACTTTGCTCGCATATCCGCCGTTCGCCTGTACACTCCAGCCGTATGCAGAACTATTAGCGTTCTTTGAACCTTCCTCAGCATCGCCTAATCATCGACGTTGCAACGAGGTGGAACTCCACACTGCACATGCTTCAGAGAGTGTGCGAACAGAGGCGTGCTGTTATGTATTTGTGGGAGGATACACGGGCAGGCAGTTGGATGGCAGACATGGAGTTGTCAGGTGTGCAGTGGTCAAAGCTGCAAGACCTGTGTCAAGTCCTTCAGTGTTTTGAGGAATGCACACGGCTGGTTAGTGCAGACAACGCCATAATAAGCATGAGCATCCCCCTAATGCGTCTGCTGATGCAAAGTTTGACGCACATAAAGGAGCAGGCGTCTGCAGCCGAGGAAGAGGAAAGCCTTGATGACAGTCAGCCATTGTCTGGTCAGGGCCGTGTAGAGGACGCGGTAGCGGGCGAAGAGGAGGAGGAGGACGAGGAGGATGATGGGGATGAGTACTTTTTTAATGAGGAAGCTTCTCCTGGGCCAACAGAAATTAGTGGCGTTGCAAGGCCGGGTTCTGTTTTTGTAAGGGAGACAAGTGACGTAGATTTGCCTGTAACTGCCCCTCAAACCAGCACCACCGCAGATTTGCCAACTGGAACTTTGGCCCACATGGCGGATTATGCCTTACGTATCCTCAAAAAGGACCCACGCATTATTAAAATGATGAGCGATGACGATTACTGGTTGGCCTGCATCCTTGACCCTCGCTATAAAGGCAAATTGCAAAATATTATGCCACATGAGAACCTCGAACAAATATTAGCAACCAAACAAGCTACTCTGGTAGACCGTTTGATTCAGGCATTCCCAGCACACAGCGCCGGTGATGGTTCTCACACGAGCTGCAGGGGGCTACAGGGCAGAGGTGTTAGAGGTGCACAGATCAGAAGTGGCGTTGGACAGAGGGGTTTTCTGACCAGGTTGTGGAGTGATTTCGCAATGACCGCAGACAGGACAGGTACTGCAGCATCTATTCAAAGTGACAGGAGACAACATTTGTCCAGTATGGTTACTAACTATTTTTCAGCCCTTATTGATGTTCTCCCTCAACCGTCATTCCCATTTGATTACTGGGCATCCAAATTAGACATCTGGCCTGAATTGGCAGAATATGCGTTGCAGGAGCTTGCTTGCCTAGCAGCTAGTGTGCTATCAGAAAGAGTATTCAGTGCTGCTGGTTCAATATTAATCGAAAAAAGGACTCGTCTGGCTACCCAAAATGTGGATGATCTCACCTTCATTAAAATGAACCACTCCTGGATTTCAAATTATTTTGCCCCACCTTTCCCGGCTGACACCTAGCTTTCCTATAAAAAGGTCTTGCTTGTGGACTGGTCTTACTGAGTGTTCAAATCTCTTAATTTGCAGCAGCTGTTTGACCAGCATACGACATGTTTACACATCCCCCAATGGGAAAACTCCCCCCACGGGGCCGTTGTCTCACTCTCGACACTTGGCGCAAGCACCCGTTAGTTACAGTGCTGTTTGTCAGAAGAAGTGGGTGTGCTCGCTTTTGGTCGACGGCACTGCCACTGGGTCCCTCATAGTACAATGTAGTGTCTCTGGCGGTGGTGGTGCGCACCCAACGTCAGACACACCGTTGTAACATGAGGGGCCCTGGGGCGGTACCGCCGGCTACAAGAGAGTTCCCCCCCCCAAGCTCAAACTGTGCTCTACCACGTGCAAAATTATCTCGCACAGCTCCACCAATGTTTAGTCTATGCGCTGACATCATTCAATGCCTGGCACTGACAAACAATACCAATTTGTTGACATCTATGATGCTAGTTAAAGTAGTCTGGGTCAGTGTCCTATATTGACACCAGTAAATACTAATTTACTGCCAAATTACTTTGTCATAATCTCTGCAGATGAGCCCACCCCTGTACCTAAGCATGCCACCCTTTTTTTTATTTATAGTTGTTTTGCGAGACATTAACATCTATTTATTTTTTGGGAGTACTAACTGTGTCAGACACTTCTTGCAATACTCCTCCACTGACCACAATGCTGCCTGCCTGTGTATCCATGTAACCGATTTAAAACTGCCATGCCTGCCTATTGTTTGTTATTTTAGGCCTTTGTTAGCCTGTCTGCGGCCCCTACTTGCAATACTCCTCCACTGACCACAATGCTGCCTGCCTGTGTATTCATGTAACTGATTTAAAACTGCCATGCCTGACTATTGTTTGTTATTTTAGGCCTTTGATAGCCTGTCTGCGGCCCCTACTTGCAATACTCCTCCACTGACCACAATGCTGCCTGCCTGTGTATCCATGTAACCGATTTAAAAATGCCATGCCTGCCTATTGTTTGTTATTTTAGGCCTTTGTTAGCCTGTCTGCGGCCCCTACTTGCAATACTCCTCCACTGACCACAATGCTGCCTGCCTGTGTATCCATGTAACCGATTTAAAACTGCCATGCCTGCCTATTGTTTGTTATTTTAGGCCTTTGTTAGCCTGTCTGCGGCCCCTACTTGCAATACTCCTCCACTGACCACAATGCTGCCTGCCTGTGTATCCATGTAACCGATTTAAAACTGCCATGCCTGACTATTGTTTGTTATTTTAGGCCTTTGATAGCCTGTCTGCGGCCCCTACTTGCAATACTCCTCCACTGACCACAATGCTGCCTGCCTGTGTATCCATGTAACCGATTTAAAACTGCCATGCCTGCCTATTGTTTGTTATTATAGGCCTTTGTTAGCCTGTCTGCGGCCCCTACTTGCAATACTCCTCCACTGACCACAATGCTGCCTGCCTGTGTATCCATGTAACCGATTTAAAACTGCCATGCCTGACTATTGTTTGTTATTTTAGGCCTTTGATAGCCTGTCAGCGGCCCCTACTTGCAATACTCCTCCACTGACCACAATGCTGCCTGCCTGTGTATCCATGTAACCGATTTAAAACTGCCATGCCTGACTATTGTTTGTTATTTTAGGCCTTTGATAGCCTGTCTGCGGCCCCTACTTGCAATACTCCTCCACTGACCACAATGCTGCCTGGAGTGCCTGCCTGTGTATCCATGTAACCGATTTAAAACTGCCATGCCTGCCTATTGTTTGTTATTTTAGGCCTTTGATATCCTGTCTGTGGCCCCTACTTGCAATACTCCTCCACTGACCACAATGCTGCCTGTAGTGCCTGCCTGTGTATCCATGTAACTGATTTAAAACTGCCATGCCTGCCTATTGTTTGTTATTTTAGGCCTTTGATAGCCTGTCTGCGGCCCCTACTTGCAATACTCCTCCACTGACCACAATGCTGCCTGGAGTGCCTGCCTGTGTATCCATGTAACCGATTTAAAACTGCCATGCCTGCCTATTGTTTGTTATTTTAGGCCTTTGTTAGCCTGTCTGCGGCCCCTGCTTGCAATACTCCTCCACTGACCACAATGCTGCCTGGAGTGCCTGCCTGTGTATCCATGTAACCGATTTAAAACTGCCATGCCTGACTATTGTTTGTTATTTTAGGCCTTTGATAGCCTGTCTGCGGCCCCTACTTGCAATACTCCTCCACTGACCACAATGCTGCCTGGAGTGCCTGCCTGTGTATCCATGTAACCGATTTAAAACTGCCATGCCTGACTATTGTTTGTTACTTTAGGCCTTTGTTAGCCTGTCTGCGGCCCCTACTTGCAATACTCCTCCACTGACCACACCAATGCTGCCCGTGTACCCCTGGAACCTATTTAAAAGTTCATAGAGCCTAGTTATATATTTTATTTACTATTAATAAGGCCATGATGGACTACGCTGTACCACGCTACAACCAGTCGACACTTCTTTTGCAAGAAAAGCCATCCCAACCCTCCACCAGCATGTAAAAGACCGCATTGTCCATGCACTCTGGCAATCTGTGAGTACAAAGGTGCACCTGACAACAGACGCATGGACCTGTAGGCATGGCCACGGAAGATTACGTGTCCATTACGGTGCAATGGGTTAATGTGGTGGATGCATGGTCCACAGGGGACAGCCTACTAAGTCTGTCTGCAGTCCCTAATTCAAATTGTCCTCCACTGTCTAAATCGGAGCTTCCACCTTCTGGCTTTCGGCCTATAGTATCTGAAATTAAACTGCATTTGGCCTTCAACTTTGGTTACGGCCTACTAACGGTGTCTGCCCCTGCCTGGTGTTTGTCCTCAACTGAATAAAGCTGAGCTTCAACCTTCTGGCTCTAATTTTTTTTTTTTTTTTAAGTGCTGGTTGGGGCATAATACCTCTGTTTGCTGCTCCCTGGTGTTGACCTCAACTGAATAAAGCTGAGCTTCCACCTTCTGGCTTTTGGCCTATAGTATCAGATATTAAATTGCATTTGGCCTTCAACTTTGGTTACGGCCTACTAACGGTGTCTGCCCCTCCCTGGTGTTTGTCCTCAACTGAATAAAGCTGAGCTTCAACCTTCTGGCTCTAATTTTTTTTTTTTTTTTAAGTGCTGGTTGGGGCATAATACCTCTGTTTGCTGCTCCCTGGTGTTGACCTCAACTGAATAAAGCTGAGCTTCCACCTTCTGGCTTTCGGCCTATAGTATCACATATTAAACTGCATTTGGCCTTCAACTTTGGTTACAGCCTACTAACGGTGTCTGCCCCTGCCTGGTGTTTTTCCTCAACTGAATAAAGCTGAGCTTCAACCTTCTGGCTCTCATTAAGTGCTGTGTTTTTAAAAATTGGTGGTTAGGGCCTACTAACGGTGTCTGCCCCTCCCTGGTGTTTGCCCTCAACTGAATAAAGCTGAGCTTCCACCTTCTGGCTTTCGGCCTATAGTATCAGATATTAAACTGCATTTGGCCTTCAACTTTGGTTACGGCCTACTAACGGTGTCTGCCCCTGCCTGGTGTTTTTCCTCAACTGAATAAAGCTGAGCTTCAACCTTCTGGCTCTCATTAAGTGCTGTGTTTTTAAAAATTGGTGGTTAGGGCCTACTAACGGTGTCTGCCCCTCCCTGGTGTTTGCCCTCAACTGAATAAAGCTGAGCTTCCACCTTCTGGCTTTCGGCCTTTAGTATCAGATATTAAACTGCATTTGGCCTTCAACTTTGGTTACGGCCTACTAACGGTGTCTGCCCCTGCCTGGTGTTTTTCCTCAACTGAATAAAGCTGAGCTTCAACCTTCTGGCTCTCATTAAGTGCTGTGTTTTTAAAAATTGGTGGTTAGGGCCTACTAACGGTGTCTGCCCCTCCCTGGTGTTTGCCCTCAACTGAATAAAGCTGAGCTTCCACCTTCTGGCTTTCGGCCTATAGTATCAGATATTAAACTGCATTTGGCCTTCAACTTTGGTTATGGCCTACTAACGGTGTCTGCCCCTGCCTGGTGTTTTTCCTCAACTGAATAAAGCTGAGCTTCAACCTTCTGGCTCTCATTAAGTGCTGTGTTTTTAAAAATTGGTGGTTAGGGCCTACTAACGGTGTCTGCCCCTCCCTGGTGTTTGCCCTCAACTGAATAAAGCTGAGCTTCAGTCTTTAGTAGTGTTGAGCATTCCGATACCGCAAGTATCGGGTATCGGCCGATACTTGCGGTATCGGAATTCCGATACCGGGATTCCGATACTTGCCGCGTATCGGATACCGGAATCGGAAGTTCTAAGATTCAAAAAGCAGAAATTCAGCCAATGAGATTGATTCCAAGTGTGGGCACATCCTGTTTAGCATGGAGGGCATGAAACTACTGGCAAGGCTGTGATTGGCTGGTGTAATGATGTCATGATGCAGTTTAAAAGTCGCTGGCGCCATTTTGCGATCACTCTGCTGTGAATTCAGTTAGTGACAGGACGCTGTTTGCTGACTGAGGGACAGTTTAGAGATAGCGATTTGCTTCTTTGTGCTTTCCAAAGGCTAATTTAGCAACCGCTGTGTTCACCTACTATTCACCTTGCTTTTGCCTTGTAGCGCTGTTTTCACAGCGATCTGCAGGGTCTGTGTGTGTGTGTGTGTGTGAGTGCAGCCCAGTCTCCAGTCTGAGTGCAGCCACATAGGCCATCCATAGTTGGTTGTATTCAGTTCAGGGATTGTGGTTCATTGCCTCATACTGTTCCTTTTTTTTTTTTTTTTCCCAAGTAGTGTAGTCTGCTGCTAATTTATTCAAAAAAATCCTATTAGTGTCTTTCCACCCGTCTCCAGCTAATTTGTGGAAAAACACTACATAGGATAAAGTAGAGGAGGGTTTTTGGGCCTTGCAGCGCCGTTTACGGCTGTCTGCACGGTCTCCGTGTGACTGCAGCTCGCCCTGTAATCTGTGAGCAGCTATAGCCTGGTTGTCTCCAGCTCAGGGTTTTTCACTGCGTCATACCGCCAAATCAATTTTCTTTTTTTTCAAAGTAGTGTAGTCTGCTGCTAATTTATTTTAAAAAATCCTATTAGTGTCTTTCCACCCGTCTCCAGCTAATTTGTGGAAAAACACTACATAGGATAAAGTAGAGGAGGGTTTTTGGGCCTTGCAGCGCCGTTTACGGCTGTCTGCACGGTCTCCGTGTGACTGCAGCTCGCCCTGTAATCTGTGAGCAGCTATAGCCTGGTTGTCTCCAGCTCAGGGTTTTTCACTGCGTCATACTGCCAAATCAATTTTCTTTTTTTTCAAAGTAGTGTAGTCTGCTGCTAATTAATTTAAAAACATCCTATTAGTGTCTTTCCACCCGTCTCCAGCTAATTTGTGGAAAAACACTACATAGGATAAAGTAGAGGAGGGTTTTTGGGCCTTGCAGCGCCGTTTACGGCTGTCTGCACGGTCTCCGTGTGACTGCAGCTCGCCCTGTAATCTGTGAGCAGCTATAGCCTGGTTGTCTCCAGCTCAGGGTTTTTCACTGCGTCATACCGCCAAATCAATTTTCTTTTTTTTCCAAATAGTGTAGTCTGCTGCTAATTTATTCAAAAAAATCCTATTAGTGTCTTTCCACCCGTCTCCAGCTAATTTGTGGAAAAACACTACATAGGATAAAGTAGAGGAGGGTTTTTGGGCCTTGTAGCGCCGTTTACGTCTGTCTGCACGGTCTCCGTGTGACTGCAGCTCTATCTGTTGTCAGTTCAGCCCCCAAAAAATAAATAAATAATAAAGTTCACCAAACACACCAGTTACACCACTTTACATTTCTGTAGGCCACATTAGCTCATATTAAAGTCTAGTCCACACTTTAGATAATTAGTGCTTCTTATACCTGTTAGGAGGAGTTGCTCAGGAATAAGCACACAAATCCGTTAGTACTTTTCTGCTTATCTTTATCAGTCAACCAAGATGAAGAAGGCAGTGAGTAAGGCACGGGGGCGTGGGAGCCGTCGCGGAGCAGGGAGGGGACGTGGGGATTCTGTGCCTGCTGCGGGCACCGGTGACTCATCAGCACCCACTTTCACCAGGCAACAGTCGTTCATGCGAAGCTTTGTGTCCGAGCGCCGTACACCGCTGCTGCGTGAAGAACAAATTGAAGCTGTTGTCGGATGGATGGCAGCTAATGCATCAACTTCCATTAGTGCCACATCCTCTCAGACACAGAGCACTGGAGAGCAGCCATCTGTCTCTTCACCACCTGCCAAATTGCCCAGGCAGACAGAGAGCCCAGGACAGGAGCCGTCTCTACTTCTGTTCTCTGAATCTCTTGGCTTGGAAACAGGGGGCCAGCCAAGCAGCATTGGAGAAATGGAAGAAGAGGCAGGGTGCAGTGATGCCCAACAGCTTTTTCTGTCTTCCTCTGAAGAGGCGGGTGGGCCAGTGGCTCCGGTCACCACATCGCAGGCCGCATCAGCTGATGATGACACTCAGGTGCCACTTACTGGTGCGTGCTCTGCTGCTGAGACTACCCAGGAGGAGCAGTTGGGGGCAGAGGGTAGTGTAGATGATGAGGTCCTCGACCCATCTTGGCGTGAGGGACAGGAAGGTGGTGGGAGCAGCTCTGAGGAAGAGATTCCCCGTACGGCCCAAAGAGGGAGAGGGAGGGGGAAGACTGCGGATCCTGCAGCCTCCGCTTTGGCACCCGTTAGGAGCATGTCTCTTCCAAAAGCCAAAAAGGGCGCTCCCAAGACTTGCAGTGCCTGGTCCTTTTTTGACACAGTTGCAGATGACATTTGCTATGTCAGATGCAACGTGTGTCATCAAAAAGTCAAAAGAGGGAAAAATGTCAGCAACCTCAATACCTCCAACATGTGGAAACATGTGCGCAACAGGCACCCGGCGGAGTTAGAAAAACACACTGAAGAGGTAGGCCAACCAACAGCGGCAGCTACCACCTCTTCAGCTCGTGTTGCCTCTTCCTCTAGCTCACACGCAGCTGGTTCGGCTTCCTCCCAGGATCGCCGTGGACGAACCTCTGGCCCTGTTGTCCAGAGACCCGCTGTAATTCCACCCGCAGCGCCACTTTCCCAGTCATCCACACACTCCCAGCCCAGTCTACAGCCATCGGTAGTACAGGCATGGGAGAAAAGGCGGCCTTTCTCGTCAAACCACCCACGAGCACAGGCTCTGACTGCAGGCATTGCCAAACTGCTGTCACTGGAAATGCTGTCATTCAGGCTGGTGGAGACTGACAGCTTCCGTGACTTGATGTCATTGGCAGTCCCACAGTACAATGTGCCCAGCCGCTTTTACTTCAGCAGGCAAGCCGTCCCTGCCCTGCCCAAGCATGTGGAGGGACACATAAAACACGCGCTACTGAACGCCGTCAGTAGCAAGGTCCACCTCACCACCGATGCGTGGACCAGTCAACATGGACAGGGGCGATACCTTTCCCTCACTGCCCATTGGGTTAATGTCGTTGAGCCGGGTACAGACCGTGCGAGTGGCGCAGGACGTGTCCTGCCCACTCCAAGGATTGCAGGAATCCATTCTGTACGCATTGACTCCTCCTCTTACACCAGTTCCTCAGAATCATCGCTGCAGGAGCCGTCACAGTCCACCTCCACATGGACCCGTGATGAACGTGTACCTGTTACGACCGACATGAGCACAGCCGTGGCCAAACGTCAACAGGCCGTCTTGAAATTAATTTTCTTGGGGAATCGTAGCCACACAGCGCAGGAGCTCTGGAATGCCATCAAGCAGGAGAGCGATGTGTGGTTTGTGCCAGCGAATCTCCAGCCAGGCATGGTAGTGTGTGATAATGGCCGAAATCTGGTGGCAGCTCTGGGCCTCGGCAACCTCACTCACATCCCATGTCTGGCACATGTGCTCAATTTGGTCGTGCAGAGCTTTTTGAGGGACTATCCGGATCTTGATGCACTGCTGCACAAGGTCCGCCTAGAGTGTGCTCACTTGCGGCGTTCCAGCACGGCAACAGCGCGCATTGCGGCTCTGCAGCGCCGACACCGCCTGCCGGAACATCGCATCATATGTGACCTACCTACCAGGTGGAATTCCACGTTACATATGTTGGAGCGGTTGTGTGAGCAGCAGCAAGCTGTAATGGAGTACCAGCTGCTTCAGGCGCAAAAAAGTCGCAGTCAGCGCCGTACAGACTTCACAACCACAGAGTGGGCCACTATGAATGACGTCTGCCAGGTTTTGCGTCCCTTTGATTATTCCACGCGGATGGCGAGTGCAGATGATGCACTAGTCAGCATGACTGTCCCCCTTATCTGCCTGCTTGAAAAATCACTGCAAGCGCTAAGGGATGATGTTGTGGAAGAGGTGGAGGATGAGGATTCACCATTTCCATCATCTTCTGGACAGTCAGCGCCACGTGGTTCCTCACAAACGCGTAGGCAGGGGACCGTTTGTGAGGAGGATGAGGAGGAGTCAATGGAGGAGGAAGACATCCGTCCAGAGGAGGGAGTTACACAATTGTCCAGTACTCAGTGTGTACAGCGAGGGTGGGGTGATGACGAGCGGGCAGAGATCACGCCTCCAGCAGGGGACAGCGTTTCTTGGGCAGTTGGCAGTCTGCAGCACATGGTGGATTACATGCTGCAGTGCCTGAGAAACGACCGCCGCATCGCCCACATTCTCAACATGTCTGATTATTGGGTGTTCACCCTCCTCGATCCTCGCTACCGGGACAACGTAGAAAGCCTCATCACACCGTTGAACCGGGAGCGAAAAATGCGGGAGTACCAAGACACACTGGTCAATTCCATCATCTTCTCCATTCCAACTGAGAGAAGTGCTGCTAGTGCATTCCAAAGCAGCTCAGTGCGTCCAGGCCGTGGTGGAGGCTCTGCACAAAGAGGGAGCAGAAGCAGTGCCTCTGCCCAAGGCAAGACCAGTATGGCCGAACTGTGGCACAGTTTTCTGTGCCCGCCACAAAAGTCTACACCATCACAGACGGCTCCAGTCAGCAGGAGGCAACGGTTCCGTCAGATGGTGACAGACTACATGTCTTGCCCTCTTGCTGTACTCCCAGACGGCTCTTCCCCTTTCAAGTTTTGGGTCTCAAAGCTGGATACATGGCCAGAGCTAAGCCAGTATGCATTGGAGGTGCTGTCTTGCCCTGCGGCCAGTGTATTATCGGAACGTGTCTTTAGTGCTGCAGGTGGTGTACTAACTGACCGTCGCATGCGACTATCCTCCGATAACGTTGACCGGCTTACTTTCCTGAAAATGAACAAGGCCTGGATCTCGCCGGAATTTGCCACTCCTCCTCCTGATTGAATAATTAGGTCACTGTATACGTTATCCAGGTCTCCTGTTGTGTTCATCTTTCTACCACCTGAACTTAAATTCCTGGGCTCCAACACCGCCAGTTGAGGCTCAGACGTGCCGTCTGCACAGTCAAAACATACGACCCAGTGTTATTGGGTTTCAGTAACGTCAGCTGATCCCCAGCTGTGTAGCCGGCAATGTGTCATGCGACCGCCACGCTGACACAACAACTGAAATGTAAGGGAATCTGTCCCCCCCCCCCAAGGCGTTTGTTACTGAAAGAGCCACCTTGTGCAGCAGTAATGCTGCCCAAGGAAAAGGTAGCTATTTTTGTTTAGCTCCTTGCACACGCAGAACTTAACACTTATAAAATGTGTCCACTGATACCGTAAAACCGTCCCGGAGGTGGGACTTTCCTTCGTAATGTGACGCAGCCCAGCCGTCATTCCTACCCCCCCGGCGCCGCGCACCGGCTCCTCAGCGTTGTTTTATTCCGTCCAGGAGCCTGCGCTGTTATGTTATCCCGTGGCCAGGCACACTTAGCGCTGCCCGTCTTCTGGCATCATTTGGTGTCTGGATGGCTGCGCCTGTGCGGCCGCGCTGGCAGAGAGCCCGCCTCGCAGTGTCTTCTGATTTAATCCCACTGGGGGCCTGGGATCCATGGACATGCGCAGTGCATATCTGAACCTCCACCTCTCACTCATTTCCCTATGGCTTCTTCAGACTGTTCGGTGTCAGCTGGTCCCTAACAGCATGCCACGGCCGTGACACCGCACAGTCTGAAGAAGCCATAGGGAGATGAGTGAGAGGTGGAGGTTCAGATATGCACTGCGCATGTCCATGGATCCCAGGCCCCCAGTGGGATTAAATCAGAAGACACTGCGAGGCGGGCTCTCTGCCAGCGCGGCCGCACAGGCGCAGCCATCCAGACACCAAATGATGCCAGAAGACGGGCAGCGCTAAGTGTGCCTGGCCACGGGATAACATAACAGCGCAGGCTCCTTGACGGAATAAAACAACGCTGAGGAGCCGGTGCGCGGCGCCGGGGGGGTAGGAATGACGGCTGGGCTGCGTCACATTACGAAGGAAAGTCCCACCTCCGGGACGGTTTTACGGTTGCAGGGGACACATTTTATAAGTGTTTAGTTCTGTGTTTGCAAGGAGCATGATGAAAAGAGCCACCTTTTCCTTTTGCATCTTTTGTGCTGCACAAGCTGGCTCTTTCAGCTACAAACGCCTTGGGGGGGGGGTTAAAGGTTCCCTTTCGACTTTCTCAGGCTTCGGCCTACATTGTGTTCCTCTGCTTTTCCACCTGTCCCTGGGCTCCAACACCGCCAGTTGCCGTCCAGAAGTGCTGTACGCACAGTCAACAGTCCCTCCTCTGTTATTGGGGTTCAGTAACGTCAGCTGTTCCCCAGCTGTGTGTGTGGCAATCCCTCCTACCTCCTCCTACCTCCTCCAACCTCCTCCTCCTCCACCTGTCCCTGGGCTCCAACACCGCCAGTTGCCGTCCAGAAGTGCTGTACGCACAGTCAACAGTCCCTCCTCTGTTATTGGGGTTCAGTAACGTCAGCTGTTCCCCTGCTGTGTGTGTGGCAATCCCTCCTACCTCCTCCAACCTCCTCCTCCTCCACCTGTCCCTGGGCTCCAACACCGCCAGTTGCCGTCCAGAAGTGCTGTACGCACAGTCAACAGTCGCTCCTCTGTTATTGGGGTTCAGTAACATCAGCTGTTCCCCTGCTGTGTGTGTGGCAATCCCTCCTACCTCCTCCAACCTCCTCCTCCTCCACCCGTCCCTGGGCTCCAACACCGCCAGTTGCCGTCCAGAAGTGCTGTACGCACAGTCAACAGTCCCTCCTCTGTTATTGGGGTTCAGTAACGTCAGCTGTTCCCCTGCTGTGTGTGTGGCAATCCCTCCTACCTCCTCCTACCTCCTCCAACCTCCTCCTCCTCCACCCGTCCCTGGGCTCCAACACCGCCAGTTGCCGTCCAGAAGTGCTGTACGCACAGTCAACAGTCCCTCCTCTGTTATTGGGGTTCAGTAACGTCAGCTGTTCCCCTGCTGTGTGTGTGGCAATCCCTCCTACCTCCTCCTACCTCCTCCAACCTCCTCCTCCTCCACCCGTCCCTGGGCTCCAACACCGCCAGTTGCCGTCCAGAAGTGCTGTACGCACAGTCAACAGTCCCTCCTCTGTTATTGGGGTTCAGTAACGTCAGCTGTTCCCCTGCTGTGTGTGTGGCAATCCCTCCTACCTCCTCCTACCTCCTCCAACCTCCTCCTCCTCCACCCGTCCCTGGGCTCCAACACCGCCAGTTGCCGTCCAGAAGTGCTGTACGCACAGTCAACAGTCCCTCCTCTGTTATTGGGGTTCAGTAACGTCAGCTGTTCCCCTGCTGTGTGTGTGGCAATCCCTCCTACCTCCTCCTACCTCCTCCAACCTCCTCCTCCTCCACCCGTCCCTGGGCTCCAACACCGCCAGTTGCCGTCCAGAAGTGCTGTACGCACAGTCAACAGTCCCTCCTCTGTTATTGGGGTTCAGTAACGTCAGCTGTTCCCCTGCTGTGTGTGTGGCAATCCCTCCTACCTCCTCCAACCTCCTCCTCCTCCACCTGTCCCTGGGCTCCAACACCGCCAGTTGCCGTCCAGAAGTGCTGTACGCACAGTCAACAGTCCCTCCTCTGTTATTGGGGTTCAGTAACGTCAGCTGTTCCCCTGCTGTGTGTGTGGCAATCCCTCCTACCTCCTCCTACCTCCTCCAACCTCCTCCTCCTCCACCTGTCCCTGGGCTCCAACACCGCCAGTTGCCGTCCAGAAGTGCTGTACGCACAGTCAACAGTCCCTCCTCTGTTATTGGGGTTCAGTAACGTCAGCTGTTCCCCTGCTGTGTGTGTGGCAATCCCTCCTACCTCCTCCTACCTCCTCCAACCTCCTCCTCCTCCACCTGTCCCTGGGCTCCAACACCGCCAGTTGCCGTCCAGAAGTGCTGTACGCACAGTCAACAGTCCCTCCTCTGTTATTGGGGTTCAGTAACGTCAGCTGTTCCCCTGCTGTGTGTGTGGCAATCCCTCCTACCTCCTCCAACCTCCTCCAACCTCCTCCTCCTCCACCCGTCCCTGGGCTCCAACACCGCCAGTTGCCGTCCAGAAGTGCTGTACGCACAGTCAACAGTCCCTCCTCTGTTATTGGGGTTCAGTAACGTCAGCTGTTCCCCTGCTGTGTGTGTGGCAATCCCTCCTACCTCCTCCTACCTCCTCCAACCTCCTCCTCCTCCACCCGTCCCTGGGCTCCAACACCGCCAGTTGCCGTCCAGAAGTGCTGTACGCACAGTCAACAGTCCCTCCTCTGTTATTGGGGTTCAGTAACGTCAGCTGTTCCCCTGCTGTGTGTGTGGCAATCCCTCCTACCTCCTCCAACCTCCTCCTCCTCCACCTGTCCCTGGGCTCCAACACCGCCAGTTGCCGTCCAGAAGTGCTGTACGCACAGTCAACAGTCCCTCCTCTGTTATTGGGGTTCAGTAACGTCAGCTGTTCCCCTGCTGTGTGTGTGGCAATCCCTCCTACCTCCTCCTACCTCCTCCAACCTCCTCCTCCTCCACCTGTCCCTGGGCTCCAACACCGCCAGTTGCCGTCCAGAAGTGCTGTACGCACAGTCAACAGTCCCTCCTCTGTTATTGGGGTTCAGTAACGTCAGCTGTTCCCCTGCTGTGTGTGTGGCAATCCCTCCTACCTCCTCCTACCTCCTCCAACCTCCTCCTCCTCCACCTGTCCCTGGGCTCCAACACCGCCAGTTGCCGTCCAGAAGTGCTGTACGCACAGTCAACAGTCCCTCCTCTGTTATTGGGGTTCAGTAACGTCAGCTGTTCGCCTGCTGTGTGTGTGGCAATCCCTCCTACCTCCTCCAACCTCCTCCAACCTCCTCCTCCTCCACCCGTCCCTGGGCTCCAACACCGCCAGTTGCCGTCCAGAAGTGCTGTACGCACAGTCAACAGTCCCTCCTCTGTTATTGGGGTTCAGTAACGTCAGCTGTTCCCCTGCTGTGTGTGTGGCAATCCCTCCTACCTCCTCCTACCTCCTCCAACCTCCTCCTCCTCCACCCGTCCCTGGGCTCCAACACCGCCAGTTGCCGTCCAGAAGTGCTGTACGCACAGTCAACAGTCCCTCCTCTGTTATTGGGGTTCAGTAACGTCAGCTGTTCCCCTGCTGTGTGTGTGGCAATCCCTCCTACCTCCTCCTACCTCCTCCAACCTCCTCCTCCTCCACCCGTCCCTGGGCTCCAACACCGCCAGTTGCCGTCCAGAAGTGCTGTACGCACAGTCAACAGTCCCTCCTCTGTTATTGGGGTTCAGTAACGTCAGCTGTTCCCCTGCTGTGTGTGTGGCAATCCCTCCTACCTCCTCCAACCTCCTCCTCCTCCACCTGTCCCTGGGCTCCAACACCGCCAGTTGCCGTCCAGAAGTGCTGTACGCACAGTCAACAGTCCCTCCTCTGTTATTGGGGTTCAGTAACGTCAGCTGTTCCCCTGCTGTGTATACGGCAACGTGTACTGCGACCGCCACGCAGGCACAACAAGTTAAATGTAAGGGAACCTGACCCCCCCCCCCAGGCGTTTGTTACTGAAGGAGCCACCTTGTGCAGCAGTAATGATGCAAAGGGAAAAAGTGCCTCTTTTCGTGATGCTCCTTGCACATGCTGAACCAAACACTTATGAAATGTGTCCCCACACAGCGTTAAACCGTCCGGTAGGTGGAACTTTCCTTTGTCGTGTGACGCAGCACAGCCATCATTTTTACCCCCTTGGCGCCGTGCGCCCCCTCCTCAGCGTTGTTTGAATCTGTCCCGGAGCCTGCGCTGTTAGGTTAGCCCTTGGCCATGCACACATGTTGCGCTGCCCGTCTTCTGACCTCATTTGGTGTCAGGCTGGCTGCGCCTGTGCGGGTGCGCTGGCCGAGATCCCGCCTCGCAGTGTCGTCTAATGTAATCCCACCGCGGGCCTGTGATCCGTGCCCGTGCGCAGTGCATATCCTCTCCTCTCACTCCCCTCCCTACGGCTTCTTCAGACTGTGCGATGTCAGCTGGTCCCTAATAGCATGCCACGGCCGTGACACCGCACAGTCTGAAAAAGCCGTAGGGAGGGGAGTGAGAGGAGAGGATATGCACTGCGCACGGGCACGGATCACAGGCCCGCGGTGTGATTACATTAGACGACACTGCGAGGCGGGATCTCGGCCAGCGCACCCGCACAGGCGCAGCCAGCCTGACACCAAATGAGGTCAGAAGACGGGCAGCGCAACATGTGTGCATGGCCATGGGCTAACCTAACAGCGCAGGCTCCGGGACAGATTCAAACAACGCTGAGGAGGGGGCGAACGGCGACAAGGGGGTAAAAATGATGGCTGTGCTGCGTCACACGACAAAGGAAAGTTCCACCTACCGGACGGTTTAACGCTGTGTGGGGACACATTTCATAAATGTTAGGTTCCGCATGTACAAGGACCATAATTAAAAGAGCTAAGTTTACCTTTTCCAGCATTAGTGCTGTACACAATGGCTCTTTCAGCTACAAACGCCTGGGGGGGGGGGGGTTAAAGGTTTCCTTTCAACTTGCTCGAGTGCAGGCTTCGGCCTACACTCCGCTCCCCCTGCTCCTCCTGCTGACCCTGGGCTCTAACACCGCCAGTTTTTGCCCAGATGTGCTAGCTGCACAGAGAAAAACACCAGCCAATGTGTCAGTGGGGTCCAGCACCGCCAGCTGTTCCCCTGCTGTGTAGCCGGCAACGTGTCCTGCGACCGCCACGCAGACACAAGAACTGAAATTGAAGGGAACCTGTCCCCCCTCCCCCAGGTGTTTCTATGTTTTACAGCTACCTTGAACAGCAGTAATGCTGCATGTGTTCAAGGTGGCTCAGAAACTTATTCTCCTTGCCCATGTTGAAGTGAACACGTCTAAAATGTGTCCTCTGTGACCATTAAAACGTCCCTCAGGTGTGATTTGACTTTGTATTGACACACGCAACAAGCTCCTTGGTAACGCTGCCCGTCTTCTGGCATCATTGTTTGGCTGGCTGCGCTTCTGCGGCCGCCCTGACCCACACAACAGCCCTCGTTGTCTTATTTAATGGGACTGCGAGGGTGTGATTGATGGGCAGGATCAGTGCATCAGTTCGCCTGTCCCTCCTCTCCTTCCGCCTTCTTCGGACTGTGCGGCTTCATGGCCGTGGCATGCGATAAGGGATCAGATGACGCCGCACAGTCTGAAGCGGGTGTAAGGACCCGAGTGTGAGAGGCGAACATATGTGCTGCGCCAGGCCCTGAATCCCAGCCCCGCAGTGTTTTAACAATGTTAAGACACTGCGGGGCTGGGATTCATGGGCATCGCGAACCGCACCGGCCGACATTACATGATGCCAGAAGATGGGCAGCGCTAACGGCGCTAGGCCAGGGGATAACACGACAGCGCAGACTCCTGTACAGCAAATAACAACGCTCGGGAGGCTGCACCCAGCACCAAGGTGGGATTCTTGACACCTGTGCTGCGTCTCATTACAAAGGGAACTCTCGCCTCCATTACACAGTTTGACTGTATAAAGGGCTAAATGTTATACGTGTTCCATTCAGCGTGTGCAAGGAGAAAAATTACAAGAGCAACCTTTGACTTGCGCAGCACTGCTGCTGCATAAGCTGTGGCTCTTCTACTTTGTAACCCCTGAGGGGGGGTTAAAGGTGACTTTTGAAATCGGTTCAATTAGGCTTCGGCCTACACTCTGCTCCACCTGCAGAGCCCGGGCTCCAACAACGCTAGTTGCTGTCCGGAAGTGCTGGCTGCACAGAGCCAAACACCTCGCCAATGTGTCAGTGGGGTCCAGCACCGCCAGCTGTTCCCCTGCTGTGTAGCCGGCAACGTGTCCTGCAAAAGCCACGCAGACACAACACACCCAAAGCTGCCGCCTGTGCAGGCTTCGGCCTACACTCCCCTCCCCCTGCTCCTCCTCCTCCTGCTCCTCCTCCTGCTGTCCCTGGGCTCTAACACACCGCCAGTTTTTGCCCAGATGTGCTAGCTGCACAGAGAAAAACACCAGCCAATGTGTCAGTGGGGTCCAGCACCGCCAGCTGTTCCCCTGCTGTGCAGCCGGCAACGTGTCCTGCAAAAGCCACGCAGACACAAGAACTGAAATTGAAGGGAACCTGTCCCCCCTCCCCCAGGCGTTTTTACGTTATCCAGCCACCTTGTACAGCGGTAATGCTGCATGTGTGCAAGGTGGCTCAGAAACGTATTCTCCTCGCACATGTGGAACTGAAAACACGTCTGCAATGTGTCCTCTGTGTGACCATTTAACCGTCCCGGTGGTGTGACTTTCCTTTGTAATGACACGCTGCAACCCCCTTGGTAGCGCTGCCCGTCTTCTGGCATCATTGTTTGGCTGCCTGCGCCTCTGCGGCCGCCCTGACCCACACAACGCCCCTCGGTGTCTTATTTATTGGGACTGCGAGGGTGTGATTGATGGGCAGGATCAGTGCATCAGTTCGCCTGTCCCTCCTCTCCTTCCGCCTTCTTCGGACTGTGCGGCTTCATGGCCGTGGCATGCGATAAGGGATCAGATGACGCCGCACAGTCTGAAGCGGGTGTAAGGACCCGAGTGTGAGAGGCGAACATATGTGCTGCGCCAGGCCCTGAATCCCAGCCCCGCAGTGTTTTAACAATGTTAAGACACTGCGGGGCTGGGATTCATGGGCATCGCGAACCGCACCGGCCGACATTACATGATGCCAGAAGATGGGCAGCGCTAACGGCGCTAGGCCAGGGGATAACACGACAGCGCAGACTCCTGTACAGCAAATAACAACGCTCGGGAGGCTGCACCCAGCACCAAGGTGGGATTCTTGACACCTGTGCTGCGTCTCATTACAAAGGGAACTCTCGCCTCCATTACACAGTTTGACTGTATAAAGGGCTAAATGTTATACGTGTTCCATTCAGCGTGTGCAAGGAGAAAAATTACAAGAGCAACCTTTGACTTGCGCAGCACTGCTGCTGCATAAGCTGTGGCTCTTCTACTTTGTAACCCCTGAGGGGGGGTTAAAGGTGACTTTTGAAATCGGTTCAATTAGGCTTCGGCCTACACTCTGCTCCACCTGCAGAGCCCGGGCTCCAACAACGCTAGTTGCTGTCCGGAAGTGCTGGCTGCACAGAGCCAAACACCTCGCCAATGTGTCAGTGGGGTCCAGCACCGCCAGCTGTTCCCCTGCTGTGTAGCCGGCAACGTGTCCTGCAAAAGCCACGCAGACACAACACACCCAAAGCTGCCGCCTGTGCAGGCTTCGGCCTACACTCCCCTCCCCCTGCTCCTCCTCCTCCTGCTCCTCCTCCTGCTGTCCCTGGGCTCTAACACACCGCCAGTTTTTGCCCAGATGTGCTAGCTGCACAGAGAAAAACACCAGCCAATGTGTCAGTGGGGTCCAGCACCGCCAGCTGTTCCCCTGCTGTGCAGCCGGCAACGTGTCCTGCAAAAGCCACGCAGACACAAGAACTGAAATTGAAGGGAACCTGTCCCCCCTCCCCCAGGCGTTTTTACGTTATCCAGCCACCTTGTACAGCGGTAATGCTGCATGTGTGCAAGGTGGCTCAGAAACGTATTCTCCTCGCACATGTGGAACTGAAAACACGTCTGCAATGTGTCCTCTGTGTGACCATTTAACCGTCCCGGTGGTGTGACTTTCCTTTGTAATGACACGCTGCAACCCCCTTGGTAGCGCTGCCCGTCTTCTGGCATCATTGTTTGGCTGCCTGCGCCTCTGCGGCCGCCCTGACCCACACAACGCCCCTCGGTGTCTTATTTATTGGGACTGCGAGGGTGTGATTGATGGGCAGGATCAGTGCATCAGTTCGCCTGTCCCTCCTCTCCTTCCGCCTTCTTCGGACTGTGCGGCTTCATGGCCGTGGCATGCGATAAGGGATCAGATGACGCCGCACAGTCTGAAGCGGGTGTAAGGACCCGAGTGTGAGAGGCGAACATATGTGCTGCGCCAGGCCCTGAATCCCAGCCCCGCAGTGTTTTAACAATGTTAAGACACTGCGGGGCTGGGATTCATGGGCATCGCGAACCGCACCGGCCGACATTACATGATGCCAGAAGATGGGCAGCGCTAACGGCGCTAGGCCAGGGGATAACACGACAGCGCAGACTCCTGTACAGCAAATAACAACGCTCGGGAGGCTGCACCCAGCACCAAGGTGGGATTCTTGACACCTGTGCTGCGTCTCATTACAAAGGGAACTCTCGCCTCCATTACACAGTTTGACTGTATAAAGGGCTAAATGTTATACGTGTTCCATTCAGCGTGTGCAAGGAGAAAAATTACAAGAGCAACCTTTGACTTGCGCAGCACTGCTGCTGCATAAGCTGTGGCTCTTCTACTTTGTAACCCCTGAGGGGGGGTTAAAGGTGACTTTTGAAATCGGTTCAATTAGGCTTCGGCCTACACTCTGCTCCACCTGCAGAGCCCGGGCTCCAACAACGCTAGTTGCTGTCCGGAAGTGCTGGCTGCACAGAGCCAAACACCTCGCCAATGTGTCAGTGGGGTCCAGCACCGCCAGCTGTTCCCCTGCTGTGTAGCCGGCAACGTGTCCTGCAAAAGCCACGCAGACACAACACACCCAAAGCTGCCGCCTGTGCAGGCTTCGGCCTACACTCCCCTCCCCCTGCTCCTCCTCCTCCTGCTCCTCCTCCTGCTGTCCCTGGGCTCTAACACACCGCCAGTTTTTGCCCAGATGTGCTAGCTGCACAGAGAAAAACACCAGCCAATGTGTCAGTGGGGTCCAGCACCGCCAGCTGTTCCCCTGCTGTGCAGCCGGCAACGTGTCCTGCAAAAGCCACGCAGACACAAGAACTGAAATTGAAGGGAACCTGTCCCCCCTCCCCCAGGCGTTTTTACGTTATCCAGCCACCTTGTACAGCGGTAATGCTGCATGTGTGCAAGGTGGCTCAGAAACGTATTCTCCTCGCACATGTGGAACTGAAAACACGTCTGCAATGTGTCCTCTGTGTGACCATTTAACCGTCCCGGTGGTGTGACTTTCCTTTGTAATGACACGCTGCAACCCCCTTGGTAGCGCTGCCCGTCTTCTGGCATCATTGTTTGGCTGCCTGCGCCTCTGCGGCCGCCCTGACCCACACAACGCCCCTCGGTGTCTTATTTATTGGGACTGCGAGGGTGTGATTGATGGGCAGGATCAGTGCATCAGTTCGCCTGTCCCTCCTCTCCTTCCGCCTTCTTCGGACTGTGCGGCTTCATGGCCGTGGCATGCGATAAGGGATCAGATGACGCCGCACAGTCTGAAGCGGGTGTAAGGACCCGAGTGTGAGAGGCGAACATATGTGCTGCGCCAGGCCCTGAATCCCAGCCCCGCAGTGTTTTAACAATGTTAAGACACTGCGGGGCTGGGATTCATGGGCATCGCGAACCGCACCGGCCGACATTACATGATGCCAGAAGATGGGCAGCGCTAACGGCGCTAGGCCAGGGGATAACACGACAGCGCAGACTCCTGTACAGCAAATAACAACGCTCGGGAGGCTGCACCCAGCACCAAGGTGGGATTCTTGACACCTGTGCTGCGTCTCATTACAAAGGGAACTCTCGCCTCCATTACACAGTTTGACTGTATAAAGGGCTAAATGTTATACGTGTTCCATTCAGCGTGTGCAAGGAGAAAAATTACAAGAGCAACCTTTGACTTGCGCAGCACTGCTGCTGCATAAGCTGTGGCTCTTCTACTTTGTAACCCCTGAGGGGGGGTTAAAGGTGACTTTTGAAATCGGTTCAATTAGGCTTCGGCCTACACTCTGCTCCACCTGCAGAGCCCGGGCTCCAACAACGCTAGTTGCTGTCCGGAAGTGCTGGCTGCACAGAGCCAAACACCTCGCCAATGTGTCAGTGGGGTCCAGCACCGCCAGCTGTTCCCCTGCTGTGTAGCCGGCAACGTGTCCTGCAAAAGCCACGCAGACACAACACACCCAAAGCTGCCGCCTGTGCAGGCTTCGGCCTACACTCCCCTCCCCCTGCTCCTCCTTCTCCTGCTCCTCCTCCTGCTGTCCCTGGGCTCTAACACACCGCCAGTTTTTGCCCAGATGTGCTAGCTGCACAGAGAAAAACACCAGCCAATGTGTCAGTGGGGTCCAGCACCGCCAGCTGTTCCCCTGCTGTGCAGCCGGCAACGTGTCCTGCAAAAGCCACGCAGACACAAGAACTGAAATTGAAGGGAACCTGTCCCCCCTCCCCCAGGCGTTTTTACGTTATCCAGCCACCTTGTACAGCGGTAATGCTGCATGTGTGCAAGGTGGCTCAGAAACGTATTCTCCTCGCACATGTGGAACTGAAAACACGTCTGCAATGTGTCCTCTGTGTGACCATTTAACCGTCCCGGTGGTGTGACTTTCCTTTGTAATGACACGCTGCAACCCCCTTGGTAGCGCTGCCCGTCTTCTGGCATCATTGTTTGGCTGCCTGCGCCTCTGCGGCCGCCCTGACCCACACAACGCCCCTCGGTGTCTTATTTATTGGGACTGCGAGGGTGTGTTTGATGGGCAGGAGCAGTGCATCACTTCGCCTGTCCCTCCTCTCCTTCCGCCTTCTTCGGACTGTGCGGCTTCATGGCCGTGGCATGCGATAAGGGATCAGCTGACGCCACATAGTCTGAAGCAGGTGTAAGAACCCAAGCGAGAGGCGAACATATGTACTGCGCCAGGCCATGAATCCCAGCCCCGCAGTGTTTAAACTATGTCAATACACTGCGGGGCTGGGATTCATGGGCATCGCGAACCGCACCGGCCAACATTAAATGAGGTCAGAAGATGGGCAGCGCTAACAGCGCTAGGCCAGGGGATAACACGACAGCGCAGACTCCTGTACAGCAAATAACAACGCTCAGGAGGCTGCACCCAGCACCAAGGTGGGATTCTTGACATCTGTGCTGCGTCTCATTACAAAGGGAACTCGCGCCTCCAACACAGTTTGACTGTATAAAGGGCTAAATGTTATACGTGTTTCATTCAGCGTGTGCAAGGAGCGAAATTAAAAGAGCAACCTTTGACTTGTGCAGCACTACTGCTGCATAAGCTGTGGCTCTTCTACTTTCTAACCCCTGAGGGGGGGTTAAAGGTTACCTTTGAAATTGGTTCAAGTAGGCTTCGGCCTACACTCTGCTCCCCCTGCAGAGCCCGGGCTACAACACCGCTCGTTGCTGTCCGGAAGTGCTGGCTGCACAGAGCCAAACACCTCGCCAATGTGTCAGTGGGGTCCAGCACCGCCAGCTGTTCCCCTGCTGTGCAGCCGGCAACGTGTCCTGCAAAAGCCACGCAGACACTTGCTCTTGTACCTTCTGCTCCACATCCTGGTTCCAGTACCGTCAGCTGGTTCCGGGCAGAGCCTTTGGCTTAGGTGCCTCCCTCTGGGTATCCGAGTTCCACCAACGTCAGGTGGTCCTTGGTAGTGCTTTCAGGCACGGGTACCTCCTGCTTAGTAACCGGGTTCCAGTAACGTCAGCTGGTCCTCGGTAGTTCCATTGGCTCTTGGACCTTCGGCTACCCATCCGGGTTCCAGCACCGTCAGCTGGTTCTCGGCAGTGTCTTTTGCTCTTGTACCTTCTGCTCCCCATCCTGGTTCCAGTACCGTCAGCTGGTTCCGGGCAGAGCCTTTGGCTTAGGTGCCTCCCTCTGGGTATCCGAGTTCCACCAACGTCAGGTGGTCCTTGGTAGTGCTTTCAGGCACGGGTACCTCCTGCTTAGTAACCGGGTTCCAGTAACGTCAGCTGGTCCTCGGTAGTTCCATTGGCTCTTGGACCTTCGGGTAGCCATCCGAGTTCCAGTTCCATCAGCTGGTTCTCGGCATTTTCTCAGCCTTCTTGTACCTTCTGCTACATTTCCAAGTTCAAGAGACTAAACACGATGACCCGGAAGAACACCCCTAAGATGACGACGACACCAGAGACGACAACCACCGTGATGACGACGACCCTGGAGACGATGACCCTGAAGACCACCCCGATGACGACGACCCCGGAGACCACCCCGATGACGACGACCCCGGAGACGACGACCCTGGAGACGACGACGACCTGGAAGACCGAGAAGCAGAAGAACAAGAGGCTGCAGAACAAAGAGCAGAAGGACATTAAGCATAACACAAAATATCAGAGCAAAAAAATATTATGTAAATTATAAGCAGAAGAAGACTAAGCAGTGTATGGGGGTGAGTCCGTTCCTCCTCGTGGTGCCCCTGGATAAAGCCTGATGCTGCAGGCCAAACTGAACGCGGACAAATGTAACTGGTTTGTGACAGGCAGAACGGAAGGTGTAATCTTCAAACTTTTATAGATAACAACTACGGGAATGCCTGTCACAAATAAGAATATGATGAAGAAGTTGAATATGATGAAGATAATAGTAAAATAAAAAGAATATGAACAATGTAACCCAAAAAATAATAGGTAGAAGATGAAGAAGAAGATGAATAAGGTGAAGAAGTTGATGTCAAAGAAGCTGATGATGAGGATAATTAAGAAGAAAGCGTGGGAGAAGTAAAAAAGAAGGTGAAGGGCGTGGAAGTAGTGAAACATCAATATCTGACATAAAAAAAAAAAAAAATAACATAGTCAAATTCTTTCTAACGCCGAACTTCATAAAAAAAATTAAAAATCCTGCTATTCTATTACATTGGGCTAAACCTCTGTCCCTTTAATATCTCCGCCACGTCCCCCAATACATCCTACATTATTCTTAGTTGTTTTCCTTCATGTAGAATGAACCTACAAGTTTATAAAGGGTTTATTTTAATTCCGATATTTTCGTCCCATTGACTTGCATTGGGATCGGGTATCGGTATCGGATTGGATCCGATATTTTGACGGTATCGGCCGATACTTTCCGATACCGATACTTTCCGATATCGGAAAGTATCGCTCAACACTAGTCTTTAGGCTTCTGGCCTAAAGTATCAGATATTAAACTGCATTTGGCCTATTAGTGTGTTTGGGCCCTTAAAACAGTGTCTGCTGCTCCTGTGTTTGCTACTCCACTGAACAAAGCAATGCCGCCTGTTTAGTCCTGTTACCAATTTTGAACTGCATTTAGCCTACTTTATTCTTTGGCCCTATATCTGTTTCCTCCTCATCCTGCCCATTGCCCAGCCACTGCTAGATGAGTCTGCTGGTACATTGACCTAGACCACTACATTCCCCTTGCACTCTACACAGCCAGAATCTGACCCTGCTGAAAGTAAGGTTCCCCTTCCCGCATGTTATACCACCATACACAGGGACAAAGAGGAAGGTGCAGATGAAAGTGCAGGTTCCTTCATCAGGTGGGGGGGGTATACTCGTTGGCGACGTCACTGGCACAGGGCCCCTCAGAGTACGCAAAAGTGTCGCTGCTGGTGGGAGGCGCCCCCGCCGTGCAAACACACCGCTGTACTTTGAGGGGCCCTGTGCCAGTGCCAATGCGAACGAGTGTGCCCCACTGCTTGCTTAGGATCACAGCACTTGCAACGTTGAAATACTTACCTCTCCCTGCTCCACCGCCGTGACGTAGTCCACGATTCCTGGGCCCACTAAAACCTTGAACCAGCCCTACCCCCCACAACTTTTGCCAAATGACCCCCAAGTTCCATTGAAAAACTATTATTATAAAGTTAATTAAGATTGACAAGCTTCAGAAACAAGAATGGATGTTTTTGGCATTAAAATGGGCACTGTAGGTGTTTTCCAGGCCTCCACTCACTGCCGACTATGCTTCCCCATTGACTTGCATTGGGTTTCGTGTTTCGGTCGATCCCCGACTTTTAGCGATAATCGGCCGACTGCACTCGACTCGACTCTGGACAAAGTCGAGTTTCACAAAACCCGACTCGATCTTTAAAAAATGAAAGTCGCTCAACCCTACCCATGACGTCTGTAAAAAAAAAAAAAAAAAAAAAGGTTCTCATGCTCGCCCTATTGTCTGTCATGAATCCCAATGGCTAGGGATAGCACAGGACAAGCAAAGTACAAATATATAACGGACGAGCTCTAGGGTGATGGAATCTGGGCTGACCGCTGCCCTACGCCTGACAAATGCAACTAGAGATAGCCAGGGAGCGTGCCTACGTTGGTTCTAGACGCCACGCACCAGCCTAAGAGCTAACTAGCACTGCAGAGAAAATAAAGACCTCACTTGCCTCCAGAGGAATGAACCCCAAAAGGTATAGTTGCCCCCCACATGTATTGACGGTGAAATGAGAGGAAGGCACACACATAGAGATGATATATATAGGTTTAGCAACTTGAGGCCCGCTGTAAACTAGAAAGCAGAACGATACAAAAGGGGTCTGAGCGGTCAGCAAAAAACCCTAATCAAAAAACCATCCTGAGATTACAAGAACCCATGTGCCAACTCATGGCACATGGGGAGAACCTCAGTCCACTAGAGCTACCAGCTAGCATAGAGACATCATTAGCAAGCTGGACAAAAAACCAAACAACTGAAAATCAGCACTTAGCTTATCCTGAAAGATCTGGGAGCAGGTAGGCAGGAACCAAACAGAGCACATCTGAATACATTGATAGCCGGCAAGGGAATGACAGAAAGGCCAGGTAAAATAGGAAACACCCAGCCTCTGATGGACAGGTGGAAACCAGAGGCCGCAACCCACCAAAGTCACCCAGTACCAGCAGTAACCACCAGAGGGAGCCCACAAACAGAATCCACAACAGTACCCCCCCCTTGAGGAGGGGTCACCGAACCCTCACGAGAACCCCCAGGGCGATCAGGGTGAGCTCTATGGAAGGCGCGGACCAAATCAGTCGCATGAACATCGGAGGCGACCACCCAGGAATTATCCTCCTGACCATAACCCTTCCACTTAACCAAATACTGGAGTTTGCGTCTGGAAACACGAGAATCCAAGATCTTCTCAACAACATACTCCAATTCTCCCTCCACCAGCACCGGAGCAGGAGGCTCAACCGAAGGAACAACGGGCACCTCATACCTCCGCAACAACGACCGATGGAACACATTATGAATAGCAAACGATGCTGGGAGATCCAAACGAAAAGATACAGGGTTAAGAATCTCCGAGATCCTATAAGGACCGATGAACCGAGGCTTGAACTTCGGAGAAGAGACCTTCATAGGGACAAAACGAGAAGACAACCACACCAAATCCCCAACAAGAAGTCGGGGACCCACGCGGCGACGGCGATTAGCAAACTGCTGAGTCTTCTCCTGAGATAACTTCAAATTGTCCACCACCTGATTCCAAATCTGATGTAGCCTGTCCACCACCACGTCCACTCCAGGACAATCCGAAGACTCCACCTGACCAGAGGAAAAACGAGGATGAAACCCCGAATTACAAAAAAAAGGAGAGACCAACGTGGCAGAACTAGCCCGATTATTAAGAGCAAATTCGGCCAGTGGCAAAAAAGCAACCCAGTCATCTTGATCAGCAGAAACAAAACACCTCAAATAAGTTTCCAAGGTCTGATTAGTTCGCTCCGTCTGGCCATTCGTCTGAGGATGGAATGCAGACGAGAAAGACAAATCAATGCCCATCTTGGCACAAAACGTCCGCCAAAATCTAGACACAAACTGGGATCCCCTGTCAGAAACGATATTCTCCGGAATCCCATGCAAACGAACCACGTTCTGAAAAAATAAAGGGACCAACTCAGAGGAGGAAGGCAACTTAGGCAAGGGCACCAAATGAACCATCTTAGAAAATCGGTCACACACAACCCAGATAACGGACATTTTCTGTGAAACCGGGAGATCAGAAATAAAATCCATGGAAATGTGCGTCCAAGGCCTCTTCGGGATGGGCAAGGATAACAACAACCCACTGGCCCGAGAACAGCAAGGCTTAGCTCGAGCACACACTTCACAAGACTGCACAAAGGTGCGCACATCCCTAGACAAGGAAGGCCACCAAAAAGACCTGGCCACCAAGTCTCTAGTACCAAATATTCCAGGATGACCAGCCAACACAGAAGAATGGACCTCGGAGATGACTCTACTGGTCCAATCATCCGGAACAAACAGTCTTTCTGGTGGACAACGATCAGGTTTATCCACCTGAAACTCCTGCAATACACGTCGCAAGTCTGGGGATACGGCGGACAATATTACCCCATCCCTAAGGATACCAGTAGGCCCAGAGTCTCCAGGAGAGTCGGGCACAAAACTCCTGGAAAGAGCATCTGCCTTCACATTCTTTGAACCTGGCAGGTATGAAACCACGAAATTGAAACGAGAAAAAAACAACGACCAACGAGCCTGTCTAGGATTCAAACGCCTGGCAGACTCAAGGTAAATGAGATTCTTGTGATCAGTCAAGACCACCACACGATGTTTAGCACCCTCAAGCCAATGACGCCACTCCTCAAATGCCCACTTCATGGCCAAAAGCTCCCGATTACCCACATCATAATTGCGCTCGGCGGGCGAGAATTTTCTAGAGAAGAATGCACATGGCTTCATCACCGAGCCATTAGAACTTCTCTGTGACAAAACCGCCCCCGCTCCAATCTCGGAAGCATCAACCTCAACCTGAAAAGGAAGTGAAACATCTGGTTGACACAACACAGGAGCAGAAGAAAACCGGCGCTTAAGTTCCTGAAAGGCCTCCACGGCCGCAGGAGACCAATCAGCAACATCAGCACCCTTTTTAGTCAAATCAGTCAAAGGTTTAACAATACTGGAAAAATTAGCAATGAACCGACGATAAAAATTAGCAAACCCCAAGAACTTCTGAAGGCTCTTAACAGATGTAGGTTGTGTCCAGTCACAAATCGCCTGAACCTTGACGGGATCCATCTCAATAGTAGAAGGAGAAAAAATGTACCCCAAAAAAGAAATCTTCTGGACTCCGAAGAGACACTTTGAGCCCTTCACAAACAGAGAATTGGCCCGCAGAACCTGAAACACCTTCCTGACCTGTAGAACATAAGACTCCCAGTCATCAGAAAACACCAAAATATCATCCAAATACACAATCATAAACTTATCCAGATATTCACGGAAAATATTGTGCATAAAGGACTGAAAGACTGACGGAGCATTGGAGAGTCCAAAAGGCATTACCAAATACTCAAAATGGCCCTCAGGCGTATTAAATGCGGTTTTCCACTCATCACCCTGTTTTATCCGCACCAGATTATACGCACCGCGAAGATCTATCTTAGTGAACCACCTAGCCCCCTTAATGCGAGCAAACAAATCAGTCAATAATGGCAATGGATACTGATATTTGACTGTAATCTTATTCAGAAGGCGATAATCTATACAAGGCCTCAGGGAACCATCTTTCTTTGCCACGAAAAAAAACCCTGCTCCCAGAGGGGACGAAGATGGACGAATATGTCCCTTTTCCAAGGACTCCTTAATATAATTCCGCATAGCAGTATGCTCTGGCAGTGACAGATTAAATAAACGACCCTTAGGGAACTTACTGCCAGGAATCAATTCTATAGCACAGTCACAATCTCTATGAGGAGGGAGCGAATTGAGCTTAGGCTCCTCAAAAACATCCCTATAGTCAGACAAAAACGCAGGGATCTCAGAAGGAGTAGATGAAGTGATAGAAATCGGAGGTGCATTATCATGAACCCCCTGACATCCCCAGCTTAACACAGACATTGTTTTCCAGTCCAGGACAGGATTATGAGTTTGTAACCATGGCAGACCAAGCACTAGTACATCATGTAAATTATACAGTACAAGGAAGCGAATCACCTCCTGATGAACGGGAGGTCATGCGCATGGTCACTTGTGTCCAATACTGCGGTTTATTCATAGCCAATGGTGTAGAGTCAATTCCCTTCAGAGGAATAGGAACTTCCAGAGGCTCCAGACTAAAACCGCAGCGTTTAGCAAATGACCAATCCATAAGACTCAGGGCAGCGCCCGAATCCACATAGGCATCGACGGAAATGGAAGACAGTGAAAAAATCAGAGTCACAGACAAAATGAACTTAGGCTGCAGAGTACCTATGGCAAAAGATTTATCAACCCTTTTTGTGCGTTTAGAGCATGCTGATATAACATGAGCTGAATCACCACAATAAAAACACAATCCATTTTTCCGCCTATAATTTTGCCGTTCACTTCTGGACTGAATTCTATCACATTGCATAGTCTCAGGTGCCTGTTCAGAAGACACCGCCAACTGGTGCACGGGTTTGCGCTCCCGTAAACACCGATCAATCTGAATGGCCATAGCCATAGACTCATTCAGACCTGTAGGCGTAGGGAACCCCACCATAATATCCTTAATGGCCTCAGAAAGACCATTTCTGAAGTTTGCAGCCAGGGCGCACTCATTCCACTGAGTAAGCACCGACCATTTCCGAAATTTTTGACAATATATTTCCGCTTCATCATGCCCCTGAGAGAGGGCTAATAAAGCCTTTTCAGCAGCCTAAATCTCCAGGTTAGGTTCCTCATAGAGCAATCCCAATGCCAGAAAAAACGCATCCACACTGAGCAATGCAGGATCCCCTGGTGCCAATGCAAATGCCCAATTCTGAGGGTCGCCCCGCAGGAAAGATATTACAATCTTGACCTGTTGAGCAGGGTCTCCAGAGGAGCGAGATTTTAAAGAAAGAAACAATTTACAATTGTTCCTGAAATTCAGGAAGGTAGATCTATCTCCAGAAAAGAACTCTGGAATAGGAATTCTAGGTTCAAACATGGGAGTGTGAACAACAAAATCCTGTATGTTTTGAACTTTTACCGCGAGATTACTCAGGCTGGAAGCCAAACTCTGGACATCCATGTTAAACAGCTAAGATCAGAGCCATTCAAGGGTTAAGAGGAGGTAAGAAGCAGCTAGACAGCAATTAAGGGCTAGGCAGCAAAACTCTGAAGGGAAAAAAAAAAAATTCCCTTAAACACTTCTTTTTCTCCTGCTTCAGCCCAAACAATTAACACTTTGTGGGCCGGCTATACTGTCATGAATCCCAATGGCTAGGGATAGCACAGGACAAGCAAAGTACAAATATATAACGGACGAGCTCTAGGGTGATGGAACCTGGGCTGACCGCTGCCCTACGCCTGACAAACGCAACTAGAGATAGCCAGGGAGCGTGCCTACGTTGGTTCTAGACGCCACGCACCAGCCTAAGAGCTAACTAGCACTGCAGAGAAAATAAAGACCTCACTTGCCTCCAGAGGAATGAACCCCAAAAGGTATAGTTGCCCCCCACATGTATTGACGGTGAAATGAGAGGAAGGCACACACATAGAGATGATATATATAGGTTTAGCAAATTGAGGCCCGCTGTAAACTAGAAAGCAGAACGATACAAAAGGGGTCTGAGCGGTCAGCAAAAAACCCTAATCAAAAAACCATCCTGAGATTACAAGAACCCATGTGCCAACTCATGGCACATGGGGAGAACCTCAGTCCACTAGAGCTACCAGCTAGCATAGAGACATCATAAGCAAGCTGGACAAAAAACCAAACAACTGAAAATCAGCACTTAGCTTATCTTGAAAGATCTGGGAGCAGGTAGGCAGGAACCAAACAGAGCACATCTGAATACATTGATAGCCGGCAAGGGAATGACAGAAAGGCCAGGTAAAATAGGAAACACCCAGCCTCTGATGGACAGGTGGAAACCAGAGGCCGCAACCCACCAAAGTCACCCAGTACCAGCAGTAACCACCAGAGGGAGCCCACAAACAGAATCCACAACAATTGTCAATGAGATAAACAGACTTCATTGGCTATGAATTTTACCCATCTTTCTCATGACACGGCAAGGAACTGATGCTGCGCTACCACACGCAGCTCAGTGCCTCTGCTTGATGCCAGGCTGAATGCTTGACGTCGGGAAGATGTGAACAAGAGTGGACCCTCTGGGTCAGGGCACTGAGGCTCCAACGGACGAGCGAACCTGGGAACAACCCCTATACAGGGACCGTGAGGAGCACGCCCGAGGGAGTCAGATGCCGCAACAGCTGGAACCAAGAGGGACGGCTCAGGAGAGAAAAAGCACAGGACAGGGTAACAGCGATGCTAGAGTCAGAGAGGAACAGGAATACAAGCACTGCCAAATAAACAGGACGGGACAGGGAACGGGCCAGAAGCACGAATGGAATGCACGCGATAATCAGGCGCCGCCATAAAGGCGGAACTGCCTGATATATCCTGTGCTGAAGGCTGATTGGAAGGCAAGGGCTGCTGGGATGAAACTGAAGAGGTTAACTGCAGGGAAGAGTGCGCACCAGTGACCTAAGGGGTTTGCAAGGAGCAGACACAGGTCGGGAGAAAGATGGGGACGTGCATCATGCTGAGGCCCCCTAGTGGCTGCAAAGGAGGATGGTGGAAGAGCATGGCGCTGGAAGGAAGGAGGCGGAGCAGAACCCCCGGGGACAGCGGCGGCAGAGACTGCAGCAGCGGAGATGGCGGCGAGGCATCCAGAGCTGTGAGGAGGAAGCAGGAGAGCAGACCCCGGAGGAGAAGGAGCGACCACGACAGGAGCGAGGACAGCGTGACGCCTGGAGAGGTAAGTAGCGGCAGAAGCGGAGGGAGCAGCGGCCATGACAGCTTGCATCATGCTAATGTTCAGCATGGCATGTAGATTTAAGAAAGCTAGACTCATCAAGGAACAAATGGATTATCTTCTTGTCACTTGGTCTTTTACAGGGGACAAGGGCTTCAGTGGATTAGACGTCAAGCTGAGTATAATTTTGTTTTTTTATTTTTCCTTAAAATAAAGGTGTCAGTGTCTTTATTTCAATTAAAGGACATTATTTTGGGTGCTTTTTTAGTTACAATATGGCTATGAGGTTGGTAATGGGGTCGTCTTATAGACAAACCTATCCATTACTAACCCCAGGGCTTGGTTACAGGTGCAAATACAAAACTGACATCAACCCTATTACCCCACTTGCCACCACACCAAGGCAAGTGGAAAGAGTGGAGGCTAAGCAACAAAATTGTCGCATCTAATGGACACGTAATTTCTGGGGTAGCTGAGAGCTGACATTTTTAGTCTGGGAGGGGGCTAATATTCATGCCCCCTTCCTAGCTTATTTATATCAGCCCGCAGCTACTTGCCTAGCCTTTGCTTGTTATTAATGTCATCCAGTGTACATCTTGCCACATGTATGCAGTCCTTAAACAGCCGGTCGAGGGTGCATTCTGCTGTGCGAGATGTGAGCACGTTGTGCATTTGGAAACCCAGATTCTGAATCTAAATGTGCAGCTGGCAACACTGAGATCCATAGACAATATGGAGAGGAGTCTTCTGCTCACTGAGCAGATGCTCAATGGGATAGATGAGGGGGGATGGTAGGATGGAGCTGCAGGACAATGAAGTAGCTAGCTGGGTGACAGTTAGAAAGAGGGGTAGAGGGAAGAGTGCCAGGGAGGCTAGTCCTGATCTGGCACACCCCAATAAGTTTGCTAAGTTGGCAGATGAGGGGGGTGCCAGTACAGGGGTAGCACTGCTGCAGCCAGGCATGTCCTCTGAAAGCTGGAGGAGTGACTGCTCCAGTAAGGAGGGAAATAGGAGAGCAGGGCAGGCCCGACAGGTGCTGGTAGTGGGGGACTCAATTATTAGGGGAACAGATAGGGCAATCTGTCACAAAGACAGGGATTGTCGAATGGTGTGCTGCCTACCTGGCGCTCGAGTCCGACACATCGCTGATTGGGTGGACAGATTACTGGGAGGGACTGGTGAGGACCCAGCGGTCATGGTGCACATTGGCACAAATGACAAAGTTAGAGGTAGGTGGAAGGTCCTTAAAAACAATTTCAGGGAATTAGGCTGCAAGCTGAAAGCAAGGACCTCCAACGTGGTATTTTCCGAAATACTGCCTGTACCACATGCCACGCCAGAGAGGCAACGGGAGATTAGGGAGGTTAATAAGTGGCTCAAGAATTGGTGTAGGAAGGAGGGGTTTGGGTTCCTGCAGAACTGGGACGACTTCTCAGTTGGCTACAGGCTCTACACTAGGGACAGGCTGCACCTCAATGGGGAAGGTGCAGCTGTACTGGGGGAGAAAATGGCTAGAAGGTTGGAGGAGTGTTTAAACTAGGGATTGAGGGGAGAGTATTCAATTTATAGGAGGGGGAATATAGTGCAGAGAGACCTTGGCACAAATAAGGAAGTTGGGGGTGGCGGTGGCATGGGGGGTGGGGTTAGAACAGTTAATAATTTAAGAAATAGAGGTACAGAGAGGAACATCAAGTGCATGTATACTAATGCCAGAAGCCTCGCCAACAAAATGGACAAATTAGAATTATTGTTGTTGGAGCATAATTATGACATGGTGGGGATATCTGAAACATGGCTGGATGAGAGCCATGACTGGGCTGTTAACTTGCAGGGCTCCAGCCTTTTTAGAAATGACCTTACAGATAAGCAAGGGGGAGGGGTGTGTCTGTATGTAAAATCGTCCTTAAAACCCATCCGGCGTGATAATATAGGTGAATTTAATGAAAATGTAGAGTCCCTGTGGGTGGAGATAAGGGGAGGGGGAAAAAATAATAAATTACTGATAGGGGTTTGTTATAAATCTCCAAAAATAATGGAAGCAATGGAAAATATCCTCGTAAAGCAAATAGATGAAGCTGCGACTCAAGGAGAAGTCATTATTATGGGGGACTTCAACTACCCTGAAATAGATTGGGGAACAGAAACCTGCAGTTCCAGCAAAGGTAATCGGTTTTTGACAACTACGAGAGACAATTACCTTTCACAACTGGTTCAGGACCCAACAAGAAAATACACAAAGAAAATCGGAGACGTTTATTAGCATCCTGGATAGGACCTGTGCACGGTATATACCGTATGGGAATAAACATACTCGAAATAGGAGAAAACCAATATGGCTAAATAGATCTGTAAGGGGCGCAATAAGTGACAAAAAGAATGCATTTAGAGAATTCGAAGGAAGTAGGTAGAGATGAGGCATTAAATAAATACAAAAAAATAAATAGATTCTGCAAAAAGCAAATCAAGGCTGCAAAAATTGAGACAGAGAGACTCATTGCCAGAGAAAGTAAAAATAATCCCAAAATATTCTTTAACTACATAAATAGTAAGAAACTAAAAAATGATAGTGTTGGCCCCCTTAAAAATAGTCTGGGTGAAATGGTGGATGAGGATGAGGAAAAAGCCAATATGCTAAATGACTTTTTTTCATCAGTATTTACAAAAGAAAATCCCATGTCAGACAATATGATCAGTGATAACAAAAATTCCCCATTAAGTGTCACCTGCTTAACCCAGCAGGAAGTACGGCGGCATCTAAAAATCACTAAAATTTACAAATCTCCGGGCCCGGATGGGATACTCCCCCGAGTACTGCAGGAATTAAATACAGTCATTGATAGACCATTATTTTTAATCTTTAAAGAGTCCATAATAACAGGGTCTGTACCACAGGACTGGCTTATAGCAAATGTGGTGCCAATATTCAAAAAGGGGACAAAAACTGAACTCGGTAATTATAGGCCAGTAAGCTTAACCTCTACTGTGGGTAAAATCCTGGAGGTTTTCTAAGAGATGCTATACTGGAGTATCTGAAGAGGAATAACCTCATAACCTAATATCAACATGGGTTTACTAGGGACCGTTCCTGTCAGACTAATCTGATCGATTTCTATGAAGAGGTAAGTTCTGGACTGGACCAAGGGAACCCAGTAGATGTAGTGTAAATGTACTTTTCAAAAGCTTTTGATATGATGCCACACAAAAGGTTGATACATAAAATGAGAATAATGGGGATAGGGGAAAATATGTGTAAGTGGGTTGAGAGCTGGCTCAGGGATAGGAAACAAAGGGTGGTTATTAATGGAGCACACTCGGACTGGGTCGTGGTTAGCAGTGGGGTACCACAGGGGTCAGTATTGGGCCCTCTTCTTTTTAACATATTTATTAATGACCTTGTAGAGGGCATTCAGAGTAGAATTTCAATATTTGCAGATGACACTAAACTCTGCAGGGTAATCAATACAGGGGAGGACAGTTTTATATAACAGGATGATTTATGTAAACTAGAAGCTTGGGCTGATAAATGGCAAATGAGCTTTAATGGGGATAAATGTAAGGTCATGCACTTGGGTAGAAGTAATAAGATGTAGAACTATGTGCTTAATTCTAAAACTCTGGGCAAAACCATCAATGAAAAAGACCTGGGTGAATGGGTGGATGACAAACTCATATTCGGTGACCAGTGTCAGGCAGCTGCTACAAAGGCAAATAAAATAATGGGATGTATTAAAAGAGGCATAGATGCTCATGAGGAGAACATAATTTTACCTCTATACAAGTCACTAGTTCGACCACACTTAGAATACTGTGCACAGTTCTGGTCTCCGGTGTATAAGAAAGACATAGCTGAACTAGAGCGGGTGCAGAGAAGAGCGACCAAGGTTATTAGAGGACTGGGGGTCTGCAATACCAAGATAGGTTAGTACACTTGGGGCTATTTAGTTTGGAAAAACGAAGACTAAGGGGTGATCTTATTTTAATGTATAAATATATGAGGGAACAGTACAAAGACCTTACGGATGATCTTTTTTAATCATAGACCTGAGACAGGGACAAGGGGGCATCCTCTACGTCTGGAGGAAAGGTTTAGGCATAATAACAGATGCAGATTCTTTACTGTAAGAGCAGTGAGACTATGGAACTCTTGGCCGTATGATGTTGTAATGAGTGATTCATTACTTAAATTTAAGAGGGGACTGGATGCCTTTCTGGAAAAGTATAATGTTACAGGGTATATACAGTAGGTTCCTTGATAGGGCGTTGATCCAGGGAACTAGTCTGATTGCCGTATGTGGAGTTGGGAAGGATTTTTTTTTTCCCAATGTGGAGCTTACTCTTTGCCACATGGGTTTTTTTTTGCCTTCCTCTGGATCAACATGTTAGGGCATGTTAGGTTAGGCTATGGGTTGAACTAGATGGACTTAAAGTCTTCCTTCAACCTTAAAAATAATAATAATAACTATGTAACTATGTAATTATAGGGGGACCCTACATAATATTTTTGTGTCCTCCATTCTAATAACCAGTAAAGAATAAGTATAAAGGTGTGAGCTGATATTAATAGCCTGGAAAGCTCCATGCTTATTACCCCCTTTCCGGGCTATAATCATAAGCTCCCAGCTGTCCACTTTCTCTCTGCTGGTTAGCAAACTTTCAGGGGATCCCATGACATTTTTTTCTATAATTTATTGATTTATTAATTAAATGCATGTACAGTAAGCGGCAAGTACTGTTCTATGTTACTTGTATATTTGTAGCTATCTATTGTATTCTGACTTATCACGCTGTGATTTTTCTGTACTCAGCTCATGAAAGGTCGAGTTTTCTAGGAGGTGGGTGGGTAAAAATCAGACGACACGCATCGTCCGTGTGTTGTGCGATTTTTTTTCTCTCACCCATTGACTTACCAATCTGAGCTGAGAAAAAAAATCACATATGAGCAGGGAATCATGGAATAAGGGTACCGTCACACAGTGCAATTTTGATCACTACGACGGTACGATTCGTGACGTTCTAGCGATATCGTTACGATATCGCAGTGTCTGACACGCAGCAGCGATCAGGGATCCTGCTGAGAATCGTACGTCGTAGCAGATCGTTTGGAACTTTCTTTCGTCGCTTGATCACCTGCTGACATCGCTGGATCGTTGTGTGTGACAGCTGGTAACCAGTGCGTTCGCTGGTAACCAGGGTAAACATCGGGTAACTAAGCGCAGGGCCGCGCTTAGTAACCCGATGTTTACCGTGGTTACCAGCGTAAAAGTTAAAAAAAACAAACTGTACATGCTCACCATCTGATGTCCGTCCGGTCCCTTGCCGTCCGCTTCCCGCTCTGACTGTCTGCCGGCCGGAAAGTGAGAGCAGATCACAGCGGTGACGTCACCGCTGCACTCTGCTCTCACTGTACGGCCGGATCTGTCAGAGCAGGAAGCGGACGGCAAGGGACCGGACGGACATCAGATGGTGAGCATGTACGGTTTTTTTTTTTTTACTTTTACGCTGGTAACCACGGTAAACATCGGGTTACTAAGCGCGGCCCTGCGCTTAGTTACCCGATGTTTACCCTGGTTACCCGGGGACTTCGGCATCGCTCCAGCGCCGTGATTGCAACGTGTGACCGCAGTCTACGACGCTGGAGCGATAATCATACGATCGCTGCGACGTCACGGATCGTGCCGTCGTAGCGATCAAAATTGCACTGTGTGACGGTACCCTAACATTAGGCAGCGTGTAATCCAATTTCTTATCAGATCGCACTTGTCCGTTATTCTCGCAAATGAGTATGAGCTCTAAAAGAGAACCTGACATGTTTTCAAATGCTATTAACCTGCAGATACAGGCAGGGTTAATCTGAAGGTTAAAAATGTATCCAGCAGCCTTACTGAATACTCAGCTACCGGATAAAATGAACTGTATTCCTTCTGGGAGTCTCCAGCTTTCAGTCATAGGGACGTGCCTGGAGGAGCTTCAGCCACTGTTCATAGTATTGTGAGCGGCTGCTGCAAGCATACTCGGCACTTTAAAAATGTAAAATAGGGGGGAAATCCAGCACAACTAGGAGACCTCATAATGAGACACGGGACATACACTTGTCGTTGGTGCTCAACTTGAAAAAGTCCCAGCACTGGGACCTGTGGAAGTGTAGTGTCATGCAAAACTGCTGTCATCCAGGATGCTCCCTGCTTTCTCCCATTCATGTTTTAATGCTGTCGCAATAAAGAAAGATTTTATGAATGCTGAGCGTCACTTGAGTTTTCCACACTTGAAGCCATGCCTTGCACTTTGACAGTTAGTCCTGCACAGATGCACTGCAGAGTGAATTCAAATTCAAAGTACCGGGGTATGCTTACACCGCCGCTCACTGTGTACTAAGGGGTGACAGTATCCGCTTCATTCATGCCCCTCTAACTGGAAACGGGCAGGTCCCAAGAGTTCTAGCAGCACATTCATTAAGGTGGCCAGACAGCTGTATAACACTTTTATCCTGCAGATTAGCCCTATATATGCAGGTTAATAGCATTTTTGGACTTGTCAGGTTACCTTTAAAGCTTAAAAGAGTCAATGGCTTAACTGTCTCCATAATGCAAAGAGTAACTATAAGGTTGTGTGCACACGTTCATGATTTTTCTCTTTTTTTCCGCATTTTTTCACGATAAAAACGCATAAAAATGCATACATATGCATCCCATCAATTATAATGCATTCTGCAATTTTTGTGCACATGATGCATTTTTTTCCGCGAAAAAAAACGCATTGCGGTAAAAAATGCATCATGTTCACTAATTTTGCTGATTTTCCGCATTTTTCCTGCTATTTAATGCATTGGGAAGCTCTGGAAAAAAACGCTCAAAAAACGTGTCAAAAACGCGCAAAAAACGAGGGAAAAATGCGAAAAAAACGCATGCAGATTTCTTGCAGAAAATGTCCGGTTTTGTTCAGGAAATTTCTGCCGGAAATTCTGACGTGTGCACATAGCCTAATAGTGTAATATAAACAAAATAAACTCAAGATCGGAACAAAAGAGAACTTATATTGATAATGATAAGATATATTACAAAGATGCTTATTTTCATGTATACTATTGGTTTGTTAAATAAAAATTACTCATTAAAATTTCACAAGGGTTTAGTGAATAAGGGAACCCATATGCATAAACATCTTTCCTATAGTATCCCAAATGGTGATATGTGGTTTCCTGGCATTTTTTTTGTCCAAGAGCTTCCACTAATCTGCCTATAAAAAATAGCATGCAGTAATGGTTCTCTTTTGTTCCGATCTTGAGTTTATTTTATTTATATTACTGTATTATAGTCAAAGCAGCAGGCATTGAAGCAATTATTATGCTAAGCATACTGTGTTAGTGGTTTAAACTATCCACACTAACTTCCTTCTGCTGCCAAATGGAGGAATATGTGGCAGCATCTCAGTAAAGTACAAACAGCCAGCGCTTGCATTTATGATTATAATACAATGATAAATGGCCAATAAATTTACAACAATATTTGCTCCCCACCATCCTTTGGTATAATACACAGAAACCAGGTGCTTTTTGGTTTCTATTGTAGGCACAATGATCAGATTTCTCCAGCTTTGAAAAGTATTTTTCTCTACTTTGGTAAAATTTTAAGGCAACACTGTTTTTGTATCAGGCTATGGACATATTTGCATAGTCAGGGGGAGTTATAATACCAAAGACATGCCATACATTGTTAAAACATTAGAGATAAAGGTAAATATTTATAAACCATTGGGGACAACATTTATTAGATATTTTGTTCTTAGCAGCAGCATATTTGGTGGGTGGGGAGGGGGGCTGGCAGGGCATTTGCCTGATGCAGCAGTCCAAGGTGTGTCCCATGCGGCAGCAGATTGCTGCTTCCCTAGAGTGGGAGTCACCTGTTCTTTAAGACAGCTGTCAAACTGACAGATGGCCTAGAGAACATGTAAAATACCAGCTCCAGCAATCAATTGTACTAAAGCCTTTCAGGTGTGACTAGAACTGAAGCTTTGTCCACTTGAACTTCCAAGGTCAGGGCAACATCAGCAGATATAATCACCCGAACACAATGCAGATGTCACTTCTGCACCGCAGAGGAGGTCAGTTGGTGATAAGGTAAGAATGCTAATGGAGATGAAGATACAGAGGCGTTTTGGCGAAGAATTGGGAAACAGTATGGGGCAGAAAAGTTTGAGAGGACAGTAGGACAGGGAGAAAAGTGTGAGGGTACAGTATGTGAGAAAAATGTGTTGGACAGTAGGGTGAGAAAAGTGTGAGGAGACAGTATATAAGGGGAATGTGAGTGGAATAGTATAGAGACTGGGCAGTATAAGAGGACATAGAGTGAGGGGACAGTGTGAAGAAAATGCCCAATATTTAAAATGGGGGAGCAGAGTGGGGGATACTTAAGGTAGTGACAAAGTATTGCATGTACCATAAGAGATACAGAGTGAGGGAGATATTTTATGCAGGAAGCACAGTGAGGGGTAATTATTTATTCAGGGTTACAGCATAGGACAGGTATCCTAATTCAGCAGGAAATGGGTAACACTAATGCTGGCACTCCAGCATGGTTCTCCTTCCCCCTCCATGCTAGGACGTCGACATACTCACCACCCTGGCCAAGCAGAGTGGTCCCTATCATGTCTCCCTGCTCCCTGCATTTGTCTGTGCACTTCCCGGTGGCACGTAGTGTGTGTGCACTCCCCTGTTCTTAATGGCTGGGAGGCATTTTGTATAAAATGGCACCCTTCCCAAAAGGGAAGTGTCTAAGCAACATTGATTCATTAGCAAGTTAGTTTGGAACTAGTGAGTTACCAGTGTCAAAACCTGCTTCCCTGGTCTGGGTGTGGCCAGGGCCTGAACCCGAACTCCTGGTCCTTGTGTGGACAGCGCCTGAACCTGCTCCCTTGGTCTGTGTGTGGCCAGTTCCTAAACCTGCTCCACTGGTCCATGTGTGGCTAGAGCCTGAACCTGTACACCTTGTCCGTGTGTTTCCAGTTCCTGAACCTGCTCCCCTGGTCCATATGTGGCCAGTATCTGAATTTTAGTGATAGGAAGTATGTACAATTTTGCCCAACAATAAATGAGCTCTTTCTATTACAAGTATTACAGTGTCTTCAGGATTGATTGCTGTTTCTAATCTCAATCAGTCAACTTTCACACTGCATTTTGCAGTGTCTGCTTGTCATATGTACATTGAATGATCCCAGGGTATACACCAAGTTTGCCCATAGGTTGCCATACATCCGACATGCTTTTGGCCTCTATTAAGCCCTCATATAGAATGATGCTAATATATTTTATTAATGTGAGGAATAAAACAACAGACTGAGCTATTCCATACAGAGATATATCCATTAAAAACTGAATGCCAGTGGCAGTTCTAAATCACCACCAGAACAAGAGGAACAACATGTAAGCATTGGTTAAACTACTGGCATTGCAATAATATGAAGATAGTGAATTGTTGATAAAGGGAAATAACACTGGGTTCAAACTAGACCACAAAAGAATAAGCTTTAGGGCTTGTCCAGAGGCTAAATTCACATAACCATTATTTTCTGACTGAGTGCTGTCCATAGAAAAACTGACAGCACTCAGATCAATGGTATTCAAATGAGCTGTTCAGTTTATTTACATGGATTGAATATCTGTGTGACAAAAAATGAAAAAAAATTACTGCTGAAGTATAGAAATGAATGCTATATGGAGGAGAATATAGAAAAAAATTGTCTTTTTTTTTAGATGAAAATCGGCGAATGTTGTATACATTCGTGAACTCAGATAAGCGTATTATTATACGTGTACTGTCAGTGTTAAAAAACAGAGCACAATGACCAATGTTATTCAATAGGACTGTTCAGAAGACAGGTTTTCTACATGTACTGAATGTCCACAGGACAAAGAATAGCACCATGTGGTATTCTCTCCTGTATTTCACATGAGACTTACCAAATTTAGTCAATGAGTGTGCAAAAAAAATTGGATGATGATCATCCGTATAGATTCCGATTTTTATGGATACAATTCATAACACTGAATTGCATTTGATCATGCACATCTTAAACTATTAATATATACATTACAGACCAAAAGTTTGGACACATCTTCTCATTTAAAGATTTTTCTGTGTTTTCATGACTATGGAAATTGTACATTCACACTGAAGGCATCAAAACTATGAATTAACACATGTGGAATTATATACTTAAAAAAGTGTGAAACAACTGAAATTATGTCTTATATTCTAGGCTCTTCAAAGTAGCCACCATTTGCTTTGATGACTGCTTTGCACACTCTTGGCATTCTCTTGATGAGCTTTAAGAGGTAGTCACCGGGAATGGTTTTCACTTCAAAGGTGTGCCCTGTCAGGTTTAATAAGTGGGATTTCTTGCCTTATAAATGGGTTTGGGACCATCAGTTGTGTTGTGCAGAAGTCTGGTGGATACACAGCTGATAGTCCTACTGAATAGACTGTTAGAATTTGTATTATGGCAATAAAAAAGCAGCTAAGTAAAGAAAAATGAGTAGCCATCATTACTTTAAGAAATGAAGGTCAGTCAGTCCGAAAAATTGGGAAAACTTTGAAAGTGTCCCCAAGTGCAGTGGCAAAAATCATCAGGTGCTACAAAGAAACATGAGAACCGCCCCAGGAAAGGAAGACCAAGAGTCACCTCTGCTTCTGAGGATAAGTTTATCCTAGTCACCAGCCTCAGAAATCGCAGGTTAACAGCAGCTGAGATTAGAGAACAGGTCAATGCCACACAGAGTTCTAGCAGCAGACACATCTGTACAACAGCTGTTAGGCCGGCGTCACACTAGTGAGTTTTACGGACGTATGAGCGCAGAAAATATGTCCGAAAATACGCATTGCACACGGCACAATGATTCCCTATAGGGCAGCTCCTATCTGCCGTATATTATGCATCCATAATATACGGTATGTTACGGGCGTAGAAAATCACAGCATGCTGCGTTTGTCAGCGTATTGCGCAAAAAATATGCCAATGAAAGTCTATGGGGGCGAGAAAAATACGGATTACACACGGACCAGCAGTGTGACTTGCGAGAAATACGCCAGACATCTCCAAGTGCCAGGAAATGTGCCAAACCCTCAATCAGGAAGCTCAGACATGCTAATTAGCTGAAAAAGCCAGACAGACATCCCGGAAGTCTAGTGCTCGCCTCCACGGAGTTGCAAGTAGCATGGCAAACATAATAAATGTTGATATGCTACTGGTCCTGGTCCAGGAAAGGCCCAAAATTTGGGACCAACGGGATGCCAATTATGCCAACCGGGCTAGGAAGGAGGCTGCTTGGAGGAGCATTTGTGGGATCCTTTTCCCAGAATATGAGCAGCGGCCACGTGAGGTCCAGACTCAAATGAGTAAGTACATTCATGTTTATCTATTCATTAATAGCTAAAACTGCATTACCTCCATGATTTGGTGACTATTGTACTGTACATTAACATTTTTTTTTTTTGGCACCATTAATTACATGGTGCTGGATATGAGAAAGGGTTTAAGTTCAGAGTCTGATAGATATCGTTTACATTATCCAAATTTACAATTACATACTGCTACAGAGGGAAGAGGACCCTGTCCTTATGTGCTGAAATTCTTGGTATTTAGCATTAGATCAGATTGTGCTGTTTGTGTTGACAATATTTATATTGATGATCTTTTTTAAGAAAAGTAGGTTACTAGGTCACATGAAAATCTGTAAAATCACTGTCGCCTTGTGTTACCACTGTGTACAATGACCTTATCTATTTTTTTTCCCTTTCATTGCAGTGGAAAATGTTATGAGATGATGGCGCAGCATACGCGACCAATACAGGCGCGAAAGACAGCAGCGGGCCAGGAGTGGGTCCTCAGCGCCTTCCAAAAAAGAGAAAATATATTATAATAGACTTTCATTTTTGAATCCCAGTATGGATCTGAGACCGTAAGTAAAAACATTAAAACACATTACACATATATTTTTTTAATGTGAAAGATAATTTTTTAATTATGTATTATCATACTTTAATAACAGAACACAGTCCAACCTCACTGAGAGGGAGACCGGCTCTGACTCTGAGCCCATAATCGATCCGGTTGGGGAAGGAGAAGAGGTGGCTGGACCATCATCACATTCTTCAAGCAACATCCCTCCTGCAACATCTTCTGTGGACCCGCAAGATCCGGCAACAACTGGACAAGAATCTTCACCACCACCCACATCAGCACCACATCCAGTAAGGCAGGAGGAAGCAGGAAACAGTAGCAGCCCTACTGTTCCTCTGGAGACATGCCCCACAGGCTGCTGTCATTTCCCGCCGTGGCCGCAGGAGGAGAGAGCTACAAGAAAGTCGCAGGAATGTGGACACAGGGGTCCTTAATTATTTGGCCAGGGCTGCACAGGATGATGGTGAGGAGGCCTTTGCAAGGATCCTGGCTCGGTACCTCCGTCCCATACCCAGTGTAGGCTACGTGTGGGAGGGTGTTTTCAAATACTTGATTCATGCACCCCACAAATGATCCCTACAAATTGTTTGAGATAATTGAGAGATGGCAGCTCTCATCACGTAACCTCCTGCGCATTCCATCATCTCACCAGGTGCATGATCAACAAGTATTTGAAGCACCCCCTCCATGTGTGCCTACACCTCTACCCCTTCCCACCCCAAACCCATCAAGGCCAGCGACCATACCATATGCCAGCCTACAACCAGTCTTCCCAATATGGCCACTTGTCCAGACCCAGTGATGGAGGCTGTTCCCAACCTTGGGTTTGGACGACATGGCCACATTGGGGGTGGCTATGAGTCATGGCCATATTTGCAGCAGCATGAGGGCCAGAGTCAAAACCCTTATGGCCAATACCCAACTGGCCAATATGCTCAAGGCCTGTATTTTGAACAGCCACACACAGTATCCACACAGGGTGAAGGACAATTGGGCCAACAAAGGCCACCTGAGCAGGACCCTGAGCTTCCCCCATCACCTCCACCAACTTACAGGAATCTGTAAAACCTTTTTTCTTGTGTTTGGCTGTTTTGCACCTAACAATGTTTTTGTTACGTTTGTGCTGTAAGAGCACTTGATGTTGATGTTACAAAAAAAAAAAAATAGAAAAAAAATTTGGTATACAAAGCCATATGACCAAAATATGGTTTGACGTTAAGAACAAAAGGCTTTTGCTATAAATAAAAAATATAGTCAAAAGCCAATTGACGTTTGTTGTCAAAACATTATTACATCACACACATATGCTATTTATGAAAACATCTGGTAATTAAGTAAATATAACACACAGAGTGCAGTCTTTTAAGATAAATGATATTTATGGCAGAGAATATAGTTATAAAGTTAACAAATCACAACTGAGAAACAGCATAATCTTGCCTGGGAGTAGCACCCTGAGGAGAAACAAAATAATTTGAAAAAATATCTCTCACTTTTAGTCCAGAAAGGGGACGGCGCGGAGGAGGGCCATGTGGTGTAAGGCTACTCACATTTGGCAACATTTCTTCACCAATAGCAGCTGAGGAGCAATCATGAAGTCTAGTAAAATTGTGCAAAACAACACAAGCTTTAATAACTTCATTAATAGTAGCCTCACTCAGCTGAATGGTAGACTGGAGAACACGCCATTTGGCACACAGAATCCCAAAGGCACACTCCACCAGTCTATGCGCCCTGGAAAGCCTCAAATTAAATACACGCTGGCGGTGGTCCAGGTTGCACCTGGGATAAGGCCTGATGACATGCCTTGTCAATTGGAATGCCTCATCTCCAACAAGAACATATGGCACTGCTTCAGCATTGGAGCCTGGGAGTTGTTGTGGTGGTGGGAGGTCTAATTGGTTTTCACGTAGCCGCCGACCCATTATAGACGAATTGAACACCCTTGAGTCTCCTGTTCGCCCATATGCCCCAATGTCTACAATTATAAACCTGTAGTTACTGTCAACTACAGCTAACAGAACTACAGAGAAAAACTGCTTATAATTGAAGAATTGGGACCCAGAGTTCGTCGGCTTACGCACCCTGATATGTTTCCCATCCAGGGCTCCAATGCAGTGTGGGAAGTCACAAGTGTCATTGAATCCACGGGCTATTTTGAGCCAATCATCCATTTTTGGTTCAGGCATGTAAAGTTCCTGTAGCTTAGGCCATATTTGACTACATGTTGAGCGCACAATGCCAGAAATCGTAGACCGCCCAATGAGAAACTCCAGGTGTAGTCCCACATAAGACAATCCAGTTGACAGGAGGCTGAAAGGACAGAATCAAAAAATTAGCTAGGGAACAATAGTTTACACAAAACCAGAAGAAGCACAAGTATGTTGTAGATGTTTAAAATCAGGAATAACAATTAAATTAAGCAAAATATACTTAGGGTACATAAGTTTAACATTACAAATACATATTTTGTATGTGCGTTTGCCATAATTTACACATATATTTTGAAAGACCTGCTAGCCAAAAATTTTTTTACAAAAAATTAACAACATACAGTATGTGAGGATGTTGCATACATACCGTAAGGTAAGGAGAAGATGCTCCTCTGCGGATATGCTTTTTCGCATCCTGGTGTCCTGATACGTGAGTCCTGGACGTACTGTCTCCAACAAGATATCAAATGTGGGTATTGTCATTCGACAGTATAGGTAGAACTTATCAGGATGTGCACGCAGACCTGTATATAGCCTCTGAAAATGGCCTTTAGTGAGGCGTTGGGTCAAAAGAGGATGCACCCACAATCTTCTTCTCCTCCTTCGCGGATCAACAATCACAGGGTATGGCTGACCAAACCGACGCGACAAGACCCAGTGAAATAAGACCCGCTGAGTTGAGGTGAAGTGCAGTAGGTCAGACATGGTGCAAACGTTACCACAACACAACAACAGATGCACAACCACAAAATGGCCATATGTGAGGTTGACACCTGTTGCAGAGGCCTTAAATAGGGTTGGTGATGCTGATTTAAATTAATTTCAGCCTACAAAACCGTTAAATGTCCATTTTGTGAGGTTGCGTGGAAAAAATGCAGTACGGATGTCATACGGATTACATACGCAACATTACATGCGCAAAATACGCGGCCACACCTTGCCAACGGATTACATACGGAACACTATTTCGGGATTTTTTCGGCGTATTACAGCCGTAAAAACTGGACCGTATTTACTTACGCCTAGTGTGACACCGGCCTTAAGAGGAGACTTTGTGCAGCAGGCCTTCATGGTAAAATAGCTGCTAGGAAACCACTGCTAAGGACAGGCAACAAGCAGAAGAGACTTGTTTGGGCTAAAGACCACAAGAAATGGACATTAGACACGTGGAAATCTGTGCTTTGGTCTGATTAGTCCAAATTTGAGATCTTTGGTTCCAACCACCGTGTCTTTGTGCGATGCAGAAAAGGTGAACGGATGGACTCTACATGCCTGGTTCCCACCGTGAAGCATGGAGGAAGAGGTGTGATGATGTGGGGGTGCTTTGCTGGTGACACTGTTGGGGATTTATTCAAAATTGAAGGCATACTGAACCAGCATGGCTACCACAGCATCTTGCAGTGGCATGCTATTCCATCCGGTTTGCATTTAGTTTGACCATCATTTATTTTTCAACAGGACAATGACCCCAAACACACCTCCAGGCTGTGTAAGGGCTATTTGACCAAGAGGGAGAGTGATGGGGTGCTACGCCAGATGACCTGGCCTCCACAGTCACCAGACCTGAACCCAATCAAGATGGTTTGGGGTGAGCTGGACCGCAGAGTGAAGGCAAAAGGGCCAACAAGTGCTAAGCATCTCTGGGGACTCCTTCAAGATTGTTGGAAGACCATTCCTGGTGACTACCTCTTGAAGCTCATCAAGGGAATGCCAAGAGTGTGCAAAGCAGTCATCAAAGCAAAAGGTGGCTACTTTGATGAACCTAGAATATAAGACATAGTTTTGGTTCTTTCCCACTTTTTTGTTAAGTATTAGTGATGAGCGAACGTGCTCGCCACTACTCGTTACTCGCCCGAGTATAACTATGCTCGCTCGGGGTACTCGGCGAGCAGCGAGCATTTCCGGGATTATTCGGCGGTAACTGGTGTCTCCACCCAGCGTTTTTGGCCAACTTTAGAGACCAAATCACGGTGCAGGGATTGTCTGCAAGGCCATGAAACGCCACAGCCATCTTTGTTGTGGTCGTGCAGTGATTGGCTGGGCCTTACAGCATTATCCCAAGTATAAGAGACCTGGCGCCGCCCTGCTCGCCGCATTCTGTTCCTGTTTCAGCGAGAGTAGGGAGAGCTGGTGCCGAAATAGGGTCATAATCGTAGTTTTTAGGGGTAGTGTAGGTCTGCAACTCTTACATCCACCACTCCTGAGAAATGAACAGTCCTTTTTAGGGCTAATTCGTAGGTCCCGATATTGCATCGCTAGGCAGGCAGGGCACAGCATATCCACATCAGTGCAAGGGCTGCAGGCACTGTATGTGCGTCCATTGGTCCCACTGCATCCTTCCCAAAGCTCCATAACTGCCTGCTGCTGCAGCTTATTTACTGTCTACATGTCTATTTTCTTTTCCCCAAAATTCCCCCCCCCCAAAAAAAAAAAAGATACGGTCTGTTCTGTCAGACTGAGGCCTGTTGAAAAGTTATAGTTTGTCAGGCATACGTAGCATAGTTGTGTGTGCTACTCTTTTTTTGTTGTTGTTTTAAATTCACCGAAAAAGGCCTCATATATTTAACCTAAACTCAGCCATGCGTCATAGACTGCAAACAGTAGATACTTCTGTGTCCTCACCAAAAGCACAACTGACCATGGTCTCCCCCTGCTCCTTGTCCTCAGGTCTCCATTACTTTTGACAAACATCAGTAATATCATTGTAAATACATTCCCCTGTAGTTTTTATTTCCACACCTCATTGTAGATTTTAAGTTGTCAGTGTTGTCACCCTTTGTTTTTTTTTGTTTTAATTATTGTTATCGTTATAAGTTACTGTAGATTCTAAGCTGTCACGAGCAGGGTAGTTTTATTTCTGTTTAATTATTGTATTATTGTTATCGTTGTTACTTAGGACTGTTGTGTTTGAAACTGTAAATATGTTTATGCTATATAAATAACTATAAATAATAATATTAGAACACAGAGAAGCAGGATGGAGATGTTAATTATAGCGTGATTGACGCTCACCATCTTGGTGAATTCCTCAAAGTTTTGGAGGATGGTACATATGTCTGACATCCATGTTCACTCATGAGATTTTATGTCTGAATTCAGAACTGAACACCGACTGCCTTGTTGAAGCTGGTAGTCAACAACTGCCCTCTTTCGCTCACAAATCCTTTCCAAAATATGCAGGGTAGAGTTCCAATGCATGGGGAGGACATAACACACCAGTCAGTGACCCAAAAGCTGCAAGCGCTGCAGAAGCATGGCAAGGGCAGATGAAACTCTAGCTGACTTTCTAAAATGTGTACGCAGAGCCTTGTACTTTTCCTAGCAGATCTGGCACCTCCGTGTCGCTTTTCATAAAATGTTGAACAATGAGTATAAGCACATGGGCCAGGCTTGGCACGTGTGTGAGCTCGCCTCAACACAGAGCAGACACCAGGTTCCAGCCATTGTCCCACACGACCATGGCTGGCTGTAGATTCAGTTGTGTCAGCCACAGATCGGCCTGCTCTTTCAGAGCTGTCCAGTGTCCACAAATCTTCATCATTGTGTGGGTTGTCACATAAGCATATTAGCTTCAGCACAGCCTGTTGCCGCTTGGCTGAGGCAATGCTGCAGTGCTTCCAGCTTGTGACTGATGTGCTACTTGCGGAAATGGAGGCTGAAGAGGAGGAGGTGGAGTAGCTAAAGACTGTGGGGGCAACCCAGATTGACTAAGGGCCCGCAATACTCGTGGTTGGTCGGACGTGCCCCATCCCAAGGTCTGACTGGATCCCGGCTTCCATAGTGTTAACCCAGTGTGCTGTTAGTGTGATGTACCACAACCACTTGTCCACGTGTCTGTGGTTAGGTTGACTTTGCCAATAACAGCATCTTGGAGGGCACGGGTAATGTTTTAGGACACGTGCCAGTGTAATGCCAGGACGACACACCAGCACAAAAAGTCCCGCATGTTCGTGGCCTCGGGGTGATCCTCATTTCTGCCCTCTCTTTCAATATACATATCCAAGCCCTTGCCTCCTCCTGCCCACTACAACTCAAAAACAGTTCTAGGATCCGTACATTCCAAGAAACTGCAAAAAAGTTTGTGCACACCCTCATGATCTCCTGCCTCCACTATTGCAACCTTCTACTGTCTGGCCTCCCCTCTAGTACTCTTGCACCACTACAATCTATCCTAAAGTCTGATGCACGAGTAATCCAACTGTCCCTCGGTTATTCCCCGGCCTCTCCTCTCTGCTAGGCCCTTCACTAACTTCCAATTGCCCAGAGACTACAGTTCAAAATCAAAACCCTAACTATGACATGCAAAGCCTTCCACAACCTGTCTCCATACATCTGTAACATGGTCTCCCAATGACCAACTGGGTCATGGCTTCCTCTACGCTAACCCAGAGTGCCGTCAGCGAGATGTACCATCCCTGCCCACAAGCACTTGTCCACATGTCCGTGGTTAGGTGCACTTTCCCTGTAACAGCATTGTTGCTTGTGCAATGTCGTGACGGCAGACCGGGCAAAATTGTGGCAGCTGGGTAGCGAGTACCTTGCGATGGTCACCGCGCTCAGGTTGCTGAAAGCTTAGGCCTCACACAGGCCTAAAATGCAACATTTTGAGTGCCTGCTGAATAGAAATGTGTGAATTTAGTACTGTGGCGTTGCCTGCGTATTTCCACTTGCGTTCCAAGGACTGGGGTATGGACAACTGAACGGTGCACTGGGACAAGGACATGGACATGGACGTGCTTGTTGATGGTGGTAGTTGAGTTTGTCTGCAACTGCAGATGCAGGGCATGAGGCATGTTTGCATGCAGCATAAACAGGGGAATGGCTTGCACGCACAACATCGGAAGAAGCAGTGGCATCACCCGCACCCGTTGTTCATGGAGCCTTGTGTTCAACCCACAAAGTTGGGTGCTTTCCTGCCATGTGCCTGATCATGCTTGTGGTGGTTATGATGGGAGTTTTTCTACCCCTGCTGATGCGGGCATGGCTAGTGGTGCAAATGGCCTTTTTGGGGTTATCGGCAGAGTCTTTAAAAAACAACCAGACTGTTACGTGGACATTCAGTGTCTCCCTCTCCCACACCACCTCACCTCGACCCCGGTCTTTTGATGTTACCCAATGCACAGTTCTAGGACCCATACTCTTCTCCATCTACACCTTCAGCCTGGGCCAGCTGATGTAATGGCATGGTTTGCAATTTCATCAGTACGTCGATGACACGCGTATCTACCTATCTGTATCTGACATCACCTCCTTACCATCCAAATTCACACGTCTTCCCACTAATTCATCCTTCTTTTGTGCTCGCTTTCAAAAAGTGGACATGGACCAAACAGACTACATCATCTTTCAACCATCTCAGGCTAAATAGACATGAGAGCTGTGTATGCATCATTCGGTACCACTTTAGTAAGAGGGAAAGTTTGCCCAAGAGAAAATAATTTCCCACGGTCTTTTTTGCACATTTTTTGCAGCTGTTATCTTCTCTTCTTAGTGTGGATGTAGTAAATTTCAAAGTGTTCATCAATACCATAATCGTCCATATCTCGGAAAGAGGAAATCTGGCGTTTCCCAGAGTTGTGGTTATGTACAGTATGTGGCATTCCTTTCACCCCTTAAGCCCCAAGGGTGATTTGCACGTTAATGACGGGCCAATTTTTACAATTCTGACCACTTTCCCTTTATGAGGTTATAAGTCTGGAACGCTTCAACGGATCCCGGTGATTCTGACATTGTTTTCTCGAGACATATTGTACTTCATGATAGTGGTAAAATTTCTTTGACATTACCTGCGTTTATTTGTGAAAAAAATGGAAATTTGGCAAAAATTTTAAAAACATTTCCCACATGTCTACTTTACATCAGCACAATTTTGGAAACAATTTTTTTTTTTGTTAGGGAGTTATAAGGGTTAAAAGTTGACCAGCAATTTCTCATTTTTACAACACCATTTTTTTTAGGAACCACATGACATTTGAAGTCATTTTGAGGGGTCTATATGATAGAAAATTACCAAGTGTGACACTATTCTAAAAACTGCACATCTCAAGGTGCTCAAAACCACATTCAAGAAGTTTATTAACCCTTCTGGTGCTTCACAGGAATTTTTGGAATGTTTAAAAAAAAATGAACATTTAATTTTTTTTCATAAAAAATTTAATTCAGCTCCAATTTGTTTTATTTTATCAAGGGTAACAGGAGAAATTGGACCCCAAAAGTTGTTGTACAATTTGTCCTGAGTACCCAGATACCCCATATGTGGAGGTAAACCTCTGTTTGGGCGCATGGCAGAGCTCGGAACGGAAGGAGCGCCATTTGACTTTCCAATGCAAAATTGGCTGGAATTGAGATAGGACGCCATGTTGCTTTTGGGGAGCCACTAATGTGCCTAAACATTGAACCCCCCCACAAGTGACACCATTTTGGAAAGTAGACCCCTTAAAGATGACTCGGAGCACCACTGACAAGTGCAATTTAGACCATGCCCCTACTTTTTGCCTTAAGAACCCCCAACACGGGAGTCAAATTCTTATGCAAGTAATCTGTATTTGGCAGAGAGATTCATATCCCCAAATCCCCAATGCTCTAAATCTTTCAATGAGCTGAATAGCATTTCCCAATGAAATCGGTCTCGTCCCTCTATGTAACTAAATCGTATGAGAAAACTCTCCATTCACCCTAAATCTAGCCACTGGCTGCGCATACAGCAGTTTGACCCAGGACGCAAATTGTTGACCAAAACCCAAACAGTGTAACACCTGCCACAAATACCCCCATTCTACACTGTCGAAAGCCTTATGGGCATCTAAGGTGCAATAAATCTCTGGCCACAGTTATCAGCACCCAGCACCCATTCATAAAAAGCCTTCTTAAGTTAATTGCCGTAGACCTGTCAGGCATAAAGCTCAGCTGATCCGGATGTATTAATTTAGAGATAACACCTGACAGTCTGGTTGCCAACACCCCAGCCAGAAGCTTGACATCTGTTGTAAGCAAAGAAATTGGTCGGTATGACTCAGGATATCGTAAGTCTTTATCCTCCTTCGGGATTACCACTATTGTGGCTTCTCTCATGGAGGCTGGCAAGATTCCCCTACTCTTAGCCTCCACCAAGACCACTCTTAATCTGGGCATCAACACTTCCTCCATATCTTTGTAAATTTTGTTTGGTAGTCCATCTGCTCCTGGCGCCTTACCCCTTGCCATTGACCTTAATGCCCGGCTCAATTCCTCATCCGTAATAGGTGCCTCCAAACTTTCCCTGTCATCCTCACTCAGCTTAGGCAACTCAAGTCCCCCTAAAAAAGCCCCAGTGTCTCCCATCAATGCATCCACCCGTGAGGAGTACAAATCCGCATAGATGTCCATAAAGACCTCCAAGATCTCAGAAGTCTCCAGCACCTTCGCAGCGTTTGCCGAAACCAATGAATGCACAAATGATGTACTCCTCTGAGCAGAGGCCACCAGCGACAGCATATGACCCACCGCCTCCCCCTCCTGATAAAAAGCTAGTTTCTGAAACTCTTTCTTTCTCTCCGCCCTCTCCAAAAGAATTTTATAGTGTTGTGACTTTAAAACACAAATAGCCAGCCCACACAAAAATCAATTGCAAGACTGCTGGGAAAAGGTAGGTAAGGTCTATACCTGTATTTCACTTAACCTAATGGATGCGGTGAAGTCCCTCTTCCCTGACGCGCATTTCGCTCTGCTTCTTCGGGAGGCGTTTTTTTACAAGGTATGCTTTTTTTAAACAATAATTTTTTTTTATTGAATTTTACAAATAGGGTGAAGAAAACCTCAATACAGACATATGTTTACAGCATAACGTATAAGAAGGCATATAAACATTTAACAAACAAAGAACAGGGTAGGAGGCAAGGTAGGGGGGAGGGAAGCCCGAGGAGGGGGGTACATTGTGTCCAATTCCAGTTAAGTGATTCAACCAGAATCAGGGGGATCTGGATTGGTTAGATGAAATACAGGTGTGGCAAAGGGGGTGTGGTTGGCATACTCCGCCCAGGGTAGGCACAAGGTATGCTTTTAAAGCAGCCATTGTTAACAGATTATTTGTATATCAGCTGGCTATTTTGATGGTCCACACGCTTATAGTGTAACTATTGGTAATTGACTATTTGTGATTATTTGAATTTGATATATTTGGCTTTTCATGTATTGAACTTCACACAGTGACCCCTTTTTCACTTCAATTGTCCATTTTTTGGCATTTATTTTTGATTCTATTATATTTATTCAGATATCTTCAGGGCATGTTGCTGTGGCCTGGGAATATATTGACAATACCATTATTGTTGACAGTTGTTTGGCCAATTAATGTGGAAAGTGATGTATATGAGACCCCTTTGAGTTGTATTGAATATTTGTCCCTCTTTTTATTCCAGCACCTTCCTTTGTAATTGCGTGTCTTTTTGACAAAAAATACATTTTTTACTATTATTAAATAAAATATTTATGTTTTATCTTTTATTCTTGTACTTCATTTTTTTTTACCAATGGTTATATCCTAGTGGTAATTTTTGTGTGAAGTGTGTGTTCCTTTGATGTACTAAACTCAATTTTTGTTATGGGTACATTATTTGTGGACTTTGAGCTATAAAATATTATATGTCAGAAAGCCAATCAGCAAAATGGGTGGAGCTATTTAAAATTCATAAAGTTCTAATTGATTCCTTTTATCTCTGATCGTGATCTCTCTGCCTACACCATGCATAAGAAAGCTGTGAATCAATGAGACAGTGCAAGACATCAACTGGGAGTTAATCTAGTTGTACCTTGCTGGGTTAACAGTAGTATTTGCAGAGAGCTTTTCATCTGTATTGTCTTCCGTTTGCCATCCATGTGCCATCTGTGTGTCTGTTTTTTTTACAACCATAAGGCATATGTACATACAGTACAGACCAAAAGTTTGGACACACCTTCTCATTTAAAGATTTTTCTGTATTTTCATGACTATGAAAATTGTACATTCACACTGAAGGCATCAAAACTATGAATTAACACATATGGAATTATATACTTAATAGTGACGGGCGAGCGCTAAAATGCTCAGGTGCTCGTTGCTCTGGTCGAGCAGATTGGAATACTCGGGTACTCGGCCAGAACAACGAGCCCAATGTAAGTCTATGGGAGACCCGAGTATTTTTACCGCGACCCCCCAGGGGTCCTTTTATGGTCTAAAAAAGTCTGAAAATGATGGACACACTGCTCAAATGACACAGGAACCTCATGGGGATCGCCCCTGGAAGCATTCCTGACTCCTAGTTCACAGCTTTACTCATTTTTTTCCAAGATTCATGCCATTTTTCCCGGTGCCACAAAAGACACATTAACCCCTTCACCCCCAAGGGTGGTTTGCACGTTAATGACCAGGCCAATTTTTACAATTCTGACCACTGTCCCTTTATGAGGTTATAACTCTGGAACGCTTCAACGGATCCTGGTGATTCTGACAATGTTTTCTCATGACATATTGTACTTCATGAAAGTGGTAACATTTCTTTGATATTACCTGCGTTTATTTGTGAAAAAAACGGAAATTTGGCGAAAATTTTGAAAATTTCGCAATTTTCCAACTTTGAATTTTTATGCAATTAAATCACAGTGATATGTCACACAAAATACTTAATAAGTAACATTTCCCACATGTCTACTTTACATCAGCACAATTTTGGAACCAAAATTTTTTTTTGTTTGGGAGTTATAAGGGTTAAAAGTTGACCAGCAATTTCTCATTTTTACAACACCATTTTTTTTAGGGACCACATCTCATTTGAAGTAGTTTTGAGGGGTCTATATGATAGAAAATAACCAAGTGTGACAACATTCTAAAAACTGCACCCCTCAAGGTGCTCAAAACCACATTCAAGAAGTTTATTAACCCTTCAGGTGTTTCACAGGAATTTTTGGAATGTTTAAAAAAAAATGAACATTTAATTTTTTTTCATAAAAAATTTAATTCAGCTCCAATTTGTTTTATTTTATCAAGGGTAACAGGAGAAATTGGACCCCAAAAGTTGTTGTACAATTTGTCCTGAGTACGCCTATACCCCATATGTGGGGGTAAACCACTGTTTGGGCGCATGACAAAGCTCGGAAGCGAAGGAGCGCCATTTGACTTTTCAATGCAAAATTGACTGGAATTGAGATAGGACGCCATGTTGCGTTTGGAGAGCCCCTGATGTGCCTAAACATTGAAACCCCCACAAGTGACACCATTTTGGAAAGTAGACCCCCTAAGGAACTTATCTAGAGGTGTGGTGAGCACTTTTACCCACCAAGTGCTTCACAGAAGTTTATAATGCAGAACCGTAAAAATAAAAAATCATGTTTTTTCACAAAAATTATCTTTTCGCCCCCAATTTTTTATTTTCCCAAGGGTAAGAGAAGAAATTGGACCCCAAAAGTTGTTGTACAATTTGTCCTGAGTACGCTGATACCCCATATGTGGGGGTAAACCACTGTTTGGGCGCCATGGGAGAGCTCGGAAGGGAAGGAGCGCCATTTGACTTTTCAATGCAAAATTGACAGGAATTGAGATGGGACGCCATGTTGCGTTTGGAGAGCCACTGATGTGCCTAAACATTGAAACCCCCCACAAGTGACACCATTTTGGAAAGTAGACCCACTAAGGAACTTATCTAGATGTGTGGTGAGCACTTTGACACACCAAGTGCTTCACAGAAGTTTACAATGCAGAGCCGTAAAAATGAAACAAACATTTTTTCCCACAAAAATTATTTTTTAGCCCCCAGTTTTGTATTTTCCCAAGGGTAACAGGAGAAATTGGACCCCAAAAGTTGTTGTCCAATTTGTCTTGAGTATGCTGATACCCTATATGTGGGGGGGAACCACCGTTTGGGCGCATGGGAGGGCTCAGAAGGGAAGGAGCGCCATTTGGAATGCAGACTTAGATGGAATGGTCGGCAGGCGTCACATTGCGTTTGCAGAGCCCCTAATGTACCTAAACAGTAGAAACCCCCCACAAGTGACCCAATATTGGAAACTAGACCCCCCAAGGAACTTATCTAGTTGTGTTGTGAGAACTTTGAACCCCCAAGTGTTTCAGTACAGTTTATAACGCAGAGCCATGCAAATAAAAAATATTTTTTTTTCCACAAAAATTATTTTTTAGCCCCCAGTTTTGTATTTTCCCAAGGGTAACAGGAGAAATTGGACCCCAAAAGTTGTTCTCCAATGTGTTCTGAGTACGCTGATACCCCATATGTTGGGGTAAACCCCTGTTTGGGCGCACGGGAGAGCTTGGAAGGGAAGGAGCACTGTTTTACTTTTTCAACGCAGAATTGGCTGGAATTGAGATCGGACGCCATGTCGCTTTTGGAGAGCCCCTGATGTGCCTAAACAGTGGAAACCCCCCAATTATAACTGAAACCCTAATCCAAACACACACCCTAACCCTAATCCCAACGGTAACCCTAACCACACCTCTAACCCAGACACACCCCTAACCCTAATCCCAACCCTATTCCCAACCGTAAATGTAATCCAAACCCTAACCCTAACTTTAGCCCCAACCCTAACTGTAGCCTTAACCCTAGCCCCTACCCTAGCCCCAACCCTAACCCTAGCCCTAACCCTAGCCCTAACCCTAGCCCTAACCCTAGCCCTAACCCTAGCCCTAGCCCTAACCCTAGCCCTAATGGGAAAATGGAAATAAATACATTTTAAACTTTTTTTAATTTTTCCCTAACTAAGCGGGTGATGAAGGGGGGTTTGATTTACTTTTATAGTGGGTTTTTTAGCAGATTTTTATTATTGGCAGCCGTCACACACTGAAAGACACTTTTTATTGCAAAAAATATTTTTTGTGTTACCACATTTTGAGAGCTATAATTTTTCCATATTTGAGTCCACAGAGTGATGTGAGGTCTTGTTTTTTGCGGGACGAGCTGACATTTTTATTGGTAACATGTTCGGGCACAGGAGATTTTTTGATCGCTTTTTATTCCAATTTTTGTGAGGCAGAATGACCAAAAACCAGCTATTCATGAATTTCTTTTAGGGGAGGCGTTTATACCGTTCCACGTTTGGTAAAATTGATAAAGCAGTTTTATTCTTCGGGTCAGTATGATTACAGCGATACCTCATTTCTATCATTTTTTTATGTTTTGGCGCTTTTATACGATGAAAACTATATTATAGAAAAAATAATTATTTTGTCATCGCTTTATTCTGAGGACTATAACTTTTTTTTTTTTTTCACTGATGATGCTGTATGGCAGCTCTTTTTTTGCGGGACAAGATGACGTTTTCAGCTGTACCATGGTTATTTATATCCGTCTTTTTGATCGCGTGTTATTCCACTTTTTGTTTGGCGGAATGAGAATAAAGCGTTGTTTTTTGCCTCGGGTTTTTTTTTTTTTTTTTTACGGTGTTCACTGAAGGGGTTAACTAGTGATATAGTTTTATAGGTGGGGTCGTTACGGACGCGGCAATACTAAATATGTGTACTTTTATTGTTTGATTCTTTTTATTTAGATAAAGAAATGTAATTATGGGAATAATTTTTTTTTTCTTTATTTAGGATTTTTTTTTCTTTTTTTTTACACATATGGAAAACATTTTTTTTTACTTTTTTACTTTGTCCCGGGGGGGACATCACAGATCGCTGATCTGACAGTTTGCCCAGCACTCTGTCAGATCACCGATCTGAGTTCCAGCGCTGCAGGCTTACCAGAGCCTGGTCTGCACCCGGAAGTAATCCTTGCTGGACCCGGATGCAGCCCCGCGGCCATTTTGGATCCGGGGCCTGCAGGGATAGGAGGTAAGAGACCCTCGCAGCAACACGATCACATCGCGTTGCTCCGGGGGTCTCAGGGAAGCACGCAGGGAGCCCCCTCCCTGCGCGATGCTTCCCTGTACCGCCGGCACACCGCGATCATGTTTGATCGCGGTGTGCCGGGGGTTAGTGTGCCGAGGGTGGTCTGTGACCGCTCCTGGCACATAGTGCCGGATGTCAGCTGCGATAGGCAGCTGACACCCGGCCGCGATCGGCCGCGTTCCCCCCGTGAGCACGGCCGATCGCGCTGGACGTACTATTCCGTCCTTGGGAATTAGGGCCCACCCTGTTATGATCCTGGTGGTAGGATCTCAAACTGACCTGACAAATATACCCTGAGTATATAGGACAAGTTCTGGGGATGTGGAAGCTATACTGACCGCAATCCTGATCCTATCCAAACACACTAAAGGCAGCTGTGGAACGTTACCTAAAAACCTAGACGTCTCGTCACAGCCTGAGAAACTGACTACCCCTAGAAAGAAAGCAAAGACCTCACTTGCCTCAGAGAAATATACCCCAAAGTTTTAGATAGCCACCACAAATAATAACGGTGAGTCAAGGGGAAAACACAAACGTAGAGATGAAACAGATTTAGCAAATGAGGCCCGCTAATACTAGATAGGCAGAAAATAGATAGGTGTCTGTGCGGTCAGTACAAAACTATCAAAAGTAAACTACGCAGAGAATACAAGAACCCCCACACCGACTCACGATGTGAGGGGCGCACTCTGCACCCCAGAACTAACCAGCAAGCAAAAAATCACATAAAAGCAAGCTGGGCTGAACTCATAATATAATGAGAAACGTTTTCAAGGAAATAATGAGAAACTGAACAAGCAAACTTAGCTTCTCATAGCAGGAGACTGGTCACAAGGAATATTCAGGAGAGCACAGGATCAGGACTGAATACACCGACAGCAGGCGACAAGTAAAGGTCCAGGTGAGTTAAATAGGCCCAGCCTAGCAGGAGATGAAACAGCTGAGCCCAGCCAAGACCAGCCATATCGCTAAAGGCCACCAGAGGGAGCCCAAGACCAAACTCACACAGTACCACTCATGACCACAGGAGGGAGCCCGAGAACGGAATTCACAACACCACCCCACATGGATGAAATAGTACGTCCAATGGCAGAAAGGGGTTAAAACAAAACCAAAATGGGTTTTGCTTGGAAATATATCACGGTACATCCTTTGCAGGTCAATGACTTGCCTGTAAGGCCAAATATTTAACCCCAGACCGAAAATTTCCTCTCCCACTTATGCTTAGTTCAGACGCTGCATTTTTGAAATTTTTTTCAACTTCAACATTGCTTTCAACCACTACAAATGCATTCACTGGGAAATGTCATTGTAACATTTAACACCCCTAGCTGGCCATGTGGTGTGTGACACATAAGCAGACCCATCTTGTTTCATTTATGAAGGAGGAACTCTTAAAGTCGCAGAGCCTATTTGTACTGGTGCATCAGGCGGCATTAATCTTCTTAAAGGGCCATTATTAAACAGTGGGTCTCCTAAGCTGTTGTAGCCTATGCTGTGAGTGGATGGGCTGCCAAGAATTACGACGCACCACAATACCCCTGTCATAAGATGTCCAGGGGGGACTCCTGAAAAAGTGTTGCATTGAATTCAAGTTCTGCACTGCTACCAATTCATATGCACCCCAATAAGCCTTGGAACCCACATACTGGATGGGCCCATGAAAATCCACTTCACAATATGCATTTTGTACTCTCATACTCCTTTGTTTTACACACTGGCTGGAAAGCGAGCCCTGCTGCATAGTCAGTCATATGCACCCCATTAGGCCTTGGAATCCACATACTGGATGGGCCCATGAAAATACACTTTACAATATGCATTTTGTACTCCCGTACTCCTTGGTTTTACACATTGGCGGCAAGGCAAGCCCTGCTGCATAGACATATGCACCCCATTAGGCCTTTGAACCCACATACTGGATGGGCCCATGAAAATTCACTTCACAATATGCATTTTGTACTCCGTACTCCTTTGTTTTATACATTGGCAGGAAGGCAAGCCCTGCTGCATAGTCAGTCATATGCACCCCATTAGGCATTTGAAACCCACATACTGGATGGGCCCATGAAAATTCACTTCACAATCTGCATTTTGTGCTCCAGACTCCTTTGTTTCACACATTGGCAGCAAGGCCAGCCCTGCTGCACAGTCATATTCACCACATTAGGCCTTGGAACCCACATAGCCCATGAAAATCCACTCTTATTTTGTAATGGTATGATGGTTCCCTCTTTGCACAATTATTTACAGGAGAATTTGGCAATTTTATTTGCCATGTTGTTAACACTAAGGTTCAGATACGGCTTTAAAAAAGGCTAATACTTGCAATACAATGCAATTTTATTGCTAACAACAAAATTCAAGGAATAGTATGATTGAATAGTGTGAGTGTGTACACGTTTGTATATGTTAACCTACAAAGGTTAATAAGTACATATAAGGATTAAATAAATATAGTGATTACATATATATGAAGATTAACTACATACAGTATAGTTAGATCATCACCAAGAGGCTTGTAAACATCATCCATCTGGAATATCAGAGAAGCAACACCAAGACAGAGACCCCCTGCGGACTTCCCTGAGACCCTCGGAGCAGCGCGATGTGCTCGCGTTGCTCCGAGGGTCTCCTACCTTCCTCTCCCTGCAGGCCCCAAATCCAAAATGTCCGCGTGGCTGCATCCGGGTTCTGCAGGGAGGTGGCTTACCAGCGCCTGCTCAGAGCAGGTGCCGGGAAGCCTCCCTGCTGTGCATGTCAGATCGCTGATCTGACACAGTGCACAGCAAAGTGTCAGATCAGCGATCTGTCACTTTACTGTGATGTCCCTCTCTGGTGCAAAGTAAAAAAGTAAAAAAAAAAAAATTTACATGTGTAAAAAAAAAAAAAAAAAAAAAAATCCTAAATAAATAATAATAAAAAAAAATATTGTTCCAATAAATACATTCCTTTATGTAAATTAAAAAAAAACAATAAAAGTACACATATTTAGTATTGCCGCGTCCGTAACGACCCGACCTATAAAACTGTCCCACTTGTTAACCCCTTCAGTGAACACCGTAAAAAAAAAAAAACTAGGCAAAAAACAACGCTTTATCATACCACCGAACAAAAAGTGGAATTGCACACGATCAAAAAGTCGGATATAAATAACCATGGTACCACTGAAAACGTCATCTTGTCCCGCAAAAAAGGAGCTGCCATACAGCATCATCAGCGGAAAAATAAAATCGTTATAGTCCTCAGAATAAAGCGATGCAAAAATTATTATTTTTTCTATAAAATAGTTTTTATCGTATAAAAGTGCTAAAACATAAAAAAAGATATAAATGAGGTATCGCTGTAATCGTACTGACCCGAAGAATAAAACTGTTTTATCCATTTTACCAAACGCAGAACGCCCCCCCAAAAGAAATTCATGAATAGCTGTTTTTTGGTCATACTGCCTCACAAAAATCGGAATAAAAAGCGATTAAAAAATGTCACATGCCCGAAAATGTTACCAGTAAAAACGTCAACTCGTCCCGCAAAAAACAAGACCTCACGTGACTCTGCGGACCAAAATATGGAAAAATTATAGCTCTCAAAATGTGGTAATGCCCAAAAATATTTTTTGCAATAAAAAGCGTCTTTTAGTGTGTGACGGCTGCCAATCATAAAAATCAGCTAAAAAACCCGCTATAAATTAAATCAAACCCCCTTCCATCACCCCCTTAGTTAGGGAAAAATAAAAAAAATAAAAAATGTATTTATTTCCATTTTCCCATTAGAGTTAGGGCTAGGGTCAGGGCTAGGGTTAGGGATAGGGTTAGGGTTAGGGCTAGGGTTTGGGTTAGGGCTAGGGTTAGGGCCAGGGTTAGGGCTAGGGTTAGGGCTAGGGTTTGGATTACATTTACGGTTGGGATTAGGGTTAGGGATGTGTCAGGGTTAGGGGTGTGGTTAGGGTTATGGTTGGGATTAGGGTTAGGGGTGTGTTGGAGTTGGGGTTAGGGGTGTGTTTGGGTTAGGGTTTCAGTTAGAATTGGGGGTTTCCGCTGTTTAGGCACATCAGGGCTCTCCAAACGCGACATGGCGTCCGATCTCAATTCCAGCCAATTCTGAGTTGAAAAAGTAAAACAGTGCTCCTTCCCTTCCGAGCTCTCCCCTGCACCCAATCAGGGGTTTACCCCAACATATGGGGTATCAGTGTACTCAGGACAAATTGCACAACAAGTTCATGGGTCCAATTTCTCTTGTTAACCTTGGGAAAATAAAAATTCTGGGGCCTAAAAAAACATTTTTGTGGGAAAAATACCGGATTACTTACTGGTAATGCTCTTTTATAGAGCCCACGACAGCACCCACTAAAGAGAGGGGATCCTCCCCTAGAAACAGGAAACCTACAGAGATATAAAAGGGGTGGTCCCCTCTTACTCCTCAGTTGTATTACAGAGAATAGGAGGTTTTAGTTAATAGGCTCTGTAATATGTACATATTTACAAACTTATATTATATCATCCTACTATTAGCAGCTCACCACCAAGGCACCTCGTGCTACTATAAAAAGAGAGGGATGTGAGTGGGTGCTGTCGTGGGCTCTATGAAAGAGCATTACCGGTAAGTAATCTGGTATTTGCAATTCGCCACGACAGCACCCACTAGAGAGATTTACAGAGACTATAATTTGGGTGGGTTCACCGTGTCAAGGACCGATATTCCAAAGGTTAGATCAGAGGTAGGGTTGAGCGACCTTTAGTTTTTTAGGGTCGAGTCGGGTTTTGTGAAACCCGACTGTCTTAAAAGTCGAGTCGAGTGAAATCGGCCGACCACCGTGAAAAGTTGGGTTTTGGCCGAAACACGAAACTGTTGTGTATCCGCTTTTTGGGCTCCCCTGGTGGTTGCTGGTGGTACTGGTGACTTGTTTGCACTTTGCTGCTTCTGTTCACCTGCTTCCATCAGTGTTTGGGAGTTTCCTATTTAGCTTTGCTCTCCAGTCATTTCCTTGCCGGTCATCATTGTAACCAGAGCCTTCGGTTGCATGTTCCTGCTACTAGTCTGCTGATCAGCTAAGTGGACTTTGTCCTTTTGTTTTGTACCTTTTGTCCAGTTTGCAGTTTTTGTAATTCTCTGTAGCTGGAAGCTCTTGCGGGCTGAAATTGCCACTCCTGTGTCATGAGTTGACACAGGAGTCTTAAAGTAATTTCAGGATGGTTTTTGAAAGGGTTTTCAGTTGACCGTGAAGTCCTCTTTTGTATCCTTCTGCTATCTAGTAAGTGGACCTCTCTTTGCTAAATCTACTTTCATACTGTGTATGTCTTTTCCTCTTAATTCACCGTTATTACATGTGGGGGGCTGCTATCATCTTTTGGGGTATTTCCCTAGAGGTAAGCCAGGTCTGTTTCTTCCTCTACCAGGCGTAGTTAGTCCTCCGGCTGGCGCGTGGCATTTAGGAAGCCGTAGGTATGCTCCCTGGCTACTGTTAGTTGTGTGGTAGATTTAGCTCACGGTCAACTCGAGTTTCCATCACCCGAGAGCTCGTTCGTTACTTATATGTTTCTTACGTTCCCTTGCTATTGGGAACCATGACACGAAACCCAATGAAGGAAATTTTTTTTTTTTTTTTTTATTTTTTTTTTTCTCTCTCTCTCTCTCTCCCCCTCCGTCCCAGCACAGAAAATTTCGTATTGCACGTTCCAAATCCCTACTGCGCACAAGCGATAACATGACGATAGGCGTTTACTCCCCTAAGACCTATGTCATCACTCTGCCCACGCTCATTCATTGGCTGAAAAAATGGCGCTAAACGCGTCATACAAAATGCGACTTTGGCGCCAAGATCGCGTACCGCTTGGCCGACGCCGCACAGGGATCGGGTCGGGTCTCATTAGACGCCGACTTTGTCAAAAGTCGGCGACTTATGAAAATGAACGACCCGTTTCGCTCAACCCTAATCAGAGGAAGAAGACAGGTCTAATCTATAGTGCTTATAAAAAGTACTAGGTAAAGACCAGGTTGCGGCCTTACATATAAGGTCTATCGGTACGTCTGCCTTCTCTGCCAAGGAAGCCGACAAAGCCCTTGTAGAGTGTGCTCCCACATGCAGTGGAGGATCTCTTCCTTAAGCTTTATATGCCAGCATTATGGCATCTCTGATCCAGCGTGATAATGTATTCTTTGTGACTTTGGAGCCCTTGTTCTTACCCTGAAAAGACACAAAGAGAGCCCTACTCTTCCTCCAGTCCCTAGTCCTTTCTAAGTAGGCCAGGACAGACCTCTTAACATCTAGGGTATTAAGTTTCTCCTCCTCTGGAGTTGAGTGATCTTCATAAAAGGTAGGCAGGAAGATCTCTTGGGATCTATGAAACTTAGAAGCAACTTTAGGAAGATAGGATGGGTCCGTCTTTAGAATTATTCTGTCAGATGTCACTGACAAAAACGGAGGGTCTATTGACAAGGCTTGAAGATAGCTCACCCTCCTAGTAGATACCAATGCTACTATCAATACTGTCTTTAATGAGATATTTTTTAATGAGGCTGTATGAAGGGGTTCGAAAGGGCTCTCTGTTAGTGCGTCCAAGACCGAACCCAGATCCCACTGTGGAACCTGAGGTATACGGCTTAGTTTTGACCGTTCACATCCCGAAATAAAGCGGGATATCCACCTATCGCCTGCAATATCATAATTGAAGAGAGCTCCTAGAGCTGAAATTTGAACCTTTAGAGTAGTTACAGAGAGACCTAACTCAAGTCCCTTCTGTAGAAACTCCAGAATTGGAAAAATAGGAATTTCAGAAGAAAATTGTGCTGTGTGGAACTCGAGGAATTTTCTCCAGACTCTGACATAAATTTTGGTAGTAGCTGGTTTTCTACTTTTCATGAGGGTATCTATCAACCCTTTAGAGAATCCTCTAAGACTTAATAACTGCCTTTCAAATTCCAGACTGTTAAGTTCATGCCCTTTACTTGAGGGAGGGAAAAAGGCCCTTGAGACAGCAGGTCCTTGGTCTGAGGAAGAATCCACGGGTCTGTAATCAACATTGCCCTGAGCCATGAAAACCATGGCCTCTTGGGCCAAAATGGAGCCATAAACAGCACTCTTGCCCCTCTTCTCTTATTTTTTTGATAACTATGGGTTGAAGATTCCATGGGGGAAAGGCATAAGCCAGACTGAATGTCCATGGAACCTGCAGGGCATCGAATACATCCGGATTGTCCTGTCTGCACAGCGAGGCGAATGTTCTGACCTGTCGGTTGGATCTTGTTGAAAATAAGTCTATCTGAGGCACCCCCCATTGGGCAGTTATCAGTTTGAAAATTCTTTTGTTGAGCATCCACTCTCCTTGATGAAGGGTGTGGCGGCTGAGAAAATCGGCACGAAAATTGTCTATACTCCTGATGTGTACTGCCGATAGGGACAACAGATGATTTTCCACTAAATTCATGATGTCTGATGAGACTGTGTGACCGCGTACCTCCTTGATGGTTTAGGTAGGCCACCGCGGTGGTGTTGTCGGAAAGGACCCTTGTGTGAGAGCCTCACAGCTGAGGAAGAAAGTGGAGTATGGAATAATATATTGCTCTTAACTCTTTTACACTAGAAGAATTGTGAGATTCTGATCTGGACCAAAGACCCTGAACAATCTGCTCCTTAAAATGTGCACCCCAGCCTTCTGGACTAACATCTGTGGTCACTATGTTTGAAGGAGATTAGGGTTGAGCGAAACAGATCAGCCAATTTCAAAAGTCGCCGACTTTTGGGAAAGTCGGGTTTCATGAAACCCGACCCGATCTCACTGTATATATATATATATATAAATATGTCATTGAGACACATATATATATATATATATATATATATATATATATATATATATATATATATATATATATATATATATATACAGGTCCTTCTCAAAAAATTAGCATATAGTGTTAAATTTCATTAATTACCATAATGTAATGATTACAATTAAACTTTCATATATTATAGATTCATTATCCACCAACTGAAATTTGTCAGGTCTTTTATTGTTTTAATACTGATGATTTTGGCATACAACTCCTGATAACCCAAAAAACCTGTCTCAATAAATTAGCATATTTCACCCGTCCAATCAAATAAGTGTTTTTTAATAACAAACAAAAAAACCATCAAATAATAATGTTCAGTTATGCACTCAATACTTGGTCGGGAATCCTTTGGCAGAAATGACTGCTTCAATGCGGCGTGGCATGGAGGCAATCAGCCTGTGACACTGCTGAGATGTTATGGAGGCCCAGGATGCTTCAATAGCGGCCTTAAGCTCATCCAGAGTGTTGGGTCTTGCGTCTCTCAACTTTCTCTTCACAATATCCCACAGATTCTCTATGGGGTTCAGGTCAGGAGAGTTGGCAGGCCAATTGAGCACAGTAATACCATGGTCAGTAAACCATTTACCAGTGGTTTTGGCACTGTGAGCAGGTGCCAGGTCGTGCTGAAAAATGAAATCTTCATCTCCATAAAGCATTTCAGCCGATGGAAGCATGAAGTGCTCCAAAATCTCCTGATAGCTAGCTGCATTGACCCTGCCCTTGATGAAACACAGTGGACCAACACCAGCAGCTGACATGACACCCCACACCATCACTGACTGTGGGTACTTGACACTGGACTTCAGGCATTTTGGCATTTCCTTCTCCCCAGTCTTCCTCCAGACTCTGGCACCTTGATTTCCGAATGACATGCAAAATTTGCTTTCATCAGAAAAAAGTACTTGGGACCACTTAGCAACAGTCCAGTGCTGCTTCTCTGTAGCCCAGGTCAGGCGCTTCTGCCGCTGTTTATGGTTCAAGTGGCTTTACCTGGGGAATGCGGCACCTGTAGCCCATTTCCTGCACACGCCTGTGCACGGTGGCTCTGGATGTTTCCACACCAGACTTAGTCCACTGCTTCCTCAGGTTCCCCAAGGTCTGGAATCGGTCCTTCTCCACAATCTTCCTCAGGGTCCGGTCACCTCTTCTCGTTGTACAGCGTTTTCTGCCACATTGTTTCCTTCCAACAGACTTACCATTGAGGTGCCTTGATACAGCACTCTGGGAACAGCCTATTTGTTGAGAAATTTCTTTCTGGGTCTTACCCTCTTGCTTGAGGGTGTCAATGATGGCCTTCTTGACATCTGTCAGGTCGCTAGTCTTACCCATGATGGGGGTTTTGAGTAATGAACCAGGCAGGGAGTTTTTAAAAGCCTCAGGTATCTTTTGCATGTGTTTAGAGTTAATTAGTTGATTCATAAGATTAGGGTAATAGGTCGTTTAGAGAACCTTTTCTTGATATGCTAATTTATTGAGACAGGTTTTTTGGGTTATCAGGAGTTGTATGCCAAAATCATCAGTATTAAAACAATAAAAGACCTGACAAATTTCAGTTGGTGGATAATGAATCTATAATATATGAAAGTTTAATTGTAATCATTACATTATGGTAAATAATGAAATTTAACACTATATGCTAATTTTTTGAGAAGGACCTGTATATTTATATTTATATTTACTTCAGCGCGATATATGTGAAAAGCCGGTAATTCAATTGCCGGCTTTTCATTTCTCCTGCCTAAACCCAACATGATATGAGACATGGTTTACATACAGTAAACCATGTCATATCCCCCTTTTTTTTGCATATTCCACACAATTAATAATAGTAGTGTGTATGTGCAAAATTTTGGCGCTGTAGCTATTAAATTTAAGGGTTAAATGGCGGAAAAAATTGGCGTGGGCTCCCGCGCAATTTTCTCCGCCAGAGTGGTAAAGCCAGTGACTGAGGGCAGATATTAATAGCCTAGAGAGGGTCCATGGTTATTGGCCTCCCCTGGCTACAAACATCTGCCCCCAGCCACCCCAGAAAAGGCACATCTGGAAGATGCGCCTATTCTGGCACTTGGCCTCTCTCTTCCCACTCCCGTGTAGCGGTGGGATATGGGGTAATGAAGGGTTAATGCCACCTTGCTATGCGCCCTCTGCTGGATGTCCTCATGAACTGCAGCCTGGGAACTTTTTCCCACGCTCGACGTCATATGAGGACATCCAGCAGAGGGCGCCTCACCGCGACTGAAGGTAACTATAGGTCATTGACCTACATTTCCTTCATTCCCCGGTGTTTACAGGCACGAGCACAGCTGCATTAGCAGATCTCCTGCCTCTAAAATATTTTAACCCCTTCAGATGGATTTACCTCGTGGGACGTTACAGATCATCGGAGGGTATGTATATTGTTGGTTTATTATTTTGCAAAGCGAGGGTCTTCAGGTGGATTGAGAGAGCATTAAAATATTAAAACAACCGGTGTGTTTATTTCATTAAAATACTTTTTAATAATGTGTGTGTGTGTTTTTTTTAACCATTTCATACAATTGGATTAATAATGGATAGGTGTCATAATTGACGCTCCATTATTAATAAGGCTTAATGTCACCTTACAATAGCAAGGTGGCATTAGCCCTTCATTACCCCATATCCCACCGCTACACGGGAGTGGGAAGAGAGTGGCTAAGTGCCAGAATTGGCGCATCTTCCAGATGTGCCTTTTCTGGGGTGGCTGGAGGCAGATGTTTTTTAGCCAGGGGGGCCAATAACCATGGACCCTCTCTAGGCTATTAATATCTGCCCTCAGTCACTGGCTTTACCACTCTGGCAGAGAAAATTGCGCGGGAGCCCACGCCAATTTTTTCCGCGATTTAACCCTTAAATTTAATAGCTACAGCGCCGAAATTTTGCACATACACACTACTAACATTAGTAGTGTGGAATATGCAAAAAAAGGGGGATATGACATGGTTTACTGTATGTAAACCATGTCTCATATGATGTCGGGTTTAGGCAGGAGAAATGAAAAGCCGGCAATTGAATTACCGGCTTTTCACATATATCGCGCTGAAGTAAATATAAAAATATATAGATTTTCCATTACCTTGCATTGGGTTTCGTGTTTCAGCCGATCCCCAACCCCGACTTTTCAAGAAGATCGGCCGATTTCACTCGGCTCGACTTTTGAGAAAGTCGGGTTTCATGAAACCCGACTCGACCTCAAAAAAGGAAAAGTCGCTCAACCCTAAAGGAGATATTACCCAAAGAACTCCCTTCGAGAGATTTTCCCAGTCCAACCACTATGTAAGGGAGTGAACCACATTTAAAGGTAGCAAAACTGTCTGATCTAAATGTCCCCGCTTTTTAATGTCCTCTCCTAATACAAAATCCTGCAGTTGTCTAGAAAGAAATTGTGCCCACTGAACCACAGGAATACATGAAGTTAATGAACCTAGCAAGGACATGGCACTTCTTAATGACATACTACATTTTTCAATCGCTAGGTTCACCTTATAAATTATGGAGGTCTTCTTATCCTCAGGAAGCAAACATTCCTGGCTCACTGAGTCTAGAAGAAGTCCAAGAAATTTTTGACATGTTACCGGCTGGAGCCTGGATTTTTTCCAATTGATAATCCAGCCAAGTTTTTGTAAAGAAAACACAACTTCCTCCATCCTCTGTTCACACTGAAGGGGGGATTTCCCTACAATTAGTAGGTTGTCTAGGTACGGAATGACCAGAGTATCTTTTACTCGTAGAAAGGACATCACCTCTAATAACAATTTGGTAAACACTCTCGGGGCCATAGACAACCCAAAGGGCATTGCCCTGAAATGCAGATGACAGACCTGACCATTCATTATTACCGCCACCCTGAGAAATTGCTGGTGTGATTGGTGTATGGGAAGATGATAATAAGCATCTTTAAGATCCAAGACTACCATATAACAGCCTGGAAACAGATTTTTTTTTAGCTGAATGAATGGACTCCATCTTAAATGTCTTGGATCTTAAAAAGGTGTTCAAGCTTTTTAAATTTATTATAGTTCTGAAAGATCCATCAGGTTTACTAATCAAAAATAAGGGAGAGTAAAATCCTCTCCCTATTTGAGATGACAGAACTTCCACTAAAACCTGTTTGGTCAAGAGAGATTTAATTTCAAGCTCGAGGGCATCCTGCTGTAGTTTAGATTTTAAGGAAGTCAGAAGGAAAGAATCCGGAGGTGTCCGGATAAAGTCTAAGGTCAGGCCTGAAGATACTAGATTTATGGCCCAAGAATTAGCAGTTATTTCTTTCCACTGATTAGCAAATGTTAACAATCTATCTCCTACAGGTAGAATATTATTAACGGGATCTATCGGTCGATTTGAAGGGACGCTTATTGAATAAGTTCCCTTTTTGTCTGAACTCCTTGTTATTCCAGGGGTCCTTAAAGTCTCCTTTCTTGCCAAATGGTGGCTTTCTGAATGCCCTTCTGTAAGAAGGAATAATGGGATTAGGGAACCCTTTCTTCCTCTCACCCACCTTGGTCAGTATATCATCAAGAACAGCTCCAAAAAGGTACTCACCCTGACAGGGTATGGCACACAGCTTAGACCTAGACAGGGCATCCCCCTTCCAATTCTTTAACCACAACGCTCGCCGAGCTGTATTGGTTAGATTAGCTGTTCTGGCCACTAAGCGGAGCAATTCTATTGAGGCATCTGATAAAAAGGCCGCAGCACCCTTAATCAAGGGAATAGAGGTACACAGTTTTTCTCTGGACATACCATTCTTAATGTTCTGATCCAGCTGGTCCAGCCAAACCAGCATACACCTGCCAGTGCACGTAGCTGAGATCGCTGGTTTAAATGCGGTGACACAAGCTTCCCATGATCTTTTTAGAAGCGCATCTGATTTCCTATCCATTGGATCAGACAGAGAACCTGCATCTTCTACAGGCAAAGAGGAACGACGAGAAGTGGATGCTACTGCCGCATCTACTTTAGGCACCTTAGTCCAGGTGGCCAAGTCCTCATCATCAAAGGGGTAATGCCTCTAAGAAGATATTGGTACAAACCCCTTCCGTCCCTGCTTACTCCATTCCTTTTTGACAAGGTCCTTAATGGTCTGGATTACAGGAAACACATGACCCTTTCGCTGGGAGAGACCTGCAAACATAACCTCTTGCGGCGTCTGAGGTTCCCTGGATTCTGATAAACCCATCGTGTTCCTTACTGATTTTACCAAATTATTTATACCGTCAGTAGGAAAACACACATAGTCCTCCTCCTCTGAAGAACTCTGACACAATCTCTTTATATAGGAGTCAGGCAGGGGTTCGGTACATATTGCACATTCCCTATGTTTAGACTTCCCCGTATTTTTTGCCTATAAGAAAATAAGCAGAAGATACTACCATGAGCTTCAATGAAGCTGTCTTTAAACTCACCCGGAGTTATAATCATATACTGGCTGTAGGGTGGTTTGGCTGGCCTGGGTTGTAGCACGGGTTCTATTTCTTCCCGATTTCTCAGTGGAATCACACACTTTCGAGTGTCCACTACTTTTCTTTCTAGTATCACCAATACGTAATATTAACTCCTCCAGTGGGCGCTCGCCCATATCCTCCTGAGACGACATGATTGCGCACACTCCAACCTGCCGACATGCTCTTTATAGTGTAGGCACCATCCTCAAACACACCCTTTCCTGCCATTCCCCTTTCTTTTTTTTATTTTACCTTTCCATCCGGATCAAGGCTTTGCCAGAGTGGACCGGACCGCACAGGAAAACAAACATGGCGTCTCCACCGGAAATAGCATTCTAACCTCGCGACCCCGGAAGTTCAACCAACCACTTCCGGGACACCGATGCTGCTGCGCATGCCCCGCGTCTCGGTAAGCGCTGCACCTTGAGCTATCTCGCGTCGCCCAATGCCGGCTCCTTCCCACTGCGGAAGGTTTATTACAGAGGGGTAAGCGCTGTGGGCGGAGGAGATGACAGGCATCACAGCGGCCATGCACGGCGGCTCACACGACAGGAGCACACAACCTGCACTGATAATCCAGCCAAGCACTTACTTGTGCCCAGTCAGGGCCGGCCGAGGTAGGTGCCGCTCTGTATTCCTTCAGCGGTGGCCTTGCAAAACAGTGTCCCAGCAGGGAGACTGTTGAGAACCTCCAGGCATTGCAGTAACATCACCAGATGAAAAGGGAGCCAGCAGGATCATTCCCCCGACTCTGTTTACCCGCTGTGGAGCCCCTGCCGCTCAGCAGAGTTGCACAGGCGGCAGTCCAGGCGGGTTTTCCTTTTCATTAGCCAACTTCCACTAGAGTCTTCTCTGTGGGTTCCCATCTAGGAACTGGAAACCAACTGAGGAGCGAGGGGGGACCGCCCCTTTTATCTCTCTTTAGGTTTCCTGTTCCTAGGGGTGGATCCCCTCTCTCTAGTGGGTGCTGTCGTGGTGAATAGAAAAAATGATTTTTTATTTTCACGGCTCTGCGTTATAAACTGTAGTTAAATACTTGGGGGTTCAAAGTTCTCACAACACATCTAGATAAGTTCCTTGGGGGTCTAGGTTCCAATATGGGGTCACTTGTGGGGGGTTTCTACTGTTTAGGTACTGTTTAGGGGCTCTGCAAATGCAACGTGATGCCTGCAGACCAATCCATCTAAGTCTGCATTCCAAATGGCGCTCCTTCCCTTCCGAGCTCTGCCATGCGCATAAACGGTGGTTCCCCCACATATGGGGTACCAGCGTACTCAGGACAAATTGGACAACAATTTTTGGGGTCCGATTTCTCCTGTTACCCTTGGGAAAATACAAAACTGGGGGCTAAAAAATAATTTTTGTAAAAAAAAAGATTTTTTATTTTCACAGCTCTGCGTCATAAACTGTAGTGAAACACTTGGGGGTTCAAAGCTCCCACAGCACATCTAGATAAGATTACTCTAGAAAAGGGGGTTTATCAGAAAAGAGGGAAAGTGGAGTTTCATGACAAACTGTGGACGCCTTGGCTGGAATTGGGGTACAGGAGGGATGAGGGAAGAACATTCTGTGAAGTTTTTTCCTGTTGGAATGTTTGTTTATAAGGGGACAGTAGGAGTCATCACATAATACTAAAGTATATGCCGGTATACGATATGCTAAGGGAAGAGCATGAACTGTCTAAATGGGGAGAAAGGGGGGGGGGGTTTGGTAATGTTGGGATTAGGGTTGAGCAACTTTGACTTTTTTAGGGTCGAGTCGGGTTTCGCGGAACTCGACTATCTCAACAGTCGGGTCGAGTGAAATCGGCCGATTATCTCGTAAAGTCGGGATCGGCCGAAACACGAAACCCAATGCAAGTCAATGGGGCAGCATAGTCGGCAGTGAGTGGGGGCCAGGAAAACACCTAGAGTGGCCATTTTAATGCCAAAAACAACCATTCTTGTTAATGAAGCTTGTCAATCTTAATTTCCCTTATAATAATAGTTAGGCATTGGAAATTGGGGGTCATTTGGCTAAAGTTTTTGGGGGTAGGGCTGGTTCAAGTATTTTGTGGGCCCAGGAAATCTGGACCACGTCACGGCAGTGGCGCAGGGAGAGGTAAGTATTTCAACTTTGCAAGTGCTGTGATCCTGAGCAAGCAGGGGGGGCCCACTCTTTGGCATTGGCACTGGCACAGGGCCCCTCAAAGTACGGCGGTGTGTTTGCACGGCGGGGGCGCCTCCCACCGGCAGCGACACTTTTGCGTACTATGAGGGGCCCTGTGCCAGTGACGTCGCCAATGAGTATTCCCCCCCACCTGATGAAGGAACCAGCACTTTCATCTGCACCTTCCTCTTTGTCCCAGTGTAAGGTGGTATAGTATGCGGGAAGGGGAACCTGACTTTCAGCAGGGACACATTCTGGCTGTGTAGCATGCAAGGGGAATGTAGTGGTCTGGGTCAATGTACCAGCAGACTCATCTAGCAGTGGCTGGGCAATGGGCAGGATGAGGAGGAAACACAGATATAGGGCCAAAGAATAAAGTAGGCTAAATGCAGTTCAAAATTGGTAACAGGACTAAACAGGTGGCATTGCTTTTTTCAGTGGAGGAGCAAACCCAGGAGCAGCAGACACCGTTTTAAGGGCCCAACCACACTAGTAGGCCAAATGCAGTTTAATATCTGCTACTATAGGCCGAAAGCCTAAAGACTGAAGCTCAGATTTATACAGTGGAGGACAACACCAGGGAGCGGCACACACCGTTAGTAGGGCCCAACCAAAGTTGAAGGCCAAATGCAGTTTAATATCTGCTACTATAGGCCGAAAGCCTAAAGACTGAAGCTCAGCTTTATACAGTGGGGACAACACCAGGGAGCGGCACACACCGTTAGTAGGGGCCAACCAAAGTTGAAGGCCAAATGCAGTTTAATATCTGATACTATAGGCCGAAAGCCTAAAAACTGAAGCTCAGCTTTATATAGTGGAGGACAACATCAGGGAGCGGCACACACCGTTACTAGGCCCCAACCAAAGTAGTAGGGCAACTGCAGTGTTACATTTAAAAACACTTTATGAGAGCCTGAAGGTTGAAGCTCAGACAAGGAAACCTGGAGGAGAACACCAAGGAGGAGGAGAACACCAAGGAGCGGCAGACACCGTTACTAGGCCCCAACCCAGGTAGCAGGGCAACTGCAGTGTTACATTTAAAAATACCTAATGAGACCCTGAAGGTTGAAGCTCAGACAAGGAAACCAGGAGGAGAACACCAAGGAGGAGGAGAACACCAAGGAGCGGCAGACACCGTTACTAGGCCCCAACCAAAGTAGTAGGGCAACTGCAGTGTGACATTAAAAAATACTCAATGAGAGCCTGAAGGTTGAAGCTCAGCTTTTTCAGTGGAGGACAACACCAGGGAGTGGCAGACACCGTTACTAGGCCCCAACCCAGGTAGCAGGGCAACTGCAGTGTTACATTTAAAAATACTTTATAAGAGCCAGAAGGTTGAAGTTCAGACAAGGAAACCAGGAGGAGAACACCAAGGAGCGGCAGACACCGTTACTAGGCCCCAACCCAGGTAGCAGGGCAACTGCAGTGTTACATTTAAAAATACTTTATGAGAGCCTGAAGGTTGAAGCTCAGACAAGGAAACCAGGAGGAGAACACCAAGGAGGAGGAGAACACCAAGGAGCGGCAGACACCGTTACTAGGCCCCAACCAAAGTAGTAGGGCAACTGCAGTGTGACATTAAAAAATACTCAATGAGAGCCTGAAGGTTGAAGCTCAGCTTTTTCAAAGGAGGACAACACCAGGGAGCGGCAGACACCGTTACTAGGCCCCAACCCATGTAGCAGGGCAACTGCAGTGTTACATTTAAAAATACTTTATGAGAGCCTGAAGGTTGAAGCTCAGACAAGGAAACCAGGAGGAGAACACCAAGAAGGAGGAGAACACCAAGGAGCGGCAGACACCGTTACTAGGCCCCAACCCAGGTAGCAGGGCAACTGCAGTGTTACATTTAAAAATACTTAATGAGAGCCTGAAGGTTGAAGCTCAGACAAGGAAACCTGGAGGAGAACACCAAGGAGGAGGAGAACACCAAAGAGCGGCAGACACCGTTACTAGGCCCCAACCCAGGTAGCAGGGCAACTGCAGTGTTACATTTAAAAATTCTTCATGAGAGCCTGAAGGTTGAAGCTCAGCTTTTTCAGTGGAGGACAACACCAGGGAGCGGCAGACACCGTTACTAGGCCCCAAAGCAGGTAGCAGGGCAACTGCAGTGTTACATTTAAAAATACTTTATGAGAGCCTAAAGGTTGAAGCTCAGACAAGGAAACCAGGAGGAGAACACCAAGGAGGAGGAGAACACCAAGGAGCGGCAGACACCATTACTAGGCCCCAACCCAGGTAGCAGGGCAACTGCAGTGTTACATTTAAAAATACTTAATGAGAGCCTGAAGGTTGAAGCTCAGACAAGGAAACCAGGAGGAGAACACCAAGGAGGAGGAGAACACCAAGGAGCGGCAGACACCGTTACTAGGCCCCAACCAAAGTAGTAGGGCAACTGCAATGTGACATTAAAAAATACTCAGTGAGAGCCTGAAGGTTGAAGCTCAGCTTTTTCAGTGGAGGACAACACCAGGGAGCGGCAGACACCGTTACTAGGCCCCAACCCAGGTAGCAGGGCAACTGCAGTGTTACATTTAAAAATACTTAATGAGAGCCTGAAGGTTGAAGCTCAGACAAGGAAACCTGGAGGAGAACACCAATGAGGAGGAGAACACCAAGGAGCGGCAGACACCGTTACTAGGCCCCAACCCAGGTAGCAGGGCAACTGCAGTGTTACATTTAAAAATACTTAATGAGAGCCTGAAGGTTGAAGCTCAGCTTTTTCAGTGGAGGACAACACCAGGGAGCGGCAGACACCGTTACTAGGCCCCAACCCAGGTAGCAGGGCAACTGCAGTGTTACATTTAAAAATACTTTATGAGAGCCTGAAGGTTGAAGCTCAGACAAGGAAACCAGGAGGAGAACACCAAGGAGGAGAAGAACACCAAGGAGCGGCAGACACCGTTACTAGGCCCCAACCCAGGTAGCAGGGCAACTGCAGTGTTACATTTAAAAATACTTAATGAGAGCCTGAAGGTTGAAGCTCAGACAAGGAAACCAGGAGGAGAACACCAAGGAGGAGGAGAACACCAAGGAGCGGCAGACACCGTTACTAGGCCCCAACCCAGGTAGCAGGGCAACTGCAGTGTTACATTTAAAAATACTTAATGAGAGCCTGAAGGTTGAAGCTCAGACAAGGAAACCAGGAGGAGAACACCAAGGAGGAGGAGAACACCAAGGAGCGGCAGACACCATTACTAGGCCCCAACCCAGGTAGCAGGGCAACTGCAGTGTTACATTTAAAAATACTTAATGAGAGCCTGAAGGTTGAAGCTCAGACAAGGAAACCAGGAGGAGAACACCAAGGAGGAGGAGAACACCAAGGAGCGGCAGACACCATTACTAGGCCCCAACCCAGGTAGCAGGGCAACTGCAGTGTTACATTTAAAAATACTTTATGAGAGCCTGAAGGTTGAAGCTCAGACAAGGAAACCAGGAGGAGAACACCAAGGAGCGGCAGACACCGTTACTAGGCCCCAACCAAAGTAGTAGGGCAACTGCAGTGTTACATTTAAAAATACTTAATGAGAGCCTGAAGGTTGAAGCTCAGACAAGGAAACCAGGAGGAGAACACCAAGGAGGAGGAGAACACCAAGGAGCGGCAGATACCGTTACTAGGCCCCAACCCAGGTAGCAGGGCAACTGCAGTGTTACATTTAAAAATACTTTATGAGAGCCTGAAGGTTGAAGCTCAGACAAGGAAACCTGGAGGAGAACACCAAGGAGGAGGAGAACACCCAGGAGGAGGAGAACACCCAGGAGGAGGAGAACACCCAGGAGCGGCAGACATCACTAGTAGGCCCCAACCACACTAGTAGCCCAAATGCAGTTTCCTATTTTTTAAAAAAGCCCGAAAACCTGAATTGAGGACAATTTGAATTAGGGACTGCAGACAGACTTAGTAGGCTGTCCCCCGTGGACCATGCATCCACCACATTAACCCATTGCGCCGTAATGGACACGTAACCTTCCGTGGCCATGCCTACAGGTCCATGCGTCTGTTGTCAGGTGCACCTTTGTACTCACAGATTGCCAGAGTGCATGGACAATGCGGTCTTTTACATGTTGGTGGAGGGTTGGGATGGCTTTTCTCGCAAAAGAAGTGTCAACTGGGTAACTCGTAGCGTGGTACAGAGTAGTCCATCATGGCTTTATTAATATTAAATAAAATAAAAAAATAGGCTCTATGCACTTTAAAATAGGTTCCAGGGGTACACGGGCAGCATTGGTGTGGTCAGCGGAGGACGATTGCAAGGAGGGACCGCAGACAGACTTACTAGGCCTAAAATAAATAAAAATAGGTTCAAGGCACTTAGAGTTATCTCGCAGGGGTACACAGGCAGCATTGGTGTGGTCAGTGGAGGACGATTGCAAGGAGGGACCGCAGACAGACTTACTAGGCCTAAAATAAATAAAAATAGGCTCAAGACACTTAGAGTTATCTCGCAGGGGTACACAGGCAGCATTGGTGTGGTCAGCGGAGGACGATTGGAAGGAGTGTCTGACACAGTTAGTACTCCCAAAAAATAAATAAATGTTAATGTCTCGCAAAACAACAAAACAAAAAACAAAAGTGTGGCATACTTAGGTACAGGGGTGGGCTCCTCTGCTGAGTTTCAGACATAGTAATTTGGCACTAAGTATTTACTGGTGTCATATAGGACACTGACCCTGACTATTTTAACTAGCATCATACATGTCAACAAATTGGTATTGTCAGTGCCAGGCAGTGAAGGATGTCAGCGCATAGACTAAACATTGTTGGAGCTGTGAGAGATAATTTTGCACGTGGTAGAGCACAGTTTGAGCTGGGGGGGAACTCTCTTGTGGCCGGCGGTACAGGCCCAGGGCCCCTCATGTTACAACGGTGTGTCTGACGTTGGTTGCGCGCCACCACCGCCAGAGACACTTTATTGTACTATGAGGGACCCAGTGGCAGTGTCGTCGACCAAAAGCGGGCACACCCACCTCTTCAGACAAACGGCACTCTAACGGGTGCTTGCGCCAAGTGGCGAGACCACGGCCCCGTGGGGGGAGTTTTCCCATTTAGGGAGGTGTAAACATGTCGTATGCAGGACAAATAGCTGCTGCAAATTAAGAGATTGGAACACTCAGTAAGACCAGTCCACAAGCAAGACCTTTTTATAGGAAAGCTAGGTGTCAGCCGGGAAAGGTGGGGCAAAATAATTCGAAATCCAGGAGTGGTTCATTTTAATGAAGGTTAGATCATCAACATTTTGGGTAGCCAGACAAGTTCTTTTTTCGGTTAATATTGAGCCAGCAGCACTGAATACTCTTTCAGATAGCACACTAGCTGCTGGCCAAGCAAGCTCCTGCAATGCATATTCTGCCAATTCAGGCCAGGTGTCTAATTTGGATGCCCAGTAATCAAATGGGAATGACGGTTGAGGGAGAACATCGATACAGGATGAAAAATAGTTAGTAACCATACTGGACAAATGTTGTCTCCTGTCACTTTGAATAGATGCTGCAGTACCTGTCCTGTCTGCGGTCATTGCGAAATCACTCCACAACCTGGTCAGAAAACCCCTCTGTCCAACGCCACTTCTGATTTGTGCACCTCTAACACCTCTGCCCTGTTGCCACCTGCAGCTCGTGTGAGAATAATCACCGGCGCTGTGTGCTGGGAATGCCTGAATCAAACGTTCTACAAGAGTTGCTTGTTTGGTTGCTAATATTTGTTCGAGGTTCTCATGTGGCATGATATTTTGCAATTTGCCTTTATAGCGAGAATCAAGGAGGCAGGCCAACCAGTAATCGTCATTGGTCATCATTTTAATAATGCGTGGGTCCCTTGAGGATACGTAAGGCATAATCCGCCATGTGGGCCAAAGTTCCAGTTGTCAAATCTGCGGTTGTGCTGGTTTGAGGGGCAGTTACAGGCAAATCTACGTCACTTGTCTCCCTCAAAAAACCTGAACCCGGCCTTGCCATGCCACCAATTTCAATTGGCCCCGGAGAAGCTTCCTCATTTAAAAAATAGTCATCCCCATCATCCTCCTCGTCCTCCTCCTCTTCGCCCGCTACCTCGTCCTGTAGACTGCCCTGACCAGACAATGGCTGACTGTCATCAAGGCTTTCCTCTTCCTCGGCTGCAGACGCCTGCTCCTTTATGTGCGTCAAACTTTGCAGCAGCAGACGCATTAGGGGGATGCTAATGCTTATTATGGCGTTGTCTGCACTAACCAGCCGTGTGCATTCCTCAAAACACTGAAGGACTTGACACAGGTCTTGTACCTTCGACCACTGCACACCTGACAACTCAATGTCTGCCATCCAACTGCCTGCCCGTGTATGTGTATCCTCCCACAAATACATAACAGCACGCCTCTGTTCGCACAGTCTCTGAAGCATGTGCAGTGTTGAGTTCCACCTTGTTGCAACATCGATGATTAAGCGATGCTGGGGAAGGTTTAAAGACCGCTGATAGTTCTGCATACGGCTGGAGTGTACGGGCGAACGGCGGATATGCGAGCAAAGTCTGCGCACTTTGAGGATAACTTTTCAGGAAGCACTGCACCACCAGGTTTAAGGTGTGAGCCAGGCAAGGAATGTGTTTCAGTTGGGAAAGGGCTATGGCAGCCATGAAATTCCTTCCGTTGTCACTCACTACCTTGCCTGCCTCAAGATGTACAGTGCCCAGCCATGACTGAGTTTCTTTCTGCAAGAACTCGGTCAGAACTTCCGCGGTGTGTCTGTTGTCGCCCAAACACTTCATTGCCAATACAGCCTGCTGACGCTTGCCACTAGCTGTCCCATAATGGGACACCTGGTGTGCAACAGTGGCAGCTGCGGATGGAGTGGTTGTGCGACTGCGGTCTGTGGACGAGCTCTCGCTTCTGCAGGAGGACGAGGAGGAGGAGGAGGGGGGCGAACGCCTACAGCCAACTGTTTCCTAGACCGTGGACTAGGCAGAACTGTCCCAATATTGCTGTCCCCTGTGGACCCTGCATCCACCACATTCACCCAGTGTGCCGTGATGGACACGTAACATCCCTGGCCATGCCTACTGGTCCATGCATCTGTTGTCAGGTGCACCTTTGTAGTCACAGATTGCCTGAGTGCATAGACGATGCGCTCTTTAACATGGTGGTGGAGGGCTGGGATGGCTTTTCTCGAAAAGAAGTGTCGACTGGGTAGCTCGTAGCGTGGTACAGCGTAGTCCATCAGCGCTTTGAAAGCTTCGCTTTCAACTAACCGGTAGGGCATCATCTCTAATGAGATTAGTCTAGCAATGTGGGCGTTCAAACCCTGTGTACGCGGATGCGAGGATGAGTACTTCCTTTTCCTAACAAGAGTCTCATGTAGGGTGAGCTGTACTGGAGAGCTGGAGATCGTGGAACTAGCGGTGGTGCCGGTGGACATGGCAGACTGAGAGAGGGTTGGAGATGGTATTCTTGCTGGTGCCCTACATGCAGTGTTTCCTACTACGAACCTGGTGATTCCCTGACTGCTTTGGCCTGGCGACGAAAGCTGCACAGATACTGCAGGTGGTGCGGGAAATGGTGGGCTTACAGTGAGGGAAGGGATGTAGCGTTGCTGACTAGCTTCATTGGCCGAGGGTGCTGAAACCTTTAGGGACTTTGGTAGTTAGTCCAGGCTTGCAAATGCATGGTGGTTAAATGTCTATGCATGCAACTTGTATTTAGACTTTTAAGATTCTGACCTCTGCTTAAGGTAGTTGAACATTTTTGACAGATGACTTTGCGCTGATCATTTGGATGTTGTTTAAAAAAATGCCAGACTGCACTCTTTCTACTATCGGATACCTTTTCAGGCATTGCAGACTGAGCTTCTTTAACCGGATGGCCACGCTGTCCTCCAACTGGTTTTGGTTTTGCCACGCGTTTTTGGCCAGATACGGGCCCGGCATATGGAACCTGTTGTGATGTTGATGCCTGCTGCGGCTCCTCCTCCTCCGCTTCAGAACTACTGCCGCCTGCACCCTGTTCCCCCAATGGTTACCAATCGGGGACAACAACTGGGTCATCTATGACCTCCTCTTCTATCTCGTGTGCAACTTTGTCTGCGTCACCGTGTAAGCCGGTGGTATAGTGGTCGTGACGGGGCACCATAGTCTCAGCTGGGTTTGATTCTGGCTCAGTACACTGCGAGGGCAATGTTCTGGTCTGAGTAAAAGGAACAGCATAGTAATCTGGCTGTGGCTGTGCATCTGTGCACTCCATGTCAGATTCAACTTCTAATGGGCATGGCCTGTTAACTGTTTCACTGTCTAGCCCAGGAATGGTATGTGTAAAGAGCTCCATGGAGTAACCCGTTGTGTCGCCTGACGCATCCTTCTCTCTTGTTCTGGGTGAAGAAGACAAGGAAGTGACTTGTCCCTGACCGTGAACATCCACTAACGACGCGCTGCTTTTACATTTAGCACTTTCAGAAGAGGAGGCAAAAGAGCTAGAGGCTGAGTCAGCAAGGAAAGCCAAAACTTGTTCTTGCTGCTCCGGCTTTAAAAGCGGTTTTCCTACTCCCAGAAAAGGGAGCGTTCGAGGCCTTGTGTAGACAAATGACGAACCTGGCTCAACAACTCGAGACTTAGGTGCTGTACTGCTTTTACCACGACCACCTGATGCTCCACCACCACTACCATCATTACCAGCTGACAATGACCGCCCACGGCCACGACCTCTTCCACCAGACTTCCTCATTGTTTGCAAAACGTAACCAAAGTAACGGTATTTGTTACTGTAAAACAACTTATAAGGTGAACTCAAACTTCTGTAGGATTTATATATACCTTTATAGGGGGCTGACACTGAAAGGAAAATCAGGCCCAATGTTACACACTAGGTTTTCTGTGCCCCAATAATTTGAGACAGATGGCACACACAGGACCGGCACTCAAGCTGAAATGCCAATCTTAATCTCCCACTATTTCTTTGTTTTCAGGGAGAATTTAAAAAAAAAAAAAATTCCCAGTATGACACACTAGGTTTTCTGTGCCCCAATAATTTGAGACAGATGGCACACACAGGACCGGCACTCAAGCAGAAATGCCAATCTTAATCTCCCACTATTTTTTTTGTTTTCAGGGAGAATTTAAAAAAAAAAAATCCCAGTATGACACACTAGGTTTTCTGTGCCCCAATAATTTGAGACAGATGGCACACACAGGACCGGCACTCAAGCAGAAATGCCAATCTTAATCTCCCACTATTTTTTTGGTTTTCAGGGAGAATTTAAAAAAAAAAAATCCCAGTATGACACACTAGGTTTTCTGTGCCCCAATAATTTGAGACAGATGGCACACACAGGACCGGCACTCAAGCAGAAATGCCAATCTTAATCTCCCACTATTTTTTTGGTTTTCAGGGAGAATTTAAAAAAAAAAAATCCCAGTATGACACACTAGGTTTTCTGTGCCCCAATAATTTGAGACAGATGGCACACACAGGACCGGCACTCAAGCAGAAATGCCAATCTTAATCTCCCACTATTTTTTTTGTTTTCAGGGAGAATTAAAAAAAAAAAAAAAAAAAAAAAATCCCAGTATGACACACTAGGTTTTCTGTGCCCCAATAATTTGAGACAGATGGCACACACAGGACCGGCCCTCAAGCAGAAATGCCAATCTTAATCTCCCACTATTATTTTTGTTTTCAGGGAGAATTTAAAAAAAAAATTAAAAATTCCCAGTATGACACACTAGGTTTTCTGTGCCCCAATAATTTGAGACAGATGGCACACAGGACCGGCACTCAAGCAGAAATGCCAATCTTAGGCCACGTTCACACTTTGCGGCGTCCCTCTGCGTGTTCTCCCGCAGCGGAATTGATAAATCTGCAGGGCAAAACCGCTGCGGTTATCCCTGCAGATTTATCGCGGTTTGTTCCACGGTTTCCGCTGCGGGATTACTCCTATACTATTGATGCTGCATATGCAGCAATATGCAGCATCAATAGTAATGTTAAAAATAATAAAAATTGGTTATACTCACCCTCTGATGTCCAGATCTCCTCGGCGCTGCACCCGGCGCTCCGGTTCCAAAGATGCTGTGCCGAGAAGGACCTTCGTGACGTCACGGTCATGTGACCGCGGCGTCATCACGGTCATGTGACCGCGACATCACCGCAGGTCCTGTTCGCACAGCAACTCTGACCGGCCGGCCGCGTTCAGCGCTGAGAGGTGAGTATAGCATCATTTTTTATTTTAATTCTTTTTTTTTTACACTATTTATGCTTCCCAGGGCCTGGAGGAGAGTCTCCTCTCCTCCACCCCGGGTAGCAACCGCACATTAGCCGCTTACTTCCCGCAACGTGGGCACAGCCCCATGCGGGAAGTAAGCGGTTCAATGCATTCCTATGGGTGCAGAATCGCAGTGATTCTGCACAAAGAAGTGACATGCTGCGGGTTTTAAACCGCTGCGTTTCTGCACGGTTTTTCCTGCAGCATGTGCACTGCGGTTTGCGGTTTCCATAGGGTTTACATGTTAATGTAAACGCTATGGAAACTGCTGCGGACCCGCAGCATCAAAATCGCCGCGGATCCGCGGGAAAAACCGCAAAGTGTGAACGTGGCCTTAATCTCCAACTATTTTTTTTTTTTCAGGGTGAATTAAAAAAAAAAAAAAAAAAATCCCAGTATGACACACTAGGTTTTCTGTGCCCCAATAATTTGAGACAGATGGCACACACAGGATCGGCACTCAAGCAGAAATGCCAATCTTAATCTCCCACTATTTTTTTTGTTTTCAGGGAGAATTTAAAAGAAAAAAAAAAAGGGACTGTCCTACAATTACTATCTCCCTGCAGTAATCTCAGCAAGGTATGGCAGGCAGCAATAACAAGCAGTGGACAGCTGCACAAAAAAAACAAAAGTGTGGACAAAAAAACAAGATAGCTGTGCAGAAAGGAAAGAACAACAGGATTTGTGCTTTGAAAAAAGCAGTTGGTTTGCACAGCGGCGTACACACACAGCAACGCAGTGTCCCTGCAAACAAAAGGTGGTGTTGGACAGTGGAAATCGCTACAGCACAAGCGGTTTGGGGGTGAATGTACCCTGCCTAACACTATCCCTGCTTCTGACGAAGCGGCACCTCTCCCTACGCTCAGATCAGCAGCAGTAAGATGGCGGTTGGCGGGAACGCCCCTTTATAGCCCCTGTGATGCCGCAGAAAGCAAGCCAATCACTGCAATGCCCTTCTCTAACGGTATGTGTCCACGTTCAGGATTGCATCAGGATTTGGTCAGGATTTTTCATCAGTATTTGTAAGCCAAAACCAGGAGTGGGTGATAAATGCAGAAGTGGTGCATATGTTTCTGTTATACTTTTCCTCTATTTGTTCCACTCCTGGTTTTGGCTTACAAATACTGATGAAAAATCCTGACCAAATCCTGATGCAATCCTGAACGTGGACACATACCCTAAGGGTACGTCTCCACGGTCCGTTTCGCCGGCGGGATCGCCGCAGCGGCGAAGCCGCTCGGCGCTAAGCCCCGCCCCCTTAATGGGATGCGATGGTGCCGGATGTGTACAGTACACATCCGGGATCATCGCACCCCTCGCCATAGGGCCCTGTGATATGCCTTGCGGGGACGCTGCGTCCCTGTGATATGCCTTGCGGGGACGCTGCGTCCCCGCAAGGTGTACGGACATGCTGCGTTCTGAAAAGACGCGCAGCATGTCCGGAGTCGCAGGGCCTCCGAGTGCGGGTTTCCACGCATAGTGGAGACGGGATTTCATAAAATCCCCTCCACTATGCTGGAACATCTGGACGCTGCTTGTTTGACGCTGCAGCGTCAAACAAGCAGCGTTTACGTACCGTGGAAACATACCCTAAGGGTATGTGTCCACGTTCAGGATTGCTTCAGGCTTTGGTCAGGATTTTATGCAGGTAAAATCCTGACCAAAACTGCACCGGAGGTCACTGGCAGGTCACCTGCGGTGTGCCTGCGTGTTTTGCTCATTGTAGCAACATGCTGCGTTTGGAAAAAATGCACCGCATGTGCGTTTTCGCGGCAAAAACGCATGCGTTTTTTAACGCATAGTGGAGTCGGGCTTTCATTAAATCCCCTCCACTATGCTGTAACATCTGGACGCTGCGTTTTTGACGCTGCGGCTCAGTGCTGCGTCAAAAACGCAGCGTTTCCTGAACGTGGACACATACCCTAAGATGGTGGGGACTGAGATCTATGTCATCACGCTGCCCACACTCTGCGTCTACCTTCATTGGCTGAGAAATGGCGCTTTTAGCGTCATTGAAACGCGACTTTGGTGCGAAAGTCGCGTACCGCGTGGCCGACCCCACACAGGGATCGGGTCGGGTTTCATGAAACCCGACTTTTCAAAAAGTCGGCGACTTATGAAAATGACCGATCCGTTTTGCTCAACCCTAGTTGGGATATATTGCGGGGGGGGGGGGGTGTAATCTTTTAAAAATCCCTGTATTGTTGTGAAATGTCATTGTGATTTTATACTTAATAAAAATCTATTTGAGTTAAAAAAAAAGTCACAACACTATATTAGTGCAATATTGGCACATTTTATATAGAGATTGCTATAGTGAGTGTGTCAGTTCTTATTGTGATACCCAGCTGATGTTCATGCTTTTTTTTACAAGGTATGCTTTTAAAGCAGCCATTTTTAACAGATTATTTGTATATCAGCTGGCTATTTTGATGGCCCACATGCTTATAGTGTAACTATTGGTAATTGACTATTTGTGATTATATGAATTTGATATATTTGGCTACTTTTCATGTATTGTACTTCACGCAGTGACCCCTTTTTCACTTCAATTGTCCATTTTTTGGCATTTATTTTTGATTCTATTATCTTTATCCATATATCTTCAGGGCTTGTTATTGTGGCCTGGGAATATATTGGCAATACCATTTTTGTGGACAATTGTTTGGCCAATTAATGATTAGTGGAAAGTGATGTCACTATATATGAGACCCCTTTGAGATGTATTGAATATTTGACTTGCCTTTTATTCCAGCACCTTCCTTTGTAATTGTGTGTCTCTTTGACAGAAAATAAATTTCTTCTTATTAAATAAAATATTTATGTTTTATCTTTTATTCATATACTTTGTTTTTTTTAACCAATGGTTATACCCTAGTGGTAATTTTTGTGTGAAGTGCACATATAACATTTACAGAAAGCTGACAATCGTGACTATCAAGACCAAAAAAGCACCAGCTCACCATTAAATTAGATCTGTCACCAGCACATGGCATACATTATTAAATAGACCCAACAAGACTGGTTTACAAACTTAGAAAATCCATGTCAGAATGACTGTATGATCCAAATATTAAGATGAGCATTTTATAAGTCCAAATATACAATGGAATAGCTCATGAGACTAAGTATATTCAATGTCCACCCATCAACCCAGCCTGAATGATACAGATTGGTAAAGGGAATCTGTCAGCAGGTTTCTACTATGTATGCTGAAAACAGCAGTAGATAGAGGCTGAAACACAGATTTCAACGATGTGCCACTTTTTTGGCTGTGTGCAGTTGTTTACTCATAGTACAATGAACATTTATCACTTGAAGATTCTCACCGCCTGGACTAGGTCTCGGGCACTTGCTAGACTGACCACACCCTCTCCTCTGATAAGCAGCTCACTGTCAATAGACAATGTACACAGACAGCTGTGATGTGAGCAAGGTTAGGTTTTGAGCTCGGGTTCATGTTATATCTAAAAGCTGTGATTGTATCACAACTGCTGCACTCAGTAAACTAAGTGATACATACTACTAAGGTCTCTTTTCCTATATTATGCTGCTCTCATATAAGAATTAACCAGAAGCACAACAAACCACAGCATGATACAACCAAATGTATATTAAGATGTCACTAGAACCACATAAGTAGATCATAAGCTGAACCCAAAAAAAGGGGGACAATATGAAGAAACTGGTCGCTAATAAACATAGGACGAAGCATGAGCCACAAGGGCCCGAAAAAACGACCTCAAAGTCCATATAAAGTATTACATATCAAAAAATCTTTATTAATCATTAAAACTATATTTTAGGACAATACAGAACAGGTAAGGTGGAATACCACATGGTGTACACAAACACCTCACCGACGTGTGATCCACCACAGGCGCACGGAGCCAAGGAAAGAAAACACCTGCATATATATAAAAACAGCCTACCGTAACGGTGCTGAAGCTTACCACAACCAAATACCAAAATAGCATATAATCTGTATAAGTAGCAATGCCGATCTTTTAACTGAGGCAAAGGTGCATAATGCCTAAATATAACACTGGTCAACAGCATTTTTGGTGCCAAAGATATTTCATCGAATTTAGGGTATTTTTGGGGTGCTGATTCTGAATATGTCATCAGTTTTGCCAGATTGGCTCAAGTTTTTGAGATTTTTGGTATCTTATTTATAACACTTGTTGGTAAATGCGACGCATCATCTCATTAATTTCTTTGGATTAGTACTTGAACTGAGCAGTTCTCAATATAGTTTTGTGTTAATTAGTGTTCTAAAAGTTTGTTCATAGCTTGATTTTTGCACTAACTTTATGTTGTTGTCTGTTTTCCAGTGAAAAGCATGAACTCATCAAGAAGAAGTTGTCTTAACGATCCAGACTCATTCTGTTACATTTGTGGTGAATACACACTGCCAAAACATAGAAGAAACATAACAGGCTTCGTAAAAAAAAGTGTATTTTGCCTATTTTGGGGTTATGCTTGGGGACCAAGACAAGTTTTGGGCACCACACATAGTGTGCAAAGCATGTATCGAATTATTACGAAAATGGAGCAAAGGACAAAGAAAAAGCTTCAAATTTGGTGTTCCAATGGTGTGGAGAGAGCCAAAAAATCATCATGATGACTGTTATTTATGGTAAACACAGGTACAGGCACATCTTCACAATGAGGGACAGGCCTTCTTGCAGATTCCATGTTACTCCCATTTTCGTTTCTTATGCTTATTGAATCCTTGCACTTGCACTGCACAGAAATAACAGTCATCATGATGATTTTTTGGCTCTCTCCACACCATTGGAACACCAAATTTGAAGCTTTTTCTTTGTCCTTTGCTCCATTTTCGTAATAATTCGATACATGCTTTGCACACTATGTGTGGTGCCCAAAACTTGTCTTGGTCCCCAAGCATAACCCCAAAATAGGCAAAATACACTTTTTTTACGAAGTCTGTTATGTTTCTTCTATGTTTTGGCAGTGTGTATTCACCACAAATGTAACAGAATGAGTCTGGATCGTTAAGACAACTTCTTCTTGATGAGTTCATGCTTTTCACTGGAAAACAGACAACAACATAAAGTTAGTGCAAAAATCAAGCTATGAACAAACTTTTAGAACACTAATTAACACAAAACTATATTGAGAACTGCTCAGTTCAAGTACTAATCCAAAGAAATTAATGAGATGATGCGTCGCATTTACCAACAAGTGCTATAAATAAGATACCAAAAATGTCAAAAACTTGAGCCAATCTGGCAAAACTGATAGCATATTCAGAATCAGCACCCCAAAAATACCCCAAATTCATTAAAATATTTTGGACACCAGAAAAAATTTTTTTTTTTGTTGACCTGTGTAATTAACCGTAGCCCTGCATGTAATATGGCAATAAAGCTACATAACCTGTACACCTATGGACATTTAGAATGGACCTTACCTCTTAGTAGAGAGCAATGTGTTAACTTCCCACGGGTCCGTGCGCCCACCCCGACGCTCTCTACTAAGAGGTAAGGTCCATGCTAAATGTCTATAGGTGTACAGGTTATGTAGCTTTATTGCCATATTACATGCAGGGCTACGGTTAATTATATTTAGGCATTATGCACCTTTGCTTCTGTTAAAAGATCGGCATTGCTACTTATACAGATTATATGCTATTTTGGTCTTTGGTTGTGGTAAGCTTCAGCATCGTTACGGTAGGCTGTTTTTATATATATGCAGGTGTTTTCTTTCCTTGGCTACGTGCGCCTGTGGTGGATCACACGTCGGTGAGGTGTTTGTGTACACCATGTGGTATTCCACCTTACCTGTTCTGTATTGTCCTAAAATATAGTTTTAATGATTAAGGCTGGTTTCACACTTGCGTTTTGATCTGCAGCATTTTAGCGCTAAAAAACGCATGCGGTTTTTTTTCTATACTTAACATTAAAAACGCATGCGTTTTTAGCATGCGTTTTGACGCGTTTTCGGCAACGCATGTGTTTTTTGACGCGTGCGTTTAGTTGCAGAAATGCAACCTGTAGTAATTTCTAGCAGCATTTTTTTGCCGCAAAAAAACGCATGCGTGTATTCGCGGCAAAAAAATGTATTGCTGTCTATGTAAACGCATGCATTTTTAAGCACATGCGTTTGCTTGCGTTAAAAACGCATGCGTTTTTATAGAAAAACACAAGAAAACACACAAAAAAAACAAGAAAACCCTAACCCTAACCCTTGGGTTACTAGGGATCCTAACCCTAACCCTAACCCTAATCCTAAGGTTAGGAGCCCTAGTAACCCTAGGGATCCTAACCCTAACCCTAGGGATCCTAGCCCTAACCCTTAGGGTTATGGTTAGATTCCTAACCCTTAGGGTTAGGGTTAGGATCCCTAGGGTAACGGTTAGGGTTAGAATCCCTAGTAACCCTAGGAATCCTAACCCTAACCCTAGGGATCCTAACCCTAACCCTTAGGGTTAGGGTTAGGATCCTAACCTTTAGGGTTAGGATCCTAAGGGTTAGGGATAGGATCCCTAGGGTTATGGTTAGGGTTAGGATCCCAAGGGTTATGGTTAGGGTTAGGATCCCAAGGGTTATGGTTAGGGTTAGGGTTAGGGTTAGGATCACAAGGGTTATGGTTAGGGTTAGGGTTAGGGGTAGAGTTAGGGGTAGGGTTAGGGTTTGGATCCCTAGGGTTAGGGTTAGGGGTAGGGTTAGGGTTTGGATCCCTTTATCACCTTGATGGTGGGGGGTGGCATATCAGTGACCTGGTGACCAGGACATTCTTCTAATAAAAAGCTACCCCTAACCCTAACCCTAGGGATCCTAACGCTAACCCTAACCCTAGCTAATTCTATTAATAGTGGGTTTTCTAGTTGATTTTGATGATTGGCAGCTGTCACACACTTCTCAGCATGCGTTTCAAAAACGCAAACACAGGAAAAAACGCATGTAAACGCGTCAAAACGCTGCTTTTTTTTCTGCATGCAAAAACGCATGCGTCTAAAAAACGCAGCATTTGCATGCGTTTACATGCGTTTTTTCACCACCTGCGTTTTTTTTCAAAACGCTGCAGATCAAAACGCAAGTGTGAAACCAGCCTGATAAAGATTTTTTGATATGTAATACTTTATATGGACTTTGAGGTCGTTTTTTCGGGCCCTTGTGGCTCATGCTTTGTCCTATGCTCTTATATAAGGTATATATCACACAGAGAAAATAGGAGTCATTAGGTATAAAAATAGTAAATTTATTTGTACTTCAAAAAAATCAACATACTAAATCCATTACATCAAAAAACAAGTATCTGCAGGAAATTGAAACAGAAAAGAAGGAACCCTGCTGATTACCCCTGCCCACTCTGTGCAAACATCGCATTAGATAAGGTGCAAGTGCAGTAATATATTGCACATAGAAGGTAAGCAAAAAAAAAAAATAAGCCAGCCAGGATTCTAAGATCACTCTATCAGTATATCGGCCAGAGAGTAACAAAATGCTTACCAAAGGCAGGGAGGTTCCAAACCCGGTCGTGGATGCCCCAAAAAACTCTGACACACGTTTTGCGTGTCTATAACACCGCTTTCTCATATAAGGTAGCAAAAACCTGGTGACAACTTGCCTTTAAAGCATTATAGAGGCACAATAATTGAAGAATCTTCATAATTTATTTGATAAAATTCAGCTCTGTTCCTGAGTGGTCACATATGGCCATGTGACCTCCTGCTCCCTACTACCTGCTGCAGTCCATTCAAAGCTCAGAGTACAGTTTTTATGTCTCTGTTTTGAACTGAATGTAGCCTGTCAGTCAAGCACAGTGCTGCATGCAGAATGCAGCACTTAGCCTATAGTTTTCAGAGCAGTGAGCTTTGAAAGGTTATCTCATGAATCTAATGGTCATAGTTATGATTCTTTAGCGCCTGGTGATGCATATTTAAAGGTAGACCTTCTTGTCCAAGGGCACAGTTCATTGTCCCTATCAATTTTTAGGACAGTGACTGTTATGAGCTGGTGGTTTAGGAGCAACATTGGACAAGCTCTGGAGGAGGTGGTACCTGTACTGACCGCAGTTCCTGAGCTTAACACAACACTAGAAGTAGCCGTGGGATGTTCCTGTCACTCCCTAGACACCCAAAGGATAGGACAGCCCCCCACAAATATTGACTGTGAGTGGAGAGGGAAATGACATACGCAGAATGAAACCAGGATGTAGCAAAGGAGGCCAGTCTAACTAGATAAATAGAACAGGAAAGAATACTGTGCGGTCAGTATTAAAAACTAGAAAAATCCACCACAGAGTTTACAAAAATCTCCACACCTGACTAAAGGTGTGGAGGGTAAATCTGCTTCCCAGAGCTACCAGCTTAACTGAACAAATCCATACTGACAAGCTGGACTAGAAAAAACATAGAAAGTGCAGAAAGATTAAGTCCACAACAAGTGGACTGCAAAAGAACAAAGCAAGGACTTATCTTTGCTGAACTGGTCAGAATATCAGGGAAATCCAAGCAGAGATGTGAATCCAACCAGGAACCATTGAGTACTGGCAAAGGCTGAAGGATAGAACCAGGCTAAATAGTCGAGCCAGAAAGACAATCAGTGGAAGCAGCTGCTGACTACTAAATCCAAGGAGCAGCAGTACCACTTAAAACCACCGGAGGGAGCCCAAGAGCAGAACTCGCAAAAATGCCACTTACAACCACCGGAGGGAGCCCAAGAGCGGAATTCACAACAGTACCCCCCCCTTGAGGAGGGGTCACCGAACCCTCACCAGAGCCCCCAGGCCGATCAGGACGAGCCAAGTGAAAAGCACGAACCAAATCGGCGGCATGGACATCGGAGGCAACAACCCAAGAATTATCCTCCTGGCCATAACCCTTCCACTTGACAAGATACTGAAGCCTCCGCCTCGAAAAACAAGAATCCAAAATTTTCTCCACCACATATTCCAACTCCCCATCAACCAACACCGGGGCAGGAGGATCAACAGATGGAACAACGGGCACCACATATCTCCACAACAAAGATCTATGGAAAACATTATGGATGGCAAAAGAGGCTGGAAGGGCCAAACGAAAAGATACCGGATTGATAATCTCATAAATCTTATAAGGACCAATAAACCGAGGCTTGAACTTAGGGGAAGAAACCTTCATAGGAACATGACGAGAAGATAACCAGACTAAATCCCCCACCTGAAGCCCGACCAACACACCAACGGCGGTTAGCAAAACGTTGAGCCTTTTCCTGAGACAACGTCAAATTGTCTACCACATGAGTCCAAATCTGCTGTAACCTGTCCATTACAGAATCCACAACAGGACAATCAGACAGCTCAACTTGCCCCGAAGAAAAACGAGGATGAAAACCAAAATTACAAAAGAAAGGCGAAACCAAAGTAGCCAAACTGGCCCGATTATTAAGGGCAAACTCGGCCAACGGCAAGAAAGCCACCCAATCATCCTGATCAGCAGACACAAAGCATCTCAAATAGGCTTCCAAGGTCTGATTAGTTCGCTCAGTTTGGCCATTTGTCTGAGGATGAAATGCCGAAGAAAAAGACAAATCAATGCCCATCCTAGCACAAAAGGCCCGCCAAAACCTAGAAACAAACTGGGAACCTCTGTCAGACACAATATTCCCCAGAATGCCATGCAAACGAACCACATGCTGAAAAAACAATGGAACCAAGTCAGAGGAGGAAGGCAATTTAGGCAAAGGCACCAAATGGACCATTTTAGAGAACCGGTCAAAAACCACCCAGATAACAGACATCTTCTGGGAAACAGGAAGATCCGAAATAAAATCCATGGAAATATGCGTCCAGGGCCTCTCAGGGACCGGCAAAGGCAAAAGCAACCCAGTAGCGCGGGAACAGCAAGGCTTGGCCCGGGCACAAGTCCCACAGGACTGCACAAAAGAACGCACATCCCGCGACAAGGAAGGCCACCAAAAGGACCTAGCAACCAAATCTCTGGTACCAAAAATCCCAGGATGACCAGCCAACACCGAACAATGAACCTCAGAAATTACCTTACTTGTCCATCTATCAGGAACAAACAGCTTCCCCACAGGACAGCGGTCAGGTTTATCAGCCTGAAATTTCTGAAGCACCCGCCGTAAATCAGGGGAGATGGCAGAAAGAATCACCCCTTCCTTAAGAATGCCAACCGGCTCAAGGACTCCAGGAGAATCAGGCAAAAAACTCCTAGAGAGGGCATCAGCCTTAACATTCTTAGATCCCGGAAGATACGAGACCACAAAATCAAAACTGGAGAAAAACAGGGACCATCGAGCCTGTCTAGGGTTCAGCCGCTTGGCCGACTCGAGGTAAAACAGATTCTTATGATCGGTCAAGACCACAACGCGGTGCTTGGCTCCCTCAAGCCAATGTCGCCACTCCTCAAATGCCCACTTCATGGCCAACAACTCCTGATTGCCGACATCATAATTGCGGCTGACGCAACACAGGGGCAGAAGTAAATCGGCATTTAAGCTCCTGAAAGGCCTCAACAGCCGCAGAGGACCAATTCGTCACATCAGCGCTTTTCTTCGTCAAATCGGTCAGGGGCTTAACCACACTGGAAAAGTTGGCAATGAAACGGCGATAAAAATTAGCAAAGCCCAAAACTTTCTGAAGACTCTTCACAGATGTGGGTTGAATCCAGTCATGAATGGCTTGGACCTTAACAGGATCCATTTCTATAGACAAGGGAGAAAAAATAAAACCCAAAAAAGAGACCTTCTGAACTCCAAATAGGCACTTAGACCCCTTCACAAATAAAGCATTATCACGAAGGATCTGGAATACCATCCTGACCTGCTTCACATGAGACTTCCAATCATCGGAAAAAATCAAAATATCATCCAAATACACAATCATGAATTTATCAAGATAATTGCGGAAAATATCATGCATGAAGGACTGAAATACAGAAGGAGCATTAGAGAGCCCGAAAGGCATCACAAGGTATTCAAAATGGCCTTCGGGCGTATTAAATGCAGTTTTCCATTCGTCACCCTGTTTAATACAAACAAGATTATATGCCCCTCGAAGGTCAATCTTAGTAAACCAACTAGCCCCCTTGATCCGAGCAAACAAATCAGAAAGCAAAGGTAAAGGGTATTGGAATTTGACCGTGATCTTATTAAGAAGGCGATAATCAATACAGGGTCTCAAGGAGCCATCCTTCTTGGCAACAAAAAAGAATCCCGCTCCCAATGGTGACGAAGACGGCCAAATATGCCCTTCTCTAAAGACTCCTTAACATAACTCCGCATAGCGGTATGCTCTGGCACAGACAGATTGAAAAGTCGGCCCTTAGGGAACTTACAGCCAGGAATCAAGTTAATAGCACAATCACAGTCCCTATGTGGAGGAAGGGAACTGGACTTGAGCTCATCAAATACATCCTGGAAATCCGACAAAAACTCAGGAACTTCAGAAGAGGGGGAAGAGGAAATTGACATCAAAGGAACGTCACTATGTACCCCTTGACAACCCCAACTAGTCACAGACATAGATTTCCAATCCAGCACAGGATTATGTCCCTGTAACCATGGAAAACCCAGTACAACAACATCATGCAAATTATGCAACACCAGAAAACGGCAATCTTCCTGATGTGCTGGAGCCATGCACATGGTCAGCTGAGTCCAATACTGAGGTTTATCCTTGGCCAACAGCGTAGCATCAATGCCCCTCAAAGGAATAGGGCTCTGCAAAGGCTGCAAGGAAAAACCACAGCGCCTGGCGAATTCCAAGTCCATCAAGTTCAGGGCAGCGCCTGAATCCACAAATGCCATGATAGAAAAGGACGATAATGAGCAAATCAAGGTCACAGATAAGAGAAATTTAGGCTGTACAGTACTGATGGTAACAGACCTAGCGACCCTCTTAGTACGCTTAGGGCAATCAGAAATAACATGAGCAGAATCGCCACATTAAAAACACAGCCTATTCTGGCGTCTGAATCCCTGCCGTTCTGCTCTAGTCAAAATCCTATCACATTGCATAGGCTCAGGACTCTGCTCAGAGGACACTGCCATATGGTGCACAACTTTACGCTCGCGCAGGCGCCGATCAATCTGAATGGCTAGAGACATAGATTCGCTCAAACCAGCAGGCGTGGGGAACCCCACCATAACATCTTTAAGGGCTTCAGAAAGACCCTTTCTGAAAATTGCTGCCAGAGCATCCTCATTCCATTTAGTGAGCATAGACCATTTTCTAAATTTCTGGCAGTATACTTCTGCCGATTCCTGACCCTGACACAGGGCCAACAAGGTCTTTTCTGCATGATCCAAAGAATTAGGTCCGTCATACAATAATCCGAGCGCTTGAAAAAATGCATCTACATTAAGCAATGCCAGATCCCCTGATTCAAGGGAGAATGCCCAGTCCTGAGGGTCACCACGCAGCAGAGAGATGACAATTTTAACCTGCTGAATGGAATCACCAGAGGAACGGGGTTTCAAGGCAAAAAACAATTTGCAGTTATTTTTAAAGTTCAAAAACTTGGATCTGTCCTCAAAAAACAAATCAGGGGTTGGAATTCTAGGCTCTAAAACCGGAGTCTGGAGAACATAATCTTGGATATTCTGTACTCTTGCAGCAAGTTGATCCACACGAGAAAATAAACCCTGAACATACATGCCAGCGCCAAAATCCTGAACCACCCAGAGATTAAGAGGAAAAAAAAGACAAAACAGACTGCAGAAAAAAAAATGGCTCAGAACTTCCTTTTCCTTCTTTTGAGATGCATTTAATTCATTTTTGTCCAGTTGTACTGTTATGAGCTGGTGGTTTAGGAGCAACATGGGACGTGCTCTGGAGGAGGTGGTACCTGTACTGACCGCAGTTCCTGAGCTTAACACAACACTAGAAGTAGCCGTGGGATGTTCCTGTCACTCCCTAGACACCTCGTCACAGCCGGAGGACTAACTACCCCTAAAGATAGAAACAGGAAAGCTATCTTGCCTCAGAGAAAATCCCCAAAGGATAGGACAGCCCCCCACAAATATTGACTGTGAGTGGAGAGGGAAATGACATACGCAGAATGAAACCAGGATGTAGCAAAGGAGGCCAGTCTAACTAGATAAATAGAACAGGAAAGAATACTGTGCGGTCAGTATTAAAAACTAGAAAAATCCACCACAGAGTTTACAAAAATCTCCACACCTGACTAAAGGTGTGGAGGGTAAATCTGCTTCCCAGAGCTACCAGCTTAACTGAATAAATCCATACTGACAAGCTGGACTAGAAAAAACATAGAAAGTGCAGAAAGATTAAGTCCACAACAAGTGGACTGCAAAAGAACAAAGCAAGGACTTATCTTTGCTGAACTGGTCAGAATATCAGGGAAATCCAAGCAGAGATGTGAATCCAACCAGGAACCATTGAGTACTGGCAAAGGCTGAAGGATAGAACCAGGCTAAATAGTCGAGCCAGAAAGACAATCAGTGGAAGCAGCTGCTGACTACTAAATCCAAGGAGCAGCAGTACCACTTAAAACCACCGGAGGGAGCCCAAGAGCAGAACTCACAAAAATGCCACTTACAACCACCGGAGGGAGCCCAAGAGCGGAATTCATAACAAGGGACACAATCAATTAGAGGTAAAATCAGAGTCCCAGATGCATGTGGGTCCTAGATATGGTGAACCATGGACCTCTGGAACCTTGAATTGTTCTGGCTATTGAGTGCAACTAAAACAATGCATCCTTTTCCAGCTTCTGACGTTTTCCTCACGGGTGCTTTTTTGACCTTTGCGATACACTGGCGTTAGGGTTCTCCTCCATCAGAGGTGGGGACTGCTCTTAGGGTGGGTGGAGAACTCACCGGCGTCTGTGCCCGTAAGGCCTCCAAGCGCTCGGCCCTATCATGGGCTGTGAACCAGGCCATCATGAAAGGCTCCAGCTCTTATACAACCTCCATCTTCTCCATCAGGCCTGGTCTCGCCTATCTTCTCCTAATGCACCACACTCTGCACTAGTAGCATCTCCCATTCCACCATCTTCCTCTCACCCAAGTCTGGGTGGTTAGTGGCGTCCACCAGAGCGGCACTGCATGCACTCTTGTGCAGAAAATTATTAGTTCTGTTAATCTCTGACACCGCAGTAGAGGTGTCGAGCACAAGTGGTCTAGTGGAACTCTTTCCCTGAGTCTTGGGATAGAGTTCTTTGACTCTTTGCTTGCGCTCTTTGTGCGGTACCGTGGCCCTGTGACGCAACAGGGTTCGCTTCCTTCATACCGGGTAAAGCAAACCCGTGTGTGTATCCACATTATACCGCCATATAGTCCATCATTACTCAGCAGCAGGTTCCATCTGTGCACGGTGGACCCCGGGCTGCGAACGCACCTTATACCATCCTTATAATTATTTGGTGCGTTCCACTAGCCCTAACAAGGACTTTGCTGTGATTTATCTTTTCATTTGACGTTATGCCAGAATGGCCATGTTTACTTTACTGAACCCTGCTGTGGTTTATGCTGTTCCATAATAAACCAGTAGGTGAGTTACCTAAGAAGTGTTCCTGTGTCTACTTCTGAAAGCAGCTGAGTGAGTCAACCCTTCACAACAGCTGTTGCAAGGCAACTGTGTACACAGGATAGCAGGTATACAACTTCACGCATGTTTCTTCATTAATACAGAGCATCTCAATAAACAGTCTTGCTATTTCCTCAGCCATACACAATCCTGCCTCTACTGGTCTCATTTCTTTTACCCAGCATAACACTAGAAATGAGCGAACCTTTCAAGGTTTGGTTCGATCCAGATTCGGCGAATGTTCCGATGTTTTCTGAACAGTTTGTTGAACGGTCCAAAGAACAAATTTGAACTACATTGAATTCAATGGGAGGCAAAACAAAATGCATAGACAACACCTTCAGAGGGGCCAAAAGCTGGCAAAACAACTCAAATTAGGGGAAGACACCAGGAAAAGTGGCATCAATTGACCCACAGAAGAAATTTAATAATGGCACAGCAGCAGTCAGACATCGTCCATGCATGAGGTATCAGGGTCTGAGCCAGCATTTAGAGCTTTGAGTTTAAGTTTCTATTAAGATGAGATAGGTGAGGGACATGTGTAAGCCTGCTTTTCTAGGAGCCCTGATACCTCATGCAACAGCTCAAACTGAATTATTGAACAGCCACACTCAGGTGCCACAAACATCAGTTTTGTAGACCTCCTCGCAGTAGGTACATGATTATTCCCACCCGCTGGAACACACTTGCCAAAGACCATGGTCGCAATGAAAAAAATAACCTACAGTTTTCTCTAAATGCCTTGAACTGATCTTTTTCCCCTGAAAATTTATCAGGAAGATCCACTGTCCATCAGAAAACATTGCTGTCAGTTACTGCTGGCAGCCAAGGGTTTTGGGTAGCATCCATCGTTCTAGTAAACTGACCCTGCAGCTGAGACTGTGACACTTCTAATCTCTGGTGTTTCCTGGCCAGATCCTGAACCACCTGAGTCAGATTTGTCAATTGTTTTCAAAGTGTGCAAATTGATTCTATACTGGCAAGAGGAGAGAAAAAAATGTATATGGCAAATTGTAATCTGTCTGGATCAGCATATACAGCTTTGAAATTTGGTTGAAATTAAGAGGTGGTTGAAGGACAGGTGCAGGGCTGCTGTGCTGGGAGCCCTGCCAAGTTCAGGCAACACACATGATGAAGTAGAACCAACTTGGAGTACAAACATTTCCCATAATTTTTGCCACACACCACTAAAAAGTATCATCAATTTCCCAAGAGTAGAAATAGTATAATTGTGCATTTTTTGAAAATGTCTGTTATTGTATGTCTACTCGACTCCCTTTCTTTGGCAACTGCACAGTGGTATTATTAATATTTATTGTTATAGCGCCGTTTATTCCATGGCAATATACATGTAAAAAGGGGTAAACATAATAAAAACAGGGACAATAATCTTAAACAGTGCAAGCTGTTTCCGACTGGTACTAGAGGAAAGAAGACCCTGCTTGTGATTGTGGGAAGAGGGGGTCAAGGGGGAATAGAGAAGGAGATCTTGTAAAGATTCTAGGTTGCGTTCAGGTACTGTAAGTACTGGGAGACTACGTCACAGATTTATGGAGGAGACAGGTCGTGGATGGCTTTGTATGCCAAAGTTAATGTTTTTGAAAATGAATAGAGAGCCAGTGCAGGGATTGACAGAGGGGAGAATCCAGAGAATAGCGGGGTGACAGGTGTATTACTCGGGGGAGTTTAGGATAGTTTGGATGGGTGTTAGAGTGTTAGAAGGGAGGCCACAGAGCAGGAGGTTGGAGTAGGTGAGGCGGGAAATGATGAGGGCATGCACTAGTGTTTTCGCAGATTCATGGTTGAGGAATGTGCGGATCTGGAAGTTCTATTTTAGTTGGAGTCGGCAGGAAGTGGAAAGGGCTTGGATCTCAGATTTGAAGGAGAGATGAGAGTGAAGCTCGATGAATTTGATTTTATCCATATTAAGTGTATCAACAGCTTTTGAAAAGTCCATATACACCACGTCCACTGCTTTCCTTGGTCCAGTCCGGAACTTACCTCTTCATAGAAGCTGATCAGATTAGTCTGACAGGAACAGACCCTAGTAAACCCATGTTGATATTGGGTCATGAGGTTTTTCTTCTTCAGATACTCCAGTATAGCATCTCTTACAATACCCTCCAGAATTTTACCCACAGTAGAGGTTAAGCTTACTAGCCTATAATTTCCGAGTTCAGTTTTTGTCCCCTTTTTGAATATTGACACCACATTCGCTATATGCCAGTCCTGTGGTACAGACCCTGTTATTATGGAATCTTTAAAGATTAAAAATAATGGTCAATCAATTACTGTACTTAATTCCTGCAGTACTCAGGGGTGTATCACATCCGGGCCTGGGAATTTGTCAACTTTAGTGATTTTTAAATGCCGCCGTACTTCCTGCTCGGTTAAGCAGCTGACATTTAAAGGAGAATTTTTGTTCTCTCTGATCATGTTGTCCGTCATGGGATCTTCTTGAGTAAATACTGTTGAAAAAAGTTATTTAGCATATTGGCTTTTTCCTCATCCTCATCCACCATTTCACCCAGACTATTTTTAAGAGGGCCAACACTATCATTTTTTAGTTTCTTACTATTTATGTAGTTAAATAATAGTTTGGGATTTTTTTTACTCTCTCTGGCAATGAGTCTCCCATCTCAATCTTCGCTGCCTTGATTAGCTTTTTACAGAAGTTATTTAATTTTCTGTTTTTATTTAATGCCTCATCACTATCTATTTGCTTTAATTCTTTAAATGCTTTCTTTTTGTCACTTATTGCGCTACTTACACCTCTATTTAGCCATATTGGTTTCCTCCTATTTCAAGCATATTATTTACATACGGTATTTACTGTGCACAGGATGCTAATAAACGTCTCCCATTTTCATTGTGTATTTTTATGTTTCAGGATATCGTCCAGGTTTATTGCACTAAGATCATCTCTCATCCGTTGGAAATTTGCCCTTCTGAAGTTTAGTGTCCTTGTAACCCCTCTACTACACATCTTAATAGGATAAATGAAAACTTATTATTTTGTGATCACTAGAGTTGAGCAACTTTTACTTTTTTAGGATCGAATCGGGTTTCGTGAAACCCGACTTTGTCAAAAGTCGGGTCGGGTGAAATCGGCCGATTATTGCGAAAAGTCGGGGATCCGACTGAAACACGAAACCCAATGCAAGTCAATTGGGAAGCAAAGTCGGCAGTGAGTGGAGGACAGGAAAACACCTACAGTGCCCATTTTAATGCCAAAAACATCAATTCTTGTTACTTAAGTTTGTCAATCTTAATTTGCCTTATAATAATAGTTAGGCATTGAAAATTGGGGGTCATTTGGCTAAAGTTGAGGGGGGGGAGGGCTGGTTCAAGTTTTTTGTGGGCCCAGGAAACGCGGACTACGTAACGGCGGTGGAGCAGGGAGGGTAAGTATTTAAACTTTGCAAGTGCTGTGATCCTGAGCAAGCAGGGGGGGCCCACTCGTTTGCATTGGCACTGGCACAGGGCCCCTCAAAGTATGGCGGTGTGTGTGACGGCGGGGGTGCCTCCCACCGGCAGAGACACTTTTGCGTACTATGAGGGGTCCTGTGCCAGTGACGTCGCCAACGAGTATGCCCCCCCCACCTGATGAAGGAACCTGCACTTTCATCTGCACCTTCCTCTTTGTCCCCGTGTAAGGTGGTATAGTATGCGGGAAGAGGAACCTGACTCTCAGGTGGTATAGTATGCGGGAAGGGGAACCTGACTCTCAGCAGGGTCAGATTCTGGCTCTGTAGAGTGCAAGGGGAATGTAGTGGTCTGGGTCAATGTACCAGCAAACTCATCTAGCAGTGGCTGGGCAATGGGCAGGATGAGGAGGAAACACAGATATAGGCCCAAATAATAAAGTGGGCTAAATGCAGTTCAAAATTGGTAACAGGAGAAAACTGGCGGCATAGCTTTGTTCAGCGGAGGACAATTGTAAAAAGTGGCAGACACAGTTAGTAGGCCCAAAAAAGTACGTAGGCTAAATGCAGTTCAAAATTGGTAACAGGAGTAAACAGGTGGCACTGCTTTGTTCAGTGGAGGAAAACAACAAGCAGCGGCAGACACCGTTAGTAGGCCCAACCAAACAAGTAGGCCAAATGCAGTTTCATATCTGATATAGGCTGAAAGCCTGAAAATTGAAGCTCAGCTTTGTTCAGTGGAGGAGAACAACAAGCAGCGGCAGACACCGTTAGTAGGCCCAAACAAACAAGTAGGCCAAATGCAGTTTCATATCTGATATAGGCTGAAAGCCTGAAAATTGAAGCTCAGCTTTGTTCAGTGGAGGAGAAAAGCAAGGAGCGGCAGACACCGTTAGTAGGCCCAAACAAACAAGTAGGCCAAATGAAGTTTCATATCTGATATAGGCTGAAAGCCTGAAAATTGAAGCTCAGCTTTGTTCAGTGGAGGAGAAAAGCATGGAGCGGCAGACTTCGTTAGTAGGCCCAACCAAACAAGTCGGGCAAATGCAGTTTAAAATTGGTTACAGGGGTACACAGGCGGCATAGGTTTGTTCACTGGAGGTCAACTGTAAGGAGTGGCGCAGACAGACTTAGTAGGCCTAAAATAAAAAAGTAGGCTCAATGCAGTTTAACCCCTTCCCGACCTTTGACGCCACGTAGGCGTCATGAAAACCCGTGCCAATCCGACCCATGACGCCTATGTGACGTCATGGAATGATCGCGTCGCTGCAGAGCGGGTGAAAGGGTTAACTCCGATTTCACCCATTCTGCAGGGACAGGGGGAGTGGTACTTCAGCCCAGGGGGGGTGGCTTCACCCCCCCGTGGCTACGATCGCTCTGATTGGCTGTTGAAAGTGAAACTGCCAATCAGAGCGATTTGTAATATTTCACCTAAAAAACTGGTGAAATATTACAATCCAGCCATGGCCGATGCTGCAATATCATCGGCCATGGCTGGAAATACTGAAGTGACCCCCCCCACCCCACCGATCGCCCCCCCAAGCCACCGATCTGTCCCGTAGTCCCCTCCGTCCTGTGCTCCGCTCCCCCGTCCTCCTGTCCGCTCCCCCCGTGCTCCTATGTCACCCCCCCGTGCTCCGACGCCCCCCCCCGTGCCCCGATCTCCCCCCCCCTTATACTTACCGAGGCTCCCCGTGCCCGTCCGCCTCCTCCATGGGCGCCGCCATCTTCCAAAATGGCGGGCGCATGCTCAGTGCGCCCGCCAAATCTGCCGGCCGGCAGATTCATTACAAAGTACATTTTGATCGCTGTGGTAGGTTCTATCACAGCGATCAAAATAAAAAAAATAATAAATAAACCCCCCCCTTTATCACCCCCATAGGTAGGGACAATAATAAAATAAAGAAAATATTTTTTTTTCTTTTTCCACTAGGGTTAGGGTTAGAACTAGGGTTAGGGTTAGGGGTAGGGTTAGGGTTACGGGTAGGGTTAGGGTTAGGGGTAGGGTTAGGGTTATGGCATGTGCACACAGTGCGGATTTGGCTGCGGATCCGCAGCGGATTGGCCACGGATCCGCAGCGGATTGGCCGCGGATCTGCAGCGGATTGGCCGCAGCATGTCAATTCTTTGTGCGGATTCCGCAGCATTTTACACCTGTTCCTCAATAGGAATCCGCAGGTGAAATCCGCACAAAAAAACACTGGAAATCTGCTGTAAATCAGCAGGTAAAACGCAGTGCCTTTTACCTGCAGATTTTTCAAAAATCGTGCGGAAAAATCTCACACGAATCCGCAACGTGGGCACATAGCCTTAGGGTTAGGGTTGGAATTAGAGTTAGGGTTGGAATTAGGGCTAGGGTTGGAAATAGGGTTAAGATTAGGCTTGTGGTTAGGGTTACGGATAGGGTTAGGGGTGCGTTGGGGTTACAGTTGTGGTTAGGGTTGGGATTAGGGTTAGGGTTGGGATTAGGGTTAGGATTAGGGTTGGAATTAGGGTTACGGGTGTGTTGCGGTTAGGGTTGTTAGGGGTGTGTTGGGGTTAGGGTTGTGATTAGGGTTATGGCTACAGTTGGGATTAGGATAAGGGGTGTGTTGAAGTTAGAATTGAGGGGTTTCCACTGTTTAGGCACATCAGGGGTCTCCAAACACAACATGGCTCCACCATTGATTCCAGCCAATCTTGCGTTCAAAAAGTCAAATGGTGCTCCCTCCCTTCCAAGCCCCGACGTGCGCCCAAACAGTGGTTTACCCCCACATTTAGGGTACCAGCGTACTCAGGACAAACTGGGCAACAACTGTTGGGGTCCAATTTCTCCTGTTACCCTTGCAAAAATAAAAAAATACTTGCTAAAACATAATTTTTGAGGAAAGAACAATTATTTTTTATTTTCACGGCTCTGCGTTATAAACTTCTGTGAAGCACTTGGGGGTTGAAAGTGCTCACCACACATCTAGATAAGTTCCTTCGGGGGTCTAGTTTCCAAAATGGGGTGACTTGTGGGGTGTTTCTACTGTTTAGGCACATCAGGGGCTCTGCAAATGCAACGTGATGCCCGCAGACCATTCCATCAAAGTCTGCATTTCAAATGTCACTACTTCCCTTCCGAGCCCTGACGTGTGCCCAAACCAGTGGCGTAGGAAGGGGGGTGCGGGGGGGGCGGGCCGCCCCGGGCGGCACAATGCGGGGGGCGGCACAATGCGGGGGTGAGGTCGTCAGTCTGGCGTACCTAGGGGGGGGGGGCAGCCGGGGCATGTGCCCCGGCCGGGCGCAGCCGGCAGGGGGGCGCAGTCGGGCCGCCTAAAGTGGCGGTCCGCAGTGTCCCCCCCGGCGGCTGCAATCTGCCGCCCCCGCACTGGGAGTCAGCTGTTCGCTGTGCCGACTGTCAAGCTGACAGCCGGCACAGAGAAGCTGCGGCGCGCCGGCTCCCAGTGTTCAATTGTACTGCTTCTGAGATGCGAGTAGTACAATTGAGCTCTGACTGCCGGGTCAGAGCGACGCCAGCAACGTGATCAGGTCATGTGATCACGCTGCTGACGTCACTCACCTGTGCGGCAGAAGCAGAGCAGGAGACACAGAGCGGTGCTAAGTGCTCCAGTGGAGCTAAAGACACCGAAGGTGCAGGGGGGGATTTACTGTGAGGGGGGATTTACTGTGAGTGGGGATGGGGGGGATATATTGTGGGGGGATTTACTGTGAGTGGGGATGGGGGGGATTTACTGTGAGTGGGGATGGGGGGGATATATTGTGGGGGGGATTTTATGTGAGTGGGGATGGGGGGCATATATTGTGGGGGAATTTACTGTGAGTGGGAATGGGGGGGATATATTGTGGGGGGATTTACTGTGAGTGGGGATGGGGGGGATTTACTGTGAGTGGGGATGGGGGGGATATATTGTGGGGGGATTTACTGTGAGTGGGGATGGGGGGATTTACTGTGAGTGGGAATGGGGGGGGATATATTGTGGGGGGATTTACTGTGAGTGGGGATGGGGGGATTTACTGTGAGTGGGGATGGGGGGGATATATTGTGGGGGGATTTTATGTGAGTGGGGATGGGGGGCATATATTGTGGGGGGGATTTACTGTGAGTGGGAATGGGGGGGATATATTGTGTGGGGGATTTACTGTGAGTGGGGATGGAGGGCATATATTGTGGGGGGATTTACTGTGAGTGGGGATGGGGGCATATATTGTGGGGGGATTTACTGTGAGTGGGGATGGGGGGCATATATTGTGGGAGGGATTTAATGTGAGTGGGGATGGGGGGCATATATTGTGGGGGGATTTAATGTGAGTGGGGGTGGGGGGATTTAATGTGAGTGGGGGGATTTAATGTGAGTGGGGATGGTGGGATATATTATTGGATGGGGGATATTTAATATGGGTGGAGATGGGATTTATTGTGGGGGGAGATTTAATGTGAGTAGGGAGGGGGGATTTATTGTGGGGGGGGATTTAATGTGAGTGGAGATGGGGGTATTTATTGTGTGTGGGGAGAATTGGAGTGGAGATGGGGGATTGGATGTGTGTGGGAGGAGATTTGTCATGGGGATGGGGGGATTTAATGTGTGGGGGAGATCTAAGGACACAAAATGAAGAGCAAAGGGGGAGATGGGGGGGCATATATGAGGAAACAGTATGGGGGATGGGTGCAGACAGTTTGGGGTCAAACGGGGGAATGTATGCGGACACAGTATGAGTAGCGATGTGAAAAACTTATGTGGACAGAGTACGGGGAGTGAGGGTGTTGGGATGTGTGCATGCGTAGCATGGGGGACAGTGTAAGGGCACAGCCAGGAGGGGACCGTATACCAAGGAGGGGGAGTGTGATGAGAGAGTACAGTTTAAATACTGGGCCCTATAGGGGGGACTCAGTGTGAGAGGACAGTGTGAAGAGGGGTCCGGTATAGAAAGGGGAGGTCAGTGTGAAGAGCATGTACCATAAGAGGGACAGTGTGGGGGTCATATTTTATGCAGACAATATAGTGAGGGGCAATTTTTTATTCAGGAGCATTATAATGATACTTGTATCTTTAAGGGCGTCATGTGGAGATTTTCTGCAAAAGAGCGGAGAAGATGGAAGTCTGCAGAGACTGCTGTGGAGGAGAAAACTCATCATGGGATCTGGACAAGATGAAGAAATGAAGGAGAACGACTCCAGAGACGACGTCATCTATAAGGTACCTGGATGTAAATGTTATGTGTGATACTGACTAACTCTCATGTTTTTATTTATGCTAGGAGCATTAAAGGGGATGTCCAGGTTTGTGATGAGTCTGCAGTCATTCTTTGTGACTGCAGACTTCTGAATTCTCCCAGTGCGCCCTGCACACTGTCAGGATCCTCTCATGCCGGCGATTTACATACATGCAGTCACGTGCTGACTAGACATGTGTGGCCTCACTCAATGAAAACGAACTGAGCGAGGCCGGGCACGTCTAGTCGGAATGTGGTCAGAAGTATACAAATCACATACTTGTGCTGACATGACCGTCCACCGGCAAGGGAGAATCCTAAAAGTGTGCAGTGCATTCGATGTGAGAATTCAGAAGCTGCGATGTCAGGATTCAGCTCTGCAGGTTCCAGTAGTCGACACATGGACACTTCACTCATATGCGGCTTTCATACTCATGGTCCTGTAACAACAAGCTTCTCTTCTGCTTCTCTCAGTTTTTACTGAACATTGGGAGCTTAAGGGAGAGGAGCTCGTCGGTACATGACTAAGGCTACTTTCACACTAGCGTTGGGAAAGACCCGTCGCTGTGCGTCGGGCCGACGTTCCCGACGCTAGCGTGGTCTCCGCCGCACAACGGGGGCAGCGGATGTATTTTTCCAACGCATCCGCTGCCCCATTGTGAGGTGCGGGGAAGTGCGGGGAGGTGGGGGCGGAGTTCCGGCCGCGCATGCGCGGTCGGAAAAAGCGGACCGTCGTGAGCAAAAAACGTTACATGTAACGTTTTTTTTCTCACGACGGTCCGCTACCACACGCCCAAGCGTCGCAAAACGGACGCGATGTTTGGCAATGCGTCGCAAATGCGTCGCTAATGTTAGTCTATGACGAAAAAACGTATCCAGCAAGAACTTTTGCTGGATGCCTATTTTCGGCAAAACGACGCATTTGCGACGTATTGCAGTTAACGCTAGTGTGAAAGTAGCCTAAGTGTGCAAATCGCATACATTCGGGGGGGGGGGCGCCAAACTCGGGAACAGCCCCGGGCGGCAAAAGCTCTAGCTACGCCCCTGGCCCAAACAGTGGTTTACCCCCACATATGGGGTACCAGCACACTCACAACAAACTGGGCAACAAATATTGGGGCCCAATTTCTCCTATTACCCTTGTGAAAATAAAAAATTGCTTGCTAAAACATCTTTTTTGAGGAAAGAAAAATGACTTTTTATTTTCACGGCTCTGCGTTGTAAACTTTTGTGAAGCACTTGGGGGTTGAACGTGCTCATCACACATCTAGATAAGTTCCTTGGGGGGGTCTAGTTTGCAAAATGGGGTCACTTGTGGGGTGTTTCTACTGTTTCGGCACATCAGGGGCTCTGCAAATGCAATGTGACGCCCACAGACCATTCCATCAAAGTCTGCATTTCAAATGTCACTACTTCCCTTCCGAGCCCTGACGTGTGCCCAAACAGTGGTTTACCCCCACATATGGGGTACCAGCACACTCACAACAAACTGGGCAACAAATATTGGGGCCCAATTTCTCCTGTTACCCTTGTGAAAATAAAAAATTGCTTGCTAAAACATCTTTTTTGAGGAAAGAAAAATGATTTTTTATTTTCACGGCTCTGCGTTGTAAACTTCTGTGAAGCACTTGGGGGTTGAACGTGCTCACCACACATCTAGATAAGTTCCTTGGGGGGTCTAGTTTCCAAAATGGGGTCACTTGTGGGGGGTTTCTACTGTTTAGGCATATCAGGGGCTCTGCAAACGTAACATGATGCCCGCAGACCATTCCATCAAAGTCTGCATTCCAAAACGTCACTACTTCCCTTCCAAGCCCCGGCATGTGCCCAAACAGTGGTTTACACCCATATTTGGGGTATCAACGTACTCAGGAGAAACTGGACAACAACTTTTGGGGTCCAATTTCTCCTGTTACCCTTGGGAAAATAAAAAATTGTGGGCTAAAAAATCATTTTTGAGAAAAGAAAAATTATTTTTTATTTTCATGGCTCTGTGTTATAAACTTCTGTGAAGCACTTGGGGGTTCAAAGTGCTCACCACACATCTAGGTTAGTTCCTTGGGAGGTCTAGTTTCCAAAATGGGGTCACTTGTGCGGGAGCTCCAATGTTTAGGCACACAGGGGCTCTCCAAACGCGACATGGTGTCCGCTAATGATTGGAGCTAATTTTCCATTCAAAAAGCCAAATGGCGTGCCTTCCCTTCCGAGCCCTGCCGTGCGCCCAAACAGTGGTTTACCCCCACATATGGGGTATAATCGTACTCAGGACAAACTGGACAACAACATTTGGGGTCCAATTTCTCCTATTACCCTTGGGAAAATAAAATATTCTGGGCTAAAAATCATTTTTGAGAAAATAAAAATTATTTTTTATTTTCACGGCTCTGCGTTATAAACTTCTGTGAAGCACCTGGGGGTTATAAGTGCTCACTATGCATCTAGATAAGTTCCTTGGGGGGTCTAGTTTCCAAAATGGGGTCACTTGTAGGGGATCTCCAATGTTTAGGCACACAGGGGCTCTCCAAACGCGACATGGTGTCCGCTAACGATTGGAGCTAATTTTCCATTCAAAAAGTCAAATGGCACGCCTCCCCTTCCGAGCCTTGCCGTGCACCCAAACAGTGGTTTACCCCCACATATGAGGTATCGGCGTACTCAGGAGAAATTGCCCAACAAATTTTAGGATCCATTTTATCCTGTTGCCCATGTGAAAATGAAAGAATTGAGGCTAAAAGAAATTTTGTGTGAAAAAAAAGTACTTTTTCATTTTCGCGGATCAATTTGTGAAGCACCTGGGGTTTTAAAGTGCTCACTATGCCTCTAGATAAGTTCCTTGGGGGGTCTAGTTTCCAAAATGGGGTCACTTGTGGAGGAGCTCCAATGTTTAGGCACACAGGGGCATTCCAAAAGCGACATGGTGTCCGCTAACGATGGAGATAATTTTTCATTCAAAAAGTCAAATGGCGCTCCTTCCCTTCCGAGCCTTACCATGTGCCCAAACAGTGGTTTACCCCCACATGTGAGGTATCGGTGTACTCAGGAGAAATTGCCCAACAAAATTTAGGATCCATTTTATCCTGTTTCCCATGTAAAAATGAAAAAATTGAGGCTAAAATAATTTTTTGTGGAAAAAAAAGTACTTTTTCATTTTTACGGATCAATTTGTGAAGCACCTGGGGGTTTAAAGTGCTCACTATGCTTCTAGATAAGTTCCTTTGGGGGTCTAGTTTCCAAAATGGGGTCACTTGTGGAAGAGCTCCAATGTTTAGGCACACAGGGGCTCTCCAAACGCGACATGGTGTCCGCTAAAGATTGGAGCCAATTTTTCATTCAAAAAGTCAAATGGCGCTCCTTCCCTTCCGAGCCCTGCCGTGCGCCCAAACAGTGGTTTACCCCCACATATCAGGGTACTCAGGACAAATTGTACAACAAGGTCCGTGGTCCAGTTTCTTCTTTTACCCTTGGGAAAATAAAAAAATTGTTGCTAAAAGATCATTTTTGTGACTAAAAAGTTAGATGTTCATTTTTTACTTCCATGTTGCTTCTGCTGCTGTGAAACACCTGAAGGGTTAATAAACTTCTTGAATGTGGTTTTGAGCACCTTGAGGGGTGCAGTTTTTAGAATGGTGTCACTTTTGGGTATTTTCAGCCATATAGAACCCTCAAAATTACTTCAAATGTGAGGTGGTCCCTAAAAAAAATGGTTTTGTAAATTTTGTTGTAAAAATGAGAAATCACTGGTCAAATTTTAACCCTTATAACTCCCTAGCAAAAAAAAAAATTGTTTCCAAAATTGTGCTGATGTAAAGTAGACATGTGGGAAACGTTATTTATTAACTATTTTGTGTCACATAACTCTCTGGTTTAACAGAATAAAAATTCAAAATGTGAAAATTGCAAAATTTTCAAAATTTTCGCCAAATTTCCGTTTTTTTCACAAATAAACTCAGAAATTATCGACCTAAGTTTACCACTAACATGAAGCCCAATATGTCACGAAAAAACAGTCTCAGAATCGCTAAGATCCGTTGAAGCGTTCCTGAGTTATTACCTCATAAAGTGACACTGGTCAGAATTGCAAAAAACGGCAAGGTCATTAAGGCCACAATAGGCTGGGTCATGAAGGGGTTAAAATTGGTTACAGGGGTACACAGGCAGCATAGGTTTGTTCACCGGAGGTCAACTGTAAGGAGTGGCGCAGACAGACTTAGTAGGCCTAAAATAAAAAAGTACGCTCAATGCAGTTTAAAATTGGTTACAGGGGTACACAGGCGGCATAGGTTTGTTCAGTGGAGGTCAACTGTAAGGAGTGGTGCAGACAGACTTAGTAGGCCTAAAATAAAAAAGTAGGCTCAATGCAGTTTAAAATTGGTTACAGGGGTACACAGGCGGCATAGCGTTGTTCAGCGGAGGACGATTGTAAGGAGTGGCAGACACTAGGGTTGAGCGACTTTCATTTTTTTAAGATCGAGTCGGGTTTTGCGAAACCCGACTTTGTCCAGAGTCGAGTCGAGTGCAGTCGGCCGATTATCGCTAAAAGTCGGGGATCGACCGAAACACGAAACCCAATGCAAGTCAATGGGGAAGCATAGTCGGCAGTGAGTGGAGGCCAGGAAACCACCTACAGTGCCCATTTTAATGCCAAAAACATCCATTCTTGTTTCTGAAGCTTGTCAATCTTACTTAACTTTATAATAATAGTTGGGCATAGGAAATTGGGGGTCATTTGGCAAAAGTTGTGGGGGGAGTAGGGCTGGCTCAAGTTTTTCGTTGGCCCAGGAAATGCGGACTACGTCACGGCGGTGTTGCAGGGAGAGGTAAGTATTTCAACGTTGCAAGTGCTGTGATCCTGAGCAAGCAGGGGGGGCCCACTCGTTCGCATTGGCACTGGCACAGGGCCCCTCAAAGTACGGCGGTGTGTTTGCATGGCGGGGGCGCCTCCCACCAGCAGTGACACTTTTGCATACTCTGAGGGGCCCTGTGCCAGTGACGTCGCCAACGAGTATGCCCCCCCACCTGATGAAGGAACCTGCACTTTCATCTGCACCTTCCTCTTTGTCCCTGTGTAAGGTGGTATAACATGCGGGAAGGGGAACCTTACTTTCAGCAGGGTCAGATTCTGGCTGTGTAGAGTACAAGGGGAATGTAGTGGTCTAGGTCAATGTACCAGCAGACTCATCTAGCAGTGGCTGGGCAAAGGGCAGGATGAGGAGAAAACAGATATAGGGCCAAAGAATAAAGTAGGCTAAATGCAGTTCAAAATTGGTAACAGGACTAAACAGGCGGCATTGCTTTGTTCAGTGGAGTAGCAAACCCAAGAGCAGCAGACACTGTTTCAAGGGCCTAACCACACTAGTAGGCCAAATGCAGTTTAATATCTGATAGTATAGGCCGAAAGCCAGAATGTGGAAGCTCCGCTTTGTTCAGTTGAGGACAACACCAGGGAGGGGCAGACACCGTTAGTAGGCCGTAACAGCCAATTTTTTTAAAAAACAGCAGTTAATAAGAGGCAGAAGGTAGAAGCTCAGCTTTATTCAGTTGAGGACAACACCAGGCAGGAGCAGACACCTTTAGTAGGCCGGAACAGCCAATTTCATTTTTAAAAATCGTAATTTGGAACAGAAGGTTGAAGCACAGCATTATTCAGTTGAGGACAACACCAGGCAGGGGCAGACACCTTTAGTAGGCCGGAACAGCCAATTTCATTTTTAAAAATCGTAATTTGGAACAGAAGGTTGAAGCACAGCTTTATTCAGTTGCAGCTTCTTGGCAATAATATAAAGAAGACGCGACAGGACAACACTCGGTGGATGCCATATCTGTGTTTTCAATGGAAAAAAACCTTTCAGTTAACTACTTGCAGGAGAAAGTTTTTGTAGCTGGTGGCCAATTTTTGTACTGTACCAGTTTTTTGTTGTATGTTTGGAACAGAAGGTTGAAGCACAGCTTTATTCAGTTGAGGACAACACCAGGCAGGGGCAGACACCTTTAGTAGGCCGGAACAGCCAATTTTTTAAAAAAACAGCAGTTAATAAGAGGCAGAAAGTAGAAGCTCAGCTTTATTCAGTTGAGGACAACACCAGGCAGGGGCAGACACCTTTAGTAGGCCGGAACAGCCAATTTTTTAAAAAAACAGCAGTTAATAAGAGGCAGAAGGTAGAAGCTCAGCTTTATTCAGTTGAGGACAACACCAGGCAGGGGCAGACACCTTTAGTAGGCCGTAACAGCCAATTTCATTTTTAAAAATCGTAATTTGGAACAGAAGGTTGAAGCACAGCTTTATTCAGTTGCAGCTTCTTGGCAATAATATAAAGAAGACGCGACAGGACAACACTCGGTGGATGCCATATCTGTGTTTTCAATGGAAAAAAACCTTTCAGTTAACTACTTGCAGAAGAAAGTTTTTGTAGCTGGTGGCCAATTTTTGTACTGTACCAGTTTTTTGTTGTATGTTTGGAACAGAAGGTTGAAGCACAGCTTTATTCAGTTGAGGACAACACCAGGCAGGGGCAGACACCTTTAGTAGGCCGGAACAGCCAATTTTTTTAAAAAACAGCAGTTAATAAGAGGCAGAAAGTAGAAGCTCAGCTTTATTCAGTTGAGGACAACACCAGGCAGGGGCAGACACCTTTAGTAGGCCGGAACAGCCAATTTAAAAAAAAAACAGCAGTTAATAGGAGGCAGAAGGTAGAAGCTCAGCTTTATTCAGTTGAGGACAACACCAGGGAGGGGCAGACACCTTTAGTAGGCCGGAACCACCATTTTTTTTAAAAAACAGCAGTTAATAAGAGGCAGAAGGTAGAAGCTCAGCTTTATTCAGTTGAGGACAACACCAGGCAGGGGCAGACACCGTTAGTAGGCCGGAACCACCATTTTTTTTTAAAAACAGCAGTTAATCAGAACCAGAAGGTAGAAGCTCAGCTTTATTCAGTTGAGGACAACACCAGGCAGGGGCAGACACCGTTAGTAGGCCGTAACAGCCAATTTTTTTAAAAAACAGCAGTTAATCAGAACCAGAAGGTAGAAGCTCAGCTTTATTCAGTTGAGGACAACACCAGGCAGGGGCAGACACCGTTAGTAGGCCGGAACCACCATTTTTTTTAAAAACAGCAGTTAATAAGAGGCAGAAGGTAGAAGCTCAGCTTTATTCAGTTGAGGACAACACCAGGCAGGGGCAGACACCATTAGTAGGCCGGAACCACCATTTTTTTTTAAAAACAGCAGTTAATCAGAGCCAGAAGGTAGAAGCTCAGCTTTATTCAGTTGAGGACAACACCAGGCAGGGGCAGACACCGTTAGTAGGCCGGAACCACCATTTTTTTTTAAAAACAGCAGTTAATCAGAGCCAGAAGGTAGAAGCTCAGCTTTATTCAGTTGAGGACAACACCAGGCAGGGGCAGACACCTTTAGTAGGCCGGAACAGCCAATTTTTAAAAAAAACAGCAGTTAATAAGAGGCAGAAGGTAGAAGCTCAGCTTTATTCAGTTGAGGACAACACCAGGCAGGGGCAGACACCTTTAGTAGGCCGGAACAGCCAATTTCATTTTTAAAAATCGTAATTTGGAACAGAAGGTTGAAGCACAGCTTTATTCAGTTGCAGCTTCTTGGCAATAATATAAAGAAGACGCGACAGGACAACACTCGGTGGATGCCATATCTGTGTTTTCAATGGAAAAAAACCTTTCAGTTAACTACTTGCAGGAGAAAGTTTTTGTAGCTGGTGGCCAGTTTTTGTACTGTACCAGTTTTTTGTTGTATGTTTGGAACAGAAGGTTGAAGCACAGCTTTATTCAGTTGAGGACAACACCAGGCAGGGGCAGACACCTTTAGTAGGCCGGAACAGCCAATTTTTTAAAAAAACAGCAGTTAATAAGAGGCAGAAGGTAGAAGCTCAGCTTTACTCAGTTGAGGACAACACCAGGCAGGGGCAGACACCGTTAGTAGGCCGGAACCACCATTTTTTTTAAAAAAACAGCAGTTAATCAGAGCCAAAAGGTAGAAGCTCAGCTTTATTCAGTTGAGGACAACATGAATTAGGGACTGCAGACAGACTTAGCAGGCTGTCCCCTGTGTGGACCATGCATCCAATACATTAACCCATTGAGCCACAAAGGACACGTAACCTTCCGTGACCATGCCTACAGGTCCATGTGTCTGTTGTCAGGTGTACCTTTGGACTCACAGATTTACAGAATGCAAGGACAATGCGGTCTTTAACATGCTGGTGGAGGGGTGGGATGGCTTTTCTCGCAAAAGAATTGTCAACTGGGTAGCTCATAGCGTGGTACATCGTAGTCCATCCTGGCTTTATTAATATTAAATAAAATAAAAAAATAGGCTCTATGCACTGTAAAATAGGTTCCAGGGGTACACGGGCAGCAGTGGTCTGGTCAGTGGAGGCCTAGTGGAAGGAGGGACCGCAGACAGGCTTCGAAGGCCTAACATAATAAAATGGGCTGGCTGTAGGCACTTTATAATTGGTTCCAGGGGTACACGGGCAGCAGTGGTCTGGTCAGTGGAGGCCTAGTGGAAGGAGGGACCGCAGACAGGCTTCGAAGGCCTAACATAATAAAATGGGCTGGCTGTAGGCACTGTAAAATAGGTTCCAGGGGTACACGGGCAGCAGTGGTCTGGTCAGTGGAGGCCCAGTGGAAGGAGGGACCGCAGACAGGCTTCGAAGGCCTAACATAATAAAATGGGCTGGCTGTAGGCACTGTAAAATAGGTTCCAGGGGTACACGGGCAGCAGTGGTCTGGTCAGTGGAGGCCTAGTGGAAGGAGGGACCGCAGACAGGCTTCGAAGGCCTAACATAATAAAATGGGCTGGCTGTAGGCACTTTATAATTGGTTCCAGGGGTACACGGGCAGCAGTGGTCTGGTCAGTGGAGGCCTAGTGGAAGGAGGGACCGCAGACAGGCTTCGAAGGCCTAACATAATAAAATGGGCTGGCTGTAGGCACTGTAAAATAGGTTCCAGGGGTACACGGGCAGCATTGGTCTGGTCAGTGGAGGCCTAGTGGAAGGAGGGACCGCAGACAGGCTTCGAAGGCCTAACATAAAAAAATGAGCTGGCTGTAGGCACTTTATAATTGGTTCCAGGGGTACACGGGCAGCATTGGTCTGGTCAGTGGAGGCCTAGTGGAAGGAGGGACCGCAGACAGGCTTCGAAGGCCTAACATAAAAAAATGAGCTGGCTGTAGGCACTTTATAATTGGTTCCAGGGGTACACGGGCAGCAGTGGTCTGGTCAGTGGAGGCCTAGTGGAAGGAGGGACCGCAGACAGGCTTCGAAGGCCTAACATAAAAAAATGAGCTGGCTGTAGGCACTTTATAATTGGTTCCAGGGGTACACGGGCAGCAGTGGTCTGGTCAGTGGAGGCCTAGTGGAAGGAGGGACCGCAGACAGGCTTCGGAGGCCTAACATAAAAAAATGAGCTGGCTGTAGGCACTTTATAATTGGTTCCAGGGGTACTCGGGCAGCAGTGGTCTGGTCAGTGGAGGCCTAGTGGAAGGAGGGACCGCAGACAGGCTTCGAAGGCCTAACATAATAAAATGGGCTGGCTGTAGGCACTTTATAATTGGTTCCAGGGGTACACGGGCAGCAGTGGTCTGGTCAGTGGAGGCCTAGTGGAAGGAGGGACCGCAGACAGGCTTCGAAGGCCTAACATAAAAAATGAGCTGGCTGTAGGCACTTTATAATTGGTTCCAGGGGTACACGGGCAGCAGTGGTCTGGTCAGTGGAGGCCTAGTGGAAGGAGGGACCGCAGACAGGCTTCGAAGGCCTAACATAAAAAAATGAACTGGCTGTAGGCACTTTATAATTGGTTCCAGGGGTACACGGGCAGCAGTGGTCTGGTCAGTGGAGGCCCAGTGGAAGGAGGGACCGCAGACAGGCTTCGAAGGCCTAACATAATAAAATGGGCTGGCTGTAGGCACTGTAAAATAGGTTCCAGGGGTACACGGGCAGCAGTGGTCTGGTCAGTGGAGGCCTAGTGGAAGGAGGGACCGCAGACAGGCTTCGAAGGCCTAACATAATAAAATGGGCTGGCTGTAGGCACTTTATAATTGGTTCCAGGGGTACACGGGCAGCAGTGGTCTGGTCAGTGGAGGCCTAGTGGAAGGAGGGACCGCAGACAGGCTTCGAAGGCCTAACATAATAAAATGGGCTGGCTGTAGGCACTGTAAAATAGGTTCCAGGGGTACACGGGCAGCAGTGGTCTGGTCAGTGGAGGCCTAGTGGAAGGAGGGACCGCAGACAGGCTTCGAAGGCCTAACATAAAAAAATGAGCTGGCTGTAGGCACTTTATAATTGGTTCCAGGGGTACACGGGCAGCAGTGGTCTGGTCAGTGGAGGCCTAGTGGAAGGAGGGACCGCAGACAGGCTTCGAAGGCCTAACATAATAAAATGGGCTGGTTGTAGGCACTGTAAAATAGGTTCCAGGGGTACACGGGCAGCAGTGGTCTGGTCAGTGGAGGCCTAGTGGAAGGAGGGACCGCAGACAGGCTTCGAAGGCCTAACATAAAAAAATGAGCTGGCTGTAGGCACTTTATAATTGGTTCCAGGGGTACACGGGCAGCAGTGGTCTGGTCAGTGGAGGCCTAGTGGAAGGAGGGACCGCAGACAGGCTTCGAAGGCCTAACATAATAAAATGGGCTGGCTGTAGGCACTTTATAATTGGTTCCAGGGGTACACGGGCAGCAGTGGTCTGGTCAACGGAGGCCGATTGTAATGAGTGTCTGCCAGTTAGTAGTCCAAAACAACAAATAAATGTGAATGTCTCGCATTAAAACACAACAAAAACACTAAACGGTGCAATCATTAGGTTCAGGGGTGGGATCCTCTGCGTTGTTTCAGACCTAATAATTTAGCGCAAAGTATTTACTGTGGTAAATAGAGGACACTGCCCCTGACTATGTTAAGTACCATCATACATGTTAACACAATGGTATTGTCAGTGGCAGGTATGGAAGGATGTCCGCGCATAGACTAAACATTGGTGGAAGTGTGAGAGATAACTGTGGAAGTGGTAGAGCAATGTTTGACCTGGGGGTGGGTGAACTCTCTTGTGGCCGGCGGTACAGGCCCAGGGCCCCTCATGTTACAACAGTGTGTCTGACGTTGGGTGCGCACCACCACCGCCAGAGACACTTTATTGTACTATGAGGGACCCAGTAGCAATGCCGTCGACCAAAAGCGAGCACACCCACCTCTTCAGACAAACAGCAGTCTCACGGGTGCTTGCGCCAAGTCGCGATACCACGGCCCCGTGTGGGGAGTTTGGCCATTTAGTGAGGTGTAAACATGTCGTAGGCTGGACAATCAGCTGCAGAAAATTAGACATTAGAAAAGTAATTCACAGTAGTCCACAGGTAAGAGCTTTTCATAGGAAAGCTAGTTGTCGGCCGGGCAAGGTGGGGCAAAAGATTTCGAAATCCAGTTGTGGTTCATTTTAATGAATGTTAGATCGTCAACATTTTGGGTAGCCAGACGAGTCCTTTTTTCGGTTAATATTGAACCTGCAGCACTGAATACTCTTTCTGATAGGACACTTGCTGCCGGGCAAGCAAGCTCCTGCAATGCATATTCTGCCAATTCTGGCCAGGTGTCTAATTTTGATGCCCAGTAATCAAATGGTAATGACGGTTGAGGGAGAACATCGATAAGGGATGAAAAATAGTTAGTAACCATACTGGACAAATGTTGTCTCCTGTCACTTTCAATTGATGCAGCAGTACCTGTCCTGTCTGCGGTCATAGCAAAATCACTCCACAACCTGGTCAGAAAACCCCTCTGTCCAACGCCACTTCTGATGTGTGCACCCCTAACACTCCTAGTCTGCTGCCCCCTGGAGCTCGTGTGAGAACGATCACGTGCGCTGTGTGCTGGGAATGCCTGAAGCAAACGGTCAACAAGAGTTGATTGTTTGGTTGCTAATATTAGTTCCAAGTTCTCATGTGGCATAATATTTTGCAATTTGCCTTTATAGCGTGGATCAAGGAGGCAGGCCAACCAGTAATCGTCATCGTTCATCATTTTCGTAATGCGTGTGTCCCTTTTTAGGATACATAAGGCATAATCCGCCATGTGGGCCAAAGTTCCAGTTGTCAAATCTCCGGTTGTGATTGGTTGAGGGGCAGTTTCAGGCAAATCTACGTCACTTGTGTCCCTCAAAAAAACAGAACCCGGCCTTGCCACGCAACCAATTTCCAGTGCCCCCGGGAAAGCTTCCGCATTAAAAATATACTCATCCCCATCATCCTCCTCGTCCTCCACCTCCTCTTCGCCCGCTACCTCGTCCTGTACACTGCCCTGACCAGACAATGGCTGACTGTCATCAAGGCTTTCCTCTTCCTCTGGTGCAGACGCCTGCTCCTTTATGTGCGTCAAACTTTGCATCAGCAGACGCATTAGGGGGATGCTCATGCTTATTACGGCGTTGTCTGCACTAACCAGCCGTGTGCATTCCTCAAAACACTGAAGGACTTGACACATGTCTTGTATCTTGGACCACTGCACACCTGACAACTCCATGTCTGCCATCCTACTGCCTGCCCGTGTATGTGTATCCTCCCACAAAAACATAACAGCCCGCCTCTGTTGGCACAGTCTCTGAAGCATGTGCAGTGTTGAGTTCCACCTTGTTGCAACGTCTATGATTAGGCGATGCTGGGGAAGGTTCAAAGACCGCTGATAGGTCTGCATACGGCTGGCGTGTACAGGCGAACGTCGGATATGTGAGCAAAGTCCACGCACTTTGAGGAGCAGGTCGGAGAACCCAGGATAAGTTTTCAATAAGCACTGCACCACCAGGTTTAAGGTGTGAGCCAGGCAAGGAATGTGTTTCAGTTGGGAAAGGGAGATGGCAGCCATGAAATTCCTTCCGTTATCACTCACTACCTTGCCTGCCTCAAGATCTACTGTGCCCAGTCACGACTGCGTTTCTTGTTGCAAGAACTCAGACAGAACTTCCGCGGTGTCTGTTGTCGCCCAAACACTTCATAGCCATTACAGCCTGCTGACGCTTGCCAGTAGCTGGCCCATAATGGGACAACTGGTGTGCAACAGTGTCATCTGCCGATGGAGTGGTTGGTCGACTGCGGTCTGTGGAAGAGCTGTAGCTTCTGCAGGAGGACGAGGAGGAGGAGGAGGAGGAGGGGGTGCGAACGCCTACAGCCAACTGTTTCCTAGACCGTGGGCTAGGCACAACTGTCCCGAAATTGATGTCCCCTGTGGACCCTGCATCCACCACATTCACCCAGTGTGCCGTGATGGACACATAACGTCCCTGGCCATGCCTACTGGTCCATGCATCTGTAGTCAGGTGCACCTTTGTACTCACAGATTGCCTGAGTGCATGGACGATGCGCTGTTTAACATGCTGGTGCAGGGCCGGGATGGCTTTTCTTGAAAAAAAGTGTCGACTGGGTAGCTCGTATCGTGGTTCAGCGTACTCCATCAGGGCTTTGAAAGCTTAGCTTTCAACTAACCGGTAGGGCATCATCTCTAACGAGATTAGTCTAGCTATGTGGGCGTTAAAACCCTGTGTACGCGGATGCGAGGATAAGTACTTCCTTTTTCTAACCAGAGTCTCATGTAGTGTGAGCTGAACTGGAGAGATGGAGATCGTGGAACTTGCGGGTGTGCCGGTGGACATGGCAGACTGAGAGACGGTTGGAGACGGAATTGTTTCCGCCGGTGCCCTAGATGCAATATTTCCTCCTACAAAACTGGTGATTCCCTGACCCTGACTGCTTTTGGATGTCAAAGAAACCTGCACAGATACTGCCGGTGGTGCGGAAAATGGTGGCCTTACAGTGACGGAAGGGATGTTGCGTTGCTGACTAGCTTCATTGGCCGAGGGTGCTACAACCTTAAGGGACGTTTGGTAGTTAGTCCAGGCTTGAAAATGCATGGTGGTTAAGTGTCTATGCATGCAACTAGTATTGAGACTTTTCAGATTCTGACCTCTGCTTAAGCTAGTTGAACATTTTTGACAGATGACTTTGCGCTGATCAATTGGATGTTGTTTAAAAAAATGCCAGACTGCACTCTTCCTAGCATCGGATCCCTTTTCAGGGATTGCAGACTGAGCTTTAACCGGATGGCCACGCTGTCGTCCAACAGGTTTTGGCTTTGACACGCGTTTTGGGCCAGATAGGGGCCCGGCAGATGGAACCTGTTGCGATGTTGATGCCTGCTGCGGCCCCTCCTCCACCTCCGCTTCTGAACTACTGCCGCCTGCACCCTGTTCCCCCAATGGCTGCCAATCGGGGTCAACAACCGGGTCATCTATTACCTCCTCTTCGAGCTCGTGTTCAACTTCGTCTGTGTCACTGTGTCGGTCGGTGGTATAGCGTTCGTGGCGGGGCAACATAGTCTCATCAGGGTCTGATTGTGGATCAGTACCCTGAGAGGGCAATGTGGTGGTCTGAGTCAAAGGAGCAGCATAGTACTCTGGCTGTGGCTGTGCATCAGTGCACTCCATGTCAGAATCTACTTGTAATGGGCATGGCCTGTTAAGTGTTTCACTTTCTAAGCCAGGGACGGTATGTGTAAAGAGCTCCATGGAGTAACCCGTTGTGTCGCCTGCTGCATCCTTCTCTCTTGTTGTAGTTTTTGCTGAGGAGGACAAGGAAGCGACTTGTCCCTGACCGTGAACATCCACAAGCGACACTCTGCTTTTACATTTACCAGTTTCAGAAGAGGAGGCAAAAGAGCTAGAGGCTGAGTCTGCAATGTAAGCCAAAACTTGCTGTTGCTGCTCCGGCTTTAAAAGCGGTTTTCTTACTCCCAGAAAAGAAAGCTTTCGAGGCCTTGTGTAGCCAGACGACGAAACTGGCTCCACAGCTCCAGACTTAGGTGGAATATTTTTATCCCCACGACCACCTGATGCCCACTACCACTACCATCATTACCAGCTGACAATGAACGCCCACGGCCACGACCTCTTGCACCAGACTTCCTCATTGTTTTAAAAACTTAACCAAAGTAACTTTATTTGTTGCTGTCAAACAACTTACACGGTGAGCTATAACTTCAGTATGATTTCTATATCCCTTAACAGGTTGGTGAGACCACAAGGAAAATCAGGCACAATGTTACACACTCTGTTTTCTGTGGCACCAAATCACAGAGATGACACACACGCAGGACTGTCACTCAAGCACAAATGTCAATATTAATCTCCCACCTATTTTTATTTTTTTTTTCTCAGGGAGACTTTAGAAACCAAATAAGATAAAATGTTTTTTTCAGGGACAATTTAGAAACCAAATAATAAAAAAAATAAATAGGCTTTCTATGGCCCACAATTTGAGAGAGAGAGGTGGCACACCCTGGAGTCAAGACTGGCACACAAGCTGAAAGGGCAATATTAATCTCCCACTGTCTTTTTATTTATTTTTATTTTTTTCAGGGAGACTTTAGAAACCAAATAATAATAGAAAAAAAAAAAAAAAGGCTTTCTATGGCCCACTGAATGAGAGATGGCACACACAGGAGTGGCACACAAGCCCTGACTGAGGCCAATATTTTTCTCCCACTGATTGATGTAGTGTTTTTTTGTTAAGGTAGATTTTCGAACCCAAATCAAGGAAAAAAATAAATAGGCTTTCTATGGCCCACTAAGTGAGAGATGGCACACACAGGAGTGGCACACAAGCCCTGACTGAGGCCAATATTTTTCTCCCACTGATTGATGTAGTGTTTTTTTTTAAGGTAGATTTTCGAACCCAAATCAAGGAAAAAAATAAATAGGCTTTCTATGGCCCACTAAGTGAGAGATGGCACACACAGGAGTGGCACACAAGCCCTGACTGAGGCCAATATTTTTCTCCCACTGATAGATGTAGTGTTTTTTTGTTAAGGTAGATTTTCGAACCCAAATCAAGGAAAAAAATAAATAGGCTTTCTATGGCCCACTAAGTGAGAGATGGCACACACAGGAGTGGCACACAAGCCCTGACTGAGGCCAATATTTTTCTCCCACTGATTGATGTAGTGTTTTTTTGTTAAGGTAGATTTTCGAACCCAAATCAAGGAAAAAAATAAATAGGCTTTCTATGGCCCACTAAGTGAGAGATGGCACACACAGGAGTGGCACACAAGCCCTGACTGAGGCCAATATTTTTCTCCCACTGATTGATGTAGTGTTTTTTTGTTGAGGTAGATTTTAGAACCCAAATCAAGGAAAAAAATAAATAGGGTTTCTATGGCCCACACTTTGAGAGAGAGAGGTGGCACACCCAGGAGTCAAGACTGGCACACAAGCTGAAAGGGCAATATTAATCTCCCACTGTTTTTTTATTTATTTTTATTTTTTTCAGGGAGACTTTACAAACCAAATAATAAAAAAAAAAAAAAAAAAAAAGGCTTTCTATGGCCCACTGAATGAGAGATGGCACACACAGGAGTGGCACACAAGCCCTGACTGAGGCCAATATTTTTCTCCCACTGATTGATGTAGTGTTTTTTTGGTGAGGTAGATTTTAGAACCCAAATCAAGGGAAAAAATAAATAGACTTTCTATGGCCCACTAAGTGAGAGATGGCACACACAGGAGTGGCACACAAGCCCTGGCTGAGGCCAATATTTTTCTCCCACTGATTGATGTAGTGTTTTTTTTTAAGGTAGATTTTCGAACCCAAATCAAGGAAAAAAATAAATAGGCTTTATATGGCCCACTGAGTGAGAAAGAGAGGTGGCACACCCAGGAGTCAAGACTGGCACACAAGCTGAAAGGGCAATATTAATCTCCCACTGTTTTTTTATTATTTTTATTTTTTTTCAGGGAGACTTTAGAAACCAAATAATAATAAAAAAAAAGGCTTTCTATGGCCCACTGAATGAGAGATGGCACACACAGGAGTGGCACACAAGCCCTGACTGAGGCCAATATTTTTCTCCCACTGATTGATGTAGTGTTTTTTTGTTGAGGTAGATTTTAGAACCCAAATCAAGGAAAAAAATAAATAGGCTTTCTATGGCCCACAATTTGAGAGAGAGAGGTGGCACACCCAGGAGTCAAGACTGGCACACAAGCTGAAAGGGCAATATTAATCTCCCACTGTTTTTTTATTTATTTTTATTTTTTTCAGGGAGACTTTAGAAACCAAATAATAATAATAAAAAAAAAGGCTTTCTATGGCCCACTGAATGAGAGATGGCACACACAGGAGTGGCACACAAGCCCTGACTGAGGCCAATATTTTTCTCCCACTGATTGATGTAGTGTTTTTTTGGTGAGGTAGATTTTAGAACCCAAATCAAGGAAAAAAATAAATAGGCTTTCTATGGCCCACTCAGTGAGAGATGGCACACACAGGGATGGCACTCTAGCAGAAATGCAAATCTTAATCTCCCACAAAAAAAAAAAAAAAAACAGGGACTGTCCTACAATTACTATCTCCCTGCAGTAATCTCAGCCAGGTATGGCAGGCAGCAATAGGAGTGGACTGATGCACAAATTAAATAAAAAGTGTGGACAAACAAAAAAGATAGCTGTGCAGAAAGGAAGGAACAAGAGGATATGTGCTTTGAAAAAAGCAGTTGGTTTCCACAGTGGCGTACACACAGCAATACAGCTATCACGGAGCCTTCTAGGGCAGCCCAATGAGCTACAGTGCTGAGAGAAAAAAAAAATAAAAAAATGTAGCTTCCACTGTCCCTGCACACCGAAGGTGGTGTTGGACAGTGGAAATCGCTACAGCACAAGCGGTTTGGTGGTTAGTGGACCCTGCCTAACGCTATCCCTGCTTCTGACAAAGCGGCAGCAAGTTCTCCCTAAGCTCAGATCAGCAGCAGTGAGATGGCGGTCGGCGGGAACGCCCCTTTATAGCCCCTGTGACGCCGCAGACAGCAAGCCAATCACTGCAATGCCCTTCTCTAAGATGGTGGGGACCAGGACCTATGTCATCATGCTGCCCACACTCTGCGTTCACCTTCATTGGCTGAGAAATGGCGCTCATTGAAACGCGACTTTGGCGCGAAAGTCGCATACCGCATGGCCGACAAACACAGGGGTCGGATCGGGTTTCATGAGACGCCGACTTAGCCAAAAGTCGGCGACTTTTGAAAATTAACAACCCGTTTCGCTCAACCCTAGCAGACACAGTTAGTAGGCCAAAAAAAGTAATAGGCTAAATGCAGTTCAAAATTGGTAACAGCAGTAAACTGGCGGCATAGCTTTGTTCAGTGGAGGACAACTGTAAGGAGTGGCTGACACAGTTAGTAGGCCAAAATAATAAAGTGCGTTAAATGTCTGCCAAAACAATTTTCAAAAATAACCAGTTGGCATAGCTACGTACAGGGTTGGGCTCCTCTGCTGAGTAGCAGACAGTGGTAGTTGGCGCAAAGTATTAAATGGTCTAAATGGAGGCCAGGGCCCCTGTATATTTTAACTATCATCTATCATTTCAACAAATGTGTATTGGCAGTGCCATTGAAGAATTTATCAGCACATACTACACTGTGGTGGAGCAGGGAGAGGTAAGTATTGCAAGTGGTAGAGCACTGTTCGACCTGGGGGAACACTCTCGTGGGCGGCGGTCCTGGCACAGGGCCCCTCATATTACGACGGTGTGTCTGACGTTGGTTTTGCACCACCACCATCAGAGACACTTCATTGTACTATGAGGGACCCTATGCCAGTGCCGTTGCCCAAGAGTGGGCACACCCACCTGTCCAGGCAAACGGCACTCGCACGGGTGCTTGCGCCAGGTGGTGACCACGGCCCTGTGGGGGGAGTCAGCCCATTTAGGAAGGTAAAAAAATGGCCTATGGTGAACATTCAGCAGCTGCCAATGGAGGAATTAGAGCAGTCAGTAAGAGGAGGCCAAAAGCAAGACATTTTTCAGGCAAGCTACGTGTCAGCATGGGAAGGTGGGGCAAAATAATTAGAAATCCATGATTGGTTAATTTTAATGAAGGTTAGATCATCAACATTTTGGGTCAGTATATACTGACCTTTTTTCGGTCAGTATTGAACCAGCAGCACTGAAGACTCTTTCTGATAGCACACTAGCAGCTAGGCAAGCGAGCTCCTGTAATGCATATTCTGCCAATTCAAGCCAGGTGTCTATTTTAGATGCCCAGTAATCAAAGGGGAATGACGTGTGAGGGAGAACATCGATAAGGGAGGAAAAATAGTTCGTAACCATACTGGACAAATGTTGTCTCCTGTCACTTTGAATTAATGCAGCAGTACCTGTCGTGTCTGCGGTCATTGCAAAATCACTCCACAACCTGGTCATAAAACCCCTCTGTCCAACGCCACTTCTGATTTGTGCACCTCTAACACCTCTGCCATGTTGCCCCCTGCAGCTCGTGTGAGAACCATCACCGACGCTGTGTGCTGGGAATGCCTGAACCAAACGGTCTACAAGAGTTGCTTGTTTGGTAGCCAATATTTGCTCAAGGTTCTCATGTGGCATGATATTTTGTAATTTCCCTTTGTAGCGTGGATCCAGGAGGCAGGCCAACCAGTAATCGTCATCGGTCATCATTTTTATAATGCGGGGGTCCCTTTTTAGGATACACAAGGCATAATCAGCCATGTGGGCCAATGTTCCAGGTGTCAATTCACTGGTTGTGCTGAGCTGAGGAGCACTTTCTTGCAAATCAACATCACTTGTCTCCCGCAAAAAACCTGTACCTGACCTTGCAACGCCACCAGTTTCTATTGCCCCCTAAGAAGCATCCTCCTCCCATAAATATTCATCCCCATCATCCTCCTCTTCCTCTTCATCCGCCACCTCGTCCAGGAGAGTTCCCTGAGCAGACAATGGCTTACTGTCATCAAGGCTTCCCTCCTCCTCGGCTGCAGACGCCTGCTCCTTAATGTGCGTCAAACTTTGCATCAGCAGACGCATTAGTGGGATGCTCATGCTTATGATGGCGTCGTCTGCACTTACCAGCCGTGTGCATTCCTCAAAACACTGAAGGACTTGACAGAGGTCTTGTAGCTTCGACCACTGCACACCTGACAACTCCATGTCTGCCATCCAACTGCCTGCCCGTGTATGTGTATCCTCCCACAAATACATTACAGCACGCCTCTGTTCGCACAGCCTCTGAAGCATGTGCAGTGTGGAGTTCCACCTTGTTGCAACATCGATTATTAGGCGGTGCTGGAAAAGCTTCAGCGATCGCTGATGGTTCTGCATACGGCTGGAGTGTACGGGCAACCGGCGGATGTGCGAGCAAAGTCTTCGCACCTTCAGGAGCAGGGCTGGTAAGCCCGGATAACTTTTCAGGAAGCACTGCACCACCAGGTTCAAGGTGTGAGCCAGGCAAGGTATGTGTTTCTGTTCTGAAAGGGCTATGGCAGCCATAAAATTCCTTCCGTTATCACTGACTACCTTGCCTGCCTCAAGATGTACACTGCCCAGCCATAACTGAGTTTCTTGCTGCAAGTACTCTGCCAGTACTTCCGCTGTGTGTCTGTTGTTGCCCAAACACTTCATTTCCAACACAGCCTGTTGACGCTTACCACTAGCTGTTCCATAATGGGACACCTCGTGTGCAACACTGGCAGCTGCGGATGGAGTGGTAGGGCGACTGCGCTCTGTGGATGACCTTTCGCTTCTGGAGGAGGAGGAGGGGGAGGAGGGGTGTCGAACGTCTACTGCCAACTATTTCCTAGACCGTGGGCTAAGCAGAACTGTCCCACTATGGCTGTTGTCATGATTCCCAATGGCAGGGAAACATCAAAACACAAAGATAAAGGACGAGCTCTGGGTGATGGAATCTCGAGCTGACCGTGAGCTAAATCTACCACACAACTAATAGTAGCCAGGGAGCATACCTGATTAACCCTAGATGCCACGCGCCAGCCGGAGCACTAACTACCCCTGGTAGAGGAAGGAACAGACCTGGCTTACCTCTAGGGAAATACCCCAAAAGATGATAGCAGCCCCCCACATGTAATGACGGTGAGTTTAGAGGAAAAGACATACACAGTATGAAGGTAGATTTAGCAAAGAGAGGTCCACTTACTAGATAGCAGAAGGATACAAAAGAGGACATCACGGTCAACTGAAAACCCTATCAAAAAACCATCCTGAAATTACTTTAAGACTCCTGTGTCAACTCATGACACAGGAGTGGCAATTTCAGCCCACAAGAGCTTCCAGCTACAGAGAATAACAAAACTGCAAACTGGACAAAAGATACAAAACAAAAGGACAAAGTCCACTTAGCTGATCAGCAGACTAGTAGCAGGAACATGCAACCGAAGGCTCTGGTTACAATGATGACCGGCAAGGAAATGACTGGAGAGCAAGGCTAAATAGGAAACTCCCAAACACTGATGGGAGCAGGTGAACTGAGACAGCAAAGACACACAAGTCACCAGTACCACCAGCAACCACCAGGGGAGCCCAAAAGCGGATTCACAACAGTACCCCCCCCTTAAGGAGGGGGCACCGAACCCTCACGAGAACCACCAGGATGATCTGGAAGAGCCCTATGAAAGGCACGAACCAAATCCGAGGCATGAACATCAGAGGCAGTTACCCAAGAATTATCTTCTTGACCATAGCCCTTCCATTTAACCAGATACTGAAGTCTCAGTCTGGAAATACGGGAGTCCAGGATCTTCTCCACAACGTACTCCAATTCACCCCCTACCAGCACAGGAGCAGGAGGTTCAGTAGAAGGAACCACCGGTACCTCATACCTCCGCAACAACGACCGATGGAATACATTATGGATAGCGAAAGATGCCGGGAGGTCCAAACGAAAGGACACAGGGTTAAGAATCTCCAAAATCCTATAAGGACCGATGAACCGGGGCTTAAACTTAGGAGAAGAAACCCTCATAGGGACAAAACGGGAAGACAACCACACCAAGTCCCCAACACGAAGGCGAGGACCAACACGATGCCGGCGGTTAGCAAACTGCTGAGTCCTCTCCTGGGACAACTTCAAATTGTCCACCACTTGTCCCCAAATCCGATGCAACCGATCCACCACAGCATCAACTCCCGGACAATCCGAAGATTCCACCTGACCAGATGAAAAACGAGGGTGAAACCCTGAATTGCAAAAGAAAGGGGAAACCAAAGTGGCAGAACTAGCCCGATTATTAAGAGCAAACTCTGCCAACGGCAAAAAGGCAACCCAGTCATCCTGATCCGCAGACACAAAACACCTCAAATAAGTCTCCAAAGTTTGATTAGCTCGCTCCGTCTGGCCATTAGTCTGAGGATGGAATGCAGACGAAAAAGACAAATCAATTCCCAACCTGGAACAGAATGTCCGCCAAAATCTAGACACGAACTGGGTTCCCCTGTCAGAAACGATGTTTTCCGGAATCCCATGCAGGCGAACCACATTTTGAAAAAACAGAGGGACCAATTCAGATGAGGAAGGCAACTTAGGCAATGGCACCAAATGAACCATTTTAGAAAAACGGTCACACACCACCCAGATGACAGACATCTTCTGAGAAACAGGGAGATCAGAAATAAAGTCCATAGAGATGTGCGTCCAAGGCCTCTTCGGAATAGGCAAGGGCAACAATAACCCACTAGCCCTAGAACAACAAGGCTTGGCCCGAGCACAAACATCACAAGACTGCACAAAAACACGCACATCTCGAGACAGGGAAGGCCACCAGAAGGACCTAGCCACCAAATCTCTAGTACCAAAAATTCCAGGATGACCTGCCAGAGTAGAAGAATGAACTTCCGAGATGACTCTACTGGTCCAATCATCAGGAACAAACAGTCTACCAGGTGGACAACGATCAGGTCTATCTGCCTGAAATTCTTGCAAAGCACGTCGCAAGTCTGGGGAGACAGCAGACAAAACCACCCCATCCTTAAGGATACCAGCAGGTTCAGAATCCCCAGGAGAGTCAGGCTCAAAACTCCTAGAAAGAGCATCTGCCTTCACATTTTTAGAACCCGGTAAGTATGAGACCACAAAATTAAACCGAGAAAAAAACAACGACCAGCGTGCCTGTCTAGGATTCAGGCGCCTGGCAGACTCCAGATAAATCAGATTCTTGTGATCAGTCAAAACCACCACCTGATGTCTGGCACCCTCAAGCCAATGACGCCACTCCTCAAACGCCCACTTCATGGCCAAAAGCTCCCGATTACCAACATCATAGTTTCGCTCGGCGGCCGAAAATTTACGAGAAAAGAACGCACAAGGTCTCATCACTGAGCAATCGGAACTTTTCTGCGACAAAACCGCCCCTGCTCCGATCTCGGAAGCATCGACCTCAACCTGAAAGGGAAGAGAAACATCAGGCTGGCGCAACACAGGAGCAGACAAAAAGCGGCACTTAAGCTCCCGAAAGGCCTCCACAGCAGCAGGGGACCAATCGGCAACATCAGCACCCTTTCTAGTCAAATCAGTCAAAGGTTTAGCAACGCCAGAAAACCCAGTTATAAATCGACGATAGAAATTAGCAAAGCCCAAGAATTTCTGAAGACTCTTAAGAGAAGTAGGCTGCGTCCAGTCACAAATAGCCCGAACCTTAACAGGGTCCATCTCAACAGAAGAAGGGGAAAAAATGTACCCCAAAAAAGAAATCTTTTGAACCCCAAAAACAAACTTTGAACCCTTTACACACAAAGAACTAGTCCGCAAAACCTAAAAAACCCTCCTGACCTGTTGAACATGAGACTCCCAGTCATCAGAAAAAATCAAAATATCGTCCAAATACACAATCATAAATTTATCCAAATATTCACGGAAAATATCATGCATAAAGGACTGAAAGACAGAAGGTGCATTTGAAAGGCCGAAAGGCATTACTAAATACTCAAAATGGCCCTCAGGCGTATTAAATGCGGTTTTCCACTCATCCCCCTGCTTAATTCACACCAAATTATACGCCCCACGAAGATCAATCTTAGAGAACCACTTAGCCCCTCTTATGCGAGCAAACAAATCAGTCAACAAAGGCAACGGATACTGATATTTGACTGTAATTTTATTCAGGAGTCGATAATCAATACAAGGCCTCAGAGAGCCATCCTTCTTAGACACAAAGAAAAAACCAGCTCCTAAAGGAGATGAAGAAGGACGAATATGTCCCTTTTCCAGGGACTCCTTAATATACTCTCGCATAGCAGCATGTTCAGGCACAGATAAATTAAACAAACGACCCTTTGGAAATTTACTGCCAGGAATCAGATCTATGGCGCAATCACAATCTCTGTGGGGAGGGAGAGAACCAATCTTAGGCTCTTCAAAAACATCACGATAATCAGACAAAAATGCTGGAATCTCAGAGGGAGTAGATGACGAAATGGAAACCAAAGGTACATCCCCATGAGCCCCCCGACATCCCCAGCTTATCACAGACATTGTTTTCCAGTCAAGGACTGGGTTATGAGATTGTAACCATGGTAATCCAAGCACTAAAACATCATGTAAATTGTACAACACAAGGAAGCGAATCACCTCCTGATGGTCTGGAGTCATACGCATAGTCACTTGCGTCCAGAATTGTGGTTTATTACTAGCCAAAGGGGTAGAATCAATACCCTTCAGAGGTATAGGGACTTCCAGTGGCTCTAAATCAAACCCACAGCGCCTGGCAAAGGACCAATCCATAAGACTCAGTGCGGCGCCAGAGTCCACATAGGCATCCACAGTAATAACTGATAATGAACAAATCAAGGTTACAGACAGAATAAATTTAGACTGTAAAGTGCAAATAGACTTGTCAGCCTTCTTTGTGCGTTTAGAGCATGCTGATATAACATGAGCAGAATCACCACAATAGAAACATAACCCATTTTTACGCCTGTAATTCTGCCACTCGCTTCTGGACAGAGTTCTGTCACATTGCATATTCTCTGGCGACTTTTCAGAAGATACCGCCAAATGGTGCACAGGCTTGCGCTCCCGCAAACGCCGATCAATCTGAATAGCCATTGTCATGGACTCATTCAGACCTGTAGGCGCAGGGAACCCGACCATAACATCCTTAACGGCATCAGAGAGGCCCTCTCTGAAATTTGCCGCTAGGGCGCACTCATTCCACTGAGTAAGCACAGACCATTTACGAAATTTTTGGCAGTATATCTCAGCTTCATCTTGCCCTTGAGATAGGGCTATCAAAGCTTTTTCAGCTTGAATCTCCAAATTAGGTTCCTCATAAAGCAAGCCTAAAGCCAGAAAAAAGGCATCCACATTGAGCAACGCAGGATCCCCTGGTGTCAATGAAAATGCCCAGTTTTGAGGGTCACCTCGCAGCAAAGAAATCACAATCTTAACCTGCTGGACAGGATCTCCAGAGGAGTGAGGTCTGAGAGAAAGGAATAATTTACAATTATATTTGAAATTCAGAAACCGAGATCTATCTCCGGAAAACACCTCTGGTGTAGGAATCTTAGGTTCAGACATCGGAGTATGTATAACAAATTCTTGTAAATTTTGAACCTTAGTAGCAAGATTATTTAAACCTGCAGCCAAGCTCTGAGGATCCATCTTTAAACAGGTGAGATCAGAGCCATTCAAGGATTAGAAGGAGAGAAAGGCAAAGGCTGTAATTAGAGCTGAAATACAACTGATCCAACTATGGAGCAAACATAGGAAAAAAAAAAAAAAACTCTACAGACTTCTTTTTCTCTCCTTTCTTCTGCCAGTAACTTTAACACGGGCCGGTCATACTGTCATGATTCCCAATGGCAGGGAAACATCAAAACACAAAGATAACGGACGAGCTCTGGGTGATGGAATCTCGAGCTGACCGTGAGCTAAATCTACCACACAACTAATAGTAGCCAGGGAGCATACCTGATTAACCCTAGATGCCACGCGCCAGCCGGAGGACTAACTACCCCTGGTAGAGGAAGGAACAGACCTGGCTTACCTCTAGGGAAATACCCCAAAAGATGATAGCAGCCCCCCACATGTAATGACGGTGAGTTTAGAGGAAAAGACATACACAGTATGAAGGTAGATTTAGCAAAGAGAGGTCCACTTACTAGATAGCAGAAGGATACAAAAGAGGACTTCACGGTCAACTGAAAACCCTATCAAAAAACCATCCTGAAATTACTTTAAGACTCCTGTGTCAACTCATGACACAGGAGTGGCAATTTCAGCCCACAAGAGCTTCCAGCTACAGAGAATAACAAAACTGCAAACTGGACAAAAGATACAAAACAAAAGGACAAAGTCCACTTAGCTGATCAGCAGACTAGTAGCAGGAACATGCAACCGAAGGCTCTGGTTACAATGATGACCGGCAAGGAAATGACTGGAGAGCAAGGCTAAATAGGAAACTCCCAAACACTGATGGGAGCAGGTGAACTGAGACAGCAAAGACACACAAGTCACCAGTACCACCAGCAACCACCAGGGGAGCCCAAAAGCGGATTCACAACAGGCTGTCCCCTGTGGACCCTGCATCCACCACATTAACCCAGTGCGCCGTGATGGACACGTAACGTCCCTGGCCATGCCTACTGGTCCATGCATCTGTTGTGAGGTGCACCTTTCTACTGACTGATTGCCTGAGTGCATGGACAATGCGGTCTTTGACATGCTAGTGGAGGGCTGGGATGGCTTTTCTCACAAAGAAGTGTCGACTGGGTAGGTAACAGTGTGGTACTGCGTAGGCCATCAGGGCTTTGAAAGCTTTGCTTTCAACCAACCAGTAGGGCATCATCTCTAATGAGATTAGTCTAGAAATGAGGGCATTCAAACCCTGTGTACGTGGATGAGAGGATGAGTACTTCCTTTTTTCCTAACGAGAGTCTCTTGTAGGATGAGCTGGATTGGAGAGCTGCATATGGTGGAACTAGCGGGGGTGGTGGTGGACATGGCAGTTTGAGAGAGGGTTGGTGATGGTATTCTTGATGTTGGCCTACATGCAGTGTTTCCGCCCAAGAACCTGGTGATTCCCTGACTGCCTTAGCCTTGCGACGATACCTCCACATTTGCTGCAGGTGGTGTCCTAAACGGTGGTCTTACAGTGAGGGAAGCAATGTAGCATTGCTGACTACCTTCATTCTGAGCGGGTGCACCAGTGTTACGGGACGTTTGATAGTTAGTCCAGGCTTGCAAGTGCATGCTGGTTAAATGTCTACGCATGCACGTTGTATTTAAATTTAGGGGATTCTTCCCTCTGCTAAAGGTCTTTGAGCATTTCTTACAGATAACTTTGAACTGATCATTCGGATCTTGGTTAAAAAATTGCCACACTGCACTCTTCCTACTATCGAATACCTTTTCAGGCATTGCACGCTGTGCTACTTTCACCAGATGGCCACGCTGCCCTAAAACTGTTTTTGTTTTAGACACACGTTTTGGGCCTGATACGGGCCTGCCAGATGAAAGCTGTTGCGATGTTGATGCCTGCTGTGGATCATCCTCCTCCGCTTCAGAGCTACTGCCAGCGGCACCCTGTTCCCCAAATGGCTGCCAATCTGGGTCAACAACTGGGTCATCTATCACCTCCTCTTCAATGTCCTGTGCACCGTCCTCTGTGTCACCGTGTAAGGTGCTATAGCGTTCGGGACGGGGCACCATAGTCTCATCAGGGTCACATTCTGGCTCAGTACACTGTGAGGGCAATGTAGTGATCTGAGTCAATGGAACAGCATAATAATCTAGCTGTGGCTGTGCATCTGTGCACTCCATGTCCGATTCATCTTGTAATGGGCTGTTAACTATTTCCCTTTCTAACCCTGGCACAGTATGTGTAAAGAGCTCCATAGAGTAAACTGTAGTGTCGCCTGCCGCATCCTTCACTTTTGCTTTGGGTGAAGGACACAAGGAAGCGACTTGTTCCTGACCGGGAGCATCCACTGATGACTCGCTGCTTTTATATTTCAAACTTTCTGAAGAGGAGGTAAAACAGCTAGAGGCTGAGTCAGCAATGAAAGCCAAAACTTGTTCCTGTTGCTCCGGCTTTAAAAGTGGTTTTCCTACTCCCAGATAAGGGAGCCTTTGAGGCCTTGTGTAGCCAGACGATGACGCTGTCTTAACAACTGGAGCCTTAGGTGCTATTTTGCTTTTCCCACTACCACCAGATGCTCCACCACCACCACCACCACCATCATTACCAGCTGGCAATGACCGCCCACGGCCTCTTCCACCAGATTTCCTCATATTTGGGAAAATGTAACCAAACTAAGAACCGTTATATGGTACTATAAAACAAGGTAGAAGGTGTATATAAACTTGTTGAGAATTTAAATCTCCCTTTTTTTGTGTGGGAGACTGCTGCAAAAAACCAGGCCCGCTGTATTACACTACTCAATGTAAGTGGCAGAAAGTGGCAGGCAGATATACGACAAACAGAACTGACTCAGATCCAGTTAGTGACAATTTAAATCTCCCTTTTTTTCTGTGGGAGACTGCTGCAAAAAACCAGGCCCGCTGTATTACACTACTCAATGTAACTGGCAGAAAGTGTCTGGCAGATATATGACAAACAGAACTGACGCAGATCCACTTAGTGGCAATTTAAATCTCCCTTTTTTGTGTGGGAGACTGCTGCAAAAAACCAGGCCCGCTGTATTGTACTACACAATGTAAGTGGCAGAACGTGGCTGGCAGATATATGACAAACAGAACTGACGCAGATCCACTTAGTGGCAATTTAAATCTCCCTTTTTTGTGTGGGAGACTGCTGCAAAAAACCAGGCCCGGTGTATTACACTACTCAATGTAAGTGGCAGGAAGTGGTGGGCAGATATACGACAAACAGAAATGATGCAGATCCACTTAGTGGCAATTTAAATCTCCCTTTTTTGTGTGGGAGACTGCTGCAAAAAAACATGCCTGCTGTATTACACTACTCAATGTAAGTGGCAGGAAGTGGCAGGCAGATATATGACAAACAGAACTGACGCAGATCCACTTAGCGGCAATTTAAATCTCCCTTTTTTGTGTGGGAGACTGCTGCAAAAAACCAGGCCCGGTGTATTACACTACTCAATGTAAGTGGCAGGAAGTGGCTGGAAGATATATATAAAAAAAGGGACCATTCTACAATAACAATCTTCCTACAATGATCTCAGGACAAGTATGGCAGCCAGCAATAAAATGGACTGCTGCACACAAAAGTGTGGACAAATAAACAATAGAACTGTGCAGAAAAGAGCAACAGGATTTTTGCTTTTAAAAAAGCAGTTGGTTTGCACAGCGGCGTACAAACAGCAATGCAGCTATCAGGGAGCCTTATAAGCTACAGAGCTGATTCACAAAAAACTAGCCTCCACTGTCACTGCAAAGAAAAGGTGGTGTTGGACAGTGGAAATCGCTACAGTACAACCGGTTTGGGGGTTAATCTTTCCTCCCTAACAATATCCCTGCTTCTGACGAAGCTGCAGCAACCTCTCCCTATGGTCAGATTGGCAGAAGTAAGATGGCGATTGGCGTGCACGCCCCTTTATAGCCCCTGTGACGCCACAGAAAGCAAGCCAATCACTGTCATGCCCTTCTCTAAGATGGTGGGGACCGAGACCTATGTCATCACGCTGCCCACACTCTGCGTCCTCCTTCATTGGCTGAGAATTGGTGCTGAAAGCGTCATACGAAATGCAACATTGGCGCGAAGATCGCCGACAGCATGGCCGATCCCACAGTGGGATCGGGTCGGGTATCACAAAACCCGACTTTGCCAAAAGTCGGCGATTTTTCAATTTGTCCGATCCGTTTCGCTCAACCCTAGTGATTAGGGTTGAGCGACTTTTGCTTTTTTAGGATCGAGTCGGGTCTCGTGAAACCCGACTGTCTCGAAAGTCGGATCGCGTGAAATCGGCCGATTATTGTGAAAAGTCGGGGGCCAACCGAAACACGAAACCCAATGCAGGTCAATGGGGATATTTGTTTTGTCTCTCTCTCTCTCTCTCTCTGTTGTGAACTGTGTTTCTGGGCTCCCTCTGGTGGTCACTAACGGTATTGTGTTAGGCATGTCTTGTTGCAGGCCTGAGCTCCAGCTGTGTCGTTAAGCAGCGGGTGTTCCCTATTTAAGTCTCCTCTGGACTCAGTCTCTTGCCTGGCATCGTTGTATCCAGACCTATATGGTCTCCTCCGGATTCCTTTCAGTCTGTCTCATGCAAGAAAAGCTAAGTCTGTTTTGAATAATTTGGATCGTTTGCATTTTTCTGTGTTTTTGTCCAGCTTGCTTAATATTGGATTTTCTGGCTCGCTGGAAGCTCTAGGGGGCTGATATTCTCCCTCCGCACCGTCAGTCGGTGTGGGGGTTCTTGAATGTTCAGCGTGGATGTTTTTGTAGGGTTTTCTGCTGACCGCATAGTCCACTATCTATTTTCTGCCTATCTAGACTAGTGGGCCTCACTTTGCTGAATCTAGTTCATCTCTACGTTTGTGTTTTCCTCTTGCCTCACCGTTATTATTTGTTGGGGGCTTTCTTTATCTTTGGGGTTCAACTTCTCTGGAGGCAAGTGAGGTCTTATTTTCCCTCTAGGGGTAGTCAGTTCTCTGGCTGGCTCGAGACGTCTAGAACCAATGTAGGCACGTTCACCCGCTGCTTCTAGTTGTTTGTGTTAGGATCAGGTATGCGGTTAGCCCAGTTTCCACCTCCCTAGAGCAGTATTTATGCTTTTGCTATCTTGCCGGAATATCAGAGATCCTCTACCACTGGGATCATAACAGTATGCCAGGACCAAAGAAAATGTTTATTGCATCGCAGAAGCGGGATTAAAAAGAAGTTCTGAGGTTTTTTTTGTTTTTTTTTGTTGCTGCAGTTTGCCTAGCTTCTTCCATCCCCTTTTTCTCTGAGTGGCTGGAACTCTGCTGCAGATATGAATGTCCAGACTCTGACTTCTAGTGTGGATCAGCTTGCTGCTAGGGTGCAAAGCATTCAGGATTTTGTTATCCATAGCCCTATGTCTGAACCAAAAATACCTATTCCTGAGCCGTTTTTTGGAGATAGATCTAAGTTCCTGAATTTTAGGAATAATTGCAAATTGTTTCTGTCTCTGAAACCTCGTTCCTCTGGTGATTCCGCTCAGCAAGTTAAGATTGTTATTTCCTTCTTGCGCGGCGACCCTCAAGATTGGGCCTTCTCTCTGGCGCCAGGAGATCCTGCATTGGTGAATGTTGATGCGTTTTTCCTGGCACTTGGTTTGCTTTATGAGGAGCCTAATCTTGAAAATCAGGCTGAAAAGATGTTGCTGGCTATCTCTCAGGGTCAGGACGAAGCTGAGGTATATTGTCAAAAATTTCGGAAATGGTCCGTGCTTACTCAATGGAATGAGTGTGCACTGGCCGCAAATTTCAGAAATGGTCTTTCTGAAGCCATTAAAGATGTGATGGTGGGGTTTCCTATTCCTACAGGTCTGAATGATTCAATGGCTCTGGCCATTCAAATTGATCGACGTTTGCGGGAGCGCAAATCTGTTAATCCTTTGGCGGTGCTGTCTGAACGGTCACCTGATTCTATGCAATGTGACAGAATTCTGACCAGAGCCGAGCGACAAAATCATAGACGTCAAAATGGGTTGTGTTTCTACTGTGGTGATTCAACACATGTTATCTCAGCATGCTCTAAACGCTTAAAAAAAAATGTTAATCCTGTCGCCATTGGTACTTTTCAGCCTAAGTTTATTTTGTCTGTGATTTTAATTTGTTCATTATCTTCTTACTCAGTTATGGCTTTTGTGGATTCTGGTGCTGCTTTAAGTCTGATGGATTTGTCATTTGCCAAGCGCTGCGGTTTTGTCCTGGAGCCTTTGGAAAATCCTATTCCTCTTAGAGGAATTGTTTCTACGCCATTGGCAGAGAATAAACCTCAGTATTGGACGCAAGTGACCATGTGCATGACTCCTGTACATCAGGAGGTGATTCGTTTTCTGGTACTGCATAAAATGCATGATGTTGTCGTTTTGGGTCTGCCATGGTTACAGGCCCATAATCCAGTTTTAGATTGGAAAGCTATGACTGTGTCTAGTTGGGGGTGTCAGGGGATTCATGGCGATTCTCCATTAGTGTCTATTGCTTCTTCTACTCTTTCTGAGATCCCTGAGTTTTTGTCAGACTTTCAGGATGTATTTGATGAGGCCAGGTCCAGTGCCCTTCCTCCTCATAGGGACTGTGATTGTGCTATAGATTTGATTCCTGGTAGTAAATTTCCGAAGGGACGACTCTTTAATTTATCTGTGCCAGAGCATGCCGCGATGCGGAGTTATATAAAGGAGTCTTTGGAGAAGGGACATATTCGCCCATCCTCTTCTCCTCTTGGTGCAGGATTCTTTTTTGTGGGTCCCCGACTTCGTGTTGGGGATTTGGTTTGGTTGTCTTCTCGGCATGTTCCTTTGAAAGTCTCCTCTCCTAAGTTCAAGCCTCACTTTATCGGTCCTTATAAGATTTTGGAAATCCTTAACCCGGTGTCTTTTCGCTTGGACCTTCCAGCGTCATTTGCTATTCATAATGTGTTCCATAGGTCCTTGTTGTGGCGGTACGTGGTGCCTATGGTTCCTGCTGTTGAGCCTCCTGCCCCGGTTTTGGTTGAGGGCGAGTTGGAGTACGTGGTGGAGAAGATTCTGGATTCTCGTATCTCTAGACGGAGACTCCAGTATTTAGTTAAGTGGAAAGGCTATGGTCAGGAGGATAATTCCTGGGTTGTCGCCTCTGATGTTCATGCGGCTGATTTGGTTCATGCCTTTCACGCTGCTCATCCTGATCGCCCTGGGGGTCTTGGTGAGGGTTCGGTGACCCCTCCTCAAGGGGGGGGTACTGTTGTGAACTGTGTTTCTGGGCTCCCTCTGGTGGTCACTAACGGTATTGTGTTAGGCATGTCTTGTTGCAGGCCTGAGCTCCAGCTGTGTCGTTAAGCAGCGGGTGTTCCCTATTTAAGTCTCCTCTGGACTCAGTCTCTTGCCTGGCATCGTTGTATCCAGACCTATATGGTCTCCTCCGGATTCCTTTCAGTCTGTCTCATGCAAGAAAAGCTAAGTCCGTTTTGAATAATTTGGAGCGTTTGCATTTTTCTGTGTTTTTGTCCAGCTTGCTTAATATTGGATTTTCTGGCTCGCTGGAAGCTCTAGGGGGCTGATATTCTCCCTCCGCACCATCAGTCGGTGTGGGGGTTCTTGAATGTTCAGCGTGGATGTTTTTGTAGGGTTTTCTGCTGACCGCATAGTCCACTATCTATTTTCTGCCTATCTAGACTAGTGGGCCTCACTTTGCTGAATCTAGTTCATCTCTACGTTTGTGTTTTCCTCTTGCCTCACCGTTATTATTTGTTGGGGGCTTTCTTTATCTTTGGGGTTCAATTTCTCTGGAGGCAAGTGAGGTCTTATTTTCCCTCTAGGGGTAGTCAGTTCTCCGGCTGGCTCGAGACGTCTAGAACCAACGTAGGCACGTTCACCGGCTGCTTCTAGTTGTTTGTGTTAGGATCAGGTATACGGTTAGCCCAGTTTCCACCTTCCTAGAGCAGTATTTATGTTTTTGCTATCTTGCCGGAATATCAGAGATCCTCTACCACTGGGATCATAACACTCTCTCTCTCTCTCTCTCCCCCCCGTCCCTGCAAAGTTTGTGTTTCACTGTGCAAATCGCTATATCCCAAACGTTAAGATGGCGGTTTTACCCCCTGTGACGCCGCACAAAGCAAGCCGGAACCTATGTCATCACGCTGCCCACACTCCTTCATTGGCTGAAAAAATGGCGGGGAAAACGTCATATGAAACGCGACTTTGGCGCGAAGATCGCCGACTGCATGGCCGATCCCACAGTGGGATCGGGTCGGGTTTCATGAATCCCGACTTTGCTGAAAGTCGGCGACTTTTGAAAATGTCCGACCCATTTCGCTCAACCCTACTAGTGATCACTATTACCCAAGTGACCCCCAACCCATATATCTGATATGCGGTCTGGCCTGTTGGTTAATATTAGGTCTAGCAGTGCCCCCCTTCTTGTTGGGTCCTGAATCAGTTGTGAAAGGTAGTTGTCTCTCATAGTTGTCAAAAAACTATTACATTTGCTGGAACTACAGGTTTCTGTTCCCCAATGTATTTCAGGGTAGTTGAAGTCCCCCACAATAATGACTTCGCCTTGAGTCGCTGCTTCATATATTTGCTTTGCGAGGATATTCTCCGTTGTTTCCATTATTCCACTATCTTCTCCAGTGAATGACTGGAGTAGATAGTGCAGGAGTATTTTGAGCTCAATATCAATACTATCAGGAGTTTGGCCCCTCTTGCATTTTGGTCTTCTAAAATGGAAGAGTGGCCTGAGCTTGCTTGTCATGCTTTAGAGGTTTTGCCATGCAAGGCAGCCAGCATTCTCTCAGAACGTATCTTCAGCACTGCTGGTGGTGTCCTGTTGGCTGTCCCCTGAAAGTGTAGACCGCCTAACTTTCATAAAGATGAATAAATCATGGATCTCCAATGACTTCTGTACCCCAGTCACAGACTGGGCAGACTAGGCGATGGTGTCGCTTTTAATGTTCTTCACTAATCTCACTTTTCCAGTCTGTCACACCTTTGTTGTGGCTTCCATGACCGCTGTTGCTAATGCTGCTGATGTTACTAACAATTTTATGAAATGTGGACACTACAGTTTGGGTCTCCATCTGGTTGGCTGCCTGTAATGAAAGGGGGGTCAGAGCCCCATTATACTATTTCTGCTCTGGGGAAATTGATAATGTCTGTACAGCACTGTGTGTAATTAATGTCGCTATATCAGTGAGTAAAATAAATAAAATAAACTGATTACACTTTTGTGGTGTCTGCCCCTAATTTTTGGACATGCTTGTACTCTAAGTTGAATCTCCTTCATGTGTATTGCCTCAATTTAGCAGGGCTCTGAGAACTCATGGCATACACCTGACTCACCCACCTGTTAGTAATCAATGTTTAACCACTTTGAGACCTAGCTTGTTTTCACCTAAATGACCAGGCCAATTTTTACAATTCTGATCACTGTCACTTTGTGAGCTCATAACTCTGGAAGGCTTCAACGGATCCCAGTGATTCTGAGATTGTTTTCTTGTGACATGATGTACTTTATCATAGCCTTAAAATGTCTTCGATATGCCTTGCATTTATTTGTGAAAAAAACTGAAATTTGGCGAAAATTTTGCAATTTTCAAACTTTTAATTTTTATGCCCTTAAATCAGAGTCATATAGCACTAAATAGTTAATACATAACATTTCCCAAATGTCCACTTTACATCAGCACAATTTTGGAAACATTTTTTTATTTTGTTAGGATGTTATAAGGGTTAAAATTTAACCAGAGATTTCTCATTTTTACAACAAAATTTGCAAAACCATTTTTTTAAGGACCACCTCCCATTTGAAGTGACTTTGAAGGGCCTATATGACAGAAAATACCCCAAAGTCACACCATTCTAAAAACTGCACCCCTCAAAGGTACTCAAAACCACATTCAAGAAGTTTATTAACCCTTCAGGTGCCTTACAGGAATTTTTGGAATGTGGAAGGAAAACATAAACATTTACTTATCTTTCACTAAAATTTTAAATTAGACCAATTTTTTTTTACTTAAGGGTAACAGCAGAAAATGGACCATACATTTTGTTGTGAAATTTCTCCTGAGCATGCTGATACCCCATAATAATTAGCGGACACCATGTCATGTTTGAAGATCCCCTAATGTGCCTGAACAGTGGAATCCCCCGACAAGTGACACCATTTTGGCAAATAGACCCCTTTTGGAACTTATCTAGTTGTGTATTGAGCACCTTGAGCCCACAGGTGCTTCAGAGAAGTTTATAGCGTAGAGCCGTGAAAATAAAAAAAAAATCACATTTTTAAAAAAAAAAAATCTTTTTTAGCTACAAATTTAGTTTTTTTCACAAGGGCAAAAGGAGAAAATGGACCCCAAAGTTTGTTTTTAAATTTCTCCTGAGTTCACCGATACCCCATATGTGGTCAAAAACTACTTTTGAAGCACAGTGCAAAGCACAGAAGGGAAGTAATGCCATATTGCAGTGCAGATGTACCACCCATAAGGAACCAAATTTTGGATATGATAACCCTTTGGGAATTTATCTACAGATGTAGTGACGATTTTGACTCCATGGGTGTTTTCCTGAAACAGGCAGCAGGGGATATTGCCGTTGTAGTGACCAGTATGCTGTAGTGACCAGCACAAAACGTCCAGCTCATGCTTCTGTAGACACACTGTTAGGACTGGCGGAACGCATCAAATAATAATTAGAGATGAAATAAGGTGTGCTTGCAGTCAGGGGTCCACCGTTCAGCTAAGACACCTGCTGCTTGGTAATGACGGACTATATGGCAGTATAATGTGAGTACACACACGGGTTAGCTTCACCCGGTATGAAGGAAGTAAACCCTGTTGTGTCACAGGGTTGAGGTACTGCACAAAGAGCGCAAGCAAAGAGTCACAGAACTCTGACTCAAGACTCTGGGAAAGAGTTCCTCTAGACCACTTGCGCTCAACACCACTACTGGGGTGTCAGAGACTAATCTGAACTTTAGAATTAACTGCACAGGAGTGCGTGCAGTGTCTCTCTGGCGGACGCCACTAACCACCCAAACTTGGGCCAGGAAAATGCACTATATGCACACGGCGCCGCACTGGCAGTCGCTGCTAAATAGATACAGGAACTTGTGGTAAATGTGCAGCACTGTCAGGCGCTAGGTAGTTCCACCATTCGCGAACAGTCAACAACACTAGGGATGGGAATGATTCAAAGCTTTCATGCATCGACAGGCACACATTCACACACACACACACACACACACACACACACTCTCTCACACACACACACACACACACACACACACACACACACACACACACACGTTAACAAGTTTATACTAGCACATGGCAGTGCGGCCATGCAAACCTTTTATAACTGTAGCTCCCCAGGACCTTCCTAGTGATGCAATTGGAGCCACTACAGGACCTGAGAGTGACCCTGACCTCCAATGAGAGGTCGACCAGTAGGCATGCCCAGTAGGGGAAAAGCAGGACATAGTCCCTGGAATGTCTGCTCGCCACTGATCAGTGCTGGTTACAAGGGCTGAGCCTGGAAAGGCAGCAGTAACCAAGTGAGGAGTATCAGCTTGAGCCAGACGCTGGGATCGACTTCTCTGCTGAGCAGGTTCCACTGCGGCTGGAGGAGAATGGGAGACCACAGCGGACATGGTTTGAGATTCCCCCTGTGCAGCGGCGGGAACTCAACACCTAACATGGCCCCCCTCCTTGGGCCTCGCTACGCTCAAAGGCAGCAATGAGCTGCGGAGCCCGAATGTGCTCAACAGACTCCAAGGACCTGCCCTCTGGGTCATGGCTCTTCCAGTTCACCTACTAGAATTTTTTTCCACGTACCACCTTACACCCCATGATAGCGTTCACCTCATACTTGTCCGTAGATGAACCCGATGTCCCGGCAGATGACTCAGAAAACCGGGACAAGTGAACCGGCTTTAGGAGGGAGACATGAAAGGTGTCGGTGATACCCAGGCGTGGAGGAAGGGCCAGACGATAGACCACAGGGGTAACCTGTTCCAGAACCTTGAAGGGGCCTAACTAGTGAGGTGCAAACTTAGTGGACTCAACTCGCAGCCTGATATTACGGGTGGAGAGCCACACTAAGTCGCCAGGAGCAAAGGTTGGAGCGGGGCGCCGATGTGGATCGGAAGAGACCCATATTCTCTCCTTTGAGGCCAGGATGGCATCCTGTGTGCTCTCAAATGTCACATGCCTCCACATCCCAGTCTGGTCTGCCACCCTGGAGTAGGCGGAAGACATGGACAAGGGAACCGGAATCCGCAGATGCTGGCCGTAGTTAAGGAGGAATAGGGTCTGCCCAGTGGAGTCGGCTATGGCATTGTTCAGCATGAACTCCACCCACAGTAGCAAGGATGCCCAGTCATCCTGCCTGGCTGAAACAAAATGTTGCAGGTATGTGACCAAGGTCTGGTTGGCCCTCTCTACCAACCCATTTGTCTCGAGATGGTATGCTGAAGAGAGATTCAGCTCGATGCTGAGTAGACGACAAAGCTCTCTCCAGAACCGAGATGCAAACTGAGAACCCCGGTCACTGACAATTATGTCTGGCATACTGTGTAGGCGGAAAACATGTTTAATAAACAATGCCATCAAGGCCCGCGCAGAAGGTAGCCGTGGAAGAGGCACCAAGTGCACCATTTTGGAAAAATGGTCGGTGACTACCCAAATAATGGTGCAGCTACGGGACTTGGGTAAACTCACCACAAAGTCCTTCTTGACCATTTCCCAGGGCCTGTCCGCCACCGGCAGTGGGTAAAGTAACCCAGCAGGCCATTGTCGAGGAGACTTCTACTTGGCGCAGGAGACACATGCCCGAATATAGTCTTCGACGTCACAGGCCATATGCGGCCACCAGTACGTTCTCGCCAGGAGCTCAGATGTCCGCTTAGTCCCAAAATGTCCACCCACCCTGAAGGAGTGGGCCCAAGAGAGAACCTCCAGTTGCAAATTAGGTGGAACAAAAGTGTTGCCTGGAGGCACAGACTCTAGCGAAACCGGGGCCACAGTTCTCAGGCTCTCACAAGGGACAAAAAGCCAAGGCTCCTCCTCCTCTGATGACACTAAGGAGTGGAAGAGAGCATCGGCACGAGTGCTCTTCTCCCTGGAGAGAAACTGGAGGGTGAAGTGGAACCGGGAGAAGAACAGGGACCATCTGGCCTGGTGAGAGTTTAGCCGCTGGACGGTTTGTAAATATACCAATTTTTGTGGTCGGTGAATACTTGGAAGGGATAGTGAGACCCCTGCAGGAGGTGTCTCCACTCCAAAAAGGCCAACTTCATGGCTGTCAAATCCTTTCCCCAATGGAATAATTCCTCTCTGCCGGTGAGAAGGTCTTGGAGAAGAAGAAGCAAGGATGCTTCCGACCTTGAGCATCCTTCTGGAAGAGGACTGCTCCAGCACTGACAGAGGAGGCATCCACCTCTATGATAAATGGTTTATCAACATCGGGGCGATGTAAAATGGGAGCGCTAGCGAATTGTGACTTGATAGAGATTAAGGCCTTGGAGACCTCCTCCGACCACAATTTGGGATTAGCTCCCTTCTTGGTAAGGGCAACCAGGGGAGCTACCAAGGTTTAGAAGTGGGGAATGAACTGGTGATAATAGTTAATGAACCCCATAAAGCAGTGAACTGCTTTGAGAGAACGGGGTTCCTGCCAGTCCATCACAGCCTGTAGTTTGGCAGGATCCATGGCCAACCCCTGGGCGGAGATAATATAGCCCAGGAAAGGCAAGGACTCCTGCTCAAACACACACTTCTCCAACTTGGCATAGAGGGAGTTAGCCTGTAAGAGGTTGAAGACTTTGCAAACATCTCTCCGGTGGGAGTGTATATCTGGAGAGTAGATGAGAATATCATCAGATAGACTACGACCGAGGTGGTGAGCATATCCAGGAAGATATCATTCGCAAGGTCTTGAAAAATGGCAGGAGCATTACAGAGCCCGAAGGGCATCACCAGTTATTCATAGTGCCTGTCCCTGGTGTTAAATCCCATCTTCCATTCGTCCCCCTCATGGATGCGAATCAGGTTGTAAGCACCCCGCAGATCAAGCTTAGTATATAACCTCTCCTCCGCAACCTATCGAATAGCTCAGATATAAGTGGCAGAGGGTACTTATTCTTAATGGTTATGGCATTAAGACCCCTGTAGTCTATGCAGGGATGTAATTCTCCGTTCTTCTTCTGCACGAAGAATAACCCATCCCCTGCGGGTGACACTGACTTCCTAATGAATCCTCTTGCCAGATTCTCCTGGATGTACTGAGACATTGCCTCCATCTCTGGGAGAGATAACGGATCGACTCGACCCCGGGGAGGCTCAGCACTAGGCAAGAAGTCAATAGGACAGTCATAGAGGCAGTGAGGCAGAAGAGTCTCCATAGCCCTCTTGGAGAACACGTCTGCATAGGGCCAATAGTGCTTGGGGAGAGATGAAAGATCTGCGGGTACCTCAGTAGTAGCAACAGGAACGCACTTCCTCTCACATCTACCCTCACAAGATTCACTCCCAAAATTCTCACTGTGGACCACTCAATATGAGGGGAGTGGTACCGTAGCCAAGGTATCCCTAACAGGACCTCATCTATTCCCTCGGGAATAACCACTAAAGAGATAATCTCCTGATGGGATGGCAACATAGAAAGAGTAAATGGGATGGTCTGGTGTGTTATCTGTGAGGGCAGTGTCGACCCATTCACCACTCATACGGTCACTGGTATGGCGAGCATCACCAGGGGTATTGCATGCCATTGAGCGAAGGCAGACAACATGAAGTTGCCCTCTGCCCCAGAATCCACACAAAGCTCTACCGTAAGAGTGGATGGGCCCATGGTAATTGTACCCTTTTTGGAGGAAAACGTCGCCGTGTCTAGTGTACCTCCTCCTACAACCACTAGATGCTGACGTTTTCCCGACTGCTGGGGACATTTTCTGGCATAATGTCCTGACCTTGAGTACACAAGCGGTCCGAGACTTAGACCCTGCTCGTGTCACCTCCATGGTCTCTTGTGGCTCAGACGCCTGGGCCGGAGATTCCAGAGGTTTGGTGAAGGTGGGAGCCAGCTGAAACCTCTGCCTACACTGGGCTCTCTCCAACCTTTGCTCGTTATTGCTATTAGCTCCTCCAGTGTGGCAGGAATCTCCCTAGTGGCCATGGCGTCCTTCACATGGTCAGCTAGTCCCCTCCAGAATACAGGGATGGGGACTTTATCTGGCCACTCCAGCTTTCATGCCAAAGTCCAGAAGTGGACAGCAAAATGGTTGACCATGGACGAACCCTGTGTCAATGCCAGCAGTTGAAGCGCCGTATCATGGGTGACACGAGGTCCCAAAAAGACCTGCTTCAGAGTGCTCAAGAACCGCGAAGCACTCTGCACCACATGATCGTCGTGCTCCCTCAGCGGCATTGCCCACTCCAACGCCCTGTCCGACAGGAGTGATATTGTAAATCCCACCATAGCCTGCTCCATGGGAAAACGTGCATCCAGGAGCTCAAGATGTATAACACATTAGCTCACGAATCCCCTACACAGCTTACTGTCACCAGCAAACTTGTCTGGCAATGTTAAACGGGATAATGTCCGAGCAGGGGTGGCAGTGGACAAACTAGCTGCAGCCACGCTAGCAGCCTGAACAGCAACTGCGGTAACATCCACCGCTGAGGTTGTGCGCTTGAGAGCCGCCAACCTGCCCTCCAGCTGCTGGATGTACCGCTGTAGTCGCTGTTCGTCCGCCATTACTGTTCAGACCCTGGCACTAGTATAATTTTTGGACTAGCGGAATGCACCAAATAATAATTAGAGATGAAATAAGTTGCGTTCGCAGTCCGGGGTCCACCGTGCAGCTAAGACACCTGCTGCTTGGTAATGACGGACTACTGTATATGGCGGTATAATCTGAGTACACACACGGGTTAGCTTCACCCGGTATGAAGGAAGCAAACCCTGTTGCGTCACAGGGCTGCAGTACCGCACAAAGAGTGCAAGCAAAGAGTCACAGAACTCTGACCCAAGACTCTGGGAAAGAGTTCCTCTAGACCACTTGCGCTCAACACCGCTACTGGGGTGTCAGAGACTAATCTGAACTTTAGAATTAACTGCACAGGAGTGCGAGCAGCGCCGCTCTGGCGGACGCCACTAACCACCCAAACTTGGTCCAGGAAAGCGCACTATATGCGCACGGCGCCGCACTTGTGGTCGCTGCTAATTAGATGCAGGATCTTGTACTAAATGTGCAGGATAGCACTGTCAGGCGCTAGGTAGTTCCACCATTCGCGAACAGTCAACAACACTAGGGATGGGAATGATTCGGAGCTTTCATCCATCGACAGACATACATCCACACACACAAGTTTATACTAGCGCATGACCGTGCGGCCATGCGAACCTTTTATAGCTGTAGCTCTCCAGGACCTTCCTAGTGATACAATAAGAGCCGCTACAGGACCTGAGCATGTGACCCCCGACCTCCAATGAGAGGTCGACCCGTGGGCATTCCCAGTAAGGGAAAAGCAGGACATAGTCCCTGGAACGTCTGCTTGTCACTGATCAATGCTGACTACAAGGGCTGAGTCTGGAAAGACAGCAGTAACCAAGTGCACATTATCAGCTTGAGCCAGATGCTGGGATCAACGTCTCTGTTAAGCAGGTTCCACTGCGGCTGGAGGAGAATGGGAGACTGCAGTCAACATGGTTTGAGATTCCCCTGTGCAGCGGTGGGAACCTAACACACACCTGTAAATTAGGTGGGCTCTCATCACTACAGAAATGCCAAACATGTGGGCGCTAAATATTGTGTAGGCACATTGGGGCTCAGAAGGGAGGGGGTATTTGGGAGCGGAGAATTTGCTGAATTTCTTTTGGTGGGTGAGGAGCCATTTTGCTTTTCCAGAGCCTTTGTGCTACTAGTAACATGGAAGCCCCCTATATTTCCATGAAAAGATGGCAGATCTGAGTGGGGACTTGCTTTTTTTGTGGATTGAGCTGTACCATTTTTATTCGCATCTGTCTTTTTGATCGCGTTTTATTGCACTTTTTGTTCGTCAGTATAATGATAAAGCATTGTGTTTTGCCTTGTTTTTTATTTATTTGTTTACAGTGTTCACTGAAGAGGTCAACTAGTGGGACAATTTTATAGAGCAGGATCGTTTCAGATGCAGCGATACCAAATATGTGTACTTTTATTGTTTTTTTATTTACATAAACAAATGTGTTTATTGGGAAAATATGTATTTTTTATTTGTTTATTTTTGGGGGGATTTTTTAAGAAACATATTTTTGCACATTATTATATATTTTTTTACTTTATTACATTGTCCCAGTATGGGACATCACTATATAATGTCAGATCGCTGATCTGACAGGTAGCACTTCTGAGTATCAGACCGGTAATCTGACAGGCAGGGAAGGAGGCATCACAGGTCCTGCTCTCAGCAGGCGCTGACAAGCCACCTCCCTGCAGGACCTGGAAGGAGTCTGAAGCCATCTTGGTGCCGGGGGTCTCCATGGAGACCATCAGAACAACGCGATCTCGCCTTGTTTTGAGGGAAGCGTGCACGAAGCACCCTCCCTGCGCAATGCTTCTCTATGCCGCTAACAGCTCTCTATGACAATTGACAGCGGCATCAGAGGGGTGATCGCGGCGCCGTTGCAGAGCAGTACTAGTACGCTGATGGTCACGAAGGAGTTAAACTAGAAATGCTGTTTCAAGACATGTCCTATGCTAAAATGTGGCCTGCTGGCTGGATCACAAAATTAGCACAAAGGATTTATTAGATTAAAATGTAGCCTGCTCTCTGTAGCACGATATTAGTACAAACAGTTAAGATTTTGAAAAGTGGACTCCAGGCTGGAGAAAAAATAGTAGCACTAAATGTTTATATACTGAAATGTGACCTTGTTTCATGACCACGTTATTTGTACAAAGAACTAATAATTTCACCAGCGCATACTGTCAACTTTTACAATTTCTTGTTGAGCAATAATGTATTTAATTTCACCGCTACTATGTGTTCCCTTAGCAGCATCTGCCTAGTCTATGGTGCAGTGACTCGGCAACACATGTATCCACTCTCATCATTAAATATGTGAATCTTCTTGGCATCTATCCTTGTATGTAATGTACAATTGTACATTAGATTTTTTACCACCAAAATATACAGCTCTAGCAAAAATTAAGAGACCACTGCAAAATGTTCAGTTTGTCAGATATTTTTGAGTAAAATGTAAGTTGTTCTTTTATTCTATAAACTTCTGACAGCATGACTCCGAATTTCCAAGCAATACATTTTGTATTTTTTTCTGACAAAGAAAAATAGTAAAATTTTTTAAAAAATAGGGCTTTCAGACCTCAAATAATGCAAAGAAAACAAGTTCATAATCATTTAAGAAACAACAATACTAATGTTTTAATTCAGTATGAGTTCAGAAATCAATATTTTGTGGAATAACCATGATTTTTAATTACAGCTTTCATGCGTCTTAGGCCGGGATCACACACAGTGAGATACGGCTTAGTTTCGCAGGATAAAACCAAGCTCTGGCACCGGCACTCCAGAGCGGAGCGTGCGGCCGCATAGCAATACATGGAGCCGCACGCTCCGCTCTGGGGTGCCAGTGCCGGAGCTTGGTTTTAACCTGCGAGACTTGGCCATATCTCGCTGTAGTGTGACTCCGGCCTTAGCATGCTTTCCACCAGTCTTTCACACTGCTTCTGGCACAAAAATTTAAGCAGTTCTTTGTTTGATGGCTTGTGACTAACCATCATCCTCTTGATTACATTCCAAAGGTTTTCAATTAAATTCAGGTCTGGAGATTGGGCTGCCCATGACAGGGTTTTGATGTGATTGTCTCTTAATTTTTGCCAGAGCTATATATTCATATGACTTGGACCTCACATATGATGAATGTACAGTGTTCCTGATAGCTCCCCTCCTGGTAATTAGCTTTCTGCAATCCATAATGATTTATATTGGACTTTTGAGGCATACAAAGATATATATGCATATCTGCACTATCATTTAATGCTAACTGCCTGCTTGTGCTGTCACATTTTGTGTCTTCACCATTCTCCTGATACTGGTTACTGTGTTTTCAAGTTATCTTTATGTGATTATTACAATTTTTAAATATGCTCAATAAAATGTATGCTTTTTATAAGAAGTTTTAGACTTTTTGGGCTTTACGTAGGCTCCAGTCTGTCGTCTTACATTGTCCACATTGTGTTGGGATCTCCCCCTATGGACTATGGTCCTTACTCATGGCTCTGGCACAGACTCCTTGACAGAAGTTATGTCGCTTATCCATGCTATGTATATAAAAGCTTATAACCTGATGTTAAATTCATCCATTGGTTGTATAAATTATTCTTTTGAAAGCTGAAACCCTCCGAAATGTGGTTTAGGTTAAGAAAATAAATTGGTATCAATGCAGAAATATTGATCAGTTAATGGACACAGAATGGTAAGATTTTGGCAAGACAAACGTTTTGTCGCCTGGTCATATAATGCACCCAATCCTAGTTTACATCCTCACCTGTGCTCGGTAAATGATCAGTTAATTAGTGTGTGTGTATAAAAAGAAACCCAGCACCCCAGACCTTCACTTCAACTGCAACTTGAGCTCTGACAACATGCCAAAAATCCACACTGGACCAAAGCCTGGATTATCAAGAGGCTGAAGACCAGATACACTGCAGAGGTGGCTGGCACCCAGGGGTGAACCTAGCCTTTCTGCTGCCTGAGGCGAACTGCAAAACGGTGCGCCCCCCGTGTAGTAAAATCAGTACAATTAAATCTGATTTACTCTTTACTCGCCCAACCTGACGCACATGTAAAATATGGAGCCGACTCCTTTGATTCACAGCAGCAGGGATCTGGCTCTATCAGCTCCTTCATGGAACGACACTCACTAGCATGTGGGGGGAGGGGGTGGGGAATGATGTTTTTTATAGTTACTACTAGCCTGCCTGCCGCCGGTTACTGCTATAAGCACAGCAGCCAGCAGGTCAGGAGACAGGGCACCGCTTCTGACTGCACCTCAGCCCGGCCAGGTGGTAACAGTGAGTCACCTCACCTGCTGCTGGGTACGCCGCACCGCACATTACCTTGCTTCAGTTGTTTGTGACACTGCACTGTCAGCAAGTGTCAGAGAGAGCAGGGATTGCATTTGCAGGGAGAGTCGGCACCACGTGTTCTAACTTCTGACTGCCGCTCTGCCGCCCCCTGTCTTTAGGAATACTCTGCCGCTTGAGGTAAAGTATTCAACTCGCCTCATGATAGCAGAGTCGGTGCTGGCACCTTTAATGTGTCTCAGTGTCAAGTACAAAGAATTAAAAAAAGATTTGAAGAGACTGGAGATGTGTTTGACAAGCCCAGGTCTGGAAGACCCCGCAAGGCAACTGCTCAGTGGGAACGTTAGTTGGTTAGAAAATCCAAAGCAAGCCCCTCTTCACTGCAGCAGAGCTCCAACAGGCCTAGTCACCTCAAGTCCCTGTGTCAACTAGAACAGTTTGTAGGATTCTGTCGCGAAATGGCATACATGGTCGAATCAGTACCCAGAAGCCAGCACTAAACAAAAGGCAAATAAAAAACCGTGTGGTATTTGCAAAGTCCCAGAGCCTGCTAAACAGATGGACTCTGGAAAAGTGGCAGAATCTTCAGTAGAGTTATACCACAGCCACCGCAAATACTGCAGGAGACCTACTGGAGCCAGTATGGATCTAAAATATACCCAGACAGCAGTTAAATTTGGTGGTGGAAAGATCATGGTCTGGGGTTACATTCAGTATAGGGGTGTGCAAAACATTTGCAAGGAGGAAGGCCAGCTCAGTCACCAGACATGAAAAACCAAAGAATCTAGATGAACTCTGGGAGGCATGTAAGACTGCATTCTTTGCTACTCCTGATGACTTCATTAATAAATTTAATGAATCATTGTTGAACCGCATGGATGCAGTCCTTCAAGCTCATGGAAGTCACACAAAATATTAAATATGACTCTAATAGCACCACAACTTCATTCACCAATGTTATGCAACATATATTTGTATTTTAAGTTAATTATTTGTTTGAATATCACATTACTTTCTGTGGGTGACAAAACTTTTGTCTTGCCAAAATCTGACCATTCTGTGTCCATTAACTGATCAATATTTCTGCATTGATGCCAATTTATTTTCTTAGCCTAAACCACATTTTGGAGGGTTTCAGCTTTCAAAAGAATAATTTATACAACCAATTGATGAATTTAACTTCAGGTTATAAGCTTTTATTTACATAACATGGATAAGCAACATAACTTCTGTCAGGGAATGTATTTAGTACAAATGTGGAATCCAGCCTAGACCAAAATATTACCAGCCCCCAAATTTGTTTTTCTGCACAAATGTGGACTTGATTCAGGGCCACGGTATTAGCACGAAGAATTGATATTTTAAAATGTGGACTTCTTCCTACCCCTAAATATTACCAGCACAAAATATTTTTCGGCATAAATGTGACCATGTTTCAGGAACACAGAATTCGCACAATTTAGATTCTCAAATGTGAACTCATGGATGGAGCAAAAACATGAGCGCAAAATTATTAGCTACTGAAATGTCCCCTGCTTTCAGGAGCATGGTATTAGAACAAACAATTTTGATTCTCACATGTGGACTCCTGGCTCAAGCACAATATTAGCAGTACAAAAGAGCTGCATGCTGAAATGTGCCCTGGTGTCACTGACCAAAAATGATTGATTTACTGGAAGGTCAATTTCCCAGCCACAAAGAATAACTTTCTGACTATCCAGTAGCAGTACCAGGAGCGGCCTCTCTACACCGCTACACTGACAAAATGGCACAAAAAAATCTTTGCATAGCAAACACCTGGCACACCAGTGAGGGCGATCAACGCGTTTCAACTATGGAGTCTTACTCATGATCTCAGATCATGAGTAAAACTCCATAGTTGAAACGCATTGATCGTCCTCACTAGTGTGCCAGGTGTTACTATGCAAAGATTTTTTTGAAGTACGTTATACTGTTTCAGTTGTCCAATAAAGTTTCACAAAGTTTAAACCGCCTCCGCCTTCAGCTGGATCATTTTTCCTTTTGTTTCCATTTGGCAAGGGTGCTCACCCCGATCCATGCTGGGCGTTGGCAGGTCTGTGGATTTCTCTGAAGACTGGTAAGCTAACTATATTTTTCTTTCTACTACCAGAAAGTCCTTGCTCATCCTACTACATAGCCCCTACCTCTCTGGTCTAGTCCCAACACTTAACTATGTCTTGCCCTACTTATTGTCTGGTGCTGTGCAGAACTAAGCTTCCTAACAATACAGCGCAAAACATTACAATACAGCACATCACAATCCATATTACACTTTACATTATACACAGCACTAATGTCATCAAGGGGGAACAGGGCAATATGTCCATCTGATTACATACAGTATACAGGGAGGAAGGAAGAGCAAAAGCCATAGAGCTCCACAGAGATTAATTAAATTTATGAACTTGTAAGAGTTGTGCTAGGTGTTCCAGAGTGCTTAATTACAATAAAATAATTAAATGTAGTATATGACTTCATGCTCCTCCACATTCCACTGAGTCTGTGTGGTGCCATTGTCAGCAATTGAAACAATAACTTTTGAAGAAACATGAAGTCTCTTGCCCCTAAATTTATCATGCCCTTATTCAACTCCTTGCATGTAGAAAAGCCGCGGAGACACCATCACATGTTTCTCAACGCAAGCAATGAATAGCCAGGTCTTTCTCCGGGAAGGAACAACCACGGGAAGGGCAGCATCCAATAAAGGAAAACCACCTATGCCAAAACATGGTATCCATCCACAGACAGCTGTTTTGGGGTATTTGCTCCTCATCAGTGTGGAGTAGGAAACTGGCTATTAGGAGCAGTGCCTAGTGAAAAGACTATAAACATAAGGATGAATGACCTCGGGGAGATCAAAACATCCAACACCGCGGAGACACCATCACGTGTTTCTCAACGCAGTGATCCAGAACACTGCCCCATCCCTAAAGAGAAATATGCAAATGCATGTAGAAAAGCTGCGGAGACACCATCACGTGTTTCTCAATGCAATCAATGAATAGCCAGGTCTTTCACCGAGAAGGAACAACCATGGGAAGGGCAGCATCCAATAAAGGAAAACCATCTATGCCAAAACATGGTATCCATCCACAGACTGCTGTTTCGGGGTATTTTCCTTTCATAAGTGTGGAGTAGGAAACTGGCTATTAGGAGCAGTGCCTAGTGAAAAGACTATAAACATAAGGATGAATGACCTCGGGGAGATCAAAACATCCAACACTGCGGAGACACATCACGTGTTTCTCAAAGCAGTGATCCAGAACACTGCCCCCATCCCTAAAGGGAAATATGCAAATGCATGTAGAAAAGCTGCGGAGACACCATCACGTGTTTCTCAACGCAAGCAATGAATAGCCAGTTCTTTCACCGGGAAGGAACAACCACGGGAAGGGCAGCATCCAATAAAGGAAAACCACCTATGCCAAAACATGGTATCCATCCACAGACAGCTGTTTCGGGGTATTTGCTCCTCATCAGTGTGGAGTAGGAAACTGGCTATTAGGAGCAGTGCCTAGTGAAAAGACTATAAACATAAGGATGAATGACCTCGGGGAGATCAAAACATCCAACACCGCGGAGACACCATCACGTGTTTCTCAACGCAGTGATCCAGAACACTGCCCCCATCCCTAAAGGGAAATATGCAAATGCATGTAGAAAAGCTGCGGAGACACCATCACGTGTTTCTCAACGCAAGCAATGAATAGCCAGGTCTTTCACCGAGAAGGAACAACCATGGGAAGGGCAGCATCCAATAAAGGAAAACCATCTATGCCAAAACATGGTATCCATCCACAGACTGCTGTTTCGGGGTATTTTCCTTTCATAAGTGTGGAGTAGGAAACTGGCTATTAGGAGCAGTGCCTAGTGAAAAGACTATAAACATAAGGATGAATGACCTCGGGGAGATCAAAACATCCAACACTGCAGAGACACATCACGTGTTTCTCAACGCAGTGATCCAGAACACTGCCCCCATCCCTAAAGGGGAAATATGCAAATGCATGTAGAAAAGCTGTGGAGACACCATCACGTGTTTCTCAACGCAAGCAATGAATAGCCAGTTCTTTCTTTCTTTCATGGTATCCATCCACAGACAGCTTCTTCTTTTTTTTTCCTTCAGATGGGACGTTCCACAGTCAGGTAACCAAAACTATAAGGAACTCATCTCCCAAAACAGCGTGCCACATACTTAGTGCACCCGCTATTCCCATCATCATTGGAAAACACAACAAAATTTTTATTTACAACCAAAAAACACCTCAAGATACATTAACAAAATGTTTCCACTTTTTAGTCTTCCAAATTCCCTCTGAATCCACCTCCCCTCTCCTCCTCTGATCACACACAAAACAAAAATACAATTTTCCCAAAATAATTTTTATACAATTTTTAACCTCAATATCCTTCCTTTTAAACACATACACATTCCTCACATCCCACAAAACCTCTTTTATACATGCCATCATCAACCACAATACTCTCTCCTTTTCCCCACACATACCCAATCCAAACATAAAAAGCTCAAAAGACAACAGATTCACCTCACACAGCTCCTTACACAAACGACCCAGATCTCCAATCACACTTCTAGCATACTGACAATTCCAAAACAAATGCACCACAATCTCACTCCCACCACATCCACTCCTCGGACACCTCTCACTCCTCACTAAACCCCGATTTTTCAGAAACTCCCTCACCGGCAACAGCTCATGCAATGACTGCCATACAATCTCACGCTGTCTATTTGTCATACCATTCACACGTACCTTCTTCCATACTTTCTGCACATCATCCCTTCTTACCAATTTAAGATCTGGCAAGGACAGCCTATGGGCTCGTCCAGCAATAATGTCACATTCCACCTCTCTACACTCAATCATCTTATATACAGCTTTCTTCTTTTCTAACAATCTCACATCCACATCACACAGTTCATACTTCCCTAAAAATTTGTAAACCCACACATACCACACAGGAACCTCAAAAGCCACTGGGCTTCTAAGATCTCTTTCACGCCATTTCAAACGAAACAAGAAATTTCCAAACAAAAACCTGCACATACATGCATACTTCCCATCCATCCTAATCAAACCTAGTACAAACACCATAATATTCACGCCGAAAAAAACATTCAAATTTGGGAAACCCAGTCCAACCTTATCCAAACGCACTTTCCCTTAGACGAAGCAATACGCGAAATGCGCGTCGGGCTGCTGCTACCACCACAGAGGTAATATCCCAGGCTATTTATTTTTTATATGTCACTTGGCAAATCCCTTTACATATGAATTAGCTGCATGTTAAAGCTGCTTTATTATTCAGGTCACTATTTGCACTTTAAGCCTAAAATGTTTTGGCATGAGATGAACTCATTATATATGAAGGATTATATCCTCTTTATGTAGGTAAATCCCTTTACATGTGAATTGGCCGTATTTTAAGCTGCTCTATTATTAGGGTCACTATTTGCACTTTAAGTCTAATATTTTTGGCATTAGATGGACTCATTGTATATGAATGATTATATCCTCTTTATGTAGGCTATCATATTATATTATACAGGTTGTTAGAGTATTTAGGATTATTGTATGCACTTTGAACCAGCAGCAAGCCATTGCATTGTGCAGGCTGCCTTATTGCTTAGACTTAGTGGATACACTTTAATTATGCTGGTGTCTTGCACAAACATTTTGAGGAATTTTTCCATTTTTTACATCTATTGTAGCCTTTATATAAAACCATACGGTGATACGTTTTTTGAGTCTGCCTTTTGTTGGTAGGCCTTATTATTATCAATATGCTTGGGTATATATATTTATGCGTATAGTACCCCTCACTAATTTTGATGAAGGGAAGTACCTGTTTTGGACTTAATTATAATTGAATCTTACGCATTTTTTTGAATTGGACACTTGTTTAATAACCCACTGTATATTTATAACAACAGTGTATCATATTGCCTCTTGGTGGTTTCTTTTGCATACTTTTCACCTCCATTTTTTAATTTTAGTTTATTGTGTATTTTTGTATGTTTTCAATAAAATTCTGTTATTTTATGGTTATATAGCTTCCGTTTTCCTTTTTGATAGTTATATTGATTTGAAGCTTTGCCATTTATCTAGGCAGGTTTTTTCCTTTTTGATGTCTTCATAACAATTTCTCTCCTCGCATGCTCCATACATGAACCCCAAAAAAAGACAAACAAAACCCTATTTAATCTATTTAATCTTCTAATACACATGTAGCTTGGTGGAAAAACCATCGCAACATACAAAAAAAATAGGTAACACAACACTCTTAATAACTAAAATTTTACCAAAAAACGTAAGATCCCTCAAACTCCAAAAATTTAACTTACGCTCCACTCTCTCTTTCACATCCACCCAACTTTCCTCTCCATCCAATTTCTCTGAAAATTTCACACCCAAAATCTTTATCGATCCACTCACCACATTCACTCCAACATCATCGCTCAGACTCCTTCCCCCAAAATTCTTACACTCACTCTTCTCCCAATTCACTTTAAAAGCAGATGCTGCACAAAAAATAGAAACCAACAACTTCATACGCCATACCGAACACTCTGAATCACACAGCACACACACATCATCCATATAAACACTCATCTTCCACTCTCTCCCCCCACCCCCGGGTACTTGCACACCCCAAATCACCTTATCTTTTCTTAACAGACATAACAAAGGCTCAATTGCACAAATAAAAATGATAGGGGACAAAGAACACCCCTGCCGAACACCCGAAAATACATTTACTCTCCTCCCCACATTTCCATTCAACAACACACAACTATAAATATTCTTATACAAACTTCTCACTCTCTCAACAAACTCAGAAGGAAACCCCATCTTCACCAACACACTAAACAAAAAACCATGCGCCAATCTATCATACGCCTTCTCAAAATCCAAACTCAACACATACACCCCTTTCTTACTATTCATGCAGTCCCACAAACAATCTCTCAACATACACAAACTTCCATGTATTCGTCTTCCAGGTACCGCACAACATTGCTCCTCACCAACCACACTCCCAACCACGCCACACATCCTGTTAGCCAAAAGTTTCACATAAATCTTATAATCACAATTTAGCAATGTGATCGGTCTCCAATTTTTTAGATTTTTCAAATCACCTTTTTTTGGCAATAACACAACCACCCCTGCACGCATACCATTTGCCACCTCTGCATTCGCCCACATATACTTACATACATCCACAAAATCCTTCCCAATCACCTCCCACATCACATGATAAAATTCCACCAGTAGACCATCCTCCCCCGGCGTTTTATTCAATGCCATGCTACACATCACCTTCCATACTTCTTCACCCGTCACATCACCCATCAAACTTTCCCTTTCTATCCTATTCAAACTATTTTCCAAAACACTCAACACCTCACCCTCCAAACCTTCATCCCTCAATTTTACAGCATGCAAATCATCATAAAACTTTGCCACTTCCTCACACAAGTCCGCGCCACTCACTTCATTTCCATCCATCCCATTCAAAACACCAATACACTGTCTCTTCCCAAAAACTTTTTAAAAGAAAAAACGCAAACACTTCTCATTCTTCTCCAAATTCTCTAATTTGGCCCTATACACAATACTCCTCCCTCTTTTTAACAAAAAATCATTCACTTCTTTTTTCACTTTCACTAAATCTTCACTCACATCTATCCCTCCCGCCCTCAACTTATACAACACACTCAGTCTTGCATTTAAAAAAACAAACCTTTCTCTCTTTGCAGCTGCACACTTGTACCCGAGTTTTTTTAAAAAAACTCTTGGTTTTCCATTTAACCCAATCCCACCATTCACACACATTTCTGAAATCACTCCTGCACCCACACCACTCTGCATAATGTCTTTAATACTCCTTTCTCACCCCCCCTCCTTCCAGCAAACTCACATTCAACTTCCACACACCTTTCCCAGCCACCTCATTAACATGCAAATCCAATTCACACTTCATACACACATGATCCGAAAAAACCACCCTCTCCTGTGCATAATTAACAGGAATCAGATTTTTGGAAACAAAACAATAGTCCAATCTAGACTCCACCCTCCCACTGTCAGAAAAAAATGTATTTAACAAAGGAGTTATCTTGCATGCCCGCTGCATATCTTTTAAACCAAAATCACTCACCATATCCATTAACACTTTGCTTGACGCATCAACATTCACACTTCCCACATCACAGTTCATATCACCCAATATCACAACAGGCACTCTTCCTGGAATAAAAAACTTAATTTTTTCAAATAAAACTCTACGCTCCTGTTTTTCCACAGGCGCATATACATTAATAACGCAAAAACGAACATTTCTAAACTCAAAATTAGCCAACACACACCGTCCAACCTCAATCACCATATAGTCACACAAACTCACATCATTTCCCTTCACCAAAAAACCCACACCATCATTTTTTTTACAGGCACTCCCTGACCACACAGACGCACCATGAGGCCACTCACTCCCCTTCACACCATCCACAATCCCACACTCCTGCAGACAAAAAATTCCTGCATTTTGGGTTGCAAAAAAATCCAAAATAGCCACCCGCCGCAACCTACTTTTAAAGACCCTCACATTTTGTGATATGACTACAAAACCCATCACATACACAAAAAAATACTAAAAAAACCAACCTACGAACATACCATTACTCAACTTACATGAAAAACACACACAAAAAAAAACATTTTTAAAAGCAAATGCTATATACAAAACCACCTAGTGTCATGTCGGACGCTGTTCAGACCAGGTCGTTCGACAGACAGCGGTAATTCCGCTTTTGACCACTATGTGCTCATTGGCATCGGCTAGATTTTATCTAGCTGTTCCGTGGTTAATTTTCCTGATCCTCGGATTGGAAGCTGGGCCATGCCCATTGCCTTTAAATAGTTCTCCTGATCATTGGGTGTCGCCGATTATAGCTTCTGTCTTGTGCGTTGTTATCTCGGTCTGGAGTGGAGAGCTGGTTGTTGGAGATTCGTTGCTGGTGGTGTATTTTCCTTTGTCTTATTTACTCCTACCTATATTTGTATTTATTTTGCCCTGCACATTTATAGTGTATTCCTGAGTGACTGCGGCGTGGTGTATATTTTCCTTTATCCTTGTCTGTGCTAACTGTGGGTATTGGTGTATTACCTCTTCACTGGGTGGTGGGCGGAGGTTTCAGCCTAGGGTTGAAACAGGAGACAGGGTGAGGTTCGAGGCCTGGACCTGCACACCATCAGTGTAAACTCCAGGTAGAGGGTCAGTCAGGATTTCCCTAGTCTGAGGGAAATTGCAGGGGCCCGGGTTATTAGCTCTCGCTCACCTAGTCTCCCCGTGACACCTAGCTACTGAAATAATAGCACATAACTACACATCACCGCCACTGTCCTCCTTCACCATCTGTGCTGAGCAGCTTTCAGAGCCGCTGACCTCCATACACTCCTCCACATGTGTCTTCTTCTGCCCAGCCTTCCTCTGGGGCCCTCCAACTTCACGAACCTCAGAGTCACAGATTTCCCCACCACCCTCCCTGGGACACTTTCAACCTCCAGGCTCCTCTTCTGAGGAAAAAACGACAATGCTTCCTGGATCAGAATCAAGAATCAACGACGCAGCCATCTCCTTCGCCCCAGAAGTGTCAAAATTCATCAAAACACCCAACTCCTCAGCTTTGGTAACTGGGGCCTCCTTTTTTTTATTTTTAACTATAGCACGCTCTTCACGCTTTGCAGCTCTCCAGAATAACTTGTCCACCAGCTCCTCCTTCCTCCTTTCAGCCTTCTTGTCCTCCTGCCATTTATCCCGCTGTCTCTCAATCATAGAGGGCAGATTTACCTCAGCGCTTTGCTGCACAGATGCCTCGCTTTCCTCCCGCTTCCTCTCCTCCTCCCGTTTCTTGACCTCCTCCTCTCTCTTTTTTTTCTCCTCCTGCCTCTGCTCCTCCTCACGTTTCTTTTCTTCCTCCTCCCGCCTCTTCTTCTCTCTAGTTGGCCTCCCTGGCCAACCATATGGACAGTCCTTATACAGGTGCCCTGTATTACCACACTGGTCACATTCAGGTGGCATCGGACACTGAGCCGCCGCATGGCGTTCTTGCTTACAGTTACGACAAACCATGCTCTTCTCACACGTGTTCTGTAAGTGCCCAAATTGGAAACACTTCCTGCAGTATAGAGGCTGCATACATCAGAAAGCCCCTATGACCCGCCACTGAAAAGTTCGCCGGGGGATGGGTAAAACCTCCCAAACAACTTGGGTTTTTCCTCAGTTTCACACGAAACACATATTTACAATTAAAAATGCCCAAACATTTTCTCTGTTTCTCTCCACCCTTCACATATTCGAAGTACCGAGCAAGGAACTGCTCCAGCAGACTTAGTTCTGTGTAAGGATTGTACACAGTAACAGTCAACAGTCACTACTTTCTCCATGAGCCCAAACAGAGACTCCACTCGCACTCCCTCCAGGCATGGGTCACCATCATGGCTTCTGAACTCAAAAACAGTTAGACAGCAAGGCTCACTCACAAAGGTAACATCATAATGTAACCTGGTTGTGAAACTCCACTTGTGAACTTATGAAAACTTGTGAAATAGCCAGTTTCCTACTCCACACTGATGAGGGGCAAATACCCCGAAACAGCTGTCTGTGGATGGATACCATGTTTTGGCATAGGTGGTTTTCCTTTATTGGTTGCTGCCCTTCCCGTGGTTGTTCCTTCCCGGTGAAAGACCTGGCTATTCATTGCTTGCATTGAGAAACATGTGATGGTGTCTCCACGGCTTTTCTACATGCATTTGCATATTTCCCTTTAAGGATGGGGGCAGTGTTCTGGATCGCTGAGTTGAGAAACACGTGATGGTGTCTCCGAGGTGTTGGATGTTTTGATCTCCCCAAGGTCATTCATCCTTGTTTACAGTCTTATTCAACTCCTGACCCAACTGGTCCCTCCTCCTCTCTGCCAAAGAAATTTGCAGTGTCTCATGCAGTAAAAATAGACTTCCTGTTTCTACAGAGAGTTTAGGCTACGTGCAGGGCCGGTTTTAGACAAAATGGGGCCCTGGGCAAAATTCAAAGTGGGGCCCCCAATCCTGAAATATTCCACCAACAACACTGTTAGGCCCCCTTCATATGTCCATATAAAACATGTACGTGTTACACCTATATCGGTGTCACCAGTGTTTTCAATCAGTGTGTCGTCCATGTGCCATCCGTGTTTTTCCAGTATGGATACTGGAAATTAAATTACAAAGCTTCTCACATATTTTCTATGTTAAATGCAGACAGCACACGTACAGCACACTTATGGCACACGGACGGCATGTTTATACGGACCCATAGACTTGTATTGGCCCTTGTCATCTGTGCTTCTGGGAAAACATAGACATGAGTGCAGCATCGTAGGTTAAATAGGGCACACGTGGCATCCGTGAAAATCATGATACATGTTCGTGTGAAGTGGGCGTACAGTCATATAATGAAATACATTAGTAGAATTGCCATCTTTTTCTACATCCTACTTAACAAACAGCAGAATAAAAAGCGATAAAAAAGTCACCCCAATCTACTCTGCTAAGTTCCCTCTGTCTTCGAGGGTCCCTGGTGGTTATTATTCACTTTGCCGCTATAAGGTGCAGCCAAAGACCACTGCAGCCCAGTGATAAGACTAGCGGAGACCCCCGGAGCATCGGTGCTGGAGCCGCAGGGGATTTATCATTTCATGCTAATAATTTTTACATTCTCAGAAAACCCCTGTAGACACTGTTCACACCCAACATTTTGCTGCAAATTGATCTACAATGTTGGCAGGAAATATTCTGCTTTTTTGCAGCCTTTTCACTAGCATTTTTGTTTCCCATTCATTTGAATAGGGAAAAAAACACTGCAGAAATGCTGAAAGATGACAGCAACAGTTTTTTTTTTAAAAAAAGTGTCTTGTGGCCAGTGTCCGTGTCTTGCCGCTGAACTGGGACAATGCGGAATAGTACAATCCCTGGCTAAAATTATGGAATCACCGTCCTTGGAGGATGTTCATTCAGTTGTTTCACTTTGCAGAAAAAAAGCAGATCACAGACATGGCACAAAACTAAAGTCATTTCAAATGGCAACTTTCTGGCTTTAAGAAACACTAAAAGAAATCAAGAACAAAAAATGTGGTAGTCAGTAATGGTTACTTTTTTTAAACCAAGCATAGGAAAAATTATGGAATCACTCAATTTTGAGAAAAAAATAATGGAATCACTATTTAAATTTTCATACCCAAAAATAACACCTGCATCACATTAGATCTGCTCATTAGTCTGCATCTAAAAAGGCGTGATCACACCTTGGAGAGCTGTTGCACCAAGTGGACTGACATGAATCATGGCTCAAACACAAGAGATGTCAATTGAAACAAAGGAGAGGATTATCAAAGTCTTAAAAGAGGGTAAATCATCAAGCAATGTTGCAAAAGATGTTTGTTGTTCACAGTCAGCTGTGTCTAAAATCAGGACCAAATACAAACAACATGGGAAGGTTGTTAAAGGCAAACATACTGGTAGACCAAGGAAGACATCAAAGCATCAAGACCGGAAACTTAAAGCAATATATCTCCAAAGCAGGAAATGCACAACAAAACAAATGAGGAACGAATGGGTGGAAATTGGAGTCAACGTCTGTGACCGAACTGTAAGAATTGGGATTTACATACAGAAAAGCTAAGCGAAACATCATTAACACCTAAACTGAAAAAAAAAGGTTACAATGGCCTAAGGAAAAGCAATCATGGACTGTGGGTGACTGGATGAAAGTCATAATCAGTGATGAATCGCGAATCTCCATTGGGCAAGGTGATGATGCTGGAACTTTTGTTTGGTGCCGTTCCAATGAGGTTTATAAAGATGACTGCCTGAAAAGAACATGCAAATTTCCACAGTCATTGATGATATGGGGCTGCATGTCAGGTAAAGGCACTGGGGAGATGGCTGTCATTACATCTTCAATAAATGCACAAGTTTATGTTGATATTTTGGACACTTTTCTTATCCCATCAATTGAAAGGATGTTTGGGAATGATGAAAACATTTTTCAAGATGATAATGCATGCTGCCATAGAGCAAAAACTGTGAAAACATTCCTTGAAAAAAGACACATAAGGTCAATGTCGTGGCCTGCAAATAGTCCGGATCTCAATCCAATTGAAAATCTTTGGTGGAAGTTGAAGAAAATGGTCCCTGACAAGGCTCCAACCTGCAAAGCTGATCTGGCAACTGCAATCAGAGAAAGTTGGAGCCAGATTGATGAAGAGTACTGTTTGACACTCATTAAGTCCATGCCTCAGAGACTGCAAGCTGTTATAAAAGCCAGAGGTGGTGCAAGAAAATACTAGTGACATTTTGGAGTGTTTTTTTGTTTGTTTGTTTTCCATGATTCCATAATTTTTTCCTCAGAAATGAGTAATTCCATAATTTTTTCCCTATGTTTTGTTAAAAAAGTAACCATTACTGACTACCACATTTTTTGTTCTTGATTTCTTGTAGTGTTCATATTAAGCCCTGTTCACACTGCGCTTCTGCAGTCCATCCAGAGGCTTTGCCTGAATCCCCCTAAAATAGGATTCACATAAATCCCTAATGGGGCCACAGACTGCACTGACACAAGCAGAGGTCAAATTAATTTGTTTTTTTTTCTGAAATGGTCTGATTTATTTTCTTTGGGTATTTGCACGCAGCCAGGATTTGGCAGCGCTTTGGACGCAGCACATGTCCACTGCGGCTATTGAACGCAGGTGTTTCCTCTGTGATCACTGAACTGTGTGGAATCACTGCATCCAATACAGTGTACAGGTGATATTTATTTTGCATCTCCGCAAGATCAATAGACATGCTGCGATCTGGAAAGATGTGCCGCATGTCTGTCTCGTCGGGTGAGCTGCGGGCGTCTGTGCACACATAGTGGACATGGGGTTTCTTAAAATCCCATCTACTATGCGGAAACATCTGGATGCTGCCCAAGTATGGAGCGCCCGCTAATGCCATGGGGTGCTCGGTACCGGGCCAGTTCTTAAAGGGGACTTGTCACGGCAGCAGTGACCTGGTCTGTGGCCCTGGGCATCCAATAAAAGGGATGAGTAAATGGGAATAAAGTTTATAAAGTTTGTTTGTGATGCCACCTGTGGTATTCAGGTAAGGGTGGCCAACGCTGCTTAAAGGGGACCTCTGGGGCTGATGGTTTTGCAGCTTAGATGGTATAGCTACCCACAGGTGGAGCTTAGTCCCCAGTGCTCCCGATGTAGCTGGTAAGAGGGATGATTGATGGTGGAGTGCAAGACTGAGGGTGCAGGAAGTAACTGCAGGGCATTCTTATGTTCCGCATGGTACTTGATGGTAAACTCATAGTTGGACAACCGGGCCATGCATCGCTATTCCAAGGCACCTAGTTTCCAGGTGGGTCAGCGGATTGTTGTCCATGTAGATGGTAAACTTTGCTGATGCCAAGTAGTGCTTGAAGCGCTCTGTTACAGCCCAGACTATGGCGAGAAACTCTTACTTAAAGGAACTATAGTTGTCAGGGTTCCTTTCGGTGGGATGAAGCTTCCTGCTGGCATAGGCAATCACTCTCTCTCTCTGCCTTTCTGCACCTGTGACAGCACTGCTCCCAATCGCATGTTGCTGGCGTCTGTGTAGAGTACAAACGGTTGGTCATAGTCAGGATAGGCCAGGACTAAATCTCCTGTGAGAGCCAGCTTCAACCGAGTGAAGGATTCCTCTAGTCCGTTGTTCCACTTAAACGGAGGACCCTTGTTCTTAGTCTTCTTGGATTGTCTCACTAGCAAGTCTTGCAGGGGTGCGGCTATCTTGGTGAAATCTTTAATGAATCTTTGGTAGTAGCCTACCAACCCAATGAACTGTTGTACTTCAGGAATGGTGCTGGGGATTTGGCCAGTCCTTGATAACAGTGACTTTGTCACTGTCTGGTGCCATACCTTCTGTCCTTACCACTTGACCTAGGTACTGCACCTTGGGCTTCAGCAGGTGGCATTTGGACTGCTTCACCTTCAGGCCAAAGTTGGACAGGGCTTCAAACCCCTTGGCCAGGTGCTTCAAATGGTCTTCATAGGTCTTGGAGAAGACAATGATGTCATCCAGGTACAACAGAACGGTCTCAAAGTTATTGTGCCCGAGGCAACACTCCATCATCCTATGGAACGTCCCTGGCGCGTTGCAAAGCCTGAATGGCATGTAGTTGTAAAAATTATAGGGGATAACTCAGGAGACTCTTTGCGTGGAACAAGACAACTACAGGACACAGTTTTATAAATGATAAAGTCTATATTATCACACGGTGATTCAAACAGGTGCAGAGAGAAACTCAAGTCCACAACACTTGGTGTAAATATTAAACGCAGCTTAGCAGTCTATAGGGAACTTCAGAGGAAAATGCGATCACGCAGAAAGTCTATGAAGCACAGTTATTCTTGAGGATATTTGACACAAATAAGTCCTTGTTTTAGTCGAAACACAGATAGATATGCTTATAAGGCAGTTCAAATAATATCTTAGCTCAACCAGGGAGGCCTGGGTAATAGTCTCAGGTTTTTGCAGAGCAGCAACAGCTTACATGTCCAGCAAATGCAGATGGAAGTAAACACGAGCAGCAGATGAAGCAGGATTACTGGAAACTGGTGTATGCAGCAGGAACTCAGAGCAGAGTAGCAGGATCACCACACAGGTTCACAGGAGCAGGTATATAGCCAGGGAGTCATCAGAGTCAGGAGCTGGATGCAAGGCAGAATACTCTAGCACAGACTGAAGGCTGGGGTGGAGTTTTATAGCAGGAAGACACAGTGCGCATGAGACCAAAGATGCCATCTTGGAAAAGGGCAGTAATGCAAAAAAGTTAAAAAAATGTTCAGAGTCCTGACAGTAGTTGAACTCGGAGAGGCCCATTGGTGTCGTGAAGGCGGTCGACTCTTTGTCCACCTCTGCCATGGGAACCTGCCAATACCCACTGGTGAGATCTAAGGTGGAGAAATAGTGAGCGGATTTCAGTGCAGCTAGTGACTCCTCAATTCTAGGTAATGGGTAGGCATTCTTGCTGTTATTTCACCTGTATTCAACACACATTCTCATGGTGCTATCTTTCTTTCTAACGAGGACTAACGGAGCTTCTCAGGGGCTACAACTACCTCTGATCTCCCCAGCCTCCTTCATCTCCCGTAACATATTTTTGGCACATTGATAGTGAGCTGGGGGGTACAGGCCGATAGCTCTCTTTAATGGGCGGATGAACTCCAGTGTGGATAAGATGTTGGACCACTTTTACCTGCCCAAAGTCTACTGGGTGTTTGCTGAATACCCGCTCATACTCATGGACCACCCGGTAGGCCACGTTTTTGGTGCATAGGCATGGAATCAGTGCCTACGTGCACCTGCTGACACCAATCCTCCAACTGTCCTGCAGAGCCATTGACCTCTGCCTGGTCAGATGGGACTAAGGGTTCTGTTGCTTGTATTGTATTGTTACTGACAGTAAACAATTTAGCAAAGGTAGCATACCTGGGTAAATGGACCTCTTTCTCCCCACAATTCAGGATGCCTATTGGAACGCTCCCCTTGCAGACATCAACTACCCCTCTGGCTGTCAGGATGGTGGGCCTACTATCAGAATACTCAGGTTCTACCATGGCCTGGTAGTGTTGACCCCTAAGGCCTATTGCTGCTTGACACCAGATTTACATTTCACTCCTGGGGGGTATTGCAACGAGGATTGGATCACTCACTCTGGCATTGCTGACTTCTCCACCAGACAGTTCTACATGTTGTCTCTGCATCAGTGCTTTGATCTCTTTTTGCAGGACACGCTGCTCACTGGAACCAGCAGTTTCAGCCATCTGTTGAAACAACACAATAGCCTTGCAAAGACAGTTTTTTATTACATTAGTACGTAAGGTCATCATTGGGTTACATTCGCACCGATCAATATCTACAATTACCAGACCTTGGGCTTTCAATTCTACCCGCCCCACCTTAATGGCCAACTCCTTGTACCCGACTTGTGGCAAAGGCTGACCATTGCTGGCAACTGTTGTTCGATCATTATCTGGGCTCCAGGTAATATCAGAGTCAGCCCAGTAGTTTGTAAAGAATATATGGCAAAGTTGTCACCTGAGAGCCGGTGTCCAGTAAAGCGTTCATTGGGATGCCATCAATCACAATTGGGAGGACCGGTCGCCCTCCAATGTACTTGGCTCTCCAGCTTTGTGGGCCTGGTTATCTTACTAATGGGGGTTGGCCCTCTGCCCCAGGGGTTGCTCGTTTAAATTGCAGAATCTTGTGATATGATGCGCCTTGCTGTAGCGGTGACAAATGGGTTGTCCGTTTTGGTCGTAGCGGTCATTGTCTCTCCCTCTGGTCCGTGGGATCCTCTTCTGCCATCGCCATGGGAGGTCATCTGGACTGGAGGCTAGCTGGATCTTCTCCTTTGGGTACTCTTGCAGGGACTGCACGGTTTTGGCTAGTGCAGCTACACTTTTGGTCAGCTCCTGGACCTGGAGATGCAGTTCTGCAGGGGGGTCATTATCTAGGGTCTGCGTGTTGGCCTCAACTGGGGCCTGATGAAAGGATGCCACTTCTTGATGCTAAGTAATTGCTGGGTGCCTAGGTGGCACTGTGCGGTTGGAATTTGGTTCATGCAGCACCCAGATGGTCCTATCTTTAAAGAGTGCAAAGTCCAGGTCAGGGTTTTACAGGGCCAGGATGTGCACCTGTGTCCTGTGGGTGCTGGACAGGAGTCCCTCAATAAACTACTCATTTAACAATCTGTTCCCATCTTGCATGCTATCAGGGTCAATCTGCTTAATGGCCAGCAGTGCCTTATGGAGATTAAGGGCATAGTCCCGTACACCGTCTTGCACCCTGTTACGCCGCTTCCTCATACTCACCTGTCCGGCCGGCGCGCTCCCGATGCTCCCTCCTGCTCTCTGTCTTCCAGCTTTTCCGGCGCTCGTCCATTCTGTGCTTCGCGCATGCGCAGACGCGCTCCTTTCGTCGCTGGGGCTTCTGGGAGGTCGTGACCCGGCGGCTCTCCGCCTCCAATATGGCGGCGCCCGTCGGGTACTTCTTCCCAGCGCCTGCCCTGCTTAGACGCCTTTGCGTCTATTGCGTTCGCTGGCTTGCCAGCATCCCCTTAGGTTCCTAGGCTCAGATCCGTGTTATCTTTGCTGTGTCTCTCTTACTGTCTCTGTTTGCCGTGTCCTGCCAGTCCTGTGTTCCTGCCGTGTCCTGCCAGTCCTGTGTTCCTGCCTTGTCCTGCCAGTCCTGTGTTCCTGCCGTCACCTGCCAGTCCTGCGTTCCTGCCATCTCCTGCCAACTGTGCGTTCCTGCCATATCTTGCCAGTCCTGTGTTCCTGCCGTACCCTGCCAGTCCAGAGTATCCGTAGTCTCCATCTGTCGAGTGCTAGCATCTTACCGGTCAGTACTCAGTCTTTTCTGCCTCCATCTGTCCAGTGCCTCCACCATTCTAGTGACTTCACTAGTTCCGTCCTCCCTCCATCTGCCGTTCTCTCTGTGTTCTAACTCCAGTCGTCCCTTTGGCTCCGGCAGTTGCGGCTTCACCCTCCTTGGGCCTGTCCCTAACTCTCCCTGTACAGGGGATGACATCATCTGGTCTACTCGTCCTCGGGGGCTCTGAAGCCGTGACCCAGAGGGTCCACTTCCTTAGACCTGATACACCCTTTGTTTACATCCAAAGAATCTCATTTTATTTTCTGCTGCGAGTGTCAAAAGTGTCCTCCTACCCAGCCAAGATTTGTTTGACAGTCCTTTTATCAGTGTTCAGCCAGAACTTTACTTCTCTCTGGGCCGCACCAGTTAACTGATCAATGAGGATTTTGACTTTTTTCTCCTCAGACAGGGGGTACACTTTAAACAAACTGCAGAGTCTCTCCTTAAAATCACTCAGGGTGTGTGACTCTCCTGAATACTGTGGTAACCAGGCTGCTCCCGGTATGTACGGCATTGATAGCGGCATTATGGGGACTGCTGTGGCGGTTGCCAGATCTTGCTGCACTCTGGAGGCTGCGGCTGCATCTGCCGCCAGATTCTGCTGTACTATGGGGGCTGCGGCTGTGTCTACCACTGAATCTTGTGGTACTATGGGGGCTGCAGCTGCATCTGCCACTGGCACTGCCTCTCCACCTGGGCTGAACATGTTCCTTCTTCCTCCTAGTTAACCTAAGCCAGGCCCGTGTTCCGCTACCGGTGTGAGTGGCTGCTCCACCGGTGATCTGGATGGTGCTCCTTCCAGTTCTCAAGTCCGGAGTCTCCTTCTTTTCACCCACACACCACAAAGCACAAAGCGCAGCTTCCTTTTGTGCTCTTTTCTCTGGCTCCGCTTATGAAGACAAACCTTCTCTGTTCCTCATGCACCACACAGCGCAGCAATGGCAGTTATCACTCAGTGTAACAAAGTCTAAGGCACACAGCACCCGGCAATGACGGGGTACGAATCCTGTTTGTGACCCCAAGTTGGAGCGCAAGCTAGGGCTATGGGGTACTCAGTACCGGACCAGTTCTTAAAGGGGATGTGTCACGGCAGCAGTGACCCAGTCCGTAGCCCTGGGCATCCAATTAAAAGGGATGAGTAAATGGGAATAAAGTTTATAAAGTTTGTTCATGATGCCACCTGTGGCTGATGCTGCTTAAAGGGGTCCTCTGGGGATGATGGTTTTTTCAGCTTAGATGGTATAGCTCCCCACAGATAGAGTGTCAGGACTCTGAACATTTTTTATTACCTTTTTGTGCATTACTGCCCTTTTCCAAGATGGCATCTTTGGTCTTATGTGCACTGTGTCTTCCTGCTATAAAACTCCACCCTAGCCTTCAGTCTGTTCTATAGTATTCTGCCTTGCATCCAGCTCCTGACCTCTGGTTACTCCCTGGCTATATACCTGCTCATGTGAACCTGTGGGGTTATCCTGCTACTCTGCTCTGAGTTCCTGCTGCATACACCAGTTCCAGTAATCCTCCTTCATCTGCTGCTCGTGTTTAGTTCCATCTGCATTTGCTGGACATGTAAGCTGTTGCTGCTCTGCAAGAACCTGAGACTATTACCCAGACCTCCCTGGTTGAGCTAAGATATTATTTGAACTGCCTTATAAGCATATCTATCTGTGTTTTGGACTAAGCAAGGACTTATTCGTGCCAAGTATCCTCAAGAATAATTGTGCTTCATAGACTTTCTGCGTGATTGCATTTTCGTCTGAAGTTTCCTATAGACTGCTGAGCTGCATTTGATATTTGCACCAAGTGTTGTGGACTTGAGTTTCTCTCTGCACCTGTTTGAATCACCGTGTGATAATATAGACTTTACCACTTATAAAACTGTGTCCTGTAGTTGTCTTGTTCCACGCAAAGAGTCTCCTGAGTTATCCCCTATAATTATTACATAGAGCTTAGTCCCCGGGTCTCCCGGTGTAGCTGGTAAGAGGGATGATTGACGGTGGGGTGCAGGACTGAGGGTGCAGGAAATAATTACAGGACACAGAGATAGCAGTTTCCTTTACCTTTTACTGGTAGAATTCAGGTACAGTCCAGGGTACAGGTATCAAGTGATGATGCGGTCTGGGCAGCCTGGAAACAGCTTGGGATCCACTTAGCCAGGTGGGTTTGGAGGCCTTCCCTTTGCGCTGAATATCTGACCCTTGCTGCCGGAAGCTCTGCACAAGTCCTCTCAGTGTCAGTATTCTCAACCTGTATGGCGCTGTCCTCTCTCTAGCAGCCCCAGGCTCCCCACTTGCTGTGGTACCTGCAGGTGTTAGATGGGACAGGAGACTTGCAATCTCCTGCCCTCCGGGTTCAGTGGCTGGGTCTGCAACTCCCACACCACCACAAACCCCGGTGTCCGGTCTCTTGTCACTTTCCTCTGGGGTGAGCCCACTCGCAGCTCCAGACCCTAAGCTCCTCTCCTTTTGCCTGCTCTCCTCTCACTGTCTCTAGCAGACTCCCTAAATCCTCCCCAGGCCAGAATTTTATAGGGAAGTTCCCCTGAAACCGGGTTTAGAGCTCCCCCTTCTGGTATGGAGTCAGGGTGGTGTTGCATGTCAGTATTACCTGATTAAGGGATCCCTACTTGTTTCCAGGCATGACATCACCTCCCCGTGAGGAAGGCAATACCATTGTGGCGTCTGGACTCCACAAGTACGCAGCTTCCAACGCGCAGCGATTACTGATCATGTGCACCTACCCTCAGAGTCTGTTTCTGTTTTTTCATCTAAAAGTGTCCACGTTTCTTTAGCTGATGGAAAACACGGACATGTTCAGAAAAAAAACATCACTTGTGGAATTCCTGTGAACTCCATTCCTGCAATTGCAATCTATGGTTCTATAGGGAATTCAGGTTAGAACCCACCGGGTGCAGTAAAGAAAGGGTGAGAAGGCCCTAATGTAAAACACAGGCATTGGACATAAACTGCTGATCCCTATTATGTCAACACTAGAGTTACAGAACTATATATGCAGCACATATATGTAGATATACTCTACATATGTACACACATTATATATACTTTATAAATATAGAAACATACACTACATATTGTATATACAGTATACAGATACAGCGTGTACAAGGACAAATATAAGGTACAAGGTATATACGCACAGAAACATTCAGCTTATATACAGTATATACAGTATGCTCACATACATATAAACTTTATACATACTGTATATTTACACAATTTTCGGCACACATGCAGTATACATATATAATATACACAGACACTCATACTATACACTGTATGTACATGCATATATACAGCTCTGGCAAAAATTAGCAGACCACCACATCAAAACCCTGTCATGGGCAGCCCAATCTCCAGACCTAAACCCCATTGAAAATCTCTGAAATGTAATCAAGAGGATGATGGATAGTCACAAGCCATCAAACAAAGAAGAACTGCTTAAATTTTTGCACCAGAAGCAGTGTGAAAGACTGGTGGAAAGCATGCCAAGACACATGAAAGTTGTGATTAAAAATCATGGTTATTCCACAAATTATTGATTTCTGAACTCTTCCTGAGTTAAAACATTAGTATTGTTGTTTCTAATGATTATGAACTTGTTTTCTTTGCATTATTTGAGGTCTGAAAGCACTGTTTTTTTTACAATTTTGACCATTTTTCTTTGTCAGAAAAAAAATCCAAAATTTATTGCTTGGACATTCGGAGACATGTTGTCAGAAGCTTATAGAATAAAAGAACAACTTACATTTTTTTCTCAAAAACATACCTATAACGAGAAAAATGAGAAAAACTGAACATTCTGCAGTGATCTTTTATTTTTTGTCAGAGCTGTATATACACACCCAAATGCACCACAGATATACACACTCATATAGTATATAGTATTCACACACATACTATATACACATATACAGACACACACACTGTATACTACCCATGTACACACACAGATATACCTATATATGTATACTTACAGTTCCTGCTGATTCACTTGTGCAAGATCTCAGGATAGTGATGTAGGAGCAGCCATGATGAGGAGGAGGTGCAACACACACAGGGCTGCAGTCATTTTCCTGCCCCAGGTCTGCTGTGCTGTGCCCTTCCACCTCACTCTCAATTTCTAACCTGACATTGCAGGGGAGAGAGAGAAGGGGGATTGGAGGGGGTTTGGGTGAGACGATCAAGGACTGCAGAGGATGCACAGCGTTATTCACTGTAAGTAATGATGTACACACTCTGGCACTTCATAATGGGGCTGCAGACACAGTGAGCCCCCTTTGTGGGTGGGGGGCCCAGGCAGCTGCCTTGTCTGCCTGCCCCAAATGCCGGCCCTGGCTACATGCACACGTTGAGTCTTTGCTTGCAGAAATTTCTGGAAGGTTTCTGCATCTCTTGGCAGGAAAAAAGCTGTGGGAAAAACATGTTTTTGTATGCGTTTTTTTGTATGTGTTTTTGTACAGCAATTAATGCTTTTTTTAGCTAAATAAAGATATTTAAAAGTGTTGTGATGTAACATCTTGGTTCAACACAAAATTTTTCATGCTGATGCTGTGTGGCATCAGAGTAATGGGATTAGGGCTTGGTGTCAGCAGCTGTCATTGACAGCACTTTGTAAACACAAACACACACACACAAACACACACACACAAGCACACACACATTGTCACCAGCCTATATAGGAGCGTTAACAGAACAAATGTACATAGGCTGTATCCAGACAGCAACTGTTAGTTTTAAAGAAAAAAAGGTAAGCAGATGGAAAGCCCATGGCTGAAGGCTGATGTTAACATTATGAGAAGGGGCCAGTCATAAAGGTTCCCAGGTTATTAATATCACCTCACAGCTGCCTGCTTAGTTTTTGCTGGCTAGTTTACAGGGGGGACTCCAGAAAAAAATGACATATGGTACCCCTACAAAATTTAACAAGCACAGTCTAGGCAGACAACTGCAGGCTGATATTAATAACCTAGGAAGGGGCCATAGATATTGGCCCCTCCCAGACTATAAGATGCACCAAATCTGGTGCTTAGCCTCACTCTTCCCACTTGCCCTGTAGTGGTGGCAAGAAGGGTTGATATTTGTGGGGTTGATGTCACATTTGTAGTTTCAGGTGACATCAAGCCCACAGGTAGTAATGGAGAGGCATCCAAAATAGACCTATCCATTAGTAACCCCATAGTGATATTGCATAAAAACACAGACACCCAGAAAAGTTTTTTATTTTAAATAATGACACAGACTCCTTTAATGAATCTTAATTAAACCATACTATCCGAACGCCTAATCCACAAAAATAAACATCCCCACTGCTGCGTGAGAAAGTTATCATGCAGCGGTACCGTAAGTGAGTAAGTGAGAGCACTGGAGCTGATTGAAATCCGGTGAATTCTCATGACAGCTCAGTGATACACTGCGGGAGCGATTACCTCCTGTCAGTGTATCGCCTTCAGCCTGGTAGAGCAGTCACATCTCCTAATGTGACTGTTCTATACGTGAGATCGCCACGGGACACAGGGGATTATGTGGACTGCTGCGGACAGGTGAGTATACGGTGGTTCATTATTTTACATTATTTCTAGGAGATGAGGGCATCAGAGATTTGGCATTAAGTGAGTAGAATGGGTTTTTATTTTTAGGTGAATATGTATGTAATTATTTTACTTTTTCTTTTCAAGTATGAGCACAAATGCTGGCAGATCAGCGGCACCTGCTATCACTGTTATCAGTGACAGCAGATGTAGCCCGATGGGAGCAGTAGTCTCATCAGCCCATGTCTGCTGACCTGCGGTAAGCTTTTTATAGCAGGTCACCGCTGTGAGTCACAGTCACAGCTGCAGGGTCATGCTGACATCTGACAGCATGACCCCTGCAGCGCTCTGACCAACAGTCTGTGGTAGTGTTACCATGGGCCACAGTCACAGTTGCGGGGTCACGCTGACATCTGAAAGCATGACACTGCAGCACTCTGAACGATGGTCTTACCAGCGGTTGCACCACCGTGCCAGTGTTTCCCATTCTGTCACAAAGATGACAGTGTGGGAAACGCCATAGGAAGCCGGTAAAATGCAAAAAAAAACCTCTGCAAATCAGCAGCAAAACCGCAAACATTTTTTGTCATAGAAAATATTAGAAATCCTTGAGGTCCTCATGTCTCCTCCTTTCTCTTTCATCTATGAATTAAAAAGCAAGGATTCCTCTTTATGTCCAGATGACTGACGTGGATTTGTATTGTCCACCGAGAGAGACAGGAAAGGTCTTATTAGGGTCTGGAATGGATCAAAGAACATCTGACACCCTTTACAACTATACAGTATGGCTCCAGGGCTCCAGGAGAAAATATGGAATATTGGATTATCTATACATCCCCCAGAAGAAGGCACTACGTCAAAACGAGCGTTGGGGAGGGTGGGATCACGGTCCTTCAGGTAATCCCTCAGGCTTATATGCACTTTATGCTAATGGTCTTTGGCTCTGCACCTCTTCCTTGTTTATGGCTGTTAGCTTCTATGAATTTTTTGTACTTTAGGTGTATCCTTAGTTTTGGGTCTATTTTGTAATTATCCTATCTACAGTACATTGATATACTCTGCTGCACAATGCACATGTACTTTTGAGCTGACCTACTTGTTTACAATAGTTTACTTTGCCTGAGGTCCCTTTTTTGCATGTTTTACTATCGTGGTCCAATCATTTCTTTGGCTTACTATTGTCATTTCCCGGTTAATTTTTAAATGCGCTCATACTGTGTGTTTTATTGTTACCTCAATAAAGTTTTTTACTTTTAGTATTTTTGGTTCTATTAGTGCTTTCTTTCTGATATGATATCCAATATTAATGAGACGTACATTGTTGGCACCGGGATAACTAGGCCAAAAATACAGATATTTTCTCATAATTATAACCCCCACCAAAAGCCCCAAATCCATAGGGCCATATAACCACCAACAGATAAGCCATGTTTGGTCTCTAAGAGTAGCTAAAATCCCAATACAAAAGATGACATTAGTCTCAACCCTCTGTGATCGCTCTATGAGGAGTTATTACATAAATTGGGATTTCCTAAAATAATGAACGGCTGAGTCCAGACCACAACTGCGCCCTTGTGAGGTCATCATAGAGGGGTATGTGGGTGGGACTCAGACTCTGATAAAATATCAATCCCAATTATCATCAATGTTCGTGCAGAGAGCTACATATCGTGTATGTATGCAGGGGCCCTGTTTATCAGCAGCCAAATCGAAGCGCTCCCCTTTAGCTAAACTGAATTGTCTCTACGATCGGTGTAGTAAGTTCTCCTGTTAATCCCTTTTACTTCATGCAACTGTTTATGTTGTATTGTTTTGTCCCTCTTGTAACATTTTTCTATATTTTTCATAAACACTGCCTCCCTTTGGGTTAAATATAAAATGTAATAGTTTTGTTCATTCTGTTCATTGATAGCTCAGAATGCTGCATATCAGCCCTGAAAGGAGATGGCTGCATCTATTATCGGCCAAAACTGGTGACAGGTTCCCTTTAAGGAAATTTACTGATTATGTGCACTACACTTATCCAGATTCCATAGCATTTTTTGGCCCATTTCCACGTGAAAATAATGCTGCAAAAATACATAAAAAATGCACTGTGAGCACATAGCCTTAGAAGGATTAGGCTAGTCCATTTTTAATTATGTGATGTGATAGACCTAATGGAAAACAGAAGAATTAACTGTGTAGTAGCAAAATCTAAGTCCATCTAGTTCAACCCATAGCCTAACATGCCCTAACATGTTGATCCAGAGGAAGGCAAAAAAAAACCATGTGGCAAAGAGTAACTCCACCATGGGGAAAAAAATTCCTTCCCGACCCCACATACGGCAATCAGACTAGTTCCCTGGATCAACGCCTTATCAAGGAATCTAATATGTATACCCTGTAACATTATACTTTTCCAGAAAGGTATCCAGTCCCCTCTTAAATTTAATTAATGAATCACTCATTACAACATCATACGGCAGAGAGTTCCATAGTCTCACTGCTCTTACAGTAAAGAATCCGCGTCTGTTATTATGCTTAAACCTTCTTTCCTCCAGACGTAGATGATGCCCCCTTGTCCCTGTCTCAGGTTTATGATTAAAAAGATCATCAGAAAGGTCTTTGTACTGTCCCCTCATATATTTATACATTAACATAAGATCACCCCTTAGTCTTCGTTTTTCCAAACTAAATAGCCCCAAGTGTAATAACCTATCTTGGTATTGCAGACCCCCCAGTCCTCTAATAACCTTGGTCGCTCTTCTCTGCACCCGCTCCAGTTCAGCTATGTCTTTCTTATATACCGGAGACCAGAACTGTGCACAGTATTCTAAGTGTGGTCGAACTAGTGACTTGTATAGAGGTAAAATTATGTTCTCCTCATGAGCATCTATGCCTCTTTTAATACATCCCATTATTTTATTTGCCTTTGTAGCAGCTGCCTGACACTGGCCACTGAATATGAGTTTGTCATCCACCCATATACCCAGGTCTTTTTCATTGACGGTTTTGCCCAGAGTTTTAGAATTAAGCACATAGTTCTACATCTTATTACTTCTACCCAAGTGCATGACCTTACATTTATCCCCATTAAAGCTCATTTGCCATTTATCAGCCCAAGCTTCTAGTTTACATAAATCATCCTGTAATATAAAATTGTCCTCCCCTGTATTGATTACCCTGCAGAGTTTAGTGTCATCTGCAAATATTGAAATTCTACTCTGAATGCCCCCTACAAGGTCATTAATAAATATGTTAAAAAGAAGAGGGCCCAATACTGACCCCTGTGGTACCCCACTGCTAACCGCAACCCAGTCCGAGTGTGCTCCATTAATAACCACCCTTTGTTTCCTATCCCTGAGCCAGCTCTCAACCCACTTACACATATTTTCCCCTATCGCCATTACTCTCATTTTATGTAACAACCTTTTGTGTGGCACCGTATCAAAAGCTTTGGAAAAGTCCATATACACTACGTCCACTGGGTTCCCTTGGTCCAGTCCGGAACTTACCTCTTCATAGAAGCTGATCAAATTAGTCTGACATGAACGGTCCCTAGTAAACCCGTGCTGATACTGGGTCATAAGGTTATTCCTCATATGATGATTGCAATATATTAAGATGATACAAATTTTGATGGGAGCAGTGCTTCTTTAAGGTGTCTCTTCAAATCCACAGTAGTTCCATTTATTATGGGACATTTTATATACGTTATATCTGTCATTGCAGATCTATCTATAAATCTATCACTCAAGTTAAGTAATGCTACATAGACAAGTGGATGAAGAAAAACGTTATTACTGTGTTGTATATTGGTAATTGCCACAGTATTTGAACCTGGGAAGGTTACATCAGGGATTCCATTCATGAAGGTGAAATGGGAGGAGTGTTAGAAGGAAGAAACTGGGGGGACCAATTTATCAACATTGACACTGTATAGGATGGGCTCTTTATACAGTAGGTGGAATACACATCACTGAGGATGTCAATGAGGGAGCTGAACAACTTTGGCCATGAAGCCAGAGCACACTGCCTTTTGGGAAATGTACCTACATATGAATACCAAGGTATTCACTGAACTAGTCACACATAGTAAAATACAAAATACATTTTATTTACCATAATTAAAAGTGTTTTAAACATACAGTACATACAGTACTTCACAAACATGAGTTTCAAAGACCGAGGGAGCGGTCATGTTGGTCCTCACATTATATTATTGGTAAGTAGTGACACTTTACTTTTCTAATAAAGTGAATACTGACCCCTTTTATTTGGATTTACATCACATTTACTTGATCCTTCCTCTTTGAACCTCATGTTTGTGAAGTATGTTTAAAAATGCTTTTAATTACGGTATGTTCAATAAAATGTATTTTATATTTTATTATGTGTGAATAGTTCAGTGAATGCATATGTAGGTATAAATATTGGAGTAACTCTCCTCACTTTTCCACATACTGATGGAGAGACTGATATCAATAAGTCTCTAGCCAAAGTGAATATTTATGTGTTTTTTGAATAGTTTTGGGAAATGTAGCCTGGAGGCACAGAAGAAGAGCTGGCAGAAAATTCAGAAAAACATTAACAGACCACATGTATTGCCTCAGGGTACTGAAAAGAATATAACAAAGGGGTGGGAAATATCGGTGAGTTTGAGAAATCATTGCCGGCATTGCCAGATACAAATAAATATTTTATTGTATTTTTTTATATACATATTTTTTTTAAATGCCCCAAAGAACTTCTTTAAGATTGGCCGGCATATACCTTGTGACAACCTCCAAGTAAGTGTAGTGGTTCAACAGGACTGAAAATCAAAAAATGTCTGACTGCCAAAAAAAGTCACTCATGGCCATGTTATGTCAAGTAAAAATCCTTCCTTGAACTGGCATGGCCTGCAATACCAAACTATTCCAACAGACAAGAGTAACACTGTAACTACAAAAAGGAATACCTTATATTCTTATCCCCAACAACCACTTTATGTTCACTCGGCAACATTCAATCATTCAAAATGTAAGATGGCATCCTTATCCTTGCTCGCGGTCTTTATCAAATTGCATTCTTTAAAACAACGTAGTGAACATTACCCCATGCATAATACTCAAAGACATAGATTACAAAAAAGTCTGAAGAAAATGTCTGAGGACTTCATGAGCTAAATGATATATTTCTGAATCTCCAAGCCTATTAGATAAAGAAACTATGAGATTATTTTCTACTCCAATATAAGTCACAATAAATGCCAAAAATGAATCCTCACAACCAACACCAAAATTACATTGCGTCATGCTTGTTATGTGCATGCATCACTATTATAAAATGAAAGGCATGCAATAAAGTGTGCCTTCTTTACCTTCTCAGCAGACTGAGCAGTGCCAAAGAAAATTGGAATGAAGGCCAGCCAAACAATGCAGGTGGTATACATGGTGAAGCCAATAGGCTTTGCCTCGTTAAATGTCTCAGGAACTCCACGGGTTTTGATAGCATAAACAGTGCAGGTTACCATAAGAAGCATGCTGTAGCCCAAAAGACAAATGAGGGAAAGGTCCGAAATGTCACATTTGAGCACTCCTCTTGCAAGTTGTGGGTCTGGTGTACGTTGGTTCTCATAATCCACTATAGGTCGAGATGGGTCCACAAAAAACCACACAAGCACACCCAGTAATTGGACAGAAGAAAGGCTAGCAGTGATAACCAGCTGTGAAGATGGGCTGATATATTTTGGTGCACTAACTGATCTTTTACCCTGTTCAAAAATACGATATATTCGGTTAGTTTTTGTGAGCAATGCAGCATAGCTAATGCTCATTCCCAGGCCCAAAAATACCCTTCTCAGTGAGCAAGTTCCATAGCCAGGTTGGGCCACCATAATAAAAGTGTTGACATAACATAAGAAAATACCAGTTAGAAGGACGTAACTTAGTTCTCGACCAGACGCCTTAACAATTGGAGTATCGTTGTATCTCATGAAAGTGCCCACTACAATTAGAGTTGCTAAAATGCCAAGCACAGCAAGAAGTAAGGGCACTACAGCCCATGGAGAACTCCACTCAAGCTTGATCACTGGAATGGCAGTGCAGAATGTGTGGTTCTCATTTGGTCTCATATGGATAGGGCATCTCTTGCAGGTGTAGGCATCAAGTTGGTACTGATAACCTTCACATTTTTCACAATGCCAACAGCAGGGCATTCCTTTTACCACCTTCTTCCGCTCACCTGGAAGGCAAGGCTGGCTGCAAACGGAAGGGGGGATCTGGAGGAATTGGTAAGAAGCAGAATGTGTACCAGGCCAATGCATACGGTCAATCTTGACAACAATTAATTGGTAAAGAAAGAGAAAAGAAGAGGAAAGCATAAATTAGTTTAGTGCATGCATGTTTAAAATAAAATGACAATGATACAAAAGTTAAAATAATAAGATATAAGCATTACAGGTGATTCTCACAAAATTAGAGTATCATCAAAATGTTAATTTATTTCAGTTCTTCAAACCAAAAAGTGAAACTCATATATTATATAGAATCATTACATATATAGTGATCTATTTCAAGTGTTTATTTCTGGTAATGTTGATGATTATGGTAATGATAAGTGATTATCTCAGAAAATTTGAATAATTAACAAAAAACACCTGCATGGTCTTCCTAAGCATTTAAAAAGGTCCCTTAGTCTGTTTCAGTAGGCTCCACAATCATGGGGAAGACTACTGACTTGACAAATGTCCAGAAGGCAGTCACTGACACACTCCACAATGAGAGTAAGCCACAAAAGGTCTTTGCTAAAAAAAAAGCTGTCTGTTCACAGAGTGCTGTATACAAGCATATTAATGGAAAGTTGAGCGGAAGGAAAAAATGTGGTAGAAAAAGGTGCACAAGGAACTGGGATAACTGCAGCCTTGAAAGGATTTTTAAGAAAAGGCTAATTAAAAAATTTGGGGGTGATCCACAAGCAGAGGACTGCTGCTGGAGTAATTTCTTCAAAAGCACCACACACAGACGTATCCAGGACATAGGCTACAGGTGTCACATTCCTTGTGTCAAGTCACTCATGACCAATGGACAACGCTAGATGCGTCTAACCTGGGCCAAGGAGAAAATGGACTGGACTGTTGATCAGTGGTCCAAAGTGTTGTTTTCAGATGAAAGAAAATTACCATTTAATTTGGAAATCAAGGTCCCAGAGTCTGGAGGAAGAGTGGAGAGGCACACAATCCAAGCTGCTTGAGGTCTAGTGTGAAGTTTCCACAATCAGTGATTGTTTGGGGAGCCATGCCATCTGCTGGTGTAGGTCCACTGTGTTTTATCAAGACCAAAGTTAGCACAGCTGTCTACCAGGAAATTTTAGAGCACTTCATGCTTCCCTCTGCCAACAAGCTTTTTGAAGATAGAAATTTAATTCTCCAGCAGGACTTGGCACCTGTCCACACTGCCAAAAGTAACAATACCTGGTTTAAAAACAACAGTATCACTGTGCCAGATTGGCCAGCAAACTCACTTGTAATGACTCTATATAATATGAGTTTCACTTTTTTGAATTGAAGAACTGAAAAGTATTAACTTTTTGATGATCTTCTAATTTTGTGAGAAGCACCTGTAGATCACATTGCAATATTTCCAAGACAGTAACATTTTCTTTATTCTTTCTCTGTATATTAATATTTTTTTTGCTACTTCATCCCTTTGCTCTTTAAATGTTTTCCACCTTTAAAAAAGTGGCTCACAAAATACAGAACTCTTGAAAAAAAATGTAATTTATAAAGCTAGTGTAAAACCAAAAAATAGGATGAAGACTTTGTGAGCTAAATGGTACACTTCTAAAACATCAAAATAATTAATTTAAGAAACCATAAGATGATTTTCCACTCCATTATAATAAGTCATAATAAATGTCAAAAATGAATCCTCATGACCCACCAGAAAACCGCAATGTTACATGCTTGTTGTTTGTATTGACCACTACTATAAATTAAAGGGAATGCTTTTAAACCTTCAGATATGGGGATAATCTTCAGGTTAATAACGTTATTAACCTGCCTAGAGGCTACTCTTACCCGAACGCTGCAGGGAGAAAATGACCTTTATTCTTCCAGGCAGCATTCAGGTTTCAGTCACGGAGGCGGCATAGGCATGGGTTCAGTCACTGTTCTGACAATGCAGAGCAGTTGTAACAACGGCTCCGACCCAGAATGACACTGGCTCTGACTTGGGGATGGCTGTAAGTCAGCACCAAAGGCACGGTTACCACAGCCGCTCTGTATACTCAAAGTGGTGACTGAACCCGCCGCCCTGTGACTGAAACCCGATTGCTGCCAGAGAGAATAAAGCTCATTTTCTCCTTTCCAGTGTTTAGCTTCGTGCAAGTGCTGGGCAGGTTAGTAAGGCTATTAACCTGCAGGTTAATAGCAATTTTTCTGGGGACAGGTTCCCTTTAAAGGCAAGCAATAAAAGTTTGCCTTCTTTACCTATTCAGCACGCTGAGCAGTGAAGATTGGAATGAAGGACGACCAAACAACACAGGTGCAATATATGGGGAAACCAAAAAGTTTTGCCTTGTTAAATGTCTAAGGAGTAAGGAACTCAGGATTTTGATATTACTTATTCACACTACTAATGTAGATGGCATGGGACATTTAGCTCAGTGATTGGTGGCAGTGGTGATGTGCACTATCAACATGTCAATACCACCGCAGCCAAAACACTGAGATGGAAGCTGCGACAGAGAGCTGGCGCTGGTCCCGAGGAGGGTTAGTACTATTTGATTCTCTTATTTTACAAGTACTTAGAGATCCATTTTTTTAAGTTGGAAAACTCATTTTATTTAGACAATTCCTTGATTCTTATCTTACTTTGAGATGAAGATGATCAGCCCATTGTCCAATCACTTTGTATTCAGGGGTTCCATTGTAGATCTGGTACTGATAAATTTCATAGCGACCTGGAGCATCACCATTCTCATTAAAGGTCACTGGTGTGCCAGCAATTCCTAAAAAGTGATATCTGCTTGAGTTACAAGTAGTATATACAACAGAACAAGAAAAAAGTGGGCCTGATTCATAAAGAGTGGGCCTTCAAGAGGGGGCGTGCTGGAGTCAGAGACTCCTAATTCATAAAGAGGTGTGCCATGCCAGAAATCTTACTGCAGTCAGGTATTGGAGTAAGATACCTGGTGTAGGGAATGCCACAGCTTGTCATGAATTGGACAGATTGTGGCGCTGCGCCCTCGCCACACCCCTGTCCCATTTTGTCAGAGCTGGGAGAAAATGGCCAAAGTTGCAAAAATGTCGTGCAACTCTGAATTGTGCATACATTTTGCAACTTTTCAAAGCTTTTATGACATAATTCTGTTGTGAAAACTTTGATAAATTGGGCCCAGTGTGTTATGTTATTGCTAGGGTTACATAGCAACTTTGGCAGCGACACAGATTGCACAGCCAAAGATTGCTACCTGTCACTGCCACATAGCTGCACAATGTAGGTGAATGGGGTTGTATTGTCACCCTTTGTGCACTGCGACTGCAAAAAGCAAGTTGCAAAAAGAAGACTGGGTTTGACTTTTGGCAACTTGCTTGTCAAGGTCAGGGTACACTAGAGGTCATAATGCGACTCCATTCACCTGTATTATGCTGCAATGTAGCCAAAGTGCATAGCGATCTTTGGCCACGTGACCTGTGTTGCAACCAAAGACGCCGTGTACCTCCAGCTCTATAGAGACTGCAATAAACAAAATTCCAGTACTCATGCTATGTACATATTTTTAGGATATATCATCATTTTTAATTACAATTACATCAGTAAACATCAGATGAAATTGCGGTGGCACAATTGATGGGATACAGCAATTGCAGGTTGCTAGAGTTTTTTTCCTTTTGTATATAAACATGATTAATTTCATAGGTGTCCTACTACATTTCTCAACATGAAATTTTAGCACCAAAAAGAAAAACTTATGGATAGTGTTGAGCGATACCTTCCGATATGCAAAGGTATCGGTATTGGATTGGATCGGCCAATATCCAAAAAATATCAGATATCGCCGATACCGATACCCGATATCAATGGGACACAAAATATCGGAATGGTTCCCAGGGTCTGAAGGAGAGGAAACTCTCCTTCAGGCCCTGGGATCCATATTCATGTATAAAATAAAGAATAAAAATAAAAAATATTGATATACTCACCCCTCCGGCAGCCCCTGCTCTTAGCGGTGCCTCCGTTCCTAAGAATGCCGAGTTAAGGACCTTTGATGACGTCGCGGCTTGTGATTGGTCACGTGACCGCTCATGTGACCGCTCACACGACCAATCACAAGCCGCGACGTCATCGCAGGTTTTAAACTCGGCATTCTTAGGAACGGAGGCACGTGAATATGGATCCCAGGGCCTGAAGGAGAGTCTCCTCTCCTCCAGACACTGGGAACCATACGCACCACACACTTCCGATTCCGATTTCCGATACCGCAAAAATATCGGAACTCGGTATCGGAATTCCGATACAGCAAATATCGGCCGATACCCGATATTTGCAGTATCGGAATGCTCAACACTAGTTATGGAGTTTATGGAAATCACAGGATTGACAGACATGTTAATGATATACAAACGTGAAAAAAATGGAAACAAAAATTTTAAAACATCCTATTTTATTCAGCATCCAGTATGAGCACAACACACAAAAATATACAAACTTACACACCTGGCATGCTTTTAAAGGGAATCTGTCACCACATTTGACCTATCTAATGGTGATAATGTGTGCAAAACTGTAAAGCGCTGCGGAATATGTTAGCGCTATATAAAAAAATAAAGATTATTTATTTATTTATTATTTATCTAAAATATTAATAAGACCATACAGGCTATAAACTGCTGGAAAAAGTCCTATTTGTTTGTCTCATGCCAGCTGTGTTTTTGCTGAGAAATCATCTTTTATCACTTTATATAAGTGACCTATTCCAAGCTCTGGGGTGAATGGTATCAGGAGACAACTCTGCCCCCAGAGCTTATTTTATATGAAGGGGTAGTTACCAGTGTGACATATAATGGCCACTCTCTGGTCTCCTGATCTCACTGCAGAGCTGTGTGTGATTATACCTAACATCTGCAGGTCCCTCTCAGCTTCAGCTTCCAGCTCACAGGCAGACAGGGTTGCAATATTCTGACAATACAGCAGAGCTGAAAGATAACCAAAAATGTGTTTGCAAGAAGACAAATTTCATTTCTCCTGTTCCGTGTTGGTTACTTGTCTCACACTGGGACCACCTCCATGTAAAATAGTCTCTGGAGGCAGAGTTATCTCTCGGCACGATCTGCTCTGACGCCTGGAAGGGGTCACTTACATTAAGTTATAAAAGATGGTTTCTCAGCAACTAGACATCTGATATGAGACACACAGGGAGGACTGTTTTCAGCCGTCTATAGCCTGTATGACCATATTAATTGTTTAGATAGGTTAAATGTGGTGATAGATTCTCTTTAGTGAGTTTAATAATGTTATGCCATGCTAAATCCAGTTGTGCACACAATCATCAAGATTCGCTGCTGGCAGCTCCCTTTGCAATAGCTGAATAATGACGTCGAATAATGACGTCTGAGATGTGCTCAATGGCAGATAAGTCAAATCATAGTAGCACATCTAGGCCATGCAGGTGCTCACAGTAGCATGAGCAACATTCGACCCGGTGTTGTCTAGTTAAAAAATGGCTTGTGGGATACTTTTACGCTCCCTCATGAAGGCTTCTTCAAGGCGTTGCCCACATAGTCTCCAGACAAATCTTTAACTATCTTTGTGTCCAAGACAAAAGCAGGATTCATTGCTGAAGAGGATAAACCTCCATTTTAGTCTTAGTTGCCAACTTTCTATGCACCACACCATTTGAGAGCAGTGGCATAAGGTCAATGGAACTTCTGTCAGAATTTGGCTGAGAAGATGATATCCAGAGTGTCAGGGGTAATTGTACAAGTCTTATAAAAAGGGGTCAACATTGTAAACAATGAGTCTTTGCATTAATTTAAAGTTTAAAAATATTTAAAATGCAAAAGCATTTACATTTGTAACCAATGGAAAAGCTTACTAAAAGATTTAAAAACATTGATGTAGAATCATTATAAAAAACAAAATTGGTCTGAGTCTCAAACTTTTTGGCCATGAATGTACATGGAATTAAGACTGGTCACAGTGGAAGCAGTAGTTCAGCCATTTCTCCAGTGTTCCAGGAGCCATTTCTCAACACTACTTAGCTCTGCTAAGTTACACATGGTACTGTAAGCAGTCTCTTTTGCTCAAAACGTGCTACCATGGCCTGCATGCAGCATCTCTGCACTTGTCTCCCATCAAGCACATCTGGGACGTCATTAATTGGCAATTGGAAAGGAAGCTGCCAGAAGCAGATCTCGATGACTGGTCTGCCCAAGTGCTTTTAATGTGTCAGAAAATTCCTAAGACAACCATTAACAAAGTCATTGATAGCATGTCAACACATGTAAGTGCGTACTGTATAAAATGAGATGTTTTAAAAATTTTGTTTCCAATTGTGCATCATTTGCATATTACTATCATGTCTATTGATCTTGTGATTTCCAAAATGCCTTTGTAGTGATGCAATTTCAACAATCAGGAGTTTAAATATATTAAAAGATCATAATGCGGACATGATAACTTCTTGACTGGTGAGGGATCTTTTTTGTCTTGAATTGAAGATTCTAGGGAACTTGAGGGACTTTTCTTAGGAAGTCAAATTTGTTATTGTTTGTCTTATGGTCTGTTTACACGAACTGACCAATGCCACAATATGACTGTCAAACCTATTATGATCAGCGGTCATTTTATAACCTGTTTACACAGGTAGAACAATGTATTTAATTTGCATTGAGCAATTTGTAATAGCTCAATCAGTGCGCAAAGGCTGCCAATGTTCTCAGCAATGTGAGTCTCATTTACATAGGACATTGCACTGCAGACAATCATGATATTTTGTGCTGCAGAGGCCATGCAAGTCTCATTGAAATCTCTAAGTTTAAAGAGAAATCCTCCTTTAAGTTTTTATTTCATTAATCAGTACCACACATGAAAATAACCAAAATTGGAATATATATTATCCCACAACCCCAAACAGTCGTTCAACACTTTTAACTCCCTCCTCTGCCCACCACTGCCCCCTCCGACTTCCCTAATCGTCTTCCCTAATCGGCAAGTCTTTGTTGTCCAACTACTACAACCCCTTTGTATGAGAGACCAATGCCCAAACCCCATAACTTCACTCTCCAAAATCTCTGGAGGGGAGCTTGCTCATCTTCTCTCCAAATCACACCTCAAAACTTGTGTACTTGACCCCATCCCATCCCACCTCCTCCTCAATCTCACCACCACACTAATCCCATCCCTAACCCATCTCTTCAACCTTTCACTAACATCTGGTACCTTCCCCTCTGCCTTCAAACATGCCACAATCACACCTACCCTCAAAAAGCCATCCCTTGACCCAAGCGGTATGTCCAGCTATCACCCCATATCTTTGCTCCCATTTGCATCCAAACTCCTTGAGCAGCACGTCCATGCTGAACTTTCCTCTCACTTTGCATCTAAGTCTCTCTTCGACAACCTACAATCTGGCTTCCGTCCCCACCATTCCACTGAGACTGCCCTGACCAAAATTACTAACGACTTACTTACAGCCAAAGCTAACAGACAATTCTCTATACTCCTCCTCCTAGACCTGTCCTCTGCCTTCGACACAGTTGACCACTGCCTCCTACTACAGGTCCTCTCTTCCTTTGGGGTCAAAGACCTTGCCCTATCTTGGATCTCCTCATACCTTGCCAACCGCACATTTAGCGTTTCCTACTCCCATACTACCTCTTCATCTCGCCCTCTCTCTGTTGGTGTCCCTCAAGGCTCTGTCCTAGGACCCTTACTCTTCTAAATCTATACACTCGGCCTGGGACAACTCATAAGGTCCTATGGCTTCCAGTACCATCTATATGTCGATAACGTTCAGATCCACCTCTCTGGCCCAGATGTCACCTCTCTGCTCTCCAGAATCCCAGAGTATCTATCAGCCATATCCTCCTTCTTCTCCTCTCGCTTCCTCAAACTCAATGTGGACAAATCTGAACTAATTATCTTTCCTCCATCTTGCGTGTCTTCCCTACCTGATCTATCTATCAAAATAAATGAAATCACACTTTCCCCTGTCCCCAAAATATGCTGCCTCGGAGTAACCCTTGACTCTGCCCTGTCCTTCAAACAGCACATCCAAGCTCTCGCCACCTCCTGTCGCCTCCAGCTCAAAAATATTTCCAGAATCCATCCTTTCCTCAACCCACATTCTACCAAAATGCTCGTGCATGCCCTAATCATCTCCCGCCTCGACTACTGCAACATACTCCACTGTGGCCTACCTTCTAACACTCTCACACCCCTCCAGTCCATCCTTAACTCTGCTGCCCGACTAATTAATCTCTCTCCTCGACACACTCCTACTTCCCCTCTTTGCAAATCCCTTCACTGGCTCCCAATTTCTCAGCATATCCAGTTTAAATTACTAACACTGACCTACAAAGCCATCCATAATCTTTCTCCTCCGTATATTTCCACACTAATCTCTCAATATCTTCCCTCACGTAATCTCTGGTCCTCCCAAGACCTCCTCCTCTCCTCCACGCTTATTCGCTCCTCACCCAATCGCCTCCAAGACTTCTCCCGAATATCACCCATCTGTTATGAACTGGTGGTTTAGGAGCAACATGGGACGTGCTCTGGAGGAGGTGGTACCTGTACTAACCGCAGTTCCTGAGCTTAACACAACACTAGAAGTAGCCGTGGGATGTTCCTTTCACTCCCTAGACACCTCGTTACAGCCGGAGGACTAACTACCCCTAAAGATGGAAACAGGATAGCTATCTTGCCTCAGAGAAAATCCCCAAAGGAAAGGCAGCCCCCCACAAATATTGACTGTGAGTGGAGAGGGAAATGACATACGCAGAATGAAATCAGAATGTAGCAAAGGAGGCCAGTCTAGCCAGATAGATAGAACAGGACAGAATACTGTGCGGTCAGTATAAAAACCTAGAAAAATCCACCACAGAGTATACAAAAATCTCCACACCTGACTAAAGGTGTGGAGGGTAAATCTGCTTCCCAGAGCTTCCAGCTTAACTGAATAAATCCATATTGACAAGCTGGACAAGAAAAAACATAGAAAGAGCTGAACGATTAAGTCCACAATATGTGGACAGCAAAAGAACAAGCAAGGACTTATCTTTGCTGAACTGGTCAGAATATCAGGGAAATCCAAGCAGAGATGTGAATCCAAGCAGGAACCATTGACAACTGGCCCAGGCTGAAGGATAGAGCCAGGATAAATAGCCGAGCCAGAAAGACGATCAGTGGAAGCAGCTGCTGACTGCTAAATCCAAGGAGCAGCAGTTCCACTCAAAACCACCGGAGGGAGCCCAAGAGCAGAACTCACAAAAGTGCCACTTACAACCACCGGAGGGAGCCCAAGAGCGGAATTCACAACAGTACCCCCCCCCCTTGAGGAGGGGTCACCGAACCCTCACCAGAGCCCCCAGGCCGATCAGGGCGAGCCAAGTGAAAGGCACGAACCAAATCGGCGGCATGGACATCAGAGGCAACAACCCAAGAATTATCCTCCTGGCCATAACCCTTCCACTTGACAAGATACTGAAGCCTCCGCCTCGAAAAACGAGAATCCAAAATTTTCACCACATATTCCAACTCCCCCTCAACCAACACCGGGGCAGGAGGATCAACCGAGGGAACAACGGGCACCACATATCTCCGCAACAAAGATCTATGGAAAACATTATGGATGGCAAAAGAGGCTGGAAGGGCCAAATGAAAAGACACCGGATTGATAATCTCAGAAATCTTATAAGGACCAATAAACCGAGGCTTGAACTTAGGGGAAGAAACCTTCATAGGAACATGACGAGAAGATAACCAGACTAAATCCCCCACCCAAAGCCGGGGACCAACACACCGACGACGGTTAGAAAAACGTTGAGCCTTTTCCTGAGACAACGTCAAATTGTCTACCACATAAGTCCAAATCTGCTGTAACCTGTCCACCACAGAATCCACACCAGGACAATCAGAAGGCTCAACCTGCCCCGAAGAAAAACGAGGATGAAAACCAAAATTACAAAAGAAAGGCGAAACCAAAGTAGCCGAACTAGCCCGATTATTAAGGGCAAACTCAGCCAACGGCAAGAAAGCCACCCAATCATCCTGATCAGCAGACACAAAGCATCTCAAATAGGTTTCCAAGGTCTGATTAGTTCGCACAGTTTGGCCATTTGTCTGAGGATGGAACGCCGAAGAAAAAGACAAATCAGTGCCCATCCTAGCACAAAAGGCCCGCCAAAACCTAGAAACAAACTGGGAACCTCTGTCAGACACAATATTCTCCGGAATGCCATGCAAACGAAAAACATGCTGAAAAAACAATGGAACCAAATCAGAGGAGGAAGGCAATTTAGGCAAAGGTACCAAATGTACCATTTTAGAGAACCGGTCACAAACCACCCAGATAACAGACATCTTCTGGGAAACAGGAAGATCCGAAATAAAATCCATGGAAATATGCGTCCAGGGCCTCTCAGGAACCGGCAAAGGCTAAGCAACCCACTAGCGCGGGAACAGCAAGGCTTGGCCCGGGCACAAGTCCCACAGGACTGCACAAAAGAACGCACATCCCGCGACAAGGAAGGCCACCAAAAGGACCTAGCAACCAAATCTCTGGTACCAAAAATCCCAGGATGACCAGCCAACACTGAAGAATGAACCTCAGAAATTACCTTACTAGTCCATCTATCAGGGACAAACAGCTTCCCCACTGGACAGCGGTCAGGTTTATCAGCCTGAAATTCCTGAAGCACCCGCCGCAAATCAGGGGAGATGGCAGAAAGAATCACCCCTTCCCTAAGGATGCCAACCGGCTCAAGGACTCCAGGAGAATCAGGCAAAAAACTCCTAGAGAGGGCATCAGCCTTAACATTCTTAGATCCCGGAAGATACGAGACCACAAAATCAAAACGGGAGAAAAACAGGGATCATCGAGCCTGTCTAGGGTTCAGTCGCTTGGCTGACTCGAGGTAAATCAGATTCTTATGATCGGTCAAGACCACAACGCGGTGCTTGGCTGCCTCAAGCCAATGTCGCCACTCCTCAAATGCCCACTTCATGGCCAACAACTCCCGATTGTCAACGTCATAATTGCGCTCCGCAGGCGAAAACTTTCTGGAAAAAAAGGAACACGGTTTCATCAAAGAACCATCAGAATTCCTCTGAGACAAAACGGCCCCTGCCCCAATCTCAGAAGCGTCAACCTCAACCTGAAAAGGAAAAGAAACATCCGGCTGACGCAACACAGGGGCAGAAGTAAATCGGCGTTTAAGCTCCTGAAAGGCCTCAACCGCCGCAGAGGACCAATTCGTCACATCAGCGCCTTTCTTCGTCAAATCGGTCAGGGGCTTAACCACACTGGAAAAGTTGGCAATGAAACGGCGATAAAAATTAGCAAAGCCCAAAAATTTCTGAAGGCTCTTCACTGATGTGGGTTGAATCCAGTCATGAATGGCTTGGACCTTAACAGGATCCATTTCTATAGACGAGAGAGAAAAAATAAAACCCAAAAAAGAGACCTTCTAAACTCCAAATAGGCACTTAGACCCCTTCACAAATAAAGCATTATCACGAAGGATCTGGAATACCATCCTGACCTGCTTCACATGAGACTCCCAATCATCGGAAAAAATCAAAATATCATCCAAATACACAATCATGAATTTATCAAGATAATTGCGGAAAATATCAGGCATGAAGGACTGAAATACAGAAGGAACATTAGAAAGCCCGAAAGGCATCACAAGATATTCAAAATGGCCTTCGGGCGTATTAAATGCAGTTTTCCATTCGTCACCCTGTTTAATACGAACAAGATTATATGCCCCTCGAAGGTCAATCTTAGTAAACCAACTAGCCCCCTTAATCCGAGCAAACAAATCAGAAAGCAAAGGTAAAGGGTATTGGAATTTGACCGTGATCTTATTAAGAAGGCGATAATCAATACAGGGTCTCAATGAGCCATCCTTCTTGGCAACAAAAAAGAATCCCGCTCCCAATGGTGACGAAGACAGCCGAATATGCCCCTTTTCCAAAGACTCCTTGACAAAACTCCGCATGGCGGCATGCTCTGGCACAGACAGATTTTCTAAATTTCTAGCAGTATAATTCTGCCGCTTCCTGACCCTGACATAGGGCCAACAAGGTTTTTTCTGCATGATCCACAGAATTAGGTTCGTCATACAATAATCCGAGCTCTTGAAAAAATGCATCTACATTAAGCAATGCCGGATTCCCTGATTCAAGGGAGAATGCCCAGTCCTGAGGGTCACCACGCAGCAGAGAGATGACAATCTTAACCTGCTGAATGGGATCACCAGAGGAACGGGGTTTCAAAGCAAAAAACAATTTGCAGTTATTTTTAAAGTTCAAAAACTTAGATCTGTCCCCAAAAAACAAATCAGGAGTAGGAATTTTAGGCTCTAAAGCTGGAGTCTGGACAACATAATCTTGGATACTCTGTACTCTTGCAGCAAGTTGATCCACATGAGAAAACAAACCCTGTACATCCATGCCAGCACCAAAATCCTGAACCACCCAGAGATTAAGAGGAAAAAAAAGACAAAACAGACTGCAAAAAAAAAATGGCTCAGAACTTTTTTTTCCTTCTTTTGAGATGCATTTAAATCATATTTGGCCAGTTGTACTGTTATGAACTGGTGGTTTAGGAGCAACATGGGACGTGCTCTGGAGGAGGTGGTACCTGTACTAACCGCAGTTCCTGAGCTTAACACAACACTAGAAGTAGCCGTGGGATGTTCCTGTCACTCCCTAGACACCTCGTCACAGCCGGAGGACTAACTACCCCTAAAGATGGAAACAGGAAAGCTATCTTGCCTCAGAGAAAATCCCCAAAGGAAAGGCAGCCCCCCACAAATATTGACTGTGAGTGGAGAGGGAAATGACATACGCAGAATGAAATCAGAATGTAGCAAAGGAGGCCAGTCTAGCTAGATAGATAGAACAGGACAGAATACTGTGCGGTCAGTATAAAAACCTAGAAAAATCCACCACAGAGTATACAAAAATCTCCACACCTGACTAAAGGTGTTGAGGGTAAATCTGCTTCCCAGAGCTTCCAGCTTAACTGAATAAATCCATATTGTCAAGCTGGACAAGAAAAAACATAGAAAGAGCTGAATGATTAAGTCCACAATATGTGGACAGCAAAAGAACAAGCAAGGACTTATCTTTGCTGAACTGGTCAGAATATCAGGGAAATCCAAGCAGAGATGTGAATCCAAGCAGGAACCATTGACAACTGGCCCAGGCTGAAGGATAGAGCCAGGATAAATAGCCGAGCCAGAAAGACGATCAGTGGAAGCAGCTGCTGACTGCTAAATCCAAGGAGCAGCAGTTCCACTCAAAACCACCGGAGGGAGCCCAAGAGCAGAACTCACAAAAGTGCCACTTACAACCACCGGAGAGAGCCCAAGAGCGGAATTCACAACACCCATCCTCTGGAATTCAGTGCCCCAACACATCCGGTTATCCACTACTTTTGGATCCTTCAAAAGAAACCTGAAAACCCATCTCTTCAAAGAAGCTTACAGCCTGTAAAGACCACACAGCCAACTCAACACCATTGGAGCTACTGCAACCCTTGACCTACTGTCTCCTTCCCCATAATCCTGTAGAATGTAAGCCCGCAAGGGCTGGGTCCTCTTCCCTCTGTACCAGTCTGTCATTGTTAGTTTTGTTTACTGTAAGTGATATTTGTATTTTGATGTAACCCCTTCTCATGTACAGCACCATGGAATTAATGGTGCTATATAAATAAATAATAATAATAATATATCTTATCATGGAAATATGATTCCCTCTCTTTCTGGATTGACCTTTTATTCTCAGTTCATGGGTAAAATCTGTACTCTGTGAACAGATTTTCCCATTACTGAGATAAGAAAATTACAGTTGGTGCTTTCAAAATTCTATGTTAAGACAAATTCTGAAAATACAATTCACCTAAAAACTTTATGAACACCACAAATAATTTCCTATCTCAGTATTGAGAATTGAGAATTTTGTTAATGAATGGAGGAGAAAAAAGCGGGTTTCTTTAACAGGAAAAATTACAAAGTTTCTTATTTTCACGTGCACTATTGATTACTGAAAAAGAAAAGTAAAATGATGGTTACTCTTTAAATTGGACTTTTTAATCAAATTTTTCTGGATAAAATTCAAAATTTGAACTGGATAAAGGATGTAATAAAGCTGTAGAACGAAATAAACTTTTTATTTATTTTGTCTCTGATGTGGAAATATTAGTAATCAAAATATTAGGAAACTAATGAAAACTTTTGTTAAGTCCTAAGTGGGTTTTATTAGATAGATTTCACTGGGGGATGTACGTCTTCCCTCTATACGAGCTGCCTGTAACACAATGGAGAAAGAACATAGCATTGGTTTCTCAATGTGTGAGATGTAATCATAGAGCTCTGATCTCCTGGTATAACCTTCTGAATGATTAGAAAATGCAGTTGAGTTTAGTTGTGTCACATTACAAACCCTTCTATCAGCTTTTGTCCTCTAATGACACTGTCAGCTCTACTGTACTGCATCTCTCCCCACTGCCTGTCCAGAGATGCGTCACACTTACAGTTGTGTGAAAGTGTTTACCCCTTCTGGATTCCCTATTCTTTTGCATGTTTGTCACACCTAAGTATTTCAGATCACTAAACATATTTAAATATTAGTAAAAGATAACACAAGTAAACACATAATGTGGCTTTTAAATGGAGGTCTTTAATCATAAGGGAAAAAGAAATCTAAACCTACAGGCCCCTGTGTGAAAAAGTGGTTGACTCCCTCCAAACACCTCTTAAAACATAAATTAACAGTGGTTTATCACATCTTTGGGAAGCTTAGTTCAAATTCCCTAGTCACACCCAAGCCTGATTACTGCCACACCTGTTCTCAATAAAGAAATCACTTAAAAAGGACCTGCCTGACAAAGTGAAGCAGACCAAAAGTTCCTCAAAAGCTAGACATCATGCTAAGATTCAAGGAAATTCTGGGTATAAATGAGAAACAAAGTAATTGAGATCTATCAGTATGGAAAAGGTTATAAAGCCATTTCAAAAGCTTTGAGACTCCAGCAAGCCACAGTGAGAGCCATTATCCACAAATGGCGAAAACATGGAATATTGGTGAACCTTCCCAGGAGTGGCCAGCTGACCAGAATTACCTCAAGAGCGCAGCAACAACTAATCCAAGAGGTCTCAAAAAACCCCACAACAACATCCAAAGGTCTGCAATCCTCACTTGCCTCAGTGAAGGTCAGTGTTCATGATCTCACTATAAGAAAGGGATGGACAATAATGGCCTGCATAGCAGAGTTCCGAGACAAAAACCATTGCTCAGCAATAAGAACATAAAGGATCATCTCAGTTTTGCCCCAAAACATCTTGATAATCCCATAGATTTTTGGGAGAATAAACTGTGAATTGATGAGACAAAAGCTGAAAATTTTGGAAGGTGTTTGTCCCATTACATCTGGCATAGAACTAACACAGCATTTCAGAAAAGGAACATCATACTAAAACAGCAAAATATGATGGTGGTAGTGTGATGTCTGGGGCTGGTTTGCTGCTTCAGGACCGGAAAGACTTCTGTTTACCAAAAAATCCTGAAGGAGAATGTCTGACTATCTGTTTGTAACCTCAAGCTAAAGCACCACTTGGGTTATGCAGCAGGATAGTGATCCAAAACACACCAGCAATCCCACCTCTGAATGGCTTAAGAAAAGCAAAATTAAGTGGAGTGGTCTAGTCAAAGTCCTGACCTTAATCCAACTGAGATGCTGTGACATGACCTTGGAAAGGTGGTTCATGCTTTGAAACCCTCCAATGTGGCTGAATTACAACAATTTTGCAAAGATGAGTGGGTCAAAATTCCTCTAGAGCATTGTAAAAGACTTATTGCCAGTTATCGCAAACGCTAAGGGTGGTCCAACCAGTTATTAGATTTAGGGGGCAATCGCTTCCACACAGGGCCCTGTAGGTTTATAATTTTTTTCCGTTAATAATAAAGAACTTCATTTAAAAGCTGCATTTTGTGTTTACTTGTATTATCTTTGCCTAATATTTAAATTTGGTTGGTGATCTGAAACATATAAGCAATGCATGACAAACAAACATGCAAATGGATTTGAAATCAGGAAGGGGGCAAACATTTTTTTCACACAATTGTATGTCACATCATCTTGTAATCTCTCTGCAATGAGAGAAGAGCTGGGTGTAATTACATATCATACTGGATCAGCTAGCTCTTTTCTCACTGCAAAGTGATTACAAGTCTCCCTTTGCATAACAAACATAAGTTTAACTCATCTCCAGACAGTTGGTCAGTCTGTATTTTTTGATTATTGATTGTTAATTACTGTCTAAATAAAATGTATAAAGTTTTTTAATATTTTCTTCATATGATCTTTTATGTATCAATCCTTTATATGATCCACTCATCTCCAGACAGGCAGAGTGAGAAAAGGTGTAGTACAGCAGAGCTGACAGTGACGTAGTGGTGGAGAACTTACAGAAGAGTTTGTAATTTGACACAGCTATACTTAGCTGTGCTGCCTCTCTCCCACATTGACCTTAACATACAAAAAAACCCTGTTTGGGAGAGAAGAACAGACAAATTGCGGCGCCCTAAGTGCGTAAACACAATATTATAGTCTTTAAAGGGTGCACAATTTTATGCACTCACCTGATAAAAGACTGAAATGGCTTTAGATTATGTATCCTCAAAATTCCCTCTGAGATACTTTTCAATATACAGGGCTTGCAGCTTGCCTCGGGTGGATCCAAGTGAAAGAGCCAGAGTAGGGCTCACACAGGATGAGTTATTCAAGAAAAGCACATCCAGCCCATGAATGGCAGCGCTTCCCAGGACTCGCATCCAAAGATTATATTTTATATTTTTTTATTTCATAACTTTTATCCCAGCCACACCCCAAATCAAGTTTCTGAGGCTGGGATAAAAGTTATGAAATAAAAAAATATAAAATATCATCTTTGGATGCGAGTCCTGGGAAGCGCTGCCATTCATGGGCTGGATGTGCTTTTCTTGAATTACATTGACCTTAACGGAAAGGTATTAGTCATCCATCCTCTAATCTCCCTGCACTTTCTAATTATGCAGGAAGTTAAACTGGACATAAGAGCTGTATTATAACATCTCACACACTGAGAAAGCTAAGCTATTGTGGGGCGTTTTCTATTGTGTTACTGCCTGCTTATGGTTTGTCAGCATTATACAGGGAGAAAAAGTACATGTCCCAGACAAAAGATTTAGCACAGCTAGGCACTCACCAAGCCAATTAAAAGTAAAGTCCTGTATTCCATTCCAAAAATGTGGATCCGTTAAAGCGTTGGACTAATGCAAAATGGCAATTGTCCACATTTTTCCTCCCTGCACTCCTTTGATTCCCTGTAAACCCTGTCCATGTCTCAAATAATGGAATAAAGTACTTTACTTTTAATGGACTTGGTGATTGACGCTCTCTTTAATCTTCTAGCTGTATTCCATTATAGTTATAAAGCCACTTGGATCCAAAGAAGCGTTGGACTAACGCGAAACAGCCGTCGTCCACATTATTTCTCCCTGCACTCCTCTTTTTCCCTGCAAACCCTGTCCATGTCCCATAGAATGGAATAAAGTACTTTACTTTTAATCGATTTGGTGAATGCCGCTCTCTTTAGGCTATGTGCACACGATGCGGATTTAGTGCGATTCCGCAGCGAATTCTTCCGCACAGAAACGCTGCAGATCCGCACTGTGATTTACAGTACAATGTAAATCAATGTGAAAAAAAAAAGCTGTGCAGATGGTGCGGAAAATTCCGCAAGGAAACGCTGCGGATTTAAAAGAAGTGCATGTCACTTATTTTGTGCAGATCTGCCTTGTTTCTGCACTCTTTAATTATAGAAATCCGCAGTGGTAAAAACTGCTGAAAATCCACACAAAATCCGCATCAATTCCGCATAAAAACCGCACAAAATCCGCATAAAATCCGCGGCAAATCTGCACCTGCGGATTCTGCCAGGAGATGCGGATTTTGTGCAGAAAATCCTGAACCCCATTCCGCAACGTGTGCACATTACTCTTTTTCTAGCTGTATTCCACTATTATTATTATTATTTATATAGCACCATTAATTCCATGGTGCTGTACATGAGAAAGGGGTTACATACAGGGTTATAAATATTGTTTACAGTAATCAAGTTTACAGTGACAGACTGGTACAGAGGGGAGAAGACCCTGTCCTTGCGGACTTACATTCTATGGGATAGTGGGGAAGAGACAGAAGGTCAGAGGTGCAGCAGCTCTGGCGGTGGTGAGGGGGCTGCTCTGGCAATGGCGAAGCGGCAGAATGGTTATTGCAGGCTGTAGGCTTTCTTGAAGAGATGGGTTTTCAGGTTCCGTCTGAAGGATCCGAGGGTGGTGGATAGTCGGACGTGTTGAGGCATGGAATTCCAGAGGATGGGAGATATTCGGGAGAAATCTTGGAGGCGGTTGTGTGAGGACCGAATAAGTGTGGTGGAGAGTAGGAGGTCTTGGGAGGATTGGAGATTACGTGAGGGAAGGTATTGGGAGATTAGTTCAGAGATATAGGGAGGGGACAGGTTGTGGATGGCTTTGTAGATCAGTGTTAGTAGTTTCAACTGGATTCGTTGGGGAATTGGGAGCCAGTGGAGGGATTTGCAAAGGGGAGAAGCAGAGGAGTAGCGAGGAGAGAGGTGGATTAGCAGGGCAGCAGAGTTGAGGACAGACTGGAGTGGTGCAAGAGAGTTAGCGGGGAGGCCACAGAGTAGTAGAGTAGTGCAGTAGTCGAGGCGGGAGATGATAAGGGCATGCACAAGAGTCTTAGTAGATTGTGGGGTGAGGAAGGGACGGATTCTGGCAATATTTTTGAGTTGGAGGCAACAGGAGGTGGCAAGAGTTTGAATGTGCGGTTTGAAGGACAAGGCAGAGTCGAGAGTTACCCCGAGTCAGCGGATTTCAGGTGCGGGAGAGAATGTGATGCCGTTTACCATAATAGATAGATCAGGTAGGGGAGATACGTGAGATGGGGGAAATATGATGAGTTCGGTTTTGTCTACATTGAGTTTTAGGAAGCGAGAGGTGAAGAAGGAGGATATGGCTGACAGAAACTCCGGGATTCTGGACAGAAGAGAGGCGACATCTGAGCCAGAGAGGTAGATCTGAGTGTCGTCCGCACTCAGGTGGTACTGGAAGCCATGGGACTTTATGAGTTGACCTAGGCCAAGGGTATAGATGGATAAAAGTAGGGGCCCTAGGACAGAGCCTTGAGGGACTCCAACAGAGAGAGGGCGGGATGAGGAGGTAGTGTGGGAGTGGGAAACGCTAAATGTGCGGTAGGAAAGGTTTGAGGCAATCCATGACAGGGCAAGGTCTTTGATGCCAAGGGAAGAAAGAATCTGTAGCAGTAGGCAGTGATCGACTGTGTCAAAAGCAAAAGACAGGTCAAGAAGGAGGAGGATGGAGAACTGTCTGTTAGCTTTGGCTGTGAGTAAGTCATTAGTAATTTTTGTCAGGGCAGTTTCGGTGGAGTGGTTGGGGTGGAAGCCAGATTGGATGTTGTCAAGGAGAGAGTTAGATGAGAGGTGGGAGGAAATTTGAGCATGGACATGCTGCTCAAGGAGTTTTGAAGCAAACGGGAGCAGTGATATGGGGTGGTAGCTGGGCATAACAGTTGGGTCAAAGTTAGTTTTTTTGAGGATGGGTGTGATGGTGGCATGTTTGAAGGCAGAGAGGAAGGTACCAGAAGATAGCGATAGGTTGAAGAGATGGGTTAGGGCTGGAATGAGCATGATAGTGAGGTTGGGGAGCAAGTGGGAGGGGATGGGGTCAAGTGCACAGGTGGTGAGGAGTGATTTGGAGAAGAGGCGAGTAAGCTCTCCTTCAGTGATGTTGGAGAGGGAGGTTATTAGGGAAGGGCAGAGGTCTGATATATGAAGTGGTTGGGGACGTAGAACAGTTAGGGTTTGCCTTGTTTGGTCGATCTTGTTTTTGAAGTAGGTGGCAAAGTCCTCGGAGGAGATGAGGGGAGTTGGGGGTGGCAGTGGTGGGCGGAGGAGGGAGTTAAATGTGCTGAACAGTTGTTTTGGGTTGTAGGATTGTTATATGCTGAGCAACGCATACCAGTCGGCATGCCGATAATTCATTAACCTGGCTGCAACATAAATGCATGAATACCAGAGTTACTAGTGCCATGATACTTCTTCCATTTTCATCAAAATGATTTAATAACACCAACTTGGACTTAACAATAGTCAAATACGGTACTTTGATTGCTAATATCTCCACAACGGAGAGGCGAAATTTTAAAAAAAAGTTTTATTTCACTCTGCAGCCATTATTACATCACATGTCCATTTCAACATGAAAAATTTAGTGAAATTAGCTTAAAGTCATATTTTAAATCAACCTTTTCTTTTTACCTTCATAGTTTGTCTGCATAACAGGTTATACATTTTATACATTTTGCAACACTTAATATAGAATTGTAGAAATAAGAATAATATTTACTAGTGCAATTGTGTGCTATCGTGTGCTTCATATTGGCTACATATACCAACATTGTTAAAAACAAAAGTGAACAATACTGCTTGAAGGAACTGTCATTTAAATTTAACCAGGTCATACCCACTTGTACCCATCACAAAGCAGACTTAAAGTGGTGAATCTTACATGTCAAGTTTAATAGGCTCTACTAAGCTGAAATGTATTTCTCGTTACCAATTTATTTTTGTGCTTGACTATATACGTGGTATATTATGGACTTTCTACCAGCCTTTACACTTTATCGCTCGAGTCCTTTGGAAAATCTGCATACGTATTTTCTGTAGTATTTGTAATGTACTTAAGTAATTTAGTATGTGTGTCCTGTTTACCTGTCTGTGTATTTGTCTGACTGACCCATTTATGTCTATTTAAGTATGCATCATAAGTGCCTGCCTGTCCACATTTATGTCTTGGTCCAAATTATTTATCCACTTTTCTATGAATACATCTGTATTTCTAGTGCATACATTCGCCTCAGGTGTAACATTAACAAGAACAATATTTGGATCAGGCATAGTAAGTGAGTTCTTTTTTTTTCTTAATAAGAACTATTTTGACTTTTTTTTACGATTTTACAAGTTGGTATTCATAATAAAGCTTTACACTCCAGAACATACAATGTATTTTGTATTAAACACTGATCAATACACTCGTACAAAACGTTTCCACTAATATGCCATTTATATGTTTTCTTATAGAAATGTTACTTAAAGGAATATTCTATTCTATATACTATTTCCTTAGTATAGAGATACTTTTCCAATAGCCAGATGCCTAACTGCTGGGACACCCACCGATTCAGAGTGTGAATAAAGCGGTGGTCGATCATGCGCACTGTCCAGTGTAGCGCTTGGCTTGACTAATTCTAGTAGTCCCATTGAAAATGATGAATGGAGAAGCAGTGCACGTGATTGACCACCACTCCATTAATACAGGGTTCTTCAGAACACTGGTTCTTGGGATTGCTGAGGGTTCCATCAGTTGTGTACTCAATGATCAGGAAGCTATAACCCATCCTATGGATAAGAAATAACTTCCAAACTTGAGAATACTCCTTTAAGGTGTATTTAGAGAAGCTAAGAATTGCAAATAGTTCTCAGCCTGAATATTGACTCAAGTAAATATGGCAGCAATCACCCAACGAACAAAAAGCTTATTCTTAGGGTGACTGGATCACTTAAGTTAGTGTAAAAAATCACTGTTTTCGGTAGCACATCACTCAATGTAATCAGAGGATGTGCTGCCAATTTCATGATGCTATATGGGACAGAATAATCATGTTAATTGTTTTTACCTGTGAAATTGACATTACGAATATACTTCAATAGTTCAGCTCCATCAACTGGGTCCATGCGGCTGCACAATCCAACACTCCCAGGACATACAGCTTTGTGTATGTTATGAAGGGCATGGGCCATTGCATACACTGCATCAATAACAAATTGTACCTTGCCTTCCTGTTCATAAGCAGATCCCACACCAATCCTCTCCTGATCTGTGTAAAATAGAAATGCAGATAAGTATACATTATATATATATATAATATATGGATTGTAACACACTTGGGCGCTAGAGAGCGCCATGGCAGTGATATAGGCAGACACAGTCCATATAAGGAAAACGTGGGGCTTTATTTTCAGCCAAAATTTAGCAACTAAAGCAACCGAAAAACAGTAAAGACTTGCCCGGCTAGGCGTTAACTAATACACCATACCTGATACAGGAAAGATATATATCTTGGTACCTTGGTATCTCGAAAGCTTGCAATTTGTTACCATCTTTTCAGTTAGCCATTAAAAGGTATCAACCACTGAGGACTCTCAATTCTAAATATTTTTCTACACCATACCTGTAACTCATGCTACTAGGGATGTATGCAGGGCTTCGTTCTCCGGCAGCTCAGCGTCTAGCACAATTAACCGATGTGCATATCCTTCTCATTACAATACACCATATCAGCTCGGAGGCTGTGTCTCGTTGAAGCTTTCTCCAGCCTTTTCTGTGTCTTTAATGAGGCGACATCTCTCAGCTGAGCTAACTAAGCCTCCTGTACTACCCATACTACAGTAGGAGTGGGAGTGATTAATCCCATTACAAAATCCTCCTCATCACTCCAATAAAACCCTGCCTGGAACTACCAGAAATAAAATGGCACACCACCTAAGCTGCTGCACCAACCAGTACTACCCGGTTTTAATATTTCACCCAGCTTATACAGCTCTGGAAAAAATTAAGAGACCACCACATCGAAACCCTGTCATGGGCATCCCAATCTCCAGACCTGAACCCCATTGAAAACCTATGTAATCAAGAGGATGATGGATAGTAACAAGCCATCAAATAAAGAAGAACTGCTTACATTTTTGTGTGAAAGACTGGTGGAAAGCATGCCAAGACACATGAAAGCTGTGATTAAAAATCATGGTTATTCCACAATATACTGATTTTTCAACTCTTCCTGAGTTAAAACATTAGTATTGTTGTTTCTAAATGATTATGATTGTTTTCTTTGCATTATTTGAGGTCAGCAAGCACTGTTTTTTTGTTTTGTTTTGTTTTGGTTTTTTTTACAATTTTTCTTTGTCAGAAAAAAATACAAAATGTATTGCTTGGAAATTCAGAGACCTGTTGTCAGAAGTTTATAGAATAAAATAACAATTTACATTTTACTCAAAAACATACCTATAAAGAGAAAAATCAGACAAACTGAACATTTTGCAGTGGTCTCTTAATTTTTTCAGAGCTGTATATATATATGTCTTTTAATAGGGTAAATGAAAAATTGATCTGGTGCCTTAGTCTATAAAATACCATGATTTTTGCAATTTGTGTTTAGATGGTAGCAACATATAGTGCTAAAGCCCTTTCAAACTGCTGTTAGGGTGCCACAAATGGGACCTTAGCTGATCATATATTGATAACCTATCTTAAGAGAAAGTAACTTGCATTTCAAGTGGAGCCCTGCACTTTTTGTGAAACAATATGAAGGTTCCGCTATATATGTGGATGCCCTGTGTACTGTTCTGTTATTTTAGACCGGACAACTCCTTTAACTTCATTACAAGAGAGTGTAGAAACAGCTGTGAGTAGCCATGTATTATAATTAACATGAAGACTATGATGAGGTGTCAGAAAACAGCAAAACAGGGTGCATAACATTTTGTTTGGGCACCTGACTGGACTACGGATTCATCTGCAACATAATTGACTTTCTGAGGTTTAAAAAAAATCCACAACATGCTCTTTTTTCTGTACAGATTTTTTTCAAAACCCCATCCAGATGAATTGTACTGTTAGTTGCTGCAGATATGTGGTGCAGATTCCATTTAAATTAAAGGATTTGTCCACTACAAATATTTACACTAAAATTGGGCAAAAGGAAGTGTCAATTATTGGTCATCGACTGCTTGAAGCGGTCATGTGATGTGCCTCGCCAGAAGAAGAAATGAGGAGACCACAGACGACAAGACATGTAGGAGTAGTGGGGATCCAGTAAGTGGCTTTCTGCTTTTTTTCTGCTTATTATACATTTCTCATAACAAACTTGCTTGTTTTTCCAAGTTTTGGAAGTTAATTGATTTTGGTAAAATTGTAGAAAGTTAACTATGGTTATTACAAATTCATGTAGATTTAGATTACAGATTTATGATACAATTAATTCAAAAAGTTTTTACTCCTGCATAGTTGCTCACATACTTTATTGTAAATCAAACACTAAGAGTATGATAAAACAAATGTATGCTGCAAGACCAAACTCTATAGTTGTTGACTTACTGGTACATTTCTTTCCATGACCACCTCTACGTAATGCATTTCTGCTCAGTCTGCAATGAAAATTGTCTTCCCAGAATTCAGCAAACCAGACATTCCTCCTATTATTGTCTAGTGTCCGACTAGTAAAGTAACGGTCAAACCCTAAGTAAGAGAAAAATCAAAATATAACTTCACATTGGAGGATAAAGGAAACTTGAAGAAAAAGATGTTTAGAAGAAAAAACGAAATGTATGCTTATGTGAATAAACCTCTGACTGAAGCCCGCCTTGGTAGTATAGTGACTGCTCCTTCTGCCACTTCCTCCTGCTGAAGTACTGGAGAAATCTTTGAACCCCAACTGTCGGAGCCAACCCATATGAAATGTCTGGTTTGATTTGCCCTCTTTGCTGCTGCAAGTACTCGCCTGTAGAAAATTACAGTAAAAATAAAAGTAAGATTTCTAAGTAAATCTCAGCCACAAGGACCAAAGTTTATCAAACTTTGCATGTATAACACAAGCAACAGACTTTCTGCTTAGTTGTGAAAATATGTTCACATCTGCAATGTAGAATAACACAGGCTTTTCTGAAATCTTTTTTTCACTGATCAAAACAAATAACAAGGTGAAATTAATTCTGTAAATGACAACTCTCGACTATAATTTAATTTAGACACTTTTCAGTTAGTAGAAAACCTTAAAAACTAATCTAATATGTCATGAACACTGCCCTATTCAGAATCCATATGAAATGATCCCAAAAAACAGTGCTAATTTATGCCTACAATTCTTTATCATGGAGCAAAAGAAAAACGAAGAGAAATAAAAAGTAGCTTGCTCTAAAGCATTCCATAATACTGAGCTATTCTCACTAAAATACATTGCTAGTCGGGGAAACTATGATGACCCACAGAGGCAGCAAGAGCCAGCAAACAGTGCAAACTGTACGGTCAGATGAGTCATGAAAATTGCATAAACTGCTGTAAAAAATATGACTATAGTAGTAGCATAGCTACCAGGGAGGGGGGCAGAGGGGGAGGTTGCCCTGGCCCCATGCTCAGAGGAGCCCACGCAGAGTTACCACTGCCCTTAACTGTATCGGTGTGCACAGCATGCCAATATAGTTAAGCTGGGAGACATGGCGTGACCAACTCGGCGTCGAATATCCTGTGCATGGGCCGGTGACTAATATCAGTGGCTAATGTTTTGGTGGCTAATGTGAGGGCCGTTATACAATTTGGTGGCTAATATAAGGGCCATTATACAATGTGTGGGGGTTCATTGTACTAGGTTATGGGGGAGCGGTGGGGACATCTTGCTGTGTATAGGGGCCCTGTGAGGGTGTCACACTGTGTACAGGGGAGTTGTAGGCCCATCATAATGTGTATAGGGGAGCTGAGGGCCCATCATACTGTGTATAGGTGAGCTTTTGTAACATCATACTGTGCAGAGGGATGCTTTGAGGACATCATACTGTGTATAGGGGAGCTGTAGGGGTATCATACTGTGTATAACAGAGCTGTGGTCCCATTATACTGAGTATATGCAGCGCCCCAGAGTCCTGGTCGTTGCAGTAATGTCATTCTTCCACCAGGGGGAGTGATATTACGTCTGAAGTTAACAAAGGAGATCTTCCTACCAGGTATCACAAACCATACACTACACTTCACACTCCAGTCCACCAGGGGGAGCCTTGCTCCTATCTACTAGGGCACTCCTCACAGAAGGGTAAAACTGGTGGGCTGGATGGAAAGTTAGAGAGACGCTGGCTGGGCTTTGCCCAGGCAACACCTGTCAGGCAGACAGAGGGAAAGGAGGAACATCGGAGCTGCAGACAGAGGGTCCCTGTCAGGGGTGGGATCCTGACAGAGACCTAGCGAGACAGAAAGCTACGGAGCTGCGTCTGCCCCATGTGCGGCAGCATCCTAAGAAAGGACACAAAGAGAACTGTATTGTAGAGAGTGAGAAACGAAGTCACAGCACAAGGAGAAAACACCAGGAGGAGTTCTGCCCTGAAATAGGCTGCCTCCTTCTGAGGCGCGTAGCCGGTGGCCGGAACACCGAGGGAGTAATTGACTCTACGCATTACTTCAGAGACCGGCAGGACAGTCAATTCCAAGTTGGCTGCTCGACCTTAATACCTAAGAAGATACAGTAGCAAATTGTGGGGGTCGGGGTGCCTCTAGGGTCCCTATAAACAAGCCTCAGGCCATCAGTCATACGGGTTTGTCCTATCCACACCATCTGTGGAACAGAGAGGAAGAAATAACATCTAGAACATCTACAAGAGTTGTGAGGACTTTACCGAGTTGCTCAGCAGGGAGGGACTACAACACACAGGCGCTAGAAGGAAGGCTACTGATTTCCACCTGGAGAAGGGGACTCTGGATTTGCCTTCAGACCGGCCGGACTCTACCTACCCTGTGGCCTGTGCCCTGGACTGTGGATGCTGAGGTCTTCAGTGGAGGATGGAGAGACTGCAACCTTGTGTCCTCGTTGTTCCCTGCGCCTTGCATTGTCCGCCAACACCATCTACACTTCTGGGAAGCCCTGGGGACACACTTCACCTGTGGGAAGGTATACCATCTAGCTGCCATAACATCACCCCAGCGGACCCCTCACCGCAGCGTCGGTCACCCTGACCGAATACCACAGGTGGCATCACGAACTTTATACAAACTATCCTCCCTTTCATTGGATGCCCCTCTAAGGGCCACGGTACCGGGTCAGGCCACCGTCACATCCCTACCGTACCGAAGGACCCGGTGCCGAGTACCCCATTGCCCTTAACATGGGGGAGCTCCATCTCTTGGCGTCACGAACAGGATCTACTTAAGCCTGAAAATCGGGTCATGTGCGCCTAAGAACTGTGCCAGAACTGTATTTGAACTGTGATTTGCTTAAGGACTGTGTATTGCCATCTACCGCCAAAATTCCCGCCAAAACCGCCGCCATTACAGCGCCACAAGGAGCGCAGGAGAAGAAGAAAGGTGTGGAGTTGTGGGCGTGAACGAACTGCGAAGCGGGAAAAATAATGGCCGCCCAGTCTAAATATCTCTGTACTTTGAGGACGTGTCCGTCAGCAGCCGAGATCCGCCTCCTGATCCTCAATGGTGGGCGGAGACAAAGAAAACAAAACCACCCACGAAGGAGGGAGCGGGAAAAAGACCAGGAAGAAGGAAGCCATGAGAACGCCATGGCCAGCTGCCCAGAACCAGAGCGTGGGGTCGGAGCGGAGGACTCCCCCAGCTACCCGGAAGGGCACCGGAACCAGGCCTCCATCGCTGACGCTGACTCCCTGCAGGCCGGAATGGAGGAGTGGATTGACCAGCTCCTGCAGATGCGGGTAAACACCAAGGCCGCATACCGGACGACACCTGCGGAGAATTCCTCGACACCGCCGCCGCTCCCTGCACCGCCCCAGGAGCCGCTGCCAGCACCGTCGCAGATGACACCGCCAACAGAACCAGTCAACACCGGAGACACCGCTGCGGCCGGTAAGCATGCCGACCCCGCCCCAGAGACAGAGGGACTGCTGATAGGCCCCGACGCAGTGCCACCTCCTCGTGGTACCCACCGCCTGCAGCGTCTAGCACTATGGGACCAGGCCACGGGCATGGAACACTTTCTGAAGGCCCCAATTGCCCCCACCACTCTGCCGGGTGAGGTGTACGTGAAGCGGACTGTGTACCGCTGGGTGAATCCCGGTCCGGACTTCATGGGGTTCCCCGGGGCGGAACAACATAAAGGAGAGACGGTAGAAGTCCTAAGTTGCGAGGACTACCAGATCCAACTCGCCCGTAAGTTGGAGGAGAAGGAAGAGAGACACCAGGCCCAACGCCAGATCCATGACCAACGCAACCTAGCAGTGAAGGCCAAGGCCCACAAGGACCGCACCACCCACCAGGCCCCGCGTAAGCAGGGCACAGTTGTAACCTTCAAGCTCCGAGGGGGATGGGGCTTCATCAAGGAGTAGGGACTGTATGCGGAGGTCTTCGTCAACCGCAGAGATGTGGAGGCCCTCCTCTGGGAAGGCCACCCAGACCGAGACTTTTACCCGGGAGACACCGTTACTTATACCAGACATATCAGTGAAAAGGGCTGGTTCGCCTTAAATGTGCACAAAAAGAGAGACCCTGTGGCACATTCTACCAAAGCTCCAGTTAAATTGTCTCCTGTGGCAACGGCGCCCCCTGGCATCCAAACTACTGCTACCACAAAGACCACAACTGTTACTCCGACGTGCACCATCATCAGGACAACTACATGTACTGTCGCAACTACTACCACTGTTGTGGCTATAGAGTTGACTCCAGTGATGGCTTGTGCTTTGGCTGCTCCTGAACGAAAAACTGTGGGTACTCAGACCCCAAAGTGGAACGAGGGACCCCCTTATGGAGTACCAGGCGGTAGCCAATACCCAAAAGGGCTACCCCCGCCGGTACTACCTCCAGAGTGGTTTAAATAAACCTCGAAACCACGGCTTGTAAATAGTTAAAAAACTGCTTTTTTTCTTTGCTGCTTGAACCCGTAGGGGTTAGAGAGTCCTCTAGTGAGCTTTAGAAAGTTTGTTAGAAGACTTTGCACTTAGAGAAGAATAACGGTTTTATGCTTGAATAAAGAAAATGTTAATTTATTGTTTTGAAATTACACTTAGTAGTTAATAGATAGTGTACCTGTATGGGTAATAGTACTTCATAGTTAGTTAGCAAAGCAGCTGGCAATGTAAAAATGTTCTTGTTTGTAACGTTCAAGTGTTCTCACCTCCCATAAAGGGAAGCACTGTTATATTAACTTGTTTTATAGCATTTTCAAAAATTTTGTATGTCTTTTTGCTAATCTATTGTTGTTTTCTTTTCCCAGCCCGGGAGTACTGGATTTAACGGGGGAGGGAGTGCAGCGCCCCAGAGTCCTGGTCGTTGCAGTAATGTCATTCTTCCACCAGGGGGAGTGATATTACGTCTGAAGATAACAAAGGAGATCTTCCTACCAGGTATCACAAACCATACACTACACTTCACACTCCAGTCCACCAGGGGGAGCCTTGCTCCTATCTACTAGGGCACTCCTCACAGAAGGGTAAAACTGGTGGGCTGGATAGAAAGTTAGAGAGACGCTGGCTGGGCTTTGCCCAGGCAACACCTGTCAGGCAGACAGGGGGAAAGGAGGAACATCGGAGCTGCAGACAGAGGGTCCCTGTCAGGGGTGGGATCCTGACAGAGGCCTAGCGAGACAGAAAGCTACGGAGCTGCGCCTGCCTCACATGTGGCAACAGCCTAAGAAAGGACACGAAGAGAATTGTATTGTAGAGAGTGAGAAACGAAGTCACAGCACAAGGAGAAAACACCAGGAGGAGTTATGCCCTAAAATAGGCTGCCTCCTTCTGAGGCGCATAGCCGGTGGCTGGAACACCGAGGGAGTAATTGACTCTACGAATTACTTCAGAGACCGGCAGGACAGTCAATTGCAAGTTAGCTGCCCGACTTTAATACCTAAGATGAAACAGTGGCAAATTGTGGGGGTCGGGGCGTCTCTAGGGTCCCTATAAACAAGCCTCAGGCCATCAGTCATACGGGTTTGTCCTATCCACACCATCTGGGGGACAGAGAGGAAGAAATAACATCTAGAACATCTACAAGAGTTGTGAGGACCTTACCGAGGTCAGCAGGGAGGGACTACAACACACAGGCGCTAGTAGGAAGGCTACTGATTTCCACCTGGAGAAGGGGACTCTGGATTTGCCTTCGGACCGCCCGGACTCTACCTACCCTGTGGTCTGTGCCCTGGACTGTGGATGCTGAGGTCTTCAGTGGAGGGTGGAGAGACTGCAACCTTATGTCCTCGTTGTTCCCTGCGCCTTGCATCATCTGCCATCACCATCTACACTTCTGGGAAGCCCTGGGGACACACTTCACCTGTGGGAAGGTATACCATCTAGCTGCCATAACATCACCCCAGCGGACCCCTCACCGCAGCGTCAGTCACCCTGACCGAATACCACAGGTGGCATAACGAAATTTATACAAACTATCCTCCCTTTCATTGGATGCCCCTGTAAGGGCCACGGTACCGGGTCAGGCCACCATGACATCCCTACCGAATCGAAGGACCCGGTGCCAAGTACCCCATTGCCCTTAACGTGGGGGTGCTCCATATAGGGGATGCTGTGGGGACATTATGCTGTGCGCCAGGGAGACATTGGCCCATTATGCTGTGCATAGGGGAGCTGTGGGCCCATCATAATGTGTACAGTGGAGCTATAGGCCCACTATACTGTGTATAGGGGAGTTGTAATATTATACATGCATATTAACGTATTTGGCTCCATATTTGTCCAGATAATTAGTAAAGTAAGGAATATTTCATATATACTTATTTATATTGTCAACAGATGCATTTGGTAAAAGGTTGATACAAGAAATAAGTCACAATTTTTCACCTGATATCATCTTCACTTGCAAAGATGATGACAGCTCGGGCATTGGATGTCTCCAGAAGTCTTCTTATTATCTTATCATATTCTCCTGCCTTTGGCTCCCGAGGAATTTTAACTGATTGTGCTACACACAAACTTCCTGCAAATACAAGGCAAAAATCCTATTTTATTGTGGTTTTAGAATTCGCTAACAAAAATTAAACACACAGTTTACATGAACCACAGTTGAACACTAATAGTAATTTTTATTTTCCCTTGAATATACACGCTACATAATTAATAAAGCTGTTTTTTTAAGCAATGTTTATTACAAGAACCACAAATGACTATGCAATGTTGCAAAAGAGCCGATAAATTGTCTTAGTCAGTAAAGTGAGTTATGGATATGATAAAATAATACGTCATCATTTTTTTTAAAAAACTGCTTCTTCTACTATCACCACAGGTTAATTTCAAGAGCTAATTTTTGTCCCTTACCATCTTCCCTGGATTTCTGGATAAATGCCTCTACTCCACTTTCACCATAGCTGCCTTCAGAAGCAAGTGTTGACACATAACTCCACCTTAAGGCCTTGACAATATCCACCATGGCCTGAGCCTGATAGGTGTCAGATGGAACCACTCGAGAAAAAAAGTCATATCGACTGTTGTCACTAAGGTCAGGAGCAGTGGAAGCATAGCTCACTTGTGGAATCTAAGGAGATAGAAAATTAGGGAAGTGAGTTCAATAGAACAATAATGATAGAAGACAGGAGAAGGAAAGACTTTGATAAATGGGTCATATACAGAAACACTTTTATTATTGTCAATAATAATTGAATTTACCTCCAAACTGCATTACCATCAAATGTGTGGAGGTACTTCATGTGGATTAAGCATGCTTTATATAAATTATAAAAGTAACAACGATTTACACATCTAAAAGAGCAGTTCTACAGTATGTGGTCTTTTGCGTAGAACAAATATAAAGGAAATGTAGCAATTTTAAGTATGGCTGCTCTTTAATGTTTCAGATGACTTTTAGAAGAGAGAATTGCAATGATTTTTATTTAAAAAGAACACAACTAGTTCCTGTAAGTTGGAAATAAGCATAATATACAGTGACATTTAAAAGTTTGGGCACTGCTGGTCAAAATTATTGTTATTGTGAATAGTTAAACAAGTTGAAGATCAAATGATCTCTGAAAGGCCTAAAGTTAAAGATGACATATTTCCTTTGTATTTTAGGCAAAAAAATATATATTTTGTTTCATCTTATACATTTTAAAAATTACAAAAAGGAAAATGGGCTGATGTAAAAGTTTGGGCACCCTTGGAGATTTGCATGCTCAAATAACTTTAACGGCTTCGTGACCGCCGATAGTAAATAAACGTCGGTGCTAGCAGGGCTTTGTGCAGCACCGACGTTTGTCTACGGTCAGCGGTTTTGTGCTGATCGGGACCCACACGTACTTTATAACGAGGGGATCCTGTTGCAAAATGCTTCCTATGACCCCCGACCTCATCGAGACCTGATTGGCTCAGGTCCTGATGATGTCAGTGTCACACCAGCCAATGAGACAAATCGCTAGGAAAGTTTGTTGTAGCAACAAACTTTCCCGGGCGATCTGCTTCATAAAAACGCAGTTTCTCCTTAGATCTCCTGTCAGTGAGAGATTTGAGGAGAAACAGTGTTACAAGTGCTGCTGGCAACATCTGTGTCAGTCAGCGCTATTGCTATAAAGTTAAAAAGACAGATAAGGCAGGCTAGGGTTTAGTGCTATAGTTAGGGTCAGTGATAGGGTAAAGTTAGGGTTACTGTTAGGGTTACGGTTATGGTTAGGGTTACTGTTAGGCTAAAGTTAGAGTTACTGTTAGGCTAAAGTTAGGGTTAGGGTTTATTCTAAAGTTAGGGTTAGGCTAAAGAATTAGGCTTTTCTCAATTGTCTCCCCAATAATTTGGTCACTTCAGTCACGTCACGTCAGTCACATCAGTCACGTCACTCAGTTACATCACTTCAGTCAGTCACGTCACGTCAGAGTTTTCTATTTCTGGAAAAAAAAAAACAACAAATAAAATGGCCCATCAGTATTAAAGTGCAGAGGAGGCTTTTGCACTTTAATGTTCTGACAGTGAAGAAAGTGCAGTGTCAGCTGGTGATGTGGATTTCGTGGGCTTTAGTAGCAGCGACAGTGATAGCTAAGTAACGAGCAGTGGTTCTTGTCCATCCTAACACACAAGGACCAGTAATAATAATAATAATCTTTATTTTTATATAGCCCTAATATATTCCGCAGTGCTTTACAGTTTGCATACATTATCATCGCTGTCCCTGATGGGGCTCACAATCTAAATTCTCTAGCAGTATGTTTTTGGAATGTGGGAGGAAACAGGAGTACCCGGAGGAACCCACGCAAACACGAGGAGAACATACAGACTCTTGCAGATGTTGTCTTTGGTGGGATTTGAAGCCAGGACCCCAGCACTGCAAGGCTGCAGTGCTATCCACTGAGAAACCGTGCTGCCCAAGAAGGGCAAATAGCGCTTCTGGAGAAATGTCTCCAACTCAGGAAACAATGCCCAGTACTAGCACTGCCCCTAGTGCTCGTGAATTGGCGCTCACCAATGTCCAAGGGGCTTTGCCTCTTGATGTAGCATTTCCCAGATGGGAGGCTTCGGATTTGGCTACTCCATTCATCCCTAGTTTTAATGCTATTCCTGATATAAATGTGGAGGTGGAAAATTTTGGACCAACTAATTTTTTTAATTTGTTTATGACAGATAGCTTGCTAGAGCATATTGTCCTACAAACAAATATATATGCGTCCTAATTCATCAGCCAGAATCCACAATCCTATTATGCAAGGTCAAATTTATGGACACCAACTAATGTCCTAGAAATAAAAACATTTTTAGGACTTACATTTGCTATGGGGCTTGTTAAAAAAACAAGCTTTCGGTCCTATTGGATCAGCTGCCCTGTTGAAGCCACCCCTATGTTTCCTGCCATTCTTCCTAGGACCCGTTATGAAATGCTCATGAGGTTTTGGCATTTTAACGACAATAGTCAATCCCTGCCCAGAGATGCCGATGCCCCAGAACATGACAGACTATTCAAAATCAGACCCATCATCAAAGACTTGACAGAAAAGTTCTTAAAGCTCTACACTAGTGTTGAGCATTCCGATACCGCAAGTATCGGGTATCGGCCAATATTTGTGGCATCGGAATTCCGTTACCGAGTTCTGATATTTTTGTGATATCGGAAATCGGAATTGGAAGTGTGCGGTGCGTTTGGTTTCCAGGGTCTGGAGGAGAGGAGACTCTCCTTCAGGCCCTGGGATCCATATTCATGTAAAAAATAAATAATAAAAATAAAAAATATTGATATACTCACCCCTCCGGCGGCCCCAGCTCTAGCGGTGCCTCCGTTCCTAAGAATGCAGGGAGTGTAGGACCTGCGATGACGTCGCGGCTTGTGATTGGTCGCGTGAGCGGTCACATGAGCGGTCACGCGACCAATCACAAGCCGCGACGTCATCGAAGGTCCTTAACTCTGCATTCTTAGGAACGAAGGCTGCCGGTTACAGCGCTAAGGTCCAGGGGCCGCCGGAGGGGTGAGTATATCCATATTTTTTATTTTTATTCTTTATTTTTTACATGAATATGGATCCCAGGGCCTGAAGGAGAGTTTCCTCTCCTTCAGACCCTGGGAACCATCCAGGATACCTTCCGATACTGGTGTCCCATTGACTTGCATTGGTATCGGGTATCGGTATCGGCGATATCCGATATTTTTTGGATATCGGCCGATCCCATCCAATACCGATACCTTTGAGTATCGGAAGGTATCGCTCAACACTACTCTACACCCCAACAGAAAACATTTCCATTGTAAAATTCAAAGGAAGACTGCACCTCAAGCAATTTATTCCTTGCGCTGGCGTGTACTCCGGAGCACAGAGAATGAACTTCAATCCAATATTGCGGCCAGCATGCAGCCAGCGGGTAAGGAAAGGGTGAATCAAACACCCGCCCATATGACCCAAAACTGGTCCTGCCAAATTCAGGTGACAGGTTCCCTTTAAGTACCCTGTTAGGGTTATGACTTGTTCACTATCATTGTTAGCAAAGGCCAGGTGATGCAAATTCCCCAGCTTTATAAAAACCTAGCCTTCTCTAATCTTGTGCCAAGAAACAGCAGGAATGGGTTCTTCTAAGCAGCTGCCTAGCACTCTGAAAATGTTGGAAGCCCACAAAGCAGGAGAAGGCTATAAGAAAATAGTAAAGTTTTTTCAAGTTGCCCTTTTTTCATTTCAAAATGTAATGAAGAAATGGCAGCTAACAGGAATGGTAGAGATCAACATAAGGTCTGGAAGACCAAGCAAAACTTTAGTAAGAGATGCTCATAGGATTGCTAAAGAGTCAAATCAGAATCTCTGCTTGACTGTAAAAGACATTCAGAAAGATTTAGCAGACTCTGGAGTTGTGGTACATTATTTTATTGTTCAGAGACACCTGCACAAAGAGGCATCAGAAGAAAATCTCTCCTGCGTCCTCACCATAAAATTTAGTATCAAAATTATGCAAAAGAGCATCTAAACAAGCCTAATGCATTTTGGAAACAAGTCCTGTAGACCAATAAGTTAAAATAGAACTCTTTGGCCACAATGATCAAAGATATGTGGAGAAAAAAGGGCACCGAATATCAGGAAAAGAACATCTTGTCAATCATTAAGCTTGGAAGTGCACAAATCAGGCTTTGGGGTTCTGTTGCAGCCAATAGCAAGGGAAGCATTTCACAGGTAGAGGGAAGAATATATTCCATGAAATTTCAACAAGTTCTTAATGCAACCATCACACCATCTGAAAAAGCTGAATTTGAAAAGAGGATGGCTTCTACAAATTTGATAAGGAAGATAAACACATCTGAAAATCCACAATAAACTGCCCCAAAAGGCGCAAGCTGAAGGTTTCACAATGGCCCTCACAGTACCCTAATCTAATCTGAACATCACTGAAAATCTGTGGCTAGGCCTCAAAATAGCAGTACATGCAAGACGACCCAGTAATCTCACTGAACTGGAAGAATTTTCCAAGGAAGAATGGATGAAAATACCTCAAACAAGAATTGAAAGACTCTTGGCTGGATACAAAAAGCGTTCACAAGTTGTGATACTTTCAAAAGGGGATGTTACTAGGTACTAACCATGCAAGGTGCCCAAACTTTTGCACCAGTCCATTTTCTTCTTTTCTAATTTTTAAAATGTAAAAGATGAATATAATAAACAGTAATTGATGTAAACAATAATGTCATAATCTGATTAGCTTAAGGGGAAATTAGTGCTGGGACATGAGCATTATAATACAATCATGAAAGAAATCCGTATACACACCCAAATCAAAAGTGGCACAAGCTGCATTAAGGCTAAACTGCTGGAATAATTCATTATCACAAAATGCTTAAGCTGGACACGGATGAAACTGAAATGGCAGCAAATAAAGCATAACCTTGGGTGCTTACACATAAAGTGCATAGTGATGTGAGATCCTCCCAACCCTTATGCGCATTTTGCATTATAAGGCTATGTGCACACGTTGCGGATTAGGCTTAGGAATTTCTGGTGTGGATTCTGTCTCTCCTGGCAGAAAACGCACCTGCGGTTTTTTGTGCGGTTCCGCAGCATTTTTTTGTGCGTTTTTGCTGCGGTACAAAAACGCTGCAGATTCACAAAAAATAATTGACATGCTATTTCTTTTAAACCGCAGCGTATTTTCCGTAAAGTGTGCCCGTTTTTTTTTTTTTTTTCATTGATTTACATTGTACTGTAAATCAATTGCGGATCTGTAGCGTTTCTGCACCTCAAAAAACGCTGCGGATCCGCAGCAAATCCGCAACGTGTGCACATACCCTTACTTCTTCTAGCGGTTCATAGTGTTATGTCCTATTCTCTTTTAAAAGGCCCTCACAGGTGAAATTATGTGCCGAGAATTTGGGGTATTTTCAGTGGGACCCAAGTTAAAAAAGAAATCATCCATGATTCTGGCAATCACTATAGTGCCTGCTAGTGTTGAGCATTCCGATGCTGCAAGTATCGGGTATCGGCCGATACTTGCTGTATCGGAATTCCGATACCGGGATTCCGATACTCTTGTGGTATCGGGTATCGGGTATCGGAACAACATTAATGTTAAAATGTGTAAAATAGAGAATTAAAATAAAAAATATCGCTATACTCACCTGTCCGACGCAGCCGGGACCTCAGCGCAGGAACCGGCAGCGTTGTTTGTTTAAAATTCCCGCTTTTACATGGTTACGCGAAGTCCCGGCTTGTGATTGGTCAGGGCGGCCATGTTGCCGGGCCGCGGACCAATCACAGCAAGCCGTGACGAAAATACGTCACGGCTTGCTGTGATTGGTCCGCGTCCCGGCAACATGGCCGCCATTAACCAATCACAAGCCGTGACGTCACGGGAGGCTGGAAACGCGCTCATTTTAAAAAGGGCGCGTGTCCAGCCTCCCGTGACGTCACGGCTTGTGATTGGTTGCGTCGCGGTCAACCAATCACAAGCCGGGAGGCTGGACACGCGCCCATTTCAAAATGAGCGCGTCCAGCCTCCCGGCTTGTGATTGGTTGATCGCGGCGCAACCAATCACAAGCCGTGACGTCACGGGAGGCTGGACACGCGCCCATTTCAAAATGAGCGCGTCCAGCCTCCCGGCTTGTGATTGGTTGATCGCGGCGCAACCAATCACAAGCCGTGACGTCACGGGAGGCTGGACACGCGCCCATTTTAAAATGAGCGCGTGTCCAGCCTCCCGTGACGTCCCGGCTTGTGATTGGTCAGGGCGGCCATATTGCCGGGACGCGGACCAATCACAGCAAGCCGTGACGTAATTTCGTCACGGCTTGCTGTGATTGGTCCGCGTCCCGGCAACATGGCCGACCTGACCAATCACAAGCCGGGAATTCACGTAACCAAGTAATAGCGCGATTTTTAAACAAACAACGCTGCCGGTTCCCTCGCTGAAGTCCCGGCTGCGTCGGACAGGTGAGTATAGCGATATTTTTTATTTTAATTCTTTCTTTTACACATTTATATGGTTCCCAGGGCCTGAAGGAGAGTTTCCTCTCCTTCAGACCCTGGGAACCATCAGGGATACCGTCCGATACATGAGTCCCATTGACTTGTATTGGTATCGGGTATCGGTATCGGATTGGATTCCGATACTGTGACGGTATCGGCCGATACTTTCCGATACCGATACTTTCAAGTATCGGACGGTATCGCTCAACACTAGTGCCTGCATGTTGGAGGAAAGCACAGTTCCTCTTGCCACTACAGACCCATGTGCACCCTGCATATATAGCCTTTAGTGGCATCTCATCAATCTGATGTGATGCAGACTGTGGTAGCTTTATTAGGGAAATCCATAGAGCTCGCCATATTTGGTTGCCCTCATTATATTATACCACTAATATGGAATGTAAGGGGGGTGGAAAAGTGACTTGTGCAAAAGTGAACAATGTGACAGGAAATAAAAATACTTATAAAAAAAGATTATTTGAAGTGGCATATGACTTAAAACAGAGAACAAAGACTAGAGAATATTAATAAATGCATAAATCTTTACAATAAAAATGAATAAATGCTAAAATGAAAGTGAAAATTTAATAACAACTAAAATTGTATTCACACAATTAAGCTAAAAAATTTTGACCCATGGATCTTCATCTGTTTCTAGATATCTGTGGTCTATCTATGAGTTTGGGAAGAAACTCATACATCTTTTACTCCCTCACCACATCCCTCGTACATGTACGAAGCTGCAGAAAGTGCGTGCCCATAACCACCGTACATGTATGGGGCAGCTATGAGCAAGTGACCAAATTAAGTTGGCTGCTGCCTCTGACAGCAGACCATCACTGCATGTTGCCCTGGGGGGCTGCACCGCTCCCCGTATTGGCGATCGCTGTGATTTGCCAATCAATTCAGACCAGCCAATCACAGCGATGTGACAATAAAGTTGAAAAGAAAATCAATATGACACGCTATGATTGGTGGTGTCTGAGACATCCATTTTTCTTTTGCAAAAAAAAAAAGGTTAGTGCTGAGTAACTTTATAGTTAGCACATTAAGAGAATGCACATTGCATTTTTAGTGACATCCGTTTTTCTCTCAAAAAAAAAAAATAGCACTGGGTAAGGTAACTTCTAATCTAGCGTATTGGGGGAGGTCACAGTGTTAGTGACATCCATTTTTATTTTACAAAAAAAGAATAGTTAGTGTTCAGTAACTTTATAGCTAGAGCACTAGGGGAGGGTACATCACAGTGTTAGTGACATCCATCTTTCTTTTGCAAAAAAAAGGTTAGCAACAAGTAACTTCATAGCTAGCACATTAGGAAAGTGTATGTCGCAATTATAGGGACATCCATTTTTCTTTAAAAAATAGAATAGTTAGCATTGGGTAACTTCATAGCTAGCGTATTAGGGAAGCATATGACGCAGTGTTAGTGATGTCCGTTTTTCTTTTGCAGAGAAAAAAGAATGGCTATCGCCGAGTTAGTATGGTGAACGTTACTGTATTTTTTTTTAATACAAACTTTTGTTTACTTCTGATTTTTCTTTTCTTTTTTTTTCATCTTAGTGTTTCTTACATTTTTTCCTTTTTTTTCCCTACTTCTTTTTTCTCTGCTCCTTTTTTCTCTACTTTTTTCTCTCTATATTTTTTCTCTGTACTTTTAATAATAAATAGTACCGTTTACACACGCCTCGCACAATGCAAGTGTAAAAGCACAGATTACACACACACATTCCAGTGTTTTGAAGAATAAAATACAAATGGTCCATTTTTGAAGAAGATACTATTCACCAGAGAAGACAAATTCTTTCCTTGCCTCTGAAACGGATTTAGGCAGTGAGGAAGATCCAATATTCTTCTATTTTTCTTCTTTCTCCTCCTTCTCATCTAGTGAGAAGGAACACCCAGCAAGGCACCCCAGGGCTTGATTTTATGCGGGACGAGTTGTACTTTTGAACGACATCATTGGTTTTAGCATGTCATGTGCTAGAAAACAGGAAATAAATTCCAAGTGCAATCCCACACTTGTTTTTTGTTTGGCTTTTTTTGCTAGGTTCACTAAATGCTAAAACTGACCTGCCATTTTGATTCTCCAGGTCATTACGAGTTCATAGACATTAAATATGTCTAGGTTATTTTTTATCTAAGTGGTGAAAAAAAATTCCAAACTTTGCTAAAAAAAAACTGTGCCATTTTCCGATACCCATAGCGTCTCCATTTTTCGTGATCTGGGGTCGGGTGAGGGCTTATTTTTTGCGTGCCGAGCTGTTGTTTTTGGTGCAGATACCTTCTTTTGTTCGCCCATTATTGCATTTTAATGCAATGTCATGGCGACCAAAAAAACGTAATTCTGGTGTTTCAATTTTTTTTCTCGCTACGCCGTTTAGCGATCAGGTTAATCCTTTTTTTTATTGATAGATCGGGTGATTCTGAACTCGGTGATACCAAATATGTGCATATTTGATTTTTTTTTTATTGTTTTATTTTGAATGGGGCGAAAGGGGGGTGATTTAAACTTGGATATATTTTTTTCATATTTTTTAAAACATTTTTTTTTACTTTTGCCATGCTTCAATAGTCTCCATGGGAGACTAGAAGCTTGTGCAACTCGATCTGCTCAGCTACATAGGAGCAAAGTTCAGATCGCCCCTATGTAGCTGAATTCCTGCATTGCTATGAGCGCCGTCCACAGGGTGACGCTCATAGCAATCCGGCATCAACAACCATAGAGGTCTCAAGGAGACCTCTGGTTGTTATGCCGATGCATCGCTGACCCCAGATCATGCGACAGGGGTCAGCGATGCGCTCATTTCCGGTAGTTAAATGCCGCTGTCAGCGTTTGACCTAGGACGTACTATCCTGTCCAAGGTCAGAAAGGGGTTAAGCGAGGATATAATAAATTGTTTGGTGCCCCAGACAAATTTGTGTGCACATCAATTTTGTCCAACAAAATCCAACGTCATCATATGCCAGATGGACCCCTGTAAATTCAGCAGAAATTATGTCATTTCAGGGCATTGTGTTTCATTTGGGCATAGTAAAAAAAAAAAAAAAGCTTTAAAAATACTGGAGTACTGATACAGTGGCTTGCAAAAGTATTAACCTTTTGGCATTTTTTCATGTTTTGCTACCTTACAACGTGGCAGGTTTGTGCCATTTAGTCTAGTGTTAGCTTTCTGTTACTCTTTCTTATGTTAATGGGTTGGTTTTGACCCGTGTCTTAAATCACCCCTAGGATACCCTAAAAACAGTTATTTATGATCCAATTTGTTTCTTACCTCTTAGTTATCTTGTTAGGGTTTCTCATCCATGGAAGGATTGATCTTAATATTTTTGTTGTGGCCCCCTGGGCCTTTCATTTGAGAGCATACCCTTCATTTTCAATATAAAAATATTGTCAAATGAACCTCAAGAGAATAATATAAACTTAAAAAAGTTTGTTATATTACCTGACTATTACTGAAGGGTTTTAGAACACATTTCTTAAATGTAAAAAAAATATACATATATATATTTTATATTATTAACTCTAGTAACATCTATGGTGTTACGGGTCAATTTTGACCCATATCTAACTACTTTATGAAAAATGCAAAAAACAGATTTTTTTTTTATAGAACTTTAATACAAATAAAAGATGAAAATTATATTAACATTAATAGCAATAATAATAAAAAGTAGCTTTTCTAGGTCAAACAAACAAACAACAATCAATCAAGCAAATCAAATCAACAGAAATCAAGTACTAGTTTTTAGATGCATTAGTATTTAGATGCATGTGTGGCAAAAAGTGACACTTTTTGTGTGTTCTTTGCAGAGGTATTTTTTGCAGGCGAAGCACGATGTGTTTGTCTTTCTGTCCTTATTGCTAGGGCAGACCTGACATCTCTTTCTTTTAGAATCAGGTGGTCTCACTGGGGTTGTGGCTGTTGTGGTTGATGTTGAGGCAGGCCTGGTTGAGGAGGATGCTGGTGATGATGCTCTTTGTGTTGCTGTGGGTGTGGTCGAAGCACTTGTTGAGCTCTGGAGTTGTCAGACCAAGGCTGCAGCGGCTGGGTCTCGGGGCACTCGTTCCCTTTGGTCAATGTGCGCCTTGACAAGGGATCTTCCTACTTCCTCAAGAAACATCCTCCACTTGTTTTTTCTCTTTGAATTCCATCCTTGGTGAATGTGGGTCCACAACACAAATGAATTGCATGCTGACACATCAAGGATGTTGTAAAATACAACCATTGGCCATCTCCTAGTCATTCGCTGGCAAGTGTAGGTGGCAGTCAGCTTGTCCACTCCTCCTTTGTTTTTGTTATAGTCCAGGATGATTCTGGGCTTTTTGTCACTTCCTGATGACACAGCTGCATCTTTGTGAAGTGTGGACATCAGTACCACATTACGTCATTTTTTGGGGCAGTATAAAACAGCAGTGGTGGTGTCTGTAAAAACAAACTTTGAGGAAAGTGGAGCCCTGTCCTTCATCTGCAACAATTCAGCGGGCAGCTCAGGTTTGGTTTTTTTCACTGTGCCCACCATGGTGATTTTCCTCCTGAGAAGTTCTTGTCCAAGGTCATAGCTGGTAAAAAAATTGTCACAAGTAATGTTGTGACCCTGCAGTCCAGTAGTCATATTGAGGACTACACGTTTTCCTTGTTTTTTTCAGGGATGCCGCTTGCAGACTTGCCTGTGTAAATCTGTAGATTATATGCCTAGCTAGTTTTTGCATCACAGGCTGCCCAGATTTTTATGCCGTATTTGCATGGCTTACTTGGCATGTATTGCCGGAAGGGGCATTTTCCGTGAAAAGGGAGAAAACGTTCGTCTACTGTCACCTCTGGCCCTGGGTTGAACATCAGTGGAAGGAGCTGCACCCATTTCTCCCAAACATCCCTGATGGGAGCAAGTTTGTCAGATTTTGTTCTGGTGTCTCTGTTGTCAAATCTGAGGACTCTTGATATCATTTGAAAATTTTGAAGTGACATTGTTGCCCGGAAAATATTCCTGCCTGTCGATGTGTCCCAGTCAGTGGCCTCATTGCAGGATTTGTACACTCCAGCAAGGAGAAGAACACCAATGTAGGCATCCAGGACATCATCATGAAGGTCATTCCACATGTTGCCGTGGACTTTTTTTCCTTCAAGGTTTGTCATAGCAATAATGACTTTTTTTATTGACAATGGCATAAACAGATCAAAACATGTCTTGATGTCACTTACTCTTGTCACAGCAAACCTTGTGATCCCAGGGGTCATTTTTATGACATTTGCAGCATCTGCCCTGCCATGTACATCTGGAGGTACTGAGCTCCAACTGATCTTGCCACTTTTGGATTTGAATCTTTCAGCGGGAGCAGCTTCAGCACCAGTGAGCTCCTCATCAGACTGATCAGAACTGTCTGTGTCTTCCGGTTGATACTCCACATCATCTTCCACCTCAGAAACCTGTTCATCTGTATCAGTTTGCTGCTGTGTGTCCTCTGATTCATTATCATCTAAGATATAATCCAGAATTTGGCTTACATCAAATCTTCCCCTCATTGTTGCATGTGTAAACTGGAGATGTATACTCTGCAAAGTACCAACTCTAAGCTGATTTGGCCATACATGCCTGGACATGTTCCTAACTCAAGTTGTTGGAGGTAGAGCTGGCTGTGGACTGTTGGTTTATATTGTGTTTATGAGTTCAGTTTTGGGACTTATTATTGTTTTTTTACTCTTATATTAGACCTGGGTCGAAATTGACCCCAACAACACAAATGTTATAATTTTAATAAGAGCATTTTACAATTTAGTAAAATAGTTTTATTAATTGTATTTTGTTTAAAAATAAGTTCCTGAAAAAGTCAAAAGTCTTGATAAACAAATGTATGTAGAATTTGTATGCATTTAAAACCTAAAACGGGTCGGTCACGACCCTAACACAACAGGAAGGTTTGGTTACATCATCTCTCTGGTGGTCTTTGGTATCCAGACAGAGTTTCCTCCATATTGGATTGGTTACAGCCAGTCTTTCTGAAGGCTCTCTAAAGATTCCTTGGTTTTACTTATTAGTAACGTCAGTTTATTACAAACTACTCTCAAGCCCCACTGAAGGAACTCACTTGGAATGGTGGTTCCTGGAACTTATCAGAATCTGCTGTTTGAGCTTTTAAAGAACTCAAGCCTTGTTTTTCTAGTGCCTCCATCTTGTACAGTCCTATTGTAAACATTCAATTCTTCCTTCAATTGGATGCCTCCACTATTGGTGTAGGAGTAGTTCTCTCTCAAAATTCCTCTAGCGCAAGAAATCATCCCTCTGGATTCTTCTGCAGGAAATTTCCTCCAGCAGAGTGGAATTATTCCATTGGTGATGGTGAAGTCTTAGCCATAACATTGGGCCTTGAGGAATGGTGACATCTTTTTGAAGGAGCGACGTTCCCAGTGACTATCTATACTGACCACAAAAACCTGGAGTATCTATAATCTGTTCATTTGATTTTATCCTCACCTATCACAGAGCTGGGAAAAACCATAGAGCTGACACCATATCCAGGTCCTTTGATCAATTTGATGCTCCTGATGATCCGCCTTCACATGACTTTACATGCAATTAAACCGAAACGTATGGTTGCTGTCATCTCTTCCTCCAGTTCACCATATAAGGAAAGTTCTCGTTTGTCAAAGGCACTCAGCCGGAATATCTTATCCTGGACTCACTCATCTCTTCTCTCTCGTCATCCACGAGTCAAACTTCTCTCACATTTGTATTGGTAGCACAAATAGAGACAAGACATCAGGGGGTTCTTAGCATCCCGCCCTCAGTGTGCGCAGTTCAAACCTTCTAATCCATCACTTCTCAATTCTCTTCAGCCTCTTCCAATGCAATCTTTGGGTTGAGATCTCTATGGACTTTGTTACTGATCTTCCTAAAGCGCAGGCATTCACTACTATCTGTGTTGATGGGGATTAATTCTCTAGATGTCTCGTTTTGCACCTCTACTTTTTCTTTCATCTGCTCCAAAGTTGGCTCAAGTGTTTTTTAAAGAAATTTTCCAATTTTCCAAAAAGTCCATGGTCTTCCAGCTCATATAGTCTCTGACTGTGGGGTGCAATTTGAGATCTCCATTTGTCACAGTGTTCGGCCAATAACCTTGTCTCCCAGTGCCTATTCCAACTAAATGCCTACTTCTACTGCTGTAGACAACGTCTGCCAGTACATCCATAACATCTGGACTGTGGTACAAGCTAATGTGGCTGCAGCAACAGCAAGAACTGAAAAGAATGCTGATAGACACCGTTGACTTTTTCCCAATATTGCTCCATGATATAAGGCATGGCTTTCCACTAAAAACATTTGATTGAAGACTCATTGCAAAAAAAAATGGCCCCAAGTTCTTGGCCCATTTCAAATTATTGAGCAAGTAAACTCTGTTACCTTCTGTCTTAAACTATCTCCTACTCTGAGAATCCCTAATGCCTTTCATGTCTCCCTTCTACACCCTCTGGTCATTGATAGGGTCTCTCCTGTGGTCAAGACTGTCCTTGCTCCCACTTCTGATTCTGACATGGTAAATACATAAAGGTAAATACAATTCTGGACTATAAGGAGGTTTGTGGTAATCTCCTCTACTTGACTGACTGGAATGGAATTGGTCCTGATGAGAGATGTTGGGTACCAAAAAGGACTTAAATTCTACAATGTTGCTTAAAAACGTAATGTATCTTCCATTACAAATTTATCTGGGAGGGACCATGCGAGGGGGAGGTACTGTTACGCACCTGTCCCAAATCCAAGTTTTGCTCACCTGTCCACTGAACCCTGTGGTGCTCCACACTGGGCCTTGCAGATGGCTCAGCTTGATCCCATGTGATCATCTACTTGGACCTATATAAGACCTACCAAGAAACACACCTGTTTCTTAGTATTAAGACTTCTAAGTGATTCAGAGTCCTGTGTGCCTGCAGCCTCCAGTACCTCGGCTAGTTGTTCCCAGTCTCTTCTCCACCTGCGGTCTCCAAGACCTCTGCTACCTGTTCCCTGCCTACTGTCTGACCGTGGTCTCCAAGACTTCTGCTACCTGTTCCCAGTCTCCTGTCCACTTGCGGTCTCCAGAACCTCTGCTAACTGTCTGCGGTTTCTAAGATGTCTTCAACCTGTCTTTAGTCTCCAGGACCTCTGCTACCTGTGTGCGGTCTCCAGGACCACTGCTACTTGTCAGCAGTCTCCAATACCACTGCTACCTGTCTGTTGTGTCAAAGACCTATGCTAGCTGTCTGCAGTCTCCAGGACCTCTGCCACTTGTCTGTGGTCTCCAGGATCTCTGCTACCTGTTCTTGTTCTCCTGTTTGTCTATGGTCTTCAGTACCTCTGCTACTTGTTTCCCACTTGCCTCAACTGACTGGTGCACTGAACATATTCACCTCAAATTAAGGAACTGACCAACTGTAATGTGTCTTATCATGGATTTTGTTTGATCAGTGGATGTATGCAAGTGAGTTGACTGACATTTCTTTTCTATATCCTTCTCCATATTATCAGTAGGTTGTCGATATACCTGAACTGCACATGTGAAGTGGAACTTGAAATGTTGTCATGAAAAACCTGCCTCTCCCAATAGATAAGACATGGGTTTGCAAGCGAGGGCATGCATGCCGCAGCCATCGCAGTGTCTTGTTTCTACAAAAACATTATGTTGTGAATACAAAATATATGCATCAAGATGAACTGTAATAGTTTCAATATTAGATTACACATTGGGCCGACACAGTTGCTCATCGTCAGGAAGAAGCAAACTGCTTCAAACACATCATTGTTGTGTATTTGACAGTTATGTTTATTTCATATCATCTTCATTTTTCATAACAAGAGCATTCAAAAACTAAACAGAATTTCAGAAGACCACAAAAAGCATTAACAAAAGTAAATTCACAGTGATGGGATCAGAACCAAAGCCAAATATGGGATCATGCCCATTGTGCATGAGTATGTGTGCATGTTGTACAACACACAGGCCAGTCTGTGAAAATGCCTTGAGCACCAGTGCTATGATAAAACCGAGCCAAGCACATTTTCAATTATTGTATTTATATAGGTAACACATAGGTAACACACATGCTGCCAGGATCATATTCCTCACCAACCGTTACACCGATGCCTCTACCTTGTGCCAGTCATTACACTGGCTACCCATCCACTCCAGAATCCAGTACAAAACTACTACCCTCATCCACAAAGCACTCCATGGCTCAGCACCACCCTACATCTCCTCTCTGGTCTCAGTCTACCACCCTACCCGTGCCCTCCGCTCCGCTAATGACCTCAGGTTAGCATCCTCAATAATAAGAACCTCCCATTCTCGTCTCCAAGACTTTACACGTGCTGCGCCGATTCTTTGGAATGCACTACCTAGGTTAATACGATTAATCCCCAATCCCCACAGTTTTAAGCGTGCCCTAAAAACTCATTTGTTCAGACTGGCCTACCGCCTCAACGCATTAACCTAACTATCCCTGTGTGGCCTATTAAAAATAGAAAAAAACAAAACACATAATCAGGTTCCTCGCATCGTGTTCTCATACACTTTATGCAGTTAATAGCACTCTGTGTCTGTACTGCTACATACTTAGGCAGTTAACTGGTTCATGCAGCTTTACATGAACACCCGAGTCTTACACTATGGCTGGTCTGAATAACTAAAGCAATTGTTACCATCCACCTCTCGTGTCTCCCCTTTTCCTCATAGTTTGTAAGCAGGGCCCTCATTCCTCCTGGTATCTATTTTGAACTGTGATTTCTGTTATGCTGTAATGTCTATTGTCTGTACAAGTCCCCTCTATAAGTTGTAAAGTGCTGCGGAATATGTTGGCGCTATATAAATAAAAATTATTATTATTATTATTATTATTATCAAAGACTGGAAGACATTAATTAGACTTCTTTATGGTGCATATTTTATATAAGCTCACTTCTATTAGCTGGAGACGATTGTTCATTAATGCTATTAAGCTTTGTAACAGAAGTTACTGAAACATTTGAATTTAATACACTGTACATAAGGCAATATTTCCTCACAACAGTTTTTCAGGCTCAAGAGAAATTTCTGCAGTTATATGTGGCTGCATATTGCCAAAAATGTAACAGTGATCAATTTGCACACTATGAAAATTTCCCTTTCTTTCCATCATGACTGGGTGGTCATGTGATTGCATGTATTCATAGTGGAAATAGAAGGAAATTGTACACTGTCACGATTTGGCAATTTGCAGTAGCACAAAGTGACTGCAGAAATTTCTTTTGAGCCTAAAAAAAACCCCTTTAAAATTATTTATGTCCTTAATTTTATACATTTACGTCATATCCTATCAATGTTGAGTTTAAAATACAATTTGCCAGCTAGAGACTTACACATTACATCCATTTTTATCCAATACCTATTAACCTACATGGATGTTTCCTTGAGCTGCTTATGCCTTAAGGTTTTTTAGACATTTCCCAGATAATGTGATGGTGCTAACATCTTACTAGATCTTTGTTCAGCAATTTTTTTATTATTACCAGCAAATACATCTGTAGTACATCCCTTCATATATTTCAGGAGTATACACAGTGTGCCATTTACCTACTTAATGCACTGGCTGAGAAGTGAGCGCAGATATCATGTATTCCCTTTGGCTTTGCACAGCATCTTAATAGGTTACTGTAATAGAACTCCCCAGCCATGCTTTAAGCTACCTCATATAGAGTACTGTTTATGGGCGCTAAATCCCTAAAAATAACGTCATCTTACATGAAATCTATAAAAGAATAAGGAGATACATGAAGAAACTAAAGACCCTGCAAATCACGTATTAGTAACAGTTTTCTCACAGCAGTCTACCTGATGGATTATTATCCGTGCTTATATTTCTTCTATATTTCTCTGTGTAGTTAAAGACTAATTAAGGCAGAATAGCAAATGTTATCCATAAAGTAGTAGAAATATGGGACTTCAATGCAAAGAATAACAAAAGAGACGTAATTATCATCAATTTTATAAGTTATCCGTATAAAAAAGCAAGTAAGTAACATAAAGATGAAAGCAGTTCTATTAATTACAGCTACAGTATATCAGTGTATGTTGCCAGGAAAAAGCAAATACAAATTTGAATAGAAGAACACTGATCTATTTGCAAATTGCTATCAGATCACGATTCCTATCCACCGTGCTTCTGCATCTCCTTGCAGAATACAAAAGTAGCAAATAATGGCTGAATTCAAGTGATTGTGTGCAGAGAACTGCCATTTGATTTTCTCATTGCTGCTTTTCTCTATTAACAAACCATACACTCTTGTGAGGCCTCCTTCACACACAGGTTTTATTTCTAATTAAAATACATATAAGAATGACACATTTATTCAGTTTTATAGGATCACTCCAGTGTTTTTTTATTGCAGCTCCAGAGTGACATTTCTAATCCAAAGTCCCTGACCTTAGTCTTATACTTAACTACCGTCGTCTTCACCTTCTATTGGCACTCTATCGGTCAGTCTTTAGCAGGTTGTGTCACCTGCTGGATCGCTGTAATGTTGGCTGGAGTGAGCCCAAGGTCACTTTTCAATGTATGTCTATGAGAACCTCATTCTGGCTGTCAGAGACTTTCATTTAGAGCTTGTGACGGTTACTGCTGACTTCCTATCAGTCGGAAGTGTCGATCACAAAATGATGCCGTGGGACCGGATAGGTGCCGATTAAAGGTGAAGAAGGCGGCTGTTAAGTATAAGTTTATGGGCAGGGATCTTTGATTAGAAGCATCACACCAGTGCTGAAAAAAATACAGAGGTGGCACATTAGTGGCCTTTTTTTAAATGCCTTTTGGCACTATTTTTTGTTTTGTGACATTTTGTATAGCCAGGTTTTCTATCTTTTATGAGCAAATTTATGGAGACAAATTCTCAAAAAAGAGACAATTCAAAATAATGTATTTATAATTTATAAGTATTTACTATTCACTTTATTATTCGGGCATACTATTTTGAACCTAAAAAGTGCAAAAAAAAGACCATCTTAAATGCTATAAGAGAAGCTACCCTAAAGGGAGTGGTCAATATAACGTGTGCATATTGGAGAACTGACAACAATGTCATTCTGGCAACCATGTCAACCATGTCATACTTTCACACATCAGGCTTTTGCAGTCAGGCCGAATCCGACGAATTTAGAAAAAAACTGATCCGTTTTTTTTAACTGAGCATGCTCCGATACAATTGGCCAGCCCCCAGGAAACAGATACAAACACTGCCAGTGAGCCTTTCACTCATCCATTTACCAGCCAGCCAGCAAGCCATCCACAGAGCTAAAACCTGCCAGCAACAGAGCTAAACCTTCCAGCCACAGAGCTAACCTGCCAGCCACAGAGCCAGGCCAGCCAGCCAGCAGAAACCAGCCAGCCACAGAGCCAGGCAAGCCAGCAGCAGCCAGTCAGCCACAGAGCCAGGCCAGCCAGCGGAAGCGAGCTAGCCACAGAGCCAGGCCAGCCAATCACAGAGCCAGGCCAGCCAGCGGAAGCCAGCCACAGAGCCAGGCCAGATAGCCAGCGGAAGCCAGCCAGCGACAGAGCAAGACCAGCCAGCGGAAGCAAGCCAGCCAGCTACAGAGCCAGGCCAGCCAGCCAGTGGAAGCCAGCCACAGCTTGCCAGCAGCAGGTCGTAGCCATGTCTTCTTCTGGGAGCCCTCCCCAGCATAATCAGCGCTAAGAGGTAAATATTGTTTTTTTCTTTTTGGTGATGTTCACATAATATATATATATATATATATATATATATATATATATATATATATACAGTGGGGCAAAAAAGTATTTAGTCAGTCAGCAATAGTGCAAGTTCCACCACTTAAAAAGATGAGAGGCGTCTGTAATTTACATCATAGGTAAACCTCAACTATGGGAGACAAACTGAGTAAAAAAAATCCAGAAAATCACATTGTCTGTTTTTTTAACATTTAATTTGCATATTATGGTGGAAAATAAGTATTTGGTCAGAAACAAACAATCAAGATTTCTGGCTCTCACAGACCTGTAACTTCTTCTTTAAGAGTCTCCTCTTTCCTCCCCTCATTACCTGTAGTAATGGCACCTGTTTAAACTTGTTATCAGTATAAAAAGACACCTGTGCACACCCTCAAACAGTCTGACTCCAAACTCCACTATGGTGAAGACCAAAGAGCTGTCAAAGGACACCAGAAACAAAATTGTAGCCCTGCACCAGGCTGGGAAGACTGAATCTGCAATAGCCAACCAGCTTGGAGTGAAGAAATCAACAGTGGGAGCAATAATTAGAAAATGGAAGACATACAAGACCACTGATAATCTCCCTCGATCTGGGGCTCCACGCAAAATCCCACCCCGTGAGGTCAGAATGATCACAAGAACGGTGAGCAAAAATCCCAGAACCACGCGGGGGGACCTAGTGAATGAACTGCAGAGAGCTGGGACCAATGTAACAAGGCCTACCATAAGTAACACACTAAGCCACCATGGACTCAGATTCTGCAGTGCCAGACGTGTCCCACTGCTTAAGCCAGTACATGTCCGGGCCCTTCTGAAGTTTGCTAGAGAGCATTTGGATGATCCAGAGGAGTTTTGGGAGAATGTCCTATGGTCTGATGAAACCAAACTGGAACTGTTTGGTAGAAACACAACTTGTCGTGTTTGGAGGAAAAAGAATACTGAGTTGCATCCATCAAACACCATACCTACTGTAAAGCATGGTGGTGGAAACATCATGCTTTGGGGATGTTTCTCTGCAAAGGGGCCAGGACGACTGATCCGGGTACATGAAAGAATGAATGGGGCCATGTATCGTGAGATTTTGAGTGCAAACCTCCTTCCATCAGCAAGGGCATTGAAGATGAAACGTGGCTGGGTCATTCAATATGCCAATGATCCAAAGCACACCGCCAGGGCAACGAAGGAGTGGCTTCGTAAGAAGCATTTCAAGGTCATGGAGTGGCCTAGCCAGTCTCCAGATCTCAACCCTATAGAAAACCTTTGGAGGGAGTTGAAAGTCCGTGTTGCCAAGCGAAAAGCCAAAAACATCACTGCTCTAGAGGAGATCTGCATGGAGGAAAGGGCCAACATACCAACAACAGTGTGTGGCAACCTTGTGAAGACTTACAGAAAACGTTTGACCTCTGTCATTGCCAACAAAGGATATTTTACAAAGTATTGAGATGAAATTTTGTTTCTGACCAAATACTTATTTTCCACCATAATATGCAAATTAAATGTTAAAAAAACAGACAATGTGATTTTCTGGATTTTTTTTGCTCAGTTTGTCTCCCATAGTTGAGGTCTACCTATGATGTAAATTACAGACGCCTCTCATCTTTTTAAGTGGTGGAACTTGCACTATTGCTGACTGACTAAATACTTTTTTGCCCCACTGTATATATTCATAAATATATAATTTTTGCATAACAGGAAGCTGCAGCATCTGAGGTGCTTCCAGAAGGACACAAAAGGGGTGGAGAGATACCTGGAGTGGGCTCTTAATTGGTGAGTTTCTTACATGCATCGCAGAACCACACCATCACAGACATCACAGTACACACAACACATAAGCCTACATCCAAGTACATAATGTTTTTTCTTTTTTTTAATAGTTTTCTGATTCTGGGGCTCGATCCAGAGGTCCTCAAAGCGCCTCCCAGGGTCGTCGGCGTGAGCGTCAGAGTGTTCGCCATCGAGTAAATTCTTTTTTTTACTATTTTTTTTTCAACTTTATGTTGTTGTTTTGATTCTAATGTCTTTGTTTTTTATTCTTTTTTAACAGGCTTTACAGCATGCTCATGACTCAGACGGTGAGGAGGTCAGCCTAAAATCGACCTCCTCATCGATCTAATTCTAGAGTGGGAGCTGTTGTGGAACATGGGGCACTGCCTCCACGCCGATATCGTTGTGACCCGTCGACTCTGGGAGCAAGTGTGCCATGACGTTGTGGACAACTGGGAGGAACTCGATGTTCGGGCCCAGAATCAAGTGCGTAAGTATTCACAGTTAAGTTATGTTGCATGTAATGTGTTGTATACTAACCAATTTGTGCTTTAACTTTTTAGGCACGAGAATTGTCAAGCGGTGGCGGTCAATCAGGGATCGCTTCAAGAAGGAGTTTAACAAAGAGATGCCAGCCCCGAGTGGATCAGGAGGACGCAGGAGCAAGTACAAATATGCAAGGGCCCTGTCGTTCCTCCGGTCAACGATGGTGAGCAGAAGGTAAATATTAACCACCCCATTTAATAAAAATTTTTACATGTCTAACACTTTTTTGGGTTTCAGCCAGGGCCATGCAATATCAATATATTAATTATATATTTTTTTCTTTATTCCACAGCACCATCTGCAGCACTCGGGAGCCTGCAGTGTTGGTCCTTTCTGGGGCGATCCCTCAGGAGTCTGCCACCGAGGGACAATTCGACAGTCCCGGCCCATCTGCACCTTCCCAGACTTCCCTCATATCTGATCCCTCGGTCCCATTCACCAGCGCTGGAGCATTGTGGCTGACTGCATTACATGAAGCTGCTGGTAAGGATACAGCTTTTCCTTTACCCCACCCCTCTGATGCTGCCACCTCTAGAACACCTGTGTGTTCTGGGCGGCAGCGCCAGAGGGGACAGGAAAAGAGCTATGCGCCCGAGTTCTTGCATCTGAATGCAGCATTCCAGAACTGTCTCAAACTGTTGTCTGAGCAAATGACCACAGGATTTAATTTGCTCGGCAACAGTATTCTTGAGTTGCACACATGCCTGGATAGGATGCATTCAAATGCAAGTAAATCACCAAACCACTCCTTTATCCAGGCAGTACTCGAGCGCACGGACAAGCTATCTCCTGATGAGCAGATGCATGTAATGCAATCGTGCCAGTCTGCTCTAGCACATTTTAGCTCCCAAGCCCCTCCACCCACCCCGGTATTTCCTCCCGCACCTGCCCCCCCTCCTATACAATACCAGCATCATGGCCTGTATAAGCATCCTGCCCCATGCCAGCATCCTGGCCCATGCCAGCATTCTGCTCTGTACCGGCACCATACCCCATACCAGTTCCCAACTACATTATCCGTGCCTCCACTCCCTGCCCGACCTCTGCTCACTAGCCACTACCACCAGTCTCCTACAACACCCATCATGCCCCAAACACAACCCTCTTCTCCACCCACCACCTCTTCTGCCTCCTAATCCCTCTACTCCACCCCTCCAACCTTCCAAATTCTCAACACTACTCCCGGTTTCATGTTCTTTCTCTACCACTTCACCTGTTTTACCTACTGATCCGTCACCACCACCACCACCACATTCCTCTCTCCACACTCCCAATGTCGAAGTGTTCCAATCTGACAGCCCCTCCAGTCTTATCTCCACCCCACACTATTTAAATTTGTAAAAAAAAATTTGGTTCAATAATTACATTAAAAAAACAGTTTTTTGGTTTAAAAATGTTGTCTTTCATTTATTTATAAAGGTTAAATATGTTGGTTAAAACAAGGTAACATACTGTGGGTAAAGATGGTAAAATACTTTGGGAAAAACCCAACCAGGTACACAACTTTGGGTAAACAAGGTAAAATACTTTGGGGAAAACCCAACCAGGTACACAACTTTGGATAAACAAGGTAAAATACTCTGTGGAAAACCCAACCAGGTACACAACTTTGGGTAAAGAAGGTAAAATACTTTGGGGAAAACCCAACCAGGTACACAACTTTGGGTTAAAAAGGTAAAATACTTGGGTAAAGAAGTTCAATGACTTTGGGTAACAAGGTCCAAGACAAATTTTTCAAACTCTCTCATCCTGACAGTTTACTCTTCCTTGAGGTGAAATAAAGTATTCAGGAAATTTGTCCCTCATTCTAGAAACTAACACAGAAATTCTATAAGTAATGTTCTGATAATCATGCACGGTGGTTTCTTCAGAGTGGTCATCAATAGAAATCTGTTCCTTGCATATCACAAAATTGTGCAGGACCACACAATACCACCTCGTCCACAGTATCAGTCTTCAGGTTGATAGTGGTCAATAGAACTCTCCATTTGGCTGTCAGAATCCCAAAAGCGCACTCCACCATTCTTTGTGCTCGTGTGAGGCGGTAATTAAAAATTATTTTAGTTGCCATCCATCCACAACTGGAGTATGGTTTCAGCAGGTGTTCCGATAGTTGGAAGGCTTCATCCCCAACACAAACAACTGGCATTGGTGGCCCAGAGGTTTCAGGCAACGGTCTTGGGGGTGGAAATTGGAAGGTGCTTCCATAGAGATGACGCCCCATTGCAGACAATTTAAAAACTTGGAAATCAGTGGAGCAGCCATAGGCCTCTACATCGACCGCTATAAACTTGTATTCAGCGTCAGCGATGGCCATGAGCACAATGGAGAAATATTTTTTATAGTTAAAATATTTCGATCCAATTCCAGCAGGTTTGACGATGCGGATATGTTTCCCGTCCACTGCACCCAAGCAATTGGGAAACTGACAGATTTGTTGCTATTTCCGCTATTTCCTACCAACTCTCCATTGTGGGATGTGGTATAAACTTGCCATGTAAAGAGTCCCACAATGCACGGCAGGTGTGCTTCACAATTCCGGAGATGGTGGAAATCCCAAGTCTGAACTGGAAATGGAGTGATGAAAGGGATTCTCCAGTTGCAAGGAATCTGTGCAAAAAAAGGGTAAAATGAGTACAAAATACCAGCATTAAAATTACAGCTATAAGTCAGCTTTAACAGTTGGACATACAATAAAAAAGTAATTAGTAAAAACTACCAGCAACAACATTAAAGTTCTAAGTGTGCTTTAACAGGAGGAGGTACAATAAAAATGGCTTACCGAAAAGTCACGATCAGACGCTCCGCTGGTGAAATGGAGAAGCGGCAATATGTGTCACTTCTTCTGATGAGTTGTCCAATTCATTCCACCAATAAATCAAAGTTCTCCACTTTCATCCGCACATATAAGAAAAATGTCTCTGGGTTTCCTTGTAGCTCCATGTATAGTGTAAAATACACACCATGCGTCATTCTCTTTGCAGTGATGGGGTGGATCCACAAATGTCGTCGGCGCAGATACATGATGCGCTGTCTCTCTCGCTCCTTCTCCAGAACAATCGCTTTCAAACAATTCGCCTCAACAGTAAAATCCACATTAATCTTCAGAGTGTTTGCAAACACGCCTTCCATCTTCGCCACTTGCTCCTCTACAACCTGTGAAAGATGGGCTGTAGGAACACTGTATATACAGGTTTTCAGTAGCCAATCACGCTTGGGAGCCTCCCATGGGTGTGTTTAACCCCTTAATCCCATATGACGTACTATCATGTCAAGGTGACCTGGGACTTAATTCCCAGTGACGGGATAGTATGTCATATGCGATCGGCCGCGCTCACGGGGGAGCGCGGCCGATCGCGGCCGAGTGTCAGCTGATTATCGCAGCTGACATCTGGCACTATGTGCCAGGAGCAGTCACGGACCGCCCCCGGCACATTAACCCCCGGCACACTGCGATCAAACATGATCGCAGTGTACCGGCGGTACAGGGAAGCATCGCGCAGGGAGGGGGCTCCCTGCGTGCTTCCCTGAGACGATCGGTACAAGGCGGTGTATTCACCTTGTACCGAGCGTCTCCTCCCTGCAGTTCCCGGATCCAAAATGGCCACGAGGCTGCATCCGGGTAGTGCAGGGAGTACTTCCGGGTCCTCAGCAGGCGCTGGTAAGCCTGCAGCCCTGTCATTCAGATCGCTGATCTGACAGAGTGCTGTGCAAACTGTCAGATCAGCAATCTGTGATGTCCCCCCTGGGACAAAGTAAAAAAGTAAAAAAAAAAAATTCCACATGTGTAAAAAAAAATTAAAAAAAAATTCCTAAATAAAGAAAAAATATATACATTATTCCCATAAATACATTTCTTTATATAAATAAAAAAAAACAATAAAAGTACACATATTTAGTATCGCCGCGTCCGTAACGACCCAACCTATAAAACTGTCCCACTAAAAACAATGCTTTATTATCATACCGCTGAACAAAAGGTGGAATAACACGCGATCAAAAAGATGGATATAAATAACCATCATACCACTGAAAACGTCATCTTGTCCCGCAAAAAGCAAGCTGCCATACAGCATTGTAAGCAAAAAATAAAAAAGTTATAGTCCTCAGAATAAAGCGATGCCACAATAATTATTTTTTGTATAAAATAGCTTTTATCGTATAAAAGCGCCAAAACATTAAAAAATGATATAAATGAGATATCGCTGTAATCGTACTGACCCAATGAATAAAACTGCTTTATCAATTTTACCAAACGTGGAACGGTATAAACGCCGCCCCCAAAAGAAATTCATGAATAGCTGGTTTTTGGTCATTCTGCCTCACAAAAATCGGAATAAAAAGCGATCAAAAAATGTCATGTGCCTGAAAATGTTACCAAAAAAAATGTCAACTCGTCCCGCAAAAAACAACACCTCACATGACTCTGTGGACCAAAATATAGAAAAATTATAGGTCTCAAAATGTGGAGATGCAAAAACTTCTTTGCTATAACAAGCGTCTTTTAGTGTGTGACAGCTGCCAATCATAAAAATCCAAAATAAAAAAACGCTATAAAAGTAAATCAAACCCCCCTTCATCACCCCCTTAGTTAGGGAAAAATAATAAAATTAAAAAAATTTATTTATTTCCATTTTCCCATTAGGATTAGGGCTAGGGTTAGGGTTAGGGTTAGGGCTAGTGATAGAGTTAGGGCTAGGGTTAGGCCTAGGGTTAGGGTTAGGGCTAGGGTTAGGGCTAGGGTTAGGGCTAGGGCTAGGGTTAGGGCTAGGGTTAGGGCTAGGGTTAGGGTTAGAGCTAGGGTTAGGGCTAGGGTTAGGGCTAGGGTTGGAGCTAAAGTTAGGGTTGGGGCTAAAGTTAGGGTTAGGGTTGGGGCTAAAGTTAGGGTTAAGGTTGGGGATATAGTTAGGGTTAGGGTTTGGATTACATTTACGGTTGGGATTAGGGTTAGGGGTGTGTCAGGGTTAGGGGTGTGGTTAGGGTTACCGTTGGGATTAGGGTTAGGGGTGTGTTTGGATTAGGGTTTCAGGTAGAATTGGGGAGTTTTCACTGTTCAGGCACATCAGGGGCTCTCCAAACATGACATGGCGTCTGATCTCAATTCCAGCCAATTCTGCGTTGAAAAAGTAAAACAGTGCTCCTTCCCTTCCGAGCTCTCCCGTGCGCCCAAACAGGGGTTTACCCCAACATATGGGGTATCAGCGTACTCGGGACAAATTGGACAACAACTTTTGGAGTCCAAGTTCTCTTGTTATCCTTGGGAAAATAAATATTTGGGGGGCTAAAAATCATTTTTGTGGGAAAAAAAGATTTTTTATTTTCACGGCTCTACGTTGTAAACTGTAGTGAAACACTTGGGGGTTCAAAGTTCTCACAACATATCTAGATAAGTTCCTTGGGAGGTCTAGTTTCCAATATGGGGTCACTTGGGGGTTTCTACTGTTTGGGTACATTAGGGGCTCTACAAATGCAACGTGACACCTGCAGACCAATCCATGTAAGTCTGCATTCCAAATGGCGCTCCTTCCCTTTCCGAGCTCTGCCATGCACCCAAACAGTGGTTCCCCCCCACATACAGGGTATCAAAGTACTCAGGAAAAATTGGACAACAACTTTTGGGTTCAATTTCTCCTGTTACTCTTGGGAAAATACAAAACTGGGGGCTAATAAATCATTTTTGTGAAAAAAAAAAGAATTTTTATTTTCACGGCTCTGCGTTATAAACTGTAGTGAAACACTTGGGGGTTCAAAGCTCTCAAAACACATCTAGATAAGTTCCTTAGGGGGTCTACTTTCCAAAATGGTGTCACTTGTGGGGGTTTTTAATGTTTAGGCACATCAGGGGCTCTCCAAATGTGACATGGTGTCCCATCTCAATTCCAGTTAATTTTGCATTGAAAAGTCAAACGGCGCTCCTTCCCTTCCGAGCTCTGCCATGCGCCCAAACAGTAGTTTACCCCCACATATGGGATATCAGCGTACTCAGGACAAATTGTACAACAACTTTTGGGGTCCATTTTCTCCTGTTACCCTTGGTAAAATAAGACAAATTGGAGCTGAAATAAATTTTGTGTGAAAAAAAGTTAAATGTTCATTTTTATTTAAACATTCCAAAATTTCCTGTGAAACACCTGAAGGGTTCATAAACTTCTTGAATGTGGTTTTGAGCACCTTGAGGGGTGCAGTTTTTAGAATGGTGTCACACTTGGGTATTTTCTATCATATAGACCCCTCAAAATGACTTCAAATGAGATGTGGTCCCTAAAAAAAAATGGTGTTGTAAAAATGAGAAATTGCTGGTCAACTTTTAACCCTCATAACTCCCTAACACAAAAAAAAATTTTGGTTCCAAAATTGTGCTGATGTAAAGTAGACATGTGGGAAATGTCACTTATTAAGTATTTTGCATGACATATCTCTGTGATTTAAGGGCATAAAAATTCAAATTTGGAAAATTGCGAAATTTTCAAAATTTTCACCAAATTTCCATTTTTTTCACAAATAAACGCAAGTTATATCAAATAAATTTTACCACTATCATGAAGTACAATATGTCACGAGAAAACATTGTCAGAATCGCCAAGATCTGTTGAAGCGTTCCAGAGTTATAACCTCATAAAGGGACAGTGGTCAGAATTGTAAAAATTGGCCCGGTCAATAACGTGTAAACCACCCTCGGGGCTTAAGGAGTTAAAAACCGGATCCGTCGAAAAACGGATAAAAAATGGATGCAAAATGGATGGATCTTTTTTTTGCTGGTTCCGCTAGTCAGATCTGGCGGAAAAACGGATCCATTTCATCAGTTTTTCGCATTTTACGCCGGATCCGTTGCTACGTCAGATCCAGCCTGACGGAAAAAACCTGATGTGTGAAAGTAGCCTAAGAGCCACCTATTAGCAACCTCAAGTTGATATGCACTTTTTATCATGGTATGCCCCCTAACGAATGTGCCATCCGAAACGCGCGTTGGGGTGGGCAGGTGGATCCTCTGGGCCACCACTGAAATACTTCTGACAGGTAATAGTGCGTACTTTACAATTAATTTACTATTCTGTGATTATACACCTTAGCACATTTGCACTTTACCTTCCTATGCTGGAGGCAGGATTATTTGGTCCTTGAATTTATAGGTCCCCATGATGTTAGATTGTCTACTACATGGTGCTTGATTTGTTTGAGGCACTCGATACTATATATAGGTGCCTTTTTGCAAGGATATTATCTTTGTGTTTTCCAGTCTCCAGCTATATAAGCATTTACTATTGAATTGGATTTACAGGAATATTGGCTCATTTGGGTACTGCCTGTCCTTGAGCATTTTTTATGTGTGTTTCACAGTCGTTGTAAAATTCCCTTCACTATGTATTCATTTATAAAGAATATTTTTTTTTATATTTACAATGCTTTGGACTTTTTGATCGAGAGGTTCGTTTCCTTTTGTTTTGCTTGTCTAATTGACGATTTGTCCATATTTGGTCCATATTATTTGGTTGGTTACCGTCTTGGAATTTATTGGAATATTCATACTTTATATCTAACCAATGCTTTTCATAAGTTATTGTCCTCTGCAACCTGTGAAAGATGGGCTGTAGGAACACTGTATATATAGGTTTTCAGTAGCCAATCATGCTTGGGAGCCTCCCATAGGCGTGTTTAAAAACCGGATCCGTCGAAAAACGGATAAAAAAATGGATGCAAAAGGGATGGGATGGATCGTTTTTTTTGTCGGTTCTGCTAGTCGGATCTAGCGGAAAAACGGATCCGTTTTTCGCATTTTATGCCGGATCCGTCGCTCCGGCGCGACATCAGATCCAGCCTGACGGAAAAAAATCTGATATGTGAAAGTAGCCTAAGAGCCACATATTAGCAACCTCAAGTTTATATGCACTTTTTATGAGAATACTGTATGGTGCCAAAAATGGTTCTCAATTATCATAAAATGTGCGTGTAACAGCAGTTTTATTTGCAAAACAAAGTGCTCTGAAGAACTTGTCCTGCCGTGAATTACCCAGACAACCTATTGATTAGAATGAGCAATAAATAATACTTTTTTGCTTCTGTAGCAGCAATGCCAGGGAGATCATTTGTAATCATCATATTGTCAAAAGACGCATCTAACAAGTACATATTGTCCAAAGAGGACAGCTCTTTTGGTTTGGTTCATTAGAATAAATATTTGGGAATCAAATGTGCTGAATTGTGCAGCCAAGGTAAACTGACATTTAATTTATAATTTGGACATTAGATGAAAACTTTTTGGTTTTCAAAGCATTAAAGATACAGCTCTGGCAAAAATTAAGAGACCACTGCAAAATGTTCAGTTTGTCTGATTTTTCTTTTTATAGGTACATTTTTAAGTAAAATGTAAATTGTTATTTTATTCTATAATCTTCTGACAACATGTCTCGGAAGTTCCAAGCAATAAATTTAGTATTTTTTTCTGACCAAGAAAAATGGTCAAAATTAAAAAAAACAACCCAGTGCTTTCAGACCTCAAATAATGCAAAGAAAACAAGTTCATATTCATTTAGAAACATAGCGCTCACATGTTTGGCATTTCTGTAGTGATGAGAGCCCACCTAATTTATAGGTGCGTGTCTCCAGAAGCATGAGCTGGGCATAATGTACTGGTCACTACAATTTACTGGTCACTACAGCGTACTAGTCACTACAATGGCAGTTTGGAATTCTCACACAGCAACATTCACTACCGCTTGTTTCTGGAAAACACACTCGGAGTCAAAATCGTCACTACATCTGTAGATAAATTCCTAAAGGGTAATAATTTCCAAAATGGTCACTTGAGGGGGGGATTCTGCTTTTCTAGTACTTAGGGGCTTTGTATAAGGCCAGTTTCACACGTCAGTGATTCCAGTACGTGAGGTGTCAGTTTCCTCACGTACCGGAGCCACTGACACACGTAGACACATTGAAATAAATGCATCTGTGCAGCTGTGATTGATTTTTTGCGGACTGTGTCTCCGTGTGCCAAACACGGAGACATGTCAGTGTTCGTGGGAGCGCACGGATTACATGGACCCATTACACGGTCAATGGGTCCGTGTAAAACACGTACCGCACACGGACGTTGTCCGTGTGCAGTCCGTGTGCCGTGCAGGAGAATGCGCTACAGTAAGAGCTGTCCCCCCCACATGGTGCTGAAGCCGCCATTCATATCTTCTCTGCAGCAGCGTTTGCTGTAGAGAAGAAATGAATAATCCTTTTTTTTTGTTTGTTTCTCGTGTTTAACATAAAGATCCATGTCCCCACCCCCTGTGCGCCCGCCCGCTGTTATTAAAATACTCACCCGGCTCCCTTGCAGTGTCCTGTCCTGGCCGCATCTTCTCCTGTATGCGGTCACGTGGGGCCGCCCATTACAGAAATGAATATGCGGCTCCACCCCTATGGGAGGTGGAGCCGCATATTCATGACTGTAATCGGCGGCCCCACGTGACCGCTCATACAGTAGAAGGTGCGGCCAGGACAGGACACTGCGAGGGAGCCGGGTGAGTATTTTAATAACAGCGGGCGGGCGCACAGGGGGTGGGAGGGGGGTGGGGACAGGGATCTTTATGTTAAACACGAGAAACAAACAAAAAAAAGGATTATTCATATCTTCTCTACAGCAAACGCTGCTGCAGAGAAGATATGAATGGCGGCCTCAGCACCAGATGCAGGGGACAGCGCTTATCTCTAGCGCTGTCTCCTGCACGGTGCGTGTGGTACCCAGTCGGCACACGGGCAGCACACGTGTGCCGCACGTGTGCCACACTGATGTGCCACAGAAACGCACGGGCACATGGACATGGATAATTCCGGTACCGATTTTTCCGGTACTGGAATTATCTGGACGTGTGGGACAGGCCTAAGGAGTCCGCAAACTATTCTAAGAAAAACTGCGCTCCAGGAGGCAAATAGTGCTAAGTCCCTCCCGGGTCACTCCGTATGGCAAAGTAGTATTGTACAGCCACATATGGAGTATTTCTACATTCAGCAAAAATTGTCGGACAAATTTTGTGGACATTTTTACCAATTTCCCAGTGTGAAAATTTAAAAAATGAGGCTAACACACAATCATGGTAGTAAAAATGTAAATTGTTTTTTTCTTCACTGCCCAATGGTATAAAATTTTGTGACACACCTGTGGTGTTAATATAATCAGTGCACCCCTAGATGATTTAATTGAGAGGTTTAATTGGTAAAATGGGGTCACTTATGGGGGTTCTGTTGTTCTGGCACCTCAGGGGCTCTGCCAATGCAACATGGCACCCTCAAACAAGTGCAGCAATATCTCCACTGTAATATGGCGCTACTTCCCTTCTGAGCTTTGTACTGTGCCTCAAAAGCAGTTTTCGACCACATATGGGGTATTGATGAACTCAGGAGAAATTGCACAACAAACTTTGAGGTCCATTTTCTCCTTTTGCACTTGTAAAAATATAACATTTGTAGCCAAAATAGATTTTTGTGGGAAAAATGTGATTTTTTTATTTTATTTTCAGGACTTAACGTTATAAACTTCTGTGAAACACCTGGAGGTTCAAAGTGCTCAATACTAGTGTTGAGCGACACCGTCCGATACTTGAAAGTATCGGTATCGGATAGTATCGGCCGATACCCGAAAAGTATCGGATATCGCCGATACCGATACCCGATACCAATACAAGTCAATGGGACACCAAGTATCGGAAGGTATCCTGTATGGTTCCCAGGGTCTGAAGGAGAGGAAACTCTCCTTCAGGCCCTGGGATCCATATTAATGTGTAAAATAAAGAATAAAAATAAAAAATATTGATATACTCACCTCTCCGACGCAGCCTAGACCTTACTGATGTAACCGGCAGCTTCCGTTCCTAAGAATGAGCGCTTGAAAGACCTTAGATGACGTCACGGCCTGTGATTGGTCGCGTGAGCGGTCACGTGACCGCCACGCGACCAATCACAAGCCGTGACGTCATCTAAGCGCTTGAAAGGTCCAGGCTGCGTCGGAGAGGTGAGTATATCAATATTTTTTATTTTTATTCTTTCTTTTACACATTAATATCGATCCCGATACCGATTCCCGATATCACAAAAGTATCGGATCTCGGTATCGGAATTCCGATACAGCAAATATCGGCCGATACCCGATACTTGCGGTATCGGAATGCTCAACACTACTCAATACACATATAGATAAGGTCTCAAAGAGGTCTGGTATCCAAAATGGTGTCATTTGTGGGGGTTTCCACTGTTTAGGCACATCAGGGGCTCTTCAAATGCAACATGGCATCTGCTAATTACTCCATCAAATTTTGCATTCAAAAAGTCAAATGGCGATCCTTCCATTCTAAGCCCTGCCGTGCGCCCAAACAGTACTATTCCCCCACATATGGGGTATCAGCGTACTCAGGTGAAAATGCACAACAAATTGTATGGAGCAATTTCTCCTGTTACCCTTATGAAAATGCAAAATATTGAGCTAAAACAAATTATTTGGAAAAAAAGTGATTTTTTTTTTATTTCCATGGCTCTATGTTGTAAACTTCTGTGAAGCACCTGTGGGTTCAAGGTGCTCAATACGCATCTAGATAAGTTCCCTAAGGGGTCTAGTATTCAAAATGGTGTCACTTGTGAGTAGTGTTGAGCCACCCCCTAGTGTTCGAGTTTGGTTCGTCGAATTGGGGCATATTCGACGAATGTTCGTCGAATGTTCGACGAACACCGTCGAACCCCATTGAAACCAATGGCAGGCAAACACAAACACATACAAACGCATAGAAAACACATAGAAAAAACCTTAAAACGTGTCCAAAAGCTGGCAAACTGCTCAGAAGACACAACAAACACATGGAAAAGTCACAAGTACATATAGTCATGCGAAAAGAAAAGAGGTGAAGGAGTAAAAGGAGGAGGAGAGGCAGATATAGGCATGTCATGCCCTTCTAAAATCAAGAAAGGCATGAGTAAAAATCTAAAATCAGCCTACCAACACCCAGACGTCGTGACAAAAAATTTTAAAAAAGAAATATCTTTAGGTAGAATGGCGGGTCCATTCAGAACACTTTTCTTAGAAGATGTAGTGGTATCCCCGATGGGAGTCATGCCAAAAAAGGAACCCAATACATTCAGAAAAATCCACCATTTGTCATATCCAAGGGACAGGTCACTAAACAACTTCGATGCAGAACCAAGTACAGTACTCTATTCTGTACCTCCTTTGACGAGGCAATCAGACGGGTCAAGAAGTTGGGAAAGGGCACCCTAATGGCCAAAACAGACATTAAGGGGGCGTTCCGGTTACTACCTGTGCCTCCGAATAGTGTCCGCCTATTGGGCTGCTTCTGTGAAGGAGCATACAGTTATATGAAAAAGTTTGGGCACCTCTATTAATCTTAAGCTTAATGTTTTATAAAAATTGTTATTTTTGCAACAGCTATTTCAGTTTCATATCTACTATATAATTGTCTAAGGGTACTTCTGTATTTCTGTCGCGGTTATTCGTTCGCTGATTGGTCTCGGCAGCTGCTGCTGCGACCAATCAGCGACGCGCACAGTCCGGAAGAAAGTGGCCGCTCCTTACTCCCCGCACTCATTGCCCGGCGCCCGCATACACCCCTCCGCTCACCGCTCACACAGGGTTAATGCCGGCGGTAACGGACCGCGTTATGCCGCGGGTAACGCACTCCGTTACCGCTGCTATTAACCCTGTGTGACCACCTTTTTACTATTCATGCTGCCTATGCGGCATGAATAGTAAAACGATCTAATGTTAAAAATAATAAAAAAAATAAAAAATCGTTATATACTCACCGTCCGTCGGCCCCTTGATCGACAACACGCCTGCCCGATGCTCCGGTGACCGCTCCATGCTGTGATCTCGCGAGATGATGACGTAGCGGTCTCGCGAGATCGCACATCATCATCTTGCTAGACCACAATGCACTCCTGGGACCGGAGCACACGATGAGCGTCGGTAAAGGTCTCGCGTCGGTAAAGCCATCGCTTGGATCCAGGAGCTACGGAAGGTGAGTATATAACTCTTTTTTATTTATTTATTTTTTTTAACAGGGGTAAGATGCCCACATTGCTATATACTGCGTGGGCTGGGCAATATACTACATGGGCTGTGCTATATACTACATGGGCTGGGCAATATACTCTGTGCGCTGGGCAATGTACTACATAGGCTGTGCAATATACTACGTGCGCTGGGCAATATACTACATGGGCTGTGCAATATACTCTGTGCGCTGGGCAATATACTACATGGGCTGTGCAATATACTCCGTGCGCTGGGCAATATACTACATGGGCTGGGCAATGTACTCCGTGCGCTGGGCAATATACTACATGGGCTGGGCAATATACTCCGTGTGCTGGGCAATATACTACTGGGCTGGGCAATATACTCCGTGCGCTGGGCAATATAGTACATGGGCTGGGCAATATACTCCGTGCACTTGGCAATATACTACATGGGCGCAATATACTACGTGGGCTGCGCAATATACTACATGGGCTGCGCAATATACAACGTGGGCTGCGCAATATACAACGTGAGCTGCGCAATATAGAACGTGGGCTGCGCAATGTACAACGTGGGCTGCGCAATGTACAACGTGGGCTGCACAATATACATGGGCTGCGCAATTTACTACGTTGGCTGCGCAACATACTACGTGGGCTGCGCAATCTACAACGTGGGCTGCACAACATACATGGGCTGCACAATTTACTACATGGGCTGCGCAATATACTATGTGGGCTGCGCAATGTACAACGTGGGTTGCGCAATGTACTGTGTGCTCTGCGCAATGTACTGCATGGTCTGCGCAATGTACTGCGTGGGCTGCGCAATGTACTGCGTGGCCTGCGCAATATACTACGTGGCCTGTGCTATACACTACGCATACATATTCTAGAATGCCCGATGCGTTAGAATCGGGCCACCTTCTAGAATCTAATAACTGTTGGACACTGCCTTGAAATGAGGTTTATTGTACTAACAGAAAATGTGCAATCTGCATTCAAACAAAATTTGACAGGTGCATAAGTATGGGCACCCTTATCATTTTCTTGTTTTAAATACTCCTACCTACTTTTTACTGACTTACTAAAGCACTTTTTTTGGTTTTGTAACCTCATTGAGCTTTGAACTTCATAGCCAGGTGTATGCAATCATGAGGAAAGCTTAAAGTGGCCACTTGCAAGTTGTTCTCCTGTTTGAATCTCCTCTGAAGAGTGGCATCATGGGCTCCTCAAAACAACTGTCAAATGATCTGAAAACAAAGATTATGCAACATAGTTGTTCAGGGGAAGGATACAAAAAGCTGTCTCAGAGATTTAACCTGTCAATTTCCACTGTGAGGAACATAGTAAGGAAATGGAAGAACACAGGTACCGTTCTTGTTAAGGCCAGAAGTGGCAAGCCAAGAAAAACATCAGAAAGGTGTAATGGTTTACTGTCCTCTCGGGTCAGGTAGTTGCAGGGTTAACTTGGATGGCCTCTTTCTGGGTCCTGGGAGGCTTTTTATAGCCTCACTCTGAGGTCAGTCCTTGTCGTTTATACTCTGACCTTGGCTGAGTGTGTCTGACCCTGGTGTGCTTCTGCTTTGTGCAAGTACTAGTCTGTCTGTTTGGTTTCTGATCGGATTCTGTCCCTGTTGTGATTCTTGCCTGCTGTTTCTGTACCGTCTATTGCCCATTCTGGTTTTTCTGATCTCTTGCTACGTCCTGACTATTCTTCTGATTGCCCCTGTGTACTGCGCCGCCCTCTCCGTGTATGACCCCAGCCTGTCCTACCTGAGTTCCCCTCTCCTTAGTTCAGTTTCCCTGTAAAATCTTACACTCTTCCCCAGCAGCAGGACGCTAAGCCCCGCCCCCTGTGGTCACATGACCATAGGTCCTTCTGCTCTCTACCATATTCAGCAAGCTGTGCAGGTCCCGTCTGTCTGAGTTTTCCTTGTGGTATTTGATCCCGGGTCCTCCTGTAGAGTGGGTGAGTCACCCTGTTCAGCCGTTACAGTGTTTCGGTGCTGACAGGATCTTGACATTATAAACGACCGTCACAGTTTTTTTTTTTTTTTTTTTTTTTGGGTGTGTTATCTGCATGGATCCTATGCAGGCATTAGCGGATCAGGTGAAACACCTAACGCAAATGTTCCAGAAACTGAATGTGGCGCAGCGCACAATGGCTCAGACCCAGCAGCAGCTGGTAGATACCGTACAGGGGGCTGTCGCTGCGGGGTCTTTTGGTACTGGTAGTAGAGATGTGTCATTGGTATCTCCTGAATCTCCAGTAAAACTGCCCGACCCCTTCTCAGGGGATAAAAAGGAGTTCAGAGCCTTCAGGGAGGGATGTAAACTTTTTTTTTTCCCTGAGGCCTCGTTCTTCTGGGGATGAGTTCCAGAGGGTGGGGGTCATTATTTCTTTACTTCGAGGGGCTCCACAAGCCTGGGCCTTTTCTCTATCTCCTTCTGCTCCTGAGAGGATGACTGTTGATGCCTTTTTTGGTGCCCTGGGCCGCATCTATGATGAGCCTGACAGGGTCCGTATGGCTGAGGACATGGTAATGAGTGTTCGGCAGGGCAAACATTCAGCTGAGTGGTTCTGTTCAGAGTTCCGATGGTGGGCTGTAGAGGTGTCCTGGAATGATGCCGCCCTTCGAGGGCTATTCCGCAGAGGCCTGTCTGAACGCCTCCAGGACGCTTTGGCCCTTCATCCTCCACCTGACACTCTGGAAGACGCCATAACCCAGGCCGTACGAATGGCCCGCAGGTTACGCGCCAGGGGTGTTAGGCAGTGTGAAACTTCCCTGTTTGCTGGCAGTAAAGAGATTGGGACTGCTCCTGAGCCCATGGAAATCGGGGTCACCTCACTAAAAGAGAAGGAGAGAAGATGCCGCCGGGAGAAACAACTCTGTTTCTATTGTGGAGAACCCGGACACTGGAGAAAAGATTGCCCCTCCTGTCCATCATCCTCTAAGATGACGGAAAACGACTAGGTCTGGGTAGCGGTCGAGGAAACTGCCCAGACCTTCAGGTACTGTCTTCCTCGTGTACTAAAGTCTTGTTAAAGGTGGAACTATGGGTAGACAATTATTATTTTTTCTCTACAGCATTGGTGGACAGTGGTTCATCTCTCAACCTGGTCAGTTCCTGTGTCGTCTCCCAACACAAGATAGGGACAGTCAGGCTGGAAATGCCACTTAAAATTGTGGCCATCGACACTTCCCCTCTTACACGTACAGGGATTCTTTATGTTTCCAAAAGTTTTTCTTTACAGATCGGTTCTTCCCACAAGGAAGAGATGGAATGTTTTGTTATGGACAAATTGCCTGCAGGGCTAGTGCTGGGCATGCCATGGCTTCAACGCCACAACCCGGTGATTGACTGGGAAACAGGGGAGATTATTAAATGGGGATCCAAATGTGTCGATTGTTGCCATAAACCGGTTTGTTGTTTGAAACCTGCAAAACCTGTCTCGGTGTCTTCTGTTAGTCTGGAGGGTATTCCGGAGTACCTAAAAGACTTTGAGGACGTGTTCTCTGAAAGTGAGGCTGAGGCGCTGCCCCCGCATAGGTCATTTGACTGTGCTATTGATCTTATTCCTGGAGCCAAATTGCCCAAAGCCCGTCTATTTAATTTGTCAGGCCCGGAGCGCCTGGCTATGAAGCAATACATTGCTGAAAGTCTTCGTAAAGGGCATATAAGACCTTCTGTGTCCCCAGTAGCTGCAGGGTTTTTCTTTGTTAAAAAGAAGGATGGCGGCCTACGTCCCTGCCTCGACTTTCGAGAACTTAATAAAATCACAGTCAGGAAAACATACCCCCTGCCTCTGATCCCTGATCTCTGTAATCAGCTCTCTGGGGCCAAGTGGTTTTCAAAATTGGACCTCAGAGGAGCTTATAATCTGATAAGAATGCGGGAAGGTGATGAATGGAAAACTGCATTTCTTACATCAGAGGGGTTATTTGAAAATCTGGTGATGCCGTTTGGTCTCACCAATGCCCCAGCTGTGTTTCAAAATTTCATTAATGTTGTTTTTTTGGACCTCATTGGTCGCTTTGTTGTTATCTGCTTGGATGATATCCTGATATATTCCTCTGACAGACATTCTCATTTATCACATGTTAAAACAGTGTTTCAAAGACTCAGGGAAAATCAATTATTTGTTAAACTAGAGAAATGTTCTTTTTTCGTTCAGGAGCTATCATTTTTGCGTCTCATAATCTCTCCACAGGGGTTTCGTATGGATCCCAAGAAGGTGCAAGCCATTATGGAGTGGGTCCAGCCTTGGGACCTTAGGGGACTCCAGCACTTTTTGGGATTCGCGAATTACTATCGCAGGTTTATCAAAGGTTTTTCTCCGATTGTAAAACCCCTTACTGATCTCACATGTAAAGGGGCAGATGTCAGGAATTGGTCCTTGTCAGCCAAACAATCTTTTCTAACTTTGAAAAACTGTTTCACATCTGCTCCTGTTCTTGTGCAACCTGACTCATCCAAGCCGTTTGTAGTCAAAGTTGATGCTTCGGAGGTAGGGGTGGGGGCAGTGTTGTCACAGGGACCTGCTTCTCTGACTAATCTAATCTCAAACCTTGTGCCTATTTCTCGAAAAAATTTTCTCAGGCTGAGAGGAATTATGACGTTGGTAATAGAGAACTCTTAGCAATTAAGTTGGCGTTCGAGGAATGGAGGCATTTTTTGGAGGAGGCGGCTCACCCCATCATGGTCATCACCGACCACAAAAACCTAGAGTATATCAAATCTGCTAAAAGACTGACTCCCAGGCAGGCCCGTTGGTCACTTTTTTTTTCCCGATTTCAATTCTCAATAACGTTCCGTCCAGGGTCTAAAAATGTGAAAGCTGATGCTTTATCACGTAGTTTTGAGCCGCTATCCACCCCTGATCCGCCATCCCCCATTCTTCAACCCAATATCATTATAGCCAAAGTGTCATCGGAATTGGAGAGGGAGATTGTGGGGGCTCAATCTTTAGCTCCAAGGTCCAAACCTGAAAACAAATTTTGTTCCTCAGCAATTACGTTCCAAGCTCCTGCGAGAGTTCCATGATTCGAAACTGAGTGCTCACCCAGGCATTTCTGCCACACGAGAGTTAGTAGCTAGAGTCTTTTGGTGGCCTTTAATGGCTTCGGATATTAAGAAGTATGTCGCTGCGTGAGGGGTATGCGCCCGTTCTAAGAGCTCTCATTGCCGGCCTGCCGTGGAATTGATGCCTTTATCAATTCCAGGAAGACCATGGACTCACTTGTCCATGGACTTCATTACCAACCTTCCTGTGTCCCGAGGTAACACGGTAAGCTGGGTAGTCATAGACAGGTTTTCTACGTTAGCGCATTTTGTACCTATGGCAAGTCTACCTTCAGCAGAGACTCTCGCTAAGCATTTCCTTGCACAAATTGTACAGTTACAATGTTCATAGGAACCCCATGTATCGGATAGAGGGGCACAATTTGTGGCTAAGTTCTGGTGGGCTTTTTGCAAAAGGTTGGGGATATCTTTGTCTTTTTCCTCAGCTTACCACCCAGAGAGTAATGGGCAGATGGAGCGCACCAACCAGTCGCTTGAACAAATTCTTCGATGTTTGACTTCTGCTCTGCAAAGCGACTGGTGTGATGCCCTACCGTTAGCAGAGTTTGCTTTCAACAACCGTACCAATCAATCAACCGGTGGGTCACCATTTTTTGTTAATTATGGTCTTAACCCCCATTTTGGTGAATTCTCATGATTAGATTCGGGCTGTCCAGGAGCTGAGGACTGTGTCAACCGAATCAGGGAGTTGTGGTCAAAAGTCCGGCTAAATAATTCCAGGGCTCAGGAGAATTATAAGCGTTTTGCGGATAAAAAAAGGAACTCTGCTCAGGTTTTGCAGTGTGGGGACAAGGTGTGGCTCTCTACGCGAAATATAAGTCTCCGTTTGCCCTCCGCCAAACTGGGACCTAAGTTCATCGGACCCTACGAGATCGTTGAGGTAGTTAACCCGGTGGCGTATCGTCTTCGCCTCCCTCCCTCGTTGAAACTTCATAACATATTCCATAGATCCTTGCTTAAACCCTTGGGATCGGTGGTGGAAGATCCAGGTGCTGTTCCCTCCCCAGTCTTGGTCGAGGGGCATATGGAATTCGAGGTTCAACATATTGTAGATTCCCGGCGGGTTCAGGGGTCTTTACAATACCTGGTGCATTGGAGGGGGTACGGGCCGGAGGACCGGTCTTGGGTGCCAGCCAGGTCGGTAAATGCTGATCGTCTGATTCGGGCATTCCATGCTCGGAATCCTGAGAAACCTGGGGGTCCAGAGGCCCCCCATTAAGTAGGGGGTACTGTCATGGTTTACTGTCCTCTCGGGTCAGGTAGTTGCAGGGTTAACTCGGATGGCCTCTTTCTGGGTCCTGGGAGGCTTTTTATAGCCTCACTCTGAGGTCAGTCCTTGTCGTTTATACTCTGACCTTGGCTGAGTGTGTCTGACCCTGGTGTGCCTCTGCTTTGTGCAAGTACTAGTCTGTCTGTTTGGTTTCAGATCTGATTCTGTCCCTGTTGTGATTCTTGCCTGCTGTTTCTGTACCGTCTATTGCCCGTTCTGGTTTTTCTGATCTCTTGCTACGTCCTGACTATTCTTCTGATTGCCCCTGTGTACTGCGCCGCCCTCTCCGTGTATGACCCCTGCCTGTCCGACCTGAGTTCCCCTCTCCTTACTTCAGTTTCCCTGTAAAATCTTATGGTACCGTCACATTAAGCGACGCTGCAGCGATAGCGACAACGATGCCGATCGCTGCAGCGTCGCTGTTTGATCGCTGGAGAGCTGTCACACAGACCGCTCTCCAGCGACCAACGATGCCGAGGTCCCCGGGTAACCAGGGTAAACATCGGGTTGCTAAGCGCAGGGCCGCGCTTAGTAACCCGATGTTTACCCTGGTTACCAGCGTAAAAGTAAAAAAAACAAACAGTACATGCTCACCTGCGCGTCCCTCAGCTTCTGCTTCCTGACACTGACTGAGCTCCGGCCCTAACAGCACACCGCTGTGCTTTCACTTTCACTTTTTAGGGCCGGCGCTCAGTCAGTGTCAGGAAGCAGACGCTGGGGGAGGTATGACGCTGGGTGAGTATGTACCGTTTGTTTTTTTTACTTTTACGCTGGTAACCAGGGTAAACATTGGGTTACTAAGCGCGGCCCTGCGCTTGGTAACCCGATGTTTACCCTGGTTACCAGTGTAAAACATCGCTGGTATCGTTGCTTTTGGTGTCAAACACGATACACGGCGATCGGACGACCAAATAAAGTTCTGGACTTTATTCAGCGACCAGCAACATCACAGCAGGATCCTGATCGCTGCTGCGTGTCAAACTAAACGATATCGCTAGCCAGGATGCTGCAACGTCACGGATCGCTAGCGATATCGTTTAGTGTGACGGTACCTTTACACTCTTCCCCAGCAGCAGGACGCTAAGCCCCGCCCCCTGTGGTCACATGACCATAGGTCCTTCTGCTCTCTACCATATTCAGCAAGCTGTGCAGGTCCCGTCTGTCTGAGTTTTCCTTGTGGTATTTGATCCCGGGTCCTCTTGTAGAGTGGGTGAGTCACCCTGTTCAGCCGTTACAGTGGTTCGGTGCTGACAGGATCTTGACAAAAGGCAGAGACGAAGAATGGTGAGATCAGTCAAGGACAATCCTCAGACCAGCTCCAGAGAGCTGCAGCATCAACTTGCTGCACATGGTGTCACTGTGCATCGGTCAACTATACAACACACTTTGCACAAGGAGAAGTTGTATGGGAGAGTGATGCAAAAGAAGCTGTTTCTGCAAGCACGCCACAAACAGAGTCGGCTGAGGTATGCAAAAGCACATTTGGAGAAGCCAATTTTTTGGGGGAAGAAGGTCCTGTGGACTGATGAAACCAAGATTGAGTTGTTTGGTCATACAAAAAGGCGTTATGCGTGGCGGCAAAAAAACACAGCATTCCAAGAAAAACACTTGCTACCCACAGTAAAATTTGGTGGAGGTTCCATCATGCTTTGGGGCTGTGTGGCCAATGCCGGCAACGGGAATCTTGTTAAAGTTGAGGGATGCATGGATTCCTCTCAGTATCAGCAGATTCTTGACAATAATGTTCATGAATCAGTGACAAAGTTGAAGTTACGCAGGGGCTGGATCTTTCAGCAAGACAATGATCAAAAAAAAAACCGCTCCAAATCTACTCAGGCATTCATGCAGAGGAACAATTACACTGTTCTGGAATGGCCATCCCAGTCCCCAGACCTGAATATCATTGAACATCTGTGGGATCATTTGGAGAGGTCTGTCCATGCTCGGTGACCATCAAACTTAACTGAACTGTAATTGTTCTGTAAAGGGGAATGGTCAAAATTCCTTCATCCAGGATCCAGGAACTCATTAAAAGCTACAGGAAGCGACTAGAGGCTGTTATTTTTGCAAAAGGAGGATCTACTAAATATTAATGCCACTTTTCTGGTGAGGTTCCCATACTTATGCACCTGTCAAATTTTGTTTGAATGCAGATTGCACATTTTCTGTTAGTACAATAAACCTCATTTCAAGGCAGAAACATTACTGTGTCCAACAGTTATTAGATATATGAAACTGAAATAGCTGTTGCAAAAAAAACAATTTTTATAAAACATTAAGCTTAAGATTAATAGGGGTGCCCAAACATTTTCATATAACTGTACAACACAGATCGCTGTTTGCCGATGGGGTGCTCCATATCCTGCTCACTATTTGAGGCGTTTAGTTGCTTCCTCGAATTGGTCGTCAGGGACGTTTCTAAGGGGGCACATATTATCCATTACCTCGACGACTTCTTATGCCTGGGCCCAAAAGATTCGCCACAGTGTGAATACACGCAGTAGTCCACCTGTGAGCAGGAGACAGCTGGAGGGAGAGCGGACACCCCAGAGCCGAGGGGTTAGATTGAGAAAGGAAGCAGGTGGTGTAGCTTGCTTCATGGGTGGGGTACTCTGCTGAGTAGCAGACACTGTTACTAGGCCCAAAAGGATTTCCTGGGCTAGATGCAGTTAAAAATTAGTACTTAGATAAACAGGCGGTGTAGCTTGCTTCATGGGTGGGGTACTCTGCTGAGTAGCAGACACTGCTACTAGGCCCAAAGTATTGCCTGGACTAGATGCAGTTAAAAATTAGTACTTAGATAAACAGGCGGTGTAGCTTGCTTCATGGGTGGGGTACTCTGCTGAGTAGCAGACACTGCTACTAGGCCCAAAGTATTGCATGGGCTAGATGCAGTTAAAAATCAGTATTTAGATAAAAAGGCGGTGTAGCCTGCTTCATGGGTGGGCTACTCTGCTGACTAGCAGACACTGAAGCTTTGCAGCAGACCTCTGAATCCCAGGCCATAGTATGAGTAAACAGCTCTGCAGACTCAACCATCTGTGTTACCCCAAGCCATAGTGTATGTAGTTTCTAAAGGTTAAAAAGGAGGGGGGGGAGCGCGACCCCACCCATCTGGAATTGATGATGCCAACGTCATGTAAAACACCGCAAGGGGACTCCAAAAAGAGTCTCAATTTTTTCCAAAAATTGGGCCACAGACACAACTTAAGTGGCATCAATTTCCCCGGAGTTTCTTAAAATGGTTGGTGAGGTGATTTTCAAAAATCATCAAGCTTTTAGTCTCCCCAGGATGACACAGGGGTAGAAAAGTCCTTGAGGCTCCAGGATTTGTTCATCTTGATGAACGTTAGTCTGTCTACATTCTCACTGGACAGCCGCGTGCGCTTATCTGTCAGCACACCCCCAGCAGCGCTGAACACACGTTCAGAGAGAACGCTGGCTGCGGGGCACGACAAGATCTCCAAGGCGTGAGTGGCGAGCTCAGGCCAATTTTCCAGATTGGAAGCCCAAAATGAGCAAGGGTCCAGTTCCACAGTCATGGCATCGATGTTAACTTGGAAATACTCCTGTACCATCCTCTCTAGGCGTTGGCTATGCGTCAGACTCCTTGTCTCCTGTGGCCTTGCAAAGGATGGTTTAAAAAATTGTTGAAACGATTGGAAAAAATTGCTGTTACCACCAGATATGATATTACTGTTACGGTTTGAGTGATGACTCGACAGTCCCACGGTTGGCAAGTTAGAACTCAGAGATTCACTGCGTGCACCACTGGTGTTTTGTGGAAAAGCAGATGTATGATTCTGTAACAGTCTCTGCTGATACTGCATGCGTGAATCCCTTTCTATGGCAGGAATTATTTCGCCAAATTTACTTTTGTACCGAGGATCTAAAAGTGTGGCAACCCAGTAGTCTGCATTACATTGGATTCTGACAATCCGAGGGTCATGTTGCGGGTAGTGCAGCAAGAAGGCACTCATGTGTCTTGCGCATCTAGGAGGACCAAGTCCTTGTTGTCTTGGTGGTGGCGAGGTGAGAATCATGCTTCCTTCCTCTGCCCTCTCCCTCCAACCTCGCACAACAGAAATTTGATCAAGGTCTCCCTCATCTGATGAGTCTTCCATGCCCAGTGCCAGTTCGTCCTCCACTTCTTCCTCGGCTCCTGCACCTTCCTCAACAGTTTGGCTGCTACCATGTACCCTCAGTAATCCCTCTCCCCCACCCTCCAATGCCAGCCGCCTTGCTGCCGACCATCTGGTCCTTGGAGATATTATCCCTTCCGCATACGACTCCTCCTGTTCCTCCTCCTCCTCTTGTCCCACCACCTGACTCCGAATACTGTTTAAGGTGTGCTCCAGCATGTAAATGACTGGAATAGTCATGCTGATAATGGCATCGTCAGCACTAAACATCTTCGTCGCTATTTCAAAACTGTGCAGAAGGGTGCATAGGTCTCTGATCTGAGACTACTCCTGCAGCGTGATTTGCCCCACCTCTGGATCTCGTTGGCCCAGGCTATACGTCATAATGTATTGCACCAGGGCTCATCAGTGCTGCAACATGTGCAGAGTTGAATTCCACCGTGTGGGCACATCGCATTTCAGCCGGTGAACTGGCAGGCCCAACGACTTCTATAGAGATGTAAGTCATTGAGCTGCGTGATGCGAACGGCGGAAGTGAGCACACAGCGACCGGTGCCCTCTGCAGAAGCCCATCTAGTCCGGGATAGTGGGATAAAAATTGCTGGACAACCAGGTTCAAAACGTGAGCCATACAAGGCACGTGTGTGACATTGCCCCGGCGAAAGGCCACACCCAGGTTTTCAGCATTGTCGCACACAGCCTTCCCTGGCTGCATGTTGAGTGGAGACAACCATTGATGGAACTCGGTCTCCAGAGCTGACCACAACTCCTCAGCTGTGCGACTCACATTTCCCAGACATTTCAATGTAAACACTGCCTGATGCCATTGAGCCCTGGTGACAGCATAGTGAGGAGGTGTGCAGGATTCCTTCTGCACAGTTACAATGCAGGTGGCATTACATTGGCTTTGGGTGCAGGTGCAGGACCGAGAGGAGGTTGAGGAGGCAGAAGCAGTGGAGGAACTTCTAGATGCATAGGATCGACGAGCAACTCGTGGGGACGGCAAGACTTCGACAGCAGTCCCTTCTACTGATGTCGCCGTAGTTACCCAGTGCCCAGTCACCGACATGTAACGCCCCTGTCCATGTCTACTCGTCCAAGTGTCTGTGGTGAAATGCACCCTGCCACACACAGAGTTTCTCAAGGAAGCGGTGATGTTGTGTGCGACATGATGGTGTAGCGCAGGCACAGCTTTCTTTGAGAAGTAGTGGCGACTGGGCATCTGGTATTGGGGCACTGCGACGGGCATAAGGTCTCGAAAATCCTCTGTGTCCACCAGGCGGAAAGGCAGCATTTCTGTAGCCAACAGCTTGCAGATGGTGAAATTCAACCTCTTAGCTTTGTCATGGCTAGGAGGAAATGGTCTTTTACTTGTCTACATCTGAGGGACCGAGGGCTAGCTGCCGTGCTTAGACGGAGTTGAGTAGGGTGTCCCCGGCAAACTGCTGGTCTGTGAGGAAGGTGCAGGCTGAGATATTATGTTGCCTTGATCAAAATGTGGTGGTCTCGATGTCGGAGAGACTCAACACCAGCAGGTGTTTCCACTTGCAAATGTACTGACGACCTACCAATCACACTGGATGTTGCGGGTAAAGAGGTGGAAGTTCTGCATCCAAAACCATGTGCGACTGCTCTCCCCACAGTCACAGAGGATGAAGAGGCCACGGATGCACTTGATGGGGCAGATGGTGGTTGGCCCGGCCCACTATGCCGCATTGTAGCACAGTGAGCTTCCCACTGCAACTTATGCCTCATATCCATGTGACGGTTCATGCATGAAGTACTGAAACTATTCATTTTTTGGCCTCTACTGAGATTTTGGTGACAAATCTTACAGACAACATGAGTTGGGTCATCCTTTGCGATCTCAAAAAATGCCCAGGCTATGCAAGTCTTAGAGCCCGTGCGACCTGAAAAGCCACCACGACTTGTGCTCAGAGGCACAGTTGTGGTTGAGGATGCAGTTGTTGACGTGCTTCCAGTACTCCGTCTCTGCCCAGGAAGGTGCAACCTAACCTCGTCGTCACTAGCATCCTCCTCCACCTCCTCTGCTGACCTCACGGACTTGCGGACTGTGGGTTGACAGTAAGTGGGGTCTCCAACATTGTCATCATCACCTTGTGTGTTCTCACACCCGTCGTCCTCAGAGCCAACCTCTTCCTGCCCTGACCGAAAAGTCAAGTTTTCATTCCAATCAGGTATCTCAGTCTCATCATCATCTTCCTCATTGTCTCCACCAACAGGAGTTACAGTTTGGGAGCAAGGGTCTACATTATGCTCAGAACCTTCTTCATCTGGGCCTGGATCCGACTCACAAAGATTCTGGGCATCAGTGCAGATCATTTCCTCATCTGGATTCACAGAAGCTCTGGAGCAGACCTCTGATTCCCAGGCTATAGTATGAGTAATCAGCTCTGCAGACTCAACCATCTGTGTTACCCCATACTCAGATGGGCGGCTGGAGACTTGGGAGCTGTGAGGAAGCAAGTGCGATTGGGGTGACACCTCTGAGGACTGGAGTATTTGTGATGTTGAAGTTGAGGTGGAGGAGAGCCCATTTGAAGGAGCACTTGATATCCGTTCAAGCACCTGCTCTTTTTGTGCCTCATCTGGAATTTGTAGCGATGCTTGTAAGAAAGGGATCATATCAGATTGTCCACAAAAAGAAGTAGACATCTTACTTTGGCTGGAAGATGGTCTTTCTTCTGCAGATGTTACTGTTGCTTTACCACCTACCCCACGGACACAACCTTTTTTACCCTTTCCAACATGCCTATTCCCCTTTCCACCAGCAGCAGGCCTTTTGCCACTCATTTTGGTGCTTTACTAATTGGCAACTCTGTAGTTGTTGGCACAAAAAACGATGGCTGGAAACCGAGCAAAGCTGAGTGGCCAAATTGTCGTACAAGCCCAAAACGATTTACTGGGTTAGATGCAGTAAAAAATTTTAGATACACAGGTGGTGTAGCTAGCTTCACAGGCGGGCTACTCCGCTGACGTGCAGACACTGCCACTAAGCCCAAAACGATTTACTGGGATAGATGCAGTAAAAAAATATTAGATACACAGGCGGTGTAGCTTGCTTCACAGGCGGGCTACTCCGCTGGCGTGCAGACACTGCTACTAAGCCCAAAACGATTTACTGGGTTAGATGCAGTAACAATTTAGACACACAGGCGGTGTAGCTAGCTTAACAGGCGGGCTACACCGCTGACGTTTAGACACTGCTACTAAGCCCAAAAGGATTTACCGGGTTAGATGCAGTAAAAAATTATTAGATACACAGGTGGTGTAGCTAGCTTCACAGGCGGGCTACTCAGATGACTACCAGACAATGGTACTAGCCCAAAAGGATTGGCTGAGCTAGATTACACCAAATGCTGTGAAAAACACTTGCACAGCACTGGCACAGACCTGCCTGGCAAAAAGTGCTATGAACTGCTGTAACCTACCCTGGAAATGGCTGATATTACAACTAGTCCCGACTCCCTAAACCTATCTCTCTAACTGCAAATTCGCTCGCAATTCACACTCTTAGGCTGCCATCACACTAGCAGTATTTGGTCAGTATTTTACATCAGTATTTGTAAGCCAAAACCAGGAGTGGAACAAATAGAGGAAAATTATAATAGAAACATATGCACCACTTCTGCATTTATCACCCACTCCTGGTTTTGGCTTACAAATACTGATGTAAAATACTGACCTAATACTGCTAGTGTGACGGCAGCCTTATACTGTATAGTGCCCACAGCAGCAGCGGTGCCATCTAACACTAAGCTGCAGCAGTGAAGAAATGGTGGCGATGGGGAAAATGGCTGGTTCTTATAGGGAAAAGACATGTGACATACACAGCCATTGACACATGCCCTTGCTTGTGTGCATGTGTGCATCACATGCAATTTGCTGTGTGTGTGTGTGCACTGCTTGTAGGCTGAGACTGCACCGCCCCACTGTAAATGCGGGAAAGAAAAAAAAACAGGAGATCGGCATTATTTCAGCACAGATCTATCCACCCCCCAGGGGCTCTCCAAACATGACATGGCATCATCTAATTATGCCAGCAAACTTTACATTCAAAAAGTGAAATGGCGCTCCTTCCTTTCCCAGCCTTGCCATGTGCCCAAACAGTAGATTTCTCCCCACATATGGAGTATTTGCATGCTCAGGAGAAATTGCGCAACAAAATGCATTGTCCATTTTTTCATGTTACCCTTGCGAAAGTAAAAAAAAATTAGGACTAAATGAAAACATTTGTGAAAGAAAAGTAAATGTTTATTTTTTATTTCCACATTCCAAAAATTCCTGTAAAGCACCTGAAGGGTTAATAAACTTCTTGATTGTAGTTTTGAGTACCTTGAGGGGGTGCAGTTTTTTGAATGGTGTCATTTTGGGGGTTTTCTATCACGTAGGCCCCTCAAGGTCACTTCAAATGTGATCCCGAACAAAAAATGTTTTGCAAATTTTGTTGCAAAAATTAGAAACCGCTAGCCAATTTTAACCCTTATAACTTCCTAACAAACAAAAATTATGTTTCCAAAATTGTACTGCTGTAAATGAGACATGTGGGAAATGTTATTTATTAGCTATTTTGTGTGATATGCGTCTCAGATTTAAGGGCAAAAAAATTAAGTTTGAAAATTGCAAAATGTTTGCCAAATTTCTGTTTTTTCACAAAAAAAACGCAAGTCATATCAAATAAATTTTACCACTAAGGCTGGTTTCATATGTCCTGATATTTCCAGTACCGGAAAACACGGTAACGGAGATATCCGTGTCCGTGGGTCCATGTGACACATCTGTGTGGCACACGTGTGGCAACCGTGTGCCGCCCGTGTGCCGCATCAGTACCACACGGACGGCTGGTGGGGAAGAAGCGCAACAGTAAGCTCTGTTCCCCTGTGTGTGGTGCTGAACACGGCTGTCATTCTTCCCTGCTCAGGCGGTGAGCAGGGGAGAATGAATGAATGAAAAACCTGACGTCCCCCTGTTTTTCAACCAACCCGGCAAAACTCACAGGTGTAGGCTGCCATTCTCAGGCTCGTAAGGGGCCATGTATATGGACCCCCAGCCTAAAAACAGCAGCCCGCAGCTGGCCAGAAAAGGCAAATCTATTAGATGTGCCAATTCTGGAGCATTGCTTGATTCTTCCCACTTGCCCTGTAGTGGTGGCAAGTGAGGTAATGAAGGGTTAATGTCTTCTTCCTATTGTAAGGTGACATTAAGACCGCTTAGTAATGGAGAGGTGTCAATAAGACACCTCTCCATTACTAATCCTATAGTTGTTAAAGGGGGTAATAAAACAACACAATAAGAGTATGTGTCCACGTTCAGGAAACGCTGCGTTTTTGACGCAGCATTGAGCCGCAGCATCAAAAACGCAGCGTCCAGATGTTACAGCATAGTGGAGGGGATTTAATAAAATCCCGTTTCCACTGTGCATTAAAAAACCAATGCGTTTTTCCCGCAAAAACGCACATGCGGTGCGTTTTTTCAGAACGCAGCATGTTGCTACAATGAGCAAAACACGCAGGAACACCGCAGGTGACCTGCCAGTGACCTCAGGTGCAGTTTTGGTCAGGATTTTACCTGCATAAAATCCTGACCAAAGCCTGAAGCAAACCTGAAAGTGGACACATACCCTTAGAATAAAGTCTTTTAATGAAATTACGACCGCCCACTGCTGTAAACTACTGGGGAATGAATGAGAAGCAGCGAGCACAGACTTAGTGACGTCACCGCTAGCTACTCAGCCTGTCCCCGCATGTAATAGTAGAACAAAAATTATTTAGAATAGAAATAATTTTCTAAATTACAATAACATAACTCTACTTACACAAACTAATAAATCATTAATAAGCTATCCAATTATGTAGTTTGCAGAAAATTTTGAAAATCGGGGTAATTATGTCTGTGAAACTGTGATGTTTGCATAAGGCCGGCGTCACACTGGCGTACTGCATCCGATGCGAGATCATCGGATGCGATATGCTAATGACACTCGGCTCCTGCTTGCAGCAGAGCAGGAGCCGAGTGTCATGCGTCTGTGCTCCGATTCTCTCGCACAGGGAGGATCGGAGCTCAGCTGCGGAGGAGGCGGAGAAATGAATTTCTCCATCTCCTCCATTGCTGGCGTCCGCTTATAACGCACAGCACTCGGATGATATCTGAGTGGTGTGCGCTGTCTCACTCGCACCCATAGGCTTATATGGGTATGAGTGAGCCGAGAGTTTTCCTCGGTCCGAGGCAATCGCAGCATGCTGCGATTGTCTCGGACCGAGGAAAACGGCCAACAAAAAGTTGGCTGGTGGGAGCTGCCCCATAGCTGAACATTGGTCCGAGTGCAATGCGATTTTTTTATCGCATTGCACTCAGCCGTTTAAAACGCCAGTGTGATGCCGGCCTAAGACTATTGGTTGGGCCAGAGGAACCACAGTAGTCATGATACACAGTGATACCAAAGACAGAGTAAAGGGGAATGGAAGGTCCTTAACCCCTTCACAACATTCGCCGTACATGAACTGCGTATGTCATGTCTCTCCCTTTGATGTGGGCTCCGGCGCTGAGCCCAGATCTTTCCTGGCACATGTCAGCTGTTCAAATCAGTGTGACCCTAACAGCCACAAGAGGAATCGCTATCCACCCATAGCTGCTAACCTGTTAAATGGTGCTGTCGATCTCTGACAGTGGCATTTAATGTGATCGCGCCGGAAGCGGGTCACTAATCCTGACCATCTACCCCTTGTGTCACATGACCGCTGGTCACCGATAGGTTAGCATGACAATGCAGGGTCTGCAGCAGATGCCTGTGGTTGTCATTGCCGGATTGCTATGAGTGCCTTTCTGTGGTCGGAACTCATAGCAAGTGAGCATTTCTGCTGCAGGCCCTGTTCTATATAGCACAAGCGATCATATGATTGCAGCTTCTAGTCTCCCATGGAGACTATTGAAGCAAGTGTAAAGTAAAAAAAATGTTTTGAAAAATATAAAAAAAATATATTCAAATCCCCCCCATCCCCCCCCATTCAATTTAAAACAATTTTAAAAATACACATATTCAGTATTGCTGCTTTTAGAATTGCCAGATCTATCAAGATATAAAAAGCATGAATCTGATTGGTGTAGCAAAAAAAAAAATCCAATGTCAGATTTAAATTTTTTAGTGGCCACAACAATGCATTAAAAGAATGGATCTACATCAAAATGGTATCAATAAAAACATAAGCTCGGCGTGCAAAAAATAAGCCCTCACCCAGCCCCAGATGACAAAAAATGAAGACGCTTCAAGTCTTGGAAAATGACGTTTTTTGTTTTTTTAACAAACTTTGGATTTTTCTTTCACCACTTAAATAAAAAACAACCTATACATGTTTGGTATCTACAAACTCATAATGGCTTGGAGACTCATAATGGCAGGTCAGTTTAAGCATTTGATGAACATGATAAAAAAAACAAACAACAAAACATCTTTTTCTAAGACTCAAAGAATTTTTTTCTTGTTTTTCAGTGCACGATTTGGTAAAACCAATGGTATCCTTCAAAAGTGCAACTTGCCCCACAAAAAACAAGCCCTCACATGGACATATTGACAAAAAAATAAAAAAAAGCTATGGCTCTGGGAAGCAGGAAAGCAAAAATACAGAAATGCAAAGATGAAAATGGGCTGCGGTGTGAAGGGAAAGGCAACTGACAGGTCCCCCATGCCCTCCAAACCACCAGAATTTCTCTATTCTAACAATCCCTTTATTACAGATCTTTAAAATAAAGTATTTCTAATGTATGTTTTAAATATACAAAGTAACCTTTTGACTAGCCAATGTGGTGTTTGTCTTCCCTGACTAACTATCCCACTCAACATGTTATTACGCCCTTTGATTCACAAAACCGTCTTTCTGCAAAACTCGCACAACTTTCTTTCCCATAGGTCATTGCGTCTTTGAAGCCGGATGTACATTGATGTCAGGCTTCTTCTTTGCTGCCAGAAATGTGCAATGCACCTTTGACCCAGGGAATTGTACCCCCCAGCTTGAGAGGTGCAACGACCTGTGGGAAAGTTTTGCAGAGAGCCCGCGATGATGCTGGCTCTTGCAAATTATCAACATGTTATTAACATGCTAAGTGGGATGACTAGTCTGGGAAAACAATCAATCGACTAGTCAAAAAGTTAATTTGCATATTGAAAATGGACTTAAGAAATATTTTTTTTTCTAAAGATCTGTTAATGTGTAAAACACTATAAATGAACTGTTCAGTAGGGAATTTATATAGAATATACAAATGATAGTGATTTGGGGGCTATGGGGACATTTTTGGTTCCTTTTATCCTCATCCCGACATTGAACATACCAATACGTTCTATTTTCCAAGCTGCTAACACAAATGGACGGTACATGCAAATGATCCATCAGGAAATCATAGAAACTGTGACTGTTGCAATCACCATGGGAGCCAAACAGCAGAGCACCTAGAGGAACAGCAAGGGCCAATGCTGCAACTATTCCTGACTATTTAATCACTAGTGACTGTGGTATTTAGATAGTAGAGAGAAGGGGCCGCTTCTCTTACCTCGTCACACCCCACAGATTTTCAAAGATGTTCACATCAGAGGACTGTGTGGACCATTGTAAAATCTTTAGCTTGCACCTTTTGAGGCAGTCTATTGTGGATTTTGATGTGTGTTTAGGATCATTCATTATCCATTTGTAGAAGCCATCTTCTTTTCAGCTTTAGCTTTTTTACAGATTGTGTTATGTTTGCATCAAGAATTTGTTGAAATTTAATTCAATACGTTCTTCACTCTACCCGTGAAATGTTTAACGTGCTATTGGCTGCAACTTAACCCCAAAGCATGATTGATCCACACCCATGCTTAACGATTGGCAAGATGTTCTTTTACTGAAATTCTGTGCCTTTTTTCTCCACACATACCTTTGACCATTGTAAAGTTCTATTTTAACCTCATCCACAGAACTTGTTTCCAAAATGCATCAGGCTTGTTTAGATGTTCGTCTGCATACTTCTTACACTGAATTCTATGGTGAGGACACAGGAGAGGTTTTCTTCTGATGACTCTTGCATGAAGGCCATATTTGTGCAGGTGTCTCTGAACAGTAGAACAATGTACCACAACTTCAGAGTCTGCTACTTTATATATGTTAGGCCTGCTTATAGCTGAGTCTAACAAGCAATGGTACGTTTCAGACTGGAAGGTCATTCTTTTACCTCCTGTTGCCCTGATGAGCTTCGGTACCCCACAATTCGCAGAGATAGGGGGCTATACCTCAACATAACAGTGCATGTAAGATCACAAAGGAATCTCCCAGAACTGGAAGGATTTTGAAAACGTATAATTTACAAGAGGGGTAATAGGAGACAATGTACCCCATAATTTGTTATGCAAGTTTTACTGAATGTGGCAATACCCCATATGTGATTGTCCATTTTGAGCATATGGCAGGGGCCAAATTGGAAAGAGCGCTACTTGGATTTTAGAAAGCAAATTCCATTTGAATGGATTGTGGGCTCCATTAGCCGAGCCCCTGAGGTACCAGAAACCAGCACTTTTAACCACATTTGGGAAAATTCACTGATTAAGGAACTCATCTGTGGGGGCAGTGAGTATCTTTAACCCACAGGTTCTTCACACAATACAGAATTTTAGTGGAAAAAAAAAATTTGTTAGCTGCAAATTTGTCAGTTACACAAAGCTTAATAAGTGAAACTGGGCCTCACAATTATTGCGCAATGTCTCTCAAACACAATGATGCCCCATATGTCATCAGAAGATAATGTTTGCAACACATCAGCGCCGAGAAGGATGGAGCACTATTTGGATAATGGAGCCCTAGAATAGTTTAAGGGTGACATTTGCAAAAAAAATGTATAAATTTGTATAAATCTCTGTATAAATCCCTTTGTATAAATCTGAATTAATTAATTTACAGCTGCAGTGTCTATTTTGTAACATCCACACCATGATGTTTCTGGAGAATTGTAAATATGCCAGTTTAGTACATTGTGCCTCCATACAGTGTAGTGCCTCATATATTGTAGTGCTCCATACATTGTGCCAAGCTTGTGTTTCTCGAGACATGCACCCTGTATTTGTTAAGTGTGCCCTCCCCACTACAATAATGCCATACATGTAGTCACTTACTGTGGTTTAGGCACGGGGGGCATTTGGATTTGAGAGTGCAGATTTCACTGGATTTTATTTGAGGATGTAGGAGCCATGTCGCTTTTCCAGAGCTTTTGTTCTACCAGTAAAGTGGGAACAGCTACCCAATGACAGATGACGGACCTGAGTGGGGGTGGTTTTGTGTGGAATAACTTAGGATTTTTATTGGTAAAATTTTGAGGCACATAACAATATTTGATCGCTTTCACTATAAGGATGGTATGACATTCTTTTGTTCTACTCTGAGCGCTTACACAGGCCTTCTGTGTAAATCCCACAAAAATGCAATTCAGACGTAACCCCCTGTTGAGACACGAGGGTCAGTGGGTACTCTCATCCTCTGGACTGGCTGTCTTTAGAAAGACCGCACGAGCCAGAGCTCATGTCACTAAACACTTACACTCCTTCATCTTAAGCAGAATACCACTCAGACAACACAGGGTGAGGATAACACACTGGGGTAATACTATTGGATCACCAACAATCAACAACATTTAGTACATTCCCAGCAAGTACATAAGATGGTGCAAACAAGTCTCACCCTTCCGCTGGTTTATTCGGGAATAGCTCCTCTGTGATTTTGGAGCATTAAGGGTGAATTACCGCTACACCAATAGCACCCTGCTTTTGGCAGGCACCCACATAGAGGAGGTAGCGGCAGGCTTAGGAAGCTAACCAAGTAGACTTCCCCCTGCTCCTTACTTTCCCATGGTATGCCTTTCAGCTAACCCCAACTTACCCTGTGATATTTATGACGTTGTTTACTCAGGCTTCATTGTATGCATCTGGTCCACCCTTAATTATCTGACCAAGATGAGCAGAGACCACTCCTCTCTGCTTCATACCTGAACGCACTTAGTTTTCCATATATTGCATAGCAAAAGTCTGCATGACTTTAGTCTGCAGTGTGATCCCTAGAAATGTGTCCTAAAAGTGTGGATTACATTAGAATTAAAACCTGAATTGAACCTGAAGGGAACTGAAGGTAACTGGCCAGTCACTGTAAACAATGTTTCAGTTTGTTTTCACTTTTACCCCTATAATCTTTCACTTTCTGCTACCTCCCCCAATCCCCACACCAAGTAAGGAACTGTTCATCTCCTCTTCAATCCTCCCCATCCATCTCACCTCCTCCTCAGAACTGTTCCTTAACATACAATCCTCTGTCTCAAAGCACAGGCAGCCCCCTCATGCCCTCTCCTGCTTCCACCTGCTAACACTATCTCTGCTCCTTCTCACTGCTGGTGATATCTCTCCAAATCCTGGTCCTCCTCACCATATTCCCACAGTCATTTCTACCTCCCATCCACGCTCTATCACAAACTTCCGTAACCTCTCTAACCTTATACCATTCACCCAGCCCCCGCTTCCCCAGTCCCACTAACAGGAGCTCTGTGGAACGCTCACTCTGTCTGTAACAAGCTTTCCTACATCCATGATCTTTTGTTACTACCAAACTTTCCTTCCTCGCCATCACCGAAACCTGGCTCACCCCTTCTGACACAGCCTCCCCTGCTGCACCCTCTTATGGTGGCTTCCACCTTTCTCACACACCCGGCCCCAGCAGCAAGCATGGTGGAGGAGTTGGTTTTCTCCTGTCAGATAACTGCTCCTTCACCGCAATCCCACTTCAACCCTCTGTTACACTCCCTTCCTTTGAGGTGCACTCTGTGTGCATCTACTCCCCCTCCAACCTCCAACTGGCTGCCATTTACCGCCCCCCAGGGCCAGCCACCACCTTCTTTGACCACTTCACCACCTGGCTACTTCATTTCCTTTCTGCGGACATCCCCACTATCATCATGGGCGATTTCAACATCCCCATTGACACTTCCCTCTCAGCTGCCACTAAACTTCTATCTCTCACTTCCTCCTTCGGCCTCATTCAATGGTCTTCTGCAGCCACTCACAAAGATGGTCACACACTGGACCTCATCTTCACCCGCCTCTGCTCCCTATCTAACCTCTCTAACTCAACTCTTCCTCTCTCTGACCACAACCTTCTCACATTCTCATCTCTCTCCACTCCATGTCTACAATCCCCACCCCACAAACTTTCACACCCTCGCAGAAATCTTAAACATCTTGACCTACATTCATTCTCTGAATCCCTCCTCCCTCTCACAGACATAAGTTCCATACACAATGCGGATGACGCTGCCACTCTATATAACACCACAATAGCTGTAGCTTTGGAATCTGCTGCCCCACTTACACATACCAAAGCTCGCAAAATCAACAGACAGCCCTGGCAAACCAGCCTGACCAAAGAACTGAGGCGAGCTTCCAGGGCTGCTGAGCGCAGATGGAAAAGATCCCACTCCAACGACCACTTCATCGCATTCAAACAGTCCCTCACTACTTTCAAGACCACACTCGCCACAGCTAAACAAACCTACTTCTCATCTCTCATATCCTCCCTGTCTCACAACCCTAAACAGTTATTCAACACCTTCAATTCTCTCCTCCGTCCCCCAGCACCTCCTCCCTCCCCACTTATCTCCGCTGATGACTTTTCCTCATTTTTCAAGCAGAAGATTGATAGCATCAGAGACAGTTTTTTGGTCAACAAGCCCCAAAGCCCTTCCTCCCGACTTCCCAGCCCTCCACCTCCAAAACCAACTTCTCCACCATTACAGAAGATCAACTCTCCACTCTACTCTCAAGATCGCATCTCACCACCTGTGCACTTGACCCGCTCCCATCCCACCTCATCCCAAACCTCACCACAGTCTTCATCCCAACCCTAACCCATCTCTTCAACCTATCACTAACAACTGGTGTTTTCCCCTCAAGCTTTAAACATGCCTCCATCACACCTATCCTCAAAAAGCCCTCTCTTGACTCATCCTCTGTATCTAGCTATCGCCCTATATCACTTCTCCCTTATGCCTCCAAACTACTGGAACAATACGTCTACCTTGAACTGTCTTCCCATCTCTCTTCTTGCTCCCTCTTTGACCGCTTACAATCTGGCTTCCGGTCACACCATTCCACTGAAACTGCCCTAACTAAGGTCACCAACGACCTCTTAACCGCCAAGAGCAAGCGACACTACTCTGTTCTCCTCCTCCTCGACCTGTCGGCTGCCTTTGACACAGTGGACCATTCCCTATTATGACAGACCCTGTCATCCCTTGGCATCACAGACTTGGCCCTATCCTGGATCTCATCATACCTAACAGACCGGACATTCAGCGTCTCCCACTCACACCAACTCCTCACCTCGCCCCCTATCTGTCGGAGTCCCACAAGGTTCAGTCCTTGGGCCCCTGCTCTTCTCCATTTACACCTTTGGCCTAGGACAGCTCATAGAATCTCATGGCTTTCAGTATCACCTCTATGCTGATGACACACAGATCTACATCTCTGGACCAGTTATCACCTCCCTACTAACCAGAATCCCTCAATGTCTGTCCACTATTTCATCCTTCTTCTCCGCTAGATTTCTGAAACTTAACATGGACAAAACAGAATTCATCATCTTTCCCCCATCTCATGCGACCCCCCCCCAACGAACCTAACCATTACAGTAAATGGCTGCCCACTCTCCCCAGTCCCACAAGCTCGCTGCCTCGGGGTAATCTTTGACGCTGATCTCTCCTTCAAACCACATATCCAAGCCCTTTCCACTTCCTGCCGACTTCAACTCAAAAATATTTCACAAATCCGTTCATTCCTCTACCAAGAATCTGCAAAAACCCTAGTCCATGCCCTCATCATCTCTCACCTTGACTACTGCAAGCTCCTGCTCTGTGGCCTCCCCTCGAACACTCTCGCACCCCTCCAATCTATTCTAAACTCTGCTCCCGACTAATCCACCTGTCCCCCCGCTATTCCCCTGCCTCTCCCCTCTGTCAATCCCTTCACTGGCTCCCCATTGCCCAGAGACTCCAGTACAAAACCCTAACCATGACATACAAAGCCATCCACAACCTGTCTCCTCCATACATCTGTGACCTCGTCTCCCGGTACTTACCTACACGCAACCTCCGATCCTCACAAGATCTCCTTCTCTACTCCCCTCTTATCTCCTCTTCCCACAATCGTATACAAGATTTCTCTCGCGTATCACCCCTACTCTGGAACCCTCTACCACAACACATCAGACTCTCGCCTACCATCGAAATCTTCAAAAAGAACCTGAAGACCCACCTCTTCCGACAAGCCTACAACCTGCAGTAACCACCGATCAACCAAACTGCTGCATGACCAGCTCTATCCTCACCTACTGTATTCTCACCCATCCCTTGTAGATTGTGAGCCTTCGCGGGCAGGGTCCTCACTCCTCCTGTACCAGTTATGACTTTTATTGTTTAAGATTATTGTACTTGTTTTTATTATGTATACCCCAGTCCTCACATGTAAAGCGCCATGGAATAAATGGCGCTATAACAATAAATAATATTATTATTATTATTATTAAGTACAATGAGGTATTGTCAGGACTCTGGATTCCCTGATCATCTTTAGTGCTTTATAGCCTTTTTTCAAGATGGCGTCTGCTGCCTTGCTCCTGCTCATGTGATCCACCTTCCCTGTCGTTATAACCCTAGATTTCCTTCCAGCCCATGCTTGTGTATTCTGCTTGAATCCCTGGATCTGTGCTGCAAGAGACTGCTCCTCTCCAAAAGATCTGCTTCAGCCCTTCCAGCAAACCTCTCCAGCTCTCAGTGGTGCACCTGCAACAAGCTGTGTATTGTGTTTCTCTGCATCTGCCTCAGCCTGCCTGCTTTGGACACGTAAGCTCGGCCTGCTTCAGCTAATCTTATTTGTATGCAGTGGCAGTATATTTGACAGTTCTGGACTTCCAAAGAGGCTCACAGCTCTGCACTGTTTTCAAGACCCTTATTCAGAGACTGCTAGCCCTGTTTTGAACTGTCTTCTGATCAGCATTTCCTAGTGTGTGCCTCTCCCAAGAGACTTTGCTTGCAGCAGTACTGCATATTAACTACTTCTAGTATCTCCCTGTTTGCTGTTTTTCCTTGAACTGTTGCTGACTTGCTGCACCTACGTCTATTTGAGTAATACAGACTTGTTAACCGTACTCTTGTTCAGTTGACTCATTTGCCTCAAGTCAAGAGGTTCCTGAGTGTTCCACTATAATTATTACGGACACACAAGCCACATAAGAAATCTGCTCAGACAATGGCTGCTGAGCCTAAAATTGAACATTTTTTTGCCATGATTAGATCTCTGCAAGAAGATGTGGACAGTCTGCAGAGCAAGTTTGGAGGCTTGGAACGTAATGAGCAGGTGTTTGGACAGACTCTGCAGTATCTAAGTACTTGAATGGCCACTCAGGAAAACAAATTTAAAAGCATGGAATCCCAGTATGGACAGGCCTTTCTGGACTTAAGTGCTCAGATGACGACATGAGTGGCCTTACCCTCTGGGCAACTGCAGGCAGTCAGTCCACCTAAGCTGCCACCATTCCGATACAATGGCGATCACGACATGGAGAGCCTGAGTGTTGGGCTCTCCATGTATGTGCTATGACTGTGACACAGCCGTGACACAAGCTGCTGCACTGATCAGCTGATCGTCAGGCATGATCCAGGAAGCCGGCTTCCCTCTGCAGCTTATTCAGCAAGCAATATAGTTGCTGAATAAGAGGGAACCCAAACAAATTCGCTCAACTCTACTCCAAGCATCTTCCTATGTTCAGTGTTGGGCAGCTGAACAGATATCTATTCCACCAGTTGGAACCATGATTATTTGGCTACTGTCTTTGGCTACTGTCTTTTAGAGTCTTACTCTAGACAGAATGAGGCTCCCTTATTCCCACAGCTGTCATTTAGGGCATTACACACAGGATTGATGAAAGGTAAGCGTAGTTAATACATAATTGTTCTATTGTTAAATTAACCTTCATGTCTATTCACTAATAAACTGCTGGGGCAGCAGGCATTCAACAAATTAACAAACAATGATTGGTTAATTAACCTGCATATTCAACCTCGAAGGTCTGTAAGCTAGTAAACTGCAGGAACTGATACAATATGTAATCAGCAAGCATTTCACAGATTAATAAACAACAAGAGTCATCGTACTGACTCATATGAACAATGGCCCTTTGATCTACTGAACATTACTTCTGGCATAATTAAGAATAAACGGTGTGTCGTCACACCCTCAAAGGAGCCACTCACTATGATGTGGCAAATGGAGACACTTTGCACTCCGTTTGCCATCTGTTCCAGTGGTATACATCTTTTTTAGATTTGCATGCACAGAACAGTGGTCAACCATATTTGTATGCTAAAAAGACAATTAAACTAACATGAGACAGCCAGAACAAAGACCAGATGGAGTCCAAAATGACTCCATCTGCCTCATTATAGCGAGGAGGTTTTGTCTTCATCTTGGTTTTTTGAGATTTACATGCAAACCCTGACACAAGTACTCAGCGGAGAGCACAGGATAAATGTGAACTTATCACTATTTTGGGAGGTAGAATGAATAAACAGACAACAGTACAACAATAGTTCTTTTTTGGCACGGTTTATCGTGCAGTATTATTGACAACACCAATTTATTCTTGAGATCGGTGTGGTTACAGTGATACCAGATTTATATTTTTTATGCTTTCCAACTATCACACAGTAAAAATGCTTTTCTGTAAAAAAAAAATAATAATAATTTTTCATTGCCATATTCTGAAAGCTGTAACTTTTTAATTTTTTTATTATTTTTATTAATTGCACGACAAGTTGAAAATTTTTCTGGTATCATTTCGGGGACCATAATATTTTTGTATCGCTTTTTTTCAGCTTTGCAGATGCAGAATTAACAAAAAACAGCAATTTTTTTTCCACATGTGGTAAAAGTGATAAAAACTGATAAAACCAATTTCTTTGGGTCATTGGGTCAATACAATTTACAGCAATACCAGATTTACATGTTTTATGCTACTTTTACACACTAAAAACAATATTTTATAAAAATGAATATTTTTACATCCTCATATTCTGAGAACTGTAACTTTTTATTCTTTGCTTTGCATTAGGGCTTCTTTTTACCCGGACAATGTGTTGTTTTCATTTATACAATTTTTTACATACGACTTTTTGATCGCTTTTTTTTTTGTGTGCCATAATGATGAAAAAGCTACATGTTGGCCTGCTTTTTATTTTTATGTTCGCCGTACGAAATAAGTAACATGATCATTTTATAGTTTGCTTCGTTCCAGACACGTCAATACCAATTATGTGTACTTTTTTGTTTGCTTTTGTTTTAACACAAAGGCACCGTTTTTCACGGCAAAATGGTTTTGTGATTTGTTTGCTCTCTTTTGTGTTTTTTTTACTTTTATATACATTTTATTTTACTTTATTTCTCTTTTTCACTTCGCTCCACTGTGACACATGAATATTTTTTACTTTGATCACAGGTCACATGCATTTCAGTACTTGTGCACTGCAGTGCCTGAGACTTGTCAATGTCTCACTGACTTTGCCAATTAGACCCTGCTTATAGCATGATCTAACAGGCAACTGTACTCTGGGGTGTACTCTGGTGACCTCGGGGTACCATGGCAATCATCAGCAACTGCGATTATAGTCTTTGTACCCCTTTTGAACCACTTAGATTCCACTGTCACAAATGACAGCAGAATCTAAGGGGTTAATTGGCCCTGATCATTTCCAAAATTTAACAATGCTGCAGAATGTCAGCTGTCATATACATCAGTGACCCGTTGAAGTTTCAACCGCTATACATTTATTACTGAATGACGTTTTAAAATGGCAATCAGGAATAAGGCCTCTTAACAATCACCATTTTAATGGATATCAATGGTCATTAAGAGGTAAATTACACATTAGATAACTGTCAGCCAAACATTTGGTTGTTTGACAACTATCTTTCCTATCTCCCACAAGCACAAGTGCTCCTATGTTCTCTATGAGAGAACAGCTGCCACAACTCACAGAAATTCAGCAGCCCAGATTCTTCTCTTCCTTGACATCATCTACTGGGGCAAAGTAGGCTGATTCTGCAGACCTTAGACTAAAGTGTATAAAGCAACTGAGTTTAAAAATAAAAAGTCATTCCTTTATTGAGAAATTCCCTCCAATTACAATAAAGGACCACATAGTATTTTAATGGGTTTGCAATGGGGTCATTTAAATGTCATAGGGAAAAAAAACAGCTTTTGGGGGGTCTATGGAACTGGACCAGCTCACATCCTTTGCACAACAAGCTTTCAGCATGCAGATTGTAAGACAATTAGGGCATGTGCATACGTTGATGGAACCTCTGCGGATTTTTCCTCACCTGTTTTTGTAAATCCGCAGGTAATCCGCACTGCGGATTACCTGGGGAATTACCGTGTTTTCTTTGCAGATTCTTTTACGGATTTCACATGCGGTTTTACACCTGTGGATTTCTATTATGGAGCAGGTGTTAACCACTGCAGAATCCGCACAAAGAATTGACATGCTGTGGAATAAACAACGCAATGTTTACGCCCTTTTTATTCCGCAGCATGGGCACAGTGGATTTTGTTTTCCATAGGTTTACATTGTACTGTAAACGCATGGAAAGCTGCTGCGAATCCGCAGGGACCAATCCGCTGTGGATCTGCAGCAAAATCCGCAGCGTGTGCACATACCCTCAAGCTTCCAGCTCTCCAGTACACATTACATGCTATCATTTCTAAAGTTCTGGTGGGAGATTCGGTAAGCATTAGTACTTGAGTACCCTGAGTGTGATTAAAGAAACCTTCTGGTAAGGTACATATTCAAACTCATGTCACGCTTAGTTTCTTTGTAGATATCATTGTAAATCTGTATAAGGCCGGAGTCACACTACCGTTGAATACAGACGAGTGCTATGCGAGAAAAAAATCGCATAGCACTAGGACCAGTACTAATCAATGGGGCAGCTCCTGTTGTGGATTCTGTTTGTGGGCTCCCTCTGGTGGTTACTGCTGGTACTGGGTGACTTTGGTGGGTTGCGGCCTTTGGTTTCCACCTGTCCATCAGAGGCTGGGTGTTTCCTATTTTACCTGGCCTTTCTGTCATTTCCCTTGCCGGCTATCAATGTGTTCAGATGTGCTCTGTTTGGTTCCTGCCTACCTGCTCCCAGATCTTTCAGGATAAGCTAAGTGCTGATTTTCAGTTGTTTGGTTTTTGGTCCAGCTTGCTTAGAATGTCTCTATGCTAGCTGGTTGCTCTAGTGGACTGAGGTTCTCCCCATGTGCCATGAGTTGGCACATGGGTTCTTGTAATCTCAGGATGGTTTTTTTGATTAGGGTTTTTTGCTGACCGCTCAGTCCCCTTTTGTATCGCTCTGCTTTCTAGTTTACAGCGGGCCTCAATTTGCTAAAGCTATATACATCATCTCTATGTGTGTGCCTTCCTCTCATTTCACCGTCAATACATGTGGGGGGCAACTATACCTTTTGGGGTTAATTCCTCTGGAGGCAAGTGAGGTCTTTGTTTTCTCTGCAGTACTAGTTAGCTCTTAGGCTGGTGCGTGGCGTCTAGAACCAACGTAGGCACGCTCCCTGGCTATCTCTAGTTGCGTTTGTCAGGCGTAGGGCAGCGGTCAGCCCAGGTTCCATCACCCTAGAGCTCGTCCGATATTTGTTATACTTTGCTTGTCCTGTGCTATCCCTAGCCATTGGGGATTCATGACAAGCTCCCATCATCTGATTTTTTTCTCGGGCATATTTAGTGTGCGGGTGAAATCACAGCATGATTCAATTGCCGGCTTTTCCTATCTCCTTCACAAACCCGACAGGTTATGAGGTTATGAGACATGGTTTACATACAGTAAACCATCTCATATCCCTTCTTTTATTACATATTCCTCTTTACTAATGTAAGAATTGTCTCTGTGTAAAATTTGGGGGCTCTAGCTATTAAATTAAAGGGTTAAATCCCGGGAAAAAATTGGCGTGGGCTCCCGCGCAATTTTCTCCGCCAGAGTGCGAAAGCCAGTGACTGAGGGCAGATATTAATAGCCTAGAGAGGGACCATGGTTATTGGCCCCCCTGGCTAAAAACATCTGCCCCCAGCCACCCCAGAAAAGGCACATCTGGAAGATGCGCCTATTCTGGCACTTAGCCTCTCTCTTCCCACTCCCGTGTTGCAGTGGGATATGGGGTAATGAAGGGTTAATGTCACCTTGCTATTGTAAGGTAACATTAAGCCAGGTTAATAATGGAGAGGCGTCAATTATGACACCTATCCATTATTAATTCAATAGTACGAAATGGTTAATAAAACACACACACATTGTTAAAAAGTATTTTAATGAAATAAAGACACATGGTGTTTTAATATTTTATTATACTATTAAGCCACCTGAAGACCCTTGTCACCTGAAATTTAAGTTAAACAAAACAAACAACAATATTCCATACCTTCCGTCGTTCAGTCTTGTCCCACGCTGTAAATCCATCTGAAGGGGTTAAATCATTTTACTCCCAGGAGCTCTGCTAATGCAGCTGTGCTCCTGTCTGTAAAACTTGGTGAATGAATGGAATGCAGAGGAATGTACTGTAGTTACCTCGAGTCGAGGTGATGCGCCCTCTGCTGGATGAACTCATATGAACTCGAGCGTGAGAAAATATTCTAAAGTTCCCAGGCTCGAGTTCATATGAGTTCATCCAGCAGGGGGCGCATATATGTCTCACTGATATATATATATATATATATATATATATATATATATATATATATATATCTCTTTTTAAGAATATTTGAGCCCATGGATCCATGATATGTCCATTTTGCAAGCCTGCGAGAAAAAAATCGCCGTACGGAAGCCATACGGGTGCCATACGGATGACACACGGATCAATTTGTGCGTAAAAATCGCATCCTCGCATTGAATACGGAACAGTGTTTTGGGACAATTACTGTGTATTACGGTCGTAAAAAACGGACCGTATTTTCATACGCCTAGTGTGACACCGGCCTTAGTGTGACCCTGGCCTTAAGGGAACCTGTCAGCAGGCAGCATAACTCAGAACCTTGTTGCACAATTGCACCCAGGAATATTTTTCTCTGAAACACTTCAACTCTGCAGCAAAATGAAATATAGACACATATTTCCTATGTTTCTTTATACAGTAAGGTCCAGAAATATTTGGACAGTGAGCGAATCTTCATGATTTGGGTTCTCCATACCACTATTTCTTATTCAAAATTAAACAACTGAGATGCAATTGAAATGTAGACTTTCAGGTTTAATTAAATTAGTTGACCAAAAATATTCTGTGAAACATACAGGAATTGTAACCATTTTACTAAAAAGCCTCCTAACATCAGGGGCTCTAAAGTAATTGGGCAAATTACCATAAATAAAATGTTCATTTTTAATACTTTGTAGAGAATCCTTGGCAGGCAATGACTGGCTGACATCTAGAAGCCAGGGAAGTCACCGAACGCTGGGTTTCCCCATTCATGATGCTTTTCCAGGTGTTTACTGCATCTGACTTCAGTTGTTGCTTGTGTGTACAAAAAGATTAACCAGCTCACCCCAGCTAGGCATCCCAGGAGGCACGGATCTGCAAGGAACCACTTGTTGAAATTAAAAAGATGATCCAGCGTCCAAGCTTGCAAAAATTTATTGGATTAAAAAAAATTTACCCCTTAGTGACGGGGCCAATTTTTTTTAAATCTGACCAATGTCACTTTATAAAAACGTAAGAAAAACGTAATAGCAACTGTATTTCCAGTAGATAGATAATCAGGATTCTATATAAAGTCAGATATAATATAATACGTAGTATACCGAAATCCTGTTGCTAAAAGAAGTGGCAGAGAACTTGGAACTTATATAATAACCAAAAAGCCGTCACCTGGACACTAAAGATTAACAAATATATAAGAAGCCAAGATTATCAATGATAAAAAATCAGCCTTTATTGTATTTATATGGCAATAACTGCACAACAGTGCACGTACTTGGGAATTTATAAATTAAAATGCATAAGGAATAGACAGGATAAAATACAATATAATAAAAATAAAATAAACAATCCCATGATCTTATAAAAACTCATAGTGGTGTGCTCTGTACTTGGGTACACAGGACTGACAGGTATATATATTATCTATCCTGAATCCCTCTCTATCATTGGTGTGCATATGCAATCTTGAGTTGCACGTGAGGACACGTCTATGTATGGCGTGATTCCTCTTTGTTTATGTATTTTGGCACATTTTTTGGCATTACCTTTAACATTTTATATTTACAGCACAGGCACTTTAAATTTATTCCTTGGATTTGATTTTTGCACATTTTATACCCACCTTTACTTCACTATTTATCTCATTTACACATGTATAAATTTCCATGAAATGCACACCACTATGAGTTTTTTATAAGATCATGGGATTGTTTATTTTATTTTTATTATATTGTATTTTATCCTGTCTATTCCTTATGTATTTTAATTTATAAATTCCCTAGTACGTGCACTGTTGTGCCGTTACATGGGGCTCATTATTCTGTATGGAGCAATATATGTTGCTCATTATACTGTATGGAGCACTATATGAGGTCTATTATTCTGTATGGATAAATATTTGGGGCTCATTATTCTGAATGGGGCCTATTATTCTGAATGGAGCAATATATGGTGCCCATAATACTGTACGGAGCAATATATGTGGCTCATTGTACTGTATGGAGCATTGAATGGGGTCCATTATTCTGTATGGAGCAATATGTGGGGCTCATTATTATGTATGGAGCACTATGTGGTGCCCATAACACTGTAAGGAGCAATATATGGGGCACATTATTCTGCATGGAGCATTATGTGATGGCCATAATACTGTATGGAGGACTAAACTTTCCGGTTTCTGACCTATTGAAGAATTTACAATAGATATCACTCATGTAATGTAAGAAGTGAAATCTTTGGCGATGTACTATACCTATATTTCTCTGCTGTAACGGTGCATTATGAATTGTGGCAGGTGTTAAAGGGGCCCACTGAGACTCTTTCGCCCGAGGCCCACGAAAACCTGGTGCCGGCCCTGTATATTGTGATGAGTTCCCTCTAGAAAGAGATCCAAAAATGAAAATATTGTGTTGTTTGAATGTATAAGTGAAAGATTGTATGGATTATTGTTGAAGTACTGGATGAAATTCAGTATGGTAGACACATCACTCCTCCAGATGAGGAGGTCACTGATGTATCTGCCATACCAAAAGACTTCCAGCAAAAAGGGATTATTGATACTGCATGGATAACTAATTTCCCAAAAGGACATAAGTTTTGCAAGGGAAGGCAAATATTATGCACCCATTGCTTGTATGTGCATCTTTCTGCCTTAAGTTTTGCCTTACGAACGTCTAAATCATGCCTGATGGCATTTAGAGGTGACTTACTTGGTCACTGCAGAATATTCCACTTCTTTGCCTTAAACTCCAGGGTTGTTTTCGCAGTATGTTTTGAGTCATTGTCCATCTGTACTATAGAAAGCTGTCCAACTAACCTTGCTGCATTTGGTTGAATCTGAGCAGAAAGTATCGCCCTGTACATTTTAGAACATTCTAAATGTACATTCTAGAACCAGTGGAAATAATAGGATTGCTTTGGGACTTCTTATATGTGTAGTAAAACTTTAACTTGCAACAGATCTGTTTCTTTTTATGCAGTAGTCAGCAGATATATGCCCCACTTGTAAATGCCATCCAGTTGGCCAATGACCTAATTCTAGCATGAGTAATATGATGAAACTATGTACGTAGCTTCTGAACCTTAAGACATAAAAATATAAAAGTAGTTAATATCTTGGTGGTGAAAGATTATGTAGACTTGTTTGTTTTTGGCAGCAGCACTTACTATTTTAGCAGTTAACTCTGTATTCAAATGAAGTATAGCGGTTCTAATATATGCAAATTACTGCTATTATATAATAATTTGACATGGCATACTATACAACATATTATGCAGCACTTTAAAGAGAATGTATTAATCCCTTGTCCCATCAGAGCTTAGATTCTGTTTCCTTTAATGAATATGAGAAATCACTGACTGCAGTTCGTGGTGCTATATAGAAGATCCACAGTTAAAGTATTATCTTTGTATTGACTTAATAGCAGAAGAAATGAGTTTGCATCTGTGATATACTGAAAAAGAATATTTCTGCTAATACCAAAAGCATCATGACATTTAGCCTAGTCAGTAGTGTTGAGCGATACCGTCCGATACTTGAAAGTATCGGTATCGGAAAGTATCGGCCGATACCGGCAAAGTATCGGATCTAATCCGATACCGATACCCGATACCAATACAAGTCAATGGGACACCAAGTATCGGACGGTATCCTGTATGGTTCCCAGGGTCTGAAGGAAAGGAAACTCTCCTTCAGGCCCTGGGATCCATATCAATGTGTAAAAGAGAGAATTAAAATAAAAAATAGGGATATACTCACCCTCTGAAACGCCCTGGACTTTACCGCCGTAACCGGGAGCCGTTGTACCTAAGAATGCGCGCTTGAAGGGCCTTAGATGACGTCACGGCGCTCTGATTGGTCCATAGTGGTCGCGTGATCGCTACGCGACCAATCACAAAGCCGTGACGTCACCTAAGGTATTTCAAGTACAACGGCTCCCGGTTACGGCGGTAAAGTCCAGGGGCCGCCGGAAAGGTGAGTATATCCCTATTTTTTATTTTAATTCTTTCTTTTACACATTGATATTAATCCCGATACCGATTCCCGATACCACAAAAGTATCGGATCTCGGTATCGGAATTCCGATACCGCAAGTATCGGCCGATACCCGATACTTGCGGTATCGGAATGCTCAACACTACTAGTCAGTGATAATAAATGTTTTACATTTGGTAGCACATTTATTTCTACTGCTTTTAGGGTATGTGCACACATTACAGAATTTTCTGAGCAGATTCTTCCTCTCTTGGCAGAAAACGCAGTTGAAAATCCACGCATTTTTGATGCAGATTTGATGCAGATTTCAATGCGTTTTTTTCATGTGGATTTGTATGAGTTTTTGTAAGCTAAATAAAGATATATTATTTAAAAAAAAAATAGATAAATTGTGATGCCATTTCCTTGTCCAACCTCTTCTTTCACATACTCCATTGAAGACCATAATATCATTACATGTCATGTTCACATATAATGATTACACACACAAAACAAATATAAGTGAATATTATATATACAGCTCTAGCAAAAATTTAGAGACCACTGCAAAATGTTCAGTTTGTCTGATTTTTCTCTTCATAAGTATATTTTTGAGTAAAATGTAAATTGTTCTTTTATTCTATAAACTTCTGACATGTCTCCGAATTTTCCAAGCAATACATTTTGTATTTTTTTCCAGGATCCAAGAAGTATTGTTTCTCCTTACGGAGCGCGACATTGTAGCATGTCGAGGTGAGGAGACTTAAAGCTGCAATGCTCCTCTGGGAAATATGCAAATTGTCTCTTTAGAGAGTAGGAGGACTAGAACTCTAGTGCCACCTGAAGCAAGTAGCAATCCTAACAGTCAATGTCGACTCTTTAACGAGCCTTGTCACATGACTGGAACAGGGAATATACTGTTGGTTTTTTATCTTCCTTTTTTTGTAGGAGATCGAGGGCATCAGGAATTAGCTGTTTGGTGAGTATGAGTGTTTGTTTTTTTTACTATTGAACACAGTAGCCGGATGATGGGACTACTATCTCATCATCGGCAAATACTGTCCTTGTTATATGTGACAGCAGACATAGCCAGATGGGACTAGTAGTCCCAACAGATGATGCACACACCCGCAGACCCCTGAAGACACACACAGACACCCACAGACAGAGAAGCACATCTTCTTCTCCGCCCACACACTGTTCCTCCTTCCTTTCTTTAGCGTTTTTCGCACGCACATCCGCAGCAGTTTTGCTATGGATTTGACTGACGTCAATGGGTGGAGAAACACTGCAGATCCGCAAAAAATTGACATGCTGTGGAAAATAAAATGCTGCAAATCCGCATGGATTTTTCCGCAGCATGTGCACACCAATTCTGGATTCCCATTGATTAACATTGGTTGTGCTCCACACTGCGGATTTGGTGTAATTCTGCGAGCCCTAAAATGTTGTGGATCCACAACAAAATCCGCAACGTGTGCAGATAGCCTTAGAGACTTTCTGACTTTTCCTAGTATTGCAATGGACCAGAGGACTCTGAACTTAATAAAATTATTTTGCTTATCTCTGCTCTCATGCGAAATCTGAAATATATAATCTTTTGTGAAGTCTAAATCTCATTTAAAATAATTTCTTATTCTGAAAATATTAATTTTGTCCAATGATTAAACCTTTAAAATGTATTTTCGTTCCACTCATAGCTTTACGGTCATAAGCAACCAAATATAGGAAACACATTCCAAACAAGAAGATTTAATGTGATGTACTTTATTGTTTACTAGCTATAGTGCTGATATTAAAAATTGACAGGCATTATGTTTAATCATTTAATAATTTTAGTTTCTGTGAGCTTTAAGAGGTTCTTAAAATGTCAGAATATAAATGCATAGTATTCTATGATAGAAATGTATCAAGAGAAAAATGAAAGTACATGGTGAAAGAACAAAAACACTCATTTAAATAATACCATTAGTCCTGAATTCAGGGTTTCAATTTAATTCCCTGTGGAACAGATTATAAATGGTAAAATAGAATTAAAGTCAAAACTTTTCTCCTGTAGGCTTTCTACCAGCAGAATGTATGAAACTTATGAATTACATGTTTTAACCCCTTCCTGACATTTGGTGCAAGTTTATGTCATGGTCGAAATGCCATAAATTTACATCATGGTGACCATGCCAGGCACAGGAGCAATTTCCCCAGATCCCCACCAGGAGTTCAGGAGTTCAGCTTAAGTGAAAGCTGAACCTCAGCTGTCCCTACTAGGAGCATTTCCTGGACTGCCCTGGCCTATTTAACCCCCTAAATGCCACAATTGCAGCATTTAGAAGGCCCGGAGAGAGAGTGAAATCCTTCTCCCTTCAGATCAGCACCCTGCAACTTCATCACGAGGGATCAATACTTGCCATAACGACCTCCAGGTCAGTCAAGTATGGCAAGCCTCTTAGACCATGCTCAGAGCATTGTGTAAGAGGCTTCTGTCAATGCAACACTGAAAGGTATAATGCATTGCAATGCATTATACTAACGATCAGACTAATAAAAGTTAAAGTCCCATAGAGGGACTAAGTGAAAAAAGGTTAAAAAAAAAATGTTTAAATATTTTTTAAAAAAATCATAAAATAAATAAACAAAAAACTGAAAAAATACCAGTAAATAGGTATGTTTAAGTAAAATAAAGTTAACAAAAAAATACACTTATTTGGTATTGTTGCGTCCGAAACAACCCAATCTATAAAATGTTACACTATTTAACCCCTTCTGTCTACTCCGTAAAAATTTTTTAAAAATGTGGCAAGAAAACTATGCTTTCATGATGCCACCCAAAAAAAGTGTAAAAAAAAAAGCGATCAAAAAGTCAAATTGTTAATGCTAAAAATGTCTTCTTGTCCCTAAAAACTAGCCACCATACAGCTCAATCAGTGGAAAAATAAAAAAAATGTATAGCTCTCAGAATACAGCGATGCGAAACAATTCTGTTTATCTATAAAATTATTTTGTTGTATAAAAGCAGCAAAACATTAAAAAAATCTATCTATAAATGTGGTATTGCTGTAATCAACCTGACACAAGGAATAAAGTTGTTTACTTTTACCATATGGTGAGTGGCATAAAAAAAACTCAAAAAATAGTACCTAAATTGCTTGTTTTTATTCCTCCTGCCTACCAAAAATTGAAATAGAAAGCAATCAAAAAAGATTATGTTATGTGACCGAAAATAGCATAAATAAAAACGTCAAGTCGTCCTGCAGACCTCAAACCATCAAGTGACTCTGTAGGCAGAAATATAGAAAAATTATATCTCTCAAAATATGGCAATGCAAAAACTTTTTGTTTTGCAAACTAAAAGTGTCTTTTAGTGTGTGACAGTAGCCAAACATAAAAAATCGATATAAATGTGCTGTCGCTGTAATTACACAGACCCAAAAATAAAGTCGTCTAATCACTTTAACTTTTAAAATAAATAAAAACAATTTTTGACCTGCTGTTGATTTATTCATTTTGTCTCCCAAAGATCGCAGTAAGGCTCAGGTTAAACTTATTTTGCGCTCTTTGCTGAGCGCTTACAACGGGATTTCTGTGTAAATCTCTGAAATATGTGATTCAGATGGAACCACAGATGGAAGATTCCCTACAATGAAGGAGATGGAGACACTGTGGACTCTGTCTGGCCTATGATGTGGCAACATCGCATTTAATCTGAATTATCCAGACATTATTTCAGTAGGCCATGTATCTCTACACATGTGTCTCTATTTTTAAGTGTGCATAAACACACACTTATGTAAGAAAAAAGGATCATCACCATGCTGCCGCAAGAAGAATTCCAAAAATTGTAAAGGTTTCAACGTGGTTTATTATACGCGTTTCAGGGTTCAGGTGACCCCTTCATCAGGACTTACCACAAATATTGTACCAAATATTGAACAGAGGCCAGACGGAGAAGAGAGTATCTCTGCTGCTTCCTTATAGTGAATTTATAGCTCTTTGTTCCATCTCAATCATGTAATTTGTAAATTTAAATAGAAACGCCCATGTAAGTGCTCAGCGTAAAGCAAATTATAAAAATTATCCAAAATGTTATGTATAATGTTTCCAATAAAAGCTTCTACTCAATCCACAAAAAAAGCAAGTCCCCACTCGAGTCCATCATCTGTCAATAAAAATATAGGATGCTTCCACATTGCTGGTAATACAAATGCTCTGGAAAAGCGCTTTGGCTCCTTGCCCCCAAAAGAAATCCAGCAAATTCTGCACTCCCAAACTGAAATGCACTCTCCTTTCTGAGCCCCAGAGTATACCTAAACCACAGTTAGCTCCACGATTGGCATTTTTACAGCATTGAAAGCGGTCCTGTCCGATGGGCATCGCTGTCCGGTCAGGGGCCTCCCATCTTCATAGGATGACGTCCTCTTCTTGTCTTCATGCTGCGGCTATGGCTTCGGCGTACTTTGTCTGCCCTGTTGAGGGCAGAGCAAAGCGTCGAGCCTCTCTGACCTTTCCCGGTGCCTGCGCACTGCAGTACTTTGCTCTGCCCTCAACAGTTTTTTTTAAATGTATTTCTCTAAGGCTGTGTGCACACGTAGCAGACTTTTCACGTTTTTTTCACGGTTTTTCGCTATAAAAACGCTATAAAACCGCAAAAAAAATGCTCACATTAAGCATCCTATTTAATAGAATGCAATCCCCTTTTTTTGTGCACATGCTGCATTTTTTCCCTGAGCGGAATCACATTCCAGAAAAAAACGCAGCATGTTCATTAAATTTCAGGAATCGCGGGGATTCCGCACACCTAGGAATGCATTGATCTGCTTACTTCCCGCATGGGGCTATGCCCACCATGCGGGAAGTAAGCAGATCATGTGCGGTTGGTACCCAGGGTGGAGGAGAAGAGACTCTCCTCCACGGACTGGGCACCATATAATTGGTAATAAAAAAGAATTAAAATAAAAAATCATGAAATACTCACCTTTGATGGCCCCCGGAAGTCTTCCCGTCTCTCAGCGGTGCACGCGGTTGCTTCCATTCCCAGTGATGCTGTGTGTGTGAGGGACCTGCGATGACGTCGCGGTCACATGACCGCGACGTCATCGAAGGTCCTGCACACAAGGCATCTATAGGAACGGAAGCGGCTGAGGAGGTCGGCTGTCTGCGGAAGGTGAGAATAACCATTTTTTTAATTATTTTTAACATTCTATCTTTTACTATTGATGCTGCATAGGCTGCATCAATAGTAAAAAGTTGGTCACACTTGTCAAGCACTATGTTTGACAAGTGTGACCAACCTGTCAATCAGTTTTCCAAGTGATGCTACAGATCACATGGAAAATGCTAGCATTCTACAAGCTAATCATGCTTGCAAAACGCTAGTTTTTAGCGGGAATATGCATGCCAATTCCGCATGCGATATACCCGCGGCAGGAGTTGCAGAATTGCCGCAGAAATTTCCGTGGCAATTCTGCAAAGTGTGCACTTAGCCTTACGGTGTTTGTTGCAGGGGTTAACTAGTTTGGCAGTTTTATAGATAGGGTTGTTTTTGCTTTTTTAATAGTTTTTCAATCTTCTTAACTTTTTTTACTTAGTCCCTCTATGGAACTGTAATTTTTATTAGCCTGATCACTGGTCTGATGAACTGCAATGCACCACCACTGCAATGTATGAGACGTGTGAGATGACACAGGCAAAATGCCTGCTAGACCCTGCCAATGGCTGGATCGCAAAGGCCACCACACCTGACACAACAGGAGGTCATTGTTTGAGCTCCAGGTGACATGACAACAATCGTCACCCCAAAATTTTGATGTAGGGGTGTAGATGGGGTTGAAAGAGGGAGCTTCCTAGCTATCATAGCCTAATAAATGCTGCTATTGCGGCATCTGGAGAGTTGATTAGCCAGAGGCATTGTGGGCATTGGCCCTGGCTGTTGCCACAGGATCTTGGCTGTCACCAAAGCCAGGCTCAAAGTGGTGATCGGGCAGGGAAGTGCTGATATTTCAGCACCTCCTGCTGAACAAAGGCTGGGATGGGTCAGCCAAACTGATTGACCGATCACAGCAATTAGAGATCGGGAACTGCTGCAATGGGTCCCCACGTCTCTAGGCGTGCCGTCAGCAGTCTGTGACCACTGTTGGCATGGAGCTGCCACTGTGTGTTTTCACATACACATCATTGGTTGTTAAGGGGTTAACCCTGTGTATCTAAAGCTGAAGCTTATTGGATTCCTATAGTTGTCATTTATTTTACAGTGTTCATAAAAATGTCTTATTAAATATTTAGGGTATATAAAAGCATAAATTTAATCTATATATAACAAACAGGTCATTACTCCAATGTAGACCATATTGACTCCTGGCACAGAGCAACGTTATCCATTGTGCTTCTTTAATACGTACTTTTTTCCCCAATCAACACCTCTATATAGTTTTGGTAATGTGTTCTATGACAAAGAAACAAATATCTAATTTTCTATTACGTCCATCTATGAAATGTCTGGCTGCTCCTGATTTTCCAGTGTTTTAGTAATCTCTATAAAAGGAAAAGTGCAGTATTCACCGCTGCATAAAGAGAGTCCTCTCTTTATGCAGCAGTGGATACCAAGCTATTCCCGAGGTGCTGTATAAACAATGCTTCTGAGCAATCATCATATACTAATGAAGGTCGACTTTATAAACTGAAAAGTATTGTGTTGTTTGGATTGTTGCCATCATTAAAAAAATAATCTTTTGCATCATATACGAGTGCCAATTATATGTTTACTGAATAACGGGATAGGATTCTATTTGAGCACTCACCTACTGGAAGTGCCATATTTTGTAATTTTTCCACAAGGAGGACTTGGGTATTCTGGTTACAAGTAAGCAGAGCAGCAGTACTCAATGTCAAGCAGCAGCCGCAAAAGCAAACAAGATTTTGAGGTTTATCAGAAGAGAGAGAAAATCCTGTGATCCCAACGTATTATTACCCCTTTATAAATCACTTGTGAGGTCACATCTAGAATATGGGATCCAGTTTTGGGCTCCAATTTTTAAAAAGAATATTCAGAAAGTAGAGTCTGTTCAAACACAGTCAACTAGATATGATGAGAGGTTGGAAAAGTTGGGCTTGTTTAGCCTAGAAAAAAGACACCTCAGAGTGGATCTCATTTACATGTGTGTGTGTGTGTGTGTGTGTGTGTGTGTGTGTGTGTATATATATATGTATATATATATATATATATATATATATATATATATATATATATATATATATATATATATATATATATATACACACATACATATACAGGTCCTTCTCAAAAAATTAGCATATAGTGTTAAATTTCATTATTTACCATAATGTAATGATTACAATTAAACTTTCATATATTATAGATTCATTATCCACCAACTGAAATTTGTCAGGTCTTTTATTGTTTTAATACTGATGATTTTGGCATACAACTCCTGATAACCCAAAAAACCTGTCTCAATAAATTAGCATATTTCACCCGTCCAATCAAATAAAAGTGTTTTTTAATAACAAACAAAAAACCATCAAATAATAATGTTCAGTTATGCACTCAATACTTGGTCGGGAATCCTTTGGCAGAAATGACTGCTTCAATGCGGCGTGGCATGGAGGCAATCAGCCTGTGACACTGCTGAGATGTTATGGAGGCCCCGGATGCTTCAATAGCGGCCTTAAGCTCATCCAGAGTGTTGGGTCTTGCGTCTCTCAACTTTCTCTTCACAATATCCCACAGATTCTCTATGGGGTTCAGGTCAGGAGAGTTGGCAGGCCAATTGAGCACAGTAATACCATGGTCAGTAAACCATTTACCAGTGGTTTTGGCACTGTGAGCAGGTGCCAGGTCGTGCTGAAAAATGAAATCTTCATCTCCATAAAGCATTTCAGCCGATGGAAGCATGAAGTGCTCCAAAATCTCCTGATAGCTAGCTGCATTGACCCTGCCCTTGATGAAACACAGTGGACCAACACCAGCAGCTGACATGGCACCCCACACCATCACTGACTGTGGGTACTTGACACTGGACTTCAGGCATTTTGGCATTTCCTTCTCCCCAGTCTTCCTCCAGACTCTGGCACCTTGATTTCCGAATGACATGCAAAATTTGCTTTCATCAGAAAAAAGTACTTGGGACCACTTAGCAACAGTCCAGTGCTGCTTCTCTGTAGCCCAGGTCAGGCGCTTCTGCCGCTGTTTATGGTTCAAAAGTGGCTTTACCTGGGGAATGCGGCACCTGTAGCCCATTTCCTTCCACACCAGACTCAGTCCACTGCTTCCTCAGGTTCCCCAAGGTCTGGAATTGGTCCTTCTCCACAATCTTCCTCAGGGTCCGGTCACCTCTTCTCGTTGTACAGCGTTTTCTGCCACATTGTTTCCTTCCAACAGACTTACCATTGAGGTGCCTTGATACAGCACTCTGGGAACAGCCTATTTGTTGAGAAATTTCTTTCTGGGTCTTACCCTCTTGCTTGAGGGTGTCAATGATGGCCTTCTTGACATCTGTCAGGTTGCTAGTCTTACCCATGATGGGGGTTTTGAGTAATGAACCAGGCAGGGAGTTTTTATAAGCCTCAGGTATCTTTTGCATGTGTTTAGAGTTAATTAGTTGATTCAGAAGATTAGGGTAATAGGTCATTTAGAGAACCTTTTCTTGATATGCTAATTTATTGAGACAGGTTTTTTGGGTTATCAGGAGTTGTATGCCAAAATCATCAGTATTAAAACAATAAAAGACCTGACAAATTTCAGTTGGTGGATAATGAATCTATAATATATGAAAGTGTAATTGTAATCATTACATTATGGTAAATAATGAAATTTAACACTATATGCTAATTTTTTGAGAAGGACCTGTATGTATATATATATATGTATGTATATATATATATATATATATATATATATATATATATATATATATATATATATATATTAGCTGTACTACCCGGCTTCGCCCGGGTTAATAACTGCTGTTAGCTAAATAGAATGTGTTAACAAAAATGTATTCTGCACAAAAAAAACACAAAACAAATAGATAGAAATGTAATTATTAAAAGGCAAAAACTAAGCTAATAGAAGCATTTTACAACATATATTTCAACACCAGAGATATTCCACACAGATTTAACTAAATTGGCCAAGTAATGTGAAGTAATCTTCTACTACTTATTCGAGAGCCTTTTGATAAACGACATTCTTAGTTTTTCCTTCAGGTGCAAAGACAAACAGATTTTTGGCTGTTCCAACTCTTGAACAGGCCACATAAAGTTGACCATGAGAAAAGCATGGAGATTGTAAATCGATTCCAACTACTTTCAAGGACTGTCCCTGAGCCTTGTTGATGGACATAGCAAATGCCAGTCGAACAGGAAACTGGAGGCATTTAAAATCAAAAGGCAAATCAGATGGAATGAGAGGAATTGTTGGAATGAAAACATCTTCTCCTGTGGCACATCCTGTCAAAATGGTTGCCTCAATTACATGTGGAAACAGGTTGTTAATCAAGAGTCTTGTTCCATTACACAGCTTTGGCGGATCCAAATTTCTCAAAAGCAGAATAGGTGCTCCAGGTTTTAGAAAGAGGTTGTGAGGAGGAAGTCCTTGTGGCTCCAAGGAATTGAGGAACTCAGTTGGATAAAATAATGCTTGAGCAGGGTCTATTACTGTATCTACTGACTTGTAAGTTGTGCACACACCTGGAAGGAGATTTAGAATTTGAAGATTGATCTTGTTGACGCTGTCATTTTTGGGAGCTAGAATAGCCCTTTCACACAGCCAGCCAGAATTTTTGAAGTGGAGTTGAATGTTTGGAAAAACCTTTGCTTTCAACTCCTCAATGGAAGTCACAATGCAACAAAAGTTGCTTGGGAAGGTGATCTGTCCAGTGGTTGAGTTTACTGGTGCCTTGCCATCTCCAATATTCAACAGCTGGCTCGAAAACAGTCCAGCAGAAACATCGCCTGTCATGTAGACCCTCATGTTTGTGTTCAGTGAAATTTTCTTTACTTTTCTCCAAAGGTACGATGCTTTGAGACAGGCATTGAGTTCGTCTGCAGGGGTTGATCTTGGAATAACAGGTAGTGTTTGGCGGAAGTCACCTGCCAAAACAACAACTACTCCTCCCATGATATATTTGTTGCTACGCAGGTCTTGCAGCAGTCTGTCCACTGCTTCCAGAGCCCTTTTGTGTGACATGGTGCATTCATCCCAAATGATGGCACTGCATTTTTTAAGCAATTTGGCCAGTCCTGATCCCTTGGCAATATTACACACAGGGCTGTCACTATGAGACAGGTTAAGTGGTAGTTTGAATGTCGAATGTGCTGTCCTGCCACCGTTTAAAAGCGTAGCTGCAATTCCAGAAGATGCCACTGCAAGTGCAATCTTTTTTTGTTGTCGAAATTTTGCCAGGAGCAAGTTGATTACAAATGTCTTTCCTGTTCCACCTGGAGCATCAAGGAAGACAATCCCACCTTTGTTGGTTTCACTGAAACTTAAAATATAATTATAGGCGTCCCTTTGATCTGGTACCAATATTGGCTCGTTCTGAGACACACATGCTGTCAGTTCATCAATATTGTAGTTTGTTTCTATGAAAATCTCCCTACACGTTTGGATGCCTTCAGGATTTCTTTTTGGAGCAGGCAAACCAAGCAACTGTAAGGCTTTTCCTGACATCGCTATGCACTGATCTTCAAGGAGCATTAAAGTTTCATTGAACATTTCCTCAGTGAAGTTGATGAGTTGCTGAGGATTTTCCCTTCTAATCTGCATGAGGATGTCCTCACTGAGATCAGTTTTGTACTTTGTCCAAATCTCAAGAGGATTTGAAATGCTACAGGTTGTTAGAATAATAGCAAAGAGGTGTCTTAGTCGCTTTGGGGTTTGTGTGGCTGCTGCTTCACTGAGGGTCATGTCCCAGTGTCCATCATTTTCCAGAAGTCCTTTTCTTTGGCAAGCTTCCCTGAATGTTTCACACACATGACCTCCGATGGTCTTTAAGTCAGAAAACGATGTAGGGCCTTTGACAACATGAAGTAACATGCGCAGGTAGAAGCACTCTGCATTTGACGGATGAACAGTGTAGACGCGACCAAGCGTATCAGTTGCTTTCACCCCTGGATAGCCTTCAATATCAAGCCCCCGTTTCCTCCGTTCCAGTGTTTTTCTGGAGGCATTCCAAGTGTAGTACTTTGGTAAATCACAGTAGAGAATTGTTTTTGCAAAAGGGTCTTGTTGACACAGCTCAAAAAATGCCAAGAGGGTGGTCTTAGGTGGTGTTAGGAGCTGCTGCTGCAAGTTTGCTGGGTTAAAATAAATTCTCTGTCCATTTTCCAAGTGCACACTCAGATGCACAACTGGTTGGTAGCGCTCATGAATGGAGAATCCTAGTATTCTCCAAACAGCTTCATTGCTGATTATGTACCTGCCCATCTGGAATGCCTCCACTTCATCAATAATAGGTCCATTTTTCTAGAGTTCAAAAACTGCTTGATCACTTCCTTTGTGGACATATTTGCAGATATACTTGATTGATTTCACAGAGTGGCAAGATTCGACATTTATGTGGGCCTGGAAAATTTTTGAGAGCAAAGGGTTGTAAGGCACTACCCACCTGTTGTCAATTTCTATCTCTTGGAGTGATGATCCAACACGCATTTTAAGCTTTGCTGTGAAACCACCATCCCCTGGCTTTCTTCTTCGGTAGACTGGATATCCATCTTGTCCTGTTTGGGTTTCTTGGACCAGGGATCGTGGGTAATGCTTTGAACACCTGCCATCGATCATACAAGGAGAATTTTTGTTGAGACTCCCACACGGACCATGGATCATGTTTTTTGTGATGGTGTCAAACAGCAATGGGTCAATCTGAAGGTCTGGCAATTCGGCACTGATGATATTGTCAATTTCGGTAGGCTGTATTTTTTGCTTCAGCCAGATCAAGATGTGGGCGTGAGGAAGGCCTCTTTTTTGCCATTCAACTGAATACATCCAGCACTGCGTCTCACCATAAATATGTGATTTTGTGATGAGACTAATCATTTTTGAAAGTTTCTGTTTGAAAACCCGAGCAATAAGGTCATGGCGATTCACTGTTTTTTGGCCCGGCAACAGGTGCCCTCCAATTTCCTCCCAGGCAGGATTGCAAGTAAAGGTGATGAAAAGATCTGGATGGCCATGCTTTCTCACATAAGTCATTGCATCCTGTGTGTATTCATGCATGTGTCGTGGGCTTCCAGTGACAGTTGATGGAAGAATAACCATTTTCCCCAACTCTTTTGGATCAGCATCATTTGCAACAGCATCTCTAAGGTGAATATATTCCTCTGCCCTGAGCTTCTTTTGATTTAGTCGGATATATAAAAGACGTTCACTCTCAATCTTTGCATACATGTCAACAATAAATTGGTGGAAGAGGTGTTTGCATTTCAAGATGTGATTTTCCTCTGCAAATCTTGTCATGATCCTATATGCATAGAAGTCCATGGCAGACACTTTTTTTCCTGAAGGGTTGCCTGTTGTAGGATCTGTCTGAGGTATTCCAAAGTGATAGCCATCCTGTCCCTGCCAAAAGATGATTGGATATTGCAGTGCATCATAGGACCTGTGAGTTTCTGCTACTCGTTGCAAACTATTGTTCCTTTTCTGAAGCACAATGTCACGGCTTTGAAAATCATTGCCTACAGTCAAGATTGCTACATCATCAAATGTGGGAGGATTGAAATGTCGCTGATGCTCACCTTGTGGTGTTTTGTCAGCTCGAATGACAACCTTGTAATCGTCATTTGGCATGCATTCAAGTGCAGTCTTGAAAAGTTGAACATATGGATTGTTGGAGTGAAGGAACTGCTGCAAATTAGTGACAATATCAAGGCGAGTGTTAGGAATTAAAGAGCATCTCCGCTGAGCCTCTGCTTCTGCATTTCCCATGAAGAAGAGTTGAAGAAATTGAGGTTCTTCTCCTTGTAATGGAAGCAGTGAGCCAATTGAGTGGTAAACCTGTCCTTGAACTTTAAATGTCGGCATAAATCCTGTTGTAAACATTTCTTTTGTTGCACCAAATGATGTCATTTGGAAGCAGGAGTTGTACTTCCTGATGTTGTCCAAGAAATGCTTTGATATTGTACTGGTACCCGTCATCAGAGACATTAAGGGATCTGGTGGTGACAGGAGAGGTGGAAGTTTTATCTTGCCATTTGCACAGCATAAACCTGGCGGTTCATCTTTCCATTTTAGGGCACTGCAGTACATGCAGACCACATCCATTTTTCCTATCTGAACTTTAGGATTATCCTGATAGTTTATTTCTGACTGGTAACAAAAGGCAGCATGTTTCAAATCTCCAACCATTTCCTGTGCCCTGGCGGAAGAAATAGCAATTCTCTTAGCGGCAAGTCTGCCTTCTCTCTGCTGAGATGACTCATTGGCCCTTGAGGAAGCAGCTCTTGTTTTCATGTCTGCAAGCCTCGCTTCCCTCTCCTCATAAAATTCATTGGCTCTTGAGGAAGCAGTTCTTGTTCTCTTGTCTGCAAGCCTTGCTTCCCTCTCCTCAGAAAGTTAATTGGCTCTTGAGGAAGCAGCTCTTGTTTTCATGTCTGCAAGCCTTGCTTCCCTCTCCTCAGAAAGTTCATTGGCTCTTGAGGAAGCAGCTCTTGTTTTCATGTCTGCAAGCCTTGCTTCCCTCTTCTCAGAAAGTTCATTGGCTCTTGAGGAAGCAGCTCTTATTCTCTTGTCTGCAAGCCTTGCTTCCCTCTGCTCAGAAAGTTCATTGGCTCTTGAGAAAGCAGCTGCTGTTCTCATGTGTGTCAGCCTTGTTTCTCGGTCTTCACATTTTTCATTGGCCCGTAATGCAGCTTTTCTTTTCGCATCAGCTGACATTCGTGCCATGGAATTCCTTTTCTTATGAGGCATTATTGTGGTAAAAATAGTCTGTAACTGGCAGTTTCTATATCCTCTCACATAGAGGTAATGTGACTGACATCAGCCTTTCCACCAACACATCCTAACAACATGCTATTACCTCACACAAGCTTTGTTATACTGAGAATGTCCTGCCTATATTAACCAATCAGAGCTCAGATTAATTAACTATAGCAAAGTAGAAGCTGAGCTGTGATTTGTTGCTATTAGCAGCCTGATAAATCCCCAGCCAACAGGAAGCCCTCCCCCCTGGCAGTATATATTAGCTCACACATGGACATAATAGACAGGTCATGTGACTGACAGCTGCTGTATTTCCTATATGGTACATTTGTTGCTCTTGTAGTTTTTCTGCTTATTAATCAGATTTTTATTTTTGAAGGATAATACCAGACTTGTGTGTGTTTTAGGGCGAGTTTCATGTGTCAATTTGTTTGTGTTGATTTGCGTGTGGTGACATGCATGTAGCGACTTTTGTGAGATGAGTTTTGTGTGGCGATATGCGTGTAGCAACATTTTGTGTGTCAAGTTGCATGTGACAGGTTAGTGTGTTTTGTGCGTCGAGTTTTATGTGTGGTGCGTTTTGAGTATGTGCAAGTTTTGTGTGAGGCAACTTTTGCATGTGTTGCAACTTTTGTGCATGTGGCAATTTTTCTGCGTGTGCAAGTTTTGCGTGTGGCGAGTTTTCCATGAGGTGAGTTTTGCACGTGTGGCGAGTTTTGCGTGAGCCTAGTTTTGCATGTGGCGAATTTGGTGAGTGGCGAGTTTTGAGCGGCGACTTTTGTGTTTCGACTTTTATGTGGCGAGGTTGGTGTATGTGTGGTGAAATGTGTGCTGAGGGTGGTATATGTGTTCAAGCATGTGGTAGTGTGTGGCGCATTTTGTGTGTGTGTTCATATCCCCATGTGTGGCGAGTATCCCATGTCGGGGCCCCACCTTAGCAACTGTACGGTATATACTCTTTGCCGCCATCGCTCTTGTTCTTTAAGTCCCCTTCATTCACATCTGGCAGCTGCCTTTTTCCCCTATATGTAGATAGGGGCCAAATTGTTTGGTGAATTGGAATGCGCGGGGTTAAAATTTCGCCTCACAACATAGCCTATGACGCTTTCGGGGTCCAGACGTGTGACTGTGCAAAATTTTGTGCCTGTAGCTGTGATGGTGCAGATGCCAATCCCAGACATACACACACACACACACACACACACACACACACACACACACATACATACATACATACATACATACATACATACACACATTCAGCTATATATATATATATATATATATATATATATATATATATATGTATATATGTATGTATATATATATACTATATTTAGTCAGTACAAAGGACTTGCACATGACTTATTCCCTCCAAGGACCATAAGGACCAGGGAGAATTAATTACGGGTGTAAGAAATGTGATTCCGCTAGCTAAATAGGAAAGGGTTCTTTACAGATAAAGCAGTCAGAATGTAGAATGACCTACCACAAGAGGTAGTAGTGACAGACACTATACAGCTTTTAAAAAAGGATGGATAATTTCCCCAATACACATAAAATTGCGAGATATAGTTAAATTAGTGACAAACAATTGGTGTAGAAAATTTTAACTTGATGGACCTAGATCTTTTTTCAACCATTTTAACTACGTAACTATGTAACTATGAGAAACAGCCAGTCAGGAGCCTCTCATCTAGCCAAATCAGATCCCTGGCTTTGCAGAAAATCATGTCTACAAATGGAGTTTCTGGTTTGGCTTCTTATCCTAAGTCATGTGGCAAGGCTCGTTAAAAGGTTGATATTGACTTTTTAGGACTGTTACATCCAATAGATGTGCCAAAGTTCAAATTCTCTTCCTTCTGAAAAGACTATTTGCATATTTAATTTCCCAGAAGAGTAATGTATGGCCTATAAGTCTCCTTATATCGGCATGTCAAGCATGTCAGTCTCCACAAAGGCCTCACATCTAGCCAAATCAGATATCTTGCTTTGCACTGAGGAAGGTCAAGAGCCCAATATACATGTCTGCAAATGGGATTTTTGGTTTGGTGTCTTATCCTAAGACGTGACAAGGCTCATTAAAGGGTCAATATTAACTTTTAGGATAGTTACATCCAATAGATGGTGTCAGAGATGAAATCCTCTTCCTTCTTTAAAGGCTATTTGCATATCCCATGTTCCTGTGACACAATACAGCATATACTGCAGAGGGGCAGGTATGCATGGGTGCTGTCCATGAAGCACATGCGCAAAAAAGCCAACCTATAATTTCACAGGGACCATGCTGAAAAATATGAAGATGACTGAGACTCTGTTCTCTGGAGTGATGAGATCAAGATAAATACTTTTGTAAGTAATGGCTTCAAAGAAAAATGAATGGGTACCTACAGTGAAACAGGGTGATGGCAGTATCTTTATGTGGGGCTGCATAAGTGCTGATGGTGTCGGGGGGCTACATTTCATTGATGGTATTAAGAATTCACAGATGTATTAATCTATGTTGAAAGAGAAGGTGCTACCACCACTCCATGTCCTTGGTAGACATGCTTAAAGAATGGAAAGAGAAAGATGTTGTAATATGTTGCCAACTTTTTCATTCAATTTCATGCTGTCTGTTGGTCATACAACTTACTATATTCATATTAAGGGTTAACAATTTTTGTTATGAAAGTCTTCTCGATATTTTGGAAATTGTTCTTGTGTTCAGTGAGATATTGGTTAAAATTTTACTTTTCAAAGAGGTGTACTCATTTATGCTGAGAACTGTAGAAGTGGTAGAATTGACTAGTAAAATGGTGTGCTAAAACAGACATGCACAATTAAATGTCTGTTATTTTGTTTCATATATTTTGCTAAAATATACTTACTCTTGCAAAAATAAACTTAACAATAAATGCTAGATAAGTACATAGGTAAAAAGCAAGTGCCTGCAATTAACTGTTATATTTGCATGGAAGCTGCATCCCCTGGTGGCATAAACTCATTTGAACTGTAGCGTGGGAATTTTTCTGAATATTTTCTCACGCTACAGTTCATATGAGTTATGCCACTAGAGGGTGCAGCTTCGGTTATGGCACCACAAGTTCCCGAAGCTGCGTTACCATCATTTCATTCATTCCCCAGTCTTTTACAACTGGGAGTGGTCGCATTAGCGGCACTCCCTGTTGTAGATTTATTTAACCCCTTCAGATGGATTTATAGCGTGGGACATGACTGTATGGCGGACAGGTATGGGATATTGTTGCTTTTTTATTTTCTTTTTTTACAGGCGAGCGAGGGTCTTCAGTTGGATTGAGCGTACAATACAGATAATAAAACCCATATGTTTATTTCATTAAAATACTTTATTCTTAATGTGGGTGTATTTTTAACCCTTTACTAATATTGGATTAATAATGGATAGGTGTCTTATTGAGAACTCTCCATTATTAGCCAGGCTTAATCTCACCTTACAATAGCAAGGTGACATTAACCCCTTATTACCCCATGTCCCACCGCTACAGGGGAGTGACAAGAGAGTGGCTAAGTGCCAGAATAGGTGCATCTTACAAATGTGCCTTTTCTGGGATGGCTGGGGGCAGATGTTTTTAGCCAGGGGGGCAATAACCATGGTCCCGCTCTAGGTTATTAATATCTGCCCTCAGTCACTGGCTTTCCCACTCTGGGGGAGAAAATTGCGCTGGAGCCCACGTCAGTTTTTTCTGTAATTTAACCCTTTATTTTAATACCTAGAACTCCAAAACTTTGCACACACATACTGCTAACATTATTAGTGAGGAATATGTAAAAATCTAACGGATATGAAATGGTTTACTGTATGTAAACCATGTCTCATATCCTGTCGGGTCTGGTAAGGAGTTGGCAAAAGCCGGCAATTTAATTACCGGCTTTTATGCTATCTAGCTCTGTATTAAATATAATTATATATATATATATATGCTTCTCACTGATATATATATATATATATATATATATATATATATATATATATATATATATATAGATATATATATAGTGCCTTGCGAAAGTATTCAGCCCCCTGGAACTTTTCAACCATTTCCCACATATCATGCTTCAAACATAAAGATGCCAAATGTAAATTTTTGGTGAAGAATAAACACAAGTGGAACACAATTGTGAAGTTGAATGAAATGTATTGGTTATTTTAAATTTTTGTGGAAATTCAAAAACTGAAAAGTGGGGCATGCAATATTATTCGGCCCCTTTACTTTTAGTGCAGCAAACTCACTCCAGAAGTTTGTTGTGGATCTCTGAATGATCCACTGTTGTCCTAAATACCTAATGATGATAAATCTAATCCACCTGTGTGTAATCAAGTCTCCGTATAAATGCACCTGCTCTGTGATAGTCTCAGGGTTCTGTTTGAAGCACAGAGAGCATCATGAAGACCAAGGAACACAACAGGCATGTTCATGATACTGTTGTGGAGAAGTTTAAAGTCAGATTTGGATACAAAATGATTTCCAAAACTTTAAACATCCCAAGGAGCACTGTGCAAGTGATCATATTGAAATGGAAGGAGTATCATAACACTGCAAATCTACCAAGACCCAGCCGTCCCTCTAAACTTTCATCTCAAACAAGGAGAAGACTGATCAGAGATGCAGCCAAAAGGCCCATGATCATTCTGGATGAACTGCAGAGATCTAGAGCTGAGGTGGGACAGTCTGTCCATAGGACAACAATCAGTCGTACACTGCACAAATCTGGCATTTATGGAAGAGTGGCAAGAAGAAAGCCATTTCTCAAAGATATCCATAAAAAGTGTTGTTTAAAGTTTGCAACAAGCCACCTGTGAGACACACCAAACATGTGGAAGAAGGTGCTCTGGTCAGATGAAACCAAAATCGAAATTTTTGCCAACAATGACAAACGATATGTTTGGCGTAAAGACAACACAGATCATCACCCTCAACACACCATTCCCACTGTCAAACACGGTGGTGGCAGCATCATGGTTTGGACCTGCTTTTTTTCAGCAGGGGCAGGGAAGATGGTTCAAATTGATAGGAAGATGGATGGAGCCAAATACAGGACCATTCTTGAAGAAAACCTGTTGGAGTCTGCAAAAGCCCTGAGACTTTGTCTTCCAACAAGACAATGATCCCAAACATAAAGCAAAATCTACAATGGAATGGTTCACAAATAAACGTATCCAGGTGTTAGAATGGCCAAGTCAAAGGCCAGACCTCAATTCAATCAAGAATCTGTGAAAAGAGCTGAAAACTGCTGTTCACAAACAATCTCCATAAAACCTCACTGAGCTCGAGCTGTTTGCCAAGGAAGAATGGGCAAGAATTTCAGTCTCTCGATGTACAAAACTGATAGAGACACAAACCAAGCGACTTGCAGCTGTAATCACAGCAAAAGGTGGCGCAAAAAAGTATTAAGTTAAAGGGGCCGAATAATATTGCACGCCCCACTTTTCAGTTTTTGAATTTTCACAAAAATGTAAAATAACCAATAAGTTTCGTTCAACTTCACAATTGTGTTCCACTTGTTGTTGATTCTTCACCAAAAATTTACATTTGGTATCTTTATGTTTAAAGCATGATATGTGGGAAAAGGTTGAAAAGTTCCAGGGGGCCGAATACTTTCGCAAGGCACTGTGTATATATATATATATATATATATATATAATATATATAGACTGCATATATGTTTTCACGAATATTTGAGCCCATGGAGCCATTATATGTCCATTTTGCAAGCCAGAGAGAAAATCTCGCCGTACGGATGCCATACGGATGACACACGGATACTTTTTGGAGAAAAAAATCGCATCCTCAAATTGAATACTGATCACTGTTCAGAAACTTTTCTGCATATCTCGGCTGAAAAAAAACGGACCGTATTTTTATACGTTAGGTCTGACCCTGGCCTATAACGCAGATGAGTGCAATCCGATAAACTCGGATTGCACTTGGGCCAATGTTATTCAGTGAGGGAGTGCGGAAGTGCATATTTTTTCTCAGCTGTTTTCAGCATTAGAAAAAAATTGCAGCATGTTGCAATTTCATTCCAAAATTGGATGGATGTGAGAAAAAAATTGCCGTACGGAGCATCAGTGTGGCATGCAATTTCTACAGATACAATACAATTCTGTAGCATAGGAAACTGTAAATGGCACTGTAAAAGAGTAAGAGCTGCTGGGTAAAAAAAAAAATGATTGCATACGGACAGCACATAGATGACAAGTGAGTAAAAATCGTCCCACTTTTCTGGTTGAGAATGGGACCGATTGTTTATATGCTAGTGTGAGTATACCCTATATACTATACCCTATAACAATAAAACCGGAAAAAACAATACCAGTGTCAACAGTGTTTTGGATCAGTGTGCGATCCGTGTTTTTCCAGGATGGAAAAAGAAAGAATAAAATTGCAAAGCTTCTCCTATACTTTGCAATGATAAACAAGTACAGCACAGGGACGGCACATGGATGGCACATGGATGCGTGCGTGTGCTGTATGTGTATTTCACAGACGTATAGACTTGTATTGGTCCTCGTCATCTGTCGGAAAAAAAATGGACATGTTTCCATGTGGTTCATGGACATGTCAAGAGTCAAGACCACCATAGGTTATAATGTGCCCCTTGAGGAAGGACACGTTTCCGAAATGCACGTCGGGGTGGGCTGCGGATGGCACGAGGTGTTGAATTTTAATTTGTGGTATGTACTCCATTAATCTTTGTATCTATTGACTTCTGTTAATATTGGCTAGCGCACATGCTATGTACAACAGATATATTTAACAGTTGTGATGCATATTGACCCAATTCAGCTTGTGATACGATTGGTGGGTTTGCCTTAATACCTCTTACTAAACACCAACTCCTTGTGTTGTTGACCGGCCCCTATTCTTATGTGCTGCTGTGTTGCATGATCAACTCCCACTATGCCTTTTACCTGTTTGATGTTTAATAAAGATTATTTGTATTCACTTATTTGGACTATAGAACGCTTTTAGGTGCTTTGCTTGTCTGTAATGTGTACATGTGTCATCTGTGAAAAACGGATGAGACGTGTACTGCAAACACAAACATGTGAAGAGGGCCTAACACTGAGTACGGCACTGCTGCTGGCACCTCTGCTATCTCTCTCTACTCCTATCATATGAATCTCTGTATAATACCACGTTCACGTGTTCACTATTTGGTCAGAAATTATTAGTAATTGTAAAGCCAAAATCAGGAGTGGGTGAAAAATCAGAAGTGGTGACGTGTTTCTATTATACTTTTCTTCCGATTGTTCCATTCTTGGTTTTGGCTTACAAATACTGATGTAAAATACTCACCAAATACTGAATGTGTGAAAGTGGTCTTATTCAAAGACTACTACCCTTATCTTCTTCAGTGCTGCAGTTTTATAGAATATTACTGTCTTAAGTATTTGTCCAATGCTTCAGGTTTTTCTCTCCCTATTTCTATTGTTGAGCTGAGCTAAGAATTCTGATGTACTCTCACCATCCTAAATCACCCTAGAATAGCTGCTGCATTCCCTGTCTTGGTTTTCATACAGGATCTGATAGTCCATACTAATTATCTGCGCTATACCATGTGATGTAATATCTGCAAGGCATTATGAGGAAGCCCACTTGGCTAAGCTGGAAGTGATCCTGAGACTTCTGTAACTTATACAATCTTCTATAAAGTGTAAAATGGTAGTGATCATTTTTTTATGATTTATGCAAATTAAATAAAAATAAACATAATTGAATGCACATTGAATTAATTTGCTAATCTCTAATCCTTTAATTAATGGCACCAACCAATCAAATTCTAACTGTAAATGTAATTAGATTATCAGAAATTAGATTAATCAAATAGGCAATTAAGGTGGTTAAACAATGGACTTAAACAAATTAACTGAAGGGTCTGATATTAGATAAAGTCTGTATTCAAAGATGTTTGTATAACTTCATTAAACACATATTCCAATATTAAACCCAGGGGTAAGTTTCAGAAATTAAAGGATCTGTGTCAACTCATAAAAAATTACATCTGAAACTGAATATAAATGACATTTTCAGCAATATGTAAATTGTTACCAGTTTATCAAAATGCATGACCATTGTTGGGTGATTATCATATGTTCAAAGGGAATATGTCTGCTGATTTAGGCTGCCTTAATCATGGGCAGTATGATATCTTCATACAGAATTCACTCAGCCAGGTGGCCATCCAGTGTTTTTTCCCCACCCCTTCATTTTGATTGACATGCCTCTTACAATAGACAAATATGAAAAGACCTGTCAAGCTGAGCCAGGTGGGAAGACAATGGAGAGGATAGCTTTAATGGACACTTTCCCTAACTTTGGAACTTTTTTTTTTTAGTAAGAGAGTCTATTTGATAGGCCCACTCTACACAGAAGGACATGTGTGGACCCTGTGAAACTCTAGGGGTTAAAATAAAAATGACCATACTCGAGTATAAGCTGACCCGAGTATAAGCCGAGACCGCTAATTTTGCCACAAAAAACTGGGAAAACTTATTGACTCGAGTATAAGCTTAGGGTGGGAAATGCAGCAGCTACTGGTAAATTTCAAAAATAAAAATAGATACCAATAAAAGTAAAATTAATTGAGACATCAGTAGGTTAAGTGTTTTTGAATATCCATATTGAATCAGGAGCCCCATATAATGCTCCATAAAGTTGGGCCCCATAAGATGCTCCATATTAAGGCTATATGCACACGTTGCGGATTGTATGCGCTTTTGCCTTGGTTTTTCGCCGCAAAAACGCGGTGAAAACGCTGCAAAAACGCATACACAACACAACCCATTGAATTCAGTGGGATTCCGCAATGCTGTGCTAATGCTGCATATTTTTCAGCAGCAGAATCGCATCACGGAAAAATATGCAGCATGCTCATTCTTTGTGTGGAATCGCGGCAATTCCGCACACCTAGGAATGCATTGATCCACTTACTTTCCGCATGAGGCTATGCCCACCATGCGGAAAGTAACCAGATCATGTGCGGATGGTACCCAGGGTGGAGGAGAGGAGACTCCTCCATGCCCTAAAAAAAGAATTAAAATAAAAAATAGTTATATACTCACCTTCTGGCAGTCCCAAGATCCAGCCTAGGCCTTAGTGATGCTCCCAGCAGCTCCCATTCCCAGTGATGCCTTGCAACAATAACCTGTGATGATGTAGCGGTCTCGCGTGATGCTACGTCATCTGGGGTTATTGTTGCAAGGCATCACTGGGAACGGGAGTTGCTGGGAGCATTGCGAGGATAGAGAAGGCTGCGGGTGTTAGCGATGGCGGAACGCACCAAATATATTTATAAGGTGAGATAGGTGCGTTCGCAACCCGGGATCCACCGTACAGGAAAGAACCTGCTGCTAAGTAAGGCGGTGAAGTAAATTAGTATAAACAGACTCTGTTACTTCACAGAGCCTGTAGTAAAGAGAACGCTGTGCCCTGTTTAGCTCACAGGGGGCACAGCTACTGAGTAGAGCCGACAGTGGTCATGCAGTCCAAACCAAACACGCAGCTCCTTTCTGGTGGAGCCGGAATACTAATGGCTATTAGCCAGCCTTGAATTCACACATAAGAAACTCCTCGCCGGAGGTGCCAGCATTCTAGGGGCTTATTTCAGCTGGGTCCCTGACTGCATACACACAAAACTCCTCGCCAGAGGTGACAGCATTCTATGGGCTTATTTCAGCTGGGTCCCTGACCACACCCACACCACACTGGCGCTGAGCTTGTACATATTTGATAATAGCGCATGGCCACAGACTGCCACAGAACTTGATCAGGTACAGGACCTTCCTGGAGGACCAATGGAAGTTGCTGCAGTACCTGAGCATGTGACCCTTGATCTCCATTGAGAGATCTTACCCTGGGCATGCTCAGTGTGTGCAAAGCAGGACTTAGTCCCAGAAAAGTCTGCTCGCCGCAGACCAGTGCAGGGTACAATAGAAGATGCATGCAAATTCCGCATGCATAGTTCCCGCGGCAGGGCGTTGCGGAAGTGCCGCAGAAATTTCCACAGCAATTCCGCAATGTGTGCACATAGCTTAAAATATGCCCCATATAATTGTCACGATCCATTTTTGGATTTGTGGCAGATCTGGTTTCTCTCAGATTAAAACTTTTTTCCTTTCAGGTCATCGGGGGTTAATGCAGTTTCTCCCGGTGGCCTGATGGTATAATTGCATTGCTGCTGGGTCAGCTGATGTGGGTGGTGTCCACTCCCACCATCCTTCAAGAGGTCACCTGATGCATCAGCTGACTGTTGGTGTTAGTTCATTCTGCAGCAACCAAGCGCAGAGAAGGAGCTTGCTGGGAGCAGTTGTTCTTCAGCTGAGTCTGGTGAATCTGGTGTTTCATTCCTGCTGTGCTTTGCAGCAGTGAGCTAAGTGTTGTTTTCCTTTACCTTGTCTGTCCTACCTTCCCTTTGTGTTGTATTAGTAGAGCGGGGGGACCAGTGCTCTCGCTTGTCAATTCCCTACCTAGGGATAGGTGGAGGGCAAGCAAGGGCTTAGGTATCCTGCTCGTTGACAGGTTGAAAAAACCTGTATAGGGACGTCATGGAGATCAGGGCACATCTTTAGGAGAGTGGAGGAGGTGTCCATTTCCCCATTCCCTATCGCAGGGCCCACAGTTGTAATTGTGTCCCCGGTGTTCCATTGTTTGTTGTGCTATTGGTGACCGACCTATGGTTGGGGCATTTCATACTGGGTCAGTCACATCGTGAGTGACAATAATGCTGCGTAAAAGGTTAATGATGGTCCCATAAGATGCCTACAAGAATATTATGCCCCATAAGATGTTCCATAGAATAATATACCCCATATAATGCTGCACAAAGGTTGATGGCCCCATAAGATGCTCTATAGCATATTATGCCCCATGTGCTGCTCCATAAAGGTTGTTGGCCCCATAACATGCTTTATAGAATAATATGCCCCATATGCTTCTGCTGCGATTAAAAAAATGACATAATCACCTCTCATCGCTGGGCGCCGTGTGCTGGGGCCTGACCAGGTGGGAACACCGGTGCGCTATGGGGGCCAGGTGCCAGAGTCGCCGCTGGCTCAGAACACTGGCACTTGCGATATTCACCTGTCCCTGTTCCACCGCCATGTGCAGCTGTGTCTGCCGTCTCTCTGCAGTGACTGTTCAGGCAGAGGGCACGCACTAACCACGTCATCGCGCTCTCTGACCTGAACGTCACAGCCAGAGAACGCGGAAGACACAGCGCGGGGGTGGAACGGAGACAGCTGAATATCGCATGGCTCACCATCCCCCATCATACTCACCCCCTCCTGGCACGGTCCCTGCTTCTCCGATGGTCTCCGGCGTGCGCCAGCAGCTTGTTTCTGTGTTCAGCAGAATTAAAGTAATTAATATGCGCACCACGCCAATGGGAGAGGAGTCGCGTCCATATTCATTACTTTAATGAGCAGTACCATGTGACTGCTGAACATAGGAAGAGATGCAGGCGCCAGAGACCATCTGAGAAGCAGGGACGTGCAGAGACCGCATCAGGAAGGGGTAAGTAGGATGTGACAGCCGCCACTCCTGCCACTCCCCCTCCCCTGCCGACCCCCTGGGACAATGACTCGAGAATAAGCCGAGAAGGGCACTTTTAGTCTAAAAAAATGGTCTGAAAATCTCAGCTTATACTCGTTATATACATTTTAGGATTACCGTATATACTCAAGTGCTGATGTCCACATGAAGCTAAAAATGGATACATAATGACCATAATTAATAGACAGAATTAAATAAGAAAAACATTCGTTCTCCAAGTGTATACCCTTAAATAGGCACTAGAAAATTCCCCACTGGCTTGGTAAGGGTGCATTGTAAACCAGTTTTGTAGTTCACTCACTGGGGTTGCATTAAGTGAGTGTCCCAGCAATAGAGTCCTAAGTTGATAATCCAGAGGAATAGATCTTTAAAAACTTTTTAAACTAGTAAGAGTTCAAGAGTTCAGGACAAAGGAAACCAACGTTTTCTGAAACGTGTAGGAAAGTAATAGCATTCTGACCACCAGAGGTCACTCTCATCCTGTTCAGTGTGACATCACATGCCGGGCCTCCTTTGTCCCCATTCTATGCTCAGTGAGCCTTACTACCGGCCGGAGCATAGCCACCTGCATGAAGATTTCTCCTGAACAGTGGGGGATTTACCAGTGCCTATTCAGAGATATGCAATTGGGGGAACCAATGTTTTTCTTGTTTTATTAAAACCTGTGCTCAATAAAGACATTGGGGGGAGTTACATCAATGTAGAGTCACTATGAGTAAATGTACATGGGGATGGGAATAATGGAGAGATGCTAATTGGAGTTTTCTACAAGCTTCCTAATTTTGCTGAACAGGTAGAGGATGAAATGCTACAACAAATTAAAAAGGCAGCAAACAGTAAATGGATTCTTATAATGGGGGATTCTAACTATCCAGACATTCAATGGGACATAGAATCTTCTGGTTGTGTTAAAAGCTACAATCTCTTATCCACCATTCAGGACAATTACATCTCTCAACTGGTAGATGAACCAACCAGGGGAGGTAATCTGCTGGATCTGGTACTGTCAAATTGACCTGTAGATTTGAAATTGTGTCTGGTCTGAGAGCATTTGAAAAGCAGTGACCATAACATGGTAAGTTTCAATGTAATTTTCAATCAAGCATTCACAAGAGGAAATGCCAAAACCTGTAACTTTAAGAAAGCTGATTTTAACAAATTAAAGGAAGAGCTTAATCGTATAGACGGTGACAACATCATGGTAACTGGGGATACCAAACATAAATGGGTCATTTTTAAGGAAATACTACTAGAATCCTGCAGAAAACATATACCCTCTGGTAATAAAATGTCAGGGAATAAAAATAAACCATTATGGATGATCAGGACAGTACAAAGTTCAATAAGACAAAAACAAAGGGCATTCAAAATCTTGAAAGCCGAGAATACTGAAATAGCATTTCAGGAGTATATAGATCTAAATAAGAAATGTAAAAAAGAAATCAAGCTAGCAAAGATATCTACAGAGAAACAAATCGCCAACGACATTAAAATAAATCCCAACATTTTTTATAAGTACATCAATGCCAAAAAGAACAAAAAATAGATGTTTTCGGCCCCTTAAAAGATCACAATAACAAGATAATCACAGAAGACAAAGAAAAGGCTGAGATATTAAACAGGCACTTTTCATCCGTGTTCACCAATCAAATGTTTGTTACAGGGATCATTCAACAAGGCAAAAATCAAAATTCACAACCTGATATAACTATTTTAACACAACAAGAAGTGCATTTATGTCTGAGCAATTTAAACATTGACAAATCCCCCCGCCCAGATGCCATTCATCCACGGATGCTGAGGGAATTGAGCTCAATAATTGAAAGACCACTGTATCTCATATTCTTAGACTCTTTGTGCCAAAGGATTGGAGGATGGCTCACATGGTACCAATATTATTTAAGAAAGGTAAGAAGGAGGATCCAGGCAACTACCTTTCATTAAGCCTGACATCAGTAGTGTGCAAAATTTTTGAGGTGATTATAAGAGATGACCTGCAGAAATATATTGCAGAGAATAATATAACTGACAACCAGCATGGATTCATTAAGAATAAGTCATGTCTGACTAACATGTTGGGTTTCTATGAGGAGGTGAGTGCAAATCTGAATGTAGGTAATGCAGCTGATGTGATTTATCTGGAGTTTGCAAAGGCATTTGATACAGTTCCACATAACAGACTAATACTTAAGCTACAGAAGCAAGGACCAGGGGAAACTATATGCAGATGGGTAAGGAATTGGCTAAATGACCAGAAACAAAGAGTTGTCATAAATAGTACGTTCTCTAAATGGGATATAATCAGCAGAGGGGTACCACAGGGATCTGTGCTAGGACCAATTCTTTTTAACCTCTTTATTAATAACCTTGTGGATGGGATTGAGAGTAACGTGTCAGTCTTTTATAGGTCGGGTCGTTACGGAGGCGGCGATACTAAATATGTGTACTTTTATTGTTTTTTTATTTAGATAAAGAAATGTATTTATTGGAACAATATTTTTTTTTCTTTATTTAGAATTTTTTTTTTTTACACATGTAATTATTATTTTTTTTACTTTTTTACATTGCCCCAGTGGGGGACATCACATTATAGTGATAGATCGCTGATCTGACCCTTTGCAGTGCACTGAGTCAGATCAGCGATCACACAGGAACTGCAGGGAGGCTTCCCGGCACCTGCTCTGAGGGAGGAGGAGGTAGGAGACCCTCGGAGCAACGCAATCACATCGCATTGCTCCGAGGGTCTCAGGGAAGCACGCAAGGAGCCCCCTCCCTGAGCGATGCTTCCCTATGCCACCGGAACGCTGTGATTATGTTTAATCGCAGTGTTCCGGGGTTTAATGTGCTGGGAGCGGTCCGTGATGCTCGGCTCACTGACACCATTGCACAGCCTTGTGACAGTTGTTATTGGAGGGTGAGATTTATTGTCCAGGCGTATGCGTGCACAGTTTAACAAATCAAAGTCCTATAGTGTTGATATTGGTGCAGAAGCTGAACTATCAAATTAACAGTCCTTCTAAAGGCTAATCTTGTGCTTTGCTGTTTGTATCAGATACATTCTACATTTAGCTTAAGGAGAGAGAGAGTTGCAGGAACAGGGAGCGAGGCTGAATACAATCTCTAGGCAGGGACTAGGCTTTTGCAATCCGTTATCAAATACATAGCTTTGGCAATTTGGCAATAAATTTTTCATTTATTTAATTTTAAAGTTCTGCACCAGCGCCATCATTCTGTGAGCGTTGTGTGTGCAGTTTAAGTCTGCTTCCTGTGTGATGGACTTCAATAAAATGGCGCTAGAGGCAGTGTATGCACAGATCGAGATTTCAGCTCAGTGAATTTTATTGAAGTCCTGCACACAGGGCACAGACTCAGGCATCACAGCACCATTATATCCATGCCCTTACTTTATAGGGCTAAATTCTGCTGACAGGTTCTCTTTAACAATTATGAAATTATAAGTAACTGCCAGGCACCACAAAGCAGGTATGGACTGGGACTGAAATTCAGTCCTGGCATTTGAACTCACACAGGCCCATGCTGTCCCCATCTCCAAGCACAAGATAGGGATATATTACTAATATTACCATCCATGGAGGAAAGCAAGATTTACTACCAGACCGATATTTCTAAAGATACCTCTGTCACAACTCTTAACAGAGAACACCGATTCTGTTAATAACGTAGCAGACAAAGAGGCCCACAACCAGACAGGCCATTCTGGCAATTGCCAGAATTGCCAGATGGCCAGTCCGGCCCTGCCACAAAGTATATCGCAATGCTGTTACTAACGTTAGACTCATAGGGTAAGAATGAGGCACATAAGGTTACTAATGGATAGACATGGAGTTATTTCTTGACCTAAAGCACATCCTATTACTCTTAACTCATTGAGTCTCACATTTATACTAACACCCTGCATGAAATTATGGAGGTACTCTGACTATTCATTGGCTGTGGGCACTTTGGTTATTGTCATTCGAGGTAATGCTTGTGAGACATGGGCTTGTACATAAAATAACATTTTCTCCCAGATCCCTTTTCATAAAACTAAGTACTAAATATAAGTGAAACCTCATTGACAACACACACCTAAAGAGACAAACATATGCATTAAAAAGAATGCACAAAACTTGGCCCCCATCCCAAAACTTTAGCTTCCATGAGCCATTTGTTTATGGGAATGCTTGTACTACAATACCTCACCTTTTTATAATTAGACCTCCTCCTCAAAACATCCTTTCATATGTAGAGCTATTATAGTACAGATTCCTCACTGCCTTGGCTTTGCCCACAGATAATACAGTGAAGATGACTGATAACAAGCATAATTGCAAGGTTTTTGGTTATAAACAAAATGTATTGCATCATGTTAAAGCAAAGTAGCAAACCTCTGACCACTGATGAATATAAATCACCTTCTCTGCAACAAATCACAGACCCATAGCTAAATTTCTCCCACTTGCAACTTTTCTGTATGTGACTTGCATCTATATACTGGTATGTTGGCTTATCCTGAACTCGATTGGCACAGATAGCATATAGCCACAGAACAACCTACCCAAAATTTAGCTCAAGCAGAAACAGGGTTGATGGAGCCACCTCCAACCTGATGGAACGCTACAAGGTCTTGTCCTACCTCTTCCCCATTCGCTTTACTCCAAATCAGTTCCCTCCTGTTTATTTCCCATTTCTCTTTTACTAAACATGAGGCAAATAGCATCTCAGTCTGGATTCAGACCACAGAATTTTTGTCCACTCCTCTATGCAGATTATCTCTAAATCATAAAGATTTTGAGGCTGTCGCTTGGCAACTCGGAGCTTCAACTCCTTCTGTAAGTTTTCTATGGGATAGAGGTCTGGAGACTGGCTAGGCCACTCCGTGACCTTAAACACTTCATGACGGATTCCTTTTTTAGTTTTTGTGTTTCTGTTTTTCACGCCCCTTAATAATAATAATAATAATAATAATAATAATTTTTATTTATATAGCGCCAACATATTCCGCAGCACGTTACATTTTAGAGGGTCTTGTACAGACAATAGACATCACAGCATAACAATAACCACAGATCAAAACAGATACCAAGAGGAGTTAGGGCCCTGCTCGCAAGCTTACAATCTATGAGGAAAAAGGGAGACATGAGAGGTGGATGGTAACATTTGCTTTCATTGTTCGGACCAGCCATAGTGTAAGGATCGGGTGTTCATGTAAAGCTGCATGAACCGGTTATCAGCCAGAATATGTAACCGTACAGACAGAGTGCTATTAAATGCATAAAGCGTATGAGAACATGATACGAGGAACCTGGTTATGGTTTAAGTTTTTTGAATGGGCAACACAGGGTTAGGTTAATGCGTTGAGATGGTTATTCCCAGAGCTACATCTTTTTTATTTTTCCGTCACTATGGCCATGTGAGGGCTTGTTATTTATTTGTAGGAAAAGTTTCACTTTTGAATGACACCATTGGTTTTACCATATTGTATACTCAAAAATGGGAAAACAATTCCAAGTGCGGTGAAATTGCAAAAAAAAAAGTGCAATTCCACAACTGGTTTTTGGATTTTTTTTTACCATGTTCACCAAATGCTAAAACTGACGTGCCATTATGATTCTAAAGGTCATTATGAGTTCATAAATAAAAAAGAACCTAAACATGTTTGGTGTCTAAGTGGTGAAAAAAAAATTGAAAGTTTGTTAAAAAAAAAAATTGCGGCATTTTCCGAGACTTGTAGCGTCTCCATTTTTCGTGATCTCGGGTTTGGTGAGAGCTTATTTTTTTGCGTGCCAAGCTGACATTTTTAATGATACCATTTTGATGCCAGATACAATCTTTTGATTGCCCGTTATTGCATTTTAATGCAATGTTGCAGTAACCAATAAAATCATAATTCTGGAGTTTTGAATTTTTTTCTCGTTATGCCATTTAGCGATCAGGTTAAACCTTATTTTTATTGATAGATCGGTCGATTCTGAATGCGGTGATGCCAAATATGTGTATGTTTGATTTTTTTATTGTTTTATTTTGAATGGGGTCAAAGGGGGGTGATTTCAACTTTTATTTCTTTTTATTTTTTAAGAATTTTTAAAAACATTTTTTTTACATTTGGCATACTTCAATAGTTTCCATGGGAGACTAGAAGCTGCCATAACCCGATCGCCTCTGCTACATACAGGCGATGATCTGATCACCTGTATGTAGCAGAATTCCTCACTTGCTATGAACGTCGACCACCGGGCGGCGCTCATAGCAATCCGGCATTGTCAAACATAGAGGTCTCCAGATGGAAGCCGGAAGCGTGCGTTATATGCCGCTGTCAGAGTTTGACAGTGGCATTTAACAGGTTAAGAGCCACGGGTGGATCGCGATTCCGAGCATATGTCAGCTGTTCAAAATTACTACTTGTCTTGCAAAACGCAAGCCCTCACATGGCCATATTGACAGGAAAATAAAAAAGTTATGACTCTGGGAAGTAGGGGAGCAAAAATTAGAAAAGCAAAAACGAAAAGGGGCTGTAGCGCAAAGGGCTTAAACCTTTATGGCATAATGTGTTAGCAATGGTTTCTTGGTGACTGTGGTCCCAGCTGCCTTGATATCATTATCAAGTTCCCCTTGTAGTTTTAGGCTGATCTCTCATGATCAAGGAAACAACATAAGGTGAGATTTTGCATGGTGCCCCAGACTGATGTCAATTGATAGTCATTTTGTATTTCTTCAATTGTCTTACTATTGCACCAACAGTTGTCTCCTTCTCACCCAGCCAAGCAGTAGCAAGGGTGTGTGACAATCAGTCCTACTCTCTAAATATGGCTATAGCCAGGGTATTGGCACCAGTCACTATTATGGTTGTGCACACATATATAATTGATATAAAAATTAACCTTTATTCTATATGTTTAAAATGAGTTTTTGAGACCAACATGAATTAAACCCTATTGGGCTAAAGTGCTAAAAACAGTGCAGACACAAACTAATTATGCTTTTGTACAAGACTACCATGGTAGATAAATGTTGCTTCCCTTAGTATGTGTGTCAGTGCTTGCAACCCCTTAATTGACCATATGTATATGACAAAAAAAGCCCCCCCCCCCTTGCCTACTGGTGAGAATTATTAAAACAAAAGAAAAAACGAAGAGCACTCACCATCCATAAAAATTCCAATCCTTTATTTTGACATACAAGTCCTCAGCAGGAGAGCAAGGGAGAATGTGAACTGTGAACGGACGATGTCCGTTTTTTGGGGAAAAAAATGCAACATGTGCACAAAAATTGTGGATTGCATTCTAATAATAGGATGCTTAATGTAAGCATTTTTTAGCATTTTTATCTCATTTTATAGTGAAAAAACGTGAAAAATCCCAAACGTGTGCACACAGCCTAAACCTCACAAAGAGAGGACAGATGGTCTTAACAATATAAAAAAAGCCACAAAAAATGACGTAAACTACATGTGTGGTTCTACAAGAAATGAAATCCCGGACAAGATGGTGCATAGGGCCAATAGTAATCATTTTTCCTGTTGTGTGGAAAGAGCAAAAATTGCAATGACCATACTTAAAATTTCCTTTAGGAATCCCTGCCCTTAACCAATTCTCTTGTTCATTGGTCTCCCGGCTAAGACTAAGAGGTCTTTTAGATTTTTGCTACAGCGACAGGCAAATAAAGGGCCCCAATTAACTACCTCTGTTAAATCAGTGTCTTTTTCCAGAATGTGCCAGTTTTTTCTAATTACCGATCTAACATAGCCATCCATAGGACCAAATTTAAAACAAAAAACAAATCTTTTTTTCTGTGTTCTTTTTGTTAATTTTATCCACAACAGAATTCTCAGCACTGCACGTCTCAGCCCTCTTAAGGGCAACGTCCAGTACAGAATGGGGATATCCATGGCTCTCAAATCACCTGAACAAATCTTGAGATTGCTTTTTAAAACCACTAGAGCTGCTGATTACTCTTTTCACCCTCAAAAATTGACTATAGGGAAGACAAAGTTTTGTATAGTGGGGGTGAGCGCTGTTGTAATGCAACAAAGAGTTAGTGGCAGAAGGTTTGCGGAAAACCTCAGTGTGAATAATGCCTTGTTCCACTTATAATCTCGCATCTAGAAACTCCAACTCCAGGCCCCAACTTGGATAGCCCCAGGTGCTCTACAAAAAGAGTGAAAGTCTCCTGGGGGCCATCCCACACCTTGAAGATGCTGTCCACATATCTGATGAACAGTTTAATGTGTTTGAGGAAGGGGTTACTGATAGAGTACAAATATTTCTCCTCAAAAACCACAAGAAATAGATTTGCCAGGGTACAAGCTAAGGGCATACCCATAGCAGTCCCTTCCGTTTGTAAATGCCATGCTGTATCAAATTTGAAAGCATTATGTTTTAAAATGAAAGTTAGACCATCACAAATAAATCCTATTGTGCTCATGTCTGTGTCTGTGTTACCAAGGACCTCTCTGACTGCTTCAACACCAATATTATATGGCATCCAGGTATATAAACTCTCTACATCAATAGAGGTCAAGGAAAAACCATCTTGCCAAACAAAATCCTTCAGCACACGCAGAAAGTCCTTAGTATCCTGAACATATGAGGGTAAGTCAGGTAACAATGGATGCAACATCCAATCCAGATAGCGGGAAAGGGGCTCCGTGAATGACCCGATCCCTGACGCAATAGGGCGGCCTGGTAGCCTGGTCAAAGACTTATGCACTTTTGGAATATGATACCAGCAAGGTTTTTTGGGGAAATTGGGAAAAAGTTTTTCAGCCTGTTATTTACACATAACCCCATACTCCACCTGTTTCCTAAGGAAAGAATGCAACTCGTTTTTAAACTTGGTAGTGGGGTCTGACCCTAATTTTAAATAAGTGTCATTCTCAGACAATTGCCTGTAGGCCTCAGACAGGTAATAATCTTTAGATAAAAGTACAGTATTACCGCCTTTGTCAGAAGCCTGAACAATGGTGTCGGACCAGCCCCGAATTTCCATATGGGCTCGTTTTTCATCAAGTGCCAAATTTGGGGGTGATTTGCTATAAATTAGGGCCTCTACATCCTTAATAACCTGTCCCTCAAAAATGCCAATGAGGTTACCTGGGGATACAGGAGGCATGTATGTGGACTTAACCCCCCTATAAATGGTACAAAGGGTGGAACCGTATTATTGACTGCAGCAGCTGTGGGATCAATGAGACTAAGCAGAAGCTGGGCATCATCCTGTACATCTGCTGTGGAATCATCGCCGACCATGAAACCTAAAGTCCCCATCCCACAAGGGACCTCACCTGGACATTTTACAGTATCTAATTCTTTAGAGAATTTAAACGATTTATGTAGGTTAATTTTTCTAACTGCTTTACATAAATCGATTTTAAAACCTACTAGTTCAAAATCCTCGGGTAAACAATAATTCAGGCCCTTTGATAGTACAGAAAAATGTGCCGTGTTAAGGTCATGATGGGTCAAATTGATGACTGCATTCATTGGTTCGTCTGTTGCGGAGTCGGTCTCCAGGAAACCTGCTTCCTCTTGCGATGATTGCCTAGCTCTATGTCTCCTATCCCCTCTGCGTGTCCTGCGTCTAAAGGGGCCGATGTTCCTGTGGAAAGAAGAGAAGAAGTGGACTGGCCAGCTGTAGCCATAGTATCCTGTTGTGATCCGCTTTTTGGCTCCCCTGGTGGTGGCTGGTGGTACTGGAGACTTGTGTGTGCTTTTCTGCCTCAGCTCACCTGCTTCCATCAGTTTTGGGAGTTCCCTATTTAGCCTTGCTCTCCAGTCACTTCCTTGCCGGTCATCATTGTAACCTGAGTCATTCAGTTGCATGTTCCTGCTACTAGTCTGCTGATCAGCTAAGTGGACTCTTGTCCTTATTGTTTTGTTTTTCTTGCCCAGTTTACAGTTTTGTCATTTCCTGTTACTGGAAGCTCTTGTGGACTGAAATTGCCACTCCTGTGTCATGAGTTGACACAGGAGTCTTAAAGTAATTTCAGGATGGGTTTTTTGAAAGGGTTTTTCAGCTGACCGTGAAGTCCTCTTTTGTATCCTTCCTCTATCTAGTAAGTGGACCTCGCTTTGCTAAATCTACCTTCATACTGTGTATGTCTTTTCCTCTGAACTCACCATTAATATACGTGGGGGCTACTATCATCTTTGGGGAATTTCTCTAGAGGTAAGCCAGGTCTGTTCCTTCCTCTTCGAGGCGTAGTTAGTTCTCTGGCTGGCGCATGGCATCTAGGCAGCTGTAGGAATGCTTCCTGGCTACTGTTAGTTGTGTGGTAGATTTAGGTCACGGTCAGCTTGAGTTTCCATCACCCGAGAGCTAGTCTGTTATTTTTGTGTTTCTGATGTTCCCATGCCATTGGGGAATCATGACAGTATCCTCATTAGCACTTAAGTCCGAATTGGTGGTCAGATAATCCTTTTTATTTTTCCTTGTAGGATTCCTATTCCTGTTGTTTTTCATTCTGAATTGTCTGCGGTTTCCTTGTCCATACTTGTGCTTATTCCAACAAAAGATGTTACCAGATTCAAAATCACCCTTATCACGAATAAATTTATTACATTTTTTTGTTTTATATCAGTTTGATTAGCAACCATTCTACTGTCCAGTTTCTTGTCAAGCATTAACCACTGACTTTCGGTCAGTCTAGATTTAAGTTCAACTTTTGTCTCACCAAGTTCAGATTTAACCATATTGTAGTTACTCATATTGTGCTGTAACACCAACTGAAGTAAATCTTGGGAACATTTCAACAAGATCTTTTCCCAATCCATGACAAACTGTTTGTTGTCCTTGAACTGGGACATGTATTTGTAAACCCTTAGTCCGGTAAGGGTGTCCCCCAGTCTTATTAACCATATGAAGGAGTGCCATGAAGGTAATGCTGGAACACTTTGCTTTGCTGGTTTAGAGAGGGTTAACTTATCACAACCAGGAGGCGATTTGAATAGGCTCCTTCTCATGAGGGAGGCCAGATGGATCCAGCGCACATGCGCGACGGGGCCAATGGGTCTGAATGAAAGAATCGACATGTCTGTGTTTCTGTCAGCATCTCATCTGGTTGTTAAAAAGTTGTCATGTTTTGTTTGTTTGTTTGCTTTTTAATCTGTTATTTACATGTTTTTGTACTCTGGCAAATAGGTGGTTTTGACAATGTGATGATGGTGGGTTGTGGGAGGTAACCTCATTGCCGTACTGGTATAGGGGCCTTTCCACTCCCCCTCATCAGTAGGACCCGTGGAAGCGCGGTAGCGCGAAACGGCCATCGTTCGTTCACAGTTCACATTTTCCCTTGCTCTCCTGCTGAGGACTTGTATGTCGAAATAAAGGATTTGAATTTTTATGGACGGTGAGTGCTCTTCATTTTTTCTTTTGTTTGGACATGTGCAACTTTATATCCAGGAATGAGCACCCGGTTTCCTTCTGGGCGTTGTGTGTGACTCTTTGGTCCTAGAAGTGCAGTGGTGCCGAAAACCTTTTTCTTTGACATACTGTATCTTCAAGAATTATTAAAACATTTCATATCAAATCAGAACACTCTCACCATATTTAGAGGTGGATCTTGTCTGACAGGTACCGTTGGCATGGGTCCAGTACTTAGCGTCTGGTCCAGGATAAGGCTTTGGTGCGTTATCTGCTCTCAACGTGTTTCATCTAATCACGACTCATCAAGAGAGTTTAGTAGAACAAAGAGTCAAGTATCCCTCTATAGCACCTTCTCACCGCTGTCATCTGGTTGTGTGGTGATGAAAACTTGCGCTGCCCGTGTTTTAAAGCTCCCGCGTCTTGGATCACTCAGCGTGTCACTTCCAGTCCTGTAGACATCACTGGAACGCATCGGCCAGCGGTGACATGCATATTCAAATCTGGATTCCTCTCACTTTTCTCAGGGTTTCTGGTATGTGGAATGCATCGGACGGGATGACAGCATTATGTCATCTCCGCTCCGTGCGTGCTTCTGCACAGAATCTATAAAGGTATGATTATACGTAACGACATATTATTGGGACACATTCTGATCCGCATAGTGCCTCCCCTGCCTCCCCTAGTTGATTCTTACAATCTTTGTATATATGTTTGTTTCTCTCTGCAGGCAACAACTTACCAGCTCAAATCAGCTGTATATGTATGTGTCAGTGGGGGACCTTTTCTACCCCATCCATTCAAAATCCCCTAAGGGAATAAACAAGATAACCCAACACCAATCATTTTCAGCAAACCACCTAGGATAACGCTAAATTAAGTAGATATCTATGACCACGTTCACACTTATTCAAGTACACTTGGAAAGGTCCCCCACTGATCTTGTCTGTGACATCCCTATAAAGCTCTTTGGTCTTGCCCATGTTGTTGAGGTTAGAGTCTGAATGATTAATTGAGTCTGTGGACAGGAGTCTTTTATAAAGGTGACTATGTAAGACAGCTGTCTTTAATGCAGTTAATGAGTTGATTAGGTACAATAAATTATTTATATCAATGAATATGATTTCCACCATGAAAATATATCATCCAAACATCAGAGTATAACAGTGTCATGCTAGTGTAGTCAGTAATACACCATGTGAATTTCCCCAAGTGTATCGCCGCTGAACTGCGGATGTGCTGCTGAACAATTGATGATCTTAAAGAATGTGAAAAAATTATGAGTATTTTGTGGTTTGATTATTGGGTGTTTTACACTGGACAAAGAACAAGATAGAACAGTCAGTTGAATATGCATTTGGGCAATCATCAACTGGTGTAAACGGCTCTTTGTCAGGGACGCTTCATTGTATGGAAAAAAAATGCAAACTTAGAATTATAATTTGAAAGGTTAAGGAAGGCTTGTGGTATTTAGTATGCTGCAAAAAATAATATACATGCATCTGCCTATACTGATATGACAGCTAAAGCATTACACTTGCCTCTAATCAATAATATATGTGCGTAGCCCATGCATCTGCTATTATGAAGATAGCAGATAACCTAACTTTCATCTAGTTCCCATTATTTGCTGCTAAAGTTCATCCAGATGCAAGAGAAAGGCAAGAGGAGGGAGAGATAAAAGGGTTTGACTAATGGTGTACACAGAATAGAGTAAAAGAGGGAGATGGTGTGGAAGGAGAGATAAGCAAATCAATACTTGTAGTAATATACCCAGAGCATAAACATTTACATTTTACACCGGTTCTTAGACCCTCCAACATCTTACACCGTCTGATTGCACAGCTAAATACTGGTTAGTCCCTCTGTCCAATATCCTACAATATTTTACACAGACCTCTGTCAGAGACAGTCTTTGCAGCTTAAGAAATAAAGGAAAACTGCTTCAAAAAATGCTTTATAATTGAATATGAAATGTCTATAACCTGATTGTTTTTCTGCTATGTCATTTAACCCTTTAAATTCCCATCAATAAGCAAATACTTGTACACTGGTATATGCAGAAAGATCATATTTAGCCAAATTTCCACTTCATTCAGAACATTATTGCTAAAGTAGATTCAGCCACAATTATGTGATGTCACAAACGCACTCATATATATATATTTAGTAAGTTTCTGTTTTTCTGTTTTTAAATTTTCAATTTTCCATAGACACCTTAACATTTCTAGGGTCCAACAGTAATGTATTTATGGGCAACACAATAACCATTTTATCCCAAAGAAACCATCAGGGAAGGACACTGACAGCAGAGAGCCCGTTTTCAAGAACAGATCCTTATTTATTTATTGCTTTCCAAATCGAAAAATCCAGCAGAATGGTGAGCCATTATGTTTATCATTTATATGCAATCTAATAGGAAGATTATGTTAAGATGACAGTGCCCCCATTTATGCGCAGAATGACCAGGATGCACTGTTATATGTCTATATCTAGGAAAACTTAGATTTTAGTTCTCATAATCCATAACTTTAGAAAAGAGAAGGAATCCTAACTTATGGCAATATTCAACTTTCCCACCTTTTCTTTGAAATAATTTGTAAAACTTATGTGTTAGAGGGTCCTTTAGACCCTTTCAAGCAAGAAGGCCTAGGTGTGGCCACTAACTCTAGATTGGCTAGCGGGTGAAACAGAAGAAGCAATGGGGGTCCTTAAAGCGAGCTCCACTCTTGAGTGTATTGGCAAAGAACCATAGTCTCCCTTCCCTAATAGTCTCTGTTCTGTCGACTGCAGATATTTTTAGATATGTGACATACAGAATGGAGAGGGGCTCTCACAGGACGTCAGAGACCTGGGGCAGGTGGCGCAATGACGTCAGTGTGGCTCCACTTGCTCTAGGACCCTGACTGTGCTGACAGCCTCTAATATCCAAGGTTAGGTGAATATATTTATGTGTGTATTTTTTATTTTAGGATTTGTAGTGGGTTGTGGGGTCATCTTGCTATGTGTTGGGGATGTGAAGGGATCATATTATATGTGAGGTGCTGTGGTGGAATCATATCTTGTTGAGGAGCTGTAGGGCCATCATACTGCTCAATAGGTGCTTCAATAGGGGCAAGATTACTTCAGATATGCTTTTAAAAGTTGACAGATATGAAATGTTTTCACCTACCAGCAGTAACACTCCTACTTCTACTAGTTTTTTGGCGCGCTATTATTTTTAATGGCAGAACTCAGGGCTTATTATTAGTATATATGGGTGAGACTCCGAGAACATTATTACTATATGTGGGAGGAATCTGGGGATATTATTACTGTATGTGTGGTGAACCTGGAGCCATTATTTTTGCATACTGAAGGCCTCAGGGGACATTAATACTATATGGGAGAAGACTAAGGAAACATTATTATTGTATGGGGGGAACTAAGGGGCAATTATTATTGTAAGTAGTAAGGATTCAGAGGGCTTACAACTATATATACAAGAACTCTAGCCATTATTACATTATGTAGAGGGACTCTGGGAATAATTACTATATGGCAGGGCCCACTCGGATGTGTTTCTCCCTCCCACCTCAAGCTGAATCCCTAACTACACGTCTGCTATCTCTCCATCCAATACAGTTTCATTCTTGTTTGACTTGGACAACACAAAAATGGTAAATCAAAAGCTACGTCTATCAAGATTGTACAACCGATAAGCAATGGAAGCAAAACACCCAAAATTATATATATATATATATATATATATATATATATATATATATATATATATATATATACGTATATTTTTTTTTTATCTATTTTAGTCTGTTTTTAGATTGTTGATAATTTATTAATAAGGATTATCCATATATATAGTATTAATAAGTTATCAACAATCAAAAAATAGACTAAAAAATAGGATTGTATAACAAAGAAATCCCCACTTCCGCAAGAGGCAAATATTCACAATATAAAGGAACACATACATGTACGGTTACATATTGCAGTATAAATCCATTACATATAAACTGCAGCCACAAGCTTGGCAATAATGATGTGGAACAAAGCCCTACAAGAAAACTAGCACAAAGTAGACACAGAATCATGAATATGTCTACGGTAATAAATACTAAAACATGCAAATAACAAATGTAAAAGTATACAGATGACAAATATACATATAAGTGAATTCAGCCTCGGGGAGATGGGGTACAAAAACCCCAATGAGCTTCTTCAGGGGGCATCAACTATCAAGACTATAAAATTGTAATGACTATTATAGTTATTTTAAAAAATGGTAAAGGTGTCACCGTACACCAAACCCCAGCTTCGCCAACCAATTAATATTTAGCAAGATAGTCCTCCTGGCTGCAGCCTTTGTGGGAGTCAGATCTGCACTACAAGGTGTTCAGAAGATACCTAGACAATCGCAGAAATTAGACAAATATGACCTGTAGAACTATTCACATACACAGCATGTTTCAAATACTGTTGTATGATGACTTCTCCCCTTGTACAGTAATTTAGTGAAAAATCCATAATACAGATCCATACACTGTGTGAATTAGACATTGCCAGACGCTACCTCTCATGCTGTGAGAGTGCAGGAACAAGACTGGATACTCTAATGTTCTCATTTAAGTAATTGACAAGGAAAAGACATTAAGTATTAGAATACTACTGAGCAAAAATAAATAGAAAAAAAACAAAGCAATATCCCAAAATAGAATTGTAACTTAAATTCCACAAAATGAGCAGGAAATAACAAGAATAAGCGAGATTGCAGAACAGAAATCAAAGTGTGGAGAAATGAGAGGTGGAGACAGCAGACTGAGAGGGTGAAAATAGCTGACAGTGAATCACAAGAAATCACAGGATTTATTTTTGCCTTAATACACATTCAGATAAAGAATGATTAGAATGTTGGGTATTGAGAGCTTTGCATCAGAAATTATGAAGGACTTATTCACTCCATCTCTAAATTTAACTTCTGTGCACACTTTGACTTGGCTAGAAACATTAAAGAGGTTTTCCTAAAGATACATAATTGGATTAATAGATAATGCCATAAATATCTATCCTGGGGGTCTATAATGTGCTGACGTTATTTCTTGGAGGTCAAGTGAGGAGAATCTTATGGTGCATTCCGCTCAGGAGAGGATCTTAACCATTGTTTTAGCAATCACAGTGATTCTTGTACTCAGACTAATTCATATTGAAATATCAAGTTCCATATATACAGTATACTATACATTTATATGATTATAATACTGTTTCTTTATTATATAATACAAAAAATATGTAACCCATGATTAGAGATGGGCAAACGCAAACAGGAAGTCTGTGTTATTGTTTGGGTTCGGCACCCCGAACATCGCTTGTTTCCCACGCTGTCATGCACAGCGGCTCTGATCGGTGGTAAGATTATTACCACCGGTCAGAGAGCTGTGGTTCTCACGCTGCATGGGCCAGCAGCTGTGAGAGGCGATAAAGAGTTTACCGCTGTTCACAGGTGTTGGCTGATGAGAGAGTACTACTCCCATCAGCCTATGCCTGCTGCCTCTTTTAATGGCGAGAGCAGGCGCCACTGATGGGAGCATTCATCAGCAGGCACCTGTACTATAAATGAAAAAAAAAGAATTAGGACTGCTCAATTTTTGATAACCAGCACTGGCAAAACTGACAACTGTGGGCTGCAACCCTCAGCTATTAGCTTTATTATGACTGGTTATCAAGAATAGAAGAGTCCCCACACCATATTTTAAATGGCAAACAACGGATGTTCGGCCCCCCCATTCGCTTGAATGAGGTTCAGGTTCAGGTACCTTTCTCGTACTCGAACCAAACTTTTTTAAATGTTCGGCCAAAACGGCCAGACGCCAACATCCAGGGGTTCACTCATCACTATGCATGATCAATTCATTTATATTCTTTTGATATAATAAATATACTAAACTAAAACCTTAAACTCATCCATATTATTTGTATGTATTAATTTATTTAACTGGCTTATATAGTGCCATTAAGTCAACAGCATTTTAAAGACATCATCATCATCACTGTGCCTATTGGGACTCACAATCTAAATTCTCTATTAGTATGTCTGTGGAGTGTGGGAGAAAACCACAGAACACCAATGCAAACACAGGGAGAACCCCATCACTGGAAAGCAACACTGCTAACTAGTGTTGAGCGATACCGTCCGATACTTGAAAGTATCGGTATCGGAAAGTATCGGCCGATACCGGCAAAGTATCGGATCTAATCCGATACCGATACCCGATACCAATACAAGTCAATGGGACTCATGTATCGGACGGTATTCCTGATGGTTCCCAGGGTCTGAAGGAGAGGAAACTCTCCTTCAGGCCCTGGGAACCATATTAATGTGTAAAATAAAGAATTAAAATAAAAAATATTGCTATTCTCACCTCTCCGACGCAGCCTGGACTTCAGCGAGGGAACCGGCAGCGTTGTTTGCTTAAAATTTGCGCTTTAACTTCCTTACTTGCTTACTTACTTACTTTTAAAATGCGCGCGTCTCCTGCCTCCCGTGACGTCACGGCTTGTCATTGGTCGCGTCGCCCATGTGACCGCGACGCAACCAATCACAATGCCGGAACGTAATTTTAAAATCCTGAAGGACCTAAAATTACGTCACGGCTTGCTGTGATTGGTCGCGTCGCGGTCACATGGGCGGCGCGCGACCAATCACAAGCCGGGACTTCAAGTAAGGAAGTTAAAGCGTGAATTTTAAGCAAACAACGCTGCCGGTTCCCTCGGTAAGGTGCAGGCTGCGTCGGAGAGGTGAGTATAGCAATATTTTTTATTTTAATTCTTTATTTTACACATTAATGTTGTTTCGATACCGATACCCGATACCACAAAAGTATCGGATCTCGGTATCGGAATTCCGATACAGCAAATATCGGCCGATACCCGATACTTGCGGTATCGGAATGCTCAACACTACTGCTAACCACTGAGCCACCATACTGCCATTATAGGGTACCTGTGTGCCTACCCTTTGCACAATACCTCTAGAGAAGCATAGTCTTGCTTTTAAACTGCTTTTGATGCATATACCAGTATAATATGTCCAGCAAACGTCATAAATTAAATTTTAACATACACTGTTTTTAAATGGGCAATACTTCATTTTTCTACCAGCACTATAACTGTTAATATCTTTAAGCTCACTTTCCATCATGCATTGCCTTGCATGTCCTGACCTGAAGATCTACCTCTCCGCGATGCCTGTATGCAGTTTGACAGGCAGGACAGCAGGAGCAGAGGGACAAAGAGCTAGCTCCACTTCCTATAATCCATCTGCTGCTATGGACAGATCACACAACAACAGTGAGCAGCAAGTTAGACAGGAGGTAGACACAAAGGCTCTGATTCTGAGCTCTCAGGACTAGAATGAGAAGTGTGCAGTCACTCTGTGTTATTGCATACTTATGAATCCTCCCAGCCCACCGCCGTTCCAGGCGCAAACACTGGCGAATCCTTGCAGAGTACAATGTTGGTACTAGGAGGATTCGCAAGTCTGAAGTCACACAAAGTGTCTACAGATTTTACATTCTAGACCCAGATAACCCCTTCAGGTGTGACATTTCATACTACTGTACGTGATGGGTGTGCAGGAATAAGATGGGCCTAATTTATTAAAATCGCTACTTACTGAATTAGGTGCATCCTATTAGTGATATGTGCCACCATGGGGCTCACCAGAAATGTTATTCCAGACTGGGATTGGAGTAACATTTCTCTAGTAAAGAATGCAACCACTGTTATTGAAATTATGGCCACATCCCATCCTGCCCCATCTCCTCAACTGCAACGTCCATTTGCCACAGCTGCCTAAATGTCAAAAATGTACAAATTTTGGTTCAATTATGTGTTGTGTGAAAATTCGGCTACTTTTGAAGGTGTTTTACAACAGAATTCTGGCATCTAGACAATGATGTATTGCCTACAACCTTTTGTAGTGACCTTTTGGCATAGGACAACATTATCTTTATAGAAAGTGATTTACAGATTATTTATTCAGCACATTATCATATCATTAGCTGCCTGTACTGTGCTTATTTCACACGGTCTCTAAAGTGCATAGAATGATAGTCATGTGAAGTCTAATAGAAAAATCTTTTGTATGTTCCCTTATGATATAGGAGTTATAGTATAACAAAAGATACTTCTGTGGATGCATTATTATGTCTCTGGAAGTTGTAAACACATTACTAGGGAGGATTCTACCTAACAAGGGACAGTAAGAGGAAACCATATAATTAAGGATGGAGCTATATACACCATATTCCAAATTATTATGCAAATTGGATTTAAGTGTCATAAAGATTTAATTGTTTTGTTTTTCAAATAAACTCGCGGATAGTATTGTGTCTCAGGGCTCAATGGATCACTGAAATCAATCTTAAACACATGTGATAATTGGTTTTCCAGGTGATTCTAATGAAAGGAAAACTACTTAAAAATGATCTTCCACATTATTAAGCAGGGTTTCAAGCAATATGGGAAGTAAAAAGGATCTCTCTGCAGCTGAAATGCTTTTCATTTTTAAAGGGGACACGCTTGCACTTTATACTTGATATTCATATCATCTTTATATATGCAATTTGTTTCCAGTTGGATATATCCTACAAATGGTGCATTTATTGCTTACAGCTTTTTTTTTACTTTAGCCTCTATTTATAATTATATGTAAACACTATTTATACAGTTTTCGCCTTGGCTATATTTATTGCTACACATGTGTATATATACAGTATATTTTTTAATTTTTCCATTATCTTCATATATTTTATCATTTTTTCACTGATGTGTCGCCTTGCTTGCACTTGCTATTATAGAGATTCTTTGCATGTTTCCTGATTTATGCCAGTTACCATTGGTCAGCTGTGTACTTGGCAGGTATACACTATATGTTGTTAGTACTGTTTGATAACCCCTTTCTTTTTTTGTCTCAATAAATTTTGTGTATTATTACTTACTGTATAATGATTGGTCTTTACTATCATTTATTTGATCATACAGTTCGGTTGTTCCTCAATAGCTATGCATATGTTTCCGAATGGTCTGCTATTTAATCCTTAAGCAAGCTCTTTAGTACACCCATATCATTTTGGTTAAACACCACACAGGATATACGTTACTTTTCTTTGCTTAGTGTGTTATTTTTCTCTTGAATGCTGGGCATAGATTTACCCTGATGACAGGTAAACCATACCCCCCCAAAACCCATTTATTTGATCATTATTGGGGTACTGGTAGGGTTTGGTACGAATTATTATTGTTCTATTTCTTGAATTTATCTAGAGTTTGGTTATTTGTAATGGTATTAATTATGGTGCTCCACATTTGAAATGACTAACTAATGATATATCATTCTTATTTATGATGCTTAAAGTCTTGATGGTATCTATGGAGGGGCAGACGAGGCTAGGCGATTGCTATACTTTTGCATGCCTCTATTAGAATGTTTGTAGCCTTTTGTCTTTTTAAATGTTTTTAAATCGTGTCTCCAAGTGTTCTTTTGTTGTTAAATTGAAATTCTCGAATGATCCCAAACTGCCTATGCATACTACATTTCTTCTCATTAAACTGGTCTTTTCAATAGCCGGCGCATGAAGTCTACGTGCTGCAGTACATTCACCTCCACCTCTGGGCCCAGTGTGACTGCACCATCGGCATGTCCGCCCCTGAGCAGGCTGCTATGCACAGAATTTGTGAATATGTGACAGACACTTTCCTTAGGTAACCACAACTCCCAACTTGGTTCATATAGAAATTATTTTTTATTTTTCATAACAATATTCTTACAAAGTTTCCACAAAATTGCATTTCTGCCCATTCTGTCAGACTTGTTCAGTCATCTCCTGCTGCAGAATCCAGCTCCAATCTGCATCTTCAGGGCACAGAAGACACTAGCAAATCATCCCCTGTCAGCCAATCACAAATGTGTTTATGAAGCAAAGTCTGTGATTGACAGACAGGCATTGAGGCACAAATGTCATTGTGGGCAGTGCCTAGAAGTTTATAAGGCTGTACCTGGAGGCATCTGCAGATCCTCTTCCCCCTGTATTTTGTTAATTATGCCTTAGTTAAGTAATCTTTCTCTCCCTCCCAGTGTCGTCCCCTTTTTATACCCTTCAGTGGGTATCCAAGAAAAGAGTGTGCACAGCACAGGCAGCAGTAGACTGAGCAGAGGGAAACATACGCTGAGGCTCAGCATGAGTGACTCCCTCTCTGCAGTGCAATGCATCTCAAAAGATATGACTAGCGGAAGCATCAACATTAATAGGTGAGGAAAGAGGCCTGTTTCAGCATAATCATATGTGTGCAGCAGAGCAGGTCGCCTGCTCCTCCTGTTAGTGCTCACAGCTAATGTTATTTGTGGGTTTTTCTTTGCATCCTGAACAATTTTCCTGGCAGTTGTGGACAAAAGTTTTGTTGGTCTACCTGACCGTGGTTTTTAAAGAGCCCCTGATTTTCCATTTGTTTATCACAGTTTGAACACTGCTAACTGGCATTATCAATCACTTGGATATCTTTTTGTATCCCTTTCCTGTTTTATGCATTTCAACTACCTTTACCTGTAGATCCGTTGACAATTCTTTTGCTTTCCACATGACTCCTAATTCAGAAATGTCAGTGGCTGGATGAAAGATGCAAGAGTCTGTTTGGATCCATGAAACTCACTTAGCTTTTATGCACACACAGATTACAAGCAAACAGGTCACAGGTGAGGATGTTACCTTTAGTAGCCATTGAAACACATTTGTGTCAACTTCTGTGCATGTTATTATGCCAAAATCACCAGGGTATGTGAACTTTCGATCCATGTCATTTGGATGTTTTGGGTTGTCATTATGATTTAAAAAGAGTACAAAGTAGTTTGACAATAAATGGCTTCACCCAACTACTAACCATGAGTGGAGAAAAAGTTTTGGTGTTATCATTCATATTCTCTAAAAAAAAGTCCAAGAAAGCAAAAATTCTGCCGGGGTATTATTATTATTATTATTTATTGTTATAGCGCCATTTATTCCATGGCGCTTTACATGTGAGGAAGGGTATACATAATAAAAACAAGTACAATAATCTTAAACAATACAAGCAATATGGGTATGTAAACTATTGAGCACAACTGTAGATGTCGCTGAATCTATTGTTGTAGATATGTGTTAAAAACAGTGGGGAAAAAAAGTATTTCGTCAGCCACCAATTGTGCAAGTTCTACTTAAAAAGATGAGTGAGGCTTGTAATTGACATCATAGGTAGACCACAACTATGAGAGTTAAAATGAAAAAACAAATCCAGAAAATGACCTTGACTGATTTGGCAAGATTTATTTTGCAAATTATGGTGGAAAATAAGTATTTGGTCACCTAAAAACATGCAAGCTTTCTGGCTCTGACAGACCTTTAACTTCTTCTGTAAGAGGCTCCTCTTTCCTCCACTCATTTACCTTTAGTAATGACATCTGTTTGAACTTGTTATCAGTATAAAAGACACCTGTACACAACCTCAAACAGTCACACTCCAAACTCCACTATGGTGAAGCCCAAAGAGCTGTTGAAGGACACCCAAAACAAAATTGTAGACCTGCACCAGGCTGGGAAGACAGAATCTACAATAAGCAAGCAGCCTGGTGTATTGAAGTCAACTGTGGGAGCAATAATAAGAAAATGGAGGACATACAAGACCACTGATAATCTCCCTCGATCTGGGGCTCCATGCAAGATCTCACCAAATGGGGCCAACATGATCACAAGAACAGTGAGTCAAGATCCTAGAACCACAGGGGAGGACCTAGTGAATGACCTGCATGAGCTGGGAACACCGTAACAAAGGCTACCATCAATAACACACCATGCCGCCAGGGACTCAGATCCTTCAGTGCCAGATGTGTCCCCTTGCTTAAGCCAATACACGCCCGGGCCCATCTGAAGTTTTATAGAGAGCATTTGGATTATCCAGAAGAGTATTGGGAGAATATCATATGGTCTGATGAAATCAAAGTAGAACTGTTTGATAGAAACAAAACTCGTTGTGTTTAGAGGAGACGGAATGCTGAGTTGCATCCAAAGAACAACATACCTACTGTGAAGCATGGGGGTGGCAACACCATGCTTTGGGTCTGTTTCTCTGCAAAGGGACCAAGACGACTGATCCGTGTACATGAAAGAATGAATGGGGCCATGTACTGTGAGATTTTGAGTGCAAACCTCCTTCCATCAGCAAGGGCATTGAAGATGAAACGTGGATGGATCTTTTAGCATGATAATGATCCCAATCACACCGCCAGGGCAACGAAGGAGTGACTTGGTAAGAAGCACATGAAGGTCCTGGAGTGGCGCAGCCAATCTCCAGATCTCAACTCAATAGAAAACCTTTGGAGGGAGTTGAAAGTCCGTGTTGCTCAGCAGCAGGCCCAAAGCATCACTGCTGTACAGGAGATTTGCATGGAGGAATGGGCCAACATACCATCAACAGTGTGTGCCAACCTTGCGAAGACTTACAGAAAATGTTTGACCTCTGTCACTGCCAACAAAGGATATACAACAAAATATTGAAATTAACTTTTGTTAACCCCTTTACCCCCAAGGGTGGTTTGCACGTTAATGACCGGGCCAATTTTTACAATTCTGACCACTGTCCCTTTATGAGGTTATAACTCTGGAACGCTTCAACGGATCCTAATGATTCTGACACTGTTTTCTCATGACATATTGTACTTCATGATAGTGGTAAAATTTTGTTGATATTTCCTTCGTTTATTTGTGAAAAAAATGAAAATTCGGCAAACATTTTGCAATTTTACAAATTTTAATTTTTATGCCCTTAAATCACAGAGATATATCACACAAAAACCTTAATTCTGGAATTTCAAATTTTTTCTCCCTACGCTGTTTAGCGATCAGGTTAATCCTTTTTTTTCATTGATAGATCGGGCAATTCTGAGCGATACCAAATATGTGTAGGTTTGATTTTTTTTATTATTGTTTTATTTTGAATGGGGCAAAAGGAGGGTGATTTAAACTTTTATATTTTTTTTATTTTTTTCATATTTTTTAAACTTTTTTTTTTTACTTTTGCCATAATTCAATAGCCTCCATGGGAGGCTAGAAGCTGGCATAGCCTAATCGGCTCTGCTACATAGCAGCGACCATCAGATCGCTCTTATGTAGCTGAATTACAGGCTTGCTATGAGCGCCGACCACAGGGTGGCGCTCACAGCAAGCAGGCATCAGCAACCATAGAGGTCTCGAGGAAACCTGGAAACCACTGTTTGGGTGCATCGCAGAGCTCGGAAGGGAAGGAGCACCATTTGACTTTTCAATGCAAAATTGACTAGAATTGAGCTAGGATGCCATGTCGCGTTTGGAGAGCCCCTGATGTGCCTAAACATTGAAACCCCCCACAAGTGACACCATTTTGGAAAATAGACCCCCTAAGGAACTTATCTAGATGTGTGGTGAGCACTTTGACCCTCCAAGTGCTTCACAGAAGTTTATAATATAGAGCCGTAAAAATAAAAAATCATATTTTTTCACAAAAATGATTTTTGCGCCCCCAATTTTTTATTTTCTTAAGGGTAACAGAAGAAATTGGTCCCCAAAAGTTGTTGTGCAATTTGTTCTGAGTACGCAGATATCCTATATGTGGGGGTAAACCACTGTTTGGCACATGGCAGAGCTCAGAAGGGAAGGAGCGCCGTTTGACTTTTCAATGCAAAAGTGTCTAATTCTAACTGAAACCCTAACCCAAACACACACCTAACCCTAATTCCAACCCTAACCCCAACACACCCCTGTTACAGAACCCCTCAGCACCCAGAATATGTTGCACAGTTATATGTATGTATAATAGTTTCCATGTGAGAGGCATGTCCCTAATGCATCAGCCCACAGGCTGGGCCCCTGGGCAGAGGGGACAAGATATCTACCTTCTGACCTCTCCCACCTTTGTAATTCCCACAGTAAATATCGGCAGGCTCCGGCCCCCTGCGGCTATTGTAATGTATGTCTGGCCTGCCGCTTTTCAATAGGCCTGCCCTCTGTACCTGTGTGATATATATTCTGTGTCCTATGAGTAAAGTGGGGGGATACTGGAAATACGGGGAGAAGCAGTGATATTTTATATGTGCCCATGTAATCAAGGAATTCCAGCCAGCATACTTCATTCAGACTCCAGCTAAAGCAGAGTGGACCTCCTGAAACACAGGGTGGTACTAAAGAGGTACTGTAGCACGGAAGACCCCGTTACACTGGTGGCAGACAGCGGGATGTGATACCCTGTCTACAGGAGGAAAGGAATGAATGGAAAACAACTACCAGAAGTAAAAGAGGACTACATTAATAGATCTGGTGGAAGCCCGAGGGTTAATCGCCAGCAACAAAACAAAAGCGGATTTGAAAGCAGCCATCATGGAACACGACAGTGCAGCACCCTCCAATGTGAACATGGAGGAGACTGAATTCCAGAGGGAGGTAAAGAACAGACTGGCGTTCTATGGCCCAAACCCTGCAGTAGAGATCATACGAGAGGTGATGGCTGATGTGCCTACTGATCTGAAGGAATAGATGGCGGAGCGGACCAGGATAGAGCTAGCCAAGATGGAGATAGCAGAGTGGACCAAAGTGGAGCTGGCCAAGATGGAGATGGCAGAGCGAAGAGAGGAGTGTCAGCGAGCAGGGGGAGCTCTGGCCTCTGCCCAGGTACCTTCAACAGTAAGCCACAAAAAGATCCAGTATAATGCCTTCCGACAGTTGGGGGAGGCGGAGGAAGACATTGATGGCTTTCTGCAGGACTTTGAGCGGCAGTGTGCCCTTCATCAAGTGAAGCCGGAGGAACGAGTTCAAATTCTGGCCAGCAAGCTGACCGGCCGGGCAGCCGATGCATATCGCACGGTACCTGATGAGGACTGTATGGACTATGAGCGGATCAAAGAAGTGATCTTGGCCCGGTATGCACTGACATCAGAGGCATACCGCCAAAAGTTCCGCGGACTTATAAAACGCGTAACCGATACCCATGCTGAATGGGCCTGTAAATTACGGCGGTCACTGCTACAGTGGGTACAAGGGAGCCAAGCAACCACTAAGGAGGACGTCCTCCAGCTCTTCTTGTTAGAACGATTATTTAATGGACTAACCCCCCGAGACACAGGAATGGCTTCGAGACAGGCGGCCAACGACTCTTGAGGAGGCCGCTCGTCTGGCCGATGAACATCATGATGCCAGGAGGCCTCAGTTGTCCGGATCAAAGATGGTCACTAGGGGTCCGCCCATGGACCTGGAGGCCCCCAAACCACCAAAAATTGTAGGGGGACCAGCTAAAAACCCGGCCTACTACAGTCCCCCTGGGGTGCGATGCCACACATATCCTGTGACCACCCAGAGACAGGCTCATGCTGCGGAGGCGGAATCACACTTAGAGAAGGCCAAGGTAAGACATCCCAGCCCTACACGTATTCCCATAGCCAGACACATTTCTTGGGCCACCCCAGCTGAATTTAAGAGGGAGTTACTTGAGGATCCTTCATTGGAGGGATATCGTGGGAAGGCACAGGAGGGGAGAGGGGTACTGGAAGGGGAACAGTTTGTATGGAAGCAGGGACTCCTCTACCGGATCACAGAGCAGCACCACACAGGGACAATCCCCACTATAAAACGACAGCTGGTAGTTCCCAAGAAGTATAGGCAGAAGTGACTGCGAATCTCTCATGACATACCCTTGGCCGGGCACTTCGGCGTCAGTCGCGCCAAGCATCGTCTGACACAAAACTTCTTTTGGCCGGGGGTAACCTATGATGTTCGTCAGTACTGCCAGACCTGTGACAGTTGCCAGCGCATTGGCAAGAGGGGAGATCGATGCAAGGCCAAATTACGCCCCCTCCCCATTGTGGAGGAACCATTTAGCCGAGTAGCGGTCAATCTGATAGGGCCGTTAGCCAAACCCAGTCCATCAGGGAAAAGGTAAATATTGACAGTGGTAGATTATGCCACACGGTATCCAGAGGTGGTTGCGTTACCTAACATACTGGCAGAGATGGTGGCGGCTGCCCTGCTCCAGGTTTTCTCACGAGTTGGATTTCCCTGGGAGATTATCTCGGACCAGGGTACCCAGTTTACAGCAGAGGTGACCAACCAACTGTGGAAGCTGTGCGGCGTAAAGTCCATTAGAAGCGCCCCGTACCACCCGCAAACCAATGGGTTGTGTGAACACTTTAACGGGACGTTAAAACAACTCATTGGGACTTTTACCAGGACCTACAGGGACTGGGAGAAATTCTTGCCACACCTCCTGTTTGCCTATCGGGAGGTGCCCCAAGAATCCACGGGGTTCTCCCCGTTCGAACTGGTATACGGGAGGTGGGTAAGGGGAGGGACCCCTAGACTTAGTGCTAGAACACTGGGAAGGGGAGGGCATCATAGAAGGGGTATCTATTGTACCCTATGTGCTGGAATTCCGGGACCGCCTACAGGAGCTGACCCAGGCTGTACGTGGGAACATGCAGGTGGCCCAGCGGCGCCAGCGCGTATGGTACGATTGGAGGGCCAGAGAACGCACCTTGGAAATAGGACAGAAGGTCCTGGTGTTAGAGCCCACTAGGCAGAACAAGTTCCAAGCTGCATGACAGGGGCCCTACCAAGTAGTGGGGAAAATAGCCGACACCACCTATAATGTCGCCAATTGTGACGACCCCAGGGTTATCCGCATGTTCCACGTGAATATGCTGAAGCCCTACCGGGAGTGCCCTGAAGAGGTAGTGGCCATCTGTGCAGAGGATTTAGCCGGACTTTCCTTGCCAGATGTCTTAGGGGAAAGGACTCAGTCTAAAACATGGGACCAGGTACACTGGGGTGAAGACCTAGGTCCCCGGGAGAGACAGCAGGTGGAGGCATTGTTGAAGCAGCGACAGAGGATGTTTTCGGGGAGACCAGGGTACACTCACCTGGCACAACACAAGGTTGAGACCCAGGATCAGACCCCCCTGTGACAACACCCCTTCCGCATCCCTGAGTCTGTACGAGAAGGGATGCGACAAGAGATACAAGAGATGTTGCATTTAGGGGTCATTGAAAAGTCAGATAGTCCCTGGGCACCCCCAGTAGTGTTAGTGCCCAAGAAGGATGGGACTACACGGTTATGTGTAGACTATCGTAAGCTCAATGAGAAAACGGTGATGGATGTGTATCCCATGCCGCGTGTTGATGAGTTGTTAGACCGGCTGGCAGGGGCAAAGTATTTGACTACCATCGATCTATGCAAAGGCTACTGGCAGATTCCCCTTAGTCCTGACGCTATTTCCAAGTCGCCATTTGTCACCCTGTTCGGCTTAATCCGGTTTCGAGTTATGCCATTCGGGATGAAGACTGCCCCGGCGACCTTCCAGAGGCTGGCTGACCGGCTTCTGGATGGTCTCCAGGACTATGCTTGTGCCTACCTGGATGACATCGCCATCTACAGCGCGACATGGGAAGAGCATCTAAATCACCTAGAGACAGTATTGGACAGGATCCACAAGGCCGGATTCACCCTGAAACCAAACAAGTGTCATGTAGGCAAAGCAGAGGTTCAGTATTTAGGGCATTGGGTGGGAAGTGGGAAAAAGCAACCAGAACCAGCCAAGATTGAGGCCATAGCCAAATGGCCCACCCCACGCACTAAAACCCAGGTCATGGCGTTTCTAGGGACAGCGGGGTATTACAGGAAATTTGTTCCCAATTACAGCAGCATAGCCAAGCCCCTCACTGATCTGACCCGTCAGAACCAACCCCGCCAGGTAACCTGGACCCCAGAGTGTGAGGAAGCCTTCTGCCAGCTATAGGACGCCCTCACCAATACCCCTGTATTGGCCGCACCCGATCCAACTAAGCGTTTTCTTGTTCACACAGACACTTCTATGTTTGGATTGGGGGCAGTACTGAGCCAAGTCGGGCCGGATGGCCAAGAACACTCGGTAGCTTACCTGAGTCGGAAACTACTGCCCCGTGAAGTAAGCTATGCGGCCATCGAGAAGGAGTGCCTGGCGGTAGTATGGGCACTCAAAAAGTTGCAACCATATTTGTATGGACAACAGTTTTCCCTCCTAACGGACCATAATCGCCTAGTCTGGCTTAATTGGGTCTCCAGAGACAACGCCAGATTACTGCGGTGGAGTTTAGCCCTACAACCTCTGGACTTCACCATCCACTACAGACCCGGCAAACAAAACGGTAACGCCGATGGACTAAGTCGACAAACGGAACTTGTACCAACCCCATAAACTTCGGTCATCCCCAAACCGATCCGTTAAGGATCAGACTGTGTATGCCGACTGCGTCGCTGAAAAGGGGGAGCCATGTTACAGAACCCCTCAGTACCGAGAATATGTTGTGCAGTTATATGTATGTATAATAGTTTCCATGTGAGAGGCATGTCCCTAATGCATCAGCCCACAGGCTGCGCCCCTTCTGACCTCTCCCACCTTTGTAATTCCCACAGTAAATATCAGCAGGCTCGAGCCCCCTGCGGCTATTGTAATGTATGTCTGGCCTGCCGCTTTTCAATAGGCCTGCCCTCTGTACCTGTGTTATATTCTGTGTTTTGTGAGTAAAGTGGGGGGATACTGGAAATACGTGGAGAAGCAGTGATATTTTATATGTGCCCATGTAATCAAGAAATTCCAGCCAGCGTCCTTCATTCAGACTCCAGCTAAAGCAGAGTGGACCTCCTGAAACACGGGGTGGTACTAAAGAGGTACTCCAGCATGGAAGACCCCATTACAACCCCTAATCCCATCCCTAACCACACCCCTAACTCCAACACACCCCTAACCCTAACCACACCCCTAACCCTGACACACCCCTAACCCTAATCACAACCGTAAATGTAATCCAAACCCTATCCCTAACTTTAGCCCCATCCCTAAGTTTAGCCCCAACCCTAACTTTAGCCCTAACCCTAACTTTAGCACAACCCTAACCCAACCCTAACTTTAGCCCCAACCCTAGCCCTAACTTTAGCTCCAACCCTAACCCTAACCCTAATGGAAAAATGGAAATAAATACATTTTTTTTTATTTTATTATTTTTTCCTTACTAAGGGGGTGACAAAGGGGGGTTTGATTTACTATTTTTACCGGGTTTTTAGCGGATTTTTATGATTGGCAGCTGTCACACACTAAAAGACGCTTTTTATTGCAAAAAATAGTTTTTGCGTCTCCACATTTTGAGAGCTATAATTTTTCCATATTTTGGTCCACAGAGTCATGTGAGGTCTTGTTTTTTGCGGGATGAGATGACGTTTTTATTGGTACCATTTTGGCACGTGACATTTTTTGATCGCTTTTTATTCCGATTTTTGTGAGGCAGAATGACCAAAAACCAGCAATTCATGAATTTGTTTTGGAGGAGTGTTTATACCGTTCCATGTTTTTAAAGCAGTTTTATTTTTCGGGTCAGTAAGACTACAGCGATACTTCATTTATATCATTTTTTTATGTTTTGGCACTTTTATACGATAAAAACTATTTTATATAACAAATAATTATTTTTGCATCGCTTTATTCTGAGGACTATAACTTTTTAATTTTTTCGCTGATGACGCTGTTTGGTGGCTCATTTTTTGCGGAACAAGATGACGTTTTCAGCGGTACCATGTTTTTTATATCCCTCTTTGTGATCGCGTGTTATTCCACATTTTGTTCGACAGTATGATAATAAAGCGTTGTTTTTTGCCTCTTTTTTTTACGGTGTTTACTGAAGGGGTTAACTAGTGTGACAGTTTTATAGGTCAGGTCGTTACGGATGCGTCGATACTAAATATATGTCCTTTTATTGTTTTTTTTTTATTTAGATAAAGAAATGTATTTATTGGAACAATATATATATTTTTTTATTTAGGATTTTTTTTTTTTTTTTTTACTTTTTACATTGTCCCACTATATAGTGTCTGATCGCTGTTCTGACACTTTGCAGTGCACTGTGTCAGATCAGCGATCTGACGGGCACTGCAGGGAGGCTTGCAAGCCACCTCCCTGCAGTACCCGGAAGGTCCCCTGCGGCCATTTGGATCCGGGGCCAGCAGGGAGGAGGAGGTAGGAGATGTGATCGCGTTGCTCTGAGGGTCTCAGGGAAGCACGCAGGGAGCCCCCTCTCTGCGCGATGTTTCCCTATGTCGCCGGAATGCTGCAATCATGTTTGATCGCAGTGTTCCGGGGGTTAATGTGCCAGGAGCTGTCCGTGACCGCTCCTGGCACATAGTGCCGGATGTCAGCTACGATAGTCAACTGACACCAGGCCCCGATTGGCCGCGCTTCCCCCGTGAGCGCGGCTGATCGGTGATGACTTACTATCCCGTCGGTGGTCATACGGGCCCATACCACCTTGACTGGATAGTACGTCATATGTCAGAAAGGGGTTAATGACCAAATACTTATTTTCCACCATAATTTTCAAAATAAATCTTGCCAAATCAAACAAGGTGATTTTCTGGATTTGTTTTCTCATTTTGACTCTCGTAGTTGTGTTCTACCTATGATGTCAATTACAGACCTCGCTCATCTTTTTAGTGGGAGAACTTGCACAATTGGTGGCTGGCTAAATACTTTTTTTCCCCACTGTAATTAAGCTATCTATTCTGGCATTGGCGGCACGAAGGTGACTGATCAATAGTGAAAGAACCCCTAATGGTCAAAATCCAGTTTTCCCATTTAATTTATTAAATGGAGACAAGGAATTTATTAATGGTAAAATGAATGTTCACAGTTCTCCTGATGACAGCGTAGCACAGTTAAGAAAGTAATAAGCCCAACATCACAGATAGTAATTTATGCACCGCAAAAGTGGAAAGTAGAACACACATGCTCAGAGGTCTATATTTGTGCAGGTGCTCTTAATTTTAAAATGCAAAGTATCCATGCAGGTACCAGATGTTTCTATGATTAAGGCTACTTTCACACATCAGGTTTTTGCCATCAGGCACAATTTGGCGAGTTTTGAAAAAAACGGATCAGTTTTTTTGTCATAGAGTTGTATTAGCGCCGGATTGCACCTGATGGCCACACGTTTCATCCGTTTTTTACTGGATCCATCTAAGATTAGTTTTCCATCGGCCGGAGAAAACATTCATAGGAATGTTTTTTCAATCCGGCGAAGAAACGCCAAGCGATGGTTCCAGCGATAAATGGATTAAACTGAAATGTGAAATGTTGGATGATTTAATTGGAAATATGTTTATTTGTTTATTTAGTGAATCTCAGGTGTAAATAAAATAGATAGTGTGGTGCAGTGACCAATGTTACAGCCAGGGGGCGCTGTGTGTGCACTTCAAGATGCACTTGGAGGCATAGTTGTGATGAAACAGTGATTGGCAGTGTTGTGAATGGCCGATATGTATCGCAGAGGTGGGTGGCCCTGTGATGGAAGCCTGGGTATGTTTTGCTCAAGCAGGTCTACTGCTGAGGGTTTTGTTTACATTGGGAAGTCTTCCAGGTGATTGGAGAGATGGGTGGGTCCAGTCACCTACAAACCCACCCAAAGAGGTGTATCTGAACACCTAAGATGGTTTTGTGTTTAAGGACCTGTGGTGATGTCACGCTCACCTGACTGGCCATGTGACAGGTACCTGGGTGTGGTTACACCTATGTAAAGGAGGTGTGTGTAGCACATGGTGTGAGTGTTTTTGGGAGTCTGTCAGGGTGGACACACTTCCATGTGTCCTGGCTGGACACTGCAGAGTGGCCTGTGTGCTATAGGTCCTGGATGGTCAGTGTTGGAGGCTCCTGGGAGTGGAGTCGTCCTGGAAGCACCTAGAGACCGTAGACCTGGACGGTCAGTGTTGGAGACTCCTGGGAGTGGAGTCATCCTGGAAGCACCTGGAGACCGTAGACCTGGACGATCAGTGTTGGAGATTCCTGGGAGTGGAGTCGTCCTGGAAGCACATGGAGACCGTAGACCTGGACGGTCTGTGTTGAGGACCTGGGACTGACGTGAAATCAGCATGAGGAGTGGAACTCCTGAGAGGTAACCCCTGACAAGGGGATTATAATATACAGCAGAGAAGCCTATCTGCTGCATGAACAGTCTGGGGGTCGTGATAAGTTGATGAAATATAACGCAATGGACTCTACGTCATGTGGTTTATGATGTGTAATAAACCAAATAAGACTGATATGTGTGAGATATCCTGCCTGAAGTGTTTATCCTGCTGCCAAGCGAGTGTTCCCCAACACACTCAGGTAGCGTATCACATTTGGTGTTTCGAATGCGGGCAACGATCCAGGATGCACGTGCGGAGTTAATGCCTGTAACTCGGCGGGGTTACGAAGGTGACAAGCATCTTGCTGTGGATCAGTGAGTCCATGAAGGTGACAAGCGGATTGCTTGCTGTGGATCGGCGGGTCCACGAAGTTTGCGGTGGAACGTGCAGAGCCTTGTGGAGTGTAGCTGCAGTTGCAGCAAGAGGTTCGGCAGCAGCGGCTTGTGATTGCCAGCAGGAGCTGGTGAAGAGGTTGAAGGGGAAAAAAAAAAACACATTTTTTTTTTTGTTTGCAGACTCTTAAAGGGCCAGTGCAAGGCCAGAGTCACAGTGGTGTACTGTGCGAACTGGGGCCTAAAAGTACTGTGGGGAGTCCACGGGGTGTACCCCAGGGAAGGGGTGGTGTCCCTAATAGGGTGGTGTCCCCAAAAAAGGGGGCGGTGACCCAAACAGGGATGGTTGCCCAAAAGGGGGCGGAGTCCCAAAAAGGGGCAGCATTCAAAAAGGGAGTTGGTGTCCAAAAGGGGGTGGAGTCCCTTAAGGGGGCGGTGACTCTAAAGGGGGCAGAGGCCCAAAAGGGGGCAGAGCCTCCTGAAACTAAAGGGGTGGCACAAACGGACTGTTGCCAAACACAATGGTACTATGTGTGTCCAATTTGCCATGTGAACTACCCTCCTGGTAAGAAGCTGCATGGGTGTGTTCTAGAGTTGAACGCAGATGTAGAGGATGTTTTTGGTTTGGTTGATTTGGGGAGCCCGGTGACCCTGGTAAGGGCTGTAGAAGATAAATTTATAATGTCTGAAAGGAAGATTGAGGTCACATGCATCCATGGGGACACTAAGGTTTATCCAGTGGCCTTGGTGCAACTCGAGACGGTCATGAGCCATACAAGTCTGGAGGCCGCCATAGTCCCTAACCTATCTTGTCCGGTGATAGTAGGCCAGGACTGTAAGTTATTCTCAGACTTGTGGGAGGAGGGCGTTCCTCTGCAGCATGAGGATGGAAGTCTCATTACTGTTGCAGGGGCATACTTTAAGTCAGTAATACATCCCAGAATTGACGGGTCAGACATCGGGGTGACCAGTGTGAAGGGTTTGTCTGCCCAACTTACTGACATGATGTCACCTGACATGTACCCCAAGATGACTGGTAGTGGTGTGTTAAATTAAACCTGTGTAGCTGACACCTGATTAGAAAGCAACTTGAGCATTCACCATGTTGTGGGGCGTGACACAGACTCTGGGGGTGACTGTGACATTTCATTACCAGTAGCAACCACTAGAGCTGAGTATGAGGTTGTGCGGACAGAAACACTGACACAGGGGAACAACAGTGCTCCCCATGGTAAAGTCAGGATGGCAGGGGCAGCCATAACAAAAATTATGACCTGTGTAAGGGGCGACTGCGGGTTCCAGGATGACCGATTTGGGTGGTGGTGACTCCCATTCAGATGAGGACGCCAGCGGAAAAGAGTGCAGTATGGCTGACTCAAGTGCAAGTGGCAAGTCTTCCTCCCATCGCCAGAGACGTAAAAGAGGCAAAGGGGCTGAACAAATTGCACCCTCTGAGAAGGTTGATAAAGAGGAGGTCCAGGATCTTGCTAATGAGTTGTCTCATGAGAAGCAAAAGGTGGCAGATTTACAGGCCGAGTTAAGGCATCTGAGACAAGCAGCTGAGCACAGGGTGGATGAGCTGGAGAAGGAAGTCTCTGAGCTCCGAGGTCACCTGTCAACATGGCAAAGTGTGAATAAAGCCTTAAGGGAAGATGTGGAAGTGCTCAGGGAAGCATTAAGTGGTCTTCTGCAAGATAAGGAGATGCTGGTCGAAGGCTCACAGCGGCGGTACCAGAATGGTAACGAGGTAAAGATGCCAGTGCCCATCCTGGCCAGGGATCTGGAAGAGTGTAAAGCGGAGGAAGAATTGGTGGTAAAAGCAGAACAAGACAGTCACCCGGTCATGGCAGATGTCTTAATGGAAAGGTCCATGGCAAATCGGGAGCCGTCCATAACTGAAGAGAGTGAGACCCCGCTCTTCAAGTGTGTGATTGATGTACCCGAAGAAGTGCAAGAAGCCTGTACCAGTGAGGGTGTGCATGAGGCCTTTAAAAAGGCAGTAGAAGCGTGTAGTGGGCACTGGGCACCAGAGACAAAACAGTTGGTGATACTGTCCACTAAGGAAGTCACAGTAAAGCGGGTAGCTATCCTGAAGGATATGCACCTACAATGTCTTCGCACAAAACAAATGATCCTGTTGAGGAACAACGAAGCAGCTCGACGTTTGGAGCATGCCAGGAAAACGCAGAGTCGGCTGGGCTTTGTGGAAGACATCATTCGAGTACCCAGAAATCTGGTGGGGAAAGTCATTGGTAGATTTGGAAAAGTGATGCAGGACCTGATGAATAGATCTGGTGTGGCAAGAGTGAAGATTCCAGATGTTGGCGAAGTCCAGGTAACTGGTGAAGATGAGATGGTTCCATTTGTTGTAATTGGCTCAGTAGATAGCCTTAGGAACATTCGAGTGCTTCTTGAATACCGGGTGACGTATCTAAAGGAGATAGAGCAGCTAAGACTGGAACGTCTGAAGATTAATAAACAGCTGCAGAGTGTAAGATGGCGACCACTTCCAACCCAGGGTATGGAGATACGAAAAGATACCCTAAAGAATAGAAGAGTCCAAAGAAGTGACTTCTCTGTTAGCTCAGGGCTGAGTGACCGAGGTAGGAGACCCGATAGCAGATGTAGTAGCGAAGGGTCAGACGCAGACCAGACAGTGAGCGTGACTACAAGTGAGACTTATGACCGTGTCAAACGGGGAAGTCGACTATGGAAAGAAAGCTCACGTGAAAGGGTACATGTGGAAAGTGGGTTGACCAAAAAGGGTCTGATGACACAGACGGATGGTAACTCAAGGATTGAAGCCCAAGGCCGACAAACTGACCGCTGGGGGCAGGGAAGGCCTATCAAAGGTGACGTGGGTTCCCGGTTTCGGAACCCCGGGTTTGTCATGTGTCCACCCCAATAGGGTTGAACAAAGGAAGGAGGTATGTGGTGCAGTGACCAATGTTACAGCCAGCGGGCGCTGTGTGTGCACTTCAAGATGCACTTGGAGGCATAGTTGTGATGAAACAGTGACTGGCAGTGTTGTGAATGGCCGATATGTATCGCAGAGGTGGGTGGCCCTGTGATGGAAGCCTGGGTATGTTTTGCTCAAGCAGGTCTACTGCTAAGGGTTTTGTTTACATTGGAAAGGCTTCCAGGTGATTGGAGAGATTGGTGGGTCCAGTCACCTACAAACCCACCCAAAGAGGTGTATCTGAACACCTAAGATGGTTTTGTGTTTAAGGACCTGTGGTGATGTCACGCTCACCTGACTGGCCATGTGACAGGTACCTGGGTGTGGTTACACCTATGTAAAGGAGGTGTGTGTAGCACATGGTGTGAGTGTTTTTGGGAGTCTGTCAGGGTGGACACACTTCCATGTGTCCTGGCTGGACACTGCAGAGTGGCCTGTGTGCTATAGGTCCTGGATGGTCAGTGTTGGAGGCTCCTAGGAGTGGAGTCGTCCTGGAAGCACCTAGAGACCGTAGACCTGGATGGTCAGTGTTGGAGACTCCTGGGAGTGGAGTCGTCCTGGAAGCACATGGAGACCATAGACCTGGACGGTCAGTGTTGGAGACTCCTGGGAGTGGAGTCGTCCTGAAAGCACATGGAGACCGTAGACCTGAACGGTCTGTGTTGAGGACCTGGGACTCACGTGAAATCAGCATGAGTGGAACTCCTGAGAGGTAACCCCGGACAAGGGGATTATAATATACAGCAGAGAAGCCTATCTGCTGAATGAACTGTCTGGGGGTCGTGATAAGTTCATGAAATATAACGCAATGGACTGTACGTCATGTGGTTTATGATGTGTAATAAACCAAATAAGACTGATATGTGTGAGATATCGTGCCTGAAGTGTTTATCCTGCTGCCAAGCGAGTGTTCCCCAACACACTCAGGTAGCATATCACCACAATAGATAAAGAAAGACATTGTTATAATAGCAGAGAATAAAAAATCAATGTCAAATCAAGCCAAAAAAAAATAAAATATGAGTACTGATACAGTTCAATAATCCTTTAGACCCCAGTGGTGACCAGACTGTGTGAACATAAGAGTGCTTTTATGGCAGACAGCTATTCCTCTTGACCCTCCACCACCACATACACCTGTTATGTTAAATGATGGGAGTGGTGGGGGAGAAAACAATGATGGGGTGGGGAGAAGGCAATGTTGGGTGTGGTGGGGCAGGAGGCAATGATGGAGGTTGTGGAATAGGCAATGATGTGGGTGGTGGGAGAGAACACAATCATAGAGATGGTGGAAAGGGCAATGATGGGGTGGTGGGGGAGAAGGCAATGATGGAGGTGGTGGAATGGGCAATGATGTGGGTGGTGGGTAAGAAAAAAATCATAGAGGTGGTGGGGGAGAAGGCAATGATGGTGTTGGTAGGGAGGGGGCAATGATGGGGTAGTGGGTAAGAATTCAATGATGGAGGTGGAGGAAGGGCAATGATGGGGGTGGTGGGAGAGAAGGCAATGATAGAGGTGATGGAGAGGGTAATGAGGGGGGCTATATTATATTCTATGAGGGGGCTACATTATATTCTATGAGAGGGGCTACATTATACTATATAAGGGTTATTATTATTATACATTTTTATAGCGCCATTTATTTCATGGCGCTTTACACGTGAAAGGGGCAAATACAGACAAGTACAATAAACATGAGCAAAACAAGGCACACACAAGAATAGGAGAGAGGACCCTGCCCATGAGGGCTCACAGTCTACAGGGGATGGGTGAGGATATACTAGGAAAGGGTAGAGCTGGTCTAGCGGCTGTTCAGCAGACTAAGGATCACTGCAGGTTGTAGGCTTGACGAAAGAGGTGGGTCTTCAGGTTCTTTTTGAAGGTTTCTGAGGTAGGCAAGTGTCTGATGTGTTGGGGTAGAGAGTTCCAGAGTATGGGGGAAGCACGGGAGAAGTCTTGTATGTGGCAGTGGGAAGAAGAGATAAGAGGGGAGAAGAGAAGGAGATCTTGAGAGGATCAAAGTTTGCATGTGGGTAAGTACCGGGAGACCATATCACAGATGTATGGAGGAGTCAGGTTGTGGATGGCTTTGTATGTCATAGGGTTTTGAACTGGAGCCTCTGGACAATAGGAAACTAGTGAAGGGCTTGGCTGAGAGGAGAGGCTGGGGAATAACGTGGAGACAGTTGGATAAGTTGGGCAGCAGAGTGTAGGATGGATTGAAGTGGTGCCAGAGTGCTAGAGGGGAGGCCAGAGAGTAGGAGATTGCAGTAGTTGAGGCGGGAGATAAGGGCGTGCATTAGCGTATTTGTGGTTTCGTGGTCAAGGAATGCACGGATCCGGGAAATATTTTTGAATTTGAGTCAGCAGGAGGAGGCAAGGGCTTGGTTATGTGGCTTGAAAGAGAGGGCAGAGTCGAAGATCGCCTCGAGGCACCAAGCGTGTGGGACTGTGGAAAGTGCACAGCCATTGACATTGATGGGCAGAGTGAGGGGCAGAGTGAGATGGGGAAAGATGATGATTTCTGTTTTGTCCATGTTCAGTTTTAGAAAGTGAGCAGAAAAGAAAGCTGAAATAGCAGGCAGACATTGTGGGATTTTGGCCAGTAAGGAAGTGAGGTCAGGTCCATAGAGGTAGATCTGCGTGTCGGTGGCATAGAGATGATACTGCAAACCGTGGGATTCTATGAGCTGTCCCAGTCCAAAGGTGTAGATGGAGAAGAGCAGGGGCCCTAGGACTGAGCCTTGGGGTTGCATTATATTCTAAGAGGAGGCTACATTATATTCTATGAGGAAACTACCCCAACCCCTGCTACATAATTAAGACTTATACTACCTTATACAGGTCCTTCTCAAAAAATTAGCATATAGTGTTAAATTTCATTATTTACCATAATGTAATGATTACAATTAAACTTTCATATATTATAGATTCATTATCCACCAACTGAAATTTGTCAGGTCTTTTATTGTTTTAATACTGATGATTTTGGCATACAACTCCTGATAACCCAAAAAACCTGTCTCAATAAATTAGCATATTTCACCCGTCCAATCAAATAAAAGTGTTTTTTAATAACAAACAAAAAAACCATCAAATAATAATGTTCAGTTATGCACTCAATACTTGGTCGGGAATCCTTTGGCAGAAATGACTGCTTCAATGCGGCGTGGCATGGAGGCAATCAGCCTGTGACACTGCTGAGATGTTATGGAGGCCCAGGATGCTTCAATAGCGGCCTTAAGCTCATCCAGAGTGTTGGGTCTTGCGTCTCTCAACTTTCTCTTCACAATATCCCACAGATTCTCTATGGGGTTCAGGTCAGGAGAGTTGGCAGGCCAATTGAGCACAGTAATACCATGGTCAGTAAACCATTTACCAGTGGTTTTGGCAATGTGAGCAGGTGCCAGGTCGTGCTGAAAAATGAAATCTTCATCTCCATAAAGCATTTCAGCCGATGGAAGCATGAAGTGCTCCAAAATCTCCTGATAGCTAGCTGCATTGACCCTGCCCTTGATGAAACACAGTGGACCAACACCAGCAGCTGACATGGCACCCCACACCATCACTGACTGTGGGTACTTGACACTGGACTTCAGGCATTTTTGCATTTCCTTCTCCCCAGTCTTCCTCCAGACTCTGGCACCTTGATTTCCGAATGACATGCAAAATTTGCTTTCATCAGAAAAAAGTACTTGGGACCACTTAGCAACAGTCCAGTGCTGCTTCTCTGTAGCCCAGGTCAGGCACTTCTGCCGCTGTTTATGGTTCAAAAGTGGCTTTACCTGGGGAATGCGGCACCTGTAGCCCATTTCCTGCACACGCCTGTGCACGGTGGCTCTGGATGTTTCCACACCAGACTCAGTCCACTGCTTCCTCAGGTTCCCCAAGGTCTGGAATCGGTCCTTCTCCACAATCTTCCTCAGGGTCCGGTCACCTCTTCTCGTTGTACAGCGTTTTCTGCCACATTTTTGCCTTCCAACAGACTTACCATTGAGGTGCCTTGATACAGCACTCTGGGAACAGCCTATTTGTTGAGAAATTTCTTTCTGGGTCTTACCCTCTTGCTTGAGGGTGTCAATGATGGCCTTCTTGACATCTGTCAGGTCGCTAGTCTTACCCATGATGGGGGTTTTGAGTAATGAACCAGGCAGGGAGTTTTTAAAAGCCTCAGGTATCTTTTGCATGTGTTTAGAGTTAATTAGTTGATTCAGAAGATTAGGGTAATAGGTCGTTTAGAGAACCTTTTCTTGATATGCTAATTTATTGAGACAGGTTTTTTGGGTTATCAGGAGTTGTATGCCAAAATCATCAGTATTAAAACAATAAAAGACCTGACAAATTTCAGTTGGTGGATAATGAATCTATAATATATGAAAGTTTAATTGTAATCATTACATTATGGTAAATAATGAAATTTAACACTATATGCTAATTTTTTGAGAAGGACCTGTATTATACCCTGATATTAGCGTGTTTTACCGCACAATCAGTGGTTTTGTATTTATATCTATGTAGCTACATAGTGGGCCCGAAAAATGATTTGCTCTGTTGGGTCCAAGGTGCTCCATTCCGATGCTGGAGAAATGTCAGTTTTTTCCAGCAGCATGGATGACAAGGGCCAATACAAGTCTGCAGGACGAGTTGACATTTTTATTTGTACCATTTTCGGTCACATTAAATTTTTTAATGAAATGTCCAAAAAATGTACCACATTCAATTGTACATCTGAAGTAAATCTTAAAATCATGTAATTGTTATTTAAATAACTGACAAAATACACCTCTCAATGAACTCATCTAGGAGATACTGCTGTACATCCTGCATTGTTACAGGTATAGAAAAAATTAAGAAACCTTTGAGAGGAGGAGATTTACATAGGATACTTTTAAATCGAGGAGCTTGGTAGATATTTGAATGAAATACTAGAATCAGGCAAATATTAAATATTAAACATGATTTAATATATCATTATTAATATTGCAAACTAAAATTGTGATAATTATTTGTATAAATTATTTCTATATAATATTTTTTTAAAAAAATTTTTCCTTCCAACTGATATGTTTGGGTAATTGATTTCTATTGAGCCCTACAGCATTAATTAAATTCCAAGAGCTTGAATTGAGAATGGAGAAAAGGAATAAACTGTCATGCGAAGGATAGAAAAATACATGGATCATGTAAATGTTTTTATAATTTTCAATGGATTAATTTGACTATAATGAATTTGTACCATGCATTATATAGATCTTCAAAGTTTCATTTGTATAAGTAAGAACTTGATGACGTGATTGGTAGTTCTACTGTATACCTAATGACTGCACAAGATGTGACATAAAAAGCTATTCATTGTTAAAATAGTATGTAATCAATAAGGATTACATTCCAAAATGAATAAGCGAGATTTGCACATTTTTTCTGCCCATGAACGTTATCGTTCAAAAGTTTAGGGTTACTTAGAAATGTCCTCATTTTTTAAAGAAAAGCATAGTTTTTTCCAATGAAGCTAACATTAATTGATTCAGAAATAGAGTATACATTGTTAATGCGGTAAATGACTATTCTAGCTGCAAACGTCTGATTTGTAATGCAATATCTTCATAGGTGTATAGAATCCCATTTCCAACAACCATCACTCCAGTGTTCTTATGGTACTTTGTGTTTGCTAACTGTGTAAGAAGGCTAATGGATGGTTAGAATATCCTTTAAAACCGTTGTGCAAGTATGTTAGCACAGCTAAAAACAGTTTGGCTGATTAGAGAACCTATAAACCTGACCTCCCTTTGAGCTAGTTGAGAATCAGGAGCATTAAATTTGTTGGTTCCATTAAACTCTCAAAATGGCCAGAAAAAAAGAACTTTCAAGTGGAACCCGACTGTCTATTCTTGTTCATTTCTATTAAGACTATTCCATGTGAGAAATTGCCAAGAAACTGATGATTTCCTACAACGGTGTGCACTACTCCCTTCAGAGGAGAGCACAAACAGGATCTAACCTGAGTAGAAAGAGAGGGAGGCCCCGCTGCACAACTGAGCAACAAGACAAGTACATTAGAGTCTGTAGTTTGAGAAATCGATGCCTCACAGGTCCTCAACTGGCAGCTTCATTAAATGGTACACACAAAACGCCAGTGTCAACGTCTACAGTGAAGAGGTGACTCCGGGATGCTTGCCTTCAGGGCAGAGTGGCAAAGAAAAAGCCATATCTGTGACTGACTAATAAAAGGAAAAAGATTAATATGGGCAAAAGAACACAGACATTGGACAGAGGAAGATTGGAAAAAAGTGTTATGGACAGACGAATCCAAGTTTGAGGTGTTTGCATCAGACAGAAGAACATTTGTGAGATGCAGAACAACTGAAAAGAAGCTGGAAGAGTGCGTGACGCCATCTGTCAAGCATGGTGGAGGTATTGTGATGGTCAGGGGTTACTTTGGTGCTGGAAAAGTGGGAGATTTGTACAAGGTAAAAGGGATTTTGAATAAGGAAGGCTATCACTACATTTTGCAATGCCATGCCATACCCTATGGACAGCGCTTGATTGGAGCCAATTTCATCCTACAACAGGACAATGACCCAAAGAACACCTCCAAATTATGCCATAACTACTTAGGGAAGAAGTAGGCAGCTGGTATTCTATCTGTAATGGAGTGGCCAGCACAGTCACCAGAAGCTCAATGGGGTTGAGATCTGTGGAAGCAGCTTGACCGTATGGTACGCAAAAAGTGCCCATCAAGCAAAACTAACTTGTGGGAGTGGCTTCTGGAAGCATGGGGTAAAATTTCTCCAGATTACCTCAGCAAATTAACTGCTCATTTGATTAATAAAAGCATGAGTTTTCACGGAAAACTCAAAATTGTCTGGGTGACCCTAAACTTTTGAGCCAAGGATGAACCAGACTTGTGCAAGTCCACAATTCTCTTCCGGATATCTTCGCTGATTTATTTAGACTTTCCCATGATGATCAACAAAGAAACAGTGTGTTTCAGGTAAGCATTAAAATACATTCACAGGTGTGTCTCTAATTAACTCAGAAGCTTCCAAACACACAACATCATATGGGCAGTCCAGAATTGTTTAAAGGCATAATAATCTTACTGTATGTAAACTTTTGACTTTGCAGGCAGAAAGTACGAAAAATGCCTTAAAACATTCTCTCATTATTCTGGCATTTGGCAAATAATAATAATTATGGTAATCCTAATTGACCTAAAATGGGAAAGGTTTATTCTGATTTCAAGTCAGATATTCAGAAAAACATGCATGTGTGTCTTTTTATATACACTGTGTGCAGAATTATTAGGCAAGTTGTATTTTATAGGATTATTTTTATTATTGATCAACAACTATGTTCTCAATCAACCCAAAAGACTCATAAATATCAAAGATAAATATTTTTGGAAGTTGGGGTGGGTTTTTTTTAGATTTGGCTATCTTAGGAGGATATCTGTTTGTGCAGGTTACTGTGCAGAATTATTAGGCAACTTAATAAAAACCAAATACAGTACAGACCAAAAGTTTAGACAAATATTCTCATTTAAAGATTTTTCTGTTTTTTCATGACTATGAAAATTGTACATTCACACTGAAGACATCAAAACTATAAATTAACACGTGGAATTATATACTTAACAACAAAAGTGTGAAACAACTGAAATTACTGTATGTCTTATATTCTGTGTTCTTCATAGTAGCAACCTTTTGCTTTGATGATTGCTTTGCACACTCTTGGCATTCTCTTGATGAGCTAAAATAATATCAGCTCCTACAGACATCACATTGACCTAAGGAGGTCATGTTAGCCTCTACATGCATATACAAAGGAAATATCAGTCCCTTGTGTTACCACTGATATGAGCCTTGTAGAAGTTAATTTAAACAGACTGGTTGAGCTAACTGTAATGCTGACGCGTACTTAAATTAGTCAAAAATAACAAAATCGTTGATACATGGTTGCAATCAGTGTTTATGCAGGATGTTATTAGGTTGCCTTGGGACTCTTAGTTGTTTTAAATCACTTATATGTTCTTACAGTGATGAGTAGAATTTGCCTATGTAGGACGGGGGAGCCAGGGCAGTAGTCATGGCCGACAGCAGTCCCTGTATCACTCCCTGGGCCCCTTCCCGCATAGGATCACATCTTTCTGTTGCAGTACCTTGTAGCTGGCTCTCTGCACCATCTGGACTTGACCGGTATGGGGATATATTCCTCACAGATGGTTCCGCAACAAAGGAGACACACTCCGGCTTAACTTCAATGTTAACTCTTTTACTCAGCACAGCATGTTAAAATACAGGCACTCCAAGTATCACAGTTGATTTATTCCTTTCTGTCCCTTCTCTGTCCATTCCTTCACTATGTTCAGCCCCGGGTTGGACTGAATCTTCCTGACCCACAGAATCTGTTCCATCCGGAATTCTTGCCTCACATGGGGGAGTCTAACACTGCTTCACCCCAGTTCTAAGAACTGCCACCCAGGCAAAGATCTGCCACATCTTGTGTGTACTGACCAGACTTCTCTCTTTGTGGGGACAGACTTCTGTCAGCCGCATCTGCAACGCTTCTGTGCTTCTTCCTCCTAGAGGAGCCTTTAGTGTAGCTGTACTATGCTGGGCCCCTTTCTTTACTGGTGCGGGAGCACAGTGACTCCTGGCCAAGCAGCCCAGTGAGCTGCACGGGCGCCCAGGCCCTGACTGACTAAACCAGGAAGCTTAACTATTCTTATCCCCACCGTGCCCCCTCCTATTCTAACTATATCCTACAGTGTCCCCCTCTAATGGCTAATTATGGGCACTACGCCCCTATCACTATACTGTGGCTGGGGACTTACTTTCCCTATAAACTATATGTGCATAGCAAACAATGGCATTACATTAAATATACAGAGCAATATACGGAAGGTATAGCAATGCTCTTGTACACGGTGGTAATACACTTTAGGTGTAGCAGTACCACCGTGTACGAACTCATTAATACTATGCAATATTTGCATTCTTAAAGGGGTTGGGGAGAAGAGGGAACAACAAAAACATTTCCCATCCCCTACATCTGTTTGGTTTTTTTTCGATATGCTGAGAAGTTATTTTCCACTAATTTATTGTCACTTATAAAGGTCTGGGTTCTCTGTAGACCGCAGAGCATTAGAAATGTAAGCTGATGAAAATAAAAAATCCGCATCCTAGCGACCAAGGCCTAGGGATTTCACTGCTGTTGACACTGATCCCAAGATGTGATGAGTACTGTGATGAGTACTGGACAGGTGGTGTGAGGATTAGAGGAGCCAGAGAGGTAAGTATTAGTTTTTTTTATTTTGTTACCATTTTGATGGCCTTTTATGGTTTAGAAAAATGACAAAGCAGCTGCTATCTTAAAAAAATTGGCACTTTGTCAGATGCTGATTTATTGTAGAATTCAATTCCACTCAATTTATTGGCTCATCTCTAGTGATGAGACCTGTGATTTATTTTTTGCATTAATTTTATTAGAAAATCTGCATCAACTTCTTGATTTACATAGTGCCTCCGTCTTATATAGTCCTCTCTGCATTACTGACTGTACACCATTCCAGTCCCAGCATTTTTGCTTATAGAGCAGCTTGTGACCATATCTGTCTATCAGCGACATCTATAAAATTAGATTGTGCATGGTGCTGTACATGTACTGGTATTTTCAAATATTGTATGCTATAAACTGCAACGCTTTACCCATTTTGTACCTTTGTATACACTTAGCAGTCAAATGGTTAAATATTCCCACACTGTCTCCTATCTCGGCCTTCTTTTCTGCTTGCTTTCTAAAACTGAACATAGACAAAACAGAATTCATCCTCTTTTTTTCCCCATCTCACTCCACCCCTCCACCAGACCTATCCATCAAGGTCAATGGCTGCTCACTTTCCCCAGTCCCGCATGCTCGGTGCCTCGGGGTGATCCTCAACTCTGCCCTCTCTTTCAAGCCACATATCCAAGCCCTTGCCTCCTCCTGCCATCACAAACTCAAAAATATTTCCTGGATCCGCGTATTCCTCGACAACAAAACCACAAAAACACTAGTGCACGCCCCTTATTATCTCCCGCCTTGACTACTGCAACCTCCTACTCTCTGGCCTCCCCTCTAGCTCTCTGGCACCACTTCAATCCATCCTACACTCTGCTGCCTGACTATCCTACCTGTCTCCCCGCTACTCCCCAGCCTCTCCCCTATGCCAAGCCTTTCACTGGCTTCCTATCGTCCAGAGACTCCGGTTCAAAACACTTACTATAACATACAAAGCCTTCCACAACCTGTCTCCGCCATACATCTGTGACATTGTCTCCCAAAACCTACCTACATGCAACTTTCGTTCCTCAGAAGATCTCCTTCTCTACTCCACTCTTCTCTCTTCTTCCCACAACCACATCCAAGACTTCTCCCGTGCTTCCCCCATACTCTGGAACTCTCTACCCCAACACATCAGACTCTCGCCTGCCATAGAAACCTTCAAAAAGATCCTGAAGACTCACCTCTTCCGACAAGCCTACACCTGCAGTGATCCTCAACCTACTGAACCGCCGCACAACCAGCTCTACCCTCTCCTAGTCCTCCCTCCTTCTGTACCTGTTAGTGCCTCGTTTTCTGCTCATGTTTATTGTATTTGTCTATATTTGCCTCTTTTCACAAGTAAAGCGCCATGGAATAAATGGCGCTAAAAAAAATGTATAATAATAATAATTCCGTGACAAAATCTGAAAAAAACAAACAGCACAGTAACACACCAGGTTTTAAATAACACTTTGTTTACTGATATGGCATTAAAAATTTGCAGCTATGAATAAAATTGCAATCTACTTCATTAAAAGGTTATTCTCATGTTCTTCCATAGATAGATCATATATCATATAGATCATAGATCATATAGCATTAGAGAGCCGCTGGTCCAAACTTTCTATCAGGAGAAGGAAAAGAAAAAAATGGATGGTATCGGCCGCTTAAAAGATGACAACAACAAGATAATCACAGAGGATATAGAAAAGGCTGAGATATTAAACAGGCACTTTTCATCTGTGTTCACCAATAAAGTGCCTGTTACAGGGATCATTCAACAAGGCAAAAATCAAAACTCACAACCTGATATATCCAGTTTAACACAAAAAGTAGTGCATCTATGTCTGAGTAATTTAAACATGGACAAATCCCCTGGCCCAGATGGCATTCATCCACGGATACTGAGGGAATTGAGCTCAATAATTGACAGACCACTGTACTGTATGTTCTGAGACTCTCTTGTAACAGGGGTGGTGCCACAGGATTGGAGGATGGCTCACGTGGTACCGATATTTAAGAAAGGTAAGGTAGATCCAGGCAACTACTGTCCGGTAAGCCTGACATCCGTAGTGTGAAAAAGTTTTGAGGGCATTATAAGAGATGACCTGCAGAAATATATTGCATTCAATAATATAATAACTGACAACCAGAATGGATTCATGAATAATAAGTCGTGTCTATCTAACATGTTGGATTTCTATGAGGAGGTGAGTGCAAGTCTGGATGTACGTAATGCGGCTGATGTGATTTATCTGGACTTTGCAAAGGCATTTGATACTATTCCACATAACAGCCTTATACTTAAGCTACAGAAGCAGGGACTGGGGAAACTATATACAGATGGGTAAGGAATTTGGCTAAATGACAGGAAACAAAGAGTTGTCATAAATGGTACGTTCTCTAAATGTCATATTGTCAGCAGTGGGGTACCACAGGGACCTGTGCTAGCACCAATTCTTTTTTACCTCTTTATTGATGACCTTTTGGATGGGATTGAGACTAAAGTGTCAGTCTTTGCTGATGGCACCAACCTATGTAGGATATTAAAATCTGACCTTGACATTACAATATTGCCAAACGATATGAATATGATGACGGAATTTGGAAACTCTTGGCAAATGAGATTTAATGTAGATAAATGTAAAGTAATGCACCTAGGATGGAGTAATCCTATTGCTGCATATATATTAAATGGGAGTATACTTGGAATACAGAACAGGAGAATGACTTGGATGTTCTGGTTACAAGTGAGCTGAGCAGCAGTACTAAATGTCATGCAGCAGCCGCAAAAGTAAACACGATTTTAGGATGTATAAAAACAGAGATAAAATCCTGCGATTCTAACGTATTATTACCCTTTTATAAATCATTGGTGAGGCCACATCTAGAGTATAGGATCCAGTTTTGGGCTCCAAATTTTAAATAGGATATTCAGAAGCTAGAATCAGTTCAAAGATGGGCAACTAGATTATTACAAGCGATGGAAGGTCTCTCATATGAGGAGAGGTTAGGAAAGTTCGGCTTATTTAGCTTAGAAAAAAGACGCCTCAGAGGGGATCTCATTTATACGTATAATTATACGTATGTGTGGCAAGTACAAAACACTGACACATGACTTATTCCATCCAAAGACCATACTGAGGACTAGAGGGCACTCATTATGGGTGGAAGAAAGAAAGATAAACAGATAAGGGTCCTTTACCGTTAAGGTACCTTCACACTAAGCGACTTTGCAGCGAGAACGACGACGATCCGTGACGTTGCAGCGTCCTGGATAGCGTTCTCGTTGTGTTTGACATGCAGCAGCGATCTGGATCCCGCTGTGATATCGCTGGTCGGAGCTAGAAGTCCAGAACTTTATTTCGTCACTGATCACCCGCTGTCATCGCTGGATCAGCGTGTGTGACGCCGATCCAGCGATGTGTTCACTTGTAACCAGGGTAAATATCGGGTTACTAAGCGCAGGGCCGCGCTTAGTAACCTGATATTTACCCTGGTTACCATTGTAAAAGTTAAAAAAAAAACAGTACATACATTCTGATGTCTGTCATGTCCCCCAGCGTCCACAGGGTTACGCGCTGCTGCCGAGAGCTTCCTGCACTGACGGTCAGCGCTGGCCGTAAAGCAGAGCACAGCAGTGACGTCACCGCTGTTCTCTGCTTTACTGCCGGCACTGACACATTCAGTGCAGGAAGCTCTGAGCAGCAGCGCGTAACCCTGTGGACGCCGGGGGACGTGACAGACATCAGAATGTGAGCATGTACTGTTTTTTTTTTTAACTTTTACAATGGTAACCAGGGTAAATATCGGGTTACTAAGCGCGGCCCTGCACTTAGTAACCCAATGTTTACCCTGGTTACCCGGGTGCTGCAGGGGGACTTCGGCATTGTTGAAGACAGTTTCAACGATGCCAAAGTCGTTCCCCGATCGTTGGTCGCTGGAGAGAGTTGTCTGTGTGACAGCTCCCCAGCGACCACACAACGACTTACCAACGATCACGGCCAGGTCGTATCGCTGGTCGTGATCGTTGGTAAGTCGTTTAGTGTAACGGTGGTACCTTTAGAGCAGTCAGATTGTGGAACGCCGACCACAAGAGGTAGTAATAGCAGATACTATAACATATTTTAAAAAGAGCTGGACGATTTCCTTGATACACATAAGATTGTGGGTTATTGTTAAATTAGTGGTAAAATGTACATTTGGTAGAGAAAGGTTGAACTTGATGGACCTAGGTCTTTTTTCAAGCTACATAACTAAGTAACCATGAGCACACCACCACACAAGCAAAAAGCTAGCAGGATATTTGCTCCGGATTGTGAACATGGAACAACCCCTCTAAGACACACAAGTATCTTTACAAACTAGAAAATTGTTAAATAGTAATTATATAAGATTCTTGCTTTTCAGTGTGAAATATTTAATTATAGTAAGGCTAAAAAACCTGTGTTATTATGGTAGATTTTGAGTTTAACAAGGATGTAAATATGTATCTATATCTTGTTCCCTGTCCCCAAAGTTATCATGGTACAACAATAAATAGGTAGGGACAAACCCTCAGGCTCACTGGTTTAATGTGCATAAGTACATTGAGCAGACTAGTAAGCTGAAAGACCAAGACAACACCAGTGATATCATAACAGCTCAGAGGATTGCAGCTTCATGTTTTTGACATGTACCAAATCCTATTGGGTCATATTCCAAAAAATGTGAGATCTTCGGTGTTTGAAATGATTTCACCGCTATTTACCTTCAAAACAGCATTCATTCTTTTGGGTATACTTGCATACGATTTTTGAAAGAGCATAGTAGGGAGGTTGTTCCAAACACCTTGGAAAACTAACCACAGATCTGTAGATGAATCCTACTGTCTCTTCATGTAATCCTAGGCAGAATGGATGATGCTGATATCAGGGCTCTGTGAGGGCCATATCATCACTCCTCATTCTTCTTGACTCTCAAGTTATCTATTAAAGGAGTGTGCCATTTCATCTTTACTTTAACAGATTTTATTAGAACATAATTTTGCTTACTTTCCATCATATAGGCATGACAGGTTCTCCTATTGCTCTGTTAGTGCATATTTCCTCACAGACAGCACAGCTCTCCAGTCCATAAAAAGGCTAGAGGTGGAGGAGCATGGAACCAGTTCTGTTCAGTCCATTCACCACCTTCAATAGAATAGTAGTTTTTCACATGTGACTATGCTAATGGACAGGTCTGCTCACATATTCCTACACTAGAAGTCATTTTATGGACTGGATATCTGTGCATTCTGCAAGGAAAACTGCACTGACAAGTACAGCAGAAGAACCTGCCTTACCTGTATTATAGTAAGTGTGCATAAAATTATATCCCTAACACATCTAATACAATAAGAATTAAAACAGTGCAAAATCTTTGATTAAACCCAACTGCAAAAAAAATATTTTTAACCCCAGTTGCATTTAGGAAAGAAAAAAAAAATTGTCCCCAAAGGTGGACAACCCGTTTAACCACTCTTAAAATCTTCACCCTTGAGCTTATTGTCACCTTCCTGACCAGGCCAAATTTTGCAAATTTGATCAGTGTAATTTTATCAGGTTATAATGCTATACCATATCCCAGTGAGTCTGAGCTTGATTTTCATAACACAGTGTACTTTGTTATTGGTACATTTAGGTAGAAATGCTTAGTGTTTATTTGTGAAAATATCAGAATTTTAGTGAAAATTTTGATGATTTTGCAAGTTTCACAATGTCAGTTTTTATATCTTTAAACTAATTAGTCATGCTGTACAAAATAAAAAGCTGATCAGCAATTTCTAATTTTACCAACTAAATTTACAATACAGCTTTTCTTTGGGACCACTGTTATGACCCCAGTGGACAGGGTCTCAGAGGAACGTGTAAGTCTGCGAGATACAAAAATCCAGCTCATAGGGCTGTGGTAACTGGGTTGACCAAATAGCTACTCCTAACGCCAACACTAGAAGTAGCCGGGGATCATGCCTACGGTGATCGCTAGATGACTCGCGCCAGCTGGAGAATCTAACTACCCCTAGGAGAAGAAAACAAAGACCTCTCTTGCCTCCAGAGAAAGGGACCCCAAAGCAAGATACAAGCCCCCCACAAATAATAACGGTGAGGTAAGAGGAAATGACAAACACAGAAATGAACCAGGTTCAGCAAAGAGAGGCCAGCTTACTAATAGCAGAATAAAGCAAGATAACTTATCTGGTCAACAAAAACCCTATAAAAATCCACGCTGGAGATTCAAGAACCCCCGAACCGTCTAACGGTCCGGGGGGAGAACACCAGCCCCCTAGAGCTTCCAGCAAAGGTCAGGATACAGATAGGAACAAGCTGGACAAAAATACAAAACAAAACCAAAGCAAAAAGCAAAGAAGCAGACTTGGCTTTGAAATACAGGAACCAGGATCAAAGGACAAGAGCACAACAGATTAGCTCTGAATTCAACGATGCCAGGCATAGAACTGAAGGTCCAGAGAGCTTATATAGCAACGCCCCTGAACTAACGGCCCAGGTGAGCATATAGGAGAAGACAGAAGCTCCAGTGTCAAATCACTAATGACCACTAGAGGGAGCAAAACGCAAATTCACAACAGTACCCCCCCCTTAGTGAGGGGTCACCGAACCCTCACCACGACCACCAGGGCGATCAGGATGAGCGGCGTGAAAGGCACGAACTAAATCGGCCGCATGAACATCAGAGGCGACCACCCAGGAATTATCTTCCTGACCATAGCCCTTCCACTTGACCAGGTACTGAAGCCTCCGCCTGGAGAGACGAGAATCCAAGATCTTCTCCACCACGTACTCCAACTCGCCCTCAACCAACACCGGAGCAGGAGGCTCAGCAGAAGGAACTACAGGCACAACGTACCGCCGCAACAAGGACCTATGAAACACGTTGTGGATAGCAAACGACACAGGAAGATCCAGACGAAAGGATACAGGATTAAGGATTTCCAATATCTTGTAAGGACCAATAAAACGAGGTTTAAATTTGGGAGAGGAAACCTTCATAGGAACAAAGCGGGAAGAAAGCCACACCAAATCCCCAACACGTAGTCGGGGACCCACACCGCGGCGGCGGTTGGCAAAGCGCTGAGCCCTCTCCTGTGACAACTTCAAGTTGTCCACCACAAGATTCCAGATCCGCTGCAACCTATCCACCACAGAATCCACCCCAGGACAGTCAGAAGGTTCCACATGACCCGAAGAAAAACGAGGGTGGAAACCAGAGTTGCAGAAAAACGGCGAAACCAAAGTGGCGGAACTAGCCCGATTATTAAGGGCAAACTCAGCCAACGGCAAGAAGGTCACCCAATCGTCCTGATCAGCAGAGACAAAACACCTCAAATAAGCCTCCAAAGTCTGATTAGTTCGCTCCGTCTGTCCATTAGTCTGAGGATGGAAAGCAGACGAAAACAACAAATCAATGCCCATCCTACTACAAAAGGATCGCCAGAATCTGGAAACGAACTGGGATCCTCTGTCTGACACAATATTCTCAGGGATGCCGTGCAAACGAACCACGTTCTGGAAAAACACAGGAACCAGATCGGAAGAGGAAGGCAGCTTAGGCAAAGGAACCAAATGGACCATCTTGGAGAAGCGATCACATATCACCCAGATAACAGACATGCCTTGAGACACCGGAAGATCAGAAATGAAATCCATGGAGATATGTGTCCAAGGTCTCTTAGGGACAGGCAAGGGCAAGAGCAACCCGCTGGCACGAGAACAGCAAGGCTTAGCTCGAGCACAAGTCCCACAGGACTGTACAAAAGACCGCACATCCCTTGACAAGGAAAGCCACCAAAAGGATCTGGCCACCAGATCTCTGGTGCCAAAAATTCCTGGGTGACCTGCCAACACCGAGGAATGAACCTCGGAAATGACTCTGCTGGTCCACTTATCAGGCACAAACAGTCGGTCAGGTGGACAAGAATCAGGCCTATCAGCCTGAAATCTCTGCAACACACGTCGCAGATCTGGAGAAATAGCTGACAAGATAACTCCATCCTTAAGAATACCAACCGGTTCAGCGACTCCAGGAGCATCAGGCACAAAGCTCCTGGAAAGAGCATCGGCCTTCACATTCTTTGAACCTGGTAAATACGAGACAACGAAGTCAAAACGGGAGAAAAACAATGACCAGCGGGCCTGTCTAGGATTCAGGCGTTTAGCAGACTCGAGATACATCAGATTTTTGTGATCAGTCAAGACCACCACACGATGCTTAGCACCCTCGAGCCAATGACGCCACTCCTCAAATGCCCATTTCATGGCCAACAACTCCCGATTGCCCACATCATAATTTCGCTCAGCAGGCGAAAACTTCCTAGAGAAAAAGGCGCAAGGTCTCATAACAGAGCAACCAGGGCCTCTCTGCGACAAAACGGCCCCTGCTCCAATCTCTGAAGCATCCACCTCAACCTGAAAGGGAAGCGAGACATCAGGCTGGCACAAAACAGGCGCCGAAGTAAACCGACGTTTCAACTCCTGGAAAGCCTCCACGGCAGCAGGAGCCCAATTAGCCACATCGGAGCCCTTCTTGGTCATATCCGTCAAAGGTTTCACAATGCTAGAAAAATTAGCGATAAAACGACGGTAGAAGTTAGCGAAACCTAAGAACTTCTGAAGACTCTTAACTGACGAGGGCTGAGTCCAATCAAGAATAGCTCGGACCTTGACTGGGTCCATCTCCACAGCAGAAGGGGAAAAAATGAACCCCAAAAAGGGAACCTTCTGTACACCAAAAAGACACTTTGAGCCCTTGACAAACAAAGAATTTTCACGCAAAATTTTAAAGACCATCCTGACCTGCTCCACATGCGAGTCCCAATTATCAGAAAAAACCAGAATATCATCCAGATAAATGATCAAAAATTTATCCAGATAGTTCCGAAAAATGTCATGCATAAAGGACTGAAAAACTGAAGGGGCATTAGAGAGCCCAAAAGGCATCACCAAGTACTCAAAATGACCTTCGGGCGTATTGAATGCGGTTTTCCATTCATCACCTTGCTTAATGCGCACAAGGTTGTACGCACCACGAAGGTCTATCTTGGTGAACCACTTGGCACCTTTAATCCGGGCAAACAAGTCAGACAACAGCGGCAAAGGATACTGAAATTTGACAGTGATCTTATTTAAAAGCCGATAGTCAATACAAGGCCTCAAAGATCCGTCCTTTTTAGCCACAAAAAAGAATCCCGCACCAAGAGGGGAAGAAGACGGACGGATGTGTCCTTTCTCCAGAGACTCCTTGATATATGAACGCATAGCGGTATGTTCAGGTATCGACAGATTAAACAGTCTTCCCTTAGGAAACTTACTGCCTGGAATCAAATCTATTGCACAGTCACATTCCCTATGAGGAGGCAATGCACTGGACCTGGACTCGCTAAAGACATCCTGATAATCAGACAAATACTCCGGAACTTCCGAAGGCGTAGAAGAAGCAATAGACACAGGCAGGGAATCCTCATGAATACCACGACAGCCCCAACTTGACACTGACATAGCCTTCCAGTCCAGGACTGGATTATGGGTCTGTAACCATGGCAGCCCCAAAACAACCACATCATGCATTTTATGCAAAACAAGAAAACGTATCCCCTCGCGGTGTTCAGGAGTCATGCACATGGTAACCTGTGTCCAATACTGTGGCTTATTTTCTGCCAATGGCGTAGCATCAATACCCCTAAGAGGTATAGGATTTTCTAATGGTTCAAGAATAAAACCACAGCGGTTAGCAAATGAGAGATCCATAAGACTCAGGGCAGCACCTGAATCTACAAACGCCGTGACAGGATAAGATGACAGTGAGCAAATCAAAGTTACAGACAGAATAAACTTAGGATGCAAATTACCAACGGTGACAGGACTAACAACCTTAGATATACGTTTAGAGCATGCTGAGATAACATGTGTAGAATCACCACAGTAGTAGCACAAGCCATTCTGGCGTCTATGAATTTTCCTCTCATTTCTAGTCAGGATTCTATCACATTGCATCAAATCAGGTGTCCGTTCAGACAACACCATGAGGGAATTTGCGGTTTTTCTATCACATTGCATCAAATCAGGTGTCCGTTCAGACAACACCATGAGGGAATTTGCGGTTTTGCGCTCCCGCAATCGCCGGTCAATTTGAATAGCCAGGGCCATGGTATCATTCAGACCTGTGGGAATAGGAAAACCCACCATAACATTCTTAATGGCTTCAGAAAGGCCATTTCTAAAATTAGCAGCCAGTGCACACTCGTTCCAATGTGTCAGCACGGACCATTTCCGAAATTTTTGGCAATACACTTCAGCCTCGTCCTGGCCCTGAGACATAGCCAGCAAGGCTTTTTCAGCCTGAATCTCAAGATTGGGTTCCTCATAAAGTAAACCGAGCGCCAGAAAAAACGCATCAATATCAGCCAATGCCGGATCTCCTGGCGCCAACGAAAAAGCCCAATCCTGAGGGTCACCCCGTAAGAATGAAATAACAATTTTTACTTGTTGAGCAGAGTCTCCAGACGAACAAGGTTTCAGGGACAAAAATAATTTACAATTATTCCTGAAATTCCTAAACTTAAATCGGTCTCCTGAAAACAGTTCAGGAATCGGAATCTTGGGTTCAGACCTAGGATTTCTGGTAACATAATCTTGTATACCCTGCACACGAGCGGCAAGCTGGTCCACACTTGTAATCAAGGTCTGGACATTCATGTCTGCAGCAAGCCTAAGCCACTCTGAGGTAAAGGGGAAAAGAAAAAAAAAAAAAAAAAGAGAGAGGGAAAAAAAAAAAACTCAAAATTTTCTTTCTTATAATCCCACTTCTGCAATGCATTAAACATTTAATACTGGCCTGGCATACTGTTATGACCCCAGTGGACAGGGTCTCAGAGGAACGTGTAAGTCTGCGAGATACAAAAATCCAGCTCATAGGGCTGTGGTAACTGGGTTGACCAAATAGCTACTCCTAACGCCAACACTAGAAGTAGCCGGGGATCATGCCTACGGTGATCGCTAGATGACTCGCGCCAGCCGGAGAATCTAACTACCCCTAGGAGAAGAAAACAAAGACCTCTCTTGCCTCCAGAGAAAGGGACCCCAAAGCAAGATACAAGCCCCCCACAAATAATAACGGTGAGGTAAGAGGAAATGACAAACACAGAAATGAACCAGGTTCAGCAAAGAGAGGCCAGCTTACTAATAGCAGAATAAAGCAAGATAACTTATCTGGTCAACAAAAACCCTATAAAAATCCACGCTGGAGATTCAAGAACCCCCGAACCGTCTAACGGTCCGGGGGGAGAACACCAGCCCCCTAGAGCTTCCAGCAAAGGTCAGGATACAGATAGGAACAAGCTGGACAAAAATACAAAACAAAACCAAAGCAAAAAGCAAAGAAGCAGACTTAGCTTTGAAATACAGGAACCAGGATCAAAGGACAAGAGCACAACAGATTAGCTCTGAATTCAACGATGCCAGGCATAGAACTGAAGGTCCAGAGAGCTTATATAGCAACGCCCCTGAACTAACGGCCCAGGTGAGCATATAGGAGAAGACAGAAGCTCCAGTGTCAAATCACTAATGACCACTAGAGGGAGCAAAACGCAAATTCACAACAGACCACATCACGTTTAAAGTAATTTTGAGTGGCCCATATGACAGAAAATATCCAAGTGTGATACCATTTTAAAAACTGTACACTTCAAAGTGCTTAAAACCATATTCAAGAAGTCCACTAACCTTTTAGGTGCTTCACAGGAATTAAAGCAATTTAGAAGTAAAAAATTTAACATTTTAATTTTTCCCACAAAAATGTTCATTTAGCACCAAATTTTGCATTATTACAAGGGTAATAGGACAATTTGTTGTGCGATTTCTCTCTTTCTCTTGCATACGCCGATACCCCAAATGAGGAGAAAAAGTACTGTCTTGGTGCATGGCAAGGCTCAAAAGGGAAGGAGCGCCATTTGAGTTTTGGAGTGCAAAATTGGTTGGAATAAATAGTGGACACCATGTCAGGTTTGCAGAGCACCTGATGTACCTGAACAGTGGAAACCCCCTATAAGTGACCCCATTTTGCAAACTACATCCTTCAAGGAATTTATCTAGATGTGTGGTGAGCATCTTGCTTCACAGAATTCACAATGTTGAACCATGAAAATGAAAAATACAATTTTTTCCCACAAACATGTCACAAATTTTTTATTTTCACTTGGGTAACAGAAAAAAATTGACAATACAATTTGTTGTGCGATTTCTCCTGAGAACAGAGATACCTTACATATGGTGGAAAACTACTGTTTGGGTGCATGGCAGGGCACGCAACGTCATGTCGCATTTGCAGAGCCCCTGATGTGCCTAAACAGTGGAAATCTTCCACAAGTGACCCCATTTTGGAAACTACACCCCTCAAGGAGCTTATCTAGAGGTGTGATAAGAACCTTGAAGCACAAGTGTTTCACAAAATGTTATAATGTTGACCTGTGAAAATGAAAAAAATAAATTTTTCCAGTAAAAATGTTGCTTCAGCACCAACTTTTTCATTTTCATAAGAGTAAGGCTACTTTCACACTTGCGTTTTTTGCAATCCATCGCAATCCGTTGTTTTGGGCAAAAAACGGATCCTGCAAATGTGCTCGCAGGATGCGTTTTTTTGCCCATAGACTTGTATTAGCGACGGATCGCTACGGATGGCCACACGTCGCGTCCGTCGTGCGACGGATCCATCGTGCTTTGGTGGACCGTCACAAAAAATGTTCAATGTAACTTTTTTGTCCGTTGCATCTGCCATTTTCTACCACACATGAGCGGCCAAAACTCCGCCCCCTCCTCTCCGGAACTTCATAATGGGCAGCGGATGCATTGAAAAACTGCATCCGCTGCCCACATCGTGCACAAATTTTACAACGTGCGTCGGTAAGTGTGAAAGTAGCCTAACAGGAGAAAATGAACCATACAAGTTGCAGAACAATTTGTCCTGAGTACATGTATATGTACTCAGGATAAATTGTACATGTATATGTGGTGGAAAACTACTGTTTGGACACATGGCAGGGTACGGAAGGGAAGGAGCACAAAATGAATTCTAGAGCGCAGTTATGGCTGGAACAGATTGTGGATGCGATGTCACATTTGAAGAGCCCCTAATATGTCAAAATAGCAGAATCCCCTCAAGTAACCCCATTTTAGAAACTACATCTCTTGAGGAATTCCAGTAGCATTGTAGTGAGCATTTTTAACCCTCAATTGGGTCACAAAATTGCACAACATTGGGCTGAGTCAAAGGAAAAAAAATGTTTTCACTAAAATATTAACTTGGCTTCAAGTTTTTAATTTTCAAAACAGGTAATAGAAGAAAATGCAACACAAAGTATGTTACACAATTTCTACTGATTATGCCAATATCTCTTACGTGGTCAAAAACTAACTTAGAGGCACAATACAAAGCTCAGAAAGGAAGGCGTGCCATATTGTAGTGCATATTTTGCTGGAATGGTTTGGGGGTGCCATGTCACATTGGCAAAGCCCTTGATATGCTAGAACAGCAGAACACGTCTTAAGTTAAACTACACCTCTTAATAAATTTATCTAGGGGTGCAGTGAACATATTGACACCATGAGTGTGACAAAATGTTATGCCATTGTGTGGTGAAGAAAAAATAATTAGTTTTACCACAAAAATGTTGTTTTATCTCCAGATTTTAAATTGTCACATGGGGATATGGGTAAAACTGACACCAAAATTTGTCAAACAATTTCTGCTGAACATGGCAATACCTCAAATGTGGCTGTACAGTACTGCTTAGCCTCAAGGCCAGACTCAAAACGGAAGGAGCACAATTTAACTCTTGGAGACAAATTATTGTAGAATAGTTTGCCGGCTCCATATACAAAGCCCCCCTCAAATTATCCCATTTTAGGAATTACACCCCTCTGGTAATTTATCTACAGGTGCAATGACGATTTTGACTCCATGGGTGTTTTTGAGGAAACACACAGCAATGAATGTTACAGAGTGAAAAGTGCAAACCTGCCAGTGTAGTGCCCAACTGCCTATACATTGTAGTGTGCAGTACGTTGTAGTAGAACTGGAGACATGGACCCTGTAAATTAAGCAGGCTCTCATTGATACAGAAATGCCAAACATATAAGCTAACTGCTGATCTTAATAGGCTGGCAAAGGTCCATGGATAATGGTCTCCTCCTAGAATAATAACATCAGCTCTCAGCTGCCCCCGAAATGGCGCATCCATTAGATGAGCCAATTCTGGTGCTTAGCCTCGGCTCTTCCCACTTGCCCTGGAGTGTTGGCAAGTGGGTAATGATTTGGGGGCTGATGTTAGTTGTGTAATGTCCACTGACATCAAGCACATGGGTTAGTAATGGAGAGGCATTTGTCAGACACCCTCATTACTAGCCGCGTAGTCGAAAGTAATACACACAGAGAGAAAAGTCCTATAATTGTAAAAATCACTCCCACACAATTACCCTTATTTACCCATTTAATACCACAGAAATAAAAGTAATCCATAATAATGAGATCCCACAACAATCAACAACTCTACTAAATCTGGATGCTGTGGTGACATCAGTAACATGACCCCTCAGCATGGCCACCGAAACACAATGAGAGTAGTGTGAGAAAGCGACTGCAGTGACAAGCGGTGATGTCATTAAGGTTACCTCAGGTCATAGGCTAAGTAATCTCTATGTGAGATGCCATTTCTGAGGTGGCAGTGGGCTGGTGTTTTTAGTCTGAGAGCAGGAAAATATCCATGACCCCTTCTCAGCCTATTAAGATCAGCCCGCAGCTGTCTGATTAGCGTTTGCTGATTACTAAAAATAGGGGGGCCCTCATATCATTTTAATAACCAGTATAGGCTACGCAGACTGCTGTGAGCTGTTATCAATAGACTGGGAACCTTTATGGATATTGGCCCCTTCATAGAAAAATAACACCAGACCCCAGCTGTCTGCTTTCCATCAGCTGGTTAGTAAAAATAAAGGGGGATCCCACGCAATTTTTGTATTTATTTAATGTGCATTATTTTCAAACGGCGGTGCTGACTACAAATGTCATCAGTGTTGCCTGGCCTTGCTGATCACAGGGAGACCAGGAAAGGATGATAACAGTTGTAGTTAGCGATATTTCCAGATGGCGGGCACTGACTACAACTGTCATCTGTGTCGGATGGTCTCCTTGATCGCAGGGAGACAAGGCGAAGATGATGACAGTTGTAGTCAGCAACTGTCGGCTGAGAAAAACACTAACTGTACTGCTAAGGCTGGTTTCACATTTGCGGTTGTGTCCGCAGCGTTTGTACCGCATATATCCGCATGCCTTTTGTATTCCTATATTTGACATTAGGGACGCATGCGCTTTTGCTTATTCGCGTTTTGCCGCGTTTGACGATGCATGCGTCGTTTCGTTGTTTGCGGCTTGGCGCGGAAATGCAATATATAGTAATTTTTAGAGGCGTCAATTTACCGCCTGGAAACGCATGCGGTCGATTGCACAAGGATTGCGACAAAAAAACGCATTGCTGTCTATATGAACACATGCTTTTACAAGCACATGTGTTTGGTTGCGTTCATGAAAGCATGCGTTCCACAAGAGAAAAACATGTCTAGACACTGATAAGCCACCCCCCACATACAAGGTGATAAAGGGAGGGTGTGGACAGTTCCAGGTCACTTCTCAGCAGACAGCCAAGCAGAGCACACAGACCACAGCACCTTGGAGAAAACAAGCCTCTGAACAATGTGAGTATATCGACCTAGCCAATGCCTTAATTTTCTATTTTCTTTCTCTACATGTCCTATTTTCTGCCATCTCTTTCTTTCTACATGCATCAGAATGTCTTCTTCTTCTGATGAGGAGTTTCGTCCTGGGCAGTCGGAAGTCGAGCATATCAGTGAGGTGAGTACTTGCCTCGTCAGATTGGTAAGTATTCACTGTCACATCTACACATGTGACAATTTGAATTTTTCATTTTTTTAGAGCTCTTCTTCAACTGCGGCACAAACTGGGCAGGAGCAGCGGACTCAAGGTCGGGTGGAAAGACTGCAGCGGGTACGTATACAAGGCTGACTGTTTACTGTATAATCAGTCTAATATTCTTGAATCTTCTTTTCTTTCCATTCCTATTTCTTAACTTTTTTCTTCTGGAATCTTTTTGTATGTTGACTTTCCTAGTCATGCCATTTCTCAGCATCTTTTTTCTTTCTTTTCCTTATGTTAATTGAGCAAACTTTAATGACTTTATTTAATTTTTAGGTTTCACAATGGGAGGATGATCTTATTGAGAATGACCTCCTCATCTCGCTGGTCCAGTAGCGAGTCCCGTTGTGGGACACCCGGGATCCACTGCACTCAAACAACGTCACGATCCAGCGCTTATGGAATGAGGTGGCCAAAGAGATGTGGGATGGCTGGGACAATGCCCTTACACGGGTCCGGAATGCATTTGGTAAGTATTGCACTGCAGTGTGAAGCAGCAGAGACCTTGGCCGTGCTCACTCGACTGTGTGTGATGAAAGAAACTCTCAGGAGTTTCTGTCATCACACACAGTTGTGTGAGCACGGCCAAAAGTCCTTTTTCTGACCAAAATTTTTTTTTAACAGTGGCCAAAGTCAAAACACGTTGGTGTTCGATGAAGGACCGCTTCAACAAGGACCTGCGTCAAGAGAGCCGTGTTCCCAGTGGTTCAGGAGCAAGGATCAGAAGATACAAATATCATCGAGTTCTGGCATTTTTAAGACCGGTCCCTGCCCAGAGAACGTAACGTGCATTAGGTTGTATTGTATTGCCATAATCTGTATTTTTATATTCCACAGGATTTTGCATCTGGTTAATACTTGGTATTAATTTTCTTTTTCCTTTTTTCACAGCACATACAGCACTACTGTTGGCCCAGGTTCTGGAGCGGTCCTTCATCCGACAGCCACGGACCCATCCCAGCCATCCAGCAGCGCAGCAGCAAGTGGGCCTTCCACACTAACTGGAGACCAGGGAGCTGGTCCATCAGGTCTTCCCCTTTCGCAGTCCTCTTCCACTGCCCCTTTTTTTGGGCTCCTCCTGGCAGCGGCAGAGGGCTTCGGACAGGTCACTCATGTCCGAGTTTTTGCACTTGAGCTTGGTTTTACACAAAGCAATCAAGGCTTTGGGTAACCGAATGGATGTTTCACATAGCCTCTTGAATGCACGTATCCAGGAGGTCAGCAAAAGCCTTGACCAAGTGAAAGCTGACCTCCAGAGGCCAGCACATCATTTTTTCAAACAAATTGAGCAGGGCATGTCGGAACACCTTACTCCTGATCTCCAGCTAAGTGTCATGCAGGCCTGCAATGCTGCTTACATGCAGGCTATGCAGCAGAGTCGGTATTTCCAGCAGACAGTGTCGGCATATCCACTTGTGCCTTCACTGTCACGATTGACCTCAATGCCGACCTCTGCTGCATACCACTGCACGGCCACCTCAATTCCTTCCACAGCCGGACACCACTACAGCACCACCACCATGCCAAGTGCAGTTGGACATCCCACCGCCACCACCATGACAACCGCTGCTCCTGCTTGGACCTCCTCCACTGACACTACGATGCAGCAGGACCCTGGCATGGCCTTCTGTACCGCCACCAACACGATGCAGCAGGATGCTGGCATGGCCTTCCGTACTGCCACCACCACGATGCAGCAGGACCCTGGCATGGCCTTCCGTACCGCCACCACCACGATGCAGCAGGACCCTGGCATGGCCCTCCGTACTGCCACCACCACGATGCAGCAGGACCCTGGCATGGCCTTCAGCTGTACAAGCGCTATGGGCTCTGGCATGGCCTTCCGCTCTACGAGCACTATGGACTCTAGCATGGCTGCACACTCTTCAAGCACTATAGATTCTGGCATGGCTGCATGCTCTACGAGCGCTATGGACTCTAGCATGGCTGCACACTCTTCAAGCACTATAGATTCTGGCATGGCTGCATGCTCTACGAGCGCTATGGACTCTGGCATGGCTGCACACTCTACGAGCGCTATGGACTCTGGCATGGCTGCACGCTCTACAAGCGCTATGGACTCTGGCATGGCTGCACACTCTACGGCCGCTATGGACTCTGGCATGGCTGCATGCTCTACGAGCGCTATGGACTCTGGCATGGCTGCACGCTCTACGAGCGCTATGGACTCTGGCATGGCTGCACACTCTATGAGCACTATGGACTCTAGCATGGCTGTACGATCTACGAGCACAATGGACTCTGACACAGTGCAGCCGGACCCTGAAAGGTCACCCACCACCACGCCACGCCATATGAGCCCACCAAGACCTCCCACAACCAGGCAAACAAAAAAAAACACACAAAAAAAAACCAGAGGACTCTTAGCATTCCTCCCCCTTCACCTCCCAATGTGTTTGTAATGTTAGGTTTGTCTCACCCTTCCAGTACGTCTCAAGCCTCTCATGTGTCAAGCCCCATCCCCGAACTACCAGACCCCAGTAGTTTCATTGCCCCTTCTCCTGCCACCTCTGTGTTATCCACGGTTAGCCAGGCCTCAGTGCTTCATACTCCACGTTTACATCACTCTTCCCCAAGCCGGCGCAGTTAAATACAGTTTTTTGGTTGTAAAAAAATAAATACAATTTGATTTGCCCAAATTAGGTTTGGTTTATTGTGTCTATCGCCGCCAGCAACACACACCGTGCGCCAACTAAGAAACTTCGCCACACACTTAGTTTTTGGGCCACATATCTCGAGTAGTTATAAAAAAAAAAGACTGCAGCTTTGTGTGTCTTTAGTATACAGATATAAGGTGGGCCCAAAAATGTTAGATGTATTATCTCCATAATCTCTTCTTTCTGCTTAGTCTGTGACTAGTGTGGCAGCCTGAAGAGAAAATGGTGCAAAATACAGTGCAGACCTGTACTGAACAGGTCAGGTGTCAAAAAACTCATTAGTTGGGACACCTGACCTGGTGAGTATAGAACTGCCTTGTATAACCACCATTTTCTCTTCTTTGTACATAATCCATTACACACAAATTGATGGTGGTCACACACTGCATATCTATGCTCACCTGCACAGGTGTCAGAAGTAGTGAATTCATGAAGCTTATATGTCCATCATGAATTCATTATTTCTGACACCTGACTTGATGAGTATAAATCTCTTTAGTGTGACAGTCATTGTCTCTTCAGTCTGTGTCCAATGGATACAGCAGAACAGAATCAGGACGCAATGACGTCAACAAGCTTACCAATAAAGCAACATGGCTGCCATTACTAGCAATATGTGGCCAGTGTTTTATATCAGTATTTGTAAGCCAAAACAAGGAGTGGAACAATTAGAAGTAAATTCTGATATTAATATAATAACTATCACCTCTGCCTCTATCACCCACTCCTGGTTTTGGATTACAAATACTGATATTAAATACAGACCAAATACTGCTAGTTTTAGGACAGCCTTGGTTTGTAGAGGAAATAGATAGGAGACACGGTCAACACAACGAAAAATAAAGTTTATTAATGAGAAATATTATTATCATTTCCGAAAATTACTGGTACAGATCTAATTACAACAGGACATTTACACAACATTGTCCTGCCATTGTACACGTCCAATATCTGAATCAAAAAAGGCAGCAAATTGGTCCCGCATGTGAACAACTGCTGCAGTTGACCGCAGCGGGTGATGCTGGAAATCGGGCAGTTGGTGTGCAACTGGTTCATCCAGTTCAATGTTGGGTTGCTCCTTAGCAATTATATAATTGTGTAGAACCACACAGGCTTTGACCACCTCGTCGACTGTTTCCACTTTTAGATTTATGGCTGATGCAAGAATGCGCCATTTAGAGACCAGAATGCCAAAGGTACACTCTACTGTTCTTCGGGCCCTGGTCAGTCTGTAGTTAAAGATCCTTCTAGTGTGGTTCAAGTCCCGACTGGAATAGGGCTTCAGTAGGTTTTCACACATCTGAAAGGCCTCATCCCCAACCATAACAAATGGCATCGGTGGACCTTGAGTGTTGGGGGGAGGTTGTGGGGGTGGAAAATTGAAATTTTTGCCATACACATGGCGGCCCATATCCGAGTTCTTGAAAGTCAGTGAATCGTTGCCACGGCCAAAAGCTCCAATGCCCACGGCGATGAAGTGACAGTTCGCATCGGCTATTGCCATGAGCACAACAGAAAAATATTTTTTGTAGTTGAAATACTCCAATCCTGTTCTGGCAGGTTTGATAATGCGGATGTGCTTTCCATCCACCGCTCCTAAACAGTTGGGGAAATCACACACACTCCAGAATTTTTCCGCAATTTCAAGCCACATGTCCAAGGTGGGTAGGGGCATAAACTCATCCTGGAGTACATTCCACAAAGCCCGGCAGGTGTCCGCAACTATTCCGGACAGGGTGGATATTCCAAGCCGGTATTGGAAGTGGAGGGATGATAAACTCTCTCCGGTTGCCAGAAATCTGTAATAAAAACAAACCAAAAAATTACAATCTATTCTATTTATGGTGTGATTACGCTAAAGAAAGAAAGGAAAATACCAAAAACATACATGTCAGAAAACACAAAATTTGGACTGTCATTGGTTTTGATTTATAACGTACCTTAATGTAACCAGCAGATGTTCCTCTGGTGGAATCGCTCTACGGAGCTGGGTGTCCTGTCTCCGTATGGCTCCTTGGACACGAGCAAGCACATCCTGGAACGAGTCTTGCGACATCCTTGTATATTCATGGAATTTCTCCGGGTTGGCATTAAGCTCGGCATACAGCGTGATAGGCTCCAGGGCTCTCACGTAGTTCGATAATGGGGTGTCTCCAAAAACGCCTACGTTGTCTCCTTCTCCATCTTTTGCGATTTCTGTCTTGCTCCCAAGCAAACGCACAGGCAAGAAACAGCTTGATGCTTAAATCCAGGTTGAAATAAAAGCTCTCCATGTGAAGATCCATTATGACACTGCATACAGGAGCAAAATCTGAACATTTCAGCTGTTCAAGGGTCTATATATAGAGATTCCATAATACACGCCCTCTGTAGTCCCATTGGCGGTGTCTGGTTATCTAGATTTTTCTCTTGTGAAATTTCACATCATGCGTCTAAAAAATGCCGCGTTTGTACGCGTTTATATGCATTTTTTCCACCACTTGCGGATGCGTTTTAAACGCTGCGGATTTAAACGCAAATGTGAAACTAGACTTACTGCAGTCACTGGGGAATTTAATTGTAAGTGTCACACGGATGTCATCCGCGTGTCACGTGTGCAACACGCATTTCCCCTTTGGTGCCGGAAAAAAAGGATGTGGGTGTTTCACACGGATACACAGTCGGTGTGGAAAAGCCTGACATGTGTGCAATGTGAAATAGTGCATACTGCATGTGTTGAGGGACACTCGCTTAGCAACGGGATTCAGTCACACAGGCACGTTTTTCTCACAAAAACAGTCCATGCGGATTATTTAGGCATCATAAATCGCACCATAGGCCATGTTGTACATCACAGACCTAACACATAGTTCATTATATACATTTTAACTCTGACACTTAGCACAACATTAGGTTGCAGGCACTATACATGCTGGACCTTACTCCGTCCAGTTACCATGGGTGACCACACAGTTCATTATCTGACCCCCTGTCAGTGCACACAGTTCCCCATACTCAGGGTTACCTTCCAGGAGCTCCTGCTCCACACGATGACTCCGGTCAGTACTCTCTCTCCCAGGGAAGCTGCCGAACTGGGATCACCATCCCGGACAATGCCTTGCTTACTAGGCCACCCGGCAGTCCAGATCCTCAGATGGGCTGTAGCTCCCCCAATGCAGTGCCATCACAGATTCTGCACACATTCCTTTCCATGTGATCTTCATCAAGTTCTACTCCCAGGATCTTCCAACACACAAGTCTCTCAGTGCGCTATTCAGGGATCCGATCCTACTCCCAGGATCTCCCAACACACAAGTCTCTCAGTGCATTATTAAGGGATCCAATCCTACTCCTAGGATCTCCCAACACACAAGTCTTCAGGTCCATGGCTTCTCAGTGCGCTATTCAGGGATCTGGTCCACACACAGGAACTCCCAACACACAAGCTGTCAAGGACCTACACGCAGACCATTCAGCACCATATACTCTCTGCTACAGAGAATAGGTGACCACACTATGGTCACACTATGTACCTATAACCACTCCCATAGGTGGGAGGTGTGTGTGATTAGCCAAACCCACCCAGCTCTCTGACTAACCCTGCAAGCCTCCCTTTTAGTAAACAAACAAAAATACTTGTGGGACTACAAGTCCCAGAACAACCTTACTTCAGGCTTACAGCGCAGACTCCCTCTGCGACACATACCAGCCATTTACAATCCTGCTGGTCACTGTTTTACCATCATAATCACAGATATGCCTCCATGTCCATCCCGAGGAGCACCTACAGCACTCCCTAGCTATAACAGGGGTCACTGCATCACAGCACCAACATTGAAAATAATGGTTTTGCGTGTGTCCGGATATAAAAAATGTACGTGTGCAAAAGACCTTAATTCTCCTTGGCTGACCACTGTATCTATGATTCTCAATGTTGGCCATTTTTTTGTGCTTCTTCTAAAAAGCGGCACATCTTGTAAACCCAATTTGCTTTGAAATGTTTGCCTGAGAGAGATATTTCTGATTCAGTACAAATACCTTTTGTCCTTCTGCTATGCTCAGTCTTGCCATAGTGTATGACTTTAGACATGAAACAGTATTGCACAACTTCACGTCTGTCGCAGAGTTTGGCTGTTTCTTGCCCAGTACTAAGCCTCATACACAGCCCAATTAAAGTGAACCTGTTACCAGGTTTGAACGATATAAGATACGGCCACCACCTTTCAGGGCTTATCTACAGCATTCTATAATGCTATAGATAAGCCCCCAATCCGACCTTAAAGATAAGAAAAAAAAGTTTTATCATACTCACCCGGGGGCAGTCCCATCTGATGGATATTACAGGTCCGGGTCCGGAGCCTCCCATCTTCTTGTGATGCTTGCTTCATGGCTCCATGGCATCGCACTCCTGCGCAGGTGTACTTATCAGCCCTGTTTAGGGCAAAGCAAAGTACTGCAGTGCGCACGCACCGGGAAAGGTCAGAGAGGCTCAGTGCCTGCACACTGCAATACTTTGCTCTGCCCTCAACAGGGCAATAAGTGTGCCTGCGCAGGAGCGCGATACCAGGGAGCCATGAAGCACACAGGAGGGCGGCGATCATAAGTAGATGGGAGGCGCCGGACCCAGACCTGCGACACCCAACGGAACATATAGCCCCCTGGGTTGAGTATAATAAAACTTTTTATTATATCTTAGGTCTGATTGGGAGGTTATCTACAGCATTATAGAATGTTGTAGATAAGCCATGAAAGGTGGTGGCCATATCTTATATTGGCCAAACCTGATGACAGGTTCCCTTTAATGACTGTGTTTCAATCTAAATATATAAATGATGATCATTATCATCTATTTGGTATATGTAGATTCTCACACATCTGCCTGAGTAAAATCCTAAGAAATCCATGATTTTCTGCATGTTACACATTTGTCTCGGGTCCGGGCTTTTCTCCTTTTGCCTCACTTTGCTGAACTCTGTTATACAATGGGGAGAAAAGTATTTAGTCAGCCAATTGTGCAAGTTCTCTCACTTAAAAAGATGAGAGGCCTGTAATTGACATCATAGGCGGACCACAACTACGAGAGTCAAAATTGAGAAAACAAATCCAGAAAATCACCTTGTCTGATTTGGCAAGATCATTCTTTCATGTACACGGATTAGTCATCCTGGTCCCTTTGTAGACAACAGCCCCAAAAGCATGATGTTGCCACCCCATGTATCACAGTAGGTATGGTGTTCTTTGGATGCAACTCAGCATTCTGTCTCCGCCAAATACAATGAGTTTTGTTTCTACCAAACAGTTCTTCTTTGCTTTCATCAGACCATATGACATTTTCCCAATTCTCTTCTAAATAATCCAAGTGCTCACTTGCAAACTTCAGACGGGCCTGGACATGTACTGGCTTAAGCGGGAGGACACGTCCGGCACTGCAGGGTCTGAGTCCTACTGATGGTAGCCTTTGTTATATTGGTCCCAGCTCTATGCAGGTCATTCACTAGGTCCCCCCATGTGGTTCTGGGATGTTTGCTCACCCTTCTTGTGATTATTTTGACCCCACCGGGTGAGATCTTGCGTGGAGCCCCAGATCGAGAGAGATTATCAGTGGTCTTGTATGCCTTCTATTTTCTTATTATTGCCCCCACAGTTGATTTCATCATACCAAGCTGCTATTTCAGCTTCAGTCTTCCCAGCCTGGTGCAGGGCTACAAATTTGTTTCTGGTGTCCTTCGACAGCTTTTTGGTCTTCACCATAGTGGAGTTTGGAGTGTGACTGTTTGAGGTTGTGCACAGGTGTCTTTTATAATTATAACAAGTTCAAACGGGTGCCATTACTACAGGTAATGAGTTGAGGACAGAGAAGTTACAGGTCTGTGAGAGCCAGAAATATTGCATGTTTTTAGGTGACCAAATCCTTATTTTCCACCATAATATGCAAAATAAATGTTGCCAAATCAGACAAGGTGATTTTCTGGATTTATTTTCTCAATTTTGACTCTCATAGTTGTGGTCTACCTATGATGTCAATTACAGGCCTCTCTCATGTTTTTAAGTGGGAGAACTTGTACAATTGGTGGCTGACTAAATACTTTTTTCCCCACTGTATTTTACATCAGGCTTTGCTGGCTGCCCGGCGTGTGACATCACCTTCCCAGACCTACTTAAGTCCCATTAGGACACACACTTGTGTGTTTGGATTGTTGTTCAAGACCTCAATGTGTTTTCTCTCCTATTCCTGTGCACACTGTGCTTTTTGATGCTATTTCTTCTGCCATGAGTTTGCTGCCTCTATTCATCTCACTGTCCCGCAGACTCCTGAGTGTGCCTTGTCGCTGCTCCCCAAGTGCCATCCTACCAGCTGCACTGGCACCCAGGGACCGTGTACCCTTCTGGATTCGGGTTTAGTAGGTCCACTTCACATAGTGAGCCTAACAGTGCAAGGGAACCGAGGAGAATTGAAAGACTAAGGGTAGTCACACAAAATGTTGATTTGATTTAGATTTTTCTTTTGCTCATTCATTTTGCATTGTGTTAATTGATAAAAATAAGACCTCCCTAAAACTTTAGCATAGTACTGTATATTTTTCACACTTCAAACCAATATACAGAATGCACATGCAGCACAAAGTACCAAAACTGTTCCACAACTTCATAAGAATCTATTAGGGGTTGTTGTTTTTTTTTTTAAGAATTGGACCATTATAAGAGCCAAGGGAAGTTATTGGTGATGAATTATAGCAAATTCTTTGCATACCCATATTCACCTATCTGTCTCTAATTCAGCTTCCAAGACCCATCAGATATTGCTGAACAAAGGGAAAGTGAGTAAACTTCTGATGGACACTTAACATTAACCCCTGTCCCCTACTACTGTAGACCATTAAACCCCAAAGGCACATATTTACCCCAAACAACACTAATAGAATATCCAAGTATATTTTGGTATATTTTTTTTTTCAATATGTCTTAAAGGACAAACATATAAACACGGTGTGAACACTTACTTGTGCTCATTTGTTATTCTCCTTGGCTTAACTGCATATAATCCTCATGTAGCTGACCTCAAGAAACCGGCTGATAGTAACAGCAGACATCTTGGTATTGAACGCTAATGGCCTTCTGTTATATTGTCAGGATTCAGGCTAGAAATTACTAGATTCCATAGTAGAAAAATATTTAGAATTGAGAGTCCTCAGTGGTTGATACCTTTTAATGGCTAACTGAAAAGATGGTAACAAATTGCAAGCTTTCGAGACTACTCAGGTCTCTTCATCAGGCATAGGCTTGAGTAGTCTCGAAAACTTGCAATTTGTTACCATCTTTTCAGCTAGCCATTAAAAGGTATCAACCACTGAGGACTCTCAATTCTAAACATTTTTCTATCTACTGGCTTTCACGGTACCAAGATATATATCTTTCCTAGATTCCATAGTAGAAACTATCAATGTGGGAAGTTTTTTGGCTTACTTACCAACTGCAAAAAACTTGCTCAACCAGATATTAGTGCAGCTTTATCAGCAAAATATGTCCCCTAAATATCTGTTGAATATGGCATACTGAATAACACCTCAAAATGTATATTCTATCCTAATGCCTAGCTCAATAAGTATATATATATATATATATATATATATATGTATATATATATAACACAAGGTAAACACAGTTAACATTAGAGATCTTTCAAATAACAGAGTTTATTTAATTTTAGCATCATTGCTTATTACACATGGTCAAAATTGTTGGTACCCCTCGTTTAATGACAGAAAAACCCACAATGGTCACAGAAATAACTTGAATCTGACAAAAGTAATAATAAATAAAAGATCTATGGAAGTGAGCAAATGAAAGTCAGACATTGCTTTTCAACCATGCTTCCACAGAATTAAAAAAAAATAAAACTCATGAAATAGGCCTGGACAGAAATGATGGCACCCTTAACTTAATATTTTGTTGCACAACCTTTTGAGGTAATCACTGCAATCAAACAATTCCTGTAACTGTCAATGAGACTTCTGCACCTCTCGACAGGTATTTTGGCACACTCCTCAAGAGCAAACTGCTCCAGTTGTCTCGTGTTTGAAGGTTGCCTTTTCCAGATGGCATGTTTCATCTCTTTCCAAAGATGCTCAATAGGATGTAGGTCAAGGCTCAAAGAAGGCCACTTCAGAATAGTCCAATGTTTTCCTCTTAGCCATTCTTGGGTGTTTTTAGTTGTGTGTTTTGGGTCTTTATCCTGTTGCAAGACCCATGACCTGCGACTGAGACCAAGCTTTCTGACACTGGGCAGCACATTTCTCTCTAGAATCCTTTGATAGCCTTGAGATTTCATTGTGCCCTGCAGAAATTCTAGACACCCTGTGCCAGATGCAGCAAAGCAGCCCCAGAACATAACAGAGCCTTCCTCCATGTTTCACAGTAGGGATGGTGTTCTTTTCTTGAAATGCTTCATTTTTCCATCTGTAAACATAGAGCTGACGTACCTTGCTAAAAAGTTAGATTTTTGTCTCATCTGTCCATAAGGACATTCTCCAAGAAGCTTTGTAGCTTGTGTACATGTATTTTGGAAAATTCCAGTCTGGCTTTTTTATTATTACAATGGTGTCCTCCTTAGGCTACGTTCACATTAGCATCTTTGGGCGCAGCGTCGTCGACGGATACCGACGCATGTGTCATGCGCCCCTATCTTTAACATGGGGGCGCATGGACATGCACCGGTATGCGTTGTCAAGCGTTGTACGACGCATGCGTCATTTGGGCGCACCAGACAGGGTGCGGCCGATGCTACATGTTGCATTTTTCCTGTGCCAAATTTCTGGTAAACAACGCATGCAACGCACTTGCATCGTAAATGCGCCAAAAAACCACATTACTGTCTATGTACAACGCATAGGGCGCAGGTGCCTGCGTTGACCTGCGTTGTTCGACGCATGCGCCTTTTGAGTAAAAAACAAGTGATGAAGTGTCTAGACAGTGACAAGACCACCCCATAGATATAAAAAAGGGTGATTGCATTGTATTTCACTTGCCTGCACGTCTGGAAACAGAGAGTACATGAGACACAGCTCTGCCTTCAAGAGTTGTAAGTATATAATTTCTGTGCCCATTTTTCTTTATTCTTTGCAATGTTTGTTGTTTGTTTGTTTTTTATGTGTGACTTTTTTTTTTTCTTGCAATTTATGGTGGTTTATTTAATTTTTATTGGGTTGTTCTGCGTTGACCGCATGCATCAAAAAACGCTACGTTGTGTATTGCGTTTTGGGTTGCATCAGCGACGCTGCGCCCAAAGATGCTAATGTGAACGTAGCCTTAGTTGTCTTCCCTGAAGTCCGCTTTGGATCATACAACGACGGATGGTGCTATCTGACACTGATGTTCCTTGAGCTTGAAGTCCATCTTTAATCTGTTTAGAAGTTTTTCTGGGTTCTTTGTCATCAATTTTCCTCCTGCGGCCACGTCCAGGGAGGTTGGCTACAGTCCCATGGATCTTAAATTTCTGAATAATATGTGCAACTGTAATCACAGGGACATCAAGTTGCCTGGAGATGGTCATAACTTTTACCTTTAACATGTGAGACAACTCTTTCCTTCTCTTCCTCTGGTCCATGTTGATTGTGATAAAACCATGTCACCAAACAGCACAGTGAGTATCTGTTGCCCTATATACAGGCCCACTGAGTGATTCCAAGATTGTAGACACCTGTGATGCTAGTTAGTGGACACACCTTGATTTAACATGTCCCTTTTGTCACATTATTTTCAAGGGTACCATCATTTCTGTCCAGGTTTATTTCATGAGTTATACTTTTTTTTAATTCTGTGAAAGCATGGTTGAAAAGCAATGTCTGACTTTTATTTGTTCATTTTCATAGATCTTTTATTTGTTATTACTTTTGTCAGATTCAAGTTATTTCTGTGACCATTGTGGGTTTTTCTGTCATTAAACGAGGGGTACCAACAATTTTGACCACGTGTGTATATTTGAATCTCAGCTGAACATGTGATTTGATGTGGTGATATGATACATACCGACCATGTATATCATATACAGAAGTCCCCATTGTACACAAATGCCTGTATCATGCCATACAATGAGAACTTATCTCTATGTGATACTTACAGTAATGATCAAAAGTTTTTGCTTTTTTTTTTTAAAGTGTGATTACTGCTGTCTGGTTGTTGTGATGCCATTTTCCTGGTGATTTTAGTAAACCGGAAACAAATGATTGAAAGCTATAAAGATGAAAATTGTGTTTGACATTGTTTCATCCCTTTATGTGTTAATTTTCAACATTTGCTGGGCCAAATGTTATGCATATTTTGTCATGGGTGGTCGAATTTTGCCTAAAATTATATTTTATTTGTGTGAATTAGGCATTGGGATAGAATAAATATTAATGAGAACTTCAGGAGTGGAATGGCACTCGGAACATGACTCTCAGCCCGGGATCTTTACATTAACTTTGCTCCTTTGCGTGTCAAGATAGGAAAGCAACTGGCTTTATGGTGCACAACTTAATCCGAATCAAGTAAGTCGAAATCCCATAAGCAAAGTAAGAAGATAGTGGCACTCACCAGTTTGCTGTATCAAAATCTTTAATCCATGTGCCGATTTAACACAGTCTCATGCTGAGAAGTTACAGGGGTGCGGGGAGTCCAAGCGGGCGATGGCCGTTTTGTGCAATTAGCACTTCTACGGGACCCGTAGAAGTGCTAGTTGCACGAAACGGCTGTCGTCCGCCTGCACTCCCCGCACCCCTGTAACTTCTCAGCATGAGACTGTGTTAAATCGGCACATGGATTAAAGATTTTGATACAGCAAACTGGTGAGTGCCACTATCTTCTTACTTTGCTTATAGAATAAATATTAGTGCAGCAGTTGGCAATCTCAAACAAATAGTTAATGTCTTCAAACCACTGTAAAAATGTGAATGCAGAATACAGTCTTCCTTTATACTAACAAAAGATTCCATTTTCTTACCAGTTCATAAAACTGGAGAAAAAGATCTAACAAGAAGGATATTCTCATTATCTGTGGTAGGTCAGCTGATATTTAATATTTTTTAGCACTGCAGATCTACTGTAATGGCTGTGAAACTTTGGAGTAATCTTCCTCACTAAAACAGTTTATTGAAAAATGACAACCAACTAGTTCAGTCTATTCTCCTGCAATGTGATCCAGAAGAAAGCAAAAAAAAAAAAACACATTATGCAGAAGCTAGTTTTCCTCCTCATGAATCAATTCCTTCTCTAAATCTCCAGGGACCTAAATTTCTAATATTATTAGACTGAAGAAAAGGCCCCTTTTAAACTCTATAAATTAATAAGTCAAGGCAATTTCCTCTGACAAAGAGTTGCATAGTCTCTTTGCTCTTTCAGTAAAGAACTCCACTTCTATGGCTTTAGATGTTTTCTTAAAGTGAACCTGTCACCAAGTTTGTCCCCTATGAGATAAGACCACCACCTTTCAGTGGTCATATACAGCATACTGATATATTATATACACCCCAAATCCAGCCTGCAACAAAAGAAAAACACCATTCATTATACTTACCTATGGGGTGGTCAGACCCGATGGGTGTCATTGGTCTTGGTCCAGTGCCTCCCTTCTTCTTGCGATGCCGTCCTCATTAGGGTTGAGCGACTTTTATTTTTATAGGATCGGGTCGGGTTTCACGAAACCCGACTTTCTCAATAGTCAGGTCGAGTGAAATCGGCCGATCCTATAAAAAAGTCGGGGTCGGGGTCGGCCGAAACACGAAACCCAATGCAGTGCAATGGGATACTATGGTTCCAAGGGTCTGAAGGAGAGGAAACTCTCCTTCAGGCCCTGAGATCCATATTAATATGTAAAATAAAGAATTAAAATAAAAATATTGATATACTCACCTCTCCGACGCAGCCTGGACCTTACCGCTGGTAACCGGCAGCCTTCTTTGCTTAAAATGAGCGCGTTCAGGGCCTTCCATGACGTCACGGCTTCTGATTGGTCGCGGCCGCCCATGTGACCGCCACGCGACCAATCACAAGCCGTGACGTAATTCTCAGGTCCTAAATTCCTAATTCTAGGAATTTAGGACCTGAGAATTACGTCACGGCTTGTGATTGGTCGTGTGGCGGTCACATGGGCGGCCTCGACCAATCACAAGCCGTGACATCATCAAAGGCCCTGAACGCGCTCATTCTTAGGAAGGAAGGCTGCCGGAAAGAAGCCGAGGGTGAGTATATTCCTATTAGGTATATACTCACCCTCGGACGCGCCCTGCTTCTTTCCGGCAGCCTTCCTTCTTAAGAAAGAGCGCGTTCAGGGCCTTAGATGACGTCACGGCTTGTGATTGGTCGCGACCGCCCATGTACCCGCCACGCGACCAATCACAAGCTGTGACGTAATTCTCAGGTCCTAAATTCCTAGAATTAGGAATTTAGGACCTGAGAATTACGTCACGGCTTGTGATTGGTCGCGTGGCAGTCACATGGGCAGCCGCGACCAATCAGAAGCCGTGACGTCATGGAAGGCCCTGAACGCGCTCATTTTAAGCAAAGAAGGCTGCCGGTTACCAGCGGCAATGTCCAGGGGCCTCCGGAGAGGTGAGTATATCAATATTTTTTATTTTAATTCTTTATTTTACACTTAAATGTGGATTCCGTTACCGATTTCCGATATCGCAAACATATCGGAACTCGGTATCGGAATTCCGATACCAGATTCAGAAGATCGCCGACCTCATGGCCGACCCCACACAGGGGTCGGGTTTCATGAAACCCGACTTTGCCAAAAGTCGGCGACTTCTGAAAATGGCCGACCCGTTTCGCTCAACCCTAGTCCTCATTCTATGCTTTGTGTGAATGATGCGTATCAGGTCATCCAGGCAGTGTCCCCAGCATCACGCTCCTATGCAGGTGTCCTTCTCTGCCCTGACCAGGGCAGAGCAAAGTACTGCAATGCACATGTGATGGGTGTCTTTGACCATTTCTGTCACCTGCGCACTGCAGTACTTTGCTCTGCCTTCAACAGGGCAGGAGCGCCATGCTGGGAACATTGTGTGGATAATGTAATTTGCTAAGCAGAATGCTTTAAGAGCAGAAAAGCTCACTAGTGTAGTATTTCTCAATGCTGTTGCATTTATATGCAGCTCCAGTGGTGCTTAAAAGTTTGTAAAACCTTGAGAATTTGTCATATTTCTGCACAAATTTGTCCAAGAACTACATCACATTTTCACACAAGTCCTAAAATGAAATAAAAAGAGATGCGTAAAACATATTAATCATTTTTTTAATGAGGAAAATGATGCAATATCACGTCTGTGAGTGGCAAGAATTTGAAAACTTTTAGGGTTAGCAGATAGTTTGAAGGTTAAATCAGAGTCTAGTGTTTTCTATCAATGGGATAATAAATAGGTTACAGTGGGCCACTAGTGTTGAGCGATACCTTCCGATATGCAAAGGTATCGGTATCGGATTGGATCGGCCGATACCGGCAAAATATCGGATCTCGCCGATACCGATACCCGATACCAATGCATATCTATGGGATACAAAATATCGGAATGGTTCCCAGGGTCTGAAGGAGAGGAAACTCTCCTTCAGGCCCTGGGATCCATGTTCATGTATAAAATAAAGAATAAAAATAAAAAATATTGATATACTCACCCCTCCGGCAGCCCCTGCTCTTAGCGGTGCCTCCGTTCCTAAGAATGCCGAGTTAAGGACCTTCGATGACGTCACGGCTTGTGATTGGTCGTGTGACCGCTCATGTGACCGCTCATGCGACCAATCACAAGCCGCGACGTCATCGCAGGTCCTTCACTCGCTCATTCTTAGGAACGGAGGCTGCCGGTTGCAGCGGTTACAACCAGGGCACGTCAGAGGGTGAGTATATCCCTATTTTTCATTTTTATTCTTTATTTTACACATGAATATGGATCCCAGGGCCTGAAGGAGAGTTTCCTCTCCTCCAGACCCTGGGAACCATACACTGGGAACTTCCGATTCCGATTTCCAATCACAAAAATATCGGAACTCGGTATCGGAATTCCGATACCGCAAATATCGACCGATGCCCGATACTTGCGGTATCGGAATGCTCAACACTATGGGCCACCTAATGTATTTAAAGAACAGGGATCGATGAAATTCTGATCTATACAGCATGTTGTGGAAGGGTATCAAGAAATAAACAAAGAGTTCTGATGACTTCAGAAAGAGAGTTGATGTTCTTCAGGTTGGAATATGTTACAAAACTATCTCTAAATAAATTGGACTCCACCAATCCAAATTCAGAAAAATTGTGTTCAAATGGAGGAAATTCAAGACTAGGGTTGAGCGAAATGGATCGGTCATTTTCATAAGTCGCCGACTTTTGGCAAAGTCGGGTTTCATGAAACCCGACCCGATCCCTGTGTGAGGTCGGCCATGCGGTACGCGACTTTCGCACCAAAGTTGCGTTTCAATGACGCTAAAAGCACCATTTCTCAGCCAATGAAGGTGGACGCAGAGTGTGGGCAGCGTGATGACATAGATCTCAGTCCCCACCATCTTAGAGAAGGGCATTGCAGTGATTGGCTTGCTTTCTGCGGCGTCACAGGGGCTATAAAGGGGCGTTCCCGCCGACCGCCATCTTACTGCTGCTGATCTGAGCGTAGGGAGAGGTTGCTGCCGCTTCGTCAGAAGCAGGGATAGTGTTAGGCAGGGTACATTCACCCCCAAACCGCTTGTGCTGTAGCGATTTCCACTGTCCAACACCACCTTTTGTTTGCAGGGACAGTGGAAGCTACATTTTTTTTCCTCAGCGCTGTAGCTCATTGGGCTGCCCTAGAAGGCTCCCTGATAGCTGCGTTGCTGTGTGTGTACGCCGCTGTGCAAACCAACTGCTTTTTTCAAAGCACAAATCCTGTTGTTCCTTCCTTTCTGCACAGCTATCTTGTTTGTTTGTCCACACTTTTGTGTGCAGCAGTCCTTTTTATAGCTGCCTGCCATACTTTTCTGAGATTACTGCAGGGAGATAAAGATTGGCAAGTCTGCCTCTGTGCCAGTGCTGTGTGTGGCATCTGTCTCTCATTGTGTGCCACAGAAAACCTAGTGTGTAATACTGGGCCATTTTTTATTTTTATTTTTAATTCTCCCTGAAAAAAAAAAAATAGTGGGAGATAAAGATTGGCAAGTCTGCCTCTGTGCCAGTGCTGTGTGTGGCATCTGTCTCTCATTGTGTGCCACAGAAAACCTAGTGTGTAATACTGGGCCATTTTTTATTTTTATTTTTAATTCTCCCTGAAAAAAAAAAAAATAAATAGTGGGAGATAAAGATTGGCAAGTCTGCCTCTGTGCCAGTGCTGTGTGTGGCATCTGTCTCTCATTGTGTGCCACAGAAAACCTAGTGTGTAATACTGGGCAATTTTTTTTTTTTTTAATTCTCCCTGAAAAAAAAAAAATAAATAGTGGGAGATAAAGATTGGCAAGTCTGCCTCTGTGCCGGTGCTGTGTGTGGCATCTGTCTCTCATTGTGTGCCACAGAAAACCTAGTGTGTAATAATGGGCCATTTTTATTTTTTTTTTAATTCTCCCTGAAAAAAAATAAATAAATAGTGGGAGATAAAGATTGGCAAGTCTGCCTCTGTGCCGGTGCTGTGTGTGGCATCTGTCTCTCATTGTGTGCCACAGAAAACCTAGTGTGTAATAATGGGCCATTTTTATTTTTTTTTTAATTCTCCCTGAAAAAAAAAAAATAGTGGGAGATTAAGATTGGCATTTCTGCTTGAGTGCCGGTCCTGTGTGTGCCATCTGTCTCAAATTATTGGGGCACAGAAAACCTAGTGTGTCATACTGGGCCATTTTTTATTTTTATTTTTAATTCTCCCTGAAAAAAAAAAAAATAAATAGTGGGAGATAAAGATTGGCAAGTCTGCCTCTGTGCCAGTGCTGTGTGTGGCATCTGTCTCTCATTGTGTGCCACAGAAAACCTAGTGTGTAATACTGGGCCATTTTTTATTTTTATTTTTAATTCTCCCTGAAAAAAAAAAAAATAAATAGTGGGAGATAAAGATTGGCAAGTCTGCCTCTGTGCCAGTGCTGTGTGTGGCATCTGTCTCTCATTGTGTGCCACAGAAAACCTAGTGTGTAATACTGGGCAATTTTTTTTTTTTTTAATTCTCCCTGAAAAAAAATAAATAAATAGTGGGAGATAAAGATTGGCAAGTCTGCCTCTGTGCCGGTGCTGTGTGTGGCATCTGTCTCTCATTGTGTGCCACAGAAAACCTAGTGTGTAATAATGGGCCATTTTTATTTTTTTTTTAATTCTCCCTGAAAAAAAAAAAATAGTGGGAGATTAAGATTGGCATTTCTGCTTGAGTGCCGGTCCTGTGTGTGCCATCTGTCTCAAATTATTGGGGCACAGAAAACCTAGTGTGTCATACTGGGAATTTTTTTTTTTTTTAAATTCTCCCTGAAAAAAAAAAATTGTGGGAGATTAAGATTGGCATTTCTGCTTGAGTGCCGGTCCTGTGTGTGCCATCTGTCTCAAATTATTGGGGCACAGAAAACCTAGTGTGTAACATTGGGCCTGATTTTCCTTTCAGTGTCAGCCACCTATAAAGGTATATATAAATCCTACAGAAGTTAGAGTTCACCTTATAAGTTGTTTTACAGTAACAAATACCATTACTTTGGTTACGTTTTGCAAACAATGAGGAAGTCTGGTGGAAGAGGTCGTGGCCGTGGGCGGTCATTGTCAGCTGGTAATGATGGTAGTGGTGGTGGAGCATCAGGTGGTCGTGGTAAAAGCAGTACAGCACCTAAGTCTCGAGATGTTCAGCCAGGTTCGTCGTCTGGCTACACAAGGCCTCGAACGCTCCCTTTTCTGGGAGTAGGAAAACCGCTTTTAAAGCCGGAGCAGCAAGAACAAGTTTTGGCTTTCCTTGCTGACTCAGCCTCTAGCTCTTTTGCCTCCTCTTCTGAAAGTGCTAAATGTAAAAGCAGCGCATCATTAGTTGATGTTTACGGTCAGGGACAAGTTGCTTCCTTGTCTTCTTCACCCAGAACAAGAGAGAAGGATGCGTCAGGCGACACAACGGGTTACTCCAAGGAGCTCTTTACACATACCGTTCCTGGGTTAGACAGTGAAACAGTTAACAGGCCATGCCCATTAGAAGTTGAATCGGACATGGAATGCACAGATGCACAGCCACAGCCAGATTACTATGCTGTTCATTTGACTCAGACCAGAACATTGCCCTTGCAGTGTACTGAGCCAGAATCAAACCCAGCGGAGACTATGGTGCCCCGTCACAAACGCTATACCACCGGCTTACACGGTGACACAGACGAAGTTGCACACGACATAGAAGAGGAGGTCATAGATGACCCAGTTGTTGACCCCGATTGGCAGCCATTGGGGGAACAGGGTGCAGGCGGCAGTAGTTCTGAAGCGGAGGAGGAGCCGCAGCAGGCATCAACATCACAACAGGTTCCATCTGCCGGGCCCGTATCTGGCCAAAAACGCATGGCAAAACCAAAACCAGTTGGAGGACAGCGTGGCCATCCGGTTAAAGAAGCTCAGTCTGCAATGCCTGAAAAGGTATCCTATAGTAGAAAGAGTGCAGTCTGGCATTTTTTTAAACAACATCCAAATGATCAGCGCAAAGTCATCTGTCAAAAATGTTCAACTACCTTAAGCAGAGGTCAGAATCTTAAAAGTCTAAATACAAGTTGCATGCATAGACATTTAACCACCATGCATTTGCAAGCCTGGACTAACTACCAAACGTCCCTAAAGGTTGCAGCACCCTCGGCCAATGAAGCTAGTCAGCAACGCTACATCCCTTCCCTCTCTGTAAGCCCACAATTTCCCGCACCACCTGCAGTATCTGTGCAGCTTTCGTCGCCAGGCCAAAGCAGTCAGGGAATCACCAGGTTAGTAGTAGGAAACACTGCATGTAGGGCACTGGCAAGAATACCATCTCCAACCCTTTCTCAGTCACCCATGTCCACCGGCACCCCCGCTAGTTCCACCGTATGCAGCTCTCCAGTCCAGCTCACCCTTCATGAGACTCTCGTTAGGAAAAGGAAGTACTCATCCTCGCATCCGCGTACACAGGGTTTGAACGCCCACATTGCTAGACTAATCTCATTAGAGATGATGCTCTACTGGTTAGTTGAAAGCGAAGCTTTCAAAGCGCTGATGGACTACGCTGTACTACGCTACCCAGTCGACACTTCTTTTCGAGAAAAGCCATCCCAGCCCTCTACCACCATGTTAAAGAGCATCGTCCATGCACTCAGGCAATCTGTGACTACAAAGGTGCACCTGACAACAGATGCATGGACCAGTAGGCATGGCCAGGGACGTTACGTGTCCATCACGGCACACTGGGTGAATGTGGTGGATGCAGGGTCCACAGGGGACAGCAATATTGGGACAGTTTTGCCTAGCCCACGGTCTAGGAAACAGTTGGCTGTAGGTGTTCGCCCCCCCTCCTCCTCGTCCTCCTGCAAAAGCGAGAGCTTGTCCACAGACCGCAGTCGCACATCCACTCCATCCGCAGCTGCCACTGTTGCACACCAGGTGTGCCATTATGGGACAGCTAGTGGCAAGCGTCAGCAGGCTGTATTGGCAATGAAGTGTTTGGGCGACAACAGACACACCGCGGAAGTTCTGTCCGAGTTCTTGCAGAAAGAAACCCAGTCATGGCTGGGCACTGTACATCTTGAGGCAGGCAAGGTAGTGAGTGATAACGGTAGGAATTTCATGGCTGCCATAGCCCTTTCCCAACTGAAACACATTCCTTGCCTGGCTCACACCTTAAACCTGGTGGTGCAGTGCTTCCTGAAAAGTTATCCGGGGTTACCCGACCTGTTCCTCAAAGTGCGCAGACTTTGCTTGCATATCCGCCGTTCGCCCGTACACTCCAGCCGTATGCAGAACTATCAGCGGTCTTTGAACCTTCCCCAGCATCGCTTAATCATCGATGTTGCAACAAGGTGGAACTCAACACTGCACATGCTTCAGAGACTGTGCGGACAGAGGCATGCTGTTATGTATTTGTGGGAGAATACACATACACGGGCAGGCAGTTGGATGGCAGACATGGAGTTGTCAGGTGTGCAGTGGTCGAAGGTACAAGACCTGTGTCAAGTCCTTCAGTGTTTTGAGGAATGCACACGGCTGGTTAGTGCAGACAACGCCATAATAAGCATGAGCATCCCCCTAATGCGTCTGCTGATGCAAAGTTTGACGCACATAAAGGAGCAGGCGTCTGCAGCCGAGGAAGAGGAAAGCCTTGATGACAGTCAGCCATTGTCTGGTCAGGGCAGTCTACAGGATGAGGTAGCGGGCGAAGAGGAGGAGGACGAGGAGGATGATGGGGATGAGTATTTTTTAAATGAGGAAGCTTCTCCGGGGCCAATGGAAATTGCTGGTGTGGCAAGGCCGGGTTCAGGTTTTTTGAGGGAGACAAGTGACGTAGATTTGCCTGTGACTGCCCCTCAAACCAGCACAACCGCAGATTTGCCTACTGGAACTTTGGCCCACATGGCGGATTATTCCTTACGTATCCTCAAAAGGGACCCACGCATTATTAAAATGATGACCGATGACGATTACTGGTTGGCCTGCCTCCTTGATCCTCACTATAAAGGCAAATTGCAAAATATTATGCCACATGAGAACCTCGAACAAATATTAGCAACCAAACAAGCAACTCTTGTAGACCGTTTGATTGAGGCATTCCCAGCACACAGCGCCGGTGATGGTTCTCACACGAGCTGCAGGGGGCTACAGGGCAGAGGTGTTAGAGGTGCACAAATCAGAAGTGGCGTTGGACAGAGGGGTTTTCTGGCCAGGTTGTGGAGTGATTTCGCAATGACCGCAGACAGGACAGGTACTGCAGCATCTATTCAAAGTGACAGGAGACAACATTTGTCCAGTATGGTTACTAACTATTTTTCAGCCCTTATCGATGTTCTCCCTCAAGCGTCATTCCCACTTGATTACTGAGCATCCAAATTAGACACCTGGCCTGAATTGGCAGAATATGCATTGCAGGAGCTTGCTTGCCCAGCAGCTAGAGTGCTATCAGAAAGAGTATTCAGTGCTGCTGGTTCAATATTAACCGAAAAAAGGACTCGTCTGGCTACCCAAAATGTTGATGATCTAACCTTCATTAAAATGAACCACTCCTGGATTTCAAATTATTTTGCCCCACCTTTCCCGGCTGACACCTAGCTTTCTTATAAAAAGGTCTTGCTTGTGGACTGGTCTTACTGAGTGTTCCAATCTCTTAATTTGCAGCAGCTGTTTGTCCAGCATACGACATGTTTACACCTCCCTAAATGGGAAAACTCCCCCCACGGGGCCGTGGTCTCGCCACTTGGCGCAAGCACCCGTTAGAGTGCCGTTTGTCTGAAGAGGTGGGTGTGCCCGCTTTTGGTCGATGGCACTGCCACTGGGTCCCTCATAGTACAATAAAGTGTCTCTGGTGGTGGTGGCGTGCAACCAACGTCAGACACACCGATGTAACATGAGGGGCCCTGGGCCTGTACCGCCGGCCACAAGAGAGTCCCCCCCCAGCTCAAACTGGGCTCTACCACGTGCAAAATTATCTCACAGCTCCAACAATGTTTAGTCTATGCGCTGACATCCTTCAATGCCTGGCACTGACAATACCAATTTGTTGACATGTATGATGCTAGTTAAAATAGTCAGGGTCAGTGTCCTATATTGACACCAGTAAATACGTAGTGCAAAATTACTATGTCTGAAACTCAGTAGAGGCGCCCACCCCTGTACCTAAGTATGCCACACTTTTTTTGTTTTGTTTTGTTGTTTTGCGAGACATTAACATCTATTTATTTTTTGGGGGTACTAACTGTGTCAGACACTCCTTGCAATCATCCTCCGCTGACCACACCAATGCTGCCTGTGTACCCCTGCGAGATAACTCTAACTGCCTTGAGCCTATTTTTATTTATTTTAGGCCTAGTAAGCCTGTCTGCGGTCCCTCCTTGCAATCCTCCTCCGCTGACCACACCAATGCTGCCTGTGTACCCATGTAACCTATTTAAAACTGCATATAGCCTATTTTTATTTATTTTAGGCCTAGTAAGTCTGTCTGCGGTCCCTCCTTGCAATCGCCCTCCGCTGACCACACCAATGCTGCCTGTGTACCCATGTAACCTATTTAAAACTGCATAGAGCCTATTTTTATTTATTTTAGGCCTAGTAAGTCTGTCTGCGGTCCCTCCTTGCAATCGTCCTCCGCTGACCACACCAATGCTGCCCGTGTACCCCTGGAACCTATTTTAAAGTGCATAGAGCCTATTTTTTTATTTTATTTAATATTAATAAAGCATGATGGACTACGCTGTACCACGCTATGAGCTACCCAGTTGACACTTCTTTTGCGAGAAAAGCCATCCCAACCCTCCACCAGCATGTAAAAGACCGCATTGTCCATGCACTCTGGCAATCTGTGAGTACAAAGGTGCACCTGACAACAGACGCATGGACCTGTAGGCATGGCCACGGAAGGTTACGTGTCCATTACGGCGCAATGGGTTAATGTGGTGGATGCATGGTCCACAGGGGACAGCCTACTAAGTCTGTCTGCAGTCCCTAATTCAAATTGTTCTCAATTCAGGTTTTCGGGCTTTTTTAAAAAATAGGAAACTGCATTTGGGCTACTAGTTTGGTTGGGGCCTACTGTTGATGTCTGACGCTCCTGGGTGTTGTCCTCCTCCTGGGTGTTCTCCTCCTCCTGGGTGTTCTCCTCCTCCTTGGTGTTCTCCTCCAGGTTTCCTTGTCTGAGCTTCAACCTTCTGGCTCTCATTAAGTATTTGTTGGTAAAAATTGGTGGTTGGGCCCTACTAATGGTGTGTGCCGCTCCCTGGTGTTGTCCTCCACTGTATAAAGCTGAGCTGCAGTCTTTAGGCTTTCGGCCTATAGTAGCAGATATTAAACTGCATTTGGCCTTCAACTTTGGTTGGGCCCTACTAACGGTGTGTGCCGCTCCCTGGTGTTGTCCTCCACTGTATAAAGCTGAGCTTCAACCTTCAGGCTCTCATTAAGTAGTTGTTTTTAAAAATTGGTGGTTGGGGCCTACTAACGGTGTCTGCCGCTCCCTGGTGTTCTCCTCCTCCTTGGTGTTCTCCTCCAGGTTTCCTTGTCTGAGCTTCAACCTTCAGGCTCTCATTAAGTATTTTTAAATGTAACACTGCAGTTGCACTGCTACTTGGGTTGGGGCCTAGTAACGGTGTCTGCCGCTCCCTGGTGTTCTCCTCCTCCTTGGTGTTCTCCTCCAGGTTTCCTTGTCTGAGCTTCAACCTTCTGTCTCTCATTAAGTATTTGTTGGTAAAAATTGGTGGTTGGGGCCTACTAACGGTGTGTGCCGCTCCCTGGTGTTGTCCTCCACTGTATAAAGCTGAGCTGCAGTCTTTAGGCTTTCGGCCTATAGTAGCAGATATTAAACTGCATTTGGCCTTCAACTTTGGTTGGGCATTACTAACGGTGTGTGCCGCTCCCTGGTGTTGTCCTCCACTGTATAGAGCTGAGCTTCAACCTTATGGCTCTCATTAAGTAGTTGTTTTTAAAAATTAGTGGTTGGGGCCTACTAACGGTGTGTGCCGCTCCATGGTGTTGTCCTCCACTGTATAAAGCTGAGTTTCAATCTTAAGGCTCTCGTTAAGTAGTTGTTTTTAAAATGTGTGTTTGGGCCCTTAAAACGGTGTCTGACGCTACTGGGTTTTCTCCTGTTTTGTTGTCCCGACCTTCAATGTTCAGGCTTTCGGCTTACATTTTAAATAATTAAACTGCAGTTGGCCTACTACTTTGGTTGGGCCTAGTAAAGGTGTGTGCCGCACCTTGGTGTTGTCCTGTGTTATTTTCCTGACCTTTAATCTTCAGGCTTTCGTAATATTAAACTGCATAGGGCCTACTAGTGTGGTTCGACCCTACTAACTGTCGCTCCTGGGTTTTCTACTCCACTGAACTAAGCAATGCCACCTGGTTAGTCCTGTTACACAATTTTGAACTGCATTTTACCCACTTTATTATTTGGGCCTATATCAGTGTTTCGTCCTCATCCTGCCCATTGCCCAGCCGGTGCTAGATGAGTCTTGTGGTACTTTGACCCAGACCACTACATTCCCCTTGCACGCTACACAGCCACAATCTGACCCTGCTGAAAGTCAGGTTCCCCTTTCCACATACTATACCACCTTACACAGGGACAAAGAGGAAGGTGCAGATGAAAGTGCAGGTTTCTTCAACAGGTAGGGGGGCATACTCGTTGGCGACGTCACAGGCACAGGGCCCCTCAGAGTACGCAAAAGTGTCGCTGCCGGTGGGAGGCGCCCCAGCCGTGCAAACACACCGCCGTACTTTGAGGGGCCCTGTGCCAGTGCCAATGCGAACGAGTGGGCCTCCCTGCTTGCTCAGGATCACAGCACTTGCAAAGTTGAAATACTTACCTCTCACTGCTTCACCGCCGTGACGTAGTCCACATTTCCTGGGCCCACTAAAACCTTGAACCAGCCCTACCCCCCCACAACTTTTGCCAAATGACCCCCAATTTCCAATGCCCAACTATTATTATAAAGTTAATTAAGATTGACAAGCTTCAGAAACAAGAATGGATGTTTTTGGCATTAAAATGGGCACTGCAGGTGTTTTCCTGGCCTCCACTCACTGCCGACTATGCTTCCCCATTGACTTGCATTGGGTTTCATGTTTCGGTCGATCCCCGACTTTTCGCGATAATCGGCCGACTTCACTCGACTCGACTTTGGACAAAGTCGGGTTTCGCAAAACCCGACTCGATCTTAAAAAAATGAAAGTTGCTCAACCCTATTCAAGACCATTACTACCCTCCTCAGAAGTATTTGACTAATAAAAATCACTTCAAGAGCAAGGAGTATAATAGTCTGCAAGGTCACAGAGGAACCCAAGATAAACTCTATGCCACTAAAGGCCTCTATCACATTAGCTAATCTTAATGTATGTTCACGAGTCCACTATGAAGAACACACTGAATGACAGAAGTGTACATTGCTGTATTGCAATGAGAAAGCCACCACTCTCTAAAATTAACATTACTGCCTGTCTGCAGTTTGCTGCCATAAGGCTATTTCAACAATGTTTTATGGACACATGAAACCAAAATAGATAGCTTTTGTTTAAATAAGAAGTCTTATATTTGGAGAAAGTAAAACACTGTATTACAGCATAAAAACCTTACAGATCTGTGAAACATGGTTGTGTTAATATCGCTGTGGCTGTTTTTTTTGGCATTTGGGCCAGGACAGCTTGCCATCATTAATGAAACAATGAATTCAAATTTGTTCAGCAAATTTCAGAAGAACATGTCCAGCCTTGCACATATTCTCAAGGAGACATGAATCCTGCAGTAAAACAATTAAATTAATTGGTTAAAGAAGAATAAAGTTAACGTTTTGGAATGGCCAAGTCAAAGTCCTGACCTTAATCCTATAGAAGCACTGTACAAGGGTCTCAAGTCAGAAATTTGTGGGATTCAACTCACCACAGAGTTAAAACTGTTTTGTAGGTTGGAATGGGCTAAAATTCCTCCAAACTAATGTGCAGGACTAATCAACATTGATTGGAAATATTTAGATGCAGCTATTACTATACAAGGGGGTCACACCAGATACTGATAGAAAGGTTCTCATACTATTGCCACTTACAGGCAATCACATTTTCCATATTAAAAAGTGACAGTCTAATATTTTTGACTTGTTTGATTTGGCAGCAGCCATATGCACTCCATCTACTTTCATAATACAGGTTACAATGGAACTTTGCATAATCTGTTTTCCTGGATCCATATGAATTCACCTAGAAAAAATACTGTATACCGCTGTATGACGCCGACGCATGTGATGCTATGGTCATACCTCAGTGACTTCCAAGACATTAGAAGGGGCATGTGGCACTGAAACAGTTTATAGTTTCTGTCCTAAGACTCATCAATAGAGATGAGCGGTGTCCAAGTCGAACTGTTCGCCAATTTCAAATTCAAGCTGTTTTGGGCGGTGTTCGAGTCGTTCGACGAATCCGAACAATTTGCTTAAAATTCAGCTGTTCGAGTTTCTGTTCGATAACTGTTCGTTCACCAAAAGCTTGGTTTGATTTGCACATTAAAACTGTTTATCATTGTTAATGGACTGTTTCAGTGTATGGGGGGCGAGGATAGATCTGTGCTGAAATAACGCCGATCTCCATTTTTTTTTTCTTTCCCGCATTTACAGAGGGGCGGTGCAGTCTCTCAGCCTATCAGCAGTGCACACACACACAGCAATGTGCATGTGATGCACACAAGCAAGGGCATGTGTCATTGGCTGTGTATGTCACATGCCCTCCCTTGCCCTATAAGAACCAGCCATTTGCCCCGTCGCCACCAGTTCCTCACTGATACAGCTTAGTGTTAGACGGCACCGCTGCTGCTGTGGGCGCTATGCAGACTGAGTGTTTTTTTGGAGCGAATTGTCAGAGAGATAGGTTTAGGGAGTCGGGACTAGTTGAAATATCTGCCCTTTTCAGGGTAGGTTACAGCAGTTTATAGCAGTGTTTGCCAAGCAGGTCTGTGCCAGTGCTATGCAAGTGTTAGTCACAGCATTTGGTGTAATCTAGCTCAGCCAATTCTTTTGGGCTAGTAGCATTGTCTGATAGTCATCTGAGTAGCCCGCCTGTGAAGCTAGCTACACCGCCTGTGTATCTCAATTTTTACTGCATCTAACCCAGTAAATTGTTTTGGGGTTTTGGGCTTAGTAGCAGTGTCTGCACGTCAGCAGAGTAGCCCGCCTGTGAAGCTAGCTACACCGCCTGGGTATCTCAATTTTTACTGCATCTAACCAAGTAAATCGTTTAGGGGTTTTGGGCTTAGCAGCAGTTTCTGCACGTCAGCAGAGTAGCCCGCCCGTGAAACTAACTAACTACACCGCCTGTGTATCTCTATTTTCACTGCATCTAATCCAGTTAATAGTTTTGGGCCTAGGAGCAGGGTCTGCATGTCAGCAGAGTAGCCCGCCTGTGAAACTAACTATACCGCCTGTGTATCTCTATTTTTACTGCATCTAATCCAGTTAACAATTTAGGGCCTAGGAGCAGTGTCTGCACGTCAGCAGAGTAGCCCACCTGTGAAACAAACTATACCACTTGTGTATCTCTATTTTCACTGCATCTAATACAGTTAATAGTTTTGGGCCTAGGAGCAGTGTCTGCACGTCAGCAGAGTAGCCCGCCTGTGAAACAAACTATACCACCTGTGTATCTCAATTTTTACTGCATCTAATCTAGTTAATAGTTTTGGACCTAGGAGCAGTGTCTGCATGTCAGCAGAGTAGCCCGCCTGTGAAACTAACTATACCGCCTGTGTATCTCAATTTTTACTGCATCTAATCCAGTAAATAGTTTTGGGCCTAGGAGCAGTGTCTGCACTGCACAGGTGGGGCAAATCACGCTGCAGGAATGGTCTCAGATCAGGGACCTATGCACCCTTCTGCACAGTTTTGAAATAGCAATGAAGATGTTTAGTGCTGACGATGCCATTATCAGCATGACCATTCCGGTGATTTACATGCTGGAGCACACCTTACAGAGTGTTCAGAGTCAGGTGGTGGAACAAGAGGAGGAGAAACAGGAGGAGTCGTATGTGGAAGGGATCATATCTCCAAGGACAAGAAGGTTGGTAGCACCAAGGCGGCTGGCATTGGAGGCTGGGGGAGAGGGATTACGAGGGTGCATGGTAGCAGCCAAACTGTTGAGGAAGGTGCAGGAGGCGAGGAAGAAGTGGAGGACGAACTGGCGCTGGGCATGGAAGACTCATCAGATGAGGGAGACCTTGATCAAATTTCTGTTGTGTGAGGTTGGGGGAGAGGGCAGACGAAAGAAGCATGATTCTCATCTCGCCACCACCAAGACAACAAGGACTTGGTCCTCCTGGATGCGCAAGACACATGAGTGCCTTCTTGCTGCACTACCTGCAACATGACCTTCGGATTGTCAGAATCCGAAGTAATGCCGACTACTGGGTTGCCATACTCTTAGATCCCCGGTACAAAAGCAAATTTGGCGAAATAATTCCTGCCATAGAAAGGTATTCACGCATGCAGGAGTATCAGCAGAGACTGTTACAGAATCTAACATCTGCTTTTCCACAAAACACCATTGGTGCACGTAGTCAATCTCTGAGTTCTAACTTGCCAACCGTGGGACTATCGAGTCATCACTCTAACCGTAACAGTAACATCGTATCTGGTAATAACAGCAATTTTTTCCAATCGTTTCAAGATTTTTTTAGACCATCCTTTGCAAGGCCAGAGGAGACAAGAAGTCTGACGCACAGCCAACGCCTAGAGAGGATGGTACAAGAGTATCTCCAAATTAACATCGATGCCATGACTGTGGAACTGGACCCTTGCTCATTTTGGGCTTCCAATCTTGAAAAATGGCCTGAGCTCACCACTCATGCCTTGGAGATCTTGTCGTGCCCCGCAGCCAGCGTTCTCTCTGAACGTGTTCAGTGCTGCTGGTGGTGTGCTGACAGATAAGCGCACGCGGCTGTCCAGTGACAATGTAGACAGACTAATGTTCATCAAGATGAACAAATCCTGGATCCGCAAGGACTTTTCTACCCCTGTGTCATCTTGGGGAGACTTAAAGCTTGATGATTTTTGAAAACCACCTCACCAACCGTTTTAAAAAACTCTGTCAAAATTGATGCCACTTAAGTGGTGTCTGTGCCTGAATTTTTTGAAAAAATGGAGACTCTTTTATTTAGTCCCCTTGCTGAGTTTTACATGACGTTGCCATCGTTAATTCCAGATGGTGGGGTCATCTGCAGAGATGTTTACTCATACTATGGCCTGGGATTCAGAGGTCTGCTCCAAAGCTTCAGTGTCTGCTAGTCAGCAGAGTAGCCCAGCCACCCACCGCCTGTTTACCTAAGTACTATTTTTACCGGCATCTGGCCCAGGAAATCCTTTTGGGCCTAGTAGAATTTAGTGCTACTCAGCAGCGTACCCCACCCATGAAGCAAGCTGCACCGCCTGTTTACCTAACTATTATCTTGTAACGGCATCTAGCCCGGGAAATCCTTTTGGGCCTAGTAGAATTTAGTGCTACTCAGCAGAGTACCCCACCCATGAAGCAAGCTACACCGCCTTCTTTCTTTCTCAATCTAACCCCTCGGCTCTGGGGTGTCCACTCTCCCTCCAGCTCTCTCCTTTTCACAGGTGGACTACTGTGTTGTGAATTCTGTTTGTGGGCTCCCCCGGTGGTGTTTTATGGTAGTGCCACTTATTTGCCTTCTTCTATCCTTGATCACCTGTTGCCACCCATTAGGGGAGTTTCCTATTTAAGGCTGCTTGGCTGCTGGTCCTATGCCGGCCAACAATGTATCAGTAGCATTCTGTTGCATTCTCCTGCCTCAAGCTCCTGTTCAGCTAAGTTGAATTTTGTTTCTTGTTTATGCTATTTTTGTCCAGCTATCTGCAATGTGACTCTCTGTAGCTGGAAGCTCTCGTGGACTGAAATTGCCACTCCAGTGGCATGAGTTGTCACTGGAGTTTTAAAGTAATTTCAGGATGGTGTTTTTGAGTAGTGTTTTGAAGTTGACCGTGAAGTAACTCTTTCCTGTACTTCTGCTATCTAGAAAGCGGACCTCACTGTGCTAAATCTGCTGTTCATCCTACGTATGTCTTTCCCTCTTGACTCACCGTCAATATTTGTGGGGGGCTGCTATCTCCTTTTGGGGTTCATCTCTGGAGGTAAGGCAGGCCTGTATATTCCTCTGATAGGGGTAGTTAGATCTCCGGCTGGCGCGTGGTGTCTAGGGCATCGTAGGAAACACTCCCCGGCTACTTCCAGTGTTGTGTCAGGTTCAGGTCACGGTCACTTTAGTTCCCATCACCCGAGAGCTAGTCCGTTCGTTATTTTGATTTCCCTGCCATTGGGGAAATCATGACAGTTTGGCCGGCCCAATGTGTTAAAACTATGCACTAAAGCAGGAAAGGATGTGAAAAGGTTTTTTTTTTTCCTTCTGTGTTTGGAATGTGCTCATTTGTACTCCTTGCTTAAACTGCAGTCTTCAGCCTTTTTTTTTTCCTCTCCTCTTAATCTCTGAATGGCTTTGGTTACACCTGTTTGAATCATGGATCCACAGAGTTTGGTTGCAGGTTTGAATAACCTGGCTACAAAGGTCCAGAACTTACAAGATTTTGTTATACGTGCTCCAATGTCTGAACCTAAGATCCCTATGCCTGAATTTTTTACCGGAGACAGATCCCGTTTTTTGAATTTCAGAGAGAATTGTAAATTGTTTTTGTCTCTGAGATCTCACTCTGCTGGTGATCCTGCACAACAGGTTAAAATTGTTATTTCTCTATTACGGGGTGACCCACAAAGTTGGGCATTTGCATTGTCGCCAGGGGATCCTGCGTTATTAAATGTAGATGCGTTTTTTCTGGCTCTGGGGTTGCTTTATGAAGAACCTAATTTAGAGATTTTGGCTGAGAAAGCCTTGATAGCTCTTTCCCAAGGGCAAGATGAAGCTGAGATATACTGCCAAAAATTTCGTAAATGGTCGGTGCTTACTAAATGGAATGAGTGCGCACTAGCAGCTAATTTCAGAGAAGGTCTCTCTGATGCCGTGAAGGATGTCATGGTGGGGTTCCCTGTGCCTACAGGTCTGAATGATGCCATGAAATTGGCTATCCAGATTGATCGGCGTTTACGGGAGCGCAAAGCTGTGCACCATATGGCGGTATCTTCTGAGCAAAAGCCTGTGCACCATATGGCGGTGTCTTCTGAGCAAAAACCTGTGCACCATATGGCGGTATCTTCTGAGCAAAAACCTGTGCACCATTTGGCGGTGACCTCTGAAAAGGCACCAGAGCATATGCAATGTGATAGTGTTTTGTCTAGAGGCGAACGACAGAATTACAGGCGCAAAAATGGGTTGTGCTTCTATTGTGGAGATCCAGCTCATGTTATATCAGCATGCTCTAAACGCATAAAGAAGGTTGATAAAAAGGTTGATAAATCTTTTTCTATGGGTACCTTGCAGTCTAAATTTCTTTTGTCCGTGACATTGATTTGTACTTTATCATCTGTTACTGTGGATGCTTATGTGGATTCTGGCGCCGCTCTGAGTCTCATGGATTGGTCCTTTGCCAAGCGTTGTGGGTTTGATTTAGAGCCTCTGGAGGTTTCTATTCCCTTAAAGGGTATTGATTCTACACCTTTGGCTAGCAATAAACCACAATATTGGACACAAGTGACTATGCATCTTACCCCAGACCATCAGGAGATTATTCGTTTCCTTGTGTTATATAATCTACATGACGTGTTAGTACTTGGATTACCATGGTTACAAATTCATAATCCAGTCTTGGACTGGAGATCAATGTCTGTGCTGAGCTGGGGATGTCGGGGGATTCATGGGGATGCACCTTTGGTTCCCATTTCTTCATCTACTCCCTCTGAGATCCCAGCATTTCTGTCAGATTTTTATGATGTCTTTCAGGAGCCTAAAATTGATTCTCTCCCTCCTCACAGAGAGTGTGACTGCGCTATTGAGTTGATTCCCGGTAGTAAATTTCCTAAGGGTCGCTTGTTTAATTTGTCTGTACCTGAACATACTGCTATGCGGGAGTATATCAGAGAATCTTTGGAAAAGGGTCATATTCGCCCCTCTTTGTCTCCACTGGGGGCAGGGTTTTTCTTTGTGGGCAAAAAGGATGGTTCATTGAGACCTTGTATCGACTATCGACTTCTGAATAAGATTACAGTTAAATACCAGTATCCGTTACCTTTACTGACTGATCTGTTTGCTCGCATAAAGGGGGCGAAATGGTTCACTAAGATCGATCTACGTGGTGCGTATAATTTGGTGCGGATTAAGCAGGGGGATGAGTGGAAGACCGCATTTAATACGCCTGAAGGCCATTTTGAGTATTTGGTAATGCCTTTCGGTCTCGCGAATGCCCCTTCCGTTTTTCAGTCCTTTATGCACGATATTTTCCGTGAATATCTGGATAAATTTATGATTGTGTATTTGGACGATATTTTGATTTTTTCGGAGGACTGGGAATCTCATGTTCAACAGGTCAGGAGAGTTTTTCAGGTTTTACGAGCTAATTCTCTTTTTGTGAAGGGCTCAAAGTGTATTTTTGGGGTTCAGAGAATTTCCTTTCTGGGATATATTTTTTCCCCTTCATCTATGGAGATGGACCCTGTTAAGGTTCAGGCTATTTGTGATTGGATACAACCTACTTCTCTAAAGAGTCTTCAGAAATTCTTGGGATTTGCTAATTTCTATCGCCGATTCATAGCGGGTTTTTCTGCCATTGCTAAACCTTTGACTGATTTGACCAAGAAGGGTGCTGATGTTGCTAATTGGTCCTCTGCGGCTGTGGAGGCCTTTCGGGAGCTTAAGCGCCGCTTTTCTTCTGCTCCTGTGTTGCGCCAGCCTGATGTGTCGCTCCCGTTCCAGGTTGAAGTAGATGCTTCCGAGATCGGAGCAGGTGCAGTTTTGTCGCAGAAAGGTCCTGACTGCTCAGTGATGAGACCATGTGCGTTTTTCTCTCGAAAGTTTTCGCCCGCTGAGCGAAATTATGATGTTGGAAATCGGGAGCTCTTGGCCATGAAGTGGGCATTTGAGGAGTGGCGTCATTGGCTTGAGGGTGCTAGACACCAGGTGGTGGTCTTGACTGACCACAAGAATCTAATTTATCTTGAGTCAGCCAGGCGTCTGAATCCTAGACAGGCGCGCTGGTCGTTGTTTTTCTCTCGATTTAACTTTGTGGTTTCATATCTGCCTGGGTCTAAGAATGTGAGGGCGGATGCCCTCTCTAGGAGTTTTGAGCCTGACTCGCCTGGTGATTCCGAACCTACTGGCATCCTGAAGGATGGGGTGATATTGTCAGCTGTCTCCCCAGACCTGCGGCGCTCTTTGCAGGAGTTTCAGGTGGATAGGCCTGATCGCTGTCCGCCTGGTAGACTGTTTGTCCCTGATGACTGGACCAGTAGAGTTATTTCGGAGGTTCACTCTTCCGCGTTGGCGGGTCATCCTGGAATTTTTGGCACCAGGGATCTGGTGTCTAGGTCCTTCTGGTGGCCTTCCTTGTCTCGAGATGTGCGTATTTTTGTGCAGTCTTGTGATGTTTGTGCTCGGGCTAAGCCCTGCTGTTCCCGGGCCAGCGGGTTGTTGTTGCCCTTGCCTATTCCTAAGAGGCCTTGGACGCACATCTCTATGGACTTTATTTCTGACCTTCCTGTTTCTCGTAGGATGTCCGTCATCTGGGTGGTGTGTGACCGTTTTTCCAAGATGGTTCACTTGGTACCTTTGCCCAAATTGCCCTCCTCCTCTGAGCTGGTCCCTCTATTTTTTCAGAATGTGGTGCGTTTGCATGGTATTCCTGAGAATATAGTGTCTGACAGGGGCACTCAGTTTGTGTCTAGATTTTGGCGGGCGTTCTGTGCCAGGATGGGCATCGACTTGTCTTTTTCGTCTGCATTCCATCCTCAGACTAATGGCCAGACTGAGCGTACTAATCAGACCTTGGAGACTTACTTGAGGTGTTTTGTGTCCGCTGATCAGGACGATTGGCTTGATTTTTTGCCATTGGCAGAGTTTGCCCTTAACAATCGGGCTAGTTCTGCCACTTTGGTTTCTCCATTTTTTTGTAATTCAGGGTTTCACCCTCGCTTTTCGTCCGGTCAATTGGAGTCTTCGGATTGTCCTGGAGTAGATGCTGTGGTTGATAGAATACATCAGATTTGGGGACAGGTTGTGGACAATCTGAAGTTGTCCCAGGAGAAGACTCAACAGTTCACTAATCGTCATCGGCGTGTCGGTCCTCGTCTTTGTGTTGGGGACCTGGTTTGGTTGTCTTCTCGATTTGTTCCTATGAAGGTCTCGTCTCCTAAGTTTAAGCCTCGGTTTATCGGCCCTTATAGGATTCTGGAGGTTCTCAATCCTGTGTCCTTTCGTTTGGACCTCCCAGCATCTTTTACTATTCATAATGTTTTTCATCGGTCATTATTGCGGAGGTATGAGGTGCCGGTTGTTCCTTCTGCTGATCCTCCTGCTCCTGTGCTGGTTGAGGGTGAATTGGAGTATGTGGTGGAAAAGATCTTGGACTCCCGTGTTTCCAGACGGAAACTTCAGTATCTGGTTAAGTGGAAAGGCTATGGTCAGGAGGATAATTCTTGGGTGACAGCATCTGATGTTCATGCTCCTGATTTGGTTCGTGCATTTCATAGTGCTCATCCAGATCGCCCTGGTGGTTCTGGTGAGGGTTCGGTGCCCCCTCCTTAAGGGGGGGGTACTGTTGTGAATTCTGTTTGTGGGCTCCCCCGGTGGTGTTTTATGGTAGTGCCACTTATTTGCCTTCTTCTATCCTTGATCACCTGTTGCCACCCATTAGGGGAGTTTCCTATTTAAGGCTGCTTGGCTGCTGGTCCTATGCCGGCCAACAATGTATCAGTAGCATTCTGTTGCATTCTCCTGCCTCAAGCTCCTGTTCAGCTAAGTTGAATTTTGTTTCTTGTTTATGCTATTTTTGTCCAGCTATCTGCAATGTGACTCTCTGTAGCTGGAAGCTCTCGTGGACTGAAATTGCCACTCCAGTGGCATGAGTTGTCACTGGAGTTTTAAAGTAATTTCAGGATGGTGTTTTTGAGTAGTGTTTTGAAGTTGACCGTGAAGTAACTCTTTCCTGTACTTCTGCTATCTAGAAAGCGGACCTCACTGTGCTAAATCTGCTGTTCATCCTACGTATGTCTTTCCCTCTTGACTCACCGTCAATATTTGTGGGGGGCTGCTATCTCCTTTTGGGGTTCATCTCTGGAGGTAAGGCAGGCCTGTATATTCCTCTGATAGGGGTAGTTAGATCTCCGGCTGGCGCGTGGTGTCTAGGGCATCGTAGGAAACACTCCCCGGCTACTTCCAGTGTTGTGTCAGGTTCAGGTCACGGTCACTTTAGTTCCCATCACCCGAGAGCTAGTCCGTTCGTTATTTTGATTTCCCTGCCATTGGGGAAATCATGACACTACTGCATGTTTTCACACTGTGGCAAATCTTTTGGGCCCAGGCATAAGAAGTCGTCGAGGTAATGGATAATATGTGCCGCCTTACAAACGTCCATGACGACACATTCGAGGAAGCAACTAAATGCCTCAAATTGTGAGCAGGATATGGAGCACCCCATGGGCAAACAGAGATCTATGTAGTATGCTCCTTCACAGAAGCAGCCCAATGGGAGGACACTATTCGGAGGCACAGGTAGTAACCGGAGCGCCCCCTCAATGTCTGTTTTGGCCATTAGGGTGCCCCTTACCAACTTCTTGACCCGCCTGATTGCCTTGACAAAGGAGGTACAGTACATAGTACTGTACTTGGTTCTGCGTCGATGTTGTCGTTTACTGACCTGTCCTTTGGATATGACAAATGGTGGATTAGTCTGAAAGTATTGGGTTCATTTTTTGGCACAACTCCCAACGGGGGTACCACTACATCTTCTAAGGAAAGTGTTCTGAATGGACCCGCCGTGATTCTACCTAAAGATATTTCTTTTTTTCTTTTTTTGTCAAGAAGTCTGGGTGTTGGTAGAGTGAGTTTAGATTTTTACTCCAGTCTTTCTTGATTTTAGAAGGGCATGACATGCCTATATCTGTGTCTCCTCCTCCTTTTACTCCTCCACCTCTTTTCTTTTCACATGACTATATGTATTTGTGACTTTTCCATGTGTTTGTTGTGTCTTCTGAGCAGTTTGTCAGCTTTTGAACACCTTTTAAGGTGTTTTCTATGTGTTTTCCATGTGTTTGTATGTGTTTGTGTTGGCCTGCCATTGGTTTCAATGGGGTTCGACGGTGTTCGTCGAATGTTCGTCGAACAGTTCGTCGAACACGTCCCTGTTTGAAGAACCGAACCGAAACCGAACACTAGGGAGGTGGCTCATCTCTACTAATCAACTCACCAATGCATAAATAAACAGCTTCCAAAAATATGTCAATGAAAATACAGTGCATAATGAATATGTAAACAAATTACATCTCACATTTTCTCATCTCATTTTTTTGTTTAATTTTTCTTTTTCATACTTAAGTAATATTGTTATGACACATTTTCCTTCATCACTGCAGACATCTTGTCTGCTCAGTGTTTGTATGTATTTATTGAGGCTTTTCTCTCTCCTCTGTTAGCTCACAGATAAATATAACATTACTTTTTATCTTAAAGGGAATCGCTTACATTAAAAAACGCAATTAACCTACCAATATGGGGTTAATCTGCAGGTTAGTAGAGCTCTGATTCTGCCCAGCGTCTGCACATAGAGCCCCACTGTTGGGAGGAAACTCACTTTATTCCTCCCGGCAGTATTTGGCATTCAGTCATGGAGGCGGCGCCGGCACAGGTTCAGTAACGCTTTGTGTACAGAGAGTGATGGCTGTCTCCATGCCCTCTGCACTGACTGGCAGCAGACTCATCATTAAAGTCGTCTGTCCGTTAGTGTCAGGGGTGCAATTGCAGAAGTCTCTCACTGTACAAATAGCGGTGACTGAAACCGTGCTGGCACCGCCTCGATGACTGAATGATGAACGCTGATTAAGGCCTCTTTCACACGTCAGTGTCTCCGGTACGTGTAGTGAGTTTTCTCACGTATCGGAGACACTGACACACGTAGACACATTAGAATCTATGTGTTTCTGCACATGTGCGTGTTTTCACACGGACCGTGTGTCCGTGTGCAAAACACGTAGACATGTCCGTTTTTTTCCGGCATCACGGACCACAATACGGACAGCACACGTGCATACGGATGAGCATCCGTGTGCTGTCCGTGTGCGTTTTTGCAAACATTGTATCATTATTATAGACAGGTGTCCTGAATTTCATGTGAAATTAAGAAATAAACTCAGTCTGGCCTTTTCTTTGCTGAGGTGAAGTAGTTGTGTGTGCAGGCACATTTGTGTATTACTTCTCCTGTATTTTGATGATATAATGGCCCCTCGTGTTGATACTGAGCGCCTAATAGGTCTTGTGGAACAACACCCAGAACTTTGGGACACTCGTGTGGAGGGATACCACGACCAGCTGAATATAGAGCGTGGATGGCGTGCAGTAGCAGAAGCATTGTTTGCATGTAGTGGTTGGTCAACATATTCCCCATCCAAGCAAGCGAAGTATGGTGAGTGGACCCATGGATGTTCCTATGTCATAACAAACTGTACTTACTTAATTCATATTTCAAATATTGCTTACAGTGCTGATGTGTTAGTGATTCTGTTTGTAGGCCATCAAAATGGCATGTAATGTGGTAATCCTTAGCACTATTATAGTCACTAGACTTCTGAATGTGGTTGTTGAAAGGCAAACAAACTTCATGATGTACCTTGGAATACTGTTTGTCCAATCCCCCCAAAAAAACATGGTCAAATTGATGTTTCACAATGTTAGCAAACATTACTGTTGTGCCTCGTCTGGACAACCATGCTTCTGCAAGGCCTAAAGTAGACTGTCCCATGTTCAGTGTTGGTCTGAGGTTTTTTGTTTTTTTTACCGCCACTTTTTTCCTCTTCACTTGTTTATTTCAGTATTAGTTAGTTATTTTAAGGTTGTGACCTTAAATCCCCTATTTGTAGGTTTGAGAATTTTTTCAAGGCTATTATTTGAAGTTTTTATAAAAACATGTTTACGTTACAACTTTAACGACAATGTCCTTTTCTTTACTCCTAGGACTGTGGACAACTTGGATGATTCTGATGAGTCACCAACAGCGGCTGCCTCAGCACCTTGTACGTCAGCATCAGAGACGGATCACACAGCTGAGGCCAGTCAAACAACACAGCCACAACAGCCATCTGCTGCTGGGGAAACAAGCACTGAGGGTATGATTGGAAGCAGCCAAAATCAAACAGAACAACCATCACAGGCATCAAGCGTACCAGCACCCCAGGCATCACAAGCAGCATCAAACATTCCACCGCGGTACATACCACCTAGCGTGAGAGGAAGACAGAGCAGGCGACATGAGGAGATCAGGATGTTGCCAGAAGCAATTGATGCAAGAGTCCTGCATATACTGAACTCAATTACACCAGAATCAGATGTTGATCGTTTTTGCCGCTCACTGTCTCCCTGTCTGGCAAAAGTACCCACACAACATCAAGAACGTGTCTGGGCAGCTATGCTCACCCTCCTTGCTACCAGCCAGGGAAAGAATGAGCCCAACCAGGTGCTTTCACCCATAGAACAGTGGCGTACTGACCAAAATCAGACCCAGTTGACCACTACAGTGTCAACACACCAGGAGCAACAGGTGCCTGCAACCTCTTATGGGCAACCATCAACCAGCCAACAATTCACACAAATGGCAGTACCATATTATGTGCATGAACCACCCCCTGCATCAAGCCAACATATACAACTGTTGTGAATCCGCTTTTTGGGCTCCCCTGGTGGTTGCTGGTGGTACTGGTGACTTGTGTGTGCTTTGCTGTCTCAGTTCACCTGCTCCCATCAGTGTTTGGGAGTTTCCTATTTAGCCTTGCTCTCCAGTCATTTCCTTGCCGGTCATCATTGTAACCAGAGCCTTCGGTTGCATGTTCCTGCTACTAGTCTGCTGATCAGCTAAGTGGACTTTGTCCTTTTGTTTTGTATCTTTTGTCCAGTTTGCAGTTTTTGTTATGCTCTGTAGCTGGAAGCTCTTGCGGGCTGAAATTGCCACTCCTGTGTCATGAGTTGACACAGGAGTCTTAAAGTAATTTCAGGATGGTTTTTTGAAAGGGTTTTCAGTTGACCGTGAAGTCCTCTTTTGTATCCTTCTGCTATCTAGTAAGTGGACCTCTCTTTGCTAAATCTACTTTCATACTGTGTATGTCTTTTCCTCTTAACTCACCATTATTACATGTGGGGGGCTGCTATCATCTTTTGGGGTATTTCCCTAGAGGTAAGCCAGGTCTGTTCCTTCCTCTACCAGGCGTAGTTAGTCCTCCGGCTGGCGTGTGGCATCTAGGAAGTCGTAGGTATGCTCCCTGGCTACTATTAGTTGTGTGGTAGATTTAGCTCACGGTCAGCTTGAGATTCCATCACCCAGAGCTTGTCCGTTATTTTTGTGTTCTGATGTTTCCTTGCCATTGGGAATCATGACAGTATGACCGGCCAATGTTAAAGTTATTGGCAGACGAAAGGAGAGAAAAAAGAAGTCTGTAGATTTTTTTTTTTTTGTTTTCCCCCCTATGCTTGCTCCATAGTTGGGTTGGATCAGTTGTATTTCAGCTCTAATTACAGCCTTTGCCTTTCTCTCCTTCTAATCCTTGAATGGCTCTGATCTCACCTGTTTAAAGATGGACCCTCAGAGTTTGGCTGTAGGTTTAAATAATCTTGCTACCAAGGTTCAAAATTTACAAGATTTTGTTATACATACTCCGATGTCTGAACCTAAAATTCCTACACCAGAGGTGTTTTCCGGAGATAGATCTCGGTTCCTGAATTTCAAATATAATTGTAAATTGTTCCTTTCTCTCAGACCTCACTCCTCTGGAGATCCTGTCCAGCAGGTTAAGATTGTAATTTCTTTGCTGCGAGGGGACCCTCAAAATTGGGCATTTTCATTGACACCAGGGGATCCTGCGTTGCTCAATGTGGATGCGTTTTTTCTGGCTTTAGGGTTGCTTTATGAGGAACCTAATTTGGAGATTCAAGCTGAAAAAGCTTTGATAGCCCTATCTCAAGGGCAAGATGAAGCTGAGATATACTGCCAAAAATTTCGTAGATGGTCTGTGCTTACTCAGTGGAATGAGTGCGCCCTAGCGGCAAATTTCAGAGAGGGCCTTTCTGATGCCGTTAAAGATGTTATGGTCGGGTTCCCTGCGCCCACAGGTCTGAATGAGTCCATGACAATGGCTATTCAGATTGATCGGCGTTTGCGGGAGCGCAAACCCGTGCACCATTTGGCGGTATCTTCTGAAGAGACGCCAGAGAAAATGCAATGTGACAGAATTCTGTCCAGAAGCGAGCGGCAGAATTATAGGCGTAAAAATGGGTTATGCTTCTATTGTGGTGATTCTGCTCATGTTATATCAGCATGCTCTAAACGTACAAGGAAGGTTGACAAGTCTATTTCAATTGGCACTTTACAGTCTAAATTTATTCTGTCTGTAACCTTGATTTGTTCATTATCAGTTATTACCGTGGATGCCTATGTGGACTCTGGCGCCGCTCTGAGTCTTATGGATTGGTCCTTTGCCAGGCGCTGTGGGTTTGATTTAGAGCCTCTGGAAGTCCCTATACCTCTGAAGGGTATTGATTCTACGCCTTTGGCTTGTAATAAACCACAATTCTGGACGCAAGTGACTATGCGTATGACTCCAGACCATCAGGAGGTGATTCGCTTCCTTGTGTTGTACAATTTGCATGATGTTTTGGTGCTTGGATTACCATGGTTACAATCTCATAACCCAGTCCTTGACTGGAAAACAATGTCTGTGTTAAGCTGGGGATGTCGGGGGGCTCATGGGGACATACCTTTGGTTTCCATTTCGTCATCTATTCCCTCTGAGATTCCGGCATTTTTGTCTGATTATCGTGATATTTTTGAGGAGCCAAAAATTGGTTCACTCCCTCCCCACAGAGATTGTGATTGCGCCATAAATCTGATTCCTGGCAGTAAATTTCCAAAGGGTCGTTTGTTTAACTTATCTGTACCTGAACATGCTGCTATGCGAGAGTATATTAAGGAGTCCCTGGAAAAGGGACATATTCGTCCTTCTTCATCTCCTTTAGGAGCTGGTTTTTTCTTTGTATCTAAAAAGGATGGCTCTCTGAGGCCTTGTATTGATTATCGACTCCTGAATAAAATTACAGTCAAATATCAGTATCCGTTGCCTTTGCTGACTGACTTGTTTGCTTGCATAAGGGGGGCTAAGTGGTTCTCTAAGATTGATCTTTGTGGGGCGTATAATTTGGTGCGAATTAAGCAGGGGGATGAGTGGAAAACCGCATTTAATACGCCTGAGGGCCATTTTGAGTATTTAGTAATGCCTTTCGGCCTTTCTAATGCACCTTCAGTCTTTCAGTCCTTAATGCATGATATTTTCCGTGAATATTTGGATAAATTTATGATTGTGTATTTGGATGATATTTTGATTTTTTCTGATGACTGGGAGTCTCATGTTCAACAGGTCAGAAGGGTTTTTCAGGTTTTGCGGGAGAATTCTTTGTGTGTAAAGGGTTCAAAGTGTGTTTTTGGGGTTCAAAAGATTTCCTTTTTGGGGTACATTTTTTCCCCTTCTTCTGTTGAGATGGACCCTGTCAAGGTTCGGGCTATTTGTGACTGGACGCAGCCTGCTTCTCTTAAGAGTCTTCAGAAATTCTTGGGCTTTGCTAATTTTTATCGTCGATTTATAACTGGTTTTTCTGGCGTTGCTAAACCTTTGACGGATTTGACCAAAAAGGGTGCTGATGTTGCCAATTGGTCCCCTGCTGCTGTGGAGGCCTTTCGGGAGCTTAAGCGCCGCTTTTTGTCTGCCCCTGTGTTGCGCCAGCCTGATGTTTCTCTTCCCTTTCAGGTTGAGGTCGATGCTTCCGAGATCGGAGCGGGGGCGGTTTTGTCGCAGAAAAGTTCAGACTGCTCAGTGATGAGACCTTGTGCGTTCTTTTCTCGAAAATTTTTGGCCGCCGAGCGAAACTATGATGTTGGTAATCGGGAGCTTTTGGCCATGAAGTGGGCATTTGAGGAGTGGCGTCATTGGCTGGAGGGTGCCAGACATCAGGTGGTAGTTTTGACTGATCACAAGAATCTGATTTATCTAGAGTCTGCCAGGCGCCTGAATCCTAGACAGGCACGATGGTCGTTGTTTTTTTCTCGGTTTAATTTTGTGGTTTCATACTTACCGGGTTCTAAAAATGTTAAGGCAGATGCTCTTTCTAGGAGTTTTGAGCCTGACTCTCCTGGGGATTCTGAACCTGCTGGTGTCCTTAAGGATGGTGTGGTTTTGTCTGCTGTCTCCCCAGATCTGCGACGTGCTTTGCAAGAATTTCAGGCGGATAGACCTGATCGTTGTCCGCCTGGTACACTGTTTGTTCCTGATGATTGGACCAGTAGAGTCATCTCGGAAGTTCATTCTTCTTCGCTGGCAGGTCATCCTCGAATTTTTGGTACCAGAGATTTGGTGGCTAGATCCTTCTGGTGGCCTTCCCTGTCTCGGGATGTGCGTGTTTTTGTGCAGTCTTGTGATGTGTGTGCTCGGGCCAAGCCTTGTTGTTCTAGGGCTAGTGGGTTGTTGTTGCCCTTGCCTGTTCCGAAGAGGCCTTGGACGCACATTTCTATGGACTTTATTTCTGATCTCCCTGTTTCTCAGAAGATGTCTGTCATCTGGGTGGTGTGTGACCGTTTTTCTAAAATGGTTCATTTGGTACCATTGCCTAAGTTGCCTTCCTCATCTGAGTTGGTCCCTCTATTTTTTCAGAATGTGGTTCGCTTGCATGGTATTCCGGAAAACATCGTTTCTGACAGGGGAACCCAGTTCGTGTCTAGATTTTGGCGGACATTCTGTGCCAGGTTGGGCATTGATTTGTCTTTTTCGTCTGCATTCCATCCTCAGACTAATGGCCAGACGGAGCGAACTAATCAAACTTTGGAGACTTATTTGAGGTGTTTTGTGTCTGCGGATCAGGATGACTGGGTTGCCTTTTTGCCGTTGGCGGAATTTGCTCTTAATAATCGGGCTAGTTCTGCCACTTTGGTTTCTCCTTTCTTTTGCAATTCAGGGTTTCATCCTCGTTTTTCATCTGGTCAGGTGGAATCTTCGGATTGTCCTGGAGTGGATGCGGTGGTGGATCGGTTGCATCAGATTTGGGGACAAGTGGTGGACAATTTGAAGTTGTCCCAGGAGAGGACTCAGCAGTTTGCTAACCGCCGTCGTCGTGTTGGTCCTCGCCTTCGTGTTGGGGACTTGGTGTGGTTGTCTTCCCGTTTTGTCCCTATGAGGGTTTCTTCTCCTAAGTTTAAGCCTCGGTTCATCGGTCCTTATAGGATTTTGGAGATACCTAACCCTGTGTCCTTTCGTTTGGACCTCCCGGCATCTTTCGCTATCCATAATGTATTCCATCGGTCGTTGTTGCGGAGATATGAGGTACCGGTGGTTCCTTCTACTGAACCTCCTGCTCCTGTGCTGGTGGAGGGTGAATTGGAGTACGTTGTAGAGAAGATCTTGGATTCCCGTATTTCCAGACGGAGACTTCAATATCTGGTTAAATGGAAGGGCTATGGTCAGGAAGATAATTCTTGGGTAACTGCCTCTGATGTTCATGCCTCGGATTTGGTTCGTGCCTTTCATAGGGCTCATCCAGATCGCCCTGGCGGTTCTCGTGAGGGTTCGGTGCCCCCTCCTTAAGGGGGGGGTACTGTTGTGAATCCGCTTTTTGGGCTCCCCTGGTGGTTGCTGGTGGTACTGGTGACTTGTGTGTGCTTTGCTGTCTCAGTTCACCTGCTCCCATCAGTGTTTGGGAGTTTCCTATTTAGCCTTGCTCTCCAGTCATTTCCTTGCCGGTCATCATTGTAACCAGAGCCTTCGGTTGCATGTTCCTGCTACTAGTCTGCTGATCAGCTAAGTGGACTTTGTCCTTTTGTTTTGTATCTTTTGTCCAGTTTGCAGTTTTTGTTATGCTCTGTAGCTGGAAGCTCTTGCGGGCTGAAATTGCCACTCCTGTGTCATGAGTTGACACAGGAGTCTTAAAGTAATTTCAGGATGGTTTTTTGAAAGGGTTTTCAGTTGACCGTGAAGTCCTCTTTTGTATCCTTCTGCTATCTAGTAAGTGGACCTCTCTTTGCTAAATCTACTTTCATACTGTGTATGTATTTTCCTCTTAACTCACCATTATTACATGTGGGGGGCTGCTATCATCTTTTGGGGTATTTCCCTAGAGGTAAGCCAGGTCTGTTCCTTCCTCTACCAGGCGTAGTTAGTCCTCCGGCTGGCGCGTGGCAGCTAGGAAGTCGTAGGTATGCTCCCTGGCTACTATTAGTTGTGTGGTAGATTTAGCTCACGGTCAGCTCGAGATTCCATCACCCAGAGCTCGTCCGTTATTTTTGTGTTCTGATGTTTCCTTGCCATTGGGAATCATGACATACAACATAGGCAACTGGGTGAAGTTGCTCAGAGATTTCAAGTGCAATAGCAGTACACCAGGCCACGAAGGCAAATCACGCCTGGCCTAACTAGATTTGGGCCACCGAACCCTCAGCCAACAACACAACAAACAACTGGCCAAACATATCAAGGTTACATTTCACGTCCACAAAGCCATATGCAACCTGTTGCTCAGGTTGGACAATACTCAGTCTGTGCAAACTACCAGCAACAACACTTTTATGGCCCCTCCTTAGAAACCCAAAGCTACAACACTACTACCTCTGGATACCAACAAATGTATGTTGGAACATCTGTCGATAATCCACCACTGCAGACACAAATTTCACAAGCTCAAATGCCCCCACAATCCGCCATCACGGAAGGTGTAGGCCCAGAAAACACTACAGAAGAATTAGTGTCTACTCAGGATGATTTCCAAAATGTTTAAAGTTTCACCATGTTAAAATAATTGTTTTTCAAATATGTGGCATGATACAATGGCATTAATGCACATTATTGCTCATATGTTGTTTGTAAATGTTAAAATGGGTTTTTGTGCCTACGATTATAAAAAGTTTGGGTTAACAACAAATGTATGTAAATGTAGTGTTTATTTGGATCAACATTACTAACTATTTGTAGGCTAGGTAGCACCAAGTGATCAAATGCACAATATAGTTTGCAAATAAAAAATAATTAACAAGTACTGAAGGTGGAAACGTGTGTTTAGAATGCCAAATTGCTAATTAGTGCACCTTTCCCTCATCTAACCCTTTAATTACAGGCCCAAGCCTTTAATTGCAGACTTAAAAAAATCTCTGAGGTACATGTCCACACGGATGGGCTCACGGATGGCTCACGGATGACATACGGATGACATACGTAACTTCAACACGGACACACGGATGACACACGGAGTACACACACGGACACACGGACATACGGACACCGATATCTCCGGTACCGTTTTTTCTGGTACCGGAAATATCAGGACGTGTGAAAGAGGCCTAATAGAATTTTGTCAAGTAACAGGTTCCCTTTGTGTTGTGCTTGAAAGAACCTCTGCTGGTTGTTGATAACATGGCCTGCACAAAGCACATAATCTTTCACTATTTTCTGAGAAATTGTACATCACAACTCTGATGAGACAGAATGACAAGTGTGGGCTACACTTCTGCAGAAAGGGACTGGAGCTGTGAGTCACTTTATCTTTTTGTCTATTAGCAGTGCAGGTGATCTGTTGGGAATTAGAAGTGACACTTTGTTGCCAGCATTAAGATACTTTCTGTTTCAGATTCTAATAATGCAAAATCGTTGTCTAACTGGACTAATTTCAATGAAAAACTAAATGGCAGCTATTATAGTATCTGCAAAAAAATGTAGCATGTGTGTTACATGCAGCTGCCATTCTGCATCTCTATTTCATTTTAGCCTGCCTTTCTTTCGCTGTCTTTCTTCTCTCAATTAATTATTTAATATAGGCTTCTCATGCTGCATTACTGCTCGTTAAGAGCTTCCCTAGAAAATCTAATTCTATCAGCACTTCAGGGGAATTCAGAGAGGAGACTACTGAACAAGAAAGAAGAAAATGGAGGTTGAGGAGAGAAGTAAAAATATGAAGCATGCCAGAAAGTGTGAGCAATAAAGCATTACAACAACGCAATAGATCAGCATTTAGCAGGCAGAAAACAGGTACAACATTGTTCACATTGCTAAAAAAACTAAGATTATCATGCAGTACATAGTATTGGAATAACATAACAATAGATTGTAGGATTATAGAAATCCTAGAAATATCAAAAATGCAAAAATAGACAGATCAAAAATAATAAGACAGATAGAGAAGAATGTTTTGGAAAAGCATGAAAATGCAGAAAAAAGATGTAGGAAGATCACCCACCTACTGTGTTCACATTATTAAGATCACCATTAAAATCCGATTCACCCTTTTTGAGGCTTCAGGAAATGTCCTGAATTGGTTTTATTTTTCTTATTATTCTGAGCATACGAGGTTAGCTCACTGCAGATGATATAACTGACATATACACAGCACCCATAAAAGTGTATTACATCCTGCGACTGCTCCAAGGCACACCTTGTCCCATATAACTACCCAAGAACAAGTCTCTGCAGTTATTTATTGCTGATGTAAACCTCAGTTAAGTCCTGATATAAATGTTTAGCCATTTGGGATAGTTTAATATTGTACCAGCGCTGTTCTGTGCTATAAAATGGAACTGTCTGTCAATAGGGACCAGAACAAATCATAAAGCTTTACAATATAATACCATAAATGACTTTTTACAATTTTATTGTCAATTACAGATAGTTGCTGGAACGTGATAATATTGTGTATGTCAATGTGTCAACTACTTACATAACAGATACCATCACAAAATCAAGTTGTTAAAATACATTACAAGAAGTTAGAAAGTGGCAAGCACAATAATAGCATGATCAAGACACTATTGGCTCAATGTACATATTAGCCACATACATTTTATATTTTGTGTTTTTTTTATGTATTTATTTTCTTTTCTTACCATTATATTCCACAGCACTTCACAGACATCATCTCATCACTGTCCTCATAGGGGCTCACAATCTAAATTCTCTATTAGCATATCTTTGTCATGTCAGAGAGATCGAGAGGAAACCCACGCAAACACGGGGAGAAAATATAAACGTCTTACAAATGTTGTCCTTGGTAGGATTGTTCTAACCTGCCATTGGATTAGGACTAGGGATGGGCGAACCTGAACTGTAAAGTCCGGGACCGTACTTAACACATAGTGTTCGGCCACATGGTCCCGAACACGGGTTTCCTTGGGAAACCCATGTTACAGTTCGGGTTCAGTTCGGACTGTAAAAGAAAGCAGAAAATGAATAATCTAATATATAATTGCCTAGAATACTACTTCCTGCAATTTGTGCCAACTTCCGTGGCTTTGTCCGAAGCTAATGTCCGGAGATAATGTCCGGAGCTAATGTCCGGAGCTAATGTCCGGAGCTAATGTCCGGAGATAAGTGACGTCACCAGTGTCCTACACCCAGGCAGAGCACAGTGGCCCCAGGCAGAGCACAGGGGCCCCAGGCAGAGCACGGGGCCCCAGGCAGAGCACAGGGGCCCCAGGCAGAGCACAGGGGCCCCAGGCAGAGCACAGGGGTCCCAGGCAGCATATGGGGCCCCAGGCAGAGCACAGGGGCCCCAGGCAGCATATGGGGCCCCAGGCAGAGCACAGTGGCCCCAGGCAGAGCACACACCAAATCGGAGGCCGAGGGGCCCCGCCAACCAAATCGGAGGCCGAGGGGCCCCGCCAACCAAATCGGAGGCCGAGGAGCCCCGCCCACCAAATCGAAGGCCGAGCGGCCCCGCCCACCAAAGCGGAGGCCGAGGGGCCCGGCCCCGCTCACCAAAGCGGAGGACGAGGGGCCCCGACCACCACATCGGAGGCCGAGGGAACCCGCCCACCAAATCGGAGTCCGAGGGTCCCCGCCCACCAAATCGGAGGCCGAGGGTCCCCGCCCACCAAATCGGAGGCCGAGGGTCCCCGCCCACCAAATCGGAGGCCAAGGGGCCTCGCCCACCAAATCGAAGGTCGAGGGGCCCCGCCCACGAAAGCGGAGGCCGAGGGTCCCCGCACACCAAATCGGAGGCCGAGGGTCCCCGCCCACCAAATCGGAGGCCGAGGGTCCCCGCCCACCAAATCGGAGGCCGAGGGTCCCCGCCCACCAAATCGGAGGTCGAGAGTCCCCGCCCACCAAATCGGAGGCCGAGGGGCCCCGCCCACCAAATCGGAGGCCGAGGGGCCCCGCCCACCACATCGGAGGCCGAGGGGCCACGCCTACCAAATCGGAGGCCGAGGGTCCCCGCCCACCAAATCGGAGGCCGAGGGTCCCCGCCCACCAAATCGGAGGCCGAGGGGCCCCGCCCACCAAATCGGAGGCCGGGGGTCCCCGCCCACCACATCGGAGGCCGAGGGGCCCCGCCCACCACATCGGAGGCCGAGGGGCCCCGCCCACCAAATCGGAGGCCGAGGGTCCCCGCCCACCAAATCGGAGGCCGAGGGTCACCGCCCACCAAATCGGAGGCCGAGGGTCCACACCATCCAAATCGAAGGCCGAGGGGCCCCGCCCACCAAATCGGAGGCCGACGGGCCCCACCCACTAAAGCGGAGGCCGAGGGTCCCCGCCCACCAAATCGGAGGCCGAGGGTCCCCGCCCACCAAATCGGAGGCCGAGGGTCCCCGCCCACCAAATCAGAGGCCGAGGGGCCCCACCCACCAAATCGGAGGCCGGGGGTCCCCGCCCACCACATCGGAGGCCGAGGGGCCCCGCCCACCACATCGGAGGCCGAGGGGCCCCGCCCACCAAATCGGAGGCCGAGGGTCACCGCCCACCAAATCGGAGGCCGAGGGTCCACACCATCCAAATCGAAGGCCGAGGGGCCCCGCCCACCAAATCGGAGGCCAACAGGCCCCACCCACTAAAGCGGAGGCCGAGGGTCCCCGCCCACCACATCGGAGGCCGAGGGGCCCCGCCCACCACATCGGAGGCCGAGGGTCCCCGCCCACCACATCGGAGGCCGAGGGTCACCGCCCACCAAATCGGAGGCCGAGGGTCCACACCATCCAAATCGAAGGCCGAGGGGCCCCGCCCACCAAATCGGAGGCCGAGGGTCCCCGCCCACCAAATCGGAGGCCGAGGGTCCCCGCCCACCAAATTGGAGGCCGAGGGGCCCCACCAACCAAATCGGAGGCCAAGGGGCCTCGCCCACCAAATCGAAGGTCGAGGGGCCCTGCCCACGAAAGCGGAGGCCGAGGGTCCCCGCACACCAAATCGGAGGCCGAGGGACCCCGCCCACCAAATCGGAGGCCGAGGGTCCCCGCCCACCAAAGCGGAGGCCGAGGGTCCCCGACCACCAAATCGGAGGCCGAGGGTCCCCGCCCACCAAATCGGAGGCCGAGGGTCCCCGCCCACCAAATCGGAGGCCGAGGGTCCCCGCCCACCAAATCGGAGGTCGAGAGTCCCCGCCCACCAAATCGGAGGCCGAGGGGCCCCGCCCACCAAATCGGAGGCCGAGGGGCTTCGCCAACCAAATCGGAGGCCGAGGAGCCCCGCCCACCAAATCGAAGGCCGAGTGGCCCCGCCCACCAAAGCGGAGGCCGAGGGGCCTGGCCCCGCCCACCAAAGCGGAGGCCGAGGGGCCCCGCCCACCACATTGGAGGCCGAGGGGCCCCGCCCACCAAATCGGAGGCCGAGGGGCCCCGCATACCAAATCGGAGGCCGAGGGTCCCCGCCCACCAAATCGGAGGCCGAGGGTCCCCGCCCACCAAATCGGAGGCCGAGGGGCCCCGCCCACCAAATCGGAGGCCGGGGGTCCCCGCCCACAAAATCGGAGGCCGAGGGGCCCCGCCCACCACATCGGAGGCTGATGGGCCCCGCCCACCAAATCGGAGGCCGAGGGTCCCCGCCCACCAAATCGGAGGCCGAGGTTCCCCGCCCACCAAATCGGAGGCCGAGGGTCCCCGCCCACCAAATCGGAGGCCGAGGGTCCACACCAACCAAATCGGAGGCCGAGGGGCCCCGCCCACCAAATCGAAGGCCGAGGGGCCCCGCCCACCAAAGCGGAGGCCGAGGGTCCCCGCACACCAAATCAGAGGCAGAGGGACCCCGCCCACCAAATCGGAGGCCGAGGGGCCCCGCCCACCAAAGCGGAGGCCGAGGGTCCCCGATTACCAAATCGGAGGCCGAGGGTCCCCGCCCACCAAATCGGAGGCTGAGGGTCCCCGCCCATCAAATCGGAGGCCGAGGGTCCCCGCCCACCAAATCGGAGGCCGAGGGTCCCCGCCCACCAAATCGGAGGCCGAGGGTCCCCGCCCACCAAATCGGAGGCCGAGGGGCCCCGCCAATCAAATCGGAGGCCGAGGGGCCCCACCAACCAAATCGGAGGCCGAGGGGCCCCGCCCACCAAATCGAAGGCCGAGCGGCCCCGCCCACCAAAGCGGAGGCCGAGGGGCCCGGCCCCGCCCACCAAAGCGGAGGCTGAGGGGCCCCGCCCACCACATCGGAGGCCGAGGGGCCCGCCCACCACATCGCAGGCCGAGGGGCCCCGCCCACCACATCGCAGGCCGAGGGGCCCCGCCCACCAAATCGGAGGCCGAGGGTCCCCGCCCACCAAATCGGAGGCCGAGGGTCCCCGCCCACCAAATCGGAGGCCGAGGGTCCCCGCCCACCAAATCGGAGGCCGAGGGTCCCAGCCCACCAAATCGGAGGCCGAGGGTCCCCGCCCACCAAATCGGAGGCCGAGGGGCCCCGCCCACCAAATTGGAGGCCGAGGGTCCCCGCCCACCAAATCGGAGGCCGAGGGTCCCCGCCCACCAAATCGGAGGCCGAGGGGCCCCGCCAACCAAATCGGAGGCCGAGGGGCCCCGCCCACCAAATCGGAGGCCGAGGGGCCCCGCCCACCAAATCGGAGGCCGAGGGTCCCTGCCCACCAAATCGGAGGCCGAGGGGCCCCGCCAACCAAATCGGAGGCCGAGGGGCCCCGCCCACCAAATCGGAGGCCGAGGGGCCCCGCCCACCAAATCGGAGGCCGAGGGGCCCCGCCCACCAAATCGGAGGCCGAGGGGCCCCGCCCACCAAATCGGAGGCCGAGGGACCTCGCCCACCAAATCGGAGGCCAAGGGTCCCCGCCCACCAAATCGGAGGCCGGTCCCCGCCCACCAAATCGGAGGCCGAGGGTCCCCACCCACCAAATCGGAGGACGAGGGGCCCCACCAACCAAATCGGAGGCCGAGGAGCCCCGCCCACCAAAAGTAAGTGCGGCCCCAAAAGTAAGTGCGCCCCCGGGTGCAAAAGTAAGTGCGCCCCCGGGTGCAAAAGTAAGTGCGCCCCCGGGTGCAAAAGTAAGTGCGCCCCCGGGTGCAAAAGTAAGTGCGCCCCCGGGTGCAAAAGTAAGTGCGCCCCCGGGTGCAAAAGTAAGCGCGCCCCCCAGTCCCGTGTGTGAAAAGTGCTGCTGTAAAGCTGGTAGCGCTGTTCAAGCACCATGTATTTCCTTCAGGAAATGCCCATCTAATATATAATTGCCTAGAATACTACTTCCTGCAATTTGTGCCAACTTCCGTGGCTTTGTCCGGAGCTAATGTCCGGAGATAATGTCCGGAGCTAATGTCCGGAGCTAATGTCCGGAGATAAGTGACGTCACCAGTGTCCTACACCCAGGCAGAGCACAGGGGCCCCAGGCAGCATATGGGGCCCCAGGCAGAGCACAGTGGCCCCAGGCAGAGCACAGGGGCCCCAGGCAGCATATGGGGCCCCAGGCAGAGCACAGTGGTCCCAGGCAGAGCACAGGGGCCCCAGGCAGCCTATGGGGCCCCAGGCAGAGCACAGTGGCCCCAGGCAGAGCACAGGGGCCCCAGGCAGCATATGGGGCCCCAGGCAGAGCACAGTGGCCCCAGGCAGAGCACAGGGGCCCCAGGCAGCATATGGGGCCCCAGGCAGAGCACAGTGGCCCCAGGCAGAGCACAGTGGCCCCAGGCAGAGCACAGTGGCCCCAGGCAGCATATGGGGCCCCAGGCAGAGCACAGTGGTCCCAGGCAGCTTATGGGGCCCCAGGCAGAGCACGTGGCCCCAGGCAGAACATGGGGCCCCAGGCAGAGCACAGTGGCCCCAGGCAGAGCACAGGGGCCCCAGGCAGAACATGGGGCCCCAGGCAGAGCACAGGGGCCCCAGGCAGAGCACAGGGGCCCCAGGCAGCATATGGGGCCCCAGGCAGAGCACAGGGGCCCCAGGCAGCATATGGGGCCCCAGGCAGAGCACAGGGGCCCCAGGCAGAGCACAGGGGCCCCAGGCAGCATATGGGGCCCCAGGCAGAGCACAGTGGTCCCAGGCAGAGCACAGGGGCCCCAGGCAGCCTATGGGGCCCCAGGCAGAGCACAGTGGCCCCAGGCAGAACATGGGGCCCCAGGCAGAGCACAGGGGCCCCAGGCAGAGCACAGGGGCCCCAGGCAGCATATGGGGCCCCAGGCAGAGCACAGTGGTCCCAGGTAGAGCACAGGGGCCCCAGGCAGCCTATGGGGCCCCAGGCAGAGCACAGGGGCCCCAGGCAGCATATGGGGCCCCAGGCAGAGCACAGGGGCCCCAGGCAGCATATGGGGCCCCAGGCAGAGCACAGTGGCCCCAGGCAGAGCACAGGGGCCCCAGGCAGAACATGGGGCCCCAGGCAGAGCACAGGGGCCCCAGGCAGAGCACAGGGGCCCCAGGCAGCATATGGGGCCCCAGGCAGAGCACAGGGGCCCCAGGCAGCATATGGGGCCCCAGGCAGAGCACAGCGATATTTTGGACCACTGTGCGGTGTTTCAGACCCCCTGTGTGATGTCTGGGGCCCTGTTCTTAAGTATATTAAAGATTAAAGTAACATATATTAAAGTATATTATAGATCAAATTTGACACGTTTATGAGCACCATTGAGTGATATACTCAAGAATGACATAATTTTTCAACATTTTATGGTTTCAAACTGTAAACACTCAGAGTTTTTTTTACTTCAACCAGAAAACCTTAACGGTTCATAAAAAACTTGACTGTTCAGGATATGATAAAAGTCATAGTATTCTGAATCTTTAACTTATAAAGATACCTTTACATGGGGTGATTATTGGTTCCAGAGAGGCTTTTGGCCGATAATCGTACACATGGCTGGTGACAGGACAATACAATATAAACGTTCAAAGGTAAACACTGATAACATTAAAATCTAATATATAATTGCCTAGAATACTACTTCCGGCAATTTGTGCCAACTTCCGTGGCTTTGTCCGGAGATAATGTCCGGAGATAAGTGACGTCACCAGCGTCCTACACCCGCTCAGGGTGGACAAAGATATATGCCTTCGTGGTGCGTGGCACTTTTCTGATTGGTTGCCGCCTGCTGCGAGCGACCAATCAGAAATGTGCCGTACTGTCAAGAATTGTCAAGAGCTGGTGAGTGCAGCCATTTTTTGTTCTTTCTTACTATTATTTATTAATTGTATTATTCTTACATTTGAATAAATAAAGTATATATGGATTCTAGACTCCCGATTCTTTAGAATCGGGCTGCCATCTAGTAAACATTATAATTATACTGTCCAGTAACGCATCCTCGCTTCCCGCTGTCTCCCGGCCGCATCTGCTTCCGGGGCCGCTCATTACCTTCAGCCGGTATTCACTGCACTCGGCAGTCTTCGGCTTTTTCCGGCAGTGTTCATGCAGGGATGTCACCGCACGAACACTGCCGAAAAAGCCGAAGACTGCGGAGTGCAGTGAATACTGCCAGCAGTTAATGAGCAGACCCGGAAGCAGAAGTGGCCGGGAGACATCAGGACGGGATAACATGTCGCTGTACACTGTGTTTCAAATTATTATGCAAATGATATTTTCCTCGGATTATCCTAAATGGTCGGTGCAAATGACAGTCAGTCTAATAAAAGTCATCACCCGTTAGATTATACATCAAATTTTATTATAGAAACCTCCCAATGATAACAGTATAATCTCCAAAATGAATAAAACCTCAAAATGCACTGTTCCAAATTATTAGGCACAGTAGAATTTCTAAACTTTTGATATGTTTTAAAGAACTGAAAATGCTCATTTGTGGAATTTGCAGCATTAGGAGGTCACCTTCACTGAACAAAAAAGCTATTTAACTCCAAAACATCCTAACAGGCCAAGTTACATGTTAACATAGGAACCCTTCTTTAATATCACCTTCACAATTCTTGCATCTATTGAACTTTCGAGTTTTTGGAGACTTTCTGCTTGTATTTCTTTGCATGAAGTCAGAATAGCCTCCCAGAGCTGCTGTTTTGATGACAACTGCCTCCCACCCTCATAGATCTTTTGCTTGATGATACTCCAAAGGTTCTCTATAGGGTTGAGGTCAGGGAAAGATGGTGGCCACACCATGAGTTTATCTCCTTTTTATGCCCATAGCAGCCAATGACTCAGAGGTTTTCTGAGCATGAGATGGTGCATTGTCATGCATGAAGATGATTTTGCTCCTGAAGGCACGTTTCTGCTTTTTAGACCATGGAAGAAAGTTGTCAGTCAGAAACTATATATACTTTGCAGAGGTCATTTTCACACCTTTAGGAACCTTAAAGGGCTCTACCAGTTGTTTTCCCATGATTCTGGCCCAAAACATGACTCCTCCACCTCCTTGCTAACGTTGCAGCCTTGCTGGGACATGGTGGCCAACCACAAACCATCCACTGCTCCATCCATCTGGACCATCCAGGTTTGCTCGACATTCATCAGTAAACAAGACTCTTTGGAAATTAGTCTTCATGGATGTCTGGGCCCACTGCAACCGTTTCTGCTTGTGAACACTGTTGGGATGGCCGAATAGTAGGTTTATGTACCACAGCAAGCCTTTGAAGGATCCTACACCTTGAGTTTCGAGGGACTCCAGAGGCACCAGCAGCTTCAAATATCTGTTTGCTGCTTTGTAATGGTATTTTGGCAGCTGCTCTCTTAATCCAATGAATTTGTCTGGCAGAAACCTTCCTCATTATGCCTTTATCTGCATGAGCTCTGTGCTCTGTTTCAGTCACAAATCTCTTCACAGTATGATGATCACTCTTAAGTTTTCAAGAAATATCTAATGTTTTCATACCTTGTCCAAGGCATTGCACTATTTAATGCTTTTCAGCAGCAGAGAGATCCTTTTTAGTTCCCATATTGCTTGAAACCTGTGGCCTGCTTAATAATGTGGAACATCATTTTTAAGTAGTTTTACTTTAATTAAAATCACTTGGAAAACTAATTATCACATGTATTTAAGATTGATTTCAGTGATCCATTGAGCCCTGAGATACAATACCATCCATGAGTTTATTTGAAAAACACAATTAAATTTTTATGACACTTAAATCCAATATGAATAATAATTTGGAACACGGTGTACAGGTAAGTATAATCAGGGCTGGCCCGAACGTATAGGCGAACTAGGCGGCCGCCTAGGGCGCCAACCCTAAGGGGGCGCCAGAGAAAAAATAGAAAAAATTATAAAAAATCTTTTCAAAAGGCAAAAGGTGTATGGAGCGGAGCTGAATGTGTATGAGGTGTATGGAGCTGAGCCGTGTGTATGAGGTGTATGGAGCGGAGCCATGTGTATGAGGTGTACGGAAACGGAGTCATGTGTGTATGAGGTGTATGGAGCAGAGCGCGTGTGTACAGAGCGCAGCCATGTGTGTAGGAGTAGCTATGTGTGGCCATTATACGGTACGAAGTATCATGTGCGGCCAATATACAGTATGGAGCATCATGTGTGGTCATTATACAGTATGGAGCATCATGTGTGGCCATTATACAGTATGGAGCATCATGTGTGGCTATTATACAGTATGGAGCATCATGTGTGGCCATTATACAGTATGGAGCACTGTGTGGCCATATTTTTTTGTTTATAATTATTCTTTATGAAACAGTGTGATCAGCAGTGCTAAATGGGTGTGGTTGGGACGTAGATATGGGTGTGGCTAGTTATGAATGGGTGTGGTCAGAGGCGTGGCCTAAAATTTGCCGTGGCGCGCTTTGTGCGCCGCAAACTTTGTCCCTCTTTCCCATCTTCAAAAGTTGGGAGGTATGTTAAAAGTAGTAGGGGCGCAACAAAATAGTTTCGCCTAGGGCGCGAAAATCTCTCGGGCCGGCCCTGAGTATAATTAAAATGTTTATTAATTTTATGCTTTTTTTTTCTATAGCTCCCCCTCCCCAACCCATATATGCAAAGGCCGAGTTCGGAGTTAGGACGCAAGTTCGTGTCATCTCTGGCGAACTCGAACTTTGCCCATCACTAATTAGGACCCCTGTGTTGCACAGGGAGAACATACAAACCCCTTACAAATAGTGTCCTTTGTAGGATTGGTCTAACCTGCCATTAGATTAGGACCCCTGTGTGGCACAGGGAGAACATACAAACCCCTTGCAAAATATTGTCATTGGTGGGATTGTTCTTACCTGCCATTGGATTAGGACCCCTGTGTTGTAAAGCAAAAGCAGTAATCACTGAGCCTGCTTTTAAATGAGCCATGCAGCAACCTTCAGTCACAGAAGGTCTAAAACAACAGTTTTTCCTGAATATTTCCTTTAAAAAAATTTCTATAAAAATTGACCTGTCACTAGGTCAAAAGTAGACTGTTTTTGAACTCACATTGTCCTGCTGCTCCCTTGTGTTTTCTGAGGTTTTTGTTTCATAATCCAGAGTGTTCTGTCCAGCCATATAATTGCTGTCTAGAAAGTTTAGTCATTTTTTTATGTCTCCGTTATTACAAACATTGTATTGTTGTGTGTATTAATCCTTCCTATATTTCACATTGTAAGGTAACAGCACCACCTGCTGGCCGTTTAATGCAAAGATTCTAGTTTAATTTGAAATGTCTTGTGGGAAGTTCCTAGGAAATTGTGGGATTGTTCCTGTTGCATTATGGTCTTATTATGACACTGTGAAGGGAACAGCAGCCATTATTCCTCCATGCGTCTTAGGAGAAACTGCACCATTCGTGTTCTTCATGCTCCTTAATCAGCCTGCTCTAAGCATAGTTGGTAAGCCACTATCTGTGTTACAGTCCTGTGTTTATCTATACGTTTGTTGTACTAAGTAGGCAATCATCAGTTTGTATATTACCTCATGTTACCTGTGTATTGCAGACTATTTGTGTTTCATGCTCTGTGCAGTTATATATTCTGAAATGCTCCTGTTATTGCATCCTATAGTTTCACCCTTTCCTGTCACATCTGCAATCAATAAAAGAAGGTTACAATTTTACAGCCTCTTTTCTTAAAGAAGACAGGGGGTATAGCTACATGTCTCATTGCACACCCTGCTAATGTGTATGAGGACAGCATACAGAGATATGTTTTTTTCTGTAAGTACTAATTTTTATGGGGGAGATTGCAAACAGGGTAATTAAGCAAAGTGGAAAACAGGCCATGCCATACAGAAAATACCCTGAACAACTCGCTGTTATGCACGTAATACACTCACACCCGAGTAAAGGGAGCAAGCGCTGGCGAATCTCCTGCACTGCCTGTCAGATCGCTGATCTGACACAGTGCTTTGCAAAGTGTCAGATCAGCGATCTGACACTATACAGTGATGTCCCATCCTGGGACAAAGTAAAAAAGTTTAAAAAAAAAATATTAAGATGTGTAGAAAAATAAACAAAAAAAAATCCTGAAGAAAAAAAAAAATATATTTCTCCAATAAATACATTTCTTTATGTAAATAAAAAAAAATAAAAGTTCACATATTTAGTATCGCCGTGTCCATAATGACCCAACCTATAAAAACTAGTTAACCCTTCAGTGAACACCATAAAAAAAAAATAAAAAACGAGGCAAAAAAACAATGCTTTATCATCATACAGCCGAACAAAAAGTGGAATAACACGCGATCAAAAACACAGATATAAATAACCATGATACCGCTGAAAACATCATCTTGTCCCGCAAAATAAGAGATGCCATATAGCGTCATCAGCGAAAAAAAAAAAGTTATCACCTTCAGAATAAAGCGATGCAAAAATAATTATTTTTTCTATAAAATAGTTTTTATTGTATAAAAGAGCCAAAACATAAAAAAATTATATAAATGAGGTATCGCTGTAATCGTACTGACCCGAAGAATAACACGGCTTTATCAATTTTATCACACGTGGAACGGTATAAACGCCCCCCCAAAAGATATTCATGAATTGCTGGTTTTTGGTCATTCTGCCTCACAAAAATAGGAATAAAAAGCGATCAAAAAATGTCATGTGCCCGAAAATGATACCAATAAAAACGTCAACTTGTCCCGCAAAAAATAAGACCTCACATGACTCTGTGGGCCAAAATATGGAAAAATTATAGCTCTCAAAATGTGGTGATGCAAAAAATATTTTTTGCAATAAAAAGTGTCTTTTAGTGTATGACAGCTGCCAAACATAAAAACCCGCTATAAAAAACAGCTATAAATAGTAAATAAAACTCCCCTTTATCACCGCCTTAGTTAGGGAAAAATAATAAAATAAAAAAAAGTATTTATTTCCAATTTCCCATTAGGGTTAGAGTTAGGATTGGGGGCTAAAGTTAGGGTTAGGGTTTGGATTACGTTTACGGTTGGGTTAGGGGTGTGTCAGAGTTATGGGTTTGGTTAGGGTTATGGTTAGGGTTAGGGGTGTGTTCGGGTTATGGTTGTGGTTAGGGTTGGGATTAGGGTTAGGGGTGTGTTGGGGTTAGGGTTGGAGTTAGGATTGGGGGGTTTCCACTGTTTAGGCACATCAGGGGCTCTGCAAATGCAACATGACGTCCGATCTCAATTCCATCCAATTCTGCGTTGAAAAAGTAAAACGGCGCACCTTCCCTTCTGAGCTCTGCTGTGCGCCCAAACAGTGGTTTACCCCACATATGGGGTGTCAGCGTACTCAGGACAAATTGTACAACAACTTTTGCTGTCCAATTTCTCCTGTTACCCTTGAGAAAATAAAAATGTGGGGGCTAAAAAATCATTTTTGGGGGGAAAAATGATTTTTTATGTTCACGGCTCTGCATTATAAACTTTAGTGAAACACTTGGGGTTCAAAGTTCTCACCACACATCTAGATAAGTTCCTTGAGGGGTCTAGTTTCCAATATGGGGTCACTTGTGGGGGGTTTCTACTGTTTAGGTACATCAGGGGCTCTGCAAACGCAACATGACACTCGCAGACCATTCCAAAACGCCACTTCTTCCCTTCCGAGCCCCGACGTGAGCCCAAATAGTAATTTTCTCCCACATATGGGGTATCGGCGTACTCATGACAAATTGGACAACAACTTTTGGGGTCCAATTTCTCCTGTTACCCTTGGGAAATTACAAAACTGAGGGCGAAAAGATAATTTTGGTACAAAAATATGTTTCTTATTTTTATGGCTCTACACTATAAATTTCTGTGAAGCACTTGGGGGTTCAAAGTGCTTACCAAATATCTAGATAAGTTCCTTAGGGGGGTCTACATTCCAAAATGGTGTCACTTGTGGGGGGTTTCCACTGTTTAGGCACATTAGGGGCTCTCCAAACGCGACATGGCATCTGATTTCAATTCCAGTCAATTTTGCATTGAAAAGTCAAACGGTGCTCCTTCCCTTCCGAGCTTTGCCATGCGGCCAAACAGTGGTTTACCCCCACATATGGGGTATCAGTGTACTTAGGACAAATTGTACAACTTTTGGAGTCCAATTTCTCCTGTTACCCTTGGTAAAATAGAACAAATTGGATCTGAAGTAATTTTTTTTTTTAAAGTTTAATGTTTATTTTTTTTTAAACATTCCAAAAATTCCTTTGAAGCACCTGAGGGGTTAATAAACTTCTTAAATGTGGTTTTGAGCACCTTGAGGGGTGCAGTTTTTAAAATGGTGTCACTTTTTGCTATCACATAGACCCCCTCAAAGTGACTTCAAATGTGATGTGGTCCCTAAAAAATGTTGTTGTAAAAATGAGAAATCGATGGTCAACTTAGCCCTTATAACTCCCTAACAAAAACAAAATTTTGCTGATGTAAAGTAGACATGTGGGAAATGTTACTTATTAAGTATTTTGTGTAACATATCTCTGTGATTTAAGGGCATGAAAATTCAAAGTTGTAAAATTTCGAAATTTTCAGCAAATTTCCATTTTTTCGCAAATAAATTCAAGCAATATCAAAGAAATTTTACCACTACCATGAAGAACAATATGTCATGAGAAAACATTGTCAGAATCATTGGGATCCGTTGAAGCATTCTAGAGTTGTAACCTCATAAAGGTACAGTGGTCATCAGAATTGTAAAAATTGGCATTAACGTGCAAACCACACTTGGGGGTAGAGGGGTTAAAAGGCTGTTGAGGGGTTTCTCGTGCCTCCTGAGGAACCAAAGTGGGGGTCCATAACAGTCAACAAGGGGAGAAAGGTGTACAGGTGGACATGAAGACCAGGATTTTTCATCAGTATTTGTAAGCCAAAACCAGGAGTGGGTGATAAATACAGAAGTGGTGCATATGTTTCTATTATACTTTTCCTCTAATTGTTCCACTCCTGGTTTTGGCTTACAAATACTGATGAAAAATCCTGACCAAATCCTGATGCAATCCTGAACGTGGACACATACCCTCATGCCATTGTGAAGCAGCTGTGCCAAAATTGGTGGTGCTGGAGAAGAGCTGGTGCTAGACTATGTGGCTGCACTGACCATCAAATTTGTTATAAGTGCCAGCCTTTCTTAAGTCAGGAATGCTGCTTCAGTCCGGAACTGGAGTGGCACATCTGGTTAGGCGCATCATGCCAAACACCACAGAGAAGATGTGCAAAATTGTTTAAGTGGCTGGTGCATCTTAATAATGAATTTGGCCCATTTTACTCCAGAGACTCTTTCATTAGGATTGGCGTGTGCAATACCAGTCTTGCTGAATCGGCCCCGTAGACTACATAATAATGTAAGGGGTAATGGTCACATACAGAAAATACGTTTTTGCTTGTAAGTTATACATAAAATGGGTAATGTTAGAATAACGGCAATGAGTTCATAATATCACAGAAAATTCTCCAATTGTTGATCTTAACTAAATGATTTCCTGTGACAATTAAAGTTATGTTCTAAAATAGAAAAACAAGGCATACTCACCTTACTGAACCTATGCTGCCCCAGTTCTGATGCTTCCAGGATCCCCCAACAGTTTCTACTTCCAACCCTAGCGAAAGAAGTCCCAGAAATGGACATCTGACCACTGCTGTTATTTTAAAAAATGTTTAGCTTGGCTGAATAGCTCTTTTAACCTTTACATATGTAATCATAACATTTATCTGTAGTGTAATTTCTAGGAAAGGCTTTCCATTTGTGGAGTGTATAGGAAGTGTGATATGTTAAACCTCCTATGTTTTTCCATATAGAATTGCTTTAATTGGTTATTTAGTCTATTGTGATTAATTATTGAATACATTTTTTGGATTACAGGATATATTTTTACATTTATCAGCATGAAAAATATTTTTCTATTTCTCTGCCAAACCTCCAACTTCACCAAATTCCACTATAACATTAAATTATCCTCATTAGTATTAATACCCTAACAGAGCTTAGCATTATCTGCAAATATCAAAATTATTCTCTATGAGCTATGAAAAATGTAATTAATCCTGTAATGAACAGGCCAAAAAAGCCCTCAATGACCAGCCAATTTTTTGCAGGTTCGCCTCTCTGCTTTTCAGGAGCCATACGTTTTTTTTTTTATACTGACATGGCGGCATTAAGCTTTGTTTTATGTGGAAGAAATTGTATTCCTTTCTAGAATACAATTTCCAGAATACACACTGCTTCCCATGCCGGGACTATGAGCGTGTGGAATAGTGAATATTCATTTCACTTTAACAGCGGACACAGTAACATCAGCTGCAGCAGCAGGCTGGGCAATCACGTGTGCCCGCTACTAAAATGAATATATATTCGCTGCTCCTCACTCCCATGGCCATGGAGAGCAGTGAATATTCAGTCTCCTTAATAGCGGGCACATATGATTGCCTGGCTGCTGCAGAAAGCCAGCAGCTGCGACTACTGTGCCCGCTATTAAAGATCAATGAAAGTCTGAGCAACACCTAAAGACGTTCCACAAACACTTTAAGAATTTTCATCCTACCATCAACTTAACTCTCAGCTACTCCTGTACTGACATTAACTTTTTGGAAAACAGCATTAAGCAGAACAATGAAATAGCAAGGTCCCTGTACCAGAAGCCAAATGACCATCCAACATACCTTAAATGTGACAGTTTCCATCCAAAACACATAAAAAACTCTGCTGACTACAGCCAAGCCATTAGATACTATCAGACATGTTCCAAACCAATGAACAGAAACCAACACCTTGGTGGTCTCAAAACAACTTTTTGATCCAGGTCTACCACCCAAGAACAATTGAAAACTAGATTGCAAGAGCCACAAGAATATCAAGGAATCATTTTCTATATCACAAAACTAAACAAGAACACAACCGGGTGCCTCTAGTGGTCATCTACAATCGAAATCTGGGGGTGCTAAGAGGAGCTGCATGGAATCTACAACCTTTATTACAAAAAGATGCTTGATTACAATCCATATTTCCAGACCCCCCACTTCTGTGTTTTAGAAAGCCCCCACATCTAAGAAGCACTATTGTCAGAAGCTCTATGTCCTCTCCAACAGCTACAGGAAACTTTCCCTGCAACCAGAAAAATGTAAAACCTGTCCATTTATAATGACCATGGACAAGATAAAGATCCCCAATTCACATCAGGACTACAAATTATAGATAAAAGTGTGTTATAAACAAATCAAGGCAGCAAAGACTGATAAAGACTGATTTATTCCTAAAGAAAGTAATAATAATAATAACAATAAATATTCTTTAATTACAGTACTGTGCAAACATTTTAGACAGATATGGAAAAAATTGGCAAATTAAGAATGCTTGCAAAAATAGAAGTGTTAATAATTTTTTTTTTATCAATATACAAAACGCTAAGTGAATGATCAAAAGAGAAATCTAAATCAAATCAATCAAAATCAAGTCTGGCCTTAAGGTTCGAAACAGCATCAACTATTTTACGTGCACTTGCAAAAAAAGTCAGAGATTTTGTAGAATTACTGTAAGTTATATAAGTAAACAATTATACCAAACAGGTAATAATTGTCATTAATTTCATATGTAGGTTGATACACATAATAATATGAGGCTTAAAAATAGGTGAGGAACAGCCAAAATCTGCTGCTAAAGCTAAGTTGTCAAAGACAGTTTCATGTCACACATCTTACACAATGGCAACAAGACATGAGGTAGTTAAAGTGCATCAGCAAAGTCTCTCCCAGGTAAATATTTCAAGGTAGACTGGGTTTTCAAGAAATGCACCAAGAAATGGCCAATGTTGAGGACACAATGGTCAGTCAAGGAAACTTAGTACAGCGTATGAAAGACACGTCATGCTTACTTCCCTTTGAAATTGGAAGATATCGGCTCAGAGGAACCCAGCTATACCCATTTGGAGATGTCTGGTAACAAATGGTCTTCATTGAAGAACTACAGTAAAAAAAAACATATGAAAATAAAGGAACTGAGGTACAGAAAAGTGTTAGCAGGTGCTTAGGACTGATGAGTCAAAATTTGAAATATTTGGCTGCAACAGAAGGCATCAGCTTACTGAAGAATTAGAGAGTGCATAATAATGAGTGCATGCAGGCAAAGGTGAAGCATGGTGGAGGTTCCTTGCAGGTTTAGGGCTACATTACTGCAAATTAAGTTGGGGATTTTGTCTGGATTAATGGTGTTTGCAATGCAGAGAGATACAGGCAGACACTAATCCTTCATCTGATTGGCTTCAAATCTATTCTGCAGCAGGACAATGACCCCAGTCTTTAAGAACTGTCTTCAGTGTGAAGAAGAGTAAAGATTCTTGGGAGTGATATTCCCCTCCCTCCTGATATCAATATCATTGAGTCTGTCTGGTATTACATGAAGAGACAGAAATATTTGCACAAGCCTACATCAACAGGAGATCTGTTTTTAGTTTTCCAAGATGTTTGGAACAACCTCTCTGCCGAGTTCCTTTAAAAATTATGTGCAAGTGTATCTAGAAGAATTAATGCTGCTTTGAAGGTAAAAGGTGGTTAAGCCAATGTTTTATTTTAACTTAGATCTATCTTTTTCATTCACTGTCCATTTTGCTAATTGGTAAAATAAACTATTAACATGTCTAATGTAAAAAGCAATCTTACTGGCATCTTTTCCACACATGCCTAAAACATTTGCATAGTAATGTACACAGATAGTAAAACGCTCAAAAATGATAGTGTTGATCTCACCTCTGGGTGAAAAGGTGGAGGAGAATGAGGGCAAGGTATTAAACTCCTTCACTAGAGTATTTTTCACAAGAAATATCATGACATGACATGGTGAAGGATACCGTACATTCTCCATTAAATATCACCTACTTGCAGCAGGAATTACAAAACCACCTCAAAAAACACTAAAATTGACAAATCACAGGACCCAGATAACATTAACCCCTGAGTACTGCGAGAATTAAACACCATGACAGACTGACAATTATTTGTAATATTCAAGGAATCTTTATTAACAGCATCTATTCTTGAGGACTGGCACATTTTAAAACATTTTTACGCTTTTTTAATCAAAACAGTGTTAACTAAGTACCTTATGTTATTTACATGTATTATTACTATTTATTTACTTATGTTATAAATACATCATTGTAAAACAACAGATGGTATTGGCCCCTTAAAAGATGATAACAACAGAATAATTAGAAGACAAATAAAAGGTTATTAAACAGGCACTTTTCATCCATGTTCCAGGGATCTTTCAACAAGGCAAAACTCAAAATTCACCACCTGAAATACCTAGTTTAAACCAAAAAGAAGTATGCTTGCATTTGAGCAATTTAAACATTGACAAATCCCCTGGCCCAGATGGCATTCATCCACGGATACTGAGGGAATTGAGCTCAGTAATTGACAAACCACTGTATCTCATATTTTTAGACTCTCTTGTAACAGGTGTGGTGCCGTAGGATGGCTGATGTAGAACCAATATTTAAGAAAGGTAAGAAGGTGGATCCAGGTAACTACAGTCCGGTAAGCCTGACATCTGTAGTGTACAAAGTTTTAGGGTATTATAAGAGATGACCTGCAGAAATACATTGCAGAAAATAGTATAATAACTGCCAGCCAGCATGGATTCATGAATAATAAGTCGTGTGTAACTAACATGTTGGGTTTCTATGAGGAGGTGAATGCAAATCTGGATGTTGGTTATGTGGCAGATGTGATTTATCTGGACTTTGCAAAGGCATTTGATACTGTTCCACATAACAGCCTTATACTGAAGCTCCATAAGCAGGGACTGGGGAAACTATATACAGATGGGTAAGGCATTGGCTAAATGACAGGAAACAAAGAGTCATCATAAATGGTACATTCTCTAAATGGGATATAGTCAGCAGTGGGGACCGCAGGGATCTATGCTAGGATGTATAAAAAGAGAAACAAAATTCCTCGATCCCAATGTATTTTTACCTTTTTATAAATCACTGGTGAGGCCACTTCTAGAATATTTGGGCTCCACATTTTAAAAAGGATATTCAGAAATTAGTCAGTTCAAAGGTGGCAACTAGATTATTACAAGGGATGGAAGATCTCTCATGCAGCAGCCGCAAAAGCAAACACGATTTTAGGATGTATAAAAACAGAGAGAAAATCCTGCCATTCCAACGTATTATTACCCCTTTATAAATCATTGGTGAGGCCACATCTAGAGTATAGGATCCAGTTTTGGGCTCCAAATTTTAAATAGGATATTCAGAAGCTAGAATCAGATCAAAGATGGGCAACTAGATTATTACAAGCGATGGAAGGTCTCTCATATGATGAGAGGTTGGAAAAGTTGCCCCAGTTTAGCTTAGAAAAAAAACGCCTCAGAGGGGATCTCATTTACATGTATAAATATATGTGTGGCCAGTACAAAACACTGACACATGACTTATTCAATCCAAAGACCATACTGAGGAAAAGGCGATTCCGACAACTAAATAGGAAAGGGTTCTTTACAGTTAGAGCAGTCAGACTGTGGAATGCCCTCCCACAGGAAGTAGTAATGGCTGACACTATAACAGCTTTTAAAAAAGGGCTGGATGATTTCCTCGATACACATAACATTGTGGGTTATAGCTAGATTAGTGACAAAATGTACAATTGGTGCAGAAAGATTGAACTTGATGGACTTAGGTCTTTTTTCAACCTACAGTATGTAACTATGTAACAGGATATTTGCCCATTTTTCTTTATCTTACTTTCCATTTGTTAAATGGCTACATGGTGAATGCACACCTATGCATTGCCTTGAAACTATAGCCATGTAAGTTTAACCTCTGTTGTGTGAAATAATGCTCAGGGCTTTCTAAGAGTTGCTATCCTTGAGTATCACAATAAAAATGAACCCATAGCCCTGCATCAACATCAGTTTATGAGGGATTAATCCTGTTAATTTTCAGACTTGACCAGGCTAAGGTGGTGGATGGTTTCAAAGGCCAAAGAAAAGGTTGGTACATAAAATGAGAACAAATGGACTAGGGGAAGAAAACATGTTTTTTGGTCCTGAAGAAGTATTTTAACTTTAAAAAGCGTCAACAAATAAAAAACAGCACATTATTCCTGTGTGTACCTGGATTTGCTATTCCACCCACCAGCAGAGTAGGTGGAATAACAATTTCCCTTCCTTAAATTCATATCTGGTCTCAAGACCCAAGGACCTGCAGCAACTGGGATCATATGCTCCAAAATTGTTGTGTAATCACAACCTAACCAGGTTAGCATAACCTTTATATTTCTTTAAAAAAAATAACTGGATAAGACCCTATTGCTCTTCTTTTTCCTGCTTTCTAGCCCTTTACTATACAATGTACACAGAAAACTGCTAACGAGGGTGTTGGCGGGGTTATACAAGTTGAATATCTTATCTCTGCTGGATATGCAACAGAGAAAACTGTGATTCTATCATAACTACTGCACCCAGTAAATTAAGTAATCCATCACTGGAACTAGGGTCTCTGTGCCCACCTAATGCTGCTGTCAGATTACATAGCGAAAACCTGCTTATATGTTTCCTTTAAGTGCATGAGGAGAACCAGCAATACTTATCAGCTTAGTAAATAAGATAAATATGTTCTAAAAGACACAGTGGACAATTCTTTAACTATAGTAAAAATATTGGTCTGTCTATTATTATAGTTAATTTTTTTTTTAGAAATCAAGTTTGAACGACATAACAAGCAATGAAAGCGATGTGTTTCCAGTTATGAGCTTCTGAATGTATTTTTTTATTTTAGGAATCTCTACAACATGGATAATATTTAGGGTAATGATTGGAAACCTTTGTAGTAATGTCAGGTAATTTCAATTATAAAATGACATGCCAATTACCTAACATATAGCTAACTATCCATTAAACAATACAAGTTTTTAAACAAAAGTTCTTCATGAAATCAAAAATCATGTATTAAAAAGTACTTACCTTAAAAAGTCTCAATATATTGGCCACCATGATGGAGACAGAGCTAGAAGATGCTCCTATCACTCCAACCACCCTCTCCGGTTGAGCAATTATAGGGTTTCCACCACTCAGACACCTAACTTCTGCCCTATCCTTGTCTATAAGAGGCTGCACAAAGCTCAGAGATTGCTCTAGAGCATGTGTATCTCGAGAACAGGTATCCAGAATTCTTGCACCCAAGGTAATATTGGGCAAAAGGTCGGGATCAGCATTGATACGATCAAGGGCATACAGCATAGCTTCTAAACGATGTATTCCTTTCTCTTTCTTGAGTTCGCCACATGCTCTGCCATCACTTCCTCTTCCATGGACAGGGAAAAGACCTCCTAAAATGAGGTCGCCATCTATCCTTACAGAATTCATATGTGGTGAACCTTTTGGTTTGGACCAACAAGTCCATGAACCTAGAAGTACCAACGTGCATACCATTACTGTAACCTTTGGCATATCCATAATGCAGGATTTTGGTAAAACAAAAAGTGTCCTTTTTCTTTCAGATTCCAATCCAAAGTCAAATTGTCCAGTGGTCTCTTTGACAATTTAAGATGTCGAGGCCATGATGTCATGCAGTTATTGGTCATGAGGCATCAGATATTCTGAAAGAAAAGATGAGTAAAATATAGATATTAAAAAGTCATAATTCCATAAAACTTTTAACTTCAGATGCATGACAGATATATAGAACATCTTATTTGAATGTGGATCTTTATGTGTTCCCATGTGTAGCATTTTCCCTTACTCATATAGTATTAATAATTAATTATTTTACCTGCATATCGGAAATAAATGGTGACTTATTTAATATTTCATATGACAATATTAAAGAAATACAAATAGGATCTTATGATAAGGCATATACAGTAAATCAGCAATAGTGATGAGCGAGTATACTCGTTGATCGAGATTTCCCGAGCATGCTCGGGGTGGTCTCCGAGTATTTGTAAGTGCTCGGAGATTTAGTTTTTGTTGATGCAGCTGCATGATTTACAGCTGCTAGCCAGCATAAGTACATGTGGAGTTTGCCTGGTTGCTAGAGAATCCCCACATGTAATCAAGCTGGTTAACAGATGTAAATCATTCAGCTGCGGTTATGAAAACTAAATCTTTGAGCACTAAAAAATACTCGGAGGACACCCGAGCATGCTCGGGAAATCTCGAGTAACGAGTATACTCACTTATCACTAATCAGCAATTAAGAATTAGTAAGGGAAATAAGTGTACTGTTCTGCCAAGAAAGTGGCATATATTTGACACATCCTGTGTAATTAGCCACCTCATAATGTAAACACATGAATACTGCAAATGTTGATTTTTAATTATATGCTGCCATTTGCTGCTAAATGTATGTTGAGCCATCACAATAAATAAGCTTTTATTGACTTTTCCAAAAATTAGCCTAAAAATTATATTTTACCATATACAGGAGATGTAATATAGTTGTTGCTACTCAGTGGCGTAACTACAAAGTTATGGGCCCCGGTGCGAACTTCCAAATGGGGCCCCCCCCCTACCTCCGTGACGCCCCCCCACCCCCTTCCCCTAGATACGCCTCGGACTGTTGCAGGAATCTCCTGCACTGCAACATGGTGTTGGGTGCCAGCACAGCCCGCACAGTGGTATATCCAGCACAGCCCGCACAGTGGTATATCCAGCACAGCCCGCACAGTGGTATATCCAGCACAGCCCGCACAGTGGTATATCCAGCACAGCCCGCACAGTGGTATATCCAGCACAGCCCGCACAGTGGTATATCCAGCACAGCCCGCACAGTGGTATATCCAGCACAGCCCGCACAGTGGTATATCCAGCACAGCCCGCACAGTGGTATATCCAGCACAGCCCGCACAGTGGTATATACAGCACAGCCCGCACAGTGGTATATACAGCACAGCCCGCACAGTGGTATATACAGCACAGCCCGCACAGTGGTATGTACAGCACAGCCCGCACAGTGGTATATACAGCACAGCCCGCACAGTGGTATATACAGCACAGCCCGCACAGGGGTAAATACAGCACAGCCCGCACAGGGGTATATACAGCACAGCCCGCACAGGGGTATATACAGCACAGCCCGCACAGGGGTATATACAGCACAGCCCGCACAGGGGTATATACAGCACAGCCCGCACAGGGGTATATACAGCACAGCCCGCACAGGGGTATATACAGCACAGCCCGCACAGGGGTATATACAGCACAGCCCGCACAGGGGTATATACAGCACAGCCCGCACAGTGGTATATACAGCACAGCCCGCACAGTGGTATATACAGCACAGCCCGCACAGGTGTATATAGAGCACAGCCCGCACAGGGGTATATAGAGCACAGCCCGCACAGGGGTATATACAGCACAGCCCGCACAGTGGTATATACAGCAGAGCCAGCACAGGGGTATATAGAGCACAGCCCGCACAGGGGTATATACAGCACAGCCCGCACAGGGGTATATGCAGCACAGCCAGCACAGGGGTATATAGAGCACAGCCAGCACAGGGGTATATAGAGCACAGCCAGCACAGGGGTATATAGAGCACAGCCAGCACAGGGGTATATAGAGCACAGCCAGCACAGGGGTATATAGAGCACAGCCCGCATCTCATCCCCCCCCCCCGATAATGGCCCCACAGTCCGGTGAAAAAGAAAAAAAAAACTCTCCTCACCTTTCCTTTTGCCCGCGCTGCTCCTGGTGGCTGCAGTCTGCCCAGGACACTGCAGGTGCGCGATGATATGACATCATCGCGCACCCGCAGTGTACTGTCAGAGGCAGAGCGGGGAATGATGGGAGAGGGAGCGTCAGGTGACGCTCTCCTCCATCATTGCATTGAACTATACCGGTGTCATAGACGCCGGTATAGTTAAATGCGGCGGCGGCGGCGGCGGCGGGGGAGGAACAGTGCAGCGGCCCACTACTGGCATCGGCTCTTCTGGCATTTGCCAGAAGTGCCCGATGTCCAGCCCGGCCCTGCCCTGACCTGCCGGCCCGGGGCCCCTGACCTGCGGGGCCCGGTCGCAATGGCGACCGCTGCGACCGCGGTCGTTACGCCCCTGTTGCTACTGCACCACATTGTCATAAAAAAACAAAAAATTGACATGGTGCCTCCAAACTATAACACCACAAGACCAATTACCAATGGAATCCTGGGCCTGATAAATCAATAATCCTTATTTCTGAAAAATAGGCAGACATAATTAAAATACACACAAAGTTAAAATCACAGACAATGTAACATAAGAAACAATCTGAACCGCAACATACACCAAAATGATATGCTGTTCACCAGTACCTGTAATATAAATAGAGCCTCATGAATAAGTAAAGTGAGATAAATAAAACAATAACTCAAATAATGCATACACCTCAATCAAACATCAATTTTTACTGAGATGATAAAGTGATGCTTGGCAGTTTGTAAGCCTGTCAAGATTCTACCACTCACAGTGTTTGAATGACTCTATAAGTGAAAGCTCAGCCGCCCTATAGGATTAAAGGCATGCTGGGCTGTCAGTATTGTGAAAGGCAGCCCAGCTGTCTAATCTGGCCTGTGGGTTTCCTCAATGTGTCACTTGTTCGGGTGACTACCTCGCTATTTTGCTTGCTGGCAATGATCACAGCATTGCCAGTTGTAGCCTTGCTCTGTAATGTGTTTGCTCTGTGCTCTATGTTCTGATTTTCTGATCTTGGATTGCTGGATCTTGGATTTGCTTTTTGACTGCTCGTTTGTATTATCCCTTTGGACTTTGACGCAATATGTCCTACTACCTGACCCCGGACTTTGCCTCTGACTATCCGCTTGTCTTAACCCCTTGTCTTTGACGTACCCTCCAGGCTTTTGACCTCAGTCTCCTTGACTTCCCTGCCTCACAGCTGGTTCATGAGAAAAGACTCAGAATCACAAAACCCTTCAGAATTATGCATAAATTTGACCTAAAACTAGGTCAGATTATCACATAAGTTCTAAAAGTATATATAAAAAAAATTAAACAAATGAGTCAAAAATATTAGACTTTGTCAATTTTTAGGGATTTAAGTAAATTATACAATATCATATGTATGTGAGTGGAAAATTATTTGAGCATTTAGTCTTAGCAATAGTGATGAGCGAGTGTACTCTTGCTCCGGTTTTCCCCTAGCACGCTCGGGTGGTCTCCGAGTATTTATGACTGTTCGGAGATTAAGTTTTCATCGCCTCAGCAGTATGATTTACAGCTATTAGCCAGCTTGATTACATGTGGGGATTACCTAGCATCCAGGCAACCCTCACATGTACTCAGCCTGGCTAATAGCTGTAAATCATTCAGCTGCCGTGATGAAAACTAAATCTCCAAACACTAACGAATACTCGGAGGTCACCCGAGCGTGCTTGGGAAAACCCGAGCAATGAATACACTCGCTCATCACTAATTAGCAAATAGTTTGAAGGCAAAATTGAGGTCCGAGGTTTTCAATCAATGGGATGACAATCAGGCAGGCAGGTGTGAGCAGACAACCTGCTTTATATATATATATATATATATATATATATATATATATATATATATATATATATATATATATATATATATATATAACAAAACAGGGTTCTATGAAAGTCTCTTTGGCTCCAGAGTTGACACTAGAGTCTCTCTGTGAAAAGGCTATTTGCATCACTAGAGTCTAGTCTCTTTCTCTGTAAAGAGTGTGTTTATATTTTTAATTATTCAGGGGATCATTGCATGGACTATAAGCCTCCTTTGCCAACTTGTTGCTTTCTACTTGTAGCTTTAACTTTTAGGCCTCCAGAGGAATTCCAAACATAAAAAGGTTTCTACAGCACAAAGAGTTATAACTAGGCACTATCACTCCAAATAAAACCAAGTCTAGGTATCTTCAATAACATTAAAATATTTATTTCAATAAGAACAAATAATATGTTTCACGGTTGGGCTGACCTCCTATTCAGGTTTCTTGGTGCATTAAATAACAAATAAAGTAGCATTCTGTAACGCTATAGCATGTAACATGGAATATATGCTATCTGAGTTGCATTACTGCTCTAGAAAATAGGAAAAAACAGAGATGCTTAGCACATAATTTGGTCAATTCATGCATGCCCAGCAGCCAACGACAAGGTGATCTTCTTTTGCTGGGAACCTATTCTCCTGGGCTGATAGTCTACACTTATTCGGTTAGGTAGGATCCTGCTGTAATTAAATCCACCACGGGCTGATGGGTGGAGTGCTCAGTTAGAAGGTCTATATATAAAAATATCAAAACACTGATTGTAACTTCCAAACAGAATATTGGTCTGAACAGGTGCATATTAAGAGTAGCCATCTCAATAAATAGTTATGCTGCGGCTACTGGGCATGCATGAATTGGCCAAATATTGTGCTAAGTATCTTCATTTTATCCTATTTTCTAGTGCAGTAATGCAATTCAAATTTCATGTATTTCATGTTTACATGCTATAGCGCTACAGAGTGCTACTTTATTTGTTAGTTACGTAAGGAGAAGGTTACTCCTACTATGCACCTGTTCCGGCCAGTATTCTGTTTGAAAGTAACGGTCATTGTCAAGGATGACATGAAGGTATTTTATTCAGCTTTCTATGACTTACAAGCCCATATAGACCACTTAGGAGGGTTGATCCTTCTGACAGATTCACTTTAATTATGTCAAATTTAAAAGAAATTGTAATTCTAGATTGGGTATTTCTTTTATTTTTTTAGCTGTATGAGAGTGTAAGCAAATGTAAAATGTTTACCTATTAAATTATATGAATGTTAATTGAAAAATATTTCATAGTTCATGAATTGTCAAAAACTTTCTGTAGTGTGTTATGATTTCTAATACTTAAATGAAGCAGATTATTTTTTCACTGTATTAAAATAATATTCTTCAAAGCTAAACCATGTTGAAATACAGGAAGTAATTAATTAAGGTTGGTGCTTTTTACACCAGTCTTAATAATGGGAGCTCCGGAGTAAGATGTGGCTAATTCATTAAGAGGCGTGCACACTGTAATGAATTTGATGCATCTTTCAACTGCCATGTGGCACTACCAGAAATGTACACTAGGCAGGGGCTGGCATACAATTTTGGTGTAATTTACACAACTTTTGTAGTATATATTATGATGAATTTATTGAGTGAGCACGAGTCCAACCCATGTCGGCTGAGCTTCGCCCACTTTTCAAACATGTTGTAGAGATGGTGAGGAAAGTCGTAACATTTTTACCCGAATTCGAGTTGAGCAAAAGTTTAGAAAAAATTTCAAGATTGAAGAAAGAGTTGGGATCTTAACCTCTTATTGACATATGACTTCCAGGGTACCATATAAGCCAGCTCCCTGCCTTTGGTGTAGGCTCCCAAGCTAAGCCTACATCTTTGCCCGCAGATGATTAGCTATCACCTGCCTGAAACACCTGCAGGTGGAGCAGCATTTACAGTGCACCAGCAAGAGGGCCCACTGTTCTATGTGCCAATTGGCACACCCATGACATGACCATGGGGCACCGATGGGTTGCTGTGATGATGAGGGGTCTGCTGAAAATCCCTGTGTCTATCATAACAGCACACCTTTGAAAGACAGCCTATGGCTGGCGTTCATAGGAAACAGCAACTTTTGCTATTGTGACAAAGTCACTGGCAAAGTACTGGAGGGGAGATATGTTTCACTGAGGCTACTAGCTTCAGGGATTTGAAACCTGGAAGTTTGCTTCAGTATACTAAGTGCTGAGAGAGGTTAATCGGCCATCTTAAGGGCTAATTACTGAACCCTGTTGTTTTTCCTGAGTCAGTTGATCGCCGCAGCCATATGGACGGTCCTATAAGGCTATATGCACACATTGCAGATTTGACTGTGGAATTTTCTGTGCAGATTCTGCATTTCTTGGCAGAAAACGCAGGTCAGAATCTGCGCCTTTTTTTGGCATGTGCACACGTTGCAGATTTTTGTGCAGATTTCTTCTTTTTCACCCCTGCTGATTTCTATTATGGAATGGGTGCAGAAACGCAGCAGATCTGCACAAAGAATTGACATGGTCCTTTTTTGAATCTGCTGCAGATTTTTGCGCACCATTAACACAGCATTTTTTTTGCCATTGATTTACATTGTACTGTAAATCACTTGCAGATCTGCAGCGTTTGAGCGGAAAAAAAGCTACAGATCTGCAGGAAATCTGCAACGTGTGCACATACCCTTAGTTATATTTTGTTTTCCGGTTATGCCAGAAAGGCCATGTTTATTTTGTTGAAACATGCACTAGTTTATGCCGTATATTAATTAAAGCAGCAAAAGAAACATTCCTGTGTCTACCTCTGTGGGAAGCTGAGTGAGTTTATTTACCACGTTTGGTGGAGAATGCACGAAATTTCCCCAGGAGGCATGTGTGATGGCTGTGGGCAAACCGCATGTGCAGGGTGAAGGAGGCCATAAGCCAGGAATCTACGTCAGACAGCATGCAGGACCTGATCAAACACCTCATCCAAGTCCAAAAACAGCACCAACATAAGCATCAACATCAGCAGCAAGTACAACAGCAGCAACAGCTGGCACAACAGGAAACATATACATTGTTGGCGCAGCAGCTCCAACAGCAGCAGCACAACAGCGACAGCAACAGGAGGTGCTTACGTGGCAAATGAAAGTCCACACAGAGGCTGTTGGTGGGAGACTGGCAGCCCCTGCCCAAATCCTCGTGATGACTCATACGTTAGGAAAATGGAAAGACAAGCCATGCATAAGATGACCTCATGGGATGACGTGGAGGTATTTTTGACTGTATTTGAATGGGTAGCAGAGCTGGAGAGGCTGCCGCCAGAGCAGTGGGTGAAGGTGCTGGTCCCCTATCTAACTGTTGAGTCCCAAAAGGCTTATTATGACCTGGTTTTACAGGACACATAGGACTATGCCAAGTTACAAATGGAAATACTGGCATGCTAAAGAGTGACTGAGTTCTATGGGTCCAGACCTGTGTTGCCTAAGGGGAACCCTAAAAAGCGGACAACATGGTTGACCTTGTGGAAATGTACTGGGTGGTCGAGAGGTCATTAAGTAAGTTGGGAGTTGTTGCATCCCTTTACTGGGGTACCCAGAAAGAGCCCGAATCTCAAAAGAGGGGTAATAGAACCACAACTGGGGGAAATCTGAGGTGGCAAGGGGTTTCGGGGGGGTTGCCAAAAGCTGCTGATAAAAGCTTAATCTGTTGGAGATGTTATGTTCCTGGACACATAGCCGTCCATTGCCCTATGTCCCAACAAACAGATGTACTGGAGCATGTGGAGGCACTGTTCGTACTATGCCTATCCAGTCTGCAGTGTGGACTATCAGCCCAGTGAGGGGCCCCAGGCATGTCCAGTGACCATAAATGGGGTACTGGTGTCTGGACTCTAGGACTCGGGGAGCATGATGATGATCGTAAGGGCCACACTCCCCAACCAGTTAATCCCCGGAAAGCTTCTGGGTGTCCACTGCATCAAAGGCTACCCCATTGCCAGAGTGACTATGAAAACAAACCATGGCACTGAGTCCCATGAGTTTGGGGTAGTCAAAGACATGGTACACCCAGCGATAATTGGGTGGGACTTTAGCCTGTTCTGAGACTTACGGGGAAAGGCGGGGCTGCCCACTAACTCAGACAGGAACCAGTTCACCCATGAAGAATCTCCATTGCAGTCGGAGGTGAATGAGTTCCCCTGTGTGTCCTTGCTGGCGACGAGGACAAGACGATGACCCATGAGGACAAGATTACAGAGTTGGAGGTTTCTGGGGGGAATTTTGGGACTGCTCAAATGGATGACCTTACATTAAAAGGGGCATGGGACAATGTGACTGTGATAAATGAGGTTGCTTAAGAGCCGAGGACTGACACAAGGTTTCCTTATTTTGCAGTCAATGAGGATTTGCTTTAATGGGTCACAAAACAGAGAGGGGAAATATTAAAGCAGCTGTTGGTGCCAGGACCCTATAAGTGGATGGTACTAGACCTGGCCGATTCTTATGTCTTGGATGGGCATTATTGCATAGACAAAACTCATGAGGGGGTCATGACCTGGGTGTAACCGAGAGATTGTTAACTATTGTTGATCCTGTACTACATGTCAGCTAACTACTCCTGTCTCCCACCTCTGTAGTCCCCTAGTCTTGTTACCCATAATAGAGGTTCCATTTAACCGAATATCCATGGACCTTGTCGTGCCCCTAGTTAAGTCCGCTAGAGGGCACAATACATCTTGGTGGTCATGTACTATGCAACACAGTACCCAGAGGCGGTACCACTGAAAAACTCCACCAGGGGTATAGCCCAACAGCTAGTCAATATTTTCTCCCGTATGGTCCTGCAAATATAGATCCTGACTGATCAAGTAACACCGTTCATATCCAAAGTAATGAGAGAGTTATGTAAGGCTCTTAAGATAACACAACTCAGGACATCGGTGCACTATCCAAAGACAGAAGGCCTGGTGAAGAGGTTCAACAAGACCCTAAAGTCCATGCTTAAGAAGGTCGTGGAGCAGGATGGTGAGACTGGGATAGCTTCCTTCTGTACCTGTTATTAGAGAACTTCCATAGGCCTCTATGGGATTCTGACAATTCGAGCTGTAATATGGACGACAACCCGGGGATTTCTGGACATTTCGAAGAAGACCTGGGAAGCAGAGGTTAAACCCTATCGGAGTATGATCGGACATGTAGCTCAGATGCAAGACAGGATCGCGAAGGTGATGCCGATTGTGAGGGAGCGCCTCTTTCAAGCACTAGATGCCCAGGCAAGTGCCTACAATCGGTTGGCGCAACTGAGACAGTTTAACCCTGGAGACGGGGTGTTGGTGCTGATCCTAATGGTTGAAAGTAACTTTATATCAAGCAGCAAGGGCAATAAGAGGTCATCAAACAGCTGAGTGATGTCAACCACAAGGTCCACCAGATATGGAGCCATACCAGGTGTACCACATCAATCTGCTTAAACCGTGGCAAGACAGGGAAGTGGTAGAAGCTATGTGCCAGGGGGGTCCGTCCTGAAGCCAAGGTTGAGAATGTTATAGTGGCAGAGACACTGTCATCGGCCCAGAAACAGTGCTGAGAACTGCTTCAGCTAAACAGAGACCTGTTTTTGGAGTTGCCAGGCCAGAAACAGTGCCGAGAACTGCTTCCGTTAAACAGAGACCTGTTTTTGGAGTTTGGATGTAAACAGGTTTTTGAGCAAGAGATCTTGACGGAACCGCATGTGTGGGTGAACCAAAAGCCATATCGAATCCCGGAACCCACCGCAAGTTGATTTCAAAGGAGATGAAGATACAGAAGATACAGATCACCCTGGACTTAACAAAATAGTACTGGCATACTCTCCTGTCCCAAAGTACCAAGGAGAAGATGGCCTTCTCTACACCTGACAGGTGCTTCCAGTGTACCAGGATGACGTTCGGGCTATAGTGAGCCCCAGCTACCTTCCAGAGGGCCAAATGGTCTACTGAAGCAGAGATGGCGTTCCAAATTGAAGCTCGTCCTATGTAAACAGCCAGTCTTGATCGCACCTGACTTCAGTAAGGAATTCATGGTCCAGACAAACGCCTCAGACGTCGAGTTAGGAGCCATGTTGTCCCAAGAAGTAAATGGGAAGGAACATCCCATCCTGCATCTAAGCAGAAAACTCTCCTGTGAAAAAAAAAACTATGCCATTGTGGAAAAAGAGTGCTTGGCCATCAAATGGGCAATTGATATTCTGAGGTAGTATCTGTTAGGCTGGAGGTTCAAGCTAGTGTCAGATCATGTACCACTGAGATGGATGAGGGAAAGGAAGGGGAAGAATGCCCAGGTGGATTCTAGGAGTCCATGACTTCAACTTCCATGTGGAGCACAGGCCTGGGAAACTACACGATAATGCAGATATCCTGTATAGACTTCCCTGTTTGGTGACTGAAGGTGCCAAAACCCCCAGTTTTGGGCAGAGGGGAAAGGATATGTGACAAAGTCACTGGCAAAGTACTGTAAGGGAGATATGTTTCACTGAGGCTATTAGCTTTAGTGATTTGAAACCTGGAAATTTGCTACAGTGTACTAAGTGCTGATAGGGGTTAATCGGCTATTTTAAGGGTTAGGTTTTTATGTGAACAGCTGAATAGTGGGTGGGGGGCTGTTCACCATATATCCTCCCCAAGGTGGGGTATTGAAGGTAAATAGTCGGCCTTCTGAGTCAATTGATGTTCGGTGCGCCTGGAGGCAAGAACTCCAGAGCTTTGTTTATAGTAAAGTCTAATTACTGAACCCTGTTGTTTTTCCTGAGCGGGTTGATCCCCATAGCCATATGAATGCTATATGTTATCTTTTGTTTTCCCATTATGCCAGGAAGGCTATGTTTAATGTTTATTTTGTTGAACCATGTACTAGTTTATGACATATATTAAATAAACCAGCAAAAGAAACTTGTCTACCTCTGTGACCAGCTGAGTGAACTAATCTACCACACTATACATACACTAAGGGGACTAAGAAATACAGTAAAATTTTAAATCTACAACATAGAAGGAAATCTTATGACATCACATTTTGTCTTTAACAGAAAGTAGGATATTGTTTGTCTATATCTACATAGCAAATAGAAAACAGGCTATTATTTAAAGGGAATTTGTCAACGGGCAGTAGCATAGCTACCGAGGGGGACAGAGGGGGCAGTTGCCCCGGGCCCGGCGCTCTGAAGGGACCCACCTGGAGCTAAGCTACTGTAACTGTATCGGCGTGCACAGCGCACCGATACAGTTACACTGCGGTAGAGCAGAGAGACACGATCTAGATGGTAGATGCCAATACATTTGACCACACTGATGAGAGGAGTGTTGCACTCCCTCTCCCATCATCCCCCTCTCAGCGCCTGACGTCACCAACGCCGACACTGACAGGAGTCGTGATGATGTCACTACTCGGCGCCTGCGGTCTGGAGATGTGCGGGTGCTCGGAGCAACGGAGGAACCAGGAGGAAGAGAGGTGAGTGTTTATTGTTTTTATTGGGCTGCATTATACTATAAAGTCAGGGTGGGTGGGGGGGTTTGCATTATGGAGTCTGCCTTCTATAGTCTACCTACGGTGGGGGGTTGTATTATACTATAGAGTCTGTTTGTGGGGGGTATATTGCAGAGTCTGCCTACTATAGAGTCTATAAATACACAATACTCAAGAAAGACAACAGCAACCACATGGTATAGATCTATGTACCAATTTTCTTTTATACTTTAACCCCTTTCTGACATCTGACGTACTATCCCGTCGAGGTGGGGTGGGCCCGTATGACCACCGACGGGATAGTACGTCATATGCGATCGGCCGCGCTCACGGGGGGAAAAAGCCTTGATGGCCCTGTCTCAAGGGCAAGATGAGGCTGAAATATACTGCCAAAAATTTCGTAAGTGGTCTGTGCTTACTCAGTGGAATGAGTGCGCCCTGGCGGCGAATTTCAGAGAGGGTCTCTCTGATGCCATTAAAGATGTTATGGTGGGGTTCCCTGTGCCTACAGGTCTGAATGAGTCCATGACAATGGCTATTCAGATTGATCGGCGTTTGCGGGAGCGCAAACCTGTGCACCATTTGGCGGTGTCTACTGAGAAGGCGCCAGAGATTATGCAATGTGATAGAATTCTGTCCAGAAGCGAACGACAGAATTTTAGGCGAAAAAATGGGTTGTGCTTCTATTGTGGTGATTCAACTCATGTTATATCAGCATGCTCTAAACGTACTAAGAAGGTTGATAAGTCTGTTTCAATTGGCACTTTACAGTCTAAGTTTATTCTATCTGTGACCCTGATTTGTTCTTTATCGTCTATTACCGCGGACGCCTATGTCGACTCTGGCGCCGCTTTGAGTCTTATGGATTGGTCCTTTGCCAAACGCTGTGGGTTTAATTTAGAGCCTCTGGAAGTTCCTATACCTCTGAAGGGTATTGACTCCACGCCATTGGCTAGTAATAAACCACAATACTGGACACAAGTAACTATGCGTATTAATCCGGATCACCAGGAGATTATTCGCTTCCTTGTGTTGTATAATCTACATGATGTGTTGGTGCTTGGATTGCCATGGCTGCAATCTCATAACCCAGTCCTCAACTGGAAAGCAATGTCTGTGTTAAGCTGGGGATGTCAGGGGACTCATGGGGACGTACCTTTGGTTTCCATTTCGTCATCTATTCCCTCTGAGATTCCGGAATTTTTATCTGATTATCGTGACGTTTTTGAGGAGCCTAAACTTGGTTCACTACCTCCGCACAGAGATTGCGATTGTACTATAGATCTGATTCCGGGCAGTAAGTTTCCAAAGGGTCGTTTATTTAATCTATCTGTGCCTGAACATGCTGCTATGCGGGAATATATTAAGGAGTCCTTGGAAAAGGGACATATTCGTCCTTCGTCATCTCCCTTAGGAGCCGGTTTTTTCTTTGTATCTAAAAAAGATGGCTCTTTGAGGCCGTGTATTGATTATCAGCTTTTGAATAAAATCACGGTTAAATATCAGTATCCTTTGCCACTGCTTACTGATATGTTTGCTCGAATAAAGGGGGCCAAGTGGTTCTCTAAGATTGATCTTCGTGGGGCGTATAATTTAGTGCGAATTAAGCAGGGGGATGAGTGGAAAACCGCATTTAATACGCCTGAGGGCCATTTTGAGTATTTAGTAATGCCTTTTGGTCTTTCAAATGCCCCTTCAGTCTTTCAGTCTTTTATGCATGACATTTTCCGTGAATATTTGGATAAATTTATGATTGTGTATCTGGATGATATTTTGATTTTTTCGGATGACTGGGACTCTCATGTCCAACAGGTCAGGAGAGTTTTTCAGGTTTTGCGCTCTAATTCCTTGTGTGTGAAGGGTTCTAAGTGCGTTTTTGGGGTTCAAAAGATTTCGTTTTTGGGGTACATTTTTTCCCCCTCTTCCATTGAGATGGACCCTGTCAAGGTTCAGGCTATTTGTGATTGGACGCAACCCTCTTCTCTTAAGAGCCTTCAGAAGTTTTTGGGCTTTGCTAATTTTTATCGTCGACTTATAACTGGTTTTTCTGATGTTGCTAAACCGTTGACTGATTTGACTAAGAAGGGTGCTGATGTTGCTGATTCGTCCCCTGCTGCTGTGGAGGCCTTTCGGGAGCTTAAGCGCCGCTTTTCTTCCGCCCCTGTATTGCGTCAGCCTGATGTTACTCTTCCTTTTCAGGTTGAGGTCGACGCTTCAGAAATCGGAGCTGGGGCGGTTTTGTCGCAGAAAAGTTCCGACTGCTCCGTGATGAGACCTTGCGCGTTCTTTTCTCGTAAATTTTCGCCCGCTGAGCGAAATTATGATATTGGTAATCGGGAGCTCTTGGCTATGAAGTGGGCTTTTGAGGAGTGGCGTCATTGGCTTGAGGGGGCTAGACATCAGGTGGTGGTATTGACCGACCACAAGAATTTGATTTATCTTGAGTCTGCCAGGCGCCTGAATCCTAGACAGGCGCGCTGGTCGTTATTTTTCTCTCGGTTTAATTTTGTGGTTTCTTACCTACCGGGTTCTAAAAATGTGAAGGCGGATGCCCTTTCTAGGAGTTTTGAGCCTGATTCCCCTGGTAATTCTGAACCTACAGGTATCCTTAAGGATGGAGTGATATTATCTGCTGTTTCCCCAGACTTGCGACGGGTCTTGCAGGAGTTTCAGGCGGATAGACCTGATCGTTGCCCGCCTGGTAGAATGTTTGTTCCTGATGATTGGACCAGTAGAGTCATCTCGGAGGTCCATTCTTCTGCGTTAGCTGGTCATCCTGGAATCTTTGGTACCAGGGATTTGGTGGCTAGGTCCTTCTGGTGGCCTTCCCTGTCGCGAGATGTGCGAGGTTTTGTGCAGTCTTGTGATGTTTGTGCTCGGGCCAAGCCTTGTTGTTCTCGGGCTAGTGGATTGTTGTTATCTTTGCCTATTCCGAAGAGGCCTTGGACTCACATCTCCATGGATTTTATTTCTGATCTCCCTGTTTCTCAGAAGATGTCTGTCATCTGGGTGGTGTGTGACCGTTTCTCTAAGATGGTCCATTTGGTCCCCTTGCCTAAATTGCCTTCCTCATCCGAGCTGGTTCCTCTGTTTTTTCAAAATGTGGTTCGCTTGCATGGTATTCCGGAGAATATCGTTTCTGACAGGGGAACCCAATTCGTGTCTAGATTTTGGCGAGCGTTCTGTGCTAGGATGGGCATTGATTTGTCTTTTTCGTCTGCTTTCCATCCTCAGACTAATGGCCAGACCGAGCGAACTAATCAGACCTTGGAGACTTATTTGAGGTGTTTTGTGTCTGCGGATCAGGATGATTGGGTTGCCTTTTTGCCCTTGGCGGAGTTTGCCCTCAATAATCGGGCTAGTTCTGCCACCTTGGTTTCTCCTTTCTTCTGTAATTCGGGGTTTCATCCTCGTTTCTCTTCCGGTCAGGTGGAGTCTTCGGATTGTCCTGGAGTGGATGCTGTGGTGGAGAGGTTGCATCAGATTTGGGGGCATGTGGTGGACAATTTGAAGTTGTCCCAGGAGAAGACTCAGCATTTTGCCAACCGCCGTCGTCGTGTTGGTCCTCGTCTTTGTGTTGGGGACTTGGTGTGGTTGTCTTCTCGTTTTGTCCCTATGAAGGTTTCTTCTCCTAAGTTTAAGCCTCGGTTCATCGGCCCGTACAAGATATTGGAGATTCTTAACCCTGTGTCCTTTCGTTTGGACCTCCCTGCATCTTTTTCTATTCATAATGTCTTCCATCGGTCATTGTTGCGCAGGTATGAGGTACCGGTTGTGCCTTCCGTTGAGCCTCCTGCTCCGGTGTTGGTTGAGGGTGAGTTGGAGTACGTTGTCGAGAAGATCTTGGACTCCCGTGTTTCCAGATGGAGACTTCAGTATCTGGTCAAGTGGAAGGGCTACGGTCAGGAGGATAATTCTTGGGTGACAGCCTCTGATGTTCATGCCTCCGATTTGGTCCGTGCCTTTCATAGGGCTCATCCTGATCGCCCTGGTGGTTCTGGTGAGGGTTCGGTGCCCCCTCCTTGAGGGGGGGTACTGTTGTGAGTTTGGTTTCTGGGCTCCCCCGGTGGTCACTGGTGGTACTGAACTTGTGTGCTTCATCTCCTCTGTTCACCTGTTTCCATCAGGATGTGGGAGTTTTCTATTTAGCCTTGCTCCTCAGTCATTTCTATGCCGGCCAACAATGTTACCAGAAGCCTTTCTGTTGCATGTTCCTGCTCCTAGACTACTATCAGCTAAGTTGGACTTGTAGTCCTAAGTTTGTTTTGCATTTTTGTTCCAGTTCTCTGTGATTGAATATTTCTGAGGCTGGAAGCTCTTGTGAACTGAAATTGCCACTCTGGTGTCATGAGTTGATATTAGAGTCTTAAAGTAATTTCAGGATGGTGTTTTGAAAGGGTTTTCAGCTGACTGTGAAGTTCCCTTTTCTGTCTTCCTACTATCTAGTAAGCGGACCTCAATTTGCTAAACCTATCTTCATACTTCGTATGTCAATTTCCTCTGAAATCACCGACAATATATGTGGGGGCTACTGTCTGCCTTTTGGGGAAAATTTCTCTAGAGGTAAGCCAGGTCTGTATTTTCCTCTGCTAGGGTCAGTCAGTCCTCCGGCTGGCGCTGGGCGTCTAGGGATAAAACGTAGGCACGCTACCCGGCCACTGTTAGTTGTGCGGTAGGTTTAGCTCACAGTCAGCTCGAGTTCCTATCTTCCAAGAGCTAGTCCTTTTGTATGCTTTACTACGTTCTCTTGCCATTGAGAACCATGACAGCGTCCCATCTCAATTCCAGTCTATTTTGCATTGAAAAGTAAAATGGTGCTCCTTCCCTTCCGAGCTCTGCTATGCGCTCAAACAGTGGTTTACCCCCACATATGGGGTATCATCGTACTCAGGACAAATTTCACAACAACTTCTGTGGTCTAATTTCTTCTCTTACTCTTGGGAAAATAAAAAATTGGGGGCAAAAAGTCACTTTTGTGAAAAAATATGATTTTTTATTTTTACGGCTCTGCATTATAAACTTCTGCGAAGCACTTGTTGGGTCAAAGTGCTCACCACATATCTAAATAAGTTCCTTAAGGGGTCTACTTTCCAAAATGGTGTCACTTGTGGGGGGTTTCAATGTGCCTAAGCACATGAGGGGCTCTCCAAACCCAACATGGCGTCCCATCTCAATTCCAGTCAATTTTGCATTGAAAAGTCAAATGGCGCTCCTTCCCTTCCGAGCTCTGCCATGCGCCCAAACAATGGTTTACACCCACATATGGGGTATCAGCGTACTCAGGACAAATTGGACAACAACTTTTAGGGTCCAATTTATCATGTTACCCTTGTGAAAATAAAAAATTGGGGGCGAAAAGATCAGTTTTGTGAAAAAAATATGATTTTTTTATTTTTACGGCTCTGCATTATAAACTTCTGTGAAGCACTTGGTGGGTCAAAGTGCTCACTACACATCTAGATAAGTTCCTTAGGGGGTCTACTTTCCAAAATGGTGTCACTTGTGGGGGGTTTCAATGTTTAGGCACATCAGGGGCTCTCCAAACGCAACATGGCGTCCCATCTCAATTCCAGTCAATTTTGCATTGAAAAGTAAAATGGCACTCCTTTCCTTCCGAGCTCTGCCATGCGCCCAAACAGTGGTTTACTCCCACATATTGGGTATCAGCGTACTCAGGACAAATTGTACAACAACTTTTGGGGTCCATTTTCTCCTGTTACCCTTGGTAAAATAAAACAAATTGGAGCTGAAATAAATTTTGTGTGAAAAAAAGTTAAATGTTCATTTTTATTTAAACATTCCAAAAATTCCTGTGAACCACCTGAAGGGTTAATAAACTTCTTGAATGTGGTTTTGAGCACCTTGAGGGGTGCAGTTTTTAGAATGGTGTCACACTTGGTTAGTTTCTATCATATTGACCCCTCAAAATGACTTCAAATGAGATGTGGTCCCTAAAAAAAAATGGTGTTGTAAAAATGAGAAATTGCTGGTCAATTTTTAACCCTTATAACTCCCTAACAAAAAAAAAAATTAGTTTCCCAAATTGTGCTGATGTAAAGTAGACATGTGGGGAATGTTACTTATTAAGCATTTTGCGTGACATATCTCTGTGATTTAAGCGCATAAAAATTCAAATTTGGAAAATTGCGAAATTTTCTAAATTTTCGCCAAATTTCCGTTTTTTTCACAAATAAACGCAAGTTACATCGAATAAATTTTACCACTATCATGAAGTAAAATATGTCACGAGAAAACAATGTCAGAATCGCCAAGATCCGTTGAAGATTTCCAGAGTTATAACCTCATAAAGGGACGGTCAGAATTGTAAAAATTGGCCTGGTCATTAACGTGCAAACCACCCTTGGGGGTGAAGGGGTTAATCACTTGCTGTTATAGTAAAAAACTCAGATCAAAACTCCCAGACTAGTTGAAAATGAGCCTAGACAAAGGGGGGGGGGGATTTGGAAACCACAAACAAAAATTGCAGCTCAACACATCCATAATAAATACAAAACTTTTTTTAGAATCTCAAAAAATAGACAAGTAGATGACGGTGACAAGAAGCATAAAATGCAGCCATTAAACCCACATGCAACTTATATAATCAAATATGGCTTTCATTGACCCATCCCATACTGTGTATCTATCTTATTTGTTCACCAATATATATTGCAGTACAAAATTACGTTGAATAAAACCAGTATGGTTACTTGTATGAGATAAGACAAGGAAGGTGCCTTATTGTAAATAACAAATGACAAGTACCAAGTGCCAAGATATAAATAATCACCTCGAGTGAGTGGCACACGTATGTTCAATCAGGCTGGCGCATCACCCCGACACACGTTTCAGATGTCCTTTGTCAGGGGACATCCTGACGAAGGACATCCGAAACGCACGTCGGGGTGACGTGCCAGCCTGAATGAACATACGTGTGCCACTCACTCGAGGTAATTATTTATATCTTGGCACTCATTACTTGGTACTTGTCATTTGGTATTTACAATGAGGCACCTTCCTTGTCTTATCTCATACAAGTGCAGCAGGTCCCCTATAATTTGGACGCTCATGACCGCTTACAGAACACCCCTTCACATCTAGTTCATGTTAAAGAATGTTCTGATGAAGGTCCTGTGACGGACCGAAAATGTTCATAACCATTTTTGTCTGGATGCACAAATAAAAGGAAGCTCTTTTTTGTTCAAATACTGAGTGCCATTTTTATTATTATACTATAGAGTCTGCCCACGAGGTTGCTGTATTATATTATAGAGTCTGCCTATGGGGGCTGCATTATACTCTGCAGAGTCTGCTTATTGGGGCTGCATGATACTATAGAGTCTGCCAATGGGGGGATGCATTACACTATATAGTCTGCCGATGAGGGTCTGTATTATACTAGAGTCTACCAGTGGGAGGGGTGCATTATGGAGTCTGCCTACTATAGTCTGCCTACGGGGGGCTGTATTATACTATAGAGTCTGCCTATGGTGGGGCTGTATTATACTCTATAGAATCTGCTTATGGGGATGCATTATACTCTATAAAGTCTGCCCATTGGGGGCTGCATTATACTATATAGTCTGCCTATGGGGGTCTGTATTATATTATAGAGTCTGCCTATGGGGGTGCATTATGGAGTCTGCCTACTATAGAGTCTGCCTACGGGGGGCTGTATTATACTATAGAGTCTGCCTGTGGGGGGATTCATTATGGAGTCTGCCTACTGTAGAGTCTGCCCACGGGGGACTGTATTATACTATATAGTCTGCCTATGGGGGCTGTATTATACTATAGAGTCTGCCTATGAGGGATGTGCATTATACTATTGAGTCTGCTTATGGGGGGAGTGCAGTATACTATAGAGTCTGCCTATGGAGGGGTGCATTATACTATACAGTCTGCCTGTGTATGGGGGGAGGTGTTGCATGATACTAAAGAGTCTGCCTATGGGGGGCTGCATTATGTTATATAGAGTGTTATGGGGGTACATTATACTATATAGAGTCTGCCTAGGGGGAGTGCAGAATACTATAGAGTCTGCCTATGGGGAGTGCATTATACTAAATAGAGTATGCCCATGGGGAATGCGTTATACTATATAGGTCTATTGGGAGTACTTTATACTATATGGAGGCCTATGGGGAGTGCATTATAAAATATTTAGAATTATCTGGTGCATTACACTATATGGAGGCTATCTAGGGAGTCATCATACAACGTGGAGATTACAGTGAGGGGGCCATCATACAGTGTTGCAGCCATTAAACAGTTTTGTGTCTACTAAGGGGTCAGAATACTGTGTGGGTGGTACTATACAGTGAGGGGTGATTATACTGTGTATAAGGGAGCTGTATAGGGAGAAGACTATTAAATGTAAAGTGGGCACATATTGTTATAGGGGAACTCGGGTTATTGTGACTGTCAAAGGGGCACAAGACGGCATTATTACTTTCTAGGGGATAAAATGTGGGCACCATTTTCTAGGGCACTTGCACCCAACATTACTATATTCTAAAGGGTTGCTTTAGAATTTAGAGGGCACTCAGAACCACACAGTAGGTGCAGTAATAAGGACACATACGGCAGCAGTGGCTCAGCATTGGGATATCAGCAGGATAAGCAGTTTGTGCAGGTTGGGAATGATTGGTGATGGCTGGAATATGAGAAGTGAAATGTATCTTTGTTGTAATCTCTGCAGCTCAGTCCTCACTGGAAGAATTTGTCATGTCGGTCTGGGCCAGATGGAAAAGACGGGAAAAGTGGACAATTCCATCAGAAAGAACGACCTCTGTATGTCACCATGTGCTGTAATCACATTTTGGATTATGAATTCAGTCCCCATAGATTATCCAGAGATCTTCCTCCACTCCTGAAATGGCCCTCCCCCATGGGAAAAGTACACAGATCCCCACAAGAGCAGAACTTTTGCCAAATGGCAAGAGAATTAGATGCCACGTGTTAATGAAGGCAAGTAGAGCTAGACCCCCTGCTGTCTTTTGTGCATGTCTGCCTACTTCAAGAGAAAACCCCAGACTCCGCATCACCGACATCTAGAGATTAATTATGAGCATACCGTGCAATCCTGAGAGCCCTCTGCACACACCCATGCATCTCATATTTCTTTAGCTGTCCCGGATTCCAAGTTATCAAGACTGGCCCTCCAGAACCTCTTAGGCGACCCAAGTTTGGACTCTCTGTATCAGTCCAGCCCCAATGAACCATTGAGATGTCAGTCGTACCGTTTGGAGCTCCCCTAGGAAGTTATGACCCATCCTAGATATTGGGTATTATTTCAGCTAGGAGGTCAAGGGAGGATAATTCAGTACAACCCAGAGGGGAGGTGGCAAATATGGGAGGGGGCAAGCTAGGGGTTGAAGGCTAGCTACACACTTTCAGCCTCGTCTCTGTTCTGCCATGGAAGTCACGTCCCGTCGCGTATGGAGACGGACCAGGAACTAAGAAGGTGTCTGGATACGAGAGCTTCCCTCATCCACAAGTGATAAGAACTGGTAACGTGAAACATACAGCTAACTGCTATACTCAACCTATACCCTACTTTTATCTGTACTTCTGACCGTAATATCTGTATATTACCCTAAGCATATGTTTATGAATAAGCGGGCACCGTCAATCAATACAAGAATACTGGGATCACCCAATGCATACATAACAGAGCACAAATCAAAGGAAAAGTGTATGCATAAAAAAGAAGGGGATCACCAAGATAATTTTTTTGAAGTGTTCTATAAGAATGCTTTTTATTGAAAACCACAACATACAAAAACCATTAAAAAATACACAACTCCGATTAGAATCAAAAGAGTATGGGTCATACAAATGATGTGTACAATACACCAGAGCCCTACATGCCATAATATTTGATAGCTAACAAACCTCTAAATAGTATCCTGATGCAAAGATTTGCAGATAAGAATAAATAAATGCAGGCTGGTAGCAATCATGAAATATATACAAAATATACCTGCTGCTATTATATAGTAAGTTTTAGATATTCAAATCATCCTCTTGTGAGAGGGTTATATGAAACCAGTCAGCTGCAAGGACTTCATTAAGCATAGATTTAAATTAATGAAGCTAACAAGTAATGTATAAACCGCTGACACAAAAGCAACATAATACCCTTATCACAATTACCAGATAATAGTTTAGACCCATATGGGTATAATGGTCCAGAAAAAGTGCAAAAAAAGGCAAAAGGCAAAATGAGGAATAAAGATAGAGAAACTGCCACTTGAGATACCAAAGAACCAGTAAGACCAAATACTTTACCCTATTCTAAGGTCATGGTTGCCCCCCATGTGGCAGAACAGTCAGGCAGAGTAGGTGCCAGACCCATGCGTATCGACACAACAGGGTGTCTTTCTCAAGGTCAGATGTTCTGTGGTGATAACAATGTGCAATATATACAGGTTGTAATTAAACAAAAGCTTACCAGGTGTGCGGCAGCTGCGGTCCAAAAAAAAAACACACCATAGTGAGACGGCGTCCCGTCGTTTGCATTGCGCAAGCGCAAGTCAGGAATCCGGAAATTGTATCCGAGCTTACTGCGCCTGCGCCGATGATAGAGACACACAGTTACGTGTGTGAGAGAACAATTGCTAATGCGCAGGTGCGAAAATTGTAGCTGAGCTCAGAGTGCGTGCGCAAATAATAGCGGCACATACGAGAGGATAACCGCTAGTGCGCAAGCGCTAATCACGGCACAACCAAACAATGGCCATACATCCAAATACGTAATTCCCACATCTATACATTCCATCCGGGAATCCTCCCCTGTTTCCATTGTATGTCAGATCTCCAGGTATCAGACCACATGCAAGTACATAGGGCCAGTATAGACTTCAAGCTCAAGTAAATAAGTACACAAAAATCGTACTGTATATATAAAAAAGGTAAATATATACCGCCATATTTAGAGCCATATTTTAGTACAGAAAAATAAATATGCATAAATACAAAGTATACGATAGCAGCAAGCATACCAAGAAGACAGATATTTAAAAAGGGTTAGTCCACAACATAAAGTATGGTGGTAGGAGGGATGTAGAAATTTGATGGCCTAGGAAGTCCATGCAAAAGAAGCTCTTCTTATTTTCTTTTTCTATATATTCGACAAGATGTTAATCCTCACTCATCTGTAGCCTAGGAGGTGAACAAAGCAAAGGGAAGAAAATGAGTCAAGAGCAAATAAAGAGCTACTAACTGCACACTGTGTGAACAAGGAGCAAATCAATAGGATTGTTAGGACCTCTTGTAGAGCCCAGTGTACAGTAACTCCTCATTAAAGGGCCACTGTCACCCCCTCCAGCCGTTATAAACTAAAAGAGCCACCTTGTGCAGCAGTAATGCTGCATTCTAACAAGGTGGCTCTTTTAGTTTTTGCTTCTGTTATTCCCTCAATAAAGCGTTTTATAATTTTCCCCAAATACCTGTCTTTGTACCTGGAGGCGGGTCTGAAGCCTCCTCTGTGAAGCACCCAACTGCCATCACTCATCTCTTCTGGGGCGCTGGTCGCCGCCCCCTGAGCACTGTTATCTTCTGAAATCCGGCACCTGCGCTGTGCGTGCCTGCCTGGGGCAGGCGCATTGAGAATTGCCCGTCATAGCTCAGATGCCGGGTTCCGTTCTGCGCCTGTGCGGGCAGTGCGGCCAGCCTGTTGCTGAATCCCCGCCCCGCACTGTGTTATGCATTATGCACAGTGCTGGGCTGGTATTCCTGGGCATGCGCACTGCGCTGTTCAGACGCTCCCCCGGTCCCCCGCCTTCCAGCATTGTTCTGTGCGGCTGTTCCAAACGCCGGCAAGGAAACCTGTATATTACGGCAACGCTGGAAGGTGGGGGACCGGAGGAGCGTCTGAACAGCGCAGTGCGCATGCCCAGGAATTCCAGCCCAGCACTGTGCATAATGCATAACACAGTGCGGGGCGGGGATTCAGCAACAGGCTGGCCGCACTGCCCGCACAGGCGCAGAATGGAACCCGGCATCTGAGCTATGACGGGCAATTCTCAATGCGCCTGCGCAAGGCAGAAGAGCAGAGCGCAGGCGCTGGATTTCAGAAGATATCAGCGCTCAGGGGGCGGAGACCAGCGCCCCAGAAGAGATGAGTGACGGCAGTTGGGCGCTTCACAGAGGAGGCTTCAGACCCGCCTCCAGGTACAAATACAGGTATTTGGGGAAAATTATAAAACGCTTTATTGAGGGAATAACAGAAGCAAAAACTAAAAGAGCCACCTTGTTAGACTGCAGCATTACTGCTGCACAAGGTGGCTCTTTTAGTTTATAACGGCTGGAGGGGGTGACAGTGGCCCTTTAAGGCCTTCAGGTGCTAGGCTTTTAAGGTCAAAGATCCACCTGGCCTCCCATCTCAGTAGTTCATCCGTAACACAACCTCCCCTGATGTTGGTAAGGACCCCCTCCAATCCCATCACCCAGGGAGTAGCTGGAGAGCCATTATGATGGTCCAAAAAGTGTGCTGCTACTGAGGTAATCTGCTTACCCTTAGCTTTGTCCTTCCTGGCTGTAGCTATGTTAGATGTATGATGCTGTACCCTCAGGCGAAGCTCTTGAGTGGTTTGCCCTACATATACAGTATTTTATCACACCCACAAATGAGTGCATAAACCTAATTGCATGACCGACAATTAAAGAAAGCTCTTGACGAAATCTGTGTAGATAAACAAGGGTATATTACCCTGTATATATTTGTAGTTTCTAGTGCGCCTTTCGGCAATTAAGATATGAATTAATTTTGTGCTGCTCTTTTATCTTGAAACCCAATTTCCCATGTCTGTGAGCTCTGCTAGTACTTATACGCTACCTGAGGTTGGTTTCTGACCCAATATAAGCTTGTTAACGGACTAACGGACTGGGCTTATATCTAACGAGGAACTGGTGGCAGCATACCGTTCTGATGTTATTGGGGATCCTGGCAGTGACAGATCGGAGATATATATATATATATATATATATATATATATATATATATATATATACTGTATATTACCGGCCTGGGACTGGTGATATATACAGTATATTGCCCTCACTGCTGAGTGTCACAGTAACCAGTACGTGACAGCGCAGCCTCTCTGGCGACTACTTAGCCTAGGTGCAGTTCCCTGACTGACCTGAGGGTATGGGTAGCGCCAGAGAGCTGTGACTGTGTAGCTCCATCACAGATTGGTGATGGTGGGGGAATATCTGTATCCCCCGACTCCTCTCGTATGTGGTTTTCCCTTACAAGTGGTGGCAGCAGTGGGATCGAGATAATAGTGTGTGTGGGACACCTACTCCCATACACTACCAGTGGTAGCTTTTGCCGCTGGGGTCTTAAGATCAACCCTGCACTAGACTGTCAATGTGCAAATAATATAAGGTGTGTGGGTACAGAGGTCGCAGCTCTGTGTCAGTAACCAAAGAGTGCAAGGATGGCCAGTGGCACCACATCCCAAACCCAGGCAATTTCCAATGCTAAGGGCGATGGAGTCAAGGTGGATGTTTGTGCTGTTTAAGATGATGGAGAGTCCAGCCAAGGCTCCCTAATGAGCCTGCCACCTGTGCTCAGTCCTGCAGTGGGCTGCCCCTCATCTGCCCACCCCAGCCGAGCAGGATCAGATGCCCTTCTGCAATCAGCTATGGCCAGTCTCAACACTCAGGATCAGGCCACCTGTGACAAGCTCCTGGCAGTGTGTGAACGCCAGGCACAGCGTGAAGCTGTAGAGTGTGAACACCAGCAACAAATGCTTCAGCTCCAACTCCAGATGCAGACCCTAGCCGTCATCAGTCCCTGGAGATCCGGATCCCGAAGCTATGGGCAGAGGACTTCCCTCTGCTGGACCAAGGAGGGGACTTGGAAACGTTCTTGCTGGCATTTGAAAAAACCTGCCATCAGTACCATCTACCTGAGGACCAGTGGGTCTGGTTCTTAACCCCTTGTCTCAGGAGTAAGGCCCTGGAAAGCTTTGGCTTCCTGCCCAGTGAAACAACTCTGAGCTATGAGGACATCAAGCAGGCTCTGGTCCGGCAGTACAATTTGACCCCTGAGACCTACCAGAAGAAGCTCTGGAGAATGCAGCGGGGCCTGCATAAAACTGGGCCAACCACATGCGGGCCTTACTGAGAGCAGTGGACCACAGGACTGGAGATCACAACCGTCCAGCAGCTGAAGGAGCTTATTGCAACTGAGCAGTTTTTGTGGAACTGCCTGGAGGACCTCCAGCTGTTAATACATGACCGGAAACCAAAGGGGGCCTCTGCTACAGCCGGCCTGGCATATGAATACACCAATAATAGGACACCATGGCCCCTAGAATGCAAGGGGTGCTCTGCTCCACTCTCCAGGTCAGGGGTGGAACCCCGACGATGTCATCATTGCAACCAACCAGGACACTTCAAGGCCATGTGTCCCCAGCGCCATAAGGCCCCATCCCCATCCCAGAAACCGTTCACTGTTTTGTATGTGGGAAGGGGTGGTGGTAGGTCCTTTGACAATTACCAACTCGTCACCATCGGCTGCCAAGCGGTCATGGGACTGCGGGACACCGGGTCTCAGGTGACCCTTGTATGGCCTGAGGTTGTGTTTCCCCAGGATTTAGCACCCAGAAAAACCCTTTCTGTCTCCGGTATTGGAGGCGTCGAACCGGCGATGCCAATTGCCAAAGTGTTTTTGGACTGGGGCGCCGGGACGGGAATGTGGGAGGTGGGGGTATCATCAAATATTCCTGCCAATGTTTTGCATGGGACCCGATTTGGGGTGGATAGTGTCCCAGTATGTGGCAACTGAACCCCCAAGTTTGGCTCCCATAGACTGTGTTGAAATGTCCACTGCTAACGATGTTGATGTATTGAATGTACCACCTGCAGTGGAGGGGGAAGCGAAATCTGAAACTTCCCCATACACTGACACTACATGCACAGGGAAGGCAGCTGTGACAAGCAAGAGGTGTAAAGATGCCCTCAGGTGTGATCAGCCTGTGTGCTGGGATCTATAGTCCTCTAGTGGGAGAGACAGGGGCATGAAGCTGCAGAGGACGGAAACTCAGAGTTGGAGGGGGGGCTGATACGGAAAGTGTAGGGCCCCTAGATGAGTCGAGACTGCTGAGTTCAGAACTGCTGCAGGCAGAGGAACAGACCCTGGGGATTGGGGGTGTTACAGGAACCATCAGGTAAGGCCCCAGTACAGGAGTTCCCCACGTCAGAGATGTCAGGAGGCCAGGTTAGTCTGCCTGACCCGGTGACTTGGTCAGGAGCTGAGGAGAATTGGGCACTACTCATGGTTGAAGCGGTTGTAACCGCTGTCACCAGGAGTGGGAGCGCCAGAGCCTAAGTAACCTCAAGTAGGTCCGGCGGTTTCCCAACATCCAGCCAAGTGGCTGACGAGACAGAGAGAGGCCAGGAGACAGGTCCCGAGGAACTGATGGAAGACACAACAGTTTCATCCATTCTGACCACATCTAGTCAGGGGTTTCAGGCAGTGTTAGAAGCTGACGACAGCCTGAAAGCTCTCAAAGAGCAGGTTGCACAGCCTCCCATGGAGTCAGACTGCAAGCATGTGGTCTAGGACCAGGGACGGCTGTACCAGGTAATGGACCAGCAAGGTTGACCGGATGCAGGGCCCAGGGACCGACAGTTAGTGGTACCCTATCAGTTCAGAGCAGAATTGTTGTGGATCGCACAAGAGATTCCGATGGCCGGACACCTAGGGATTGCTAAAACCAAGGCCAGGCCAGCACAGTATTTCTACTGGCCTTAAATGGGGGCTGATGTGGCTCCCTACTGCTGTTCATGTGACAGCTGTCAGAGGGTGGGGAAGGCAGGGCTGCACCCCAAAGCCCACTGGTAACTCTGAACATCACTGAAAAGCCTTTCAAGAGGGTAGCTGTGGATCTCACTGGACCGCTGTCCATTCCTAGCTGCTCCGGGAAATGCTTCATACTGACGGAAGTAGATTATGCTACCCAGTACCCGGAAGTGGTAGCTTTGTCATCCTTTCAGGACAAGGTGGCTACCGCCTTACTGGAGATTTTCTCCCGAGTGGCATTTCCCCATGAAATGCTCACCGACCGAGGGACCCAGTTCAAGTCACAGCTGATGGAGTCCCTTTGTAAGCAAATACATGTGCAACATCTGGTGGCCAGCCCGTACCACCACAGACTAATGGTCTGTGCGAGTTCAATGGCACCTTGAAGCAGATGCTTAAGATGTTGGTCGACTCCCATGGGAGAGATTGGGAGCGGTACCTCCCACACCTGTTATTTGCCTACCGGGAGGTGCCACAGGCCTCAACGGGGTTCTCCCCTTTGAGCTCCTGTATGGACGACGTGTGCAGGGGCCACTGACTCTGGTAAAAGAGGCATGGGAAGGGGACTTGGTCATCCCTGGAGTGTCGGTTATCGAGTATGTTGTGTGCTTCCGGGACAAGATGATGGCCTTGATGCAGCTAGTGCATGACAATATGGCCCAAGCCCAGACTGACCAGAAGCATTGGTATGACCAGAATGCTTGTGAGAACCTACCAGTTGGATCAAAATGTGTGGGTACTCACCCCTGTACCAAAGAACAAGCTTCAGGCGGCCTGGGAGGGCCCAAACCTCGTGCACCAGCAGCTCAGTGATATCACGTACGTGGGCACCCTGGACCACGCCTATGGAAGGAGGAAGGCCATGTGAACATGATGAAGACCCATCATGAGCAGGAGGCCTGCACCTTCCCGTGTGCAATCTTCCCGAGGAAGGAATGGCAGAAACCCTCCTGGATCTGCTCACCCAGGCCAAGGTGGGTGGATCCATTGAGGATGTGAAGGTTGGCCAACCAGCTCTCAGAGGACCAACGATCCCAGCTGGGAGTCACCCTACACACCTTCTGGGAGATGCTCAGCAGCGTGCCCGGAAGGACAGAGACAGTCGTCCATGACGTGAACACCAGAAATCAACACCCAAACCGGTGTTCAGCATATCGGGTCTCTCTCGAGGTGCAGCAGCACATGTGCCAAGAGAATGACGAAATGCTGAAGCTTGGTGTTACAGCACCCCCCAGCACCCAGAATATGTTGTGCAGTCATAGGTATGTATAATAGGTTCCATGTGAAATGCATCAGTCCACAGGCTGCACCCCTGGGCAGAGGGGACAAGATATTCTCCTTCTGACCTCCTTCACCTTTCTAATTCCCACAGTAAATATCGTCAGGCTCCGGCCACCTGCGGCTATTGTAATGTATGTCTGGCCTGCCACTTTTGAATTGGCCTGCCCTCTGTATCTGTTGTGATATATATTCTGTGTCCGGTGAGTAAAGAGTTGTCACACTGGAAATACGTAGAGAAGCAGTGATATTTTATATGCGCCCATGCAATGAAGCCATTCCAGTCAGCGTCCTTCATTCAGAATCCAGCCAAAGCAGAGTGGACCCCCTGAAACACGGGGTGGTACTAAAGAGGTACTCCAGCACAGCAGACCCCGTTACACTGGTGGCAGACAGTGGAATGTGATACCCCATCTACAGGAGGAAAGGAATGAATGGAAAACAACTACCAGAAGTTAAAGATGACTACATTAAAAGACCCGGTGGAAGCTCGAGGGTTAATCGCCAGCAACAAAACAAAAGTGGATTTGATAGCAGCCATCATGGAACACGACAGTGCAACGCCCCCAATGTGAACGTTGAAACAACTCATTGGGACTTTTACCAGGACCTATAGGGACTGGGAGAAATTCTTGCCACACCTCCTGTTTGCCTATCAGGAGGTACCCAAAGAATCCACGGGGTTCCCCCGTTTGATCTGGTATACGGGAGGCGGGTAAGGGGACCCCTAGACTCAGTGCTAGAACACTGGGAAGGGGAGAGCACCATAGAAGGGGTACCTATTGTACCCTTTGTGCTGGAATTCCGGGACCGCCTACAGGAGCTGACCCAGGCTGTACGTGGGAACCTGCAGGTGGCCCAATGGCACCAGCGCGTATGGTACGATCCGAGGACCAGAGAACGCACCTTTGAGACAGGACAGAAGGTCCTGGTGCTAGAACCCACTAGGCAGAACAAGTTCCAAGCTGAATGGCAGGAGCCCTACCAGGTAGTAGGGAAAATAGCCGACACCACCTATAATGTCACCGATTGTGACGACCCCAGGGTTATCCACATGTTCCACGTGAACATGCTGAAGCCCTACCGGGACCGTCCTGAAGAGGTAGTGGCCATCTGTGCACCTGAAGCAGAGGATTTAGCTGGACTCCCGTCACAGGAGACCTAGGCAGGAAAGAGCTAATAACCCGGGCCCCTGCGATTTCCCTCAGACTAGGGAAACCCTGACTGACCCTCTCTCAGAGTTTACACTAATGGTGTGCATGTCTGAGCCTCCGCCCTCGCCCTATCTCCTGTTTCAACCCTAGGCTGAAAACACCACCCACCAACCAGTGAAGAGCCCAAACTCCAATACCCACAGTTAGCACAGACAAGGATAACAGAAAAATAAGCAACACGCCGCAGTCACTCAGGAATACACTATAAATGCAAAGGGCAAAACAAATACAAATATAGGAAGGAGCAAATAAGACAAAGGGAAATACACCACCAGCAACGATAATCGGCGACGCCCAATGTTCAGGAGAACTATTTAAAGGCAGTGGGCATGGCCCAGCTTCCAATCCGAGCACCAGGTAAATTAACCCCGGACCAGCTAGATAAAATCTAGCCGACGCCAATGAGCGCATAGTGGTCAAAAGCGGAATTACCGCTGTCTGTCGAACGACCTGGTCTGAACAGTGTCCGACATGACAGTACCCCGCCTTCTACGAGGGACCCCAGGGCCCTCACAGCTTATAGGACCCGGCTTGTCCGGATGGCGGCGGTGAAAAAACCTGACCAGCCGATCCGCATGAACGTCCGTAGCTGGTACCCAGGACCTCTCCTCAGGCCCATAACCACGCCAGTGTACCAAGTACTGTAAAGTGCGGCGCACTACACGAGAGTCAACAACCTTGGAGACTTCAAATTCCAAATTACCATCCACCAAGACTGGAGGTGGCATAGGCGCCGCGTCCACGGAACCCACCACCTTCTTTAACAGAGACCTGTGAAACACGTTGTGTATCTTATACACCGTAGGAAGCTCCAATCGGTACGCTACTGGGTTAATGACGGCGGTGACCCTAAATGGTCCAATAAACCGTGGACCCAATTTAAGGGATGGTATTTTGAGTCTTATGTTTTTTGTGGATAACCAAACCCAGTCATCCACACTCAGGTCCGGACCTGGCACACGCCTACTGTCAGCCACACGTTTGTACCTGGCACCCACACTCAACAGACACTGTTTAACTCTCCTCCAGACTGATAATTGTGCTCCTAACTGGTCTTCCTCCGGGACGCCGGAAGAGCCCCTCTGACTCAAAGTACAAAATTGAGGATGAAGCCCGTAAACACAAAAAAACGGAGACTCCCCAGACGACTCCTGGCGGTGATTATTGATGGCAAACTCAGCCAAAGGAAGAAACTTCGACCACTCCTCCTGGTTATCCGAAACAAAGCAGCGTAAGTACTGTTCCAAATTTTGGTTCATACGCTCGGTCTGACTATTAGACTGAGGGTGAAACGCCGAAGAATGAGACAACTTGATCCCCAGCCGTGAACAAAATGCTTTCCAAAATTTTGCCACAAACTGAGACCCCCTATCAGAAACGATGTCAGACGGAACCCCATGAAGTCTGACCACTTCCTGCACAAATACCTGAGCCAAAGTCTTAGCGTTAGGCAACGAAGATAAAGACACAAAGTGCGACATTTTTGAGAACCGATCAACAATCACCAAGATGACCGTGTTCCCAGCTGAGGAGGGCAAGTCAGTGATAAAATCCATGGAGATTTCCGTCCATGGCTTACTAGGTACCTCGAGAGGAAGTAGTGTGCCAACAGGACGGGAGCGGGCGTCAGTCCTAGCGCACGTGGTGCAAGCTGACACGTATGAGACCACGTCCTGTCGGATCTTGGGCCACCAAAACCGACGTGACACCAACTCCAAGGTACCCCTAACCCCAGGATGGCCAGCCAGGACAGCATCATGATGCTCCGCCAAAACGTTTAAGCGGAGATGGAGTGGTACAAACGTTTTGTTGACGGGAAGCTCAGATGGTACCTCCTCCTGGGCATCGGCAATCTCAGCCTCAACCTCGGTAGTGAGAGCCGAAACCACAACACCCTTTTGGAGGATGGGTACTGGATCTTCCCGAGGCTCTCCCCCCGGAAAACACCGGGACAAAGCATCCGCCTTAGTGTTTTTAGAACCAGGTCTGTAAGTGACAACAAAGTTGAACCGCGTGAAAAACAATGCCCAGCGAGCCTGCCTGGGAGACAGACGCTTGGCAGACTCCAAATAAAGCAAATTCTTATGGTCGGTAATAACAGTAACCTGATGAACCGACCCCTCCAAGAAGTGACGCCATTCCTCAAAGACCAATTTGATTGCCAACAACTCTCTGTTGCCGATATCGTAGTTACGTCCTGCGGGCGACAGTTTCTTGGAAAAATAGGCACACGGACGCAAACCGCTCAAGGATGAGCCTTGTGACAACACCGCCCCCACACCAACCTCAGACGCATCGACTTCTACAACAAAAGGTTTCAATACATCTGGCTGCACCAGAATGGGAGCCGAAACAAACCTGTTTTTAAGAGATTCAAACGTGCACACAGCAGCCTCAGGCCAAACGGAGAAATTGGTACCCTTTTTAGTCATGTCAGTTAGCGGTTTAGCAATGATGGAAAAATCCTTGATAAACTTCCTATAGTAGTTAGAAAACCCAAGGAACCGCTGAAGTGCTTTTAGGTTATCAGGCCGTTCCCAATGCAACACCGCTTGCACCTTAGTGGCGTCCATCTTAAAACCCGAAGCAGACACAATATAGCCCAAGAAAGGCAACTCCTGTACCGAAAATACACATTTCTCCAGTTTTGCATATAGCTTATTCTCTCTGAGAAGCTGTAACACCTGCCTGACATGATCTAAATGAGTATCATGGTCGCATGAATATATGAGGATGTCATCTAGGTACACAATAACGAATTTCCCCAAAACATGCGAGAACACATCATTTATGAAATGTTGAAATACTGCAGGTGCGTTTGTCAACCCAAATGGCATCACCAAATTTTCAAAATGACCCTCAGGGGGGTATTAAAAGCCGTCTTCTACTCATCACCTTGACGGACTCTTATGAGGTTGTACGCCCCCCTGAGTTCAAGCTTGGTAAACCACTTAGCACCTGCCACCTGGTTGAACAAATCCGGAATCAATGGCATAGGGTATGGATCACGAACCGTAATCTGGTTTAACTCCCTGAACTCCAGACATGGCCGTAGTCCACCATCTTTCTTCTTAACGAAGAAGAACCCTGCTGCCACTGGTGAGGATGAAGGCCTGATGTGCCCTTTGCTCAAACTTTCAGCAATGTAATCCTTTAGCGCTTGTCTCTCCGGACCGGAGATGTTAAACATCCTTGCTTTAGGCAACTTGGCCCCTGGTTTAAACCTGATAGAACAGTCATAGGAGCGATGTGGTGGCAACTCTGAACAACCCTTCTCAGAGAACACATCCACAAAATCCAGAAGTGACTCAGGAACACTTGGAGTCACAGCAGAAACACATGTGGCCAAGCAATTCTCCTGACAGAAATCACTCCACTGAATTATGTCCTGAGTTTTCCAGTCAATAACCGGGTTGTGTGTAGACAACCATGGAAAACCCAGAACCAATTGTGCCGGAAGACTCTTGAGCACCTTACATGTAACCTGCTCGAAATGAAGAACCCCAATGTGGAGTTTAATCTCAGCCGCAAACTCAGTAATCTCCCCCTGTGGGAGAGGAGCAGAATTGATGGTGACCATGCGGATAGGATGAGGCAGTTTTTCGATCCTAAACCAGCAGTGCGCGCAAACTCCTCATCAATAAGATTTGTGGCAGAACCACTATCCACAAAAACAGTGATTGGCAGCTCTCTGCCAGCGACAACAACTTTGGCAGGGAGCATACACTGAGAAACCATCATGGAGGATATACATAAGCTCAGATTGGACTCCTCCACACCCTCTGAGCTTAGAAGTTTTTCCGCCGTTGCGTTTTTCTTTGACAGCAGAGGACAGATATTAATAAAATGACCAGTTTTACCGCAGTAAAAACAGGCTCCCTGATTCCTGAGTACAGGGGCTCGATTCTTAACATGTGATACCCCTGCGACTTGCATAGATTCCGTGGGCTCACCTGCAGCAACCTCACGTGAACCTAAACCTTCACCCACAGGCGGCGTCTCCTGATCCCCCTGATGCAAACGGCGATCAATGCGGACAACAAGACTCATAGCAAAATCTAGTGAAGCAGGAGTCTCGTACATCAGGAGGGCTTTTTTAACCCTATCAGAAACTCCATGAATAAAGTTACTCTGCAGCGCTGAATCATTCCACTGTGTGTCGACCGCCCAGCGGCGAAATTCAGAACAGTAATCCTCTGCAACTCGCTCCCCCTGGCGAATACTGCGTATCTTAGAATCTGCTAGAGCCATTCTGTCAGGCTCATCGTAAATGTTTCCAAGAGAAGAAAAAAAACTCTCCACAGAGTCAAATGCAGCAGAATCAGATGGCAAAGAAAACGCCCATGCTTGGGGATCCCCGTTTAATAAAGACAACACCAGACCCACACGCTGAGCCTCATTACCGGAGGAGATCGGGCGCATACGGAAATACAGTTTGCAAGCTTCACTAAAAGAAAAAAATTTAATGCGTTCCCCAGCAAATTTTTCAGGCAAAGGAAACTTAGGCTCAGCAACTTTACCTGTAAATCCGGCTTGCACATTAGACACTGCTAGTCCCTGTTGCTGCACTGCCCCCCTTAACTCAGTGACCTGTAGGGACAGCGCCTTCAACTGTCCGGTTATGGAAATCATGGGATTCATGGAAATGTTGGCCGATTATAATGTCACGGGAGACCTAGGCAGGAAAGAGCTAATAACCTGGGCCCCTGCGATTTCCCTCAGACTAGGGAAACCCTGACTGACCCTCTCTCAGAGTTTACACTAATGGTGTGCATGTCTGAGCCTCCGCCCTCGCCCTATCTCCTGTTTCAACCCTAGGCTGAAACCACCACCCACCAACCAGTGAAGAGCCCACACTCCAATACCCACAGTTAGCACAGACAAGGATAACAGAAAAATAAGCAACACGCCGCAGTCACTCAGGAATACATTATAAATGCAAAGGGCAAAACAAATACAAATATAGGAAGGAGCAAATAAGACAAAGGGAAATACACCACCAGCAACGATACTCCAACTACTAGCTCACCACTCCAGACCGAGATAACCACGCACAAGACAGAAGCTATAATCGACGACGCCCAATGTTCAGGAGAACTATTTAAAGGCAGTGGGCATGGCCCAGCTTCCAATCCGAGCACCAGGTAAATTAACCCCGGACCAGCTAGATAAAATCTAGCCGACGCCAATGAGCGCATAGTGGTCAAAAGCGGAATTACCGCTGTCTGTCGAACGACCTGGTCTGAACAGTGTCCAACATGACATCCCCTTGCCTGATGTCTTAGGGGAGAGGACTCAGTCTAAAACATGGGACCAGGTACACTGGGGTGAAGACCTAGGTCCCCGGGAGAGACAGAAGACAGAGGCATTGTTGAGGCAGCGACAGAGGATGTTTTAAGGGAGACCTGGGTACACCCACCTGGCACAACACAAGGTTGAGACCCAGGATCAGACCCCCCTGAGACAACCCCCCTTCCACGTCCCTGAGTCTGTACGAGAAGGGATGCGACAAGAGATACGAGAGATGTTGCGCTTAGGGGTCATTGAAGAATCAGATAGTCCCTGGGAATCCCCCGTAGTGTTAGTGCCCAAGAAGGATGGGACTACACGGTTTTGTGTAGACTATCGCAGGCTCAATGAGAAAATGGTGACGGATGCATATCCCATGCCGCGCGTGGATGAGCTGTTAGACCGGCTGGCGGGGGCAAAGTATTTGACCACCATCGATCTATGCAAAGGCTACTGGCAGATTCCCCTTAGTCCTGACGCTATTCCCAATTTGGCATTTGTCACCCCGTTCGGCTTATTCCAGTTTCGAGTTATGCCATTCGGGATGAAGAATGCCCCTGCGACCTTCCAGAGGCTGGCTGACCGGCTTCTGGATGGTCTTCAGGACTATGCGTGTGCCTACCTGGATGACATCGCCATCTACAGCACGACATGGGAAGAGCATCTAAATCACCTAGAGACAGTATTAGACAGGATGCACAAGGCCGGAATCACCCTGAACCCAAACAAGTGTCACGTGGGCAAAGCAGAGGTTCAGTATTTAGAGCATTGGGTGGGAAGTGGGAAACAGCGACCAGAACCAGCCAAGATTGAGGCCATAGCCAAATGGCCCACCCCACGCACGAAAACCCAGGTCATGGCTTTTCTAGGGACAGCAGGGTATTACAGGAAATTTGTCCCCAATTACAGCAGTGTAGCCAAGCCCCTCACTGATCTGACCCGTAAGAACCAACCCTGCCAGGTAACCTGGACCCCAGAGTGTGAGGAAGCCTTCCGCCAGCTAAAGGACACCCTCACCAATACCCCTGTATTGGCCGCACCCGCTCCAACTAAACGTTTCCTGTTTCACACAGACGCTTCTATGTTTGGATTGGGGGCAGTACTGAGCCAAGTCGAGCCGGACGGCCAAGAACACCCGGTAGCTTACCTGAGTCGGAAACTACTGCCCCGTGAAGTAAGCTATGCGGCCATCGAGAAGGAGTGCCTGGCAGTAGTATGGGCACTCAAAAAGTTACAACCATATTTGTATGGACGACAGTTTTCCCTCCTAACGGACCATAATCCCCTAGTGTGGCTTAATCGGGTCTCCGGAGACAACGCCAGATTACTGCGGTGGAGTTTAGACCTACAACCTCTGGACTTCACCATCCACTACAGACCCGGCAAACAAAACGGTAACGCCGATGGACTAAGTCGACAAACGGAACTTGTACCAACCCCATAAACTTCGGTCATCCCCAAACCGATCCGTTAAGGATCAGACTGTGTATGCCGATCGCGTCGCTGAAAGGGGGAGCCGTGTTACAGCACCCCCCAGCACCCAGAATATGTTGTGCAGTCATATGTATGTATAATAGGTTCCATGTGAAATGCATCAGTCCACAGGCTGCGCCCCTGGGCAGAGGGGACAAGATATTCTCCTTCTGACCTCCCCCACCTTTCTAATTCCCACAGTAAATATCGGCAGGCTCCGGCCACCTGCGGCTATTGTAACGTATGTCTGGCCTGCCACTTTTGAATTGGCCTGCCCTCTGTATCTGTTGTGATATATATTCTGTGTTCTGTGAGTAAAGAGTTGTCACACTGGAAATACGTGGAGAAGCAGTGATATTTTATATGCGTCCATGTAATGAAGCCATTCCAGTCAGCGTCCTTCATTCAGAATCCAGCCAAAGCAGAGTGGACCTCCTGAAACACGGGGTGGTACTAAAGAGGTACTCCAGCACAGCAGACCCCGTTACACTTGGGATGATACAAGCGTCCAGCCACACGTGGGCTTCGCCTGTAGTCCTCTCTCCCAAAAAGGACTGAACAACAAGGTTCTGCGTGGACTACAGGGGGATCAATGCTGTGACAGTCACCGATGTGTTTCCCATACCACGCATCGATGACCTGCTCAACCAGTTGGGCAGGGCTAAGTACCTGACTATCAGGGATCTGAGCCGGGGATATTGGAAGATTCCCCTGACCCGTGAAGCATGGGAACACTCTGCCTTTATTACTCCTTTTGAACTGTACGAGTACACTGTGATGCCGTTTGGCATGAAGAATGCCCCTGCCACTTTTCAGTGGATGGTCAACACACTGCTCAAGGGACTTGAAAGGTATGCAGCAGCGTACCTGGATGATATTGCCTTCTTCAGTCCGACCTCGGAGGATCACCTAGAGCATTTGGCGCAGGTGTTTGGGTGGATCCAACGGGCTGGTTTGACCATCAAGCTGGAAAAATGCAAATGAGGTCCTATACCTGAGTCACTGGGTAGGCTGGGGGGTTCTGAAGTCAGAACCTGGGAAAGTGGATGCCATAGCATCCTGGCCCACCCCCAGGAGCAAGAAGCAGGTGTCCTCCTTGGGGACTGCTGGGTACTATAGGAGATTCATCCCACACTATAGTACCCTGGCAAAGCCCTTGACGGACCTCACCAAGAAGAAGCTGCCCATCACAGTTGACTGGACAGTCCCCTGTGAGACAGTTTTCCAGGTGCTCAAGACCTCTCTCTCTAGCTTCCCAGTACTATGAGCTGCTGACTATGAACGGTTGTTTGTAGTACAGACCAACGCCAATTACTTTGGCCTCGGTGCTGTGCTCAGTCAGGTTAACTCGAAGGGCCAGGAACATCCTTTCTTATACCTGAGCAGGAAGCTATTGCCAAGAGAGGTGGCATACTCCACGATGGAAAAGGAATGCCTGGCAATTGTATAGGCCCTGCAGCATCTGCAGCCCTACTTATATGGGCGCCACTTCACCGAGATGAACCACAACCCCCTCAGCTGGTTAAACACGGTCTCCAGGACGAATGGGAGGTTGCTACGCTGAAGCCTCACGCTCCAGCAATACCACATCACCATTTGCCACAAAAGGGGGTGTGACCACGGGAATGCTGATGGGTTATCCCGGCAAGGGGAGATTGCGGAAGGGCGCGCGGCAGAATACAGGAATGTGATACCCCCTAGCACATTCAAGCGGGGAGGTGTGAGGGACGAGGGAGACTCCATTTTGGATTTATGAATTCAGGCCCCATAAATTATCCAGAGATCTTCCTCCACTCCTGAAGTGGCCCCACCCTTTGGAAAAGTACACAGATCCCCACAAGAGCATATCTTATGCCAAATGGCCAGAGAATTAGAGGCTACGTGTTAATGAAGGCAAGGAGAAGCACAGCTAGACCCCCTGCTGTCTTTTGTGCAAGTCTGCCGACTTCAAGGGAAAACCCCAGACCCAGGGTCACCGACATCTAGAGATTTATTATGGGTGTACCGTGCATCTCAGGGTTATATACGATATACCATCAGAATCCTGGGAGCCCCCCCTGCACACAAACCTGCATTTCATATTTCTCTACCTGTCCCAGATTCCAAGTTATCGAGACTGGCCCTCCCATCTCTGGCCTGGCCAGAAACTCTTAGCCGACCCAAGTTTGGACTCTCTGTATCGGTCCAGCCCCAACAAACCTGTTGAGACATGAGTCGTCCCGTATGGATTTACCGCTAGGAAGTTATGACCCATCCTAGATATTGGGAATTATTTCAGCTACGAGGTCAAGGGAGGAAAATTCAGTACAACCCAGAGGGGTGGTGGCAAATATGGGAGGGTGAAAGCAAGGGGTTAAAGGCTAGCTACACACTTTCAGCCCCGTCTTTGTTCTGCCATGCAAGCCAAGTCCCGTCGCGTGTGGAGACGGACCAGGATCTAAGAAGGTGCCTGTGGATAGAGAGTTTCCCTCATCCACAAGTGATAAGAACCGGTAATGTGACACATACAGCTATCTGCTATCCTCAACCTGTGCACTACTTTTATCTGTACTTCTGACTGTAATATCTGTATATTACCCTGTATATATTTGTAGTTTCTAGTGCGCCTTTCAGGTAATTAAAATATCAATTAATTTTGGGCTGATCTTTTATCTTGAAACCCAATTTACCATGTCCATGAGCTCGGCTAGTACTTATACACTTCCTGGGGTTGGTTTCTGACCCAATATAAGCTTGTTAACGGACCGGGCTTATATCTAATGAGGAACTGGTGGCTGTATATCGTTCTGGTGTTATTGGGGGTTCTGGCAGTGACTGATCGGAGGTTTATATATATTCCCAGCCTTGGACTAGTGACATATATACCGCCCTCACTGCTGAGTGCCCCGATAACCAGTATGTGACAGGGCAGCCTCTCCTGTGACTACTTAGCTTAGGTAGGCACAGTTCCCTGACTGACCTGAGGGTAACGGGGTGCCAGAGAGCTGTGACTGTCACAGATTGGTGATGGTGGGGGCATATCCATATCCCCGGCTCCTCTCGTGTGTGGTTTACCCTTACACTGTAGGACTGGTATTTACCACTGACCATATGGCGGTAATATCAGTGTTGGTTTTTGCATAGAGATTATTTTCAGCAACAGTAAAGTCATCTGTTGAGGTTCTCCTACATCCACTATTAGTGTGCGTCACCGGATTGCAATTAAGGTTACCTGGTTAAGGGTTTGTGGCACCCCTGAGGTCCAGTCACTACAGAGATACAGCACCTCATCTAGAGGGCTGGTATTCCGCTCTCAGGTAAGGAGGGGGCACTGCACAGAACCCTAACACCAGCATCCAGTACTAGACACTTCAGTCAGGGCTTCTGGGTGTACGCTAAGGGAGGTTGGCCTCATCCCAGTCTGGAGAGGGTTAATGTTACACCTATACTCACCTCCGCCGATCCTGGCTCTGTCTCCGCCAGCGCCGTGCCAGCCGCTTCTTCCTCTTCTTCGGACGGTGCTCCCGTGTCGCTCCCTGCTCCTTCCTGGTCTGGGTTCCGGTGCGTGTCTCTTCGGGCGCATCGGCATGCCTCCCCTCCTTTGCCTGTTACGCGTTTGGTCTCCTCCCATCTTCTCCTTTGGGGACCGGGCGTGCGCACACTCCTCCTCTTCACTCCAGGCTGCGACCTGACCCGGCAGCATTGCTGGGCCAATGGGAGGCAGCCACTTAGTATTTCAGGCTGCCCTTCCTTTGTGAAGGCGCCTGATTGTTTAGTTAAGCTCTGAGTCTCTCTTTGTTTGGCTCTTCATCAAGGCCCTCCTTATTGCTTTTCTCATCTAGTCCTGTTTCTCTGTGCTTCTACCCTGTGACCCTTATCTCTTCATCCTTGGAGCTCATTGTCCTGCTTCTTCTGTTTCCGTGGCCCATCTCCACGTTTCCCTGTATTCATTCCTGTGGTTTTCTATCTTCTCCTCTGGAGCCGATCCCTGGTCCTGGCATCTGTAGTACTAGAGACCTCCGAGCTTGCTCCCTAACTATTCCTGTATAGGGGTTGGTCCATCTGGTTCCCTCGCTCAGGGGAGGTTCGGTATTACGGTCCAGTGGGTCCACTCTTGTCTCTCACCCCTCTTGGTGTAACAGTACAATCAGGCCATGGATCCCACTGGGACCTCAGCTCAGAAGGAGCTGGTTTTTCTAAGAGAAAACCAGACTCGCATTATGTCTTTTATGAAGACAATGGACTCCCTTTTGTCCGCCTTACAGGCCGCGGATCCCAGTAACGCCACTCAGTTAGCGGGTGTCCAGCAAGAGTTGGTCCAGCAACGCAATACCCAAGCTCACATTTTGTCTTATATGGCCTCAGTAGATGACCGTTTGCTTGCTTTGCAAGCCTCCTCTCGCATTTCTGACCCCGTGTCAGTCTCTTCTCCTCGTCTTGCCAAACCTCCTCGCTATGGCGGAGACCCCAAGCTTTGCTGAGGTTTTCTCAATCAATGTCATCTCCATTTTGAGCTGCTGCCTCGACAGTACCCTACAGATTGGGCCAATGTGGCTTTTATCGTGTCCCACTTGGAGGGAGAGGCCCTATCCTGGGTAAATCCTCTTTGGGAACGAGACGATCCTGTGGTATCTAGTATAGCCATCTTTTTGGACACCTTCCGGAAGGTTTTTGATGAACCTGGCCACCTCGCTTCAACCACGGAATCTCTCTTTAATCTACAGCAGGGCACCCTCACTGTCGGGCAATACGCAATCTGGTTCCGCACATTGTCTTCAGAACTGGGGTGGAACAATGAGGCTTTGGTTGGGGCATTTTGGAGAGGATTGTCCGGCAAGATCAAGGATGAACTTGCTGGATGAGATACTCCGAACACGTTGGAGGTTCTCATCTCTCTTGCCACGTGTATTGATTTGCGCTTTCAGGAGCGCTCTCGAGAGGCTGCCAGGGAAAGGAGACTCATTAGGCCTTTATCTTCTTCTTCTGTCTCTAGACCACCTAGTTCTCGATCTTCTGGTTCTGCCTGCAGTACCATCCCGGAGCCTATGCAAGTTGACCGGGGAAAGTTGGCTGAACATCGTCATAGAGAGAGGTTGGCACAGGGCTTGTGCTTATACTGTGGGGGAACGTTGCATTTTCTACGTTCTTGTCCTGAGAGGCCGGGAAATGCCTCCACCTAGGTCAGGTAGGAGAGGCCTCCTTAGGTGTATCTGTTTCCTCTCCACCCCTTACCCTTTCTGTTTTGATTATCCAAGGTCAGAGGCGTGGTTCAGAGGTAGCGTATGTGGATTCAGGTGCGGCAGGCAACTTCATCCGGTTACAGGAGATGAAGACGTATCGGATTCCCGTGATCTTCCTTGAACATCCTCATATGATTGCCTCCGTAGATGGAAGACTCATGCAAGAGACTGTCGTCATGGTCACTGAGGAACTGGTTCTTCAATAGGGGCCTTACATCAAGGGAAGATTGCCTTTTATGTCTTGCCCAACCTGTCCCATGCGTTGCTCCTCGGTCTTCCATGGCTTCGGACACATGAACCCGTTTTGGATTGGCACTCTGGCGAGGTTCTCCGATGGGGACATCCATGTCAAGAGAGATGCTTAGGGACTGTTTGTCCGATCACTCCTTCTCAACCTTCTTCTGGTCCTGCCAGACTGCCTTCCGTCTATTGGTCTTTTGCGGATGTACAGTACAGACCAAAAGTTTGGACACACCTTCTCATTTAATATTTTTTCTGTATTTACATGACTAAGAAAATTGTACATTCACACTGAAGGCATCAAAACTATGAATTAACACATGTGGAATTATATACTTAACAAAAAAGTGTGAAACAACTGAAATTATGTCTTATATTCTAGGTTCTTCAGAGTAGCCACCTTTTGCATTGATGACTGCTTTGAACACTCTTGGCATTCTCTTGATAAGCTTCAAGAGGTAGTCACCGGGAATGGTTTTCACTTCACAGGTGTGCCCTGTCAAGTTTAATAAGTGGGATTTCTTGCCTTATAAATGGGGTTAGGATCATCAGTTGTGTTGTGCAGAAGTCTGGTGGATACACAGCTGATAGTCCTACTGAATAGACTGTTAGAATTTGTATTATGGGAAGAAAAAAGCAGCTAAGTAAAGAAAAACGAGTGGCCATCATTACTTTAAGAAATGAAGGTCAGTCAGTCCGAAAAATTGGGAAAACTTTGAAAGTGTCCCCAAGTGCAGTGGCAAAAACCATCAAGTGCTACAAAGAAACTGGCTCACATGAGGACCGTCCCAGGAAAGGAAGACCAAGAGTCACCTCTGCTTCTGAGGATAAGTTTATCCAAGTCACCAGCCTCAAAAATCGCAGGTTAACAGCAGCTCAGAGACCAGGTCAATGCTACACAGAGTTCTAGCAGCAGACATATCTTTACAACAACTGTTAAGAGGAGACTTTTGTGCAGGCCTTCATGGTAAAATAGCTGCTAGGAAACCACTGCTAAGGACAGGAAACAAGCAGAAGAGACTTGTTGGGGCTAAAGAACACAAGGAATGGACAATAGACCAGTGGAAATCTGTGCTTTGGTCTGATGAGTCCAAATTTGAGATATTTGGTTCCAACCACCGTATCTTTGTGCGACACAAAAAAGGTGAACGGATGGACTCTACATGCCTGGTTCCCACCGTGAAGCATGGAGGAGGAGGTGTGATAGTGTGGGGGTGCTTTGTTGGTGACACTGTTGGGGATTTATTAAAAATTGAAGGCATACTGAACTAGCATGGCTACCACAGCATCTTGCAGCGGCATGCTATTCCATCCGGTTTGCGTTTAGTTGGACCATCATTTATTTTTCAACATGACAATGACCCCAAACACACCTCCAAGCTGTGTAAGGGCTATTTGACCAAGAAGGAGAGTGATGGGGTGCTACTCCAGATGACCTGGCCTCCACAGTCACCAGACCTGAACCTAATCGAGATGGTTTGGGGTGAGCTGGACCGCAGAGTGATGGCAAAAGGGCCAACAAGTGCTAAGCATCTCTGGGAATTCCTTCAAGATTGTTGAAAACCATTCCCGGCGACTACCTCTTGAAGCTCATCAAGAGAATTCCAAGAGTGTGCAAAGCAGTCATCAAAGGAAAAGATGGCTACTTTGAAGAACCTAGAATATAAGACATATTTTCAGTTGTTTCACACTTTTTTGTTAAGTATATAATTCCACATGTGTTAATTCATAGTTTTGATGCCTTCAGTGTGAATGTACAATTTTCATAGTCCTGAAAATACATAAAAAATCTTTAAATGAGAAGGTGTGTCCAAACTTTTGGTCTGTACTGTATTTAATAAAAAGGAGGCTGAGACCTTGACACCTCACCGTCCCTATCACTGCCCAGTGGAACTACGACCGGGGACCATCCCGCCAAGAGGTCAAATCTACCTGCTCTCTCCGGCTGAGACATCTGCCATGTCTGAGTATATCCGTGAGAATCTCGCCAAGGGGTTTATACGTAAATCCTCTTCACCCGCAGGTGCCGGCTTCTTCATAAAAAAGAAAGGTGGTTCTCTTCGGCCATGCATAGATTACCGGGGTCTGAATGAGATTACCATAAAAAATAAGTATCCTCTACCGCTCATTCCCGAGCTCTTCGACCGCCTGAGAGGGGCCCGTGTATTTTCTAAATTATATTTACGTGGAGCCTATAACCTCATTCGAATCCGACCTGGTGATGAGTGGAAGACCGCGTATAATACCCGGGACGGTCATTACGAGTACCTCGTCATGCCGTGTTTGGTCTGTGTAACGCACCTGCGGTATTTCAAGAGTTTGTCAATGACATCTTCCGGGATATGCTTTACTCCTGCGTTGTGGTCTACTGAGACGATATCCTCATTTTCTCTCCAGATTTATCCTCCCACCGGAGGAGCGTTCGTCTGGTGCTGCAGCGACTGCATGAGAACCGGCTTTACGCTAAGATGGAGAAGTGCATCTTTGAGTAATCCTCTTTGCCCTTCCTAGGGTATATCGTCTCTGAATCTGGCCTGGAGATAGATCCTGAAAAACTTTCGGCAATCCTCCAGTGGCCTCGGCCAGTTGTAGTAAAGGTGATCCAACGCTTCCTCGGGATTGCCAACTACTATCATCAGTTTATTCTGCATTTTTCTTCTGTAACCAAGCCTATCTCGTCTATTGGTGGCCTTCTATCCGTCAGTATGTGATCGATTTCCCAGACGTTTACCATCGGGGCTTCTGATTCCGTTACCAGTTCCATCGTCCAAGTGGAAACATATCGCTTTGGATTTTATCACTGTTCTGCCTCGCTCCTCCGGGTATTCTACCATTCTGGTGGTAGTGGACCGGTTTTTTAAAATGGCGCACTTTGTTCCGCTGCCTGGACTGCCTTCTGCTCCCGAATTAGCTAAGCTCTTTGTCCAGCACATCTTTCGACTTCACGGTTTTCCTCTACATATAGTATCTGATCACGGAGTCCAATTTACATCTCGATTTTGGAGGGCTTTGTGTGGTCTCTTGGAGGTAAAGTTAGACTCCTCTTCTGCATACCATCCACAAACCAACGGCCAAGTGGAACTACTATCAAGTGTTGTCTTCTTATCTGTGTCACTTCTCCAACTCTCATCAAGATGACTGGTCTGGACTTCTTCCGTGGGCTGAGTTCGCCTATAATAACCAGCCCAACGAATCTTCTGGCAAGTTTCCATTCTTTGTTGTTTTCGGCATGCATCCCAGCATTCCTTTACCGATTGCTGTCTCTTCCGGAGTTCCGGCAGCTGATTCCGAGGTCATAGAATTTTCCAGAGTCTGGCTTGAGACTAAAGAGGCACTTGGGAGAGCCAGTGAACGCATGAAAAAACATGCCGACAAGAGGCGCCTAGATGCTCCAACTTATCTTCCGCGCGAGAGGGTTTGGTTTTCATCTAAATATATCAGACTGAAGATACCTTCCTACAAGTTGGGTTTTCGTTACATTGGTCCTTTTGAAGCCCTCCGCCGCATCAACGATGTGTCCTACAAGCTGAGGTTGCCTGCTTCGCTCCGCATTCCCAACGTTTTCCAAGTTTCTCTCCTAAAACCAGTCATTCTTAATCTTTTCCATCCTGCTTCCGACTCTTCTCCTCTCCCGGTCAGTGCTGATAATATTTTTGAAGTGAAAGATATTTTAGCTTCCAAAAAGGTCAGGGGCAAAACCTTCTTTTTAATTGATTGGAAAGAGTTTGGGCCCGAGGAGAGTTCTTGGGAACATTGGGAGCACATTAATGCGCCTCATATTCTTAAGAGATTTTTATCCAAAAGGGGAGGAGAGGGGTCTAAGAGAGGGGGTACTGTTACACCTATACTCACCTCCTCCGATCCTGGCTCTGTCTCCGCAGGCGCCACGCCCGCCGCTTCTTCCTCCTTTTCGGTCGGCGCTCCCGTGTCGCTCCCTGCTCCTTTCTGGTCTGGGTCCTGGCGCGTGTCTCTTCAGGCATGTCAGCATGCCTCCCCTCCGCTGCCTGTCATGCATTCGGTCTCCTACCATCTTCTCCTTAGGGACTGGGTGCTGGTACACTCCTCCTCTTCACTCCAGGCTGCGACCTGACCCGGCAGCATTGCTGGGCCAATAGGAGGCAGCCACTTAGTATTTCAGGCCGCCCTTCCTTTGTGAAGGCGCCTGATTGTTTAGTTAAGCTCTGAGTCTCTCTGTGTTTGGCTCTTCATCCAGGCCCTCCTTATTGCTTTTCTCACCTAGTCCTGTTTCTCTGTGCTTCAACATCTTCATCTTTTACAACCGAAGTGCCCTGGGACTAAAGCTCTACCTGTGGTGAGCTGTACCAACTCTGCTGCATCACCATCAGCCCCAGCGGTCTCTTTAAGCAGCGTCAGCTAACATTACCTTTATTCCCAAATACCACAGGTGGCCCGGTTCCGAGTAACCCCATGGCCCTAGCGGGCGCTCCATGTTCACTCAGAAGTTTTGGAACCCCTGAACCAAACCCCTAGCTATGCCTCTGTCAACAGGTTTTTGGTAACCCATCTCAGAGTAGCCTGATGTAGGCAAAGAGAAGCTGAATCCAATGATGTATTATTTACTGGTTGCATCTGTTCTGGCAGAGTTTTTTAGATTTAGCATGAAGCAGAGCTCAGAATCTAACTCTGCTCACACCCGTTTCTCCTTGTACAATGATAAGCTCCTGATGCTAAAGCAATCATTGTGAGCATTGCTGAAATCCATGTTTTAGGCTATGTGCACACGTTGCAGATTTACTGCGGATCCGCAGTGTTTTTTTCCATGCCGAAAAGCTGCAGATACGCAAGTGATTTACAGTACAATGTAAATCAATGGGAAAAAAAAATGCTGTGCTAATGGTGCGGAAAATTCCACACGAAAAACGCTGCGGATTTGAAGGAGCATGTCATTTATTTGTGTGGATCTGCAGTGTTTTTGTACCCATTCCATTATAGAAATCCGCAGGGGTAAAAACGCATCAAATCCGCACAAAATCCGCATTGAAAACGCATCAAATCCGCACCTGCGTTTTCTGCCAAGAGATGCAGAATCTGCACAAAAAATTCCAGAGGCTAATCCGAAACGTGTGCACGTAGCCTTACTCCCTACCTCATGCTAGCTTTAGATAACATAGCAAAAACCTGCTGACACATTCCCTTTAAGGGCACAGGATGCTAGAAACAACATCAAACTAATAAACTGAATTAGAAATAAGACCTTTTATCAGTTGCTATTGTTTATATATTAGATCCACACTAATCTCTAACATGTTTGCACAAGAAACTAAGAAGAAGATAATTGAGTCATGGAGCCATTTAAAAGTATTATTATAACAAATATTTTAAACAACAGGGGTTTTATTGACGGGGTTGTTTCAACAGGAGCACCATGTCCATACATGCCATGTGTGTCAAGGCTAGGATCCGATAGGCCACAGAAAGAGCTAGTCCTTGTTACTGGCTCCTGTTCTTACCATAAAGGGGGCTCTTAAGGCCCCGTCTCACTAAGCGATTTACCAACGATCACGACCAGCGATATGACCTGGCCGTGATCGTTGGTAAGTCGCTGTGTGGTCGCTGGAGAGCTGTCACACAGACAGCTCTCTCCAGCGACCAACGATCAGGGGAACGACTTCGGCATCGTTGAAACTGTCTTCAACGATGCCGAAGTCCCCCTGCAGCACCCGGGTAACCAGGGTAAACATCGGGTTACTAAGCGCAGGGCCGCGCTTAGTAACCCGATGTTTACCCTGGTTACCAAAAAAAACAAACACTACATACTCGCCTTTCGGTGTCCAGGTCCCTTGCCGTCTGCTTCCTGCTCTGACTGACTGAGCCGCCGTACACTGAGAGCAGAGCGCAGCGGTGACGTCACTGCTGTGCTCTCACTTCTCACTGTACGGCCGGGAGTCAGTGAGAGCAGGAAGCAGACGGCAAGGGACCTGACGGACATCAGAAGGCGAGTATGTACTGTTTGTTTTTTTTACATTTACGCTGGTAACCAGGGTAAACATCGGGTTACTAAGCGCGGCCCTGCGCTTAGTAACCCGATGTTTACCCTGGTTACCAGTGAAGACATCGCTGGATCGGTGTCACACACACCGATTCAGCAATGTCAGCGGGGCCTCAACGACCAAAAAAAGGTCCAGGCCATTCCGACACGACCAGCGATCTCACAGCAGGGGCCTGATCGCTGGTACGTGTCACACATAGCGAGATCGCTATGGAGGTCGCTGTTGCGTCACAAAACTTGTGACTCAGCAGCGATCTCGCTAGCGATCTCGCTATGTGAGACGGGGCCTTTAAGCACCCCATTTGTGATGGACTGCAAACAACTCCTTTATAAATGTGAAAACAGATGCAGACGTCAAGCCAACTAGGATGTGATAAGAATTTCTTCACTTTCAGCTCATCCATTCAGTTTACGTGAATCATTCTCTTTAATTACAAACTTTTTGAACTTTTTCGCTGTGTGCGTGACTTTAGTTCTTCTGCTTCTATTTTGTTACAGGGTATATTCATTGCAATCTCGCCCTTTTACTCCCCTTTGCCTGGATCCATTATTACCAAGCTTTCCCTTTTCATTATCTGTCTCCTCTTTTGCTTTTTCCCTCTGGCTCTCATTACAGATAATATTTCTCCTCTTTGCGCGCAGGGAGGGGCAGCTGAAGCTTTTGCCCTGTGGCCCCTGATTTACACACAGAGGCTATAGACCATGCAGTTTAGCTTACAATCTGCTGCTGACAGTACTCAGGACAAGATAAAGGTGCTGTGATAGCATGATGTGTTTAAGGGAGGGATGCTTCCATTTTTCAGATCTGGAATAACTCCATGGAAGGAAATAGCTGACAGTGCCATGAACATGAATACAATATAGGCACTGGCTGGGACATTGCAGAAAGTGACAAAAAATGCAATGTATTCAGTTTATTTGTATTGAGGTTATTAACTATGACAAATTCCAGAGGCTACAGTTCCAGAAGTTACATTTCCCTTTTCTTGTCCCGAAGATCAATGTCCACTAATAGAAATTAATGTCACTCATTCAGCACCATTTTGTTATTGTATAAATTCTTCTATGAAATTGACTTGTACAATACTGAGCATCAATTCAGAGGCGACATACTGTATGTGCATCTGGTTTAGGGGTTATCAAGACAAATATCTGCAGCCACTATGTGCACAGTGTGGGGATTTTCCTGTATTCCCAGAATGCGTGGGGGGCCACTGGACTACAAATATACCATTTGTATACTTACAATCACATGCCAACTAGATTCTCATCCTTATGTTAGGGTACTGTCTCACAGTGGCACTTTTGTCGCTACGACGGTACGATCCGTGACGTTCCAGCGATATCCATACGATATCGCTGTGTCTGACACGCAGCAGCGATCAGGGACCCTGCTGAGAATCGTACGTCGTAGCAGATCGTTTGGAACTTTCTTTCGTCACTGGATCTCCTGCTGTCATCGTTGGATCGGTGTGTGTGACAGCGATCCAGCGATGCGTTCGCTTGTAACCAGGGTAAACATCGGGTTACTAAGCGCAGGGCCGCGCTTAGTAACCCGATGTTTACCCTGGTTACCATCGTAAAAGTAAAAAAAACCAAACCGTACATACTCACATTCCGGTGTCCGTCAGGGTCCCTCGCAGTCTGCTTCCCGCTCTGACTGACTGCCGGCCGGAAAGTAAGCAGAGCACAGCGGTGACGTCACCGCTGTGATCTGCTTTCACTATACGGCGGCACTCAGTCAGAGCGGGAAGCAGACTGCGAGGGACCCTGACGGACACCGGAATGTGAGTATGTACGGTTTGTTTTTTTTTACTTTTACGATGGTAACCAGGGTAAACATCGGGTTACTAAGCGCGGCCCTGCGCTTAGTAACCCGATGTTTACCCTGGTTACCCGGGGCCCTCGGCATCGTTTGTCGCTGGAGAGCTGTCTGTGTGACAGCTCCCCAGCGACCACACAACGACTTTCCAACGATCACGGCCAGGTCGTATCGCTGGTCGTGATCGTTGGAAAGTTGCAGAGTGTGACAGTACCCTTAGGGTCAGACGGCCATAAATTCTCTCATTGGAGAGAATCAGGCCAATTATGCTAAATACATGCTGATCAACCTCTGATCCGAGTGTCCGCATATTGTGATCTGATTCTCTCAGATGAGAGAATCGTAGCACACTATGAGAAGATGGAGAACAAAATATCTCCATGTTCTCCATTGTGTGAGTCCACGGAAATCACACTGCACTCAGATGTCATCCGAGTGCAGTCAGATGTTTTCCACACATCCATAGACTTCAATGGGTGAGTGGCATCTGATTTCAAGTCAAATCGCTGCATGCTGTGATTATTTTCACTGACAGATTCTGCTAGATTACCCCATTGAATAACATTGATCCCAAGTAACTCGTCTGATGTATATGCTGGTGTGAGCGAGTCCATACTCTCAATATTCTGTTGAGAGAAGCGGATGAGAATCTAGTCAGCACATTTACCACTACTATGCCAATGTAACCTTCCACTCACGCTGAGAGTACAAGGGAATCGTGACAATATGCACATAGAGCGACTGCAGAAATGTATCTAAATCACACTAATACATTTTCTATAAAATAAAAGTCACAAAGCAGAAAATACATAGTATTTCTGTACATGTAATACAGTAGACAATTTATTTACAATGACTGATAAATGGCATGAAAAAACTGCATGACTGTTTTTCATCTATATTAAACCCATAAAAGGTGATACAAATGTAACGCTTACACATATCTGGCAAACAAGACCTCATGTAGAGAAGCTTACAGAAAAAATAAGTTGGGGAGCTTTTAATGAATTAAGCAAAAATTGCCTGGTCATCTGAACATGTGCAGCACAAAAATGTCATTGCGTGCATGCATGTGTTTTCTATATATTTGTCTAAATGCATGTATTAATCTATATATGTGTGCCTAATGTGAAGATGCATGTAAATGTACAGTGTATATGCAGGAGGGATAGTGTACGGACCAGGCACTAGTCTTGCTTAGGGGCCCTTCACTAGTAGTGTCTGTGCCAAAATCAAGAGCAACAGGGGGAGGGGGGAATAAATCAAAATGTTAGGTTGACTAAAGTATTTTTCCAAACTTGAAGTCATGCTTAGATATTAATATTGCAAATACTTGTACCTAGTGACTACATAAGGGTTAAAATGCCTGTGCTTCAGCTTCCAGGAAATCACATTGAAACTCTGTCTTTTTGAGCTCTCAGGGGGATCAGAAAATAGGCTTTCCCAGGGGGTGTCGACTTTATAGGCTCTATCTATCTATCCACCCATCTATCCATCATCCATCCATCTATCCATCCATCTATCCATCCATTCATCTACCCATCTATCCATCATCCATCCATCTATCCATCCATCTATCCATCCATTCATCTACCCATCTATCCATCATCCATCCATCTCGTATCTATCTATCCATCCATCTATCCATCTACCCATTCATCCATCTCGTATCTATCTATCTATCCATCATCCATCCATCTATCCATCCATCTCGTATCTATCCACCCATCTATCCATCATCCATCCAGTATCAATCAATCTATCTATCTATCTATCTATCTATCTATCTATCTATCTATCTATCTATCTATCACATGGTCATTTATATATTTATATGTATTTATATGTGTGTTTTTGTGAACCAAGGGTTCGCAAAAGCGAAAATAGAAGCATGTCAGTTTTTGATCATATGTACTGTAAATATGTGACATGGCACAACCTGTTAGAGGTGCTCCAGTAGGGTTTCAGACCTTTATACTTAACTGAATAAAACTTGCCACACAAAGGATTAATGATCAATAATTTTCATGTAATCCAGGATGGGAGTAATATCCAAAAGAAGTACAGTGATACAGACGTTTCGGTCAAATAATAGCGACCTTCATCAGTGTACCGACTGCAATCAGGACCAGAGTATTCAGGATGTCAGGAGGATATTATGGCTCATAATGTCCGGAGAGAGATAAAGTGAGTGTCCACTCTATTTTGCAGCAAGTCGGTGTGTCATTTATGCGTGGGTATCACCTTGGACTGCACCATGGTGGTTTTTGATCATAGTCACAGATCAAACTCGCCCATTCAAATAACTGGAAAATAAAGGACCGCACTTGGATTCCATTAGTGTGCCATCTGAGTGTTTTTCATTTTTTGCTATTTAATGGGTAGTAGAAGCTTGTAAATTGATTTATTTTCTCTGCAAAAAAGAAATGATGTCACATCAATGGTCACACAGACCAAAAATGTTTAAATATAGCATCCAGCACACTGATGAAAAATATGCTGTTTTTTCCCTTATGAAGAAAAAAAAGCATCTGAATAGGGCCTCAAAAAGGACCTGTCACTGGATCAATAAAAAATCAATTAAATACCTCGTAAAAAAAAAATAACTAAAACATGAGCTTCCTGCTGCTTTTTTGCACTGCATCACTCCATTAGTGAGATATTTACATTTATTGCTTTTAGGTGCCGTATGTGAAATCTCTGATTGCAGAGCAACTGGGCTTTTCTTGAAATCTTTTCTGGGGTCATGTGCTTTCATCCCTCCCAGATGTTACCACTCACAGGTCGGCAGCTGATCTAACAGTATAGCAGCATTTGGGAGAGGGGGGTGAAAGCACGTTAGTCTTAGGATCTTAGTCATTATAAAAATGTATCTGCACTACTCAGAAATGTGTCAAACTGCAAGGGCACAGTCAGAAGGTTGTATAACACTGGCAATGATAGCATAGCAATGCTCGGACTGGCAGGCAGCTCTCCTGACCTGAGCATGACAGCATATATTTTTATACAGCTGTTACGCTCCAGTTAGGAGAACCGCCGGCCAGTCCATTCACTGCAATGCAATTGTCATTTGTGTTATACTGCCATCTGACTGTGCCCAAAAAATGAAAATGAAATTAAATTGTACCCTACAAAACAATCATAGAATTATTTTTTTAATGAATGTTTAGCAATTGTACATTTTTCAAAATGTCTTTAGTAAATGTCTATCTTACACTTGAAACTCTTGGCCAACATAGTTGTTGTGATCATTAGTTGGTGAATAAGAGGTGTGATTTGTAGACATTGGCTAGACAACTTAAATTTAAACTGACAGTTTTTGCTTTCCTCAATACCTTAAAAGGGTTCTCTGAGAAATGTAATAAAATAAATAAATAAAATGTAAATATTACAAATGTTACTAAATATTATTATTATTACATATTTATATAGCACCATTTATTCCATGGTGCTATACATGAGAAGGGGTTATGTACAGAATACAGATATCACATACAGTAAGTGCAGCGCCCCAGAGTCCTGGTCGTTGCAGTACTGATGCTCCGCCGCTAAGGGGAGTGATGGTACGTCTGATGGCACTTAAGGAGTTCACCTGACCAGGTATCACAGACACCAATACACTTCATAGTCTGGCCTCCAGGGGGAGCTAAGGGTGCTATGCATTAGGCCACTCCTCACAATCTGGTAAAACTGGGGGTTGGATAAAAAGTTAGACAGAAGCTGACTGGGTTGGAACCAGGCAACATCCTGTGGCAGAGGGTGTTGCAGGGGAAGATTCAGGGGGGTCCCTGTCAGGGGTGGATCCTGACAGAGGCCTAGCGAACAAGACAGAATGTTAAGGAACCGCGCCTGCACTACATCGCGGCGGTATCTCAAGAAAGGACAAGAAGCGAGGTTTATTGTGAAGAGTGAGAAACGAGATCATAGCAAAAAGGAGATAACACCAGTAGGAGTCGTGCCGTAAGATCGAGGCAACATCCTACTGAGGCGCGTAGCTGGTGGCTGGAATGCCGAGGAAGTATTGGGCTCCAAGCATTACTTCAAACCAACGGCAGGACAGTTAATTATAGGCTGGCTGTCTCACCTAAATCAACAAGAACATCAGAACAGACATAAGTTGTGGGAAAGAACATTAGAAACAGACACAACAGTTGTGAGGACTATCCCGTGGTGCTCAGCAGGGAAGTACTACAACACACAGGCGCTAGAAGGTAGGCACAGATTTCCACCTGCAAAGGGAACTCTGGAGGTGCCATCGGACCGGCCGGTCTCAGCCAGCCCTGTTAACTGTACTCTGGATTGAGGATCTTGAAGCCTTCAGTAAAGAGGTAAAGAGACTGCAACCCTGTGTCCTCGTTATTCACCGCGACCTGCACCACGCACCCACCACCTACACCTTTCATTGGACGCCGCTTAGCAGGGTCACGGACCGGGTCTAGCCACCGTGACAACCCCAGAACTGAGACAGAGAGGCCCGGTACCGAGTACCCCACGGCCCTGCATCTGGGGGCTCTTCAAACTTGGCGTCACGAACAGGATCTACTTAAGCCTGAAGAATCAGGTCATGTGTGCCTTGGAACTGTGATTTATTGTGCTTGAACTGTGACTTATTGTAAAGACTGTGGATTGCCACTTGCCGCCAAAAGTTCCCGCCAAAACCGCCACCATTACAGCGCAACAAGGAGCGCAGGAAAAGAAGAGGGGCGTGGAAGTGGGCGTAGACAAGTTGGAGAGTGCGAAAGACAATGGCCGCCCAATCTAATTATTGCTGTATCCTGAGGACGTGTCCGTCAGCTGCGGCGCTCCGCCTCCTCATCCTCTATGGAGGGTGGGGACCATGGAGACGGGGCCGCCCCCGAAAAAGAGCGCGGGAAGAGGACTCAGAAGAGGGGACAAATATGGCGACGTCCGAAGTACCGCATGGGGAAGACCCGACCCAGCGTGAGGCTGCTTCACCCGTAGCAGCCCTGGAGTCGCCATCGGTGCAAGAACTGGCCCTCACGGAGCTACCGATGGGAAGACCTAGCTGGCAGCTATCTGAGGAATGGGTGGCTGCGGCTGAGGCCCGGCGGTTAGCACACTACCGGGAGGCCGACGACCGTGTGATCTCCCGGCTGGGCCAGCCTACGGAGGTCCGCCTGTCTCCAGTGTCCCCCGGCCTATCCATCCCGACCGTGGCAGAGCGTGAGCTGCAGACGCCGGACCTGAGGATCCTGCCGGCGGCGGAACATCTACGGCGCCTGGTAGCAGCGTGGAAGGACAGGCCCCAACCTGCGGCCCTGGTCGACCTGACGGGTGCTGTGGAGGTCCCACCGTCACACTGGGGTGTAGTGGTTTTCTTCAACTCCCGGGAAGGAAGGGGAGTTATTCAGGAGATCGGAGAGCCGCTGCAGGTCCGCGTCGACCGGAGGGAAGTGGAGCCTTGCGGTGGAAAGTATGATGTGGGCCGCGACTTGAAACCCGGAGATGCCGTGACCTATACCCGGTGGCGGAGGGAGGTCGGCTGGACGGCCCGGCGCGTTCAACGGTGAGCCACTCTCCAGGTTGCTGCTGGGACTCCGGAGGCCGAACCCGCTGCAGAAAAGGTTGCGGAACCCTCCACTGCGGATCACCAGGATATCCCGACCCATCGTGTACCTATGGGTCACGCCCATTCTTGGCTGAGAAGAGTGGCTCAAAGAGGGGTGCTGCTGTTGCCTGGACGAGGATCGGGCCTTCCCAGACCACCGGGGGCCGCTTGCCAGGTAAGGCCCGGAAGGGGGCCACCTCCTGATCAGTCAGAATGAAGCCCTGAAGTTCTACAAACTGTAAATAGTTAACTGTTCGTCTTCTGTGTCTTATGCTGCTAGTACCTGACCAGGGTTGTTCTTAAAGGGATCCCTTTGTTTACCCGGGATCCCTATTACTTTTTATTTTTGCTTTTGTTTTCCTTTTTGCTCCGTTACACCCCCTATTTTGAAAAGACTGCCGAATCATGGATGGTGAATGGTTCACAAACTGTGTTGTAAATAGTTTGCACCCTATTAAGGGTGCCCCCTACTGGTTTTACAAGAAAAAAACTCTTTGCGAAGAAACTGTTCCTGGAAACAGTACAAGAGTTCCTGCCTTACACGGACTTGCAACTTGAGCAGTTGCACTACCTCAAAGAGACTTGGTCCCCTCTTAAAGGGGAAGTTCACCAGTTGCACTTAATATACAATGTTGCCTTAAAAGAAAGTGAACAGTAATAATGTTTTAGATAACAAGTTATATGTGGCCAGCTAGTTAGTTATAGAAAATGTTTGATAATGTTGATAGAAATTGAGGACAGGAAGTGAACCCGTAGGGGTTAGTGGGTGAGTCCTCCTAGGAGCCATAGAGAGATGGCTCAGTGGTCCTGTGCTAAGAAAAGAGGCAGTAGGCCTGGGCAGATAGACAGGTGGTCCTGCATAAAACAAATCCGAAATTAAGAAGAAGGTGTTGCACTTAGAAGAGAGAAATGATGAAAGGTTCATTTATATTTTAGGAGTTTTATAGTAAGCCTTTAGTGGATCCAGCTTATACGTCCTTAGAGGCAAAGTTAAATTATTGTTCAGAACTTGCACTTAGTAGAATACCCGGTTGGGTGATAAAAGTTATTTATAGTGTGGTATTTAAAATATTTAACCATGTTTTGTTTGTAACGTTTAAGAGTCCTCACCTCCCATAAAGGGAAGCACTGTTATTATTTCTTATTACTTGTTTACTGCATTTCAAAAATTTGTATGTCTTTTGCTGACATGTATTGCTGTTTTCTTCCCAGTCCGGGAGTACTGGATTTAACCGGGGGGGGAGTGCAGCGCCCCAGAGTCCTGGTCGTTGCAGTACTGATGCTCCGCCGCTAAGGGGAGTGATGGTACGTCTGATGGCACTTAAGGAGTTCACCTGACCAGGTATCACAGACATCAATACACTTCATAGTCTGGCCTCCAGGGGGAGCAAAGGGCACTATGCTTTAGGCCACTCCTCACAATCTGGTAAAACTGGGGGTTGGATAGAAAGTTAGACAGAAGCTGACTGGGTTGGAACCAGGCAACATCCTGTGGCAGAGGGTGTTGCAGGGGAAGATTCAGGGGGGTCCCTGTCAGGGGTGGGATCCTGACAGAGGCCTAGCGAACAAGACAGAACGTTAAGGAACCGTGCCTGCACTACATCGCGGCGGTATCTCAAGAAAGGACAAGAAGCGAGGTTTATTGTGAAGAGTGAGAAACGAGATCATAGCAAAAAGGAGATAACACCAGTAGAAGTTGTGCCGTAAGATCGAGGCAACATCCTACTGAGGCGCGTAGCCGGTGGCTGGAACGCCGAGGAAGTATTGGGCTCCAAGAATTACTTCAAACCAACGGCAGGACAGTTAATTATAGGTTGGCTGTCTCACCTAAATCACCTAAGCAGACATAGGGGGCAACTGTGGGAGAGGGGCGTCACTAGGGTCCCGGAAGAACTCCAGGCCTACCCGTCATACGGGTGCGTCCTAGCCATATCATCTGGGGGACGGAGAAGAACATCAGAACAGACATAAGTTGTGGGAAAGAACATCAGAAACAGACACAACAGTTGTGAGGACTATCCCGTGGTGCTCAGCAGGGAAGTACTACAACACACAGGCGCTAGAAGGTAGGCACAGATTTCCACCTGCAAAGGGAACTCTGGAGGTGCCATCGGACCGGCCGGTCTCAGCCAACCCTGTTAACCGTACTCTGGATTGAGGATCTTGAAGCCTTCAGTAAAGAGGTAAAGAGACTGCAACCCTGTGTCCTCGTTATTCACCGCAACCTGCACCACGCACCCACCACCTACACCTTTCATTGGACGTCCCTTAGCAGGGTCATGGACCGGGTCTAGCCACCGTGACAACCCCAGAACTGAGACAGAGAGGCCCGGTACCGAGTACCCCACGGCCCTGCATCTGGGGGCGCTCCATAAACATACCAACAATGACCGACTGGTTCATAGAGGAGAGTGCCTTTCCCTGGCTTACATTCTACAGTATGATGGGATAATCGGACATGTTGGGGCACAGAATTCCAGAGGATGGGGCATATTCAAGAGAAGTCTAGGAGGCAATTGTGTGACGAACAAATAAGTGACGAGGAGAGAAGGAGGTACTGGGAGGACCAGAGATTATGTGAGGCAAGTAACATGGAGTAGCAGGAATAAAACAGGAGCAACAACTGGTCATTTATGATCTGGTGACAAGATCCTCCTTGACAATGGAGAATATAACTCCTACATTACATGTACTGATGCAGCACAAAACTACTGTGGGTGCAACGGACACACCAGAGTTGATGTGCAAGGCCGGATTAGAGGTGTTGTGATGAACGAGCATAAGATCCCACTTTAATTAAATACGGGTGGAGTTTATATACATCTCTGGTAGAAATGGCTTTATGCCAACAAGCAAGAAACTGTTTTGCGGGATTCAGAAATAGTTTGCATGGACTGATCTAAGTTGGAATAGTGATATTGCAACCAATAGGGGCAGCACAAGCAGGTAGCAAAGTCAGGGAATCACCAGAAGTCGGTACATGGAGCAAGAGTGTAGTGGGAAGGATAAGCAGGAATCGTAGTCAGGAAATAGCCAGAGGTAGCAGCAGTAGAATCTTGAGGATAATCACCAGGTGGAAAGAAGCTAGACTAAAGGCTGGGAGCTCCATAATCTCGCAAGGAAGTAGAGCTCCTTCCTGGTGCACAAGAGCTGCTGGGTTCCAGTCCTGACAGTACACCTCTCCTTCTTGGATGGCCTCTGGACATCTCAGGCGCTGACTTCTCTGGATGTCTCTGGCGAAAGGCTCTTATAAGCCTGGTGCATGGACGTTGCCCTCTGGCTCCCATGAATTATCTACTGGTCCAGGATCCTTCCATTGCATCAAATGTTGTAATCTTCCTGTAAATCTTCTAGAGTCCAGAATTTTATCCACACCTACTCTCTGCGATAAAACTGCTCCCACCGCAGAGTCTGAGACGTTTTCTTCGACAACAAACGACAGTTCAGGATTTGGATGGACTATTAATGGTGTGGAAGTGAAAAGTGTATTTAGTTTATCGAAATCCACTTGTGCCTCTGGAGACCAAGAAAACACTTTGGTTTTCTTTGTGAGTGAAGTAATTGGTCAAATGTTTTTTGAAAAGTTTGCAATGAATCTTCTGTTGAAATCTGCAACTCCTATAAGGCGCTGGATGTCTTTTAGAATTATTGGGGTAGACCAGCTAACTACAGCTCTGATTTTATTGGGATCCATGCTCAGACCTTCTAGGGAGATGATATATCCCAGAAATTGAGTCCTGCTTTGTTCAAATTCATATTTTTCGACTTTGATATAAAGCTGACTCTCCAGTAGATGTTTCAGGACTAACTGGACATGCCTGCAATGCTCCTCCAAGGTATCTGAAAACATAAGTATGTCATCGAGATAAACAACAACAAATTAACTGAAGAAATCTCCAAATACATCATTTATGAAGTTCTGAAAGGTGGCAGGGGCGTTGCTAAGGCAGAAAGGCAAAACCAGGTATTCAAAATCTACATATCTAGTTCTAAAGGTGGTTTTCCACTCATCTCCTGGTTGAATTCGTATGAGATTATAAGCCCCTCTTAGATTGAGTTTGGTAAAATTCTTGGCAGAATACAGTCTCTCCAGGAACTCAGGAATTTAGGGGAGTGGGGAATGATGATTTTTAATGGTAATCTTAACTATTTCCCTGTAATCAATACATGGCCGCAGGGTTGAGTACTACAAAAAACAAGGGTGCTCCAGCTGGCAAAGGAGAAGGTTGAATGAAGCCTTTCTCTAAATTTTCATTTAAGTATTCTTTAGTTCTTTCAATTCCGGTTCAGAAAGATTGTAAATTCGCCCAAACAGAATGGATGCTCCAGGAAGCAATTCAATGGGACAGTCGAAAGAACGATGAGAAGGCAGTTGATCGGCTTTCTTTTAACTGCAGACCTGACTGAACTGCTGGTACTGAGGTGGTAGTTTATCATTCTGATGAGAGATCTCAGATACTTGAATTTGTTTGATAACAGATAAATCAGCCTGGCAATTGTTCTTACAGTACTCAGAGGTAAAGGCAATGGTCCTTGATGCTCAGTTGATCGACAGGTTATGGATTGAAAAACAGGGAATTCCTAGAATAACTGGAAATTTTGGTGAGGACATAACATGGAACTAATAGCTTCATGATGATTCAGTTCAATACAGATTTCAAGTTCAACTGTCTCGTGAGTAACAGGTCCAGAAGATAAAGGTGATTTATCCAAAGTTGCCATATTGATTGGCATGGATTTAGTCCCACTTGCAATGTTATTATCAAGTGTAAATTGTAAGTCTATAAAATTTCCTCCTGCTCCAGAATCTAACATGGCAGAGCATTGTATTTTTTGGCTCCCAGTTATGTCGTGTATGGGAGGAACAAAATGAGAAGTTGGCAATTGATCTTTGCCTTTATCCTGCATTACAGATGAAGTGGTCTGCATAACTGGATCTGGCCATTCAAAAAGGTCTAAATCACTTGCAGTTTTGGCATTTGTGAAGGCAATAGTTCTTTTATTAGGACAGTTAATGGCAAAATGTCCAGAGTCCCCACAATAGAGGCATACATTTTCTGTATGTCGCCTCTCCTTCTCTACTTCAGTGAGAGGTTTAGGAATTACATCAATTTGCATAGGTTCAGGCACACTTTCCATTTCCTGTTGGTGTTTTAAGGCTGATTGAGTGAAAGAGTAGTTATGGTTGTTTCCAAATACTCGCAGTTTTTCCTTTCTTCGTTCAGCGAGTCTCTGATCAATTCGGATGCATACAGTGAAGGACATAATTATTTGATCCCTTGCTGATTTTGTAAGTTTGCCCACTGATAAACACATGCAAAGTCTATAATTTTAAGGCTACGTTAATTTTAACATTGAGAGATAGAATGTCAAAACTAAAATCCAGAAAATCACATTGTATAAATTATAAAAATTTATTTGCATTTTGCAGTGAGAAATAAGTATTTGATCCCCTACCAAGCATTAAGAGTTCTGGTTCCTACAGACCAGTTAGACGCTCCTAACCAACTCGTTACCTGTATTAAAGACAGCTGTCTTACATAGTCACCTTTATAAAAGACTCCTTTCCATTTTCTATTAATCAGTCAGACTCTAACCTTTACAACATAGGCAAGACCAAAGAGCTTTCTAAGGATGTCAGGGACAAGATCATAGACCTGCGCAAAGCTAGAATGGGCTACAAAACCATACATAAGACGCTGGGTGAGAAGGAGACAACTCTTGGCGCAATGCTAATAAAATGGAAGAAATACAAAATGACTGTTAATCGACATCGATCTGGGGCACAGTGCAAAATCTCACCTCGTGGGGCATCCTTGATCATGAGGAAGGTCAGAGAAAAAACAAAAACTACATGGGGGAACTTGTTAATGATCTCAAAGCAGCTGGGACCACAGTCACCAAGAAAACCATTGCTAACACATTACGACGTAAAGGTTTAAAATCATGCAGTGCCCACAAGGTCTCCCAGCTCAAGAAAGCACATGTGCAGGCCCATAAGTTTGCCAATGAGCACCTGGATGATTCTGTGAGTGATTGGGAGAAGGTGCTGTAGTCAGATGAGACAAAAATTGAGCTCTTTGACATTAACTCAACTCGCTGTGTTTGGAGGAAGAGAAATGCGGCTTATGAGCCAAAGAACACTGTCCCCTCTGTCAAGCATGGAGGTTGAAACCATAGTTTGTAAGCTTGCGAGCAGGGCCCTCATTCCTCCTGGTATCTATTTTGAACTGTGATTTCTGTTATGCTGTAATGTCTATTGTCTGTACAAGTCCCCTCTATAATTTGTAAAGCGCTGCGGAATATGTTGGCGCTATATAAATAAAAATTATTATTATTATTATTAAATTATTATTATTATTGAAACATTATGTTTTGGAGGTGTTTCTCTGCTAATGGCACAGGACTACTTCACTGCATCAATGGGAGAATGGATGGAGCCACCTACCGTAAAATCCTGAGTGACAACCTCCTTCCCTCCACCAGGACATTAAAAATGGGTCGTGGCTGGGTCTTCCAGCAAGACAATGACCCAAAACATACAGCCAGGGCAACAAAGGAGTGGCTCAAAAAGAAGAACATTAAGGTCATGGCGTTGCCTAGCTAGCCAGTCTCCAGACCTTAATCCAATAGTAATCTTATGGAGGGAGTTGAAGCTCCGAGTTGCCAAGTGACAGCCTCAAAATCTTAATGATTTAGAGATGATCTGCAAAGAGGAGTAGACCAAAATATCTCCGGACATGTGCGCAAACCTCATTAACAACTACAAAAAACGTTTGACTGCTGTGCTTGCCAACAAGGGTTTTTCCACCAAGTATTAAGTTTTGTTTGCCAGAGGAATCAAATACTTATTTCTCACTGCAAAATGCAAATAAATCTATATAATTTACACAATGTGATTTTCTGGATTTTATTTTTGATATTCTATCTCTCAATGTTAACATTAACCTACTCTTAAAATTATAGACTGTTCATGTCAGTGGGCAAACTTACAAAATCAGCAAGGGATCAAATAATTATTTCCTTCACTGTAGATGAATAAAGTCCTCTAAATTATCAGGGGTCTTGACCCTTGCAAGCTCATCCTTAATTAGCTATGATAATCCTTGTTGAAATTGACTCCTTTGGGCAGCTAAATTCCATGTAATAGACTAGAGAAGTAGATGGCTAGCACTCAACTCAAATTGGTATATCGGTGCTAGTGAAAGGAGCCAATGGTCCCGTAGACAATAGTTCATGTAATCACTGCACATGTACCAGTTGAAAAATATGCTTCAAGTGAGAGTTTATTTCTAGTGATTTTTTGAAGTGACAGGCAAATGATGTTTCAGCCAGTTAATGGCCTTGATCACATAGTCTCTCTTTTAGTTGTGCATCATATGTCAAAACAGTTGTGTCCCTGTAGTGTGGTTGTTGAGGTCGATTATACGATAAGATATATCATCCGTTGGTGGCACAGTGGTTGGTGCTGACATAGCAGTGTCTTAGCATGGAGTGGCACTGCAGCGGAATTCAAAGGTACATTCAGCTACAGAGCACCACCTTTGACGTAAGCTATGCAACTTGGTTTCAGCTGTAGCTCAACAATTCGGGTCATCAAACAGCTGATCCATAGCTGTGATGAAGGAAACTAAGTCATTCAGGATGTCAGAATTCTTTTCCACATAAGGTGAAGTTCATGCAAGAGCCTCATCAGTCAGGAGATTAATGATGAAAATAAGCTTTTTCCTGTCACTGGTAAATGGAGAAGGTTGCATCTGGAAATAGATACGACACTGATTAAAAAATCCATGATAATGATAATGAACCCCGCTGAACTTTGCAGGATTCTGGACCTGAGTTATGCAAATCCAAAAGTTGCCTCTGTAACTCAATAATTTCCTTTCGCTGACCAAACATCTGTGTTTGCAACTTAGAAAATATTTCTTGGTATGTAGCACAATTTTGTGCACAAGATTATTCTGTTATGGACTGACCTGAGTTGGAGCAGTGATATTGCAACCAATAGGAGGAGCACCAGCAGGCAGTGTAGTCAGGGAATCGCCAGAGGTTGGTACAAGGAATAGAAGTGTAGTTGGGAGGATAAGCAGGAATTATAGTCAGGAAGTAGCCAGAGGTTGGTACAAGAAGCAGCAGTGTAGTTGGGAGGATAAGCAGGAATCAGAGTCAGGAAATAACCAGAGGTCAGTACACGGTAGCAGTAGTAGAATCTTGAGGATAAGCAACAGATTTAAAGAAGCTAGACTAATGGCTGGGAGCTCATTAATCTCGCAAGGAAGGAAGTGCAGGTTTAATTAGGGTGTTCAATCAGGAGATCACAGGTTTGAGCCAATCAGGAACTCAGGGTGGAGACCATCAGGAACAACACAGGCACTGGCATCTGGTTTAGCAAGGAACTGTCCAGCGAACTGAATAGCTCAGAGGGAAAAGCTGCCGCCTGGTACACAAGAGATGCTGAGTTTGAGTCCTGACATAGTTGTGTCTGGTCTGTGTCTGATTTGATCCAGAATCTCAGGGACCTGGAATGTGTAGGTTTCTGTGTAAGGCTATGTGCACACGTATTCTTGAGGTCTGCGGGTTTTTCCGCAGCGGATTTAAGAAATCAGCAGGTAAAAGGCACTGCAATTTACTGCGGATTCCACCTGTGGTTTTACACCTGCGAATTCCTATAGAGGAGCAGGTGTAATCCGCTGAGGAATCTGCACAAAGAATTGACATGCTGTGGAATGTAATCCGCAGCATTTCCGCACGTTTTTTTCCGCAGCATGGGCACGCCAGTTTCTGTTTTCCATAGGTTTACATGGTACTGTAAAGTCATGGAAAACTGCTGTGGACCCGCAGCAAAATCTGCAACATGTGCACATAGCCTCAAAGTTCTGCATGATAAATCTACAGCATAAAATGCGGATTGAGAAGACAAAATGGACCCTGATTTCTCAGAGTTCCCTCCTTTTGTGATTCTTGAAGACTGAAAATGTTCCTGTGCCCGTACTTCCGGGGCTAATCCATCCTGCTGGACTCATTAACTCTTCATTATTTCATTTTTTTGGAGGACAGGTCTGAGATCCGATTTAAGTTTAAGAGTCTTGTCTGGGTGGCTAATTAATTTGAAGAGTCTGGTGTCTGAATTAACTTTAACGGCCTGGGATTTTAATTGCAAAAGCTGGTCTGCGTGCTAAATAAATTGTAGGGGCTAGGCTGGGATCCAAATGAACTGTAGGGGTCTCATATGAGGTCAAATGAGTTCAGGGGTTTGGTGCCTAAATGAGTTTAGGGTAATGAGTTCGGAATAAGTTTAGGCATCTGACTTGAATGAATTTAGGGGTCTGAGCTTTTTATCTATTAAAAATTCTTGATGTAAATACAGTTGCTTTCCAAATTTTGTGAAAACAATACCTGCATACTTGGTGTTCAGCTCAGACCTTCAGAAAATTACAGAATCATTTTTAAATATTTTATGTGCAGGTCATTCAATACAACTGTAATTAGCCTGAAACTGTAACATGTTCCCAGTTTCTCAATTGCATATACTTTATATTGAGGGGTCCAGGCCGTCCAGGATTGTATAAGCATATCTGTAGTGTTCCAGAAATGGTGCAATATCTGTCATCTATGTGATCGATTAAAGATCCACAAAATTTGATATTTTTATTGTTTATGATTGATCTTTTCTGCATTCAGATAGAGCAATTAAGATTATGCTTGGTAAAATACTAAGGAATATAAACAATAACTAAAGAATGTAAACTACTCTTAAAATGAAGGTCCACTTTTTAATATCATGTGGTTTATACAACAATATTTCTCAGAGCTCTCTTTTTCCAATTTTAGTTCTGATTCAGAATCCAAATCGTATGCATTAATATAGAGTTAAGGGATGAGTTATCATTGAGTTTGATGTATAAATAGTGTGCACTGAACTGATTTCTCTGCAAGTAGACTGAACTTCATCATTAACTCTATACTATGCCCATACAGAGGAGTGGAGAAAAGCAGACGTTTATAAAGTTCTCTTCAAGTGAGTCTCCACCTTGCTTATACTTCACTGCTATTGTAAGGGTGGTGGACTGTGCTGTCGCTTTCCTATCCCTGAACACACCAATCGCGTTATGTGTCATATTGCAATGTGAATAATGCCTAGCATCTTTTGTATATATTGACTCAAGTGAATTGTAATTTATTGTGATACAGAGTTTGGTAAGTCTTATTAGTATAATGCAATTCATATAGTGTGTAAAAATGTAAGATAAGTCATGTTCTGTAATGCATAATGTAAGGTATAGTGTTATAAGATAGGCAGTGCTGTGATAGATACAGTATGTAGATAGCTTACAATAGGGTAAGTTAGGAGATAATGATTGGAACTAGCCCACAATGGGAGAGGCTAGTGGTTGGCAAAGTGACTGTTTCCTGATAGTTAAGGAAATAGGGTTTGGTGTTATGACCCCAGTGGACAGGGTCTCAGAGGAACGTGTAAGTCTGCAAGATACAAAAATCCAGCTCATAGGGCTGTGGTAACTGGGTTGACCAAATAGCTACTCCTAACGCCAACACTAGAAGTAGCCGGGGATCATGCCTACGGTGATCGCTAGATGACTCGCGCCAGCCGGAGAATCTAACTACCCCTAGGAGAAGAAAACAAAGACCTCTCTTGCCTCCAGAGAAAGGGACCCCAAAGCAAGATACAAGCCCCCCACAAATAATAACGGTGAGGTAAGAGGAAATGACAAACACAGAAATGAACCAGGTTCAGCAAAGAGAGGCCAGCTTACTAATAGCAGAATAAAGCAAGATAACTTATCTGGTCAACAAAAACCCTATAAAAATCCACGCTGGAGATTCAAGAACCCCCGAACCGTCTAACGGTCCGGGGGGAGAACACCAGCCCCCTAGAGCTTCCAGCAAAGGTCAGGATACAGATAGGAACAAGCTGGACAAAAATACCAAACAAAACAAAAGCAAAAAGCAAAGAAGCAGACTTAGCTTGAAAAACAGGAACCAGGATCAGAGGACAAGAGCACAACAGATTAGCTCTGATTTCAACGATGCCAGGCATTGAACTGAAGGTCCAGGGAGCTTATATAGCAACGCCCCTGAACTAACGGCCCAGGTGAGGATATAGGAAAAGACAGACGCTCCAGAGTCAAATCACTAATGACCACTAGAGGGAGCAAAAAGCAAAATCACAACAGTACCCCCCCTTAGTGAGGGGTCACCGAACCCTCACCACGACCACCAGGGCGATCAGGATGAGCGGCGTGAAAGGCACGAACTAAATCGGCCGCATGAACATCAGAGGCGACCACCCAGGAATTATCTTCCTGACCATAGCCCTTCCACTTGACCAGGTACTGAAGCCTCCGCCTGGAGAGACGAGAATCCAAGATCTTCTCCACCACGTACTCCAACTCGCCCTCAACCAACACCGGAGCAGGAGGCTCAGCAGAAGGAACCACAGGCACAACGTACTGCCGCAACAAGGACCTATGAAACACGTTGTGGATAGCAAACGACACAGGAAGATCCAGGCGAAAGGACACAGGATTAAGAATTTCCAATATCTTGTAAGGACCAATAAAACGAGGTTTAAATTTGGGAGAGGAAACCTTCATAGGAACAAAGCGGGAAGAAAGCCACACCAAATCCCCAACACGTAGTCGGGGACCCACACCGCGGCGGCGGTTGGCAAAGCGCTGAGCCCTCTCCTGTGACAACTTCAAGTTGTCCACCACAAGATTCCAGATCCGCTGCAACCTATCCACCACAGAATCCACCCCAGGGCAGTCAGAAGGTTCCACATGACCCGAAGAAAAACGAGGGTGGAAACCAGAGTTGCAGAAAAACGGTGAAACCAAGGTGGCGGAACTAGCCCGATTATTACGGGCAAACTCAGCTAACGGCAAGAAGGTCACCCAATCGTCCTGATCAGCAGAGACAAAACACCTCAAATAAGCCTCCAAAGTCTGATTAGTTCGCTCCGTCTGTCCATTAGTCTGAGGATGGAAAGCAGACGAAAACGACAAGTCAATGCCCATCCTACTACAAAAGGATCGCCAGAATCTGGAAACGAACTGGGATCCTCTGTCTGACACAATATTCTCAGGGATGCCGTGCAAACGAACCACGTTCTGGAAAAACACAGGAACCAGATCGGAAGAGGAAGGCAGTTTAGGCAAAGGAACCAAATGGACCATCTTGGAGAAGCGATCACATATCACCCAGATAACAGACATGCCCTGAGACACCGGAAGATCAGAAATGAAATCCATGGAGATATGTGTCCAAGGTCTCTTAGGGACAGGCAAGGGCAAGAGCAACCCGCTGGCACGAGAACAGCAAGGCTTAGCTCGAGCACAAGTCCCACAGGACTGTACAAATGACCGCACATCCCTAGACAAGGAAGGCCACCAAAAGGATCTGGCCACCAGATCTCTGGTGCCAAAAATTCCTGGGTGACCTGCCAACACCGAGGAATGAACCTCGGAAATGACTCTGCTGGTCCACTTATCAGGCACAAACAGTCTGTCAGGTGGACAAGAATCAGGCCTATCAGCCTGAAATCTCTGCAACACACGTCGCAGATCTGGAGAAATAGCTGACAAGATAATACCATCCTTAAGAATACCAACAGGTTCAGCGACTCCAGGAGCATCAGGCACAAAGCTCCTGGAAAGAGCATCGGCCTTCACATTCTTTGAACCTGGTAAATACGAGACAACAAAGTCAAAACGGGAGAAAAACAATGACCAGCGGGCCTGTCTAGGATTCAGGCGTTTAGCAGACTCGAGATACATCAGATTTTTGTGATCAGTCAAGACCACCACACGATGCTTAGCACCCTCGAGCCAATGACGCCACTCCTCAAATGCCCATTTCATGGCCAACAACTCCCGATTGCCCACATCATAATTTCGCTCCGCAGGCGAAAACTTCCTAGAGAAAAAGGCGCAAGGTCTCATAACAGAGCAACCAGGGCCTCTCTGCGACAAAACGGCCCCTGCTCCAATCTCCGAAGCATCCACCTCAACCTGAAAGGGAAGCGAGACATCAGGCTGGCACAAAACAGGCGCCGAAGTAAACCGATGTTTCAACTCCTGGAAAGCCTCCACGGCAGCAGGAGCCCAATTAACCACATCGGAGCTCTTCTTGGTCATATCCGTCAAAGGTTTCACAATGCTAGAAAAGTTAGCGATAAAACGACGGTAGAAGTTAGCGAAACCCAAGAACTTCTGAAGACTCTTAACTGACGAGGGCTGAGTCCAATCAAGAATAGCTCGGACCTTGACTGGGTCCATCTCCACAGCAGAAGGGGAAAAAATGAACCCCAAAAAGGGAACCTTCTGTACACCAAAAAGACACTTTGAGCCCTTGACAAACAAAGAATTTTCACGCAAAATTTTAAAGACCATCCTGACCTGCTCCACATGCGAGTCCCAATTATCAGAAAAAACCAGAATATCATCCAGATAAACGATCAGAAATTTATCCAGATAGTTCCGGAAAATGTCATGCATAAAGGACTGAAAAACTGAAGGGGCATTAGAGAGCCCAAAAGGCATCACCAAGTACTCAAAATGACCTTCGGGCGTATTGAATGCGGTTTTCCATTCATCCCCTTGCTTAATGCGCACAAGGTTGTACGCACCACGAAGGTCTATCTTGGTAAACCACTTGGCACCTTTAATCCGGGCAAACAAGTCAGACAACAGCGGCAAAGGATACTGAAATTTGACAGTGATCTTATTTAAAAGCCGATAGTCAATACAAGGCCTCAAAGATCCGTCCTTTTTAGCCACAAAAAAGAATCCCGCACCAAGAGGGGAAGAAGACGGACGGATGTGTCCTTTCTCCAGAGACTCCTTGATATATGAACGCATAGCGGTATGTTCAGGTATCGACAGATTAAACAGTCTTCCCTTAGGAAACTTGCTGCCTGGAATCAAATCTATTGCACAGTCACATTCCCTATGAGGAGGCAATGCACTGGACCTGGACTCGCTAAAGACATCCTGATAATCAGACAAGTACTCCGGAACTTCCGAAGGCGTAGAAGAAGCAATAGACACAGGCAGGGAATCCTCATGAATACCACGACAGCCCCAACTAGACACTGACATAGCCTTCCAGTCAAGGACTGGATTATGGGTCTGTAACCATGGCAGCCCCAAAACAACCAAATCATGCATTTTATGTAGAACGAGAAAACGTATCACCTCGCGGTGTTCAGGAGTCATGCACATGGTAACCTGTGTCCAATACTGTGGCTTATTTTCTGCCAATGGCGTAGCATCAATACCCCTAAGAGGGATAGGATTTTCTAATGGTTCAAGAATAAAACCACAGCGCTTAGCAAATGAGAGATCCATAAGACTCAGGGCAGCACCTGAATCTACAAACGCCATGACAGGATAAGATGACAGTGAGCAAATCAAAGTTACAGACAGAATAAACTTAGGATGCAAATTACCAACGGTGACAGGACTAACAACCTTAGATATACGTTTAGAGCATGCTGAGATAACATGTGTAGAATCACCACAGTAGTAGCACAAGCCATTCCGGCGTCTATGAATTTTCCTCTCATTTCTAGTCAGGATTCTATCACATTGCATCAAATCAGGTGTCCGTTCAGACAACACCATGAGGGAATTTGCGGTTTTTCTATCACATTGCATCACATCAGGTGTCTGTTCAGACAACAACATGAGGGAATTTGCGGTTTTGCGCTCCCGCAACCGCCGGTCAATTTGAATAGCCAGGGACATGGTATCATTCAGACCTGTGGGAATGGGAAAACCCACCATAACATTCTTAATGGCCTCAGAAAGGCCATTTCTAAAATTAGCGGCCAGTGCACACTCGTTCCAATGTGTCAGCACGGACCATTTCCGAAATTTTTGGCAATACACCTCTGCCTCGTCCTGGCCCTGAGACATAGCCAGCAAGGCTTTCTCTGCCTGAATCTCAAGATTGGGTTCCTCATAAAGTAAACCGAGCACCAGAAAAAACGCATCAATATCAGCCAATGCCGGATCTCCTGGCGCCAACGAAAAAGCCCAATCCTGAGGGTCACCCCGTAAGAATGAAATAACAATTTTTACTTGTTGAGCAGAGTCTCCAGACGAACAAGGTTTCAGGGACAAAAATAATTTACAATTATTCCTGAAATTCCTAAACTTAAATCGGTCTCCTGAAAACAGTTCAGGAATCGGAATCTTGGGTTCAGACCTAGGATTTCTGGTAACATAATCTTGTATACCCTGCACACGAGTGGCAAGCTGGTCCACACTTGTAATCAAGGTCTGGACATTCATGTCTGCAGCAAGCTTAAGCCACTCTGAGGTAAAGGGGAAAAGAAAAAAAAAAAATGAGAGAGGGAAAAAAAAACCTCAAAATTTTCTTTCTTATAATCCCACTTCTGCAATGCATTAAACATTTAATACTGGCCTGGCATACTGTTATGACCCCAGTGGACAGGGTCTCAGAGGAACGTGTAAGTCTGCAAGATACAAAAATCCAGCTCATAGGGCTGTGGTAACTGGGTTGACCAAATAGCTACTCCTAACGCCAACACTAGAAGTAGCCGGGGATCATGCCTACGGTGATCGCTAGATGACTCGCGCCAGCCGGAGAATCTAACTACCCCTAGGAGAAGAAAACAAAGACCTCTCTTGCCTCCAGAGAAAGGGACCCCAAAGCAAGATACAAGCCCCCCACAAATAATAACGGTGAGGTAAGAGGAAATGACAAACACAGAAATGAACCAGGTTCAGCAAAGAGAGGCCAGCTTACTAATAGCAGAATAAAGCAAGATAACTTATCTGGTCAACAAAAACCCTATAAAAATCCACGCTGGAGATTCAAGAACCCCCGAACCGTCTAACGGTCCGGGGGGAGAATACCAGCCCCCTAGAGCTTCCAGCAAAGGTCAGGATACAGATAGGAACAAGCTGGACAAAAATACCAAACAAAACAAAAGCAAAAAGCAAAGAAGCAGACTTAGCTTGAAAAACAGGAACCAGGATCAGAGGACAAGAGCACAACAGATTAGCTCTGATTTCAACGATGCCAGGCATTGAACTGAAGGTCCAGGGAGCTTATATAGCAACGCCCCTGAACTAACGGCCCAGGTGAGGATATAGGAAAAGACAGACGCTCCAGAGTCAAATCACTAATGACCACTAGAGGGAGCAAAAAGCAAAATCACAACAGTACCCCCCCTTAGTGAGGGGTCACCGAACCCTCACCACGACCACCAGGGCGATCAGGATGAGCGGCGTGAAAGGCACGAACTAAATCGGCCGCATGAACATCAGAGGCGACCACCCAGGAATTATCTTCCTGACCATAGCCCTTCCACTTGACCAGGTACTGAAGCCTCCGCCTGGAGAGACGAGAATCCAAGATCTTCTCCACCACGTACTCCAACTCGCCCTCAACCAACACCGGAGCAGGAGGCTCAGCAGAAGGAACCACAGGCACAACGTACTGCCGCAACAAGGACCTATGAAACACGTTGTGGATAGCAAACGACACAGGAAGATCCAGGCGAAAGGACACAGGATTAAGAATTTCCAATATCTTGTAAGGACCAATAAAACGAGGTTTAAATTTGGGAGAGGAAACCTTCATAGGAACAAAGCGGGAAGAAAGCCACACCAAATCCCCAACACGTAGTCGGGGACCCACACCGCGGCGGCGGTTGGCAAAGCGCTGAGCCCTCTCCTGTGACAACTTCAAGTTGTCCACCACAAGATTCCAGATCCGCTGCAACCTATCCACCACAGAATCCACCCCAGGGCAGTCAGAAGGTTCCACATGACCCGAAGAAAAACGAGGGTGGAAACCAGAGTTGCAGAAAAACGGTGAAACCAAGGTGGCGGAACTAGCCCGATTATTACGGGCAAACTCAGCTAACGGCAAGAAGGTCACCCAATCGTCCTGATCAGCAGAGACAAAACACCTCAAATAAGCCTCCAAAGTCTGATTAGTTCGCTCCGTCTGTCCATTAGTCTGAGGATGGAAAGCAGACGAAAACGACAAGTCAATGCCCATCCTACTACAAAAGGATCGCCAGAATCTGGAAACGAACTGGGATCCTCTGTCTGACACAATATTCTCAGGGATGCCGTGCAAACGAACCACGTTCTGGAAAAACACAGGAACCAGATCGGAAGAGGAAGGCAGTTTAGGCAAAGGAACCAAATGGACCATCTTGGAGAAGCGATCACATATCACCCAGATAACAGACATGCCCTGAGACACCGGAAGATCAGAAATGAAATCCATGGAGATATGTGTCCAAGGTCTCTTAGGGACAGGCAAGGGCAAGAGCAACCCGCTGGCACGAGAACAGCAAGGCTTAGCTCGAGCACAAGTCCCACAGGACTGTACAAATGACCGCACATCCCTAGACAAGGAAGGCCACCAAAAGGATCTGGCCACCAGATCTCTGGTGCCAAAAATTCCTGGGTGACCTGCCAACACCGAGGAATGAACCTCGGAAATGACTCTGCTGGTCCACTTATCAGGCACAAACAGTCTGTCAGGTGGACAAGAATCAGGCCTATCAGCCTGAAATCTCTGCAACACACGTCGCAGATCTGGAGAAATAGCTGACAAGATAATACCATCCTTAAGAATACCAACAGGTTCAGCGACTCCAGGAGCATCAGGCACAAAGCTCCTGGAAAGAGCATCGGCCTTCACATTCTTTGAACCTGGTAAATACGAGACAACAAAGTCAAAACGGGAGAAAAACAATGACCAGCGGGCCTGTCTAGGATTCAGGCGTTTAGCAGACTCGAGATACATCAGATTTTTGTGATCAGTCAAGACCACCACACGATGCTTAGCACCCTCGAGCCAATGACGCCACTCCTCAAATGCCCATTTCATGGCCAACAACTCCCGATTGCCCACATCATAATTTCGCTCCGCAGGCGAAAACTTCCTAGAGAAAAAGGCGCAAGGTCTCATAACAGAGCAACCAGGGCCTCTCTGCGACAAAATGGCCCCTGCTCCAATCTCCGAAGCATCCACCTCAACCTGAAAGGGAAGCGAGACATCAGGCTGGCACAAAACAGGCGCCGAAGTAAACCGATGTTTCAACTCCTGGAAAGCCTCCACGGCAGCAGGAGCCCAATTAACCACATCGGAGCTCTTCTTGGTCATATCCGTCAAAGGTTTCACAATGCTAGAAAAGTTAGCGATAAAACGACGGTAGAAGTTAGCGAAACCCAAGAACTTCTGAAGACTCTTAACTGACGAGGGCTGAGTCCAATCAAGAATAGCTCGGACCTTGACTGGGTCCATCTCCACAGCAGAAGGGGAAAAAATGAACCCCAAAAAGGGAACCTTCTGTACACCAAAAAGACACTTTGAGCCCTTGACAAACAAAGAATTTTCACGCAAAATTTTAAAGACCATCCTGACCTGCTCCACATGCGAGTCCCAATTATCAGAAAAAACCAGAATATCATCCAGATAAACGATCAGAAATTTATCCAGATAGTTCCGGAAAATGTCATGCATAAAGGACTGAAAAACTGAAGGGGCATTAGAGAGCCCAAAAGGCATCACCAAGTACTCAAAATGACCTTCGGGCGTATTGAATGCGGTTTTCCATTCATCCCCTTGCTTAATGCGCACAAGGTTGTACGCACCACGAAGGTCTATCTTGGTAAACCACTTGGCACCTTTAATCCGGGCAAACAAGTCAGACAACAGCGGCAAAGGATACTGAAATTTGACAGTGATCTTATTTAAAAGCCGATAGTCAATACAAGGCCTCAAAGATCCGTCCTTTTTAGCCACAAAAAAGAATCCCGCACCAAGAGGGGAAGAAGACGGACGGATGTGTCCTTTCTCCAGAGACTCCTTGATATATGAACGCATAGCGGTATGTTCAGGTATCGACAGATTAAACAGTCTTCCCTTAGGAAACTTACTGCCTGGAATCAAATCTATTGCACAGTCACATTCCCTATGAGGAGGCAATGCACTGGACCTGGACTCGCTAAAGACATCCTGATAATCAGACAAGTACTCCGGAACTTCCGAAGGCGTAGAAGAAGCAATAGACACAGGCAGGGAATCCTCATGAATACCACGACAGCCCCAACTAGACACTGACATAGCCTTCCAGTCAAGGACTGGATTATGGGTCTGTAACCATGGCAGCCCCAAAACAACCAAATCATGCATTTTATGTAGAACGAGAAAACGTATCACCTCGCGGTGTTCAGGAGTCATGCACATGGTAACCTGTGTCCAATACTGTGGCTTATTTTCTGCCAATGGCGTAGCATCAATACCCCTAAGAGGGATAGGATTTTCTAATGGTTCAAGAATAAAACCACAGCGCTTAGCAAATGAGAGATCCATAAGACTCAGGGCAGCACCTGAATCTACAAACGCCATGACAGGATAAGATGACAGTGAGCAAATCAAAGTTACAGACAGAATAAACTTAGGATGCAAATTACCAACGGTGACAGGACTAACAACCTTAGATATACGTTTAGAGCATGCTGAGATAACATGTGTAGAATCACCACAGTAGTAGCACAAGCCATTCCGGCGTCTATGAATTTTCCTCTCATTTCTAGTCAGGATTCTATCACATTGCATCAAATCAGGTGTCCGTTCAGACAACACCATGAGGGAATTTGCGGTTTTTCTATCACATTGCATCACATCAGGTGTCTGTTCAGACAACAACATGAGGGAATTTGCGGTTTTGCGCTCCCGCAACCGCCGGTCAATTTGAATAGCCAGGGACATGGTATCATTCAGACCTGTGGGAATGGGAAAACCCACCATAACATTCTTAATGGCCTCAGAAAGGCCATTTCTAAAATTAGCGGCCAGTGCACACTCGTTCCAATGTGTCAGCACGGACCATTTCCGAAATTTTTGGCAATACACCTCTGCCTCGTCCTGGCCCTGAGACATAGCCAGCAAGGCTTTCTCTGCCTGAATCTCAAGATTGGGTTCCTCATAAAGTAAACCGAGCACCAGAAAAAACGCATCAATATCAGCCAATGCCGGATCTCCTGGCGCCAACGAAAAAGCCCAATCCTGAGGGTCACCCCGTAAGAATGAAATAACAATTTTTACTTGTTGAGCAGAGTCTCCAGACGAACAAGGTTTCAGGGACAAAAATAATTTACAATTATTCCTGAAATTCCTAAACTTAAATCGGTCTCCTGAAAACAGTTCAGGAATCGGAATCTTGGGTTCAGACCTAGGATTTCTGGTAACATAATCTTGTATACCCTGCACACGAGTGGCAAGCTGGTCCACACTTGTAATCAAGGTCTGGACATTCATGTCTGCAGCAAGCTTAAGCCACTCTGAGGTAAAGGGGAAAAGAAAAAAAAAAAATGAGAGAGGGAAAAAAAAAACTCAAAATTTTCTTTCTTATAATCCCACTTCTGCAATGCATTAAACATTTAATACTGGCCTGGCATACTGTTATGACCCCAGTGGACAGGGTCTCAGAGGAACGTGTAAGTCTGCAAGATACAAAAATCCAGCTCATAGGGCTGTGGTAACTGGGTTGACCAAATAGCTACTCCTAACGCCAACACTAGAAGTAGCCGGGGATCATGCCTACGGTGATCGCTAGATGACTCGCGCCAGCCGGAGAATCTAACTACCCCTAGGAGAAGAAAACAAAGACCTCTCTTGCCTCCAGAGAAAGGGACCCCAAAGCAAGATACAAGCCCCCCACAAATAATAACGGTGAGGTAAGAGGAAATGACAAACACAGAAATGAACCAGGTTCAGCAAAGAGAGGCCAGCTTACTAATAGCAGAATAAAGCAAGATAACTTATCTGGTCAACAAAAACCCTATAAAAATCCACGCTGGAGATTCAAGAACCCCCGAACCGTCTAACGGTCCGGGGGGAGAATACCAGCCCCCTAGAGCTTCCAGCAAAGGTCAGGATACAGATAGGAACAAGCTGGACAAAAATACCAAACAAAACAAAAGCAAAAAGCAAAGAAGCAGACTTAGCTTGAAAAACAGGAACCAGGATCAGAGGACAAGAGCACAACAGATTAGCTCTGATTTCAACGATGCCAGGCATTGAACTGAAGGTCCAGGGAGCTTATATAGCAACGCCCCTGAACTAACGGCCCAGGTGAGGATATAGGAAAAGACAGACGCTCCAGAGTCAAATCACTAATGACCACTAGAGGGAGCAAAAAGCAAAATCACAACAGTTTGGAGTGCGAAGTGAGCAGTGCTGCATTAAAGGGTGACTCTGAGTGAGAGGAGATGGAAGAAGGAAGGATAGCATGGTCCTTAAGAAAAGTGACAGAGTGGCCTTCTGAAGACTGGTCCTAGGAGTGGATGCCTAGCCATGAGACATTGAGGTTGTGACGCAGAAGGCAATGGGCCTTAGCATTACTGAGAAACAGGACTATTGAAGGGTCCCGAGAGGGAGATCTGGGGTGCCAGTAGGGGAAGATAAGGGATGTGGAACTGTTGTGCAAGTAAAGGAGACTTTGGAATAAGGACTGTAGCGTTACAGTTGGATTGCGGCACAGTAGGGAGAAACAAACCCTGGAGTATACTACAGAGAAAGGATACTGTGTGGAAAAATACTTCACACTGTATAGTAAACATCCAGAAGACTTTGTACCCACTATCCCTTCTATATAACCCTTACCAAGGTACCATTCATTAAAGAGTTTATTTTCGAATGATGTTCTCCCTCATTGGCAAGCCCACATCAGCGGTTACATGTGGCCTCCATGAGCGCAAGGTCCTCACAGCACAAGTCCACACACTTTCATGTAACATGCGCTGAAGACAAGTGCCTTTCCCACAGCTACTACCTTGCGCCACATTACACTATCCTGTGGTTAAGTCCCAGTTTGCATGCATTGCTGCTATTAACCAATACCTTGTACTAAGATACCTGACTGCATTTACTCATTTATCACTCATGTGATTAACTGCATCCTTTTTGTAAGATACCAGTTTTCCTATACAGTTACAGTTCTCGTGTGTATCTGCACATTTGGCTCCACTTCATCTGATGCTACATGCTATGCTTGTTTGTCTGCCATCCTGCATTACCTGCTGTCGAGGTCCCTGCCGATCCGCGTGTCATCTGTCAATATTATCTCTGCTACTCACCCAGATCTAAGAGAATCCACCTCACCAAGTCAGTCATAACATTCACTTTATTGTTTAGCGCTCTATCACATTATCATATTAGTAGAACCAGCCTGATGCTGTGCACCTTTCAAGAAAATCTAAGTTGTTTGATGTTGATTAACGTTGAGAAAAATAGTTGTCTTGTATGAAAAGTCTTCATATCATTTCATCACTAATAGGTGCAGTTTAAGTGGCTAAGTATAAGTGATTTATGGCAAAATATTGGATGTACACTGATCAAAAAAATAAAGGGAACACTTAAAACAACAGAATATAACTCCAAGTAAATCAAACTTCTGTGAAATGAAACTGTCCACTTAGGAAGCAACACTGTTTGACAATCGATTTCACATGCTGTTGTGCAAATGGAATAGACAATAGGTGAAAATTATTGGCAATTATCAAGACACACTCAATAAAGGAGTGGTTCTTCAGGTGGGGACCACAGACCACATCTCAGTACCAATGATTTCTGGCTGATGTTTTGGTCACTTTTGAATGTTGGTTGTGCTTTCACACTTGTGGTAGCATGAGATGGACTCTACAACCCACACAAGTGGCTCAGGTAGTGCAGCTCATCCAGGATAGCACATCAATGTGAGCTGTGACAAGAAGGCTTGCTGTGTCTGTCAGTGCAGTGTCCAGAGGCTTGAGGCGGAACCAGGAGACAGGCCAGCACAACAGGAGACATGGAGGGGGGCCATAGGAGGTCAACAACCCAGCAGCAGAACCGCTACCTCAGCCTTTGTGCAAGGAGGAACAGGAGGAGCACTCCAGAGCCCTGCAAAATGACCTCCAGCTGGCCACAAATGTGCATGTGTCTGCACAAATGGTTAGAAACCGACTCCATGAGGATGGTCTGAGTGCCCGACGTCCACAGATGGGGGTTGTGCTCACAGCCCAACACCGTGCAGGATGCTTTGCATTTGCCACAGAACACCAGGATTGGCAAATTCGCCACTGGTGCCCTGTGCTCTTCACAGATGAAAGCAGGTTCACACTGAGCACATGTGACAGACGTTACAGAGTCTGGAGATGCCGTGGATGAGCGATCTGCTGCCTGCAACATCCTTCAGTATGACCGGTTTGGCAGTGGTAATGGTGTGGGGTGGCATTTCTTTGGAGGGCTGCACAGCCCTCCATGTGCTCGCCAGAGGTAGCCTGACTGCCATTAGGTACCGAGATGAGATCCTCAGACCTCTTGTGAGACCATATGCTGGTGCAGTTGGCCCTGGGTTCCTCCTAATGCAGGACAATGCCAGACCTCATTTGACTGGAGTATGTCAGCAGTAGAAAAAAGAAAAAAATATATACCAGCTCACCTGTCGGCATGTGTTGTGGGGAAGCACGGATATCGTGTAGTCATCACGTGAGCAAAGTAATGCAAAAAAGAGAAAAAAATCCAGCTTCCAAAAACTTACAAATTTATTAAGGATAAAAGGCAAAGTCCAGTCCAATCCAACTCTTGCTACTCTTCACTATGTAATTTATTGGATTGGACTGGACTTTGCCTTTTATCCTTAATAAATTTGTAAGTTTTTGGAAGCTGGATTTTTTTCTCTTTTTTGGATTACTTTGCTCACGGTATTTCAGCAGTTCCTGCAAGATGAAGGCATTGAAGCTATGGACTGGCCTGCCGGTTCCCCAGACCTGAATCCGATTGAACACATCTGGGACATCATGTCTCTCACCATCCACCAACATCACGTTGCACCACAGACTGTCCAGGAGTTGGCGGATGCTTTAGTCCAGGTCTGGGAGGAGATCCCTCGGGAGACCATCCCCTGCCCTGCCTCATCACGAGCATGTCCAGGCGTTATAGGGAGGTCATACAGGGACGTGGAGGCCACACACACTAATGAGCATCATTTTCTTGTTTTGTGGCATTTCCACTGAAGTTGGATCAGCCTGTAATTTGATTTTCCACTTTGATTTTGAGTATCGTTCCAAATCCAGGCCTCCGTGAGATATTAATTTTGATTTACATTGATAATTTTTATGTTTTATTGTTCTCAACGCATTCCACTATGTAATGAATAAAGATTTACAAGTGGAATATTTTATTCAGTGATATCTAGGATGTGGTATTTTAGTGTTCCCTTTATTTTTTTGAGCAGTGTATTTTTTATACACTAGTTACAGGTTTTGCAAACTATCCTTATTGTTCTAGATACCAGGCACTTACGTATGCTATGGCTGCACAGTGACATCTGGGCATGTGACATAAGAGTGCAATACTGTATAGCCACATCATGAGTAAAGTTGGACCTTGAAAGTGGCTGCAACCTAACTGCTATCAGAAATCCAACCCTGCTGGATTATTGTGCAACCCCCTCCACCTTTATTATTCACAACAGTGACAGTGGATCAGTGGATTTTATGTTGTGTGGCCACAAGTCTCTGTTAAGCCCTAGCCTAGGACACAAAATCACTAGCACATTATCATTGCTGTGACTATCTGGCACGCGATCACTAGTACGACATTGCCCCCTTTAGTGATAAACACCTCACTGTCTATAAACAATGTACATACAGATGAACCAACAAACAAGGCAATGGATCAGTAAAATAATATATTAGGAAATGCAAATATATTCACAGTATAATTGTGCACAAAATCCATGCCAGGCTGCTCTCAGACGAGGCAGTGAAAACCTTCTGACAGATTCCCTTTAACAGTAACAAAACTCACATCGCATGTACAGCTCAGGAAAAAAAACTACAAACTGTTATCTAAGGCTACGTTCACATTTGCGTTGTTGGGCGCAGCGTCGGCGACGCAACGCAAAACGCATGCACAACGCAGTGTTTTGTGACGCATGCGTCCAACGTTACAAAAATTGACACCACTTTTTTTTTTTATCAAAAGATGCATGCGTCGAACAACGCAGGACGACGCAGGCACTTGCGCCCTATGCGTTTTCTATAGACACTAATGTTTTTTTTTGGCACATTTAAGATGCAAGTGCGACGCATACGTTTTTAAAAAAAATTAGGACGGAGGAAAACTGCAACATGTAGCGTCCCCTGCGCCCTTTCTTGTGCGTCTATATGATGTATGGGTAGTAAAACGCTAGAAAACGCATACCGACGCATGTCCATGCGCCCCCCATGTTAAAGATAGGGGCGCATGACGCATGCGTCGGTATGCGTCGCCGACGCTGCGCCCAACAACGCAAATGTGAACGTAGCCTTAGTGGTACAGATATCGTACATTTCTCCATAAACTATACCAATTGGTAACAGAAGAATGCTGGAGAATTGGTTCCAAGAGAGGGGCTATGCTGCACATAAGGTGGGACTGTTCAAAACTTAAACCCTCATGGAACACTGTCTTCTTAATTTGTGAGATGAGTGGTCAAATACCAGAAACTCCTAGACCACAATACTTTCTCTACCACTAAAATGTCTTAGTTTTGTCATTAAAGCATATACATTTATTCCTAGACATTGGAAAAAATACAAACCCCAGCAGTAGTAGTTGTGGTTTCAGAAGTTTAACCTTGTGATGACGTAGTATGGAATAGCTGGTAGAAAAGTGGCATGCAAAAGTTTGTGCACCTCTGGTCAAAATTACTGTTATTGTGAACAGTTAAGCAAGCTGAAGATGAAATGATCTCTGAAAGGCCTACAGATAAAGAGGACACATTTCCTTTGTATTTTAGGCAAACAATATACAGCTCTGGCAAAAATTTAGAAACCACTACATCAAAACCTTGTCATGGGCAGCCCAATCTCCAGACCTGACCCCCAATGAAAACCTCTGGAATCTAATCAAGAGGCTGATGGATAATCACAAGCCATTAAACAAAGAACTGCTTTAATTTTTGTGCCAGGAGCAGGGTGGAAAGCATGCCAAGACGCATGAAAGCTGTGATTAAAAATCATGGTTATGCCACAAAATATTGATTTCTGAGCTCTTCCCTAGTTAAAATATTAGTATTGTTGTTTCTAAATGATTATGAACTTGTTTTCTTTGCAATATTTGAGGTCTGAAAGCACTGTTTTTTTTGTAATTTTGACCATTTCTCCTTTTCAGAAAAAAAATACAAAATGTATTGCTTGGAAAATTCAGAGACGTTGTCAGAAGTTTATAGAATAAATTAAAAATTTACATTTTACTCTGAGAAAAATCAGACAAACTGAACATTTTGCAGTGGTCTCTTAATTTTTGCCAGAGCTGTATATATTGTCATTTTTTTCATGTAAAAAAGTACAAAAAAGAAAATGGGCTGATGCAAAAGTTTGGGCACTCTTGGAGTGTGCTTAGTTTGTGTGCTCAGAAAACTCTGACCAAGATTTCAGATCTTAATCAGCCGGTTCGGGTTATGGCTTGTTCACTATAATTGCTAGGAAAGGTCAGGTGATGCAAATTTCTGAGCTTTATAAAAACCCAGCCTCCTCTAACCTTGTGCAAAAAAACAGCAGCCATGGGTTCTTCTAAGCAACTGCCTAGGACTCTGAAAATGAAAATGGTGGAGGCCCACAAATCAGGGGAGGGCTAAAAGAAGATTGCAAAGCATTTTCAAATTACCCTTTCCTCAGTCCAAAATATAATTAAGACATGGCAGTTAACAGGAAAGTAGAAGTCAAGATAACTTCTGGGAGCCCAAGTAAAAATTTTAGTGAGAGCTACTCATAGGATTGTTAGAGAGGCAAATCAGAATCCTTGCTTGACTGCAAAAGGCCTTCAGAAAAATTTAGCAGACTCTGGAGACTTGGTACATTGTTTTACGGCTGTGACATCTGCACAAACATGGCCTTAATGGAAGAGTCATCAGAAGAAAACCTCTCCTGCATCCTCACCATAAAATTAAGAGTCAGAAGTATGCAAAAGAACATCAATTAAAAATACCATACAAAAAAAGCAAAATACCATCAAGGGACACCAAGCAGAAAAAGAAGGGGAAATATTGCACCAAAATAGATTTAAGTAACAAAAAATATGCAAATCATGGGCCATCATATGTAAAACAAGAATTATACTAGTAAATGAGACTATACATAAGCTGTATCTCAATGTAGTTACCCTTTATAAGTTCAACTAATGACCAATGTAAAATAACATGAAGAATATCCTCATACAGTTTCCTCTCATAAGAAATTACTGGTAAGTAAATAGGACATAAGGCAGTACCTATCCCAAAATTTCAAGATACCCAAACATCAGATGCAATAATCATGCTATAATAGCTGTAAAAGAAATAGTTAATACTACGCAAGATATATACCTGAAAATAGAGGTAGCATTACCAGTAGCTAAAGGTCCTGTAGATCTGCTCGGTGTCCCATCACCCCGACGCGTGTTTCGCCGCCAGCTTCTTCTGGGGTGAAGCCAGAACAGCATGTACAGAGACCATCAAGGAACTTGATATCATTGGTAGTAAAGCAGCAGGGAATAAGTAAGCTCAAAATACTTTATTTCACTATACTTTTTGTAGAGCATCCTGAATGGTTTTTAAATACAATTTTTGGGTGGACAAGCCCTTTACGATATGTGCTGCTACCACAGCTACACAACACACTTATGAATGAATCATTTGTAAGCATGCAACTGACTGGCAAACTTACATTTTAATGATATGTAAGAGTGACGAGTAGCTGCACCATTTATTATCTTAAAGGGAACCTGTCACCCCAAAAATCGAAGAATAGCTGCGGCCACCGGCATCAGGGGCTTATCTACAGCATTCTGTAATGCTGTAGATAAGCCCCTGATGTATCCTGAAAGATGAGAAAAAGAGGTTAGATTATACTCACCCAGGGGTGTCGCGGTCCGGCGCCTCCCATCTTCATACGATGACTTCCTCTTCTTGTCTTCCTGCCCCGACTCTGGCGCAGGCGTACTTTGTCTGCCCAGTTGAGGGCAGAGCAAAGTACTGCAGTGCGCAGGTGCCGGGAAAGGTCAGAGAGGCCCAGCGCCTGCGCACTGCAGTACTTTGCTCTGCCCTCAACAGGACAGAAAAAGTACGCCTGCGCCGCAGCTGCAGCGTGAAGAAGAGGACGTCATCCTATGAAGATGGGAGGCTCCGGATCGGACCGCGAAGCCCATTGGACCCGGACCGCAGCGGGACCACCCCTGGGTGAGTATAGTATAACCTCTTTTTCTCATCTTTCAGGATACATCGGGGGCTTATCTACAGCATTACAGAATGCTGTAGATAAGCCCCTGATGCTGGTGGGCTTAGCCCATCTTCGATTTTTGGGGTGACAGGTTCCCTTTAAACTGATAACATAGTGGATTAAAAAACTTTTCCTTACCCTAATTGAACCCGGGTCAGCCCACACCATTACATCTCCATGGCAACAGACTGCAAGCAAATTCTGTGTAGTCTGATTCAGCAACCTCTCTTCCATCTGCACTTACCTCCTTGCTAATTCGGGAAATGTTCATGAATGAAAAATGAAAGGGTAATATTACATCAAGGATAACTATGATAACAATATGAAATAAAAATATTTGGTTTGTAAATATGTACAGAACCATATATTTTAAAGTTATTTTTTTTATTTTCCATTCAATGACCCACCACTTTCCAATGCTGATGAATTTAAAACTTTGTGCATTTTACACACAGAAGATAATAGGAAAACACTAACATTAATTAAAAAAATAAAGAGATACAGTCTTCTCCTGGGTGTACCATGTCGATGGGGGGTTCAAGCCAGACAACGGCGATATGAGGAGGAGTAAAATCTCCTGCCTTTTGCCTGGGATCAGCAAGGCAGCCAACTAGCAAACAAAAGAGGGAGGCATGTTCTATGGTAGACATTCATTAGTTGCTCTGGATGGGATGAAGGACTTAACACTTCGAATGCATACTTATAAAATTGTGGTCAACAAACAGACAATAAATATAAAGTTATCAATGCATTTATTTTTCTATTACCTACATGTGTATGTAAATGATAAAGAGGGGTTACATTTGCTGACAGATTTGCTTTAGAGGAAAACTTTCTATTCCAGGAGCAAAATACTGAGAAGACAAAGCATTTTTTGAAATGATTCTACTTTCAAACATGGCCACATAATTTACAACTTTCTTTTCTAATCACATTACTAAGGATTTAATGGTAAGCATATCCTCATTCTGTTTTTTTTACAATTTCCTCCTACATTTTGAAATACTAGTGAACATAATAACTGGGAGTCTAAATGGTGAAAATCATCTTGCAGTATAGATTATGTAAGAAGACCACATGGGGTACGTCTTCTTACCAGACCACCACTGATTTCCAGAACTAAAAGGCTCTGTAAAGAGGCCACACCCCTTTGGCATTCCACAGAGATTTGCCATTTCAAATCTGACACGCCATTCAAAACTAGACTTCGTAAATGTAATTTTCTTACACTGATGGATCTGAGACAAGAAAGTTTCCAGCATTCTACTGACTTAACATTACTGTGTACTTGATACAATCTCAGCAATAGCGTTGCAGTAAAAGCGCTGTTGCTGAAGAATGCTCCCAGCATGCAATCTGCAGACATTTGCATTCCTTGCCCGTTCACAGCACTAAACAAAGCTCCCATGCAAATATTCCCATATAAGCACATCAGAACCTATCATCTCATAATCTGCAGTCTAGAGGATCCATCAGTTGTACATTAACTGTGGCATCTGAGCGTCCGTGCAACCTGCCTATACCAAGGGTTTAAGGAATGAATGCATCTGTACACCAGAGCGTGTAATGATACAGGAAAGAAGAAACAAAATGTGTCGCCCATTCTCTTCTAATGGTGAATAAAAGTCGGTAACGTCTACTGTGTATGCATGATGCTTCACAAGCCCTGTGTGGGTAAGGTCCTAGAAGGTGATTTGCTACATACTTTCTCTAAAACACTTATTCTCTCATTTAGAAATAATTGCAAGCAGCTCATCCTATTCAAGATGTTGTCTGATGGCATCACTTGAAAATCAGACATCAGATGTTATATTCCAGCAATAAATCATGCATAGGTTAACATGACTAAATCTAGAATTGTTTGACAGTTCTACAGAACCCTTCAGTCTCCAAATTGCCCATCTCCACCTGCTCCTTAATGAAAGTAGGACATCACTTAGCGTAACCTAGTAAGTAAAGTAAAAATATATGGCCATACTATCCTATCTGCAGCACTGTAATCTACACCCTTCCTCCCCCAACTGAAATGGATTTTTAATTGCCCACTGTATTCCAGCTACTATAAATCTCTTTCCTGCAAGAGAACAGGTCTGATTTTAATCATGACTTCTCACTGCCAACCACAGACTGGAGCAGTCTGCCCTAAAGATGTTAAATGGGTGCAATTCAGAGGAGCAGATGAAAATATTTAACGCACAGGAAAACATAGGGGGGTGGAGGGTGTATAGGAGATGAGAGGGAGAGCTACATGGGGAGCTTGAGAGAGGTATAGAACATGGACAGGGAGTGCATGGGATAAATAGGAAACGGGGAGTGAAGGCAGAAAGCTGAAATGGAGATCCAGGGCACAACCGAGGAGCAAGCAGGTGACCACAAGCAGATTTCCTAAATGACAAATGGGAGCTTGAAGTCCAGTTATACCAGGTCACAATGCAGATAAGTAGGGCAGAAATGAGACTGAGACTCAGTGATAGGCATAATGAGACAGCAGTCAGGAAGCATTGATTCCTAGTGATAGGGGATTGTGCGGAGATCATAGGATACATAGGATGGATAGACAGACAATGCCGCACAAGACAGAGGTAAGTATCTCAGGCAGCCGCCTGTCTGGCATGAGCCATCCAGAACCATGGGAAATAGGTACATGGAGCCATTTCCCAGACCCGAGCACATCTACAGGTCCCAATCACAGCACTGAGAAGCCACACTCATTTCTTGGGAAGATTCCATCTCTTTTTCTCCTTGTAATTCCACCTGACTTTCCAGGTTCTCTCTCCTTACTTCTCACTTTCCAGGCAGTAAGGAAGGATGCTGCGATCATGGGCTCTGAGCAGCAGATTAGGACCCAGATACAATGCTGGAATTCAGGATATTTAACTGCCATCAAGTTACAACACAGATGTTTCTCCAAGTGTTACACTGAGTGATATATACCAAGGATTACACTGAGTGATGTATACCAAGGATTACACAGAGTGGTGTATACCAAGGATTACACTGAGTGGTATATGCCAAGGATTACACTGAGTGGTATATACCAAGGATTACACTGAGTGATATATACCAAGGATTACACTGAGTGGTGTATACCAAGGATTACACTGAGTGATATATACCAAGGATTACACTGAGTGATATATACCAAGGATTACACTGAGTGGTATATGCCAAGGATTACACTGAGTGGTATATACCAAGGATTACACTGAGTGGTATATACCAAGGATTACACTGAGTGGTGTATACCAAGGATTACACTGAGTGATATATACCAAGGATTACACAGAGTGGTGTATACCAAGGATTACACTGAGTGGTGTATACCAAGGATTACACTGAGTGGTATATGCCAAGGATTACACTGAGTGGTATATACCAAGGATTACACTGAGTGATATATACCAAGGATTACACTGAGTGATATATACCAAGGATTACACTGAGTGGTATATACCAAGGATTACACTGAGTGGTGTATACCAAGGATTACACTGAGTGATATATACCAAGGATTACACAGAGTGGTGTATACCAAGGATTACACTGAGTGGTGTATACCAAGGATTACACTGAGTGGTATATGCCAAGGATTACACTGAGTGGTATATACCAAGGATTACACTGAGTGGTATATACCAAGGATTACACTGAGTGATATATACCAAGGATTACACTGAGTGGTATATGCCAAGGATTACACTGAGTGGTGTATACCAAGGATTACACTGAGTGGTGTATACCAAGGATTACACTGAGTGGTATATGCCAAGGATTACACTGAGTGGTGTATACCAAGGATTACACTGAGTGGTGTATACCAAGGATTACACTGAGTAGTGTATACCAAGGATTACACTGAGTGGTATATACCAAGGATTACACTGAGTGGTGTATACCAAGGATTACACTGAGTGGTGTATACCAAGGATTACACTGAGTGGTATATACCAAGGATTACACTGAGTGGTGTATACCAAGGATTACACTGAGTGGTGTATACCAAGGATTACACTGAGTGGTGTATACCAAGGATTACACTGAGTGGTGTATACCAAGGATTACACTGAGTGGTATATGCCAAGGATTACACTGAGTGGTATATGCCAAGGATTACACTGAGTGGTATATGCCAAGGATTACACTGAGTGGTATATGCCAAGGATTACACTGAGTGGTATATGCCAAGGATTACACTGAGTGGTATATGCCAAGGATTACACTGAGTGGTATATGCCAAGGATTACACTGAGTGGTATATGCCAAGGATTACACTGAGTGGTATATGCCAAGGATTACACTGAGTGGTATATACCAAGGATTACACTGAGTGGTATATACCAAAGATTACACTGAGTGGTGTATGCCAAGGATTACACTGAGTGGCGTATGCCAAGGATTACACTGAGTGGCGTATACCAAGGATTACACTGAGTGGTGTATACCAAGGATTACACTGAGTGGTGTATACCAAGGATTACACTGAGTGGTATATACCAAGGATTACACTGAGTGGTGTATACCAAGGATTACACTGAGTGGTGTATACCAAGGATTACACTGAGTGGTATATACCAAGGATTACACTGAGTGGTGTATACCAAGGATTACACTGAGTGGTGTATACCAAGGATTACACTGAGTGGTGTATACCAAGGATTACACTGAGTGGTGTATACCAAGGATTACACTGAGTGGTGTATGCCAAGGATTACACTGAGTGGTGTATGCCAAGGATTACACTGAGTGGTATATGCCAAGGATTACACTGAGTGGTATATGCCAAGGATTACACTGAGTGGTATATGCCAAGGATTACACTGAGTGGTATATGCCAAGGATTACACTGAGTGGTATATGCCAAGGATTACACTGAGTGATATATACCAAGGATTACACTGAGTGATGTATACCAAGGATTACGCTGAGTGGTATATGCCAAGGATTACACTGAGTGGTATATACCAAGGATTACACTGAGTGGTATATACCAAAGATTACACTGAGTGGTATATGCCAAGGATTACACTGAGTGGTATATGCCAAGGATTACACTGAGTGGTATATACCAAGGATTACACTGAGTGGTATATACCAAGGATTACACGGAGTGGTATATACCAAGGATTACACTGAGTGGTATATGCTAAGGATTACACTGAGTGGTATATGCCAAGGATTACACTGAGTGGTATATGCCAAGGATTACACTGAGTGGTATATGCCAAGGATTACACTGAGTGGTATATACCAAATATTACACTGAGTGATATATACCAATTATTACACTGAGTGATATATACCAAGGATTACACTGAGTGGTATATACCAAATATTACACTGAGTGATATATACCAATTATTACACTGAGTAATATATACCAAGGATTACACTGAGTGCTATATACCAAGTATTCCAAGCACACAACTCACCAGCATTAGACTTTACAGACCATACTGCTCGGTGGGCATCTGTAGGAGGGGCTGGAGACACAGATGGGTTTCCCCCTTTCCTGCAGCACTTTAGGGGTTCTGCATCCCCAGGAAGTGTGTGAATGCCCTGTGAGGATGCATAGCAGTCCAATCAGTGCAAGGCTGGACCAACAAATATAGAGAAGAGATGGAAGTGACAACAGCTCCCCTCGGGTCCCAGAGAGAAAAGCGTCTTCTTCTTATTGCTCTGGAGGAAGGTGGCGAGCCTGGAGCCCCGGAGCCGGCAGGGAGCCCGGAGGAGCAGGCAGGGAGCCCGGAGGAGCAGTCCCCGGAGCCGGCAGGGAGCCCGGAGGAGCAGGCAGGGAGCCCGGAGGAGCAGGCAGGGAGCCCGGAGGAGCAGGCAGGGAGCCCGGAGGAGCAGGCAGGGAGCCCGGAGGAGCAGGCAGGGAGCCCGGAGGAGCCGTCCCCGGAGCCGGCAGGGAGCCCGGAGGAGCTGTCCAGCGCGGAGTCCTGAATGAAGCTGTGGTGGAGCCGGCACTGAGCGCTCAGCACCGCCTCAGACGCTGTGATCAGTGTCCTGCTACTCACACTGTACTCCGTCCTCTGATCTGTGGAGCTCCTGCACAGCTTACTGGTGTAGAACGGTAAAGGTCTTCTCCAGCTCCCCCACCCCCAGGAGAAGAAGGTGGTCTACAATCCAACGTTGCTCCTTCTGTGATCTGGCAGCACCCTCCCTCCATCCCCTCCTCTTAGCAGGCAGGTCCTTCCCTTGCAAGCTTTACATTCCAGGACTTACACGCACAGGCTTTGTCACCCCCTCCTCCCCAAACCCTTTTCTCTACCTCTATAATGGGATTTGGGGGATGTGTTCGTGAATTGTCCCATCTTCATGTTGTTGCCAGCTGCTGCCAAAATCTGACTGTCCTGTGCCCCAGTGAATGCAAGTATGTGTGAGATTTCCGTCTTGCACTAGAATGAGCATCAGTACACCCAGTGAGGGGCTTCCTGCAGGCTATAGTGACCCAGTGAGGGGCTTCCTGCAGGCTATAGTGACCCAGTGAGGGGCTTCCTGCAGGCTATAGTGACCCAGTGAGGGGCTTCCTGCAGGCTATAGCGACCCAGTGAGGGGCTTCCTGCAGGCTTCAGTGACCCAGTGAGGGGCTTCCTGCAGGCTATAGCGACCCAGTGAGGGGCTTCCTGCAGGCTATAGCGACCCAGTGAGGGGCTTCCTGCAGGCTTCAGTGACCCAGTGAGGGGCTTCCTGCAGGCTATAGTGACCCAGTGAGGGGCTTCCTGCAGGCTACAGTGACCCAATGAGGGGCTTCCTGCAGGCTTCAGTGACCCAGTGAGGGGCTTCCTGCAGGCTATAGTGACCTACTGAGGGGCTTCCTGCAAGCTATAGTGACCCAGTTTGGGGCTTCCTACAGGCTATTGTGACCCAGTGAGGGGCTTCCTGCAGGCTATAGTGACCCAGTGAGGGGCTTCCTGCAGGCTATAGTGACCTACTGAAGGGCTTCCTGCAGGCTATAGCGACCCAGTGAGGGGCTTCCTGCAGGCTACAGCGACCCAGTGAAGGGCTTCCTGCAGGCTACAGCGACCCAGTGAGGGGCTTCCTGCAGGCTATAATGACCCAGTGAGGGGCTTCCTGCAGGCTACAGCGACCCAGTGAGGGGCTTCCTGCAGGCTATAGTCACCCAGTGAGGGACTTCCTGCAGGCTATTGTAATAATTATAGGGGATAACTCAGGAGACTCTTTGCGTGGAACAAGACAACTACAGGACACAGTGTTATAAGTGGTAAAGTCTATATTATCTGTTGTGAATTCCGCTCTTGGGCTCCCTCCAGTGGTTGTATGTGGCATTTTTGCGAGTTCTGCTCTTGGGCTCCCTCCGGTGGTTTTAAGTGGTACTGCTGCTCCTTGGATTTAGTAGTCAGCAGCTGCTTCCACTGATTGTCTTTCTGGCTCGACTATTTAGCCTGTTTCTATCCTTCAGCGTGTGCCAGTTGTCAATGGTTCCTGGTTGGATTCACATCTCTGCTTGGATTTCCCTGATATTCTGACCAGTTCAGCAAAGATAAGTCCTTGCTTTGTTCTTTTGCAGTCCACTTGTTGTGGACTTAATCTTTCTGCACATTCTATGTTTTTTCTAGTCCAGCTTGTCAGTATGGATTTATTCAGTTAAGCTGGAAGCTCTGGGAAGCAGATTTACCCTCCACACCTTTAGTCAGGTGTGGAGATTTTTGTAAACTCTGTGGTGGATTTTTCTAGTTTTTAATACTGACCGCACAGTATTCTTTCCTGTTCTATTTATCTAGTTAGACTGGCCTCCTTTGCTACATCCTGGTTTCATTCTGCGTATGTCATTTCCCTCTCCACTCACAGTCAATATTTGTGGGGGGCTGTCCTATCCTTTGGGTGTCTAGGGAGTGACAGGAACATCCCACGGCTACTTCTAGTGTTGTGTTAAGCTCAGTGACTGTGGTCAGTACAGGTACCACCTCCTCCAGAGCACGTCCCATGTTGCTCCTAAACCACCAGCTCATAACAGTACAACTGGCCCCCCACAAATAAATGAATCTCAAAAGAAGGAAAAGGGAGGGAGTTCTGAGCCATTTTTTTTTTCTGCAGTCTGTTTTGTCTTTTTTTTCCTCTTAATCTCTGGGTGGTTCAGGATTTTGGCGCTGGCATGGATGTTCAGGGTTTGTTTTCTCGTGTGGATCAACTTGCTGCAAGAGTACAGAGTATCCAAGATTATGTTGTCCAGACTCCGGCTTTAGAGCCTAGAATTCCAACCCCTGATTTGTTTTTTGGGGACAGATCCAAGTTTTTGAACTTTAAAAATAACTGCAAATTGTTTTTTGCCTTGAAACCCCGTTCCTCTGGTGATTCCATTCAGCAGGTTAAAATTGTCATCTCTCTGCTGCGTGGTGACCCTCAGGACTGGGCATTCTCCCTTGAATCAGGGGATCCGGCATTGCTTAATGTAGATGCATTTTTTCAAGCGCTCGGATTATTGTATGATGAACCTAATTCTGTGGATCATGCAGAAAAGACCTTGTTGGCCCTGTGTCAGGGTCAGGAAGCGGCAGAAGTATACTGCCAGAAATTTAGAAAATGGTCTGTGCTCACTAAATGGAATGAGGAGGCACTGGCAGCAATTTTCAGAAAGGGTCTTTCTGAAGCCCTTAAAGATGTTATGGTGGGGTTCCCCACACCTGCTGGTTTGAGCGAATCTATGTCTCTAGCCATTCAGATTGATCGGCGCCTGCGCGAGCGCAAAGTTGTGCACCATATGGCAGTGTCCTCTGAGCAGAGTCCTGAGCCTATGCAATGTGATGAGATTTTGACTAGAGCAGAACGGCAGGGATTCAGACGCCAGAATAGGCTGTGTTTTTACTGTGGTGATACTGCTCATGTTATTTCTGATTGCCCTAAGCGTACTAAGAGGGTCGCTAGGTCTGTTACCATCAGTACTGTACAGCCTAAATTTCTTTTATCTGTGACCTTGATTTGCTCATTATCGTCCTTTTCTGTCATGGCATTTGTGGATTCAGGCGCTGCCCTGAACTTGATGGACTTGGAATTCGCCAGAAGCTGTGGTTTTTCCTTGCAGCCTTTGCAGAGCCCTATTCCTTTGAGGGGCATTGATGCTACGCCGTTGTCCAAGGATAAACCTCAGTATTGGACTCAGCTGACCATGTGCATGGCTCCAGCACATCAGGAAGATTGCCGTTTTCTGGTGTTGCATAATTTGCATGATGTTGTTGTACTGGGTTTTCCATGGTTACAGGGACATAATCCTGTGCTGGATTGGAAATCTATGTCTGTGACTAGTTGGGGTTGTCAAGGGGTACATAATGACGTTCCTTTGATGTCAATTTCCTCTTCCCCCTCTTCTGAAGTTCCTGAGTTTTTTTCGGATTTCCAGGATGTATTTGATGAGCCCAAGTCCAGTTCACTTCCTCCACATAGGGACTGTGATTGTGCTATTAACTTGATTCCTGGCTGTAAGTTCCCTAAGGGCCGACTTTTCAATCTGTCTGTGCCAGAGCATGCCGCTATGTGGAGTTATGTTAAGGAGTCTTTAGAGAAGGGGCATATTCGGCCGTCTTCGTCACCATTGGGAGCGGGATTCTTTTTTGTTGCCAAGAAGGATGGCTCCTTGAGACCCTGTATTGATTATCGCCTTCTTAATAAGATCACGGTCAAATTCCAATACCCTTTACCTTTGCTTTCTGATTTGTTTGCTCGGATCAAGAGGGCTAGTTGGTTTACTAAGATTGACCTTCGAGGGGCATATAATCTTGTTCGTATTAAACAGGGTGACGAATGGAAAACTGCATTTAATATGCCCGAAGGCCATTTTGAATACCTTGTGATGCCTTTCGGGCTCTCTAATGCTCCTTCTGTATTTCAGTCCTTCATGCATGATATTTTCCGCAATTATCTTGATAAATTCATGATTGTGTATTTGGATGATATTTTGATTTTTTCCGATGATTGGGAGTCTCATGTGAAGCAGGTCAGGATGGTATTCCAGATCCTTCGTGATAATGCTTTATTTGTGAAGGGGTCTAAGTGCCTATTTGGAGTTCAGAAAGTCTCTTTTTTGGGTTTTATTTTTTCTCCCTCGTCTATAGAAATGGTTCCTGTTAAGGTCCAAGCCATTCATGACTGGATTCAACCCACATCTGTGAAGAGTCTTCAGAAATTTTTGGGCTTTGCTAATTTTTATCGCCGTTTCATTGCCAACTTTTCCAGTGTGGTTAAGCCCCTGACCGATTTGACGAAGAAAGGCGCTGATGTGACGAATTGGTCCTCTGCGGCTGTTGAGGCCTTTCAGGAGCTTAAACGCCGATTTACTTCTGCCCCTGTGTTGCGTCAGCTGGATGTTTCTCTTCCTTTTCAGGTTGAGGTTGACGCTTCTGAGATTGGGGCAGGGGCCGTTTTGTCTCAGAGGAGTTCTGATGGTTCTTTGATGAAACCGTGTGCCTTTTTTTCCAGAAAGTTTTCGCCTGCGGAGCGCAATTATGATGTCGGCAATCGGGATTTGTTGGCCATGAAGTGGGCATTTGAGGAGTGGCGACATTGGCTTGAGGGAGCCAAGCACCGCGTTGTGGTCTTGACCGATCATAAGAATCTGATTTACCTCGAGTCAGCCAAGCGGCTGAACCCTAGACAGGCTCGATGGTCCCTGTTTTTCTCCCGTTTTGATTTTGTGGTCTCGTATCTTCCGGGATCTAAGAATGTTAAGGCTGATGCCCTCTCTAGGAGTTTTTTGCCTGATTCTCCTGGAGTCCTTGAGCTGGTTGGCAATCTTAAGGAAGGGGTGATTCTTTCTGCCATCTCCCCTGATTTACGGCGGGTGCTTCAGGAATTTCAGGCTGATAAACCTGACCGCTGTCCTGTGGGGAAGCTGTTTGTTCCTGATAGATAGACAAGTAAGGTAATTTCTGAGGTTCATTGTTCGGTGTTGGCTGGTCATCCTGGGATTTTTGGTACCAGAGATTTGGTTGCTAGGTCCTTTTGGTGGCCTTCCTTGTCGCGGGATGTGCATTCTTTTGTGCAGTCCTGTGGGACTTGTGCCCGGGCCAAGCCTTGCTGTTCCCGCGCTAGTGGGTTGCTTTTGCCTTTGCCGGTCCCTGAGAGGCCCTGGACGCATATTTCCATGGATTTTATTTCGGATCTTCCTGTTTCCCAGAAGATGTCTGTTATCTGGGTGGTTTGTGACCAGTTCTCTAAAATGGTCCATTTGGTACCTTTGCCTAAATTGCCTTCCTCCTCTGACTTGGTTCCATTGTTTTTTCAGCATGTGGTTCGTTTGCATGGTATTCCGGAGAATATTGTGTCTGACAGAGGTTCCCAGTTTGTTTCTAGGTTTTGGCGGGCCTTTTGTGCTAGGATGGGCATTGATTTGTCTTTTTCTTCGGCATTTCATCCTCAGACAAATGGCCAAACTGAGCGAACTAATCAGACCTTGGAAACCTATTTGAGATGCTTTGTGTCTGCTGACCAGAATGATTGGGTGGCTTTCTTGCCGTTGGCCGAGTTTGCCCTTAATAATCGGGCTAGTTCGGCTACTTTGGTTTCGCCTTTCTTTTGTAATTTTGGTTTTCATCCTCGTTTTTCTTCTGGGCAAGTTGAGCCGTCTGATTGTCCTGGTGTGGATTCTGTAATGGACAGGTTACAGCAGATTTGGACTCATGTGGTAGACAATTTGACGTTGTCTCAACAAAAGGCTCAACGTTTTGCTAACCGCCGTCGGTGTGTTGGTCCCCGGCTTCGGGTGGGGGATTTAGTCTGGTTATCTTCTCGTCATGTTCCTATGAAGGTTTCTTCCCCTAAGTTCAAGCCTCGGTTTATTGGTCCTTATAAGATTTCTGAGATTATCAATCCGGTATCTCTTCGTTTGGCCCTTCCAGCCTCTTTTGCCATCCATAATGTTTTCCATAGATCTTTGTTGCGGAGATATGTGGTGCCCGTTGTTCCCTCTGTTGATCCTCCTGCCCCGGTGTTGGTTGAGAGGGAGTTGGAATATGTGGTGGAGAAAATTTTGGATTCTCGTTTTTCGAGGCGGAGGCTTCAGTATCTTGTCAAGTGGAAGGGTTATGGCCAGGAGGATAATTTTTGGGTTGTTGCCTCCGATGTCCATGCCGCCGATTTGGTTCGTGCTTTTCACTTGGCTCGTCCTGATCGGCCTGGGGGCTCTGGTGAGGGTTTGGTGACCCCTCCTCAAGGGGGGGGGTACTGTTGTGAATTCCGCTCTTGGGCTCCCTCCGGTGGTTGTAAGTGGCATTTTTGCGAGTTCTACTCTTGGGCTCCCTCCGGTGGTTTTAAGTGGTACTGCTGCTCCTTGGATTTAGTTGTCAGCAGCTGCTTCCACTGATTGTCTTTCTGGCTCGACTATTTAACCTGGTTCTATCCTTCAGCCTGTGCCAGTTGTCAATGGTTCCTGGTTGGATTCACATCTCTGCTTGGATTTCCCTGATATTCTGACCAGTTCAGCAAAGATAAGTCCTTGCTTTGTTCTTTTGCAGTCCACTTGTTGTGGACTTAATCTTTCTGCACTTTCTAAGTTTTTTTCTATTCCAGCTTGTCAGTATGGATTTATTCAGTTAAGCTGGAAGCTCTGGGAAGCAGATTTACCCTCCACACCTTTAGTCAGGTGTGGAGATTTTTGTAAACTCTGTGGTGGATTTTTCTAGTTTTTAATACTGACCGCACAGTATTCTTTCCTGTTCTATTTATCTAGTTAGACTGGCCTCCTTTGCTACATCCTGGTTTCATTCTGCGTATGTCATTTCCCTCTCCACTCACAGTCAATATTTGTGGGGGGCTGTCCTATCCTTTGGGGATTTTCTCTGAGGCAAGATAGCTTTCCTGTTTCTATCTTTAGGGGTAGTTAGTCCTCCGGCTGTGACGAGGTGTCTAGGGAGTGACAGGAACATCCCACGGCTACTTCTAGTGTTGTGTTAAGCTCAGGAACTGCGGTCAGTACAGGTACCACCTCCTCCAGAGCACGTCCCATGTTGCTCCTAAACCACCAGCTCATAACAATTATCACATGGTGATTCAAACAGGTGCAGAGAGAAACTCAAGTCCACAACACTTGGTGCAAATAATAAACGCAGATTAGCAGTCTATGGGGAACTTCAGAAGAAAATGCAATCAAGCAGAAAGTCTATGAAGAACAGTTATTCTTGAGGATACTTGACACGAAGAAATCCTTGTCTTAGTCCAGACACAGATAGATATGCTTATTAGGCAGTTCAAATCATATCTTAGCTCAACCAGGGAGGCCTGGTTAATAGTCTCAGGTTATAGCAAAGCAGCAACAGCTTACATGTCCAGCCAATGCAGTTGGAAGTAAACACAAGCAGCAGATGAAGGAGGATTACTGGAAACTTGTGTATGCAGCAGGAACTCAGAGCAGAGTAGCTGGATCACCACACAGGATCACAGGAGCAGGTATATAGCCGGGGAGTAATCAGACGTCAGGAGCTGGATGCAAGGCAGAATACTCTAGCACAGACTGAAGGCTGGGGTGGAGTTTTATAGCAGGAAGACTCAGCGCACATGAGACCAAAGACGCCATCTTGGAAAAGGGCAGTAATGCACAAAAGGTAAAAAATGTTCAGAGTCCTAACTAGGGTTGAGCGAAACGGATCGTTCATTTTCATAAGTCGCCGACTTTTGGCAAAATCGGCGTCTCATGAAACCGAGCCGATCCCTGTGTGGGGTCTGCCATGCGGTACGCGACTTTCGCATTTCAATGACGCTAAAAGCGCCATTTCTCAGCCAATGAAGGTGGACGCAGAGTGTGGGCAGCGTGATGACATAGATCTCAGTCCCCACCATCTTAGAGAAGGGCATTGCAGTGATTGGCTTGCTTTCTGCGGCGTCACAGGGGCTATAAAGGGGCGTTCCCGCCGACCGCCATCTTACTGCTGCTGGTCTGAGCATAGGGAGAGGTTGCTGCAGCTTCTTCGGAAGCAGGGATAGTGATAGGCAGGGTACATAAAGCTACAAACCGCTTGTGCTGTAGCGATTTCCACTGTCCAACACCACCTTTTGATTGCAGGGACAGTGGAAGCTACATTTTTTTTTCCTCAGCGCTGTAGCTCATTGGGCTGCACTAGAAGGCTCCCTGACCCTGATAGCTGCGTTGCTGTGCCTGTGTGTACGCCGCTATGCAAACCAACTGCTTTTTTCAAAGCACAAATCCTGTTTTTCCTTCCTTTCTGCACAGCTATCTTGTGTGTTTGTCCACACTTTTGTGTGCAGCAGTCCTTTTTATAGCTGCCTGCCATACTTTTCTGAGATAACTGCAGGGAGATAAATATTGGCAAGTCTGCCTCCGTGCCATTGCTGTGTGTGGCATCTGTCTCTCATTGTGTGGCACCGAAAACACTGTGTAATACTTGGCCATTTTTTTTTTTTTTTGCATACATTCTCCCTTTTCAAAAAAAAAAAATTAGTGGGAGATAAATATTGGCAAGTCTGCCTCCATGCCATTGCTGTGTGTGGTATCTGTCTCTCATTGTGTGCCACCGAAAACACTGTGTAATACTTGGCCATTTTTTTTTTTTTGCTAAATTCTCCCTTTTCCAAAAAAAAAATTAGTGGGAGATAAATATTGGCAAGTCTGCCTCTGTGCCATTGCTGTGTGTGGCATCTGTCTCTCATTGTGTGGCAACGAAAACACTGTGTAATACTTGGCCATTTTTTTTTGGGGGGGGGTACATTCTCCCTTTTCCCAAAAAAAAATTAGTGGGAGATAAATATTGGCAAGTCTGCCTCCGTGCCATTGCTGTGTGTGGTATCTGTCTCTCATTGTGTGCCACCGAAAACACTGTGTAATACTTGGCCATTTTTTTTTTTTTGCTAAATTCTCCCTTTTCCCAAAAAAAAATTAGTGTGAGATAAATATTGGCAAGTCTGCCTCTGTGCCATTGCTGTGTGTGGCATCTGTCTCTCATTGTGTGGCACCGAAAACACTGTGTAATACTTGGCCATTTTTTTTTTTTTGCTAAATTCTCCCTTTTCCCAAAAAAAAATTAGTGGGAGATAAATATTGGCAAGTCTGCCTCCGTGCCATTGCTGTGTATGGCATCTGTCTCTCATTGTGTGGCACCGAAAACACTGTGTAATACTTGGCCATTTTTTTTTGGGGTACATTCTCCCTTTTCCAAAAAAAAAATTAGTGGGAGATAAATACAGGCAAGTCTGCCTCCGTGCCATTGCTGTGTGTGGCATCTGTCTCTCATTGTGTGGCACCGAAAACACTGTGTAATACTTGGCCATTTTTTTTTTTTTTGGGTACATTCTCCCTTTTCCAAAAAAAAAATTAGTGGGAGATAAATATTGGCAAGTCTGCCTCCGTGCCATTGCTGTGTGTGGTATCTGTCTCTCATTGTGTGCCACCGAAAACACTGTGTAATACTTGGCCATTTTTTTTTTTTTGCTAAATTCTCCCTTTTCCCCAAAAAAAATTAGTGGGAGATAAATATTGGCAAGTCTGCCTCCGTGCCATTGCTGTGTGTGGTATCTGTCTCTCATTGTGTGCCACCGAAAACACTGTGTAATACTTGGCCATTTTTTTTTTTTTGCTAAATTCTCCCTTTTCCCAAAAAAAAATTAGTGGGAGATAAATATTGGCAAGTCTGCCTCCGTGCCATTGCTGTGTATGGCATCTGTCTCTCATTGTGTGCCACCGAAAACACTGTGTAATACTTGGCCATTTTTTTTTTTTTGCTAAATTCTCCCTTTTCCCAAAAAAAAATTAGTGTGAGATAAATATTGGCAAGTCTGCCTCTGTGCCATTGCTGTGTGTGGCATCTGTCTCTCATTGTGTGGCACCGAAAACACTGTGTAATACTTGGCCATTTTTTTTTTTTTGCTAAATTCTCCCTTTTCCCAAAAAAAAATTAGTGGGAGATAAATATTGGCAAGTCTGCCTCCGTGCCATTGCTGTGTATGGCATCTGTCTCTCATTGTGTGGCACCGAAAACACTGTGTAATACTTGGCCATTTTTTGGGGGGGTACATTCTCCCTTTTCCAAAAAAAAAATTAGTGGGAGATAAATATTGGCAAGTCTGCCTCCGTGCCATTGCTGTGTGTGGCATCTGTCTCTCATTGTGTGGCACCGAAAACACTGTGTAATACTTGGCCATTTTTTTTTTTTGCTAAATTCTCCCTTTTCCCAAAAAAAATTAGTGGGAGATAAATATTGGCAAGTCTGCCTCCGTGCCATTGCTGTGTGTGGCATCTGTCTCTCATTGTGTGGCACCGAAAACACTGTGTAATACTTGGCCATTTTTTTTTGGGGGGGGTACATTCTCCCTTTTCCAAAAAAAAAATTAGTGGGAGATAAATATTGGCAAGTCTGCCTCCGTGCCATTGCTGTGTGTGGCATCTGTCTCTCATTGTGTGCCACCGAAAACCACTGTGTAATACTGGGCCTTTTTTTTTTTTAGGGTAAATTCTCACAGAAAAAAAAAAAAAATAGTGGGAGATTAAGATTGGCATTTCTGCTTGAGTGCTGGTCCTGTGTGTGCCATCTGTCTCAAATTATTGGGGCACAGAAAACCTAGTGTGTAACATTGGGCCTGATTTTCCTTTCAGTGTCAGGCACCTATAAAGGTATATATAAATCCTACAGAAGTTTGAGTTCACCTGATAAGTTGTTTTACAGTAACAAATAGCGTTACTTTGGTTATGTTTTGCAAACAATGAGGAAGTCTAGTGGAAGAGGTCGTGGCCGTGGGCGGTCATTGTCAGCTGGTAATGATGGTAGTGGTGGTGGAGCATCAGGTGGTCGTGGTAAAAGCAGTACAGCACCTAAGTCTCGAGTTGTTGAGCCAGGTTCGTTGTCTGGCTACACAAGGCCTCGAACGCTCTCTTTTCTGGGAGTAGGAAAACCACTTTTGAAGCCGGAGCAGGAGGAACAAGTATTGGCTTTCATTGCTGACTCTGCCTCTAACTCTTTCGCCTCCTCCTCGGAAAGTGCCAAATGTCAGAGCAGTGCATCGTCAGTGGATGCTCCCGGTCAGGAACAAGTCGCTTCCTTGTGTCCTTCACTAAAAACAACAGTTAAGGATGCGTCAGTCGACACAACAGGTTACTCCATGGAGCTCTTTACACATACCGTTCCTGGGTTAGACAGTGAAACAGTTAACAGGCCATGCCCATTAGAAGTTGAATCGGACATGGAGTGCACAGATGCACAGCCACAGCCAGATTACTATGCTGTTCCTTTGACTCAGACCAGAACATTGCCCTCGCAGTGTACTGAGGCAGATTCAAACCCAGCGGAGACTATGGTGCCCCGTCACGAACGCTATACCACCGGCTTACACGGTGACACAGACGAAATTGCACACAACATAGAAGAGGAGGTCATAGATGACCCAGTTGTGGACCCCGATTGGCAGCCATTGGGGGAACAGGGTGCAGGCGGCAGTAGTTCTGAAGCGGAGGAGGAGGAGCCACAGCAGGCATCAACATCACAACAGGTTCCATCTACCGGGCCCGTATCTGGCCAAAAACGCGTGGCAAAAACAGAACCAGTTGTAGGACAGCGTGGCCATCCGGTTAAAGAAGCTCAGTCTGCAATGCCTGAAAAGGTATCTGATAGTAGAAAGAGTGCAGTCTGGCATTTTTTTTAAACAACATCCAAATGATCAGCGCAAAGTCATCTGTCAAAAATGTTCAACTACCTTAAGCAGAGGTCAGAATCTTAAAAGTCTAAATACAAGTTGCATGCATAGACATTTATCCACCATGCATTTGCAAGCCTGGACTAACTACCAAACGTCCCTAAAGGTTGCAGCACCCTCGGCCAATGAAGCTAGTCAGCAACGCTACATCCCTTCCCTCCCTCTAAGCCCACCATTTCCCGCGCCACCTGCAGTATCTGTGCAGCTTTCGTTGCCAGGCCAAAGCAGTAAGGGAATCACCAGGTTAGTAGTAGGAAACACTGCATGTAGGGCACCGGCAAGAATACCATCTCCAACCCTCTCTCACTCACCCATGTCCACCGGCACCACCGCTAGTTCCACGATCTCCAGCTCTCCAGTCCAGCTCACCCTACATGAGACTCTTGTTATGAAAAGGAAGTACTCATCCTCGCATCCGCGTACACAGGGTTTGAACACCCACATTGCTAGACTAATCTCATTAGAGATGATGCCCTACCGGTTAGTTGAAAGCGAAGCTTTCAAAGCGCTGATGGACTACGCTGTACCACGCTACGAGCTACCCAGTCGGCACTTCTTTTCTAGAAAAGCCATCCCAGCCCTCCAACAGCATGTTAAAGACCGCATCGTCCATGCACTCAGGCAGTCTGTGACTACAAAGGTGCACCAGACAACAGATGCATGGACCAGTAGGCATGGCCAGGGACGTTACGTGTCCATCACGGCACACTGGGTGAATGTGGTAGATGCAGGGTCCACAGGAGACAGCAATATCGGGACAGTTCTGCCTAGCCCACGGTCAAGGAAAGAGTTGGCTGTAGGCATTCGCCCCCCTCCTCCTCTTCCTCCTCCTTCTCCTGCAGAAGCGAGAGCTCGTCCACAGACCGCAGTCGCACATCCACTCCATCCGCAGCTGCCACTGTTGCACACCAGGTGTGCCATTATGGGACAGCTAGTGGCAAGCGTCAGCAGGCTGTATTGGCAATGAAGTGTTTGGGCGACAACAGACACACCGCGGAAGTTCTGTCCGAGTTCTTGCAGAAAGAAACTCAGTCATGGCTGGGCACTGTACATCTTGAGGCAGGCAAGGTAGTGAGTGATAACGGAAGGAATTTCATGGCTGCCATAGCCCTTTCCCAACTGAAACACATTCCTTGCCTGGCTCACACCTTAAACCTGGTGGTGCAGTGCTTCCTGAAAAGTTATCCGGGGTTACCCGACCTGCTCCTCAAAGTGCGCAGACTTTGCTCGCATATCCGCCGTTAGCCTGTACACTCCAGCCGTATGCAGAACTATCAGCGTTCTTTGAACCTTCCTCAGCATCGCCTAATCATCGACGTTGCAACAAGGTGGAACTCCACACTGCACATGCTTCAGAGAGTGTGCGAACAGAGGCGTGCTGTTATGTATTTGTGGGAGGATACACGGGCAGGCAGTTGGATGGCAGACATGGAGTTTTCAGGTATGCAGTGGTCGAAGCTACAAGACCTGTGTCAAGTCCTTCAGTGTTTTGAGGAATGCACACAGCTGGTTAGTGCAGACAACGCAATAATAAGCATGAGCATCCCCCTAATGCGTCTGCTGATGCAAAGTTTGACGCACATAAAGGAGCAGGCGTCTGCAGCCGAGGAAGAGGAAAGCCTTGATGACAGTCAGCCATTGTCTGGTCAGGGCCGTGTAGAGGACGCGGTAGCGGGCGAAGAGAAGGAGGAGGACGAGGAGGATGATGGGGATGAGTACTTTTTTAATGAGGAAGCTTCTCCTGGGCCAACAGAAATTAGTGGCGTTGCAAGGCCGGGTTCTGTTTTTGTAAGGGAGACAAGTGACGTAGATTTGCCTGTAACTGCCCCTCAAACCAGCACAACCGCAGATTTGCCAACTGGAACTTTGGCCCACATGGCGGATTATGCCTTACGTATCCTCAAAAAGGACCCACGCATTATTAAAATGATGAGCGATGACGATTACTGGTTGGCCTGCATCCTTGACCCTCGCTATAAAGGCAAATTGCAAAATATTATGCCACATGAGAACCTCGAACAAATATTAGCAACCAAACAAGCTACTCTTGTAGACCGTTTGATTCAGGCATTCCCAGCACACAGCGCCGGTGATGGTTCTCACACGAGCTGCAGGGGGCTACAGGGCAGAGGTGTTAGAGATGCACAGATCAGAAGTGGCGTTGAACAGAGGGGTTTTCTGACCAGGTTGTGGAGTGATTTCGCAATGACCGCAGACAGGACAGGTACTGCAGCATCTATTCAAAGTGACAGGAGACAACATTTGTCCAGTATGGTTACTAACTATTTTTCAGCCCTTATTGATGTTCTCCCTCAACCGTCATTCCCATTTGATTACTGGGCATCCAAATTAGACACCTGGCCTGAATTGGCAGAATATGCGTTGCAGGAGCTTGCTTGCCCAGCAGCTAGTGTGCTATCAGAAAGAGTATTCAGTGCTGCTGGTTCAATATTAACCGAAAAAAGGACTCGTCTGGCTACCCAAAATGTGGATGATCTCACCTTCATTAAAATGAACCACTCCTGGATTTCAAATTATTTTGCCCCACCTTTCCCGGCTGACACCTAGCTTTCCTATAAAAAGGTCTTGCTTGTGGACTGGTCTTACTGAGTGTTCAAATCTCAGACTGGTCTTACTGAGTGTTCAAATCTCTTAATTTGCAGCAGCTGTTTGACCAGCATACGACATTTTTACACATCCCCTAATGGGAAAACTCCCCCCACGGGGCCGTTGTCTCACTCTCGACACTTGGCGCAAGCACCCGTTAGTTACAGTGCTATTTGTCAGAAGAGGTGGGTGTGCTCGCTTTTGGTCGACGGCACTGCCACTGGGTCCCACATAGTACAATGTAGTGTCTCTGGCGGTGGTGGTGCGCACCCAACGTCAGACACACCGTTGTAACATGAGGGGCCCTGGGGCGGTACCGCCGGCCACAAGAGAGTTCCCCCCCCAGCTCAAACTGTGCTCTACCACGTGCAAAATTATCTCGCACAGCTCCACCAATGTTTACTCTATGCGCTGACATCATTCAATGCCTGGCACTGACAAACAATACCAATTTGTTGACATCTATGATGCTAGTTAAAGTAGTCTGGGTCAGTGTCCTATACTGACACCAGTAAATACTAATTTACTGCCAAATTACTTTGTCATAAACTCTGCAGATGAGCCCACCCCTGTACCTAAGCATGCCACCCTTTTTTTTATTTATAGTTGTTTTGCGACACATTAACATCTATTTATTTTTTGGGAGTACTAACTGTGTCAGACACTTCTTGCAATACTCCTCCACTGACCACAATGCTGCCTGCCTGTGTATCCATGTAACCGATTTAAAACTGCCATGCCTGCCTATTGTTTGTTATTTTAGGCCTTTGATAGCCTGTCTGCGGCCCCTACTTGCAATACTCCTCCACTGACCACAATGCTGCCTGGAGTGCCTGCCTGTGTATCCATGTAATCGATTTAAAACTGCCATGCCTGCCTATTGTTTGTTATTTAAGGCCTTTGATAGCCTGTCTGCGGCCCCTACTTGCAATACTCCTCCACTGACCACAATGCTGCCTGCCTGTGTATCCATGTAACCGATTTAAAACTGCCATGCCTGCCTATTGTTTGTTATTTTAGGCCATTGATAGCCTGTCTGCGGCCCCTACATGCAATACTCCTCCACTGACCACAATGCTGCCTGGAGTACCTGCCTGTGTATCCATGTAATCGATTTAAAACTGCCATGCCTGCCTATTGTTTGTTATTTAAGGCCTTTGATAGCCTGTCTGCGGCCCCTACTTGCAATACTCCTCCACTGACCACAATGCTGCCTGCCTGTGTATCCATGTAACCGATTTAAAACTGCCATGCCTGACTATTGTTTGTTATTTTAGGCCTTTGTTAGCCTGTCTGCGGCCCCTACTTGCAATACTCCTCCACTGACCACAATGCTGCCTGCCTGTGTATCCATGTAACCGATTTAAAACTGCCATGCCTGCCTATTGTTTGTTATTTAAGGCCTTTGATAGCCTGTCTGCGGCCCCTACTTGCAATACTCCTCCACTGACCACAATGCTGCCTGGAGTGCCTGCCTCTATATCCATGTAACTGATTTAAAACTGCCATGCCTGCCTATTGTTTGTTATTTAAGGCCTTTGATAGCCTGTCTGCGGCCCCTACTTGCAATACTCCTCCACTGACCACAATGCTGCCTGCCTGTGTATCCATGTAACCGATTTAAAACTGCCATGCCTGACTATTGTTTGTTATTTTAGGCCTTTGTTAGCCTGTCTGCGGCCCCTACTTGCAATACTCCTCCACTGACTACAATGCTGCCTGCCTGTGTATCCATGTAACCGATTTAAAACTGCCATGCCTGCCTATTGTTTGTTATTTTAGGCCTTTGATAGCCTGTCTGCGGCCCCTACTTGCAATACTCCTCCACTGACCACAATGCTGCCTGGAGTACCTGCCTGTGTATCCATGTAACCGATTTAAAACTGCCATGCCTGACTATTGTTTGTTATTTTAGGCCTTTGTTAGCCTGTCTGCGGCCCCTACTTGCAATACTCCTCCACTGACCACAATGCTGCCTGCCTGTGTATCCATGTAACCGATTTAAAACTGCCATGCCTGCCTATTGTTTGTTATTTTAGGCCTTTGATAGCCTGTCTGCGGCCTCTACTTGCAATACTCCTCCACTGACCACAATGCTGCCTGGAGTGCCTGCCTGTGTATCCATGTAACCAATTTAAAACTGCCATGCCTGCCTATTGTTTGTTATTTTAGGCCTTTGATAGCCTGTCTGCTGCCCCTACTTGCAATACTCCTCCACTGACCACAATGCTGCCTGGAGTACCTGCCTGTGTATCCATGTAACCGATTTAAAACTGCCATGCCTGCCTATTGTTTGTTATTTAAGGCCTTTGATAGCCTGTCTGCGGCCCCTACTTGCATTACTCCTCCACTGACCACAATGCTGCCTGCCTGTGTATCCATGTAACCGATTTAAAACTGCCATGCCTGACTATTGTTTGTTATTTTAGGCCTTTGATAGCCTGTCTGCAGCCCCTACTTGCAATACTCCTCCACTGACTACAATGCTGCCTGGAGTGCCTGCCTGTGTATCCATGTAACCGATTTAAAACTGCCATGCCTGCCTATTGTTTGTTATTTAAGGCCTTTGATAGCCTGTCTGCGGCCCCTACTTGCAATACTCCTCCACTGACCACAATGCTGCCTGGAGTGCCTGCCTGTGTATCCATGTAACCGATTTAAAACTGCCATGCCTGCCTATTGTTTGTTATTTTAGGCCTTTGATAGCCTGTCTGCGGCCCCTACTTGCAATACTCCTCCACTGACCACAATGCTGCCTGCCTGTGTATCCATGTAACCGATTTAAAACTGCCATGCCTGACTATTGTTTGTTATTTTAGGCCTTTGTTAGCCTGTCTGCGGCCCCTACTTGCAATATTCCTCCACTGACCACAATGCTGCCTGCCTGTGTATCCATGTAACCGATTTAAAACTGCCATGCCTGCCTATTGTTTGTTATTTTAGGCCTTTGATAGCCTGTCTGCGGCCCCTACTTGCAATACTCCTCCACTGACCACAATGCTGCCTGGAGTGCCTGCCTGTGTATCCATGTAACCGATTTAAAACTGCCATGCCTGCCTATTGTTTGTTATTTAAGGCCTTTGATAGCCTGTCTGCGGCCCCTACTTGCAATTCTCCTCCACTGACCACAATGCTGCCTGGAGTGCCTGCCTGTGTATCCATGTAACCGATTTAAAACTGCCATGCCTGCCTATTGTTTGTTATTTTAGGCCTTTGATAGCCTGTCTGCGGCACCTACTTGCAATACTCCTCCACTGACCACAATGCTGACTGGAGTGCCTGCCTGTGTATCCATGTAACCGATTTAAAACTGCCATGTCTGCCTATTGTTTGTTATTTAAGGCCTTTGATAGCCTGTCTGCGGCCCCTACTTGCAATACTCCTCCACTGACCACAATGCTACCTGGAGTGCCTGCCTGTATATCCATGTAACCGATTTAAAACTGCCATGCCTGCCTATTGTTTGTTATTTAAGGCCTTTGATAGCCTGTCTGCGGCCCCTACTTGCAATACTCCTCCACTGACCACAATGCTGCCTGGAGTGCCTGCCTGTATATCCATGTAACCGATTTAAAACTGCCATGCTTGCCTATTGTTTGTTATTTAAGGCCTTTGATAGCCTGTCTGCTTCCCCTACCTGCAATACTCCTCCACTGACCACAATGCTGCCTGGAGTACCTGCCTGTGTATCCATGTAACCGATTTAAAACTGCCATGCCTGCCTATTGTTTGTTATTTAAGGCCTTTGATAGCCTGTCTGCGGCCCCTACTTGCAATACTCCTCCACTGACCACAATGCTGCCTGCCTGTGTATCCATGTAACCGATTTAAAACTGCCATGCCTGACTATTGTTTGTTATTTTAGGCCTTTGTTAGCCTGTCTGCGGCCCCTACTTGCAATACTCCTCTACTGACCACAATGCTGCCTGCCTGTGTATCCATGTAACCGATTTAAAACTGCCATGCCTGCCTATTGTTTGTTATTTTAGGCCTTTGATAGCCTGTCTGCGGCCCCTACTTGCAATACTCCTCCACTGACCACAATGCTGCCTGGAGTACCTGCCTGTGTATCCATGTAACCGATTTAAAACTGCCATGCCTGCCTATTGTTTGTTATTTAAGGCCTTTGATAGCCTGTCTGCGGCCCCTACTTGCAATACTCCTCCACTGACCACAATGCTGCCTGCCTGTGTATCCATGTAACCGATTTAAAACTGCCATGCCTGACTATTGTTTGTTATTTTAGGCCTTTGTTAGCCTGTCTGCGGCCCCTACTTGCAATACTCCTCCACTGACCACAATGCTGCCTGCCTGTGTATCCATGTAACCGATTTAAAACTGCCATGCCTGCCTATTGTTTGTTATTTTAGGCCTTTGATAGCCTGTCTGCGGCCCCTACTTGCAATACTCCTCCACTGACTACAATGCTGCCTGGAGTGCCTGCCTGTGTATCCATGTAACCGATTTAAAACTGCCATGCCTGCCTATTGTTTGTTATTTAAGGCCTTTGATAGCCTGTCTGCAGCCCCTACTTGCAATACTCCTCCACTGACCACAATGCTGCCTGGAGTGCCTGCCTGTGTATCCATGTAACCGATTTAAAACTGCCATGCCTGCCTATTGTTTGTTATTTTAGGCCTTTGATAGCCTGTCTGCGGCCTCTACTTGCAATACTCCTCCACTGACCACAATGCTGCCTGGAGTGCCTGCCTGTGTATCCATGTAACCAATTTAAAACTGCCATGCCTGCCTATTGTTTGTTATTTTAGGCCTTTGATAGCCTGTCTGCTGCCCCTACTTGCAATACTCCTCCACTGACCACAATGCTGCCTGGAGTGCCTGCCTGTGTATCCATGTAACCGATTTAAAACTGCCATGCCTGCCTATTGTTTGTTATTTAAGGCCTTTGATAGCCTGTCTGCGGCCCCTACTTGCATTACTCCTCCACTGACCACAATGCTGCCTGCCTGTGTATCCATGTAACCGATTTAAAACTGCCATGCTTGACTATTGTTTGTTATTTTAGGCCTTTGATAGCCTGTCTGCGGCCCCTACTTGCAATACTCCTCCACTGACTACAATGCTGCCTGGAGTGCCTGCCTGTGTATCCATTTAACCGATTTAAAACTGCCATGCCTGCCTATTGTTTGTTATTTAAGGCCTTTGATAGCCTGTCTGCGGCCCCTACTTGCAATACTCCTCCACTGACCACAATGCTGCCTGCCTGTGTATCCATGTAACCGATTTAAAACTGCCATGCCTGACTATTGTTTGTTATTTTAGGCCTTTGTTAGCCTGTCTGCGGCCCCTACTTGCAATACTCCTCCACTGACCACAATGCTGCCTGCCTGTGTATCCATGTAACCGATTTAAAACTGCCATGCCTGCCTATTGTTTGTTATTTTAGGCCTTTGATAGCCTGTCTGCGGCCCCTACTTGCAATACTCCTCCACTGACCACAATGCTGCCTGGAGTGCCTGCCTGTGTATCCATGTAACCGATTTAAAACTGCGATGCCTGCCTATTGTTTGTTATTTAAGGCCTTTGATAGCCTGTCTGCGGCCCCTACTTGCAATTCTCCTCCACTGACCACAATGCTGCCTGGAGTGCCTGCCTGTGTATCCATGTAACCGATTTAAAACTGCCATGCCTGCCTATTGTTTGTTATTTTAGGCCTTTGATAGCCTGTCTGCGGCACCTACTTGCAATACTCCTCCACTGACCACAATGCTGACTGGAGTGCCTGCCTGTGTATCCATGTAACCGATTTAAAACTGCCATGTCTGCCTATTGTTTGTTATTTAAGGCCTTTGATAGCCTGTCTGCGGCCCCTACTTGCAATACTCCTCCACTGACCACAATGCTACCTGGAGTGCCTGCCTGTATATCCATGTAACCGATTTAAAACTGCCATGCCTGCCTATTGTTTGTTATTTAAGGCCTTTGATAGCCTGTCTGCGGCCCCTACTTGCAATACTCCTCCACTGACCACAATGCTGCCTGGAGTGCCTGCCTGTATATCCATGTAACCGATTTAAAACTGCCATGCCTGCCTATTGTTTGTTATTTAAGGCCTTTGATAGCCTGTCTGCGGCCCCTACTTGCAATACTCCTCCACTGACCACAATGCTGCCTGGAGTGCCTGCCTGTATATCCATGTAACCGATTTAAAACTGCCATGCCTGCCTATTGTTTGCTATTTTAGGCCTTTGATAGCCTGTCTGCTTCCCCTACCTGCAATACTCTTCCACTGACCACAATGCTGCCTGGAGTGCCTGCCTGTGTATCCATGTAACCGATTTAAAACTGCCATGCCTGCCTATTGTTTGTTATTTAAGGCCTTTGATAGCCTGTCTGCGGCCCTACTTGCAATACTCCTCCACTGACCACAATGCTGCCTGGAGTGCCTGCCTGTATATCCATGTAACCGATTTAAAACTGCCATGCCTGCCTATTGTTTGTTATTTAAGGCCTTTGATAGCCTGTCTGCGGCCCCTACTTGCAATACTCCTCCACTGACCACAATGCTGCCTGGAGTGCCTGCCTGTATATCCATGTAACCGATTTAAAACTGCCATGCCTGCCTATTGTTTGCAATTTTAGGCCTTTGGTAGCCTGTCTGCTTCCCCTACCTGCAATACTCCTCCACTGACCACAATGCTGCCTGGAGTGCCTGCCTGTGTATCCATGTAACCGATTTAAAACTGCCATGCCTGACTATTGTTTGTTATTTTAGGCCTTTGTTAGCCTGTCTGCGGCCCCTACTTGCAATATTCCTCCACTGACCACAATGCTGCCTGCCTGTGTATCCATGTAACCGATTTAAAACTGCCATGCCTGCCTATTGTTTGTTATTTTAGGCCTTTGATAGCCTGTCTGCGGCCCCTACTTGCAATACTCCTCCACTGACCACAATGCTGCCTGGAGTGCCTGCCTGTGTATCCATGTAACCGATTTAAAACTGCCATGCCTGCCTATTGTTTGTTATTTAAGGCCTTTGATAGCCTGTCTGCGGCCCCTACTTGCAATTCTCCTCCACTGACCACAATGCTGCCTGGAGTGCCTGCCTGTGTATCCATGTAACCGATTTAAAACTGCCATGCCTGCCTATTGTTTGTTATTTTAGGCCTTTGATAGCCTGTCTGCGGCACCTACTTGCAATACTCCTCCACTGACCACAATGCTGACTGGAGTGCCTGCCTGTGTATCCATGTAACCGATTTAAAACTGCCATGTCTGCCTATTGTTTGTTATTTAAGGCCTTTGATAGCCTGTCTGCGGCCCCTACTTGCAATACTCCTCCACTGACCACAATGCTACCTGGAGTGCCTGCCTGTATATCCATGTAACCGATTTAAAACTGCCATGCCTGCCTATTGTTTGTTATTTAAGGCCTTTGATAGCCTGTCTGCGGCCCCTACTTGCAATACTCCTCCACTGACCACAATGCTGCCTGGAGTGCCTGCCTGTATATCCATGTAACCGATTTAAAACTGCCATGCCTGCCTATTGTTTGTTATTTAAGGCCTTTGATAGCCTGTCTGCTTCCCCTACCTGCAATACTCCTCCACTGACCACAATGCTGCCTGGAGTGCCTGCCTGTGTATCCATGTAACCGATTTAAAACTGCCATGCCTGACTATTGTTTGTTATTTTAGGCCTTTGTTAGCCTGTCTGCGGCCCCTACTTGCAATACTCCTCTACTGACCACAATGCTGCCTGCCTGTGTATCCATGTAACCGATTTAAAACTGCCATGCCTGCCTATTGTTTGTTATTTTAGGCCTTTGATAGCCTGTCTGCGGCCCCTACTTGCAATACTCCTCCACTGACCACAATGCTGCCTGGAGTACCTGCCTGTGTATCCATGTAACCGATTTAAAACTGCCATGCCTGCCTATTGTTTGGTATTTAAGGCCTTTGATAGCCTGTCTGCGGCCCCTACTTGCAATACTCCTCCACTGACCACAATGCTGCCTGCCTGTGTATCCATGTAACCGATTTAAAACTGCCATGCCTGACTATTGTTTGTTATTTTAGGCCTTTGTTAGCCTGTCTGCGGCCCCTACTTGCAATACTCCTCCACTGACCACAATGCTGCCTGCCTGTGTATCCATGTAACCGATTTAAAACTGCCATGCCTGCCTATTGTTTGTTATTTTAGGCCTTTGATAGCCTGTCTGCGGCCCCTACTTGCAATACTCCTCCACTGACTACAATGCTGCCTGGAGTGCCTGCCTGTGTATCCATGTAACCGATTTAAAACTGCCATGCCTGCCTATTGTTTGTTATTTAAGGCCTTTGATAGCCTGTCTGCGGCCCCTACTTGCAATACTCCTCCACTGACCACAATGCTGCCTGGAGTGCCTGCCTGTGTATCCATGTAACCGATTTAAAACTGCCATGCCTGCCTATTGTTTGTTATTTTAGGCCTTTGATAGCCTGTCTGCGGCCTCTACTTGCAATACTCCTCCACTGACCACAATGCTGCCTGGAGTGCCTGCCTGTGTATCCATGTAACCAATTTAAAACTGCCATGCCTGCCTATTGTTTGTTATTTTAGGCCTTTGATAGCCTGTCTGCTGCCCCTACTTGCAATACTCCTCCACTGACCACAATGCTGCCTGGAGTGCCTGCCTGTGTATCCATGTAACCGATTTAAAACTGCCATGCCTGCCTATTGTTTGTTATTTAAGGCCTTTGATAGCCTGTCTGCGGCCCCTACTTGCATTACTCCTCCACTGACCACAATGCTGCCTGCCTGTGTATCCATGTAACCGATTTAAAACTGCCATGCTTGACTATTGTTTGTTATTTTAGGCCTTTGATAGCCTGTCTGCGGCCCCTACTTGCAATACTCCTCCACTGACTACAATGCTGCCTGGAGTGCCTGCCTGTGTATCCATGTAACCGATTTAAAACTGCCATGCCTGCCTATTGTTTGTTATTTAAGGCCTTTGATAGCCTGTCTGCGGCCCCTACTTGCAATACTCCTCCACTGACCACAATGCTGCCTGCCTGTGTATCCATGTAACCGATTTAAAACTGCCATGCCTGACTATTGTTTGTTATTTTAGGCCTTTGTTAGCCTGTCTGCGGCCCCTACTTGCAATACTCCTCCACTGACCACAATGCTGCCTGCCTGTGTATCCATGTAACCGATTTAAAACTGCCATGCCTGCCTATTGTTTGTTATTTTAGGCCTTTGATAGCCTGTCTGCGGCCCCTACTTGCAATACTCCTCCACTGACCACAATGCTGCCTGGAGTGCCTGCCTGTGTATCCATGTAACCGATTTAAAACTGCCATGCCTGCCTATTGTTTGTTATTTAAGGCCTTTGATAGCCTGTCTGCGGCCCCTACTTGCAATTCTCCTCCACTGACCACAATGCTGCCTGGAGTGCCTGCCTGTGTATCCATGTAACCGATTTAAAACTGCCATGCCTGCCTATTGTTTGTTATTTTAGGCCTTTGATAGCCTGTCTGCGGCACCTACTTGCAATACTCCTCCACTGACCACAATGCTGACTGGAGTGCCTGCCTGTGTATCCATGTAACCGATTTAAAACTGCCATGTCTGCCTATTGTTTGTTATTTAAGGCCTTTGATAGCCTGTCTGCGGCCCCTACTTGCAATACTCCTCCACTGACCACAATGCTACCTGGAGTGCCTGCCTGTATATCCATGTAACCGATTTAAAACTGCCATGCCTGCCTATTGTTTGTTATTTAAGGCCTTTGATAGCCTGTCTGCGGCCCCTACTTGCAATACTCCTCCACTGACCACAATGCTGCCTGGAGTGCCTGCCTGTATATCCATGTAACCGATTTAAAACTGCCATGCCTGCCTATTGTTTGCTATTTTAGGCCTTTGATAGCCTGTCTGCTTCCCCTACCTGCAATACTCTTCCACTGACCACAATGCTGCCTGGAGTGCCTGCCTGTGTATCCATGTAACCGATTTAAAACTGCCATGCCTGCCTATTGTTTGTTATTTAAGGCCTTTGATAGCCTGTCTGCGGCCCTACTTGCAATACTCCTCCACTGACCACAATGCTGCCTGGAGTGCCTGCCTGTATATCCATGTAACCGATTTAAAACTGCCATGCCTGCCTATTGTTTGTTATTTAAGGCCTTTGATAGCCTGTCTGCGGCCCCTACTTGCAATACTCCTCCACTGACCACAATGCTGCCTGGAGTGCCTGCCTGTATATCCATGTAACCGATTTAAAACTGCCATGCCTGCCTATTGTTTGCTATTTTAGGCCTTTGATAGCCTGTCTGCTTCCCCTACCTGCAATACTCCTCCACTGACCACAATGCTGCCTGGAGTGCCTGCCTGTGTATCCATGTAACCGATTTAAAACTGCCATGCCTGACTATTGTTTGTTATTTTAGGCCTTTGTTAGCCTGTCTGCGGCCCCTACTTGCAATACTCCTCTACTGACCACAATGCTGCCTGCCTGTGTATCCATGTAACCGATTTAAAACTGCCATGCCTGCCTATTGTTTGTTATTTTAGGCCTTTGATAGCCTGTCTGCGGCCCCTACTTGCAATACTCCTCCACTGACCACAATGCTGCCTGGAGTACCTGCCTGTGTATCCATGTAACCGATTTAAAACTGCCATGCCTGCCTATTGTTTGTTATTTAAGGCCTTTGATAGCCTGTCTGCGGCCCCTACTTGCAATACTCCTCCACTGACCACAATGCTGCCTGCCTGTGTATCCATGTAACCGATTTAAAACTGCCATGCCTGACTATTGTTTGTTATTTTAGGCCTTTGTTAGCCTGTCTGCGGCCCCTACTTGCAATGCTCCTCCACTGACCACAATGCTGCCTGCCTGTGTATCCATGTAACCGATTTAAAACTGCCATGCCTGCCTATTGTTTGTTATTTTAGGCCTTTGATAGCCTGTCTGCGGCCCCTACTTGCAATACTCCTCCACTGACCACAATGCTGCCTGGAGTGCCTGCCTGTGTATCCATGTAACCGATTTAAAACTGCCATGCCTGCCTATTGTTTGTTATTTTAGGCCTTTGATAGCCTGTCTGCGGCCCCTACTTGCAATACTCCTCCACTGACCACAATGCTGCCTGGAGTGCCTGCCTGTGTATCCATGTAACCGATTTAAAACTGCCATGCCTGCCTATTGTTTGTTATTTAAGGCCTTTGATAGCCTGTCTGCGGCCCCTACTTGCAATACTCCTCCACTGACCACAATGCTGCCTGCCTGTGTATCCATGTAACCGATTTAAAACTGCCATGCCTGTCAATTGTTTGTTATTTTAGGCCTTTGATAGCCTGTCTGCGGCCCCTACTTGCAATACTCCTCCACTGACCACAATGCTGCCTGGAGTACCTGCCTGTGTATCCATGTAACCGATTTAAAACTGCCATGCCTGCCTATTGTTTGTTATTTAAGGCCTTTGATAGCCTGTCTGCGGCCCCTACTTGCAATACTCCTCCACTGACCACAATGCTGCCTGCCTGTGTATCCATGTAACCGATTTAAAACTGCCATGCCTGACTATTGTTTGTTATTTTAGGCCTTTGTTAGCCTGTCTGCGGCCCCTACTTGCAATACTCCTCCACTGACCACAATGCTGCCTGCCTGTGTATCCATGTAACCGATTTAAAACTGCCATGCCTGCCTATTGTTTGTTATTTTAGGCCTTTGATAGCCTGTCTGTGGCCCCTACTTGCAATACTCCTCCACTGACCACAATGCTGCCTGGAGTGTCTGCCTGTGTATCCATGTAACTGATTTAAAACTGCCATGCCTGCCTATTGTTTGTTATTTTAGGCCTTTGATAGCCTGTCTGCGGCCCCTACTTGCAATACTCCTCCACTGACCACAATGCTGCCTGGAGTGCCTGCCTGTGTATCCATGTAACCGATTTAAAACTGCCATGCCTGCCTATTGTTTGTTATTTAAGGCCTGTGATAGCCTGTCTGCGGCCCCTACTTGCAATACTCCTCCACTGACCACAATGCTGCCTGCCTGTGTATCCATGTAACCGATTTAAAACTGCCATGCCTGCCTATTGTTTGTTATTTAAGGCCTTTGATAGCCTGTCTGTGGCCCCTACTTGCTTTACTCCTCCACTGACCACAATGCTGCCTGCCTGTGTATCCATGTAACCGATTTAAAACTGCCATGCCTGACTATTGTTTGTTATTTTAGGCCTTTGTTAGCCTGTCTGCGGCCCCTACTTGCAATACTCCTCCACTGACCACAATGCTGCCTGGAGTGCCTGCCTGTGTATCCATGTAACCGAATTAAAACTGCCATGCCTGCCTATTGTTTGTTATTTTAGGCCTTTGTTAGCCTGTCTGCGGCCCCTACTTGCAATACTCCTCCACTGACCACAATGCTGCCTGGAGTGCCTGCCTGTGTATCCATGTAACCGATTTAAAACTGCCATGCCTGCCTATTGTTTGTTATTTTAGGCCTTTGATAGCCTGTCTGCGGCCCCTACTTGCAATACTCCTCCACTGACCACAATGCTGACTGGAGTGCCTGCCTGTGTATCCATGTAACCGATTTAAAACTGCCATGTCTGCCTATTGTTTGTTATTTAAGGCCTTTGATAGCCTGTCTGCGGCCCCTACTTGCAATACTCCTCCACTGACCACAATGCTACCTGGAGTGCCTGCCTGTATATCCATGTAACCGATTTAAAACTGCCATGCCTGCCTATTGTTTGTTATTTAAGGCCTTTGATAGCCTGTCTGCGGCCCCTACTTGCAATACTCCTCCACTGACCACAATGCTGCCTGGAGTGCCTGCCTGTATATCCATGTAACCGATTTAAAACTGCCATGCCTGCCTATTGTTTGTTATTTAAGGCCTTTGATAGCCTGTCTGCTTCCCCTACCTGCAATACTCCTCCACTGACCACAGTGCTGCCTGGGGTGCCTACCTGTGTATCCATGTAACCGATTTAAAACTGCCATGCCTGACTATTGTTTGTTATTTTAGGCCTTTGTTAGCCTGTCTGCGGCCCCTACTTGCAATACTCCTCTACTGACCACAATGCTGCCTGCCTGTGTATCCATGTAACCGATTTAAAACTGCCATGCCTGCCTATTGTTTGTTATTTTAGGCCTTTGATAGCCTGTCTGCGGCCCCTACTTGCAATACTCCTCCACTGACCACAATGCTGCCTGGAGTACCTGCCTGTGTATCCATGTAACCGATTTAAAACTGCCATGCCTGCCTATTGTTTGTTATTTAAGGCCTTTGATAGCCTGTCTGCGGCCCCTACTTGCAATACTCCTCCACTGACCACAATGCTGCCTGCCTGTGTATCCATGTAACCGATTTAAAACTGCCATGCCTGACTATTGTTTGTTATTTTAGGCCTTTGTTAGCCTGTCTGCGGCCCCTACTTGCAATACTCCTCCACTGACCACAAGGCTGCCTGCCTGTGTATCCATGTAACCGATTTAAAACTGCCATGCCTGCCTATTGTTTGTTATTTTAGGCCTTTGATAGCCTGTCTGCGGCCCCTACTTGCAATACTCCTCCACTGACCACAATGCTGCCTGGAGTGCCTGCCTGTGTATCCATGTAACCGATTTAAAACTGCCATGCCTGCCTATTGTTTGTTATTTTAGGCCTTTGATAGCCTGTCTTCGGCCCCTACTTGCAATACTCCTCCACTGACCACAATGCTGCCTGGAGTGCCTGCCTGTGTATCCATGTAACCGATTTAAAACTGCCATGCCTGCCTATTGTTTGTTATTTAAGGCCTTTGATAGCCTGTCTGCGGCCCCTACTTGCAATACTCCTCCACTGACCACAATGCTGCCTGCCTGTGTATCCATGTAACCGATTTAAAACTGCCATGCCTGCCTATTGTTTGTTATTTAAGGCCTTTGATAGCCTGTCTGCGGCCCCTACTTGCTTTACTCCTCCACTGACCACAATGCTGCCTGCCTGTGTATCCATGTAACCGATTTAAAACTGCCATGCCTGCCTATTGTTTGTTATTTAAGGCCTTTGATAGCCTGTCTGCGGCCCCTACTTGCAATACTCCTCCACTGACCACAATGCTGCCTGGAGTGCCTGCCTGTGTATCCATGTAACCGATTTAAAACTGCCATGCCTGCCTATTGTTTGTTATTTTAGGCCTTTGATAGCCTGTCTGCGGCCCCTACTTGCAATACTCCTCCACTGACCACAATGCTGCCTGCCTGTGTATCCATGTAACCGATTTAAAACTGCCATGCCTGACTATTGTTTGTTATTTTAGGCCTTTGTTAGCCTGTCTGCGGCCCCTACTTGCAATACTCCTCCACTGACCACAATGCTGCCTGCCTGTGTATCCATGTAACCGATTTAAAACTGCCATGCCTGCCTATTGTTTGTTATTTTAGGCCTTTGATAGCCTGTCTGCGGCTCCTACTTGCAATACTCCTCCACTGACCACAATGCTGCCTGGAGTGCCTGCCTGTGTATCTATGTAACCAATTTAAAACTGCCATGCCTGCCTATTGTTTATTATTTAAGGCCTTTGATAGCCTGTCTGCGGCCCCTACTTGCAATTCTCCTCCACTGACCACAATGCTGCCTGGAGTGCCTGCCTGTGTATCCATGTAACCGATTTAAAACTGCCATGCCTGCCTATTGTTTGTTATTTTAGGCCTTTGATAGCCTGTCTGCGGCCCCTACTTGCAATACTCTTCCACTGACCACAATGCTGCCTGGAGTGCCTGCCTGTGTATCCATGTAACCGATTTAAAACTGCCATGCCTGCCTATTGTTTGTTATTTAAGGCCTTTGATAGCCTGTCTGCGGCCCCTACTTGCAATACTCCTCCACTGACCACAATGCTGCCTGCCTGTGTATCCATGTAACCGATTTAAAACTGCCATGCCTGACTATTGTTTGTTATTTTAGGCCTTTGTTAGCCTGTCTGCGGCCCCTACTTGCAATACTCCTCCACTGACCACAATGCTGCCTGCCTGTGTATCCATGTAACCGATTTAAAACTGCCATGCCTGCCTATTGTTTGTTATTTTAGGACTTTGATAGCCTGTCTGCGGCCCCTACTTGCAATACTCCTCCACTGACCACAATGCTGCCTTGAGTGCCTGCCTGTGTATCCATGTAACCGATTTAAAACTGCCATGCCTGCCTATTGTTTGTTATTTAAGGCCTTTGATAGCCTGTCTGCGGCCCCTACTTGCAATACTCCTCCACTGACCACAATGCTGCCTGCCTGTGTATCCATGTAACCGATTTAAAACTGCCATGCCTGCCTATTGTTTGTTATTTTAGGCCTTTGATAGCCTGTCTGCGGCCCCTACTTGCAATACTCCTCCACTGACCACACCAATGCTGCCCGTGTACCCCTGGAACCTATTTAAAAGTTCATAGAGCCTAGTTATATATTTTATTTACTATTAATAAGGCCATGATGGACTACGCTGTACCACGCTACAAGCTAACCAGTCGACACTTCTTTTGCGAGAAAAGCCATCCCAACCCTCCACCAGCATGTAAAAGACCGCATTGTCCATGCACTCTGGCAATCTGTGAGTACAAAGGTGCACCTGACAACAGACGCATGGACCTGTAGGCATGGCCACGGAAGATTACGTGTCCATTACGGCGCAATGGGTTAATGTGGTGGATGCATGGTCCACAGGGGACAGCCTACTAAGTCTGTCTGCAGTCCCTAATTCAAATTGTCCTCCACTGTCTAAATCGGAGCTTCCACCTTCTGGCTTTCGGCCTAGAGTATCAGAAATTAAACTGCATTTGGCCTTCAACTTTGGTTACGGCCTACAAACGGTGTCTGCCCCTGCCTGGTGTTTTTCCTCAACTGAATAAAGCTGAGCTTCAACCTTCTGGCTCTCATTAAGTGCTGTGTTTTTAAAAATTGGTGGTTAGGGCCTACTAACGGTGTCTGCCCCTCCCTGGTGTTTGCCCTCAACTGATTAAAGCTGAGCTTCCACCTTCTGGCTTTCGGCCTATAGTATCAGATATTAAACTGCATTTGGCCTTCAACTTTGGTTACGGCCTATTAACGGTGTCTGCACCTCCCTGGTGTTTGTCCTAAACTGAATAAAGCTGAGCTTCAACCTTCTGGCTCTAATTTTTTTTTTTTTTTTTTTAAGTGCTGGTTGGGGCATAATACCTCTGTTTGCTGCTCCCTGGTGTTGACCTCAACTGAATAAAGCTGAGCTTCCACCTTCTGGCTTTCGGCCTATAGTATCAGATATTAAACTGCATTTGGCCTTCAACATTGGTTACGGCCTACTAACGGTGTCTGCCCCTGCCTGGTGTTTTTCCTCAACTGAATAAAGCTGAGCTTCAACCTTCTGGCTCTCATTAAGTGCTGTGTTTTAAAAAATTGGTGGTTAGGGCCTACTAACGGTGTCTGCCCCTCCCTGGTGTTTGCCCTCAACTGAATAAAGCTGAGCTTCCACCTTCTGGCTTTCGGCCTATAGTATCAGATATTAAACTGCATTTGGCCTTCAACTTTGGTTACGGCCTACTAACGGTGTCTGCCCCTCCCTGGTGTTTGTACTCAACTGAATAAAGCTGAGCTTCAACCTTCTGGCTCTCATTAAGTGCTGTATATTTAAAAATTGGTGGTTAGGGCCTACTAACGGTGTCTGCCCCTCCCTGGTGTTTGCCCTCAACTGAATAAAGCTGAGCTTCCACCTTCTGGCTTTCGGCCTATAGTATCAGATATTAAACTGCATTTGGCCTTCAACTTTGGTTACGGCCTACTAACGGTGTCTGCCCCTGCCTGGAGTTTTTCCTCAACTGAATAAAGCTGAGCTTCAACCTTCTGGCTTTCATTAAGTGCTGTGTTTTAAAAAATTGGTGGTTAGGGCCTACTAACGGTATCTGCCCCTCCCTGGTGTTTGCCCTCAACTGAATAAAGCTGAGCTTCCACCTTCTGGCTTTCAGCCTATAGTATCAGATATTAAACTGCATTTGGCCTTCAACTTTGGTTACGGCCTACTAACGGTGTCTGCCCCTCTCTGGTGTTTGTCCTCAACTGAATAAAGCTGAGCTTCAACCTTCTGGCTCTCATTAAGTGCTGTGTTTTTAAAAATTGGTGGTTAGGGCCTACTAACGGTATCTGCCCCTGCCTGGTGTTTGCCCTCAACTGAATAAAGCTGAGCTTCCACCTTCTGGCTTTCGGCCTATAGTATCAGATAATAAACTGCATTTGGCCTTCAACTTTGGTTACGGCCTACTAACGGTGTCTGCTCCTGCCTGGTGTTTTTCCTCAACTGAATAAAGCTGAGCTTCAACCTTCTGGCTCTCATTAAGTGCTGTGTTTTTAAAAATTGGTGGTTAGGGCCTACTAACGGTGTCTGCCCCTCCCTGGTGTTTGCCCTCAACTGAATAAAGCTGAGCTTCCACCTTCTGGCTTTCGGCCTATAGTATCAGATATTAAACTGCATTTGGCCTTCAACTTTGGTTACGGCCTACTAACGGTGTCTGCCCCTGCCTGGTGTTTTTCCTCAACTGAATAAAGCTGAGCTTCAACCTTCTGGCTCTCATTAAGTGCTGTGTTTTTAAAAATTGGTGGTTAGGGCCTACTAACGGTGTCTGCCCCTCCCTGGTGTTTGCCCTCAACTGAATAAAGCTGAGCTTCCACCTTCTGGCTTTCGGCCTACAGTATCAGATATTAAACTGCATTTGGCCTTCAACTTTGGTTACGGCCTACTAACGGTGTCTGCCCCTCCCTGGTGTTTGCCCTCAACTGAATAAAGCTGAGCTTCAGTCTTTAGGCTTTTGGCCTAAAGTATCAGATATTAAACTGCATTTGGCCTATTAGTGTGTTTGGGCCCTTAAAACAGTGTCTGCTGCTCCTGGGTTTGCTACTCCACTGAACAAAGCAATGCCGCCTGTTTAGTCCTGTTACCAATTTTGAACTGCATTTAGCCTACTTTATTCTTTGGCCCTATATCTGTTTCCTCCTCATCCTGCCCATTTCCCAGCCACTGCTAGATGAGTCTGCTGGTACATTGACCTAGACCACTACATTCCCCTTGCACTCTACACAGCCAGAATCTGACCCTGCTGAAAGTAAGGTTCCCCTTCCCGCATGTTATACCACCTTACACAGGGACAAAGAGGAAGGTGCAGATGAAAGTGCAGGTTCCTTCATCAGGTGGGGGGGCATACTCGTTGGCGACGTCACTGGCACAGGGCCCCTCAGAGTATGCAAAAGTGTCGCTGCTGGTGGGAGGCGCCCCCGCCGTGCAAACACACCGCTGTACTTTGAGGGGCCCTGTGCCAGTGCCAATGCGAACGAGTGTGCCCCCCTGCTTGCTCAGGATCACAGCACTTGCAACGTTGAAATACTTACCTCTCCCTGCTCCACCGCCGTGACGTAGTCCACGATTCCTGGGCCCACTAAAACCTTGAACCAGCCCTATTCCCCACAACTTTTGCCAAATGACCCCCAAGTTCCATTGAACAACTATTATTATAAAGTTAATTAAGATTGACAAGCTTCAGAAACAAGAATGGATGTTTTTGGCATTAAAATGGGCACTGTAGGTGTTTTCCTGGCCTCCACTCACTGCCGACTAGGCTTCCCCATTGACTTGCATTGGGTTTCGTGTTTCGGTCGATCCCCAACTTTTAGCGATAATCGGCCGACTGCACTCGACTCGACTCTGGACAAAGTCGGGTTTCACAAAACCCGACTCGATCTTTAAAAAATGAAAGTCGCTCAACCCTAGTCCTGACAGCTATAGTGACCCAGTGAGGGGCTTCCTGCAGGCTACAGCGACCCAGTGAGAGGCTTCCTGCAGGCTATAGTGACCTACTGAGGGGCTTCCTGCAGGCTCTAGTGACCCAGTGAGGGGCTTCCTGCAGGCTACAGTGACCCAGTGAGGGGCTTCCTGCAGGCTACAGTGACCCAGTGAGGGGCTTTCTGCAGGCTATAGTGACCTACAGAGGGGCTTCCTGCAGGTGGAGCGCCCCCACTGCCGCAGGGCCGAGGGGTACCCGGTACTGGGCCTCTCTGCCTCAGTTCTGGGGTTGTCACGGTGGCTAGACCCGGTCCGTGACCCTGCTGAGGGGCGTCCAGTGAAGATAGAACGTGATGATGTGGTGGTGTGGTGCAGGTCGCGAGGAATAACGAGGACACAGAGTTGCAGTCTCTTTACCTCTTTACTGAAGGTCTCGAGGTACTCAATCCAGAGCACTGTTAACAGGGCTGTCTGAGACCGGCCGGTCCGATGGCACATCCGGAGTTCCCTTAACAGGTGGGAATCAGTTTCTACCTTCTAGCGCCTGAGTGTTGTAGTCCTTCCCTGCTGAGCACCCCGGGATAGTCCTCACAACTGCTGTGTCTGTCTCTGATATTCGTTCTCTCCGTCCCCCAGGTGATATGATTAGGACGCACCCGTATGACGGGGTAGGCCTGGAGTTCTTCCGGGACCCTATAGTCGCCCCTCTCTCACAGCTGCCTCCGTTGTCTGCTTAGGTGTTTAAGTGAGACAGCCAACCTATAATTGGCTGTCCGGCCATGGTTTGAAGTAATGCTTAGAGTCTCTTACTTGCTCGGCGTTCCGGCCACCGATTGTTTGCGCCTCAGAAGGATGTTGCCTCGATCTTACAGCACGACTCCTTCTGGTTCTCTCGCCTCTTTGCTGTATTCCTGTTTCTTACTTCTTGTCCTTACTTAGGAGTCTGCCAGGATCCCATCCCTGACAGGTCCTCTCTCTAGCTTCTCCCAGTTACTTCGCTCTGTCTTCTTGTCCAACCCCCAGTTTTACCAGAGTGTGAGGAGTGGCCTACTAGATAGAACCGCTCCCCCTGGTGGCCGGAGTGTGACGTGTAGTGTGTGTGATACCTGATCAGGTGAACTCCTTTAGTGCAATCAGACGTACCAACACCCCCCTTAGCGGCGGAGCATCAGTACTGCAACGACCAGGACTCTGGGGCGCTGCACAGGCTATAGCAATCCAGTAAGGGGCTTCCTGCAGGCTATAGTGACCGAGTGAGGGGCTTCCTGCAAGCTATAGTGACCAAGTGAGCAGCTTCCTACAGGCTGTGGTGACCCAGTGTGCAGGCTGTGGTGATCCAGTGAGCAGGCTGTGGTCACCCAATGTACAGGCTGTGGTGACCCAGTGTGCAGGCTGTGGTGACCCAGTGTACAGGCAGTAGTGACCCAGTGTGCAGGCTGTGGTCACCCAGTGTACAGGCTGTGGTGACCCAGTGTGCAGGCTGTGGTGACCCAGTGAGCAGGCTGTGGTAACCCAGTGTGCAGGCTGTGGTGACCCAGTGAGCAGGCTGTGGTGACCCAGTGTACAGGCTGTGGTGACCCAGTGTGCAGGCTGTGGTGACCCAGTGAGCAGACTGTGGTGACCCAGTGAGCAGGCTGTGGTGACCCAGTGTGCAGGCTGTGGTGACCCAGTGTGCAGGCTGTGGTGACATATTGTGCAGGCAGTGGTGACCCAGTGAGCAGACTGTGGTGACCAAGTGTGCAGGCTGTGGTGACCCAGTGAGCAGGCTGTGGTGACCCAGTGAGCAGACTGTGGTGACCCAGTGTACATGCTGTGGTGACCCAGTGAGCAGACTGTGGTGACCCAGTGTACAGGCTGTGGTGACCCAGTATGCAGGCTGTGGTGACCCAGTGTGCAGGTTGTGGTGACCCAGTGAGCAGACTGTGGTGACCCAGTGTGCAGGCTGTGGTGACCCAGTGTGCAGGCTGTTGTGACCCAGTGTGCAGGCTGTGGTGACCCATTGTACAGGCAGTGGTGACCCAGTGAGCAGACTGTGGTGACCCAGTGTGCAGGCTGTGGTGACCCAGTGTGCAGGCTGTGGTGACCCAGTGAGCAGGCTGTGGTGACCAAGTGAGCAGGCTGTGGAGACCCAGTGTACAGGCTGTGGTGACCCAGTGAGCAGACTGTGGTGACCCAGTGTGCAGGCTGTGGTGACCCAGTGTGCAGGCTGTGGTGACCCAGTGTGCAGGCTGTGGTGACCCATTGTACAGGCAGTAGTGACCCAGTGAGCAGACTGTGGTGACCCAGTGTGCAGGCTGTGGTGACCCAGTGTGCAGGCTGTGGTGACCCAGTGAGCAGGCTGTGGTGACCAAGTGAGCAGGCTGTGGAGACCCAGTGTACAGGCTGTGGTGACCCAGTGAGCAGGCTGTGGTGACCCAGTGTTCAGGCAGTGGTGACCCAGTGAGCAGGCTGTGGTGACCCAGTGTGCAGGCTGTGGTGACCCAGTGTGCAGGCTGTGGTGACCCAGTGTACAGGCTGTGGTGTCCCAATGAGCAGGCTGTGGTGACCCAGTGAGCAGAATGTGGTGACCCAGTGTACAGGCTGTGGTGACCCAGTGTGAAGGCTGTGGTGACCCAGTGAGCAGGCTGTGGTGACCCAGTGTGCAGGCTGTGGTGACCCAGTGAGCAGACTGTGGTGACCCAGTGAGCAGACTGTGGTGACCCAGTGTGCAGGCTGTGGTGACCCAGTGTGCAGGCTGTGGTGACCCAGTGTGCAGTCTGTGGGGACCCAGTGTACAGGCTGTGGTGACCCAGTGTTCAGGCAGTGGTGACCCAGTGAGCAGGCTGTGGTGACCCAGTGTACAGGCTGTTGTGACCCAGTGTGCAGGCTGTGGTGACCCAGTGAGCAGGCTGTGGTGAACCAGTGAGCAGGCTGTGGTGACCCAGTGAGCAGGCTGTGGTGACCCAGTGTACAGGCTGTGGTGACCCAGTGTACAGGATGTAGTGACCCAGTGTGCAGGCTGTGGTGACCCAGTGAGCAGGCTGTGATGACCCAGTGAGCAGACTGTGGTGACCCAGTGTACAGGCTGTGGGGACCCAGTGTACAGGCTGTGGTGACCCAGTGAGCAGGCTGTGGTGACCCAGTGTTGAGGCAGTGGTGACCTATTGAGCAGGCTGTGGTGACCCAGTGTACAGGCTGTGGTGACCCAGTGTACAGGCTGTGGGGACCAAGTGAGCAGGCTGTGGTGACCCAGTGTACAGGCTGTGGTGACCCAGTGTGCAGGCTGTGGTGACCCAGTGTGCAGGCTGTGGTGACCCAGTGAGCATGCTGTGGTGACCCAGTGTTCAGGCAGTGGTGACCCAGTGTACAGGCTGTGGGGACCCAGTGAGCAGGCTGTGGTGACCCAGTGTACAGGCTGTGGTGACCCAGTGTACAGGCAGTGGTGACCCAGTGTGCAGGCTGTGGTGACCCAATGAGCAGGATGTGGTGACCCAGTGAGCAGAATGTGGTGACCCAGTGTACAGGCTGTGGTGACCCAGTGTGCAGGCTGTGGTGACCCAGTGAGCAGGCTGTGGTGACCCAGTGTGCAGGCTGTGGTGAGCCAGTGAGCAGACTGTGGTGACCCAGTGAGCAGGCTGTGGTGACCCAGTGTACAGGCTGTGGTGACCCAGTGTACAGGCAGTAGTGACCCAGTGTGCAGGCTGTGGTGACCCATTGAGCAGGCTGTGGTGAACCAGTGAGCAGACTGTGGTGACTCAGTGTGCAGGCTGTGGTGACCCAGTGTGCAGGCTGTGGTGACCCAGTGTGCAGGCTGTGGTGACCCAGTGTACAGGCAGTGGTGACCCAGTGAGCAGACTGTGGTGACCCAGTGTGCAGGCTGTGGTGACCCAGTGTGCAGGCTGTGGTGACCCAGTGAGCAGGCTGTGGTGACCCAGTGAGCAGACTGTGGTGACCCAGTGTACAGGCTGTGGTGACCCAGTGTGCAGACTGTGGTGACCCAGTGTGCAGGCTGTGGTGACCCAGTGAGCAGGCTGTGGTGACCCAGTGTTCAGGCAGTGGTGACCCAGTGAGCAGGCTGTGGTGACCCAGTGTACAGGCGGTGGTGACCCAGTGTGCAGGCTGTGGTGACCCAGTGAGCAGGCTGTGGTGACCCAGTGTACAGGCTGTGGGGACCCAGTGAGCAGTCTGTGGTGACCCAGTGTACAGGCTGTGGTGACCCAGTGTGCAGGCTGTGGTGACCCAATGAGCTGGCTGTGGTGAACCAGTGAGCAGAATGTGGTGACCCAGTGTACAGGCTGTGGTGACCCAGTGTGCAGGCTGTGGTAACCCAGTGAGCAGGCTGTGGTGACCCAGTGTGAAGGCTGTGGTGACCCAGTGAGCAGACTGTGGTGACCCAGTGAGCAGACTGTGGTGACCCAGTGTGCAGGCTGTGGTGACCCAGTGTGCAGGCTGTGGTGACCCAGTGTGCAGTCTGTGGGGACCCAGTGTACAGGCTGTGGTGACCCAGTGAGCAGACTGTGGTGACCCAGTGTTCAGGCAGTGGTGACCCAGTGAGCAGGCTGTGGTGTCCCAGTGTACAGGCTGTGGTGACCCAGTGTGCAGGCTGTGGTGACCCAGTGAGCAGGCTGTGGTGACCCAGTGAGCAGGCTGTGGTGACCCAGTGAGCAGGCTGTGGTGACCCAGTGTACAGGCTGTGGTGACCCAGTGTACAGGATGTAGTGACCCAGTGTGCAGGCTGTGGTGACCCAGTGAGCAGGCTGTGATGACCCAGTGAGCAGACTGTGGTGACCCAGTGTACAGGCTGTGGGGACCCAGTGTACAGGCTGTGGTGACCCAGTGAGCAGGCTGTGGTGACCCAGTGTTGAGGCAGTGGTGACCCATTGAGCAGGCTGTGGTGACCCAGTGTACAGGCTGTGGTGACCCCGTGTACAGGCTGTGGTGACCCAGTGAGCAGGCTGTGGTGACCCAGTGTACAGGCTGTGGGGACCAAGTGAGCAGGCTGTGGTGACCCAGTGTACAGGCTGTGGTGACCCAGTGTGCAGGCTGTGGTGACCCAGTGTGCAGGCTGTGGTGACCCAGTGAGCAGGCTGTGGTGACCCAGTGTTCAGGCAGTGGTGACCCAGTGTACAGGCTGTGGGGACCCAGTGAGCAGGCTGTGGTGACCCAGTGTACAGGCTGTGGTGACCCAGTGTACAGGCTGTGGTGACCCAGTGTGCAGGCTGTGGTGACCCAATGAGCAGGCTGTGGTGAACCAGTGAGCAGAATGTGGTGACCCAGTGTACAGGCTGTGGTGACCCAGTGTGCAGGCTGTGGTGACCCAGTGAGCAGGCTGTGGTGACCCAGTGTGCAGGCTGTGGTGAGCCAGTGAGCAGACTGTGGTGACCCAGTGAGCAGGCTGTGGTGACCCAGTGTACAGGCTGTGGTGACCCAGTGTACAGGCAGTAATGACCCAGTGTGCAGGCTGTGGTGACCCATTGAGCAGGCTGTGGTGAACCAGTGAGCAGACTGTGGTGAGTCAGTGTGCAGGCTGTGGTGACCCAGTGTGCAGGCTGTGGTGACCCAGTGTGCAGGCTGTGGGGACCCAGTGTGCAGGCTGTGGGGACCCAGTAGGCAGGCTGTGGTGACCCAGTGTTCAGGCAGTGGTGACCCAGTGAGCAGGCTGTGGTGACCCAGTGTACAGGCTGTGGTGACCCAGTGTGCAGGCTGTGGTGACCCAGTGTTCAGGCTGTGGTGACCCAGTGAGCAGACTGTGGTGACCCAGTGTACAGGCTGTGGTGACCCAGTGAGCAGACTGTGGTGACCCAGTGTACAGGCTGTGGTGACCCAGTGTGCAGGCTGTGGTGACCCAGTGAGCAGACTGTGGTGACCCAGTGAGCAGGCTGTGGTGACCCAGTGTGCAGGCTGTGGTGACCCAGTGTGCAGGCTGTGGTGACCCAGTGTACAGGCAGTGGTGACCCAGTGAGCAGACTGTGGTGACCCAGTGTGCAGGCTGTGGTGACCCAGTGTGCAGGCTGTGGTGACCCAGTGAGCAGGCTGTGGTGACCCAGTGAGCAGACTGTGGTGACCCAGTGTACAGGCTGTGGTGACCCAGTGTGCAGGCTGTGGTGACCCAGTGTGCAGGCTGTGGTGACCCAGTGAGCAGGCTGTGGTGACCCAGTGTTCAGGCAGTGGTGACCCAGTGAGCAGGCTGTGGTGACCCAGTGTACAGGCGGTGGTGACCCAGTGTGCAGGCTGTGGTGACCCAGTGAGCAGGCTGTGGTGACCCAGTGTACAGGCTGTGGGGACCCAGTGAGCAGTCTGTGGTGACCCAGTGTACAGGCTGTGGTGACCCAGTGTGCAGGCTGTGGTGACCCAATGAGCTGGCTGTGGTGACCCAGTGAGCAGAATGTGGTGACCCAGTGTACAGGCTGTGGTGACCCAGTGTGCAGGCTGTGGTAACCCAGTGAGCAGGCTGCGGTGACCCAGTGTGCAGGCTGTGGTGACCCAGTGAGCAGACTGTGGTGACCCAGTGAGCAGACTATGTTGACCCAGTGTGCAGGCTGTGGTGACCCAGTGTGCAGGCTGTGGTGACCCAGTGTGCAGTCTGTGGGGACCCAGTGTACAGGCTGTGGTGACCCAGTGAGCAGGCTGTGGTGACCCAGTGTTCAAGCAGTGGAGACCCAGTGAGCAGGCTGTGGTGACCCAGTGTACAGGCTGTGTTGACCCAGTGTGCAGGCTGTGGTGACCCAGTGAGCAGGCTGTGGTGACCCAGTGTACAGGCTGTGGGGACCCAGTGAGCAGGCTGTGGTGACCCAGTGTACAGGCTGTGGTGACCCAGTGTGCAGGCTGTGGTTACCTAATGAGCAGGCTGTGGTGACCCAGTGAGCAGAATGTGGTGACCCAGTGAACAGGCTGTGGTGACCCAGTGTACAGGCTGTGGTGACCCAGTGTGCAGGCTGTGGTGACCCAGTGAGCAGGCTGTGGTGACCCAGTGTGCAGGCTGTGGTGACCCAGTGAGCAGACTGGTGACCCAGTGAGCAGGCTGTGGTGACCCAGTGTACAGGCTGTGGTGACCCAGTGTACAGGCAGTAGTGACCCAGTGTGCAGGCTGTGGTGACCCAGTGAGCAGGCTGTGGTGACCCATTGAGCAGACTGTGGTGACTCAGTGTGCAGGCTGTGGTGTCCCAGTGTGCAGGCTGTGGTGACCCAGTGTGCAGGCTGTGGGGACCCAGTGTACAGGCAGTGGTGACCCAGTGAGCAGGCTGTGGTGACCCAGTGTACAGGCTGTGGTGACCCAGTGTTCAGGCTGTGGTGACCCAGTGTGCAGGCTGTGGTGACCCAGTGAGCAGGCTGTGGTGACCCAGTGAGCAGACTGTGGTGAACCAGTGTACAGGCTGTGGTGACCCAGTGAGCAGACTGTGGTGACCCAGTGTACAGGCTGTGGTGACCCAGTGTGCAGGCTGTGGTGACCCGGTGTGCAGGCTGTGGTGACCCCGTGAGCAGACTGTGGTGACCCAGTGAGCAGGCTATGGTGACCCAGTGTGCAGGCTGTGGTGACCCAGTGTGCAGGCTGTGGTGACCCAGTGTACAGGCTGTGGTGACCCAGTGTGCAGGCTGTGGTGACCCGGTGTGCAGGCTGTGGTGACCCAGTGAGCAGACTTTGGTGACCCAGTGAGCAGGCTATGGTGACCCAGTGTGCAGGCTGTGGTGACCCAGTGAGCAGGCTGTGGTGACCCAGTGTGCAGGCAGTGGTGACCCAGTGAGCAGACTGTGGTGACCCAGTGTGCAGGCTGTGGTGACCCAGTGTGCAGGCTGTGGTGACCCAGTGAGCAGGCTGTGGTGACCCAGTGTACAGGCTGTAGTGACCCAGTGTGCAGGCTGTGGTGACCCAGTGAGCAGGCTGTGGTGACCCAGTGAGCAGACTGTGGTGACCCACTGTGCAGGCTGTGGTGACCCAGTGAGCAGGCTGTGGTGACCCAGTGAGCAGGCTGTGGTGACCCAGTGTGCAGGCTGTGGTGACCCAGTGTTCAGGCAGTGGTGACCCAGTGAGCAGGCAGTGGTGACCCAGTGTACAGGCTGTGGTGACCCAGTGTGCAGGGTGTGGTGACCCAGTGAGCAGGCTGTGGTGACCCAGTGTTCAGGCTGTGGTGACCCAGTGTACAGGCTGTGGTGACCCAGTGTGCAGGCTGTGGTGACCCAGTGAGCAGGCTGTGGTGACCCAGTGTGCAGGCTGTGGTGACCCAGTGAGCAGGCTGTGGTGACCCAGTGAGCAGGCTGTGATGACCCAGTGTGCAGGCTGTGGTGACCCAGTGAGCAGGCTGTAGTGACCCAGTGAGCAGGCTGTAGTGACCCAGTGAGCAGGCTGTGGTGACCCAGTGAGCAGGCTGTGGTGACCCAGTGAGCAAACTGTGGTGACCCAGTGTACAGGTTGTGGTGACCCAGTGTGCAGGCTGTGGTGACCCAGGGTGCAGGCTGTGGTGACCCAGTGAGCAGACTGTGGTGACCCAGTGAGCAGGCTGTGGTGACCCAGTGTGCAGGCTGTGGTGACCCAGTGTGCAGGCTGTGGTGACCCAGTGTGCAGGCTGTGGTGACCCAGTGTACAGGCATTGGTGACCCAGTGAGCAGACTGTGGTGACCCAGTGTGCAGGCTGTGGTGACCCAGTGTGCAGGCTGTGGAGACCCAGTGAACAGGCTGTGGTGACCCAGTGTACTGGCTGTGGTGACCCAGTGTACAGGCTGTAGTGACCCAGTGTGCAGGCTGTGGTGACCCAGTGAGCAGGCTGTGGTGACCCAGTGAGCAGACTGTGGTGACGCAGTGTGCAGGCTGTGGTGACCCAGTGTGCTGGCTGTGGTGACCCAGTGTGCAGGCTGTGGTGACCCAGTGAGCAGGCTGTGGTGACCCAGTGTTCAGGCAGTGGTGACCCAGTGAGCAGGCTGTGGTGACCCAGTGTGCAGGCTGTGGTGACCCAGTGAGCATTCTGTGATGACCCAGTGTACAGGCAGTGGTGACCCAGTGAGCAGGCTGTGGTGACCCAGTGTACAGGCTGTGGTGACCCAGTGTACAGGCTGTAGTGACCCAGTGTGCAGGCTGTGGTGACCCAGTGAGCAGGCTGTGGTTACCCAGTGAGCAGACTGTGGTGACCCAGTGTACAGGTTGTGGTGACCCAGTGTGCAGGCTGTGGTGACCCAGTGTGCAGGCTGTGGTGACCCAGTGTGCAGGCTGTGGTGACCCAGTGTGCAGGCTGTGGTGACCCAGTGTACAGGCTGTGGTGACCCAGTGAGCAGGCTGTGGTGACCCAGTGTTCAGGCAGTGGTGACCCAGTGAGCAGGCAGTGGGGACACAGTGTACAGGCTGTGGTGACCCAGTGTGCAGGGTGTGGTGACCCAGTGAGCAGGCTGTGGTGACCCAGTGTGTAGACTGTGGTGACCCAGTGTACAGGCTGTGGTGACCCAGTGTGCAGGCTGTGGTGACCCAGTGAGCAGGCTGTGGTGATCCAGTGAGCAGGCTGTGGTGACCCAGTGAGCAGGCTGTGGTGACCCAGTGAGCAGGCTGTGGTGACCCAGTGAGCAGGCAGTGGGGACCCAGTGTACAGGCTGTGGTGACCCAGTGTGCAGGGTGTGGTGACCCAGTGAGCAGGCTGTGGTGTCCCAGTGTGTAGGCTGTGGTGACCCAGTGTACAGGCTGTGGTGACCCAGTGTGCAGGCTGTGGTGACCCAGTGAGCAGGCTGTGGTGATCCAGTGAGCAGACTGTGGTGACCCAGTGTGCAGGTTGTGGTGACCCAGTGTGCAGGCTGTGGTGACCCAGTGTGCAGGCTGTGGTGACCCAGTGAGCAGACTGGTGACCCAGTGAGCAGGCTGTGGTGACCCAGTGTGCAGGCTGTGGTGACCCAGTGAGCAGGCTGTGGTGATCCAGTGAGCAAACTGTGGTGACCCAGTGTACAGGTTGTGGTGACCCAGTGTGCAGGCTGTGGTGACCCAGTGTGCAGGCTGTGGTGACCCAGTGAGCAGACTGGTGACCCAGTGAGCAGGCTGTGGTGACCCAGTGTGCAGGCTGTGGTGACCCAGTGTACAGGCAGTGGTGACCCAGTGTGCAGGCTGTGGTGACCCAGTGTGCAGACTGTGGTGACCCAGTGAGCACGCTGTGGTGACCCAGTGTACAAGCTGTGGTGACCCAGTGTACAGGCTGTAGTGACCCAGTGTGCAGGTTGTGGTGACCCAGTGAGCAGGCTGTGGTGACCCAGTGTGCAGGCTGTGGTGACCCAGTGTGCAGGCTGTGGTGATCCAGTGTGCAGGCTGTGGTGACCCAGTGTGCATGCTGTGGTGACCCAGTGTCCAGGCTGTGGTGACCCAGTGAGCAGGCTGTGGTGACCCAGTGTACAGGCTGTGGTGACCCAGTGTGCAGGCTGTGGTGACCCAGTGTACAGGCTGTGGTGACCCAGTGAGCAGGCTGTGGTGACCCAGTGTTCAGGCAGTGGTGACCCAGTGAGCAGGCTGTTGTGACCCAGTGTGCAGGTTGTGGTGACCCAGTGAGCATTCTGTGGTGACCCAGTGTACAGGCAGTGATGACCCAGTGAGCAGGCTGTGGTGACCCAGTGTACAGGCTGTGGTGACCCAGTGTACAGGCTGTAGTGACCCAGTGAGCAGGCTGTGGTGACCCAGTGAGCAGGCTGTGGTGACCCAGTGAGCAGGCTGTGGTGACCCAGTGTACAGGCTGTGGTGATCCAGTGTGCAGGCTGTGGTGACCCAGTGTGCAGGCTGTGGTGACCCAGTGTGCAGGCTGTGGTGACCCACTGTACAGGCTGTGGTGACCCAGTGAGCAGGCTGTGGTGACCCAGTGTTCAGGCAGTGGTGACCCAGTGAGCAGGCTGTGGTGACCCAGTGTACAGGCAGTGGTGACCCAGTGAGCAGGCTGTGGTGACCCAGTGTGCAGGCAGTGGTGACCCAGTGAGCAGGCTGTGGTGACCCAGTGTGCAGGCGGCTAGCTCTCCTGTCTGTGCAGAGCTCGCAGCCGCTCCTGTCACCTGCAGTGTGGAGGCAGCCGGGCTCTCTGTAGCATATCACAAGCTATATTTCTCCTCTGGTGACAGACGGGCAGGACCCCTGAGATACAGGTCACAGCCGGATGTGTGGGCGGTAGGGAGAGACAGGTCTTGCCTGGCAGATAGCTCCCAGAGAAGCGGCAGCATCCTAGCAGGATAGCAGCAGATCTGTAATGGTGGTCAGGGGAAAGAAGCGTCATGACTAGTTGTCACTGTAGTCAGCCAGACACGATAATGCAGACACTACACTCGTCCAAGGCTGCTCAAAGGAAGACATTGGAACGAAATTGTGGCAGGTCACCTGGTCACTGCAGCTGCTTTGCTCTCTGCTAGCATTTCCCTGATTTCTCCTGTTTTAGCTGTAGGACCATTTCTCAGACATGCTCTTCTATGGTTATTGCTGGCTCCTGTTGTGTTCCAACAGTTGGTCATGAATGTCCATAATGACATACCTCCCAACTTTTGAAGATGGGAATGAGGGACAAAGTTTGTGGCGCGTGAAGCGCGCCGCGGCAAATTTTAGGCCACACCTCTGACCACACCCATTCATAATTAGTCACACCCATATCCACGTCCCAACCACACCCATTTAGCACTGCTGATCACACTGTTTCATATACAATAGTTATAAACAAAAAAATATGGCCACACAGTGCTCCATACCGTATAATGACCACACATGATGCCCCATACTGTATAATGGCCACACATGACGCTCCATACTGTATAATGGCCACACATGATGCTCCATACTGTATAATGGCCACACATGACGCTCCATACTGTATAATGGCCACACATGATGCTCCAGATTGTATAATGACCGCACATGATGCTCCATACTGTATACTGGCTGCACATGATGCTCCATATTGTATAATGACCGCACATGATGCTCCATACTGTATAATGGCCACACATGATGCTCCATACTGTATAATGGCCACACATGATGCTCCATACTGTATAATGACCGCACATGATGCTCCATATTGTATAATGACCGCACATGATGCTCCATACTGTATAATGGCCACACATGATGCTCCATACTGTATAATGGCCACACATGATGCTCCATACTGTATAATGACCGCACATGATGCCCCATACTGTATAATGACCGCACATGATGCCCCATACTGTATAATGGCCACACATGATGCTCCATACTGTATAATGACCGCACATGATGCTCCATATTGTATAATGACCGCACATGATGCTCCATACTGTATACTGGCTGCACATGATGCTCCATATTGTATAATGACTGCACATGATGCTCCATACTGTATAATGACCGCACATGATGCTCCATACTGTATAATGACCGCACATGATGCCCCATACTGTATAATGGGCACACATGATGCTCCATACTGTATAATGGCCACACATGACGCTCCATACTGTATAATGACGGCATGCATACCGTATAATGGCCGCACATGATGCTCCATACTGTATAATGACTGCACATGATGCTCCATACTGTATAATGGCCGCACATGATGCTCCATACTGTATAATGATGGCATGCATACCGTATAATGGCCGCACATGATGCTCCATACTGTATAATGACTGCACATGATGCTCCATACCGTATAATGGCCGCACATGACGCTCCATACTGTATAATGACTGCACATGATGCTCCATACTGTATGATGACCACACATGATGCTCCATACTGTATGCTGGCTGCACATGATGCTTCATACTGTATAATGACCGCACATGATGCTGCATACTGTATAATGACCGCACATGATGCTCCATACTGTATAATGGCCACAGTTCTCCATACTGTATAATGACATACAGGCACGCAGCTCACACACACGCTCACACACATGCACACAGCTCACACACACGCAGCACACACACAGCTCACACACGCACGCAGCTCACACACACATGCAGCATCACACACACAGTATCACACATACACACGCAGCATCACAAACGCAGCTCACAAACACATGCAGCTTTGACACAAATGCATCACATACGCAGCCATCACACACACACAGCTATCACACACACACGCAGTCATCACACACACACGCAGTCATCACACACACACACGCAGCCATCACACACACACACGCAGCCATCACATACACACACGCAGCCATCACACACACACGCAGCCATCACACACACACACACGCAGCCATCACACACACACACACATGCAGCCATCACACACACGCAGCCATCACACACACACACGCAGCCATCACACACACACACGCAGCCATCACACACACACACATGCAGCCATCACACACACACGCAGCCATCACACACACACACGCAGCCATCACACACACACACGCAGCCATCACACACACACACGCAGCCATCACACACACAGCCATCACACACACACACAGCCATCACACACACACAGCCATCACACACACACACACACACCCAGCCATCACACACACACACCCAGCCATCACACACACCAGATACCTCATACACACATGACACACACACAAATGCAGCATCACACACACACAATGACACACACATGCAGCATCAGACACACACACACATATCACACACACATCACACACACACACAATCTCCTCTGTGTTGCAGGGGCGGCTGATCTGGCCATGTGCACTGCAGCTCTTCAGTTTCTCCGGCTGCTCACAGCTCTGCACTGTCCCGGCACCTCCCCCGTCTCTCCTTCTCTGCCGGGATAGCAGCTAAGAGCAGGAGAAGCCGGAGCTCCGTGCACACACAGGAGGAAGTGAGTCGCTGACCTCTCATCTTGATCGCTGCTGGCTCTCTGCCTCAGCGTGGCAGCGCCGCACACACAGGGGGCGGGGGGGCGGGATCGGTCGGGAGGAGACCCAGCATGTATAAGAAAAAAAAAACAGCCACAAACCTAAGCTACTCAGGTGCCGCCCCCTGCATTGTCCCCGCCCTAGGCACGTAGTGCGGGACATTAGTGTCCCGCCCGGGATCCCGGGGCTGACTGTCAAAATCAGGACAGTCCCGCGGGATCCGGGACGGTTGGGAGGTATGCATAATGAGGCAATGTAAAGTATGGGCTAATAATTGTTTGCTTAATAAATCATTTTCTAAAATACATGAAATGAAGATTTTTTTTGCTTTGCACCCTCTTTGGAATCCTACTTTAGCCAGTTGCTATTACTACAGCCAACAAAAATATCTCTAAAGGCAAGTCATACTGTATGTCCTATATGTATACTGTAGAGGTATACTGTAGGACAGTAGTACCCAATAGTGCATAAGTTTAATGCAGAAACTTAAACGGAACCTGTCACCAGGTCATAAGTGGCCAATATTTGCTTATTACTTTATGGGCTCATACCCATGATCGTTAAAAAAGATGCAATATCAACCCTAAAAAGTAGGATCAGTGTCATGCAATATTCATGTGAGTACAATGCAATTCTTATCACCTGGCATTCGATTGACATGCGAATCTGACCCAATTGCAATTCAATTTTAACATGAGCTTTTACATAGAGTAATTTTCTGTCATTTACACATACTGTAGTTTTCCAAGAAATTACTCTTCACTCTCTCTCTGACTCTCTCTCTCTCTCTCTCTCTCTCTCTCTCTCTTTATATATATATATATATATATATATACAGTGCCTTGCGAAAGTATTCGGCCCCCTGGAACTTTTCAACCCTTCCCCACATATCATGCTTCAAACATTCAAACATAAAGATACCGAATGTTAATTTTTGGTGAAGACTCAACAACAAGTGGAACAAAATTGTGAAGTTGAATGAAATGTATTGGTTATTTTACATTTTTGTGGAAATTCAAAAAGTGGGGCGTGCAATATTATTCAGCACCTTTCCTTTCAGTGCAGAAAACTCACTCCAGAAGTTCATTGTGGATCTCTGAATGATCCGATATTGTCCTAAATGCCTAATGATGATACATATAATCCACCTGTGTATAATGAAGTCTCCGTATAAATGCACCTGCTTTGTGATAGTCTCAGGGTTCTGTTTGAAGGAGAGAGAGCATCATGAAGACCAAAGAACACAACAGGCAGGTCCGTGATACTGTTGGGGAGAAGTTTAAAGCCAGATTTGGATACAAAATGAATTCCAAAACTTTAAACATCCCAAGGAGCACTGTGCAAGCAATCATACTGAAATGGAAGGAGTATCATACCACTGCTAATCTACCAAGACCCGGCCGTCCCTCTAAACTTTCATCTCAAACAAGGAGAAGACTAATCAGAGATGCAGCCAAGAGGCTCATGATTACTCTGGATGAACTGCAGAGATCTACAGCTGAGGTGAGACAGTCTGTCCATAGGACAACAATCAGTCGTACACTGCACAAATCTGGCCTTTATGGAAGAGTGGCAAGAAGAAAGCCATTTCTCAAAAATATCCATAAAAAGTGACATTGAAAGTTTGCAACAAGACACCTGGGAGACACACCAAACATGTGGAAGAAGGTGCTCTGGTCAGATGAAAACAAAATTGAACTTTTTGGCAACAATGCCAAACGATATGTTTGGGGTAAAGGCAACACAGCTTATCACCCTGAACCCACCATCCACACTGTCAAAAATGTTGGTGGCAGCATCATGGTTTGGGCCTGCTTTTCTTCAGCAGGGACAGGGAAGATGGCTAAAATTGATGGGAAGATGGATGGAGCCAAATACAGGACCATTCTTGAAGAAAACCTGTTGGAGTCTGAAAAAGACCTGAGACTGGGACGGAGATTTGTCTTCCAACAAGACAATTATCCCAAACATAAAGCAACATCTACAATTGAATGGTTCACAAATAAATGTATCCAGGTGTTAGAATGGCCAAGTCAAAGTCCAGATCTCAATCCAATTGGGAATCTGTGGAAAGAGCTGAAAACTGCTGTTCACAAACGATCTCCATCAAACCTCACTGAGCTCGAGCTGTTTGCCAAGGAAGAATGGGCAAGAATTTCAGTCTCTTGATGTACAAAACTGATAGAGACACACTCCAAGCGACTTGCAGCTGTAATCACAGCAAAAAGTGGCGCGACAAAGTATTAAGTTAACCCCTTCACCCCGAAGCCTGTTTTCACCTAACTGACACGGCCAATTTTTACAATTCTGACCACTGTCACTTTATGAGGTCATAACTCTGAAACGCTTTAACGGATCCTGGTGATTCTGAGACTGTTTTCTCGTGACATATTGTACTTTATGATAGTAGTAAAACTTCTTCGATATGACTTGCATTTATTTGTGAAAAAAACAAAAATTTGTCGAAAATTATGAAAATTTCGCAATTTTCAAATTTTTTGTTTTTATGCCCTTAAATTAGAGAGTTATATCACATAATATAGTTAATAAACAACATTTCCCACATGTCTGCTTTACATCAGCACAATTTTGGAAACATAATTTTTTTTTGGTAGGGAGTTATAAGGGTTAAAAGTTGACCAGCGATTTCTCATTTTTGCAACAAAATTTGCAAAACCATTTTTTTTACGGACCACCTCACACTTGAAGTGACTTTGAGGGGTCTATCTGACAGAAAATGCCCAAAAGTGACACCATTCTAAAAACTGCACCCCTCAAGGTACTCAAAACCACATTCAAAAAGTTTATTAACCCTTCAGGTGCTTCACAGGAATTTTTGGAATGTTTAAAAAAAATTGAACATTTAACTTTTTTTTCACAAAATTTTTACTTCAGATCCAATTTGTTTTATTTTACCAAGGGTAACAGGAGAAATTGGACCAAAAAAGTCGTTGTACAATTTGTCCTGAGTACGCCGATACCCCAAATGTTGGGGTAAACCATTGATTGGGCAAATGGCAGAGCCCGGAAGGGAAGGAGCGCCATTTGACTTTTCAATGCAAAATTGGCTGGAATTGAGATCGGAACCCATGTCGTGTTTGGAGAGCCCCTGACGAGCCTAAACAGTGGAAACCCCCACAAGTGACACCATTTTGGAAAGTAGACCCTCTAAGGAACTAATCTAGATGTGTGGTGAGCACTTTGAACCTCCAAGTGCTTCACAGAAGTTTATAATGTAGAGCCGTAAAAAAAAAAATAATATTAATTTTCACAAAAAATGATCTTTTTGCCCCAAATTTTTTATTTTCCCAAGGGTAGCAGGATAAATTGGACCCCAAAAGATGTTGTGTAATTTGTCCTGAGTATGCTGATACTTCATATATGGGGATAAACCACTGTTTGGGCGCATGGCAGAGCTCGGAAGGGAAGGAGCGCCATTTGACTTTTCAATGCAAAATTGGCTGGAATTGAGATGGGAACCCATGTCGTGTTTGGAGAGCCCCTGACGTGCCTAAACAGTGGAAACCCCCACAAGTGACATCATTTTGGAAAGAAGACCCCCTAAGGAACTTATCTAGATGTGTGGTGAGCACTTTTAACCCCCAATTGTTTCACTAAAGTTTAGAATGTAGCTCTATGAAAATTAAAAAATCATTTTTTCTTTCCACTAAATGATGTTTTAGCCCGCAATTTTTTTCCCCAAGGGTAACAGGAGAAATTGGACCACAAAAGTTATTGTCCAATTTGTCCTGAGTACGCTGATACCCCATACATTGGGGGGAACCACTGTTTGGGCGCACGGCAGAGCTCGGAAGGGAAGGAGCGCCGTTTGAAATGCAGACTTAGATGGATTGGTCTGCAGGTGTCATGTTGCATTTGCAGAGCCCCTGATGTACCTAAACAGTAGAAACCCCCCACAAGTGACCCCATATTGGAAACTAGACCCCCCACGGAACTTATCTAGATGTGTTGTGAGAACTTTGAACCAACAAGTGTTTCACTACAGTTTATAACGCAGAGCCGTGAAAATAAAAAATATTTTTTTTTCCACGAAAATTATATTTTAGCCCCCACGTTTTTATTTTCCCAAGGGTAACAGGAGAAATTGGACAACAAAAGTTGTTGTCCAATTTGTCCTGAGTATGCTGATTCCCCATATATGGGGGGGAACCACTGTTTGTGCGCACGGCAGAGCTCGGAAGGGAAGGAGCACCGTTTGAAATGCAGACTTAGATGGATTGGTCTGCAGGTGTCATGTTGCATTTGCAGAGCCCCTGATGTACCTAAACAGTAGAAACCCCCCACAAGTGACCCCATATTGGAAACTAGACCCCCCACGGAACTTATCTAGATGTGTTGTGAGAACTTTGAACCCCCAAGTGTTTCACTACAGTTTATAACGCAGAGCCGCGAAAATAAAAAATATATTTTTTCCACGAAAATTATATTTTAGCCCCCACGTTTTTATTTTCCCAAGGGTAAGGCTGGTTTCACACTTGCGTTTTTATCTGCATGCGTTTTTTTAAAAAACGCTTGTGTGAAAAAACGCATGTAAACACGGTAAAACGCATGCGTTTTTTAGACGCATGCGTTTTTATAGAAAAACAAGAACACGAGAAAAAACAAAAAAAACCTAACCCTACCCCTAACCTGAAATACGTGGCACTGAAATACGTGGCACTGAAATACGTTTATATACGTATATACGTATATAAGTGCCACGATATTTCAGTGGCCACGTATATAAGTGCCACGTATATAAGTGCCACGTATTTCACATAAATGCCACAATATTTCAGTGCCACGTATTTCACTGAAATATAGTGGCACTTAAATACGTGGCACTGAAATATCGTGGCACTGAAAGACGTGGCACTGAAATACGTGGTACTGAAATACGTGGCACTGAAAAATCGTGGCACTGAAAAATCGTGGCACTGAAATATCGTGGCACTGAAATACGTGGCACTGAAATATCGTGGCACTGAAATATCGTGGCACTGAAATACGTGGCACTATGACTGTCAGAAAATGTTCATTAAACGGTTAGGGGTGAGTTTAGGGGTAGGGTTAGGGTTTGGATCCCTTTATCACCTTGATGGTGGTGGGTGACTTTTCAGTGTGTGTTCTGGTTTTTTTCTATAAAAACGCATGCGTTTTTAACGCAAACAAACGCGTTGAGATCGGACGCCATGTCGCGTTTGGAGAGCCCCTGATGTGCCTAAACAGTGAAAACTCCCCAATTCTAACTGAAACCCTAACCCCAACCCTAACCCCAGCCCTAACCCTAGCCCTAACCCCAACCCTAACCCTAGCCCTAACCCTAGTCCTAACCCTAGTGCTACTTTCACACTAGCGTTTTTTTGCATACGTCGCAATGCGTCGTTTTGGCGAAAAAACGCATTCTGCAAAGTCATCTGCAGGATGCGTTTTTTCCCCATAGACTAACATTAGCGACATATTGACACACGTCGCAAGCGTCGTGCGACGGTTGCGTCGTGTTGTGGCGGACCGCCAGCAGCAAAAAACATTACATGTAACTTTTTTTGTGCCGACGGTCCACCATTTCCGACCGCTCATGCGCGGCTGGAACTCCGCCCCCACCTCCCCGCACCTCACAATGGGGCAGCGGATGCGTGGAAAAACAGCATCCGCTGCCCCCGTTGTGCGGCGCTTGCACAGTATGCGTCGGGCCGACGCAGCGCGACGGCCCCGTACCGACGCTAGTGTGAAAGTAGCCTAACGGGAAAATGGAAATAAATATATTTTTTTAAATTTTATTATTTTTCCCTAACTAAGGGGGTGATGAAGGGGGGTTTGATTTACTTTTATAGCGTTTTTTGGGCGGATTTTTATGTTTGGCAGCCATCACACACTAAAAGACGCTTTTTATTGCAAAAAATAGTTTTTGCATCACCATATTTTGAGAGCTATAATTTTTCCATATTTTGATCCACAGAGTCATGTGAGATCTTGTTTTTTGCGGGACGAGTTCACGTTTTTATTGGTACCATTTTTGGGTACATGACATTTTTTGATCGCTTTTTATTCCGATTTTTGGGAGGCGGAATGAACAAAAATCAGCAATTCCTGAAATTCTTTTAGGGGGGGCGTTTATACCGTTCCGCGTTTGGTAAACAGGATAAAGCAGTTTTATTCTTCGGGTCAGTACGATTACAACGATACCTCATTTATGTAATTTTTTTATGTTTTGGCGCTTTTACACAATAAAAACTATTTTATATAAAAAAATAATTGTTTTTGCATCGCTTTATTCTGAGAGCTATAACTTTTTTATTTTTCTGCTGATGATACTGTATGGTGGCTTTTTTTTTGCGGGACAAGATGACGTTTTCAGCGGTACCATGATTATTTATATCCGTGTTTTTGATCGCGTGTTATTCCACTTTTTGTTTGGCGGTATGAGAATAAAGCGTTGTTTTTTGCCTCGTTTTTTTTTTTTTTTTTTACGGTGTTCACTGAAGGGGTTAACTAGTGATATAGTCTTATAGGTGGGGTCGTTACGGACGCGGCGATACTAAATATGTGTACTTTTATTGTGTGATTTTTTTTTAATCTAGATAAAGAAATGTATTTATGGGAATTTTTTTTTTTGTTTGTTTATTTAGGAATTTTTTTTTTAATTTTTTTTACACATGTGGAAAAATTTTTTTTTTACTTTTTTACTTTGTCCCTGGAGGGGACATCACAGATCGGTGATCTGACAGTGTGCACAGCACTCTGTCAGATCATCGATCTGACAGGCACATTGCAGAGGCTTGCCGGCGCCTGCTATGAGGAATTCTCAGCAGATGCCGGCAAGCAGGGTCATCTCATGACCCGGAAGGAGTCCCGCGGCCATCTTGGATCCGGGGACTCCTTCCAGGTCACCGGAGCAGCGCGATCTCATCGCGTTGCTCCGGTGGGAGAGCGCAGGGAGCCCCTGTCCCTGCGCGATCCCCCTCTATGCCGCTGTCACTATTGACAGCGGCATCAGAGGTGTTAAATGCCCGCGATCGGCGATAGCGCCGATCGTGGGCATTGCTGCGGGGTGTCAGCTGTCATATACAGCTGACACCCGCACCCGATCACCGCGGCGCTCAGCGCGAGACCGCGGTGATCGGGGCGCCGTACTAGTACTGCGGCTGTCAGTAATGCAGTGCCGGCAGCGCAGTACTAGTACGGCGCATGTCGGGAAGGGGTTAAAGGGGCAGAATAATATTGCACACCCCACTTTTCAGTTTTTGAGTTTCCCAAAAAATTTAAAATAACCAATACATTTAGTTCAACTTCACAATTGTGTTCCACTTGTTGTTGATTCTTCACCAAAAATTTACATTTGGTATCTGTATATTTGAAGAATGATATGTGGGAAAAGGTTGAAAAGTTCCAGGGTGACGAATACTTTCGAAAGGCACAGTATGTATATATATATATATATATATATATATATATATATATATATATACACTAGATGGTGGCCCGATTCTCACGCATCGGGTATTCTAGAATATGTATGTAATAACAAAAAAAGAAAAAAAAAGAAACCTCGCTAAACGCACAAAAAATCAATTATCTATAAAAAATAGACAAAGATAAAGGCGTTCAAAAATAGGACAAAATAAGTCGTTCTACGTCAATAAGCATGAGAACATATACACAATAAGACGTATATAGAACAAAATATAAATTTTATTGTACAGAAAAAAGACAATACACCAAGATAAAAATAGCCACTAGTGTCTGGAAAAAATCAGACTAGATCTGAGTGGCACCACATTGGGTAGGGGGCAAAAATCCAAAATTACAAAAACAAGTAAATGGCAGAAGATAACAATGTTATACTAGGTAAAAACACCCATATATCCAAAAAAGACAGTCTGAAATAATACATTTAACAAAGAAATTTTTTTCACCATAGCTGCATCTATATATTAGAAAAAAGGTCACAGTATAAAGAGACTAATGATGACAAGACCGCCACATACTGCCAATAAATATCAAGGATACTACATAATAATAACAAAGATGCCTTACCAATACCCAGATAATTGTGCCACTTCCCCTACGCGCGTTTCAGCGACATGCCTTCATCAGGGGGAGTCACTGTTTTTACCTAGTTTTTTCCAGACACTAGTGGCTATTTTTATCTTGGTGTATTGTCTTTTTTCTGTACAATAAAATTTATATTTTGTTCTATATACGTCTTATTTAGAATATGTATGTAGTTTAATTATGAAGTTTTCAGAATAATGCAATTTATACACTGGATTCGGCCGGCCGGGCATGACCAATTAGCGAAGCGTGGTTCAAATTCCACATAGTATATAACACAGGCCACATAGTATAGTATAACACAGCCCATGTAGTATGTAACACAGCCACGTAGTATATAGCAGCCATGTAGTATATAGCACAGCCACGTAGTATATTGCCCAGCCACGTATATTGCACAGCTACGTAGTATATAGCACAGCCCACATAGTATATAACACAGCCATGTGGTATATAGCACAGCCCACGTAGTATATAGCACAGCTCACGCAGTATATAACACAGCCACGTAGTATATTGCCCAGCCACAAAATATATTGCACAGCCACGTAGTATATAGCACAGCCCACGTAGTATATAGCACAGCTCATGCAGTGTATAACACAGCCACGTAGTATATTGCCCAGCCATGTAATAAATTGCACAGCCACGTAGTATAAAGCACAGAGACGCAGTATATAACACAGCCAACGTAGTATATAACACAGCCCACGTAGTATATAGCAATGTGGGCACCATATCCCTGATAAAAAAAAAATTAAAATAAAAAATAGTTATATACTCACCTTCCAGCGCCCCCCGGATCCAGGCGAGGCTACTCGCGACACTCCGGTCCCAAGAATGCATTGCTGTCTCGCGAGATGATGACGTAGCTACGTCATCATCTCGCGAGACTGCAATGCATGGCCCGGAGTGTCGCGATGAGCGGGAAAGGCGCCGGAAGGTGAGTATATAATGATTTTTTTTTTTTTAATTATTTTTAACATTAGATCTTTTTACTATTGATGCTGCATAGGCAACATCAATAGTAAAAAAGTTGGTCACACAGGGTTAATAGCAGCGTTAACGGACTGCGTTACACCACGGCGTAACGCGGTGTAGCGCAGCCATTAACCCTGTGTGAGCGCTGACTGGAGGGGAGTATGGAGGGGGCACTGACGGAGAGTAGGAAGGGTCGAATTTGCGGCCAGACTGTGCCCGTCGCTGATTGGTCGCGGCCTGCCGGCCACAACCAATCAGCAACGCGGGATTTCCGTGACAGACAGACAAACAGACAGACGGAAGTGACCCTTAGATGATTATATAGATAGATATATATATATATAAACTCCGAGATAGATAAATAGATAGATACAGAAAGATAGATATACATATGTGAGTGAGATACTGTATATAAGCAGTGCTTTCCGTGTGTAGCTTACTGTAAATGTATTTTATTACTAAATAAATTATTTTCTGAAAAAATTGGCATGGGATCCCCCAAAATTTTATTAATCAGCAGAGGGAAAGTGAACAGCCGGGGCGAGATGTTTATAGCCTGAGAAGAGGGCAAATATCCATGGAGCTTCCACGCTAATAATATCAGCTCCCAGTTGTATACTTAACCTTTACAGGTTATTAAAATGGGGGACCCCCAAAAAATGCGTAGTGTCTCCCTATAACACAGGTCTACAAAAAATATTTTTTGTAATCATCACAGGTGAATTTGTACTTTTCTGAATCATCTTTTTGTCCTGATTTAAAAAATATATATAGTTTTTCTGTATAGTTTCCATGGAGCAGCATCATTATTATAAGATATAGGAAATATACTGGCGGCATTAAGGAAACAGTAATCTGCATATCATGAAAAAATGCTTCACCTTACAAAACAGTTTTTATTGAACCAAAATAATTTCACATGCAAAATAGAAACCAAAATATGAGCAGAAATTAAAAGTGCTTGACATTAGACTGTCATTGATACGATTTTTCAGGTTTGTCCCTAAATAACATCCAACAGTAATCTGCCATCATTGAGTCATTCCAAAAACCCTGGTAGCGGTGTTCCAGTATTCTAAAGTCCTGGTGAAACCGCTCACCTTGTTCATTGCTTACATCCCCAAGATTTTGAAGGAATAAATCTAAATGTGAATGCAAAAAGTGAATTTTCAGAGCATTTTTAGAGACATGCGACATCCAAGACACTGGTATGCATTTAGCAGTTCCTCAACACCTTCAACATATTCCGGAGATTCACACTAAACGATATCGCTAGCGATCCGTGACGTTGCAGCGTCCTGGCTAGCGATATCGTTTAGTTTGACACGCAGCAGCCATCAGGATCCTGCTGTGATATCGCTGGTCGTTGAACAAAGTTCAGAACTTTATTTGGTCGTCAGACCGGCGTGTATCGTCGTGTTTGACACCAAAAGCAACGATACCAGCGATGTTTTACACTGGTAACCAGGGTAAACATCGGGTTACTAAACGCAGGGCCGCGCTTAGTAACCCGATGTTTACCCTGGTTACCAGTGTAAAATGTAAAAAAAAAAAAACAGTACATACTCACCTTCACGTCCCCCGGCGTCCGCTTCCCACACTGACTGAGCGCCGTAAAGTGAAAGTGAAAGTACAGCACAGCGGTGACGTCACCGCTCTGCTGTTAGGGCCGGCGCTCAGTCAGTGCAGGAAGCGGACGCCGGGGGACGCGAATGTAAGTATGTAGTGTTTGGTTTTTTTACATTTTACGCTGGTAACCAGGGTAAACATCGGGTTACTAAGCGCGGCCCTGCGCTTAGTAACCCGATGTTTACCCTGGTTACCCGGGGACCTCGGCATCGTTGGTCGCTGGAGAGTGGTCTGTGTGACAGCTCTCCAGTGATCAAACAGCGACGCTGCAGCGATCGGCATCGTTGTCGCTATCGCTGCAGCGTCGCTTAATGTGAAGGTACCTTTAGTAGTTTTCACAGATCCACTTGAAGCTTTTCCAAGATCTTAAGATCGTTTAGAGTTCCTTCAAACACATCATATCTCATAAGCTTTCTGATCTGAGGACAAACAAATAACCCCGTCCTTCAGTTTTACTGGTGAAATGCTGGAGAATTTCTGTGAAATGTACTGGAACCATTGTGAATTTGTCTTTGCCATGGCTTTCACAAAGTTTTTAATCAGTCTAAACTTTATATGTAGTGGAGGAAGAAAGATTTTTGTTGGAGCAACTAAAGGATTATGCTGAACATTGTCTCTACCTGGAGCATAGATTTTTCTCCCCAATCACAATGAACATAATTCTCTACTGTATTTCTACAGTCCCATAAACACAAGCTGCAACAATGTTTTGTGAAACCTCCTTGCATTCCCATTAGCAGACCAATCACTTTCAAATCTCCGCAGATATTCCAATGATGATGCTTATATTGAATAGCATCCAAAACAACTGACAGATTTTCATAACTTTCCTTTACATGACATGAGTGAGTATTAGGGATTGATAGTTTCATATTTCCATTGTGAAGCAACATTGCTTTCAAACTTCTCTTTGATGACTCAATAAACAATCGCTGATCTGCAACAAAATACTCTTGGCTCAGTTCTTCAAAGATTCCATTCACATTGTTACAGTACATCATTGGTCCATCAACTGTAAAAAATTGTGTTTAACCCCTTTCTGTCATTGGACGTACTATTCCGTTTTTGTGGGGTGGGCCCTACTTCCCAAGGACGGAATAGTACGTCCAGCGCGATCTGCCGCGCTCACGGGGGAAGCGCGGCCGATCGCGGCCGGGTGTCAGCTGCCTATCGCAGCTGACATCCGGCGCTATGTGCCAGGAGTGGTCAAGGACCGCCCCCGGCACATTAACGCCCGGCACAACGCGATCAAACATGATCGCGGTGTGCCGGCGGTATAGGGAAGCATCGCGCAGGGAGGGGGCTCCCTGCGGGCTTCCCTGAGACCCCCGCAGCAATGCGATGTGATCGCGTTGCTCCGAGGGTCTCCTACTTCTTTCCTCGCTGCAGGTCCCGGATCCAAGATGGCCGTGGCATCCGGGTCCTGCAGGGAGGGAGGTGGCTTACCGAGTGCCTGCTCAGAGCAGGCGCTGGTAAGCCTGCAGTGCTCTAAGTCAGATCGGTGATCTGACAGAGTGCTGTGCAAACTGTCAGATCACCGATCTGTGATGTCCCCCCGGGACAAAGTAAAAAAGTTTTTAAAAAAATTTCCACATGTGTAAAAAAATAAATTAAAAAAAAAATCCTAAATAAAGAAAAAATATATATATTATTCCCATAAATACATTTCTTTATCTAAATAAAAAAAAAAAAACAATTAAAGTACACATATTTAGTATCGCTGCGTCCGTAACGACCCCACCTATAAAACTGTCCCACTAGTTAACCCCTTCAGTAAACACGGTAAGAAAAATAAAAAACGAGGCAAAAAACAATGCTTTATTATCATACTGCCGAATAAAAAGTGGAATAAAATGCGATCAAAAAGACAGATATAAATAACCATGGTACCTCTGAAAGCGTCATTTGGTTCCGCAAAAAAAGAGCCACCATACAGCATCATCAGCAAAAAAATAAAAAAGTTATAGTCCTCAGAATAAAGCGATGCCAAAATAATTATTTTTTCTATAAAATAGTTTTTATCGTATAAAAGCGCCAAAACATAAAAAAATGATATAAATGAGATATCGCTGTAAATGTACTGACCCGAAGAATAAAACTGCTTTATAAATTTTACCAAACGCAGAACGTATAAACGCCTCCCCCAAAAGAAATTCATGAATAGCTGGTTTTTGGTCATTCTGCCTCACAAAAATCGGAATAAAAAGCGATCAAAAAATGTCACGTGCCCGAAAATGTTACCAATAAAAATGTCAACTCGTCCCGCAAAAAACAAGACCTCACATGACTCTGTGGTCTCAAATATGGAAAAATTATAGCTCTCAAAATATGGTAACGCAAAAAATATTTTTTGCAATAAAAAGCGTCTTTCAGTGTGTGACGGCTGCCAATCATAAAAATCCACCAAAAAACCCGCTATAAAAGTAAATTAAACCCCCCTTCATCACCCCCTTAGTTAGGGAAAAATTAAAAAATTAAAATAACGTATTTATTTCCATTTTCCCATTAGGGTTAGGATTAGGGTTAGGGTTAGGGCTAGGGTAAGGGCTAGGGTTAGGGCTAGGGTTAGGGCTAGGGCTAGGGTTAGGGTTGGGGCTAGGGTTAGGATTAGGGTTAGGGCTAGGGTTAGGGCTAGGGTTAGGGCTAGGGTTAGGGTTAGGGCTAGGGTTAGGGTTGGGGCTAGGGCTAAGGCTACAGTTAGGGTTGGGGCTAAAGTTAGGGTTGGGGCTAAAGTTAGGGTTAGGATTACATTTATGGTTGGGAATAGGGTTGGGATTAGGGTTAGGGGTGTGTCTGGGTTAGAGGTGTGGTTAGGGTTACCGTTGGGATTAGGGTTAGGGGTGTGTTTGCATTAGGGTTTCAGTTATAATTGGGGGGTTTCCATTGCTTAGGCACATCAGGGGCTTTCCAAACGCGACATGGCGTCCGATCTCAATTCCAGCCAATTCTGCGTTGAAAAAGTAAAACAGTGCTCCTTCCCTTCCGAGCTCTCCCTGTTGTGAATTTGGATTCTGGGCTCCCCCGGTGGCTACTGGTGGAATTGAACTGGTGTCTTCATCTTCTCTGTTCACCTGTTCCCATCAAGATGTGGGAGTCGCTATATAACCTTGCTGCTCTGTTAGTTGCTTGCCGGTCAACAATGTTATCAGAAGCCTCTCTGTGCTTGTTCCTGCTCCTAGACAACTACTAGATAAGTTGGACTCTTGTCCATGTTTGTTTTTGCATTTTTGTTCCAGTTCACAGCTGTAGTTTCGTTACTGTGTCTGGAAAGCTCTTGTGAACAGGAATTGCCACTCTGGTGTTATGAGTTAATGCCAGAGTTTTAAAGTAATTTCTGGATGGTGTTTTTGATAGGGTTTTCAGCTGACCATGAAAGTGTCCTTTCTGTCTTCTGCTATGTAGTAAGTGGACCTCAAATTTGCTAAACCTATTTTCATACTACGTTTGTTATTTCATCTCAACTCACCGCCAATACATGTGGGGGGCCTCTGTCTCCTTTCGGGGTATTTCTCTAGAGGTGAGCTAGGACTAATATTTTCCTCTGCTAGCTTTATTTAGTCCTCCGGCTGGTGCTGGGCATCTAGAATCAACGTAGGCATGCTACCCGGCCACTGCTAGTTGTGCGTTAGGTTTAGTTCATGGTCAGCTCAGTTCCCATCTTCCAAGAGCTAGTTCCTATATATGCTTATGCTATGTGCTCTTGCCATTGAGATCATGACAGTTTGACCGGCCCGCAAAGTGTTAATTGTTTGGGCTGAAGCAGGAGAAAAAGAAGTGTTGAAGGGAAATTTTTTTTTTTTTTTTTTTCCCCTCAGAGTTTTGCTGCCTAGCCCTTAATTGCTGTCTAGCTGCTTCTTACCTCCTCTTAACCCTTGAATGGCTCTGTGTCCACCTGTTTGTAATGGATCTTCAGAGTGTAACTGCAGGTTTGAATAATCTCGCCACGAAGGTACAAAATTTGCAAGATTTTGTTTGTCATGCACCTGTATCTGAGCCGAGAATTCCTTTGCCGGAATTTTTCTCGGGGAATAGATCCGGGTTTCAGAATTTTCGAAATAATTGCAAATTATTTTTGTCCCTGAAATCTCGCTCTGCCGGAGACCCTGCACAGCAGGTCAGGATTGTGATTTCCTTGCTCCGGGGCGACCCTCAAGACTGGGCTTTTTCATTGACACCAGGGGATCCTGCGTTGCTCAATGTGGATGCGTTTTTTCTGGCCTTGGGGTTGCTTTATGACGAACCTCATTTGGAGCTTCAGGCAGAAAAAACTTTGATGTCCCTATCTCAGGGGCAAGATGAAGCGGAAATTTACTGCCAAAGATTCCGTAAATGGTCTGTGCTTACTCAGTGGAATGAGTGCGCCCTGGCGGCGACTTTCAGAGAGGGTCTCTCTGATGCCATTAAGGATGTTATGGTGGGGTTCCCTGTGCCTGCGGGTCTGAATGAGTCCATGACAATGGCTATTCAGATCGATAGGCGTTTGCGGGAGCGCAAACCAGTGCACCATCTGGCGGTGTCCACTGAGAAGTCGCCAGAGAGTATGCAGTGTGATAGAATTCTGTCCCGAAGCGAGCGGCAGAATTTTAGACGGAAAAATGGGTTGTGTTTCTATTGTGGTGATTCTACTCATGTTATATCAGCATGCTCTAAGCGCACTAAAAAGCTTGGTAAATCTGTTTCCATTTGCACCTTACCGTCTAAATTTATTCTATCTGTGACCCTGATTTGCTCTTTGTCATCTATTACCACGGACGCCTATGTCGACTCTGGCGCCGCTTTGAGTCTTATGGATTGGTCCTTTGCTAAACGCTGTGGGTATGATTTAGAGCCTTTGGAGACTCCTATTCCTCTGAAGGGGATTGACTCCACCCCATTGGCTAATAATAAACCACAATACTGGACACAAGTAACTATGCGTATTAATCCGGATCACCAGGAGATTATTCGCTTTCTGGTGCTGAATAATCTACATGATGATTTGGTGCTAGGATTGCCTTGGCTGCAATCTCACAACCCAATCCTCGACTGGAGAGCTATGTCTGTGTTGAGCTGGGGATGTAAGGGGGCTCATGGGGATGTACCTGTGGTTTCCATTTCATCATCCATTCCCTCTGAAATTCCTGAGTTCCTGTCTGACTATCGTGACGTCTTTGAAGAATCCAAGCTTGGTTCGTTACCTCCGCACCGAGAGTGCGATTGTGCCATAGATTTAATTCCGGGTAGTAAATACCCAAAGGGTCGTTTATTTAATCTGTCTGTGCCTGAACATGCTGCTATGCGAGAATATATAAAGGAGTCCTTGGAAAAGGGACATATTCGTCCATCGTCATCTCCCTTAGGAGCCGGTTTTTTCTTTGTGTCAAAAAAAAACGGCTCTTTGAGACCATGTATTGATTATCGGCTTTTGAATAAAATCACTGTTAAATATCAATACCCATTGCCGTTGCTGACTGATTTGTTTGCTCGCATAAAGGGGGCCAAGTGGTTCTCTAAGATTGACCTTCGTGGGGCGTATAATTTGGTGCGAATCAGGCAGGGGGATGAGTGGAAAACCGCATTTAATACGCCCGAGGGCCACTTTGAGTATTTAGTGATGCCTTTTGGTCTTTCTAATGCTCCGTCAGTTTTCCAGTCCTTTATGCATGATATTTTTCGCGATTATTTGGATAAATTTATGATTGTGTATCTGGATGATATTCTGATTTTTTCGGATGACTGGGACTCTCATGTCCAGCAAGTCAGGAGGGTTTTTCAGGTTTTGCGGTCTAATTCTTTGTGTGTGAAGGGTTCTAAGTGTGTTTTTGGGGTACAGAGGATTTCCTTTTTGGGATATATTTTTTCCCCCTCTTCCATTGAAATGGATCCTGTCAAGGTTCAAGCTATTTGTGATTGGACGCAGCCCTCTTCTCTTAAGAGTCTTCAGAAATTTTTGGGCTTTGCTAACTTTTATCGTCGATTTATTGCTGGTTTTTCGGATATTGCTAAGCCATTGACCGATTTGACTAAGAAGGGTGCTGATGTTGCTGATTGGTCCCCTGATGCTGTGGAGGCCTTTCGGGAGCTTAAGCGCCGTTTTTCCTCTGCCCCTGTGTTGCGTCAGCCTGATGTTGCTCTACCTTTTCAGGTTGAGGTCGACGCTTCTGAGATCGGAGCTGGGGCAGTGTTGTCGCAGAAAAGTTCTGACTGCTCCGTGATGAGGCCTTGTGCCTTCTTTTCCCGTAAATTTTCGCCCGCTGAGCGGAATTATGATGTTGGGAATCGGGAGCTTTTGGCCATGAAGTGGGCTTTTGAGGAGTGGCGCCATTGGCTTGAGGGGGCCAGACATCAGGTGGTGGTATTGACTGACCACAAAAATTTGATTTATCTTGAGACCGCCAGGCGCCTGAATCCTAGACAGGCGCGCTGGTCATTATTTTTCTCTCGGTTTAATTTTGTGGTGTCATACCTACCGGGTTCTAAGAATGTTAAGGCGGATGCCCTTTCTAGGAGTTTTGAGCCTGACTCGCCTGGTAACTCTGAGCCCACAGGTATCCTTAAGGATGGAGTGGTATTGTCAGCCGTTTCTCCAGACCTGCGGCGGGCCTTGCAGGAGTTTCAGGCGGATAGACCTGATCGTTGCCCACCTGATAAACTGTTTGTTCCTGATGATTGGACCAGTAGAGTCATCTCTGAGGTTCATTCTTCTGCGTTGGCAGGTCATCCTGGCATTTTTGGTACCAGGGATTTGGTGGCAAGGTCCTTCTGGTGGCCTTCCCTGTCACGAGATGTGCGAGGCTTTGTGCAGTCTTGTGACGTTTGTGCTCGGGCCAAGCCTTGTTGTTCTCGGGCTAGTGGATTATTGTTGCCCTTGCCTATTCCTAAGAGGCCTTGGACGCACATCTCGATGGATTTTATTTCAGATCTGCCTGTTTCTCAGAAGATGTCTGTCATCTGGGTGGTGTGTGACCGTTTTTCTAAGATGGTCCATTTGGTTCCTCTGCCCAAGTTACCTTCTTCTTCCGAGTTGGTTCCTCTGTTTTTTCAAAATGTTGTTCGTTTGCATGGTATTCCTGAGAATATCGTTTCTGACAGAGGGACCCAATTCGTGTCTAGATTTTGGCGGGCATTCTGTGCTAGGATGGGCATAGATTTATCTTTTTCGTCCGCTTTCCATCCTCAGACGAATGGCCAGACCGAGCGGATTAATCAGACCCTGGAGACATATCTGAGGTGTTTTGTGTCTGCTGACCAGGATGATTGGGTTGCTTTTTTGCCATTGGCGGAGTTCGCTCTCAATAATCGGGCCAGCTCTGCCACTTTGGTGTCCCCGTTTTTCTGTAATTCGGGGTTTCATCCTCGATTTTCCTCTGGTCAGGTGGAATCTTCGGATTGTCCTGGAGTGGATGCTGTGGTGGAGAGATTGCATCAGATCTGGGGGCAGGTGGTGGACAATTTGAGGTTGTCCCAGGAGAAGACTCAGCTTTTTGCCAACCGCCACCGTCGTGTTGGTCCTCGGCTTTCTGTTGGGGATTTGGTGTGGTTGTCTTCTCGTTTTGTCCCTATGAGGGTCTCTTCTCCTAAGTTTAAGCCTCGGTTTATCGGCCCGTATAAGATATTGGAGATTCTTAACCCTGTTTCCTTCCGTTTGGACCTCCCTGCATCCTTTTCTATTCATAACGTTTTTCATCGGTCATTATTGCGCAGGTATGAGGTACCGGTTGTGCCTTCCGTTGAGCCTCCTGCTCCGGTGTTGGTTGAGGGTGAGTTGGAGTACGTTGTGGAGAAAATCTTAGACTCTCGTGTTTCCAGACGGAGACTCCAGTATCTGGTCAAGTGGAAGGGATACGGCCAGGAGGATAATTCTTGGGTGAATGCATCTGATGTTCATGCCTCCGATCTGGTTCGTGCCTTTCATAGGGCCCGTCCTGATCGCCCTGGTGGTTCTGGTGAGGGTTCGGTGCCCCCTCCTTGAGGGGGGGGTACTGTTGTGAATTTGGATTCTGGGCTCCCCCGGTGGCTACTGGTGGAATTGAACTGGTGTCTTCATCTTCTCTGTTCACCTGTTCCCATCAAGATGTGGGAGTCGCTATATAACCTTGCTGCTCTGTTAGTTGCTTGCCGGTCAACAATGTTATCAGAAGCCTCTCTGTGCTTGTTCCTGCTCCTAGACAACTACTAGATAAGTTGGACTCTTGTCCATGTTTGTTTTTGCATTTTTGTTCCAGTTCACAGCTGTAGTTTCGTTACTGTGTCTGGAAAGCTCTTGTGAACAGGAATTGCCACTCTGGTGTTATGAGTTAATGCCAGAGTTTTAAAGTAATTTCTGGATGGTGTTTTTGATAGGGTTTTCAGCTGACCATGAAAGTGTCCTTTCTGTCTTCTGCTATGTAGTAAGTGGACCTCAAATTTGCTAAACCTATTTTCATACTACGTTTGTTATTTCATCTCAACTCACCGCCAATACATGTGGGGGGCCTCTGTCTCCTTTCGGGGTATTTCTCTAGAGGTGAGCTAGGACTAATATTTTCCTCTGCTAGCTTTATTTAGTCCTCCGGCTGGTGCTGGGCATCTAGAATCAACGTAGGCATGCTACCCGGCCACTGCTAGTTGTGCGTTAGGTTTAGTTCATGGTCAGCTCAGTTCCCATCTTCCAAGAGCTAGTTCCTATATATGCTTATGCTATGTGCTCTTGCCATTGAGATCATGACATCTCCCGTATGCCCACACAGGGGTTTACCCCAACATATGGGGTATCAGCGTACTCAGGACAAATTGGACAACAACTTTTGGGGTCCAAGTTCTCCTGTTACCCTTGGGAAAATACAAAACTGGGGGCTAAAAAATAATTTTTGTGGGAAAAAAAAAGATTTTTTATTTTCACGGCTCTGCGTTATAAACTGCAGTGAAACACTTGGGGGCTCAAAGTTCTCACAACACATCTAGATAAGTTCCTTGGGGGGTCTAGTTTCCAATATGGGGTCACTTGTAGGGGGTTTCTACTGTTTAGGTACATTAGGGGCTCTGCAAACGCAATGTGACGCCTGCAGACCAATCCATCTAAGTCTGCATTCCAAATGATGCTCCTTCCCTTCTGAGCTCTGCCATGCGCTCAAACGGTGGTTCCCCCCCACATATCAGGTATCAGCTGTGAGGCTGTGGCCTCTGATACAGCTAGGGGGCGCTGTTTGTTCTCCCCAGAATGTGCATGCAGACGGATGAAGTCCACAGGTTTGTGTGTTTAAAAGCCCTGCAGTAAGGGGTATGGGTGTGTCAGGCCGTGGCAGGCCGTGTCTGGTGTCTGGCCAGGTGAGGCCAGGTGTGCGAGGTGCACGTCAGTGTCAGTCTGGTGTGTGCTGGTCTGCATGGAGGCCAGCAGAGCCAGCACCCAGGGCAGCTGAATAGCCTGGCACCCGCAGCGTACACAGAGATACAAGTCGACCATGGTACTGGTCTCGGATGTGGATAGTCCTGTGCCCGGAGGTGGACAGTCCTGTGCCCGGAGGTGGACAGTCCTGTGCCCGGAGGTGGATGTCCTGTGCCCGTAGGAGTCGGATGTGGACAGTCCTGTGCCCGGAGGTGGATGTTCTGTGCCCGGAGGTGGATGTCCTGTGCCCGAAAGAGGACTAGCATGTGCAATGATTGCAAACAGGTGGATATGGTGCCCGGCTGCTATCCGGAGGATATCCTGAACTGTGTACGACTGTGTGAGTAAAGAGTCTGTAAGAGACTGTGTCTTATTTGTACCCGGCTGCACTCCAGAGGATAAAGAGTGCAGTGCGCTGAGTACAGAGACTGTGATACAGCGATGCAGGACACCCACGAGAACTAGTCAGAGGAGGGCTGGAGTGAGTAGTGTCTGCAACATATGAGGCTGTGTGTATGGAGACGTATAGAGACTGAGATGGCGTGCGGTCGCCCAGGGAAACTGGACAAGGGAAGTCTGGCCTGTTTAGGGACCGCAAATCTAAAGCCATGTGAAATGTATTGCATTGAACTGGAGTAAACTGATCACCGAAGTTATGTGCATTTGTGTGTACTGGACTTTAATGCTGTGAAGAAACACATTAAAAGAGACTTTTGTGTTTGAATTTGTGAGTCACTGCTTCTTCACTGCATACGATGCTACTACAGCTTTACACAGCGTACTCAGGACAAATTGGACAACAATATTTAGGGTCCAATTTCTCCTGTTACACTTGGAAAAATACAAAACTGGGGGCTAAAAAATAATTTTTGTAAAAAAAAATTTTTTTATTTGCACGGCTCTGCGTTATAAACTGTAGTGAAACACTTGGGGGTTCAAAGCTCTCACAACACATCTAGATGAGTTCCTTAGGAGGTCTACTTTCCAAAATGGTGTCACTTGTGGGGGGTTTCTACTGTTTAAGTACATTAGGGGCTCTGCAAACGCAATGTGACGCCTGCCGACCATTCCATTTAAGTCTGCATTCCAAATGGCGCTCCTTCCCTTCCGAGCCCTCCCATGCGCCCAAACAGTGGTTCCCCCACATATGGGGTATCAGCGCACTCAGGACAAATTGGACAACAACTTTTGGGGTCCAATTTCTCCTGTTACCCTCGGAAAAATACAAAACTGGGGGCTAAAAAACAATTTTTGTGGGAAAAAATGTTTGTTTTATTTTTACGGCTCTGCATTATACACTCACCGGCCACTTTATTAGGTACACCATGCTAGTAACGGGTTGGACCCCCTTTTGCCTTCAGAACTGCCTCAATTCTTCGTGGCATAGATTCAACAAGGTGCTGGAAGCATTCCTCAGAGATTTTGGTCCATATTGACATGATGGCATCACACAGTTGCCGCAGATTTGTCGGCTGCACATCCCAAAGATGCTCCATACAAGGCAGGATGGATCCATGCTTTCATGTTGTTTACGCCAAATTCTGACCCTACCATCCGAATGTCGCAGCAGAAATCGAGACTCATCAGACCAAGCAACGTTTTTCCAATCTTCTACTGTCCAATTTCGATGAGCTTGTACAAATTGTAGCCTCAGTTTCCTGTTCTTAGCTGAAAGGAGTGGTACCCGGTGTGGTCTTCTGCTGCTGTAGCCCATCTGCCTCAAAGTTCGACGCACTGTGCGTTCAGAGATGCTCTTAGGCCTACCTTGGTTGTAACGGGTGGCGATTTGAGTCACTGTTGCCTTTCCATCAGCTCGAACCAGTCTGCCCATTCTCCTCTGACCTCTGGCATCAACAAGGCATTTCCGCCCACAGAACTGCCGCTCACTGGATTTTTTTTCTTTTTCGGACCATTCTCTGTAAACCCTAGAGATGGTTGTGCGTGAAAATCCCAGTAGATCAGCAGTTTGTGAAATACTCAGACCAGCCCTTCTGGCACCAACAACCATGCCACGTTCAAAGGCACTCAAATCACCTTTCTTCCCCATACTGATGCTCGGTTTGAACTGCAGGAGATTGTCTTGACCATGTCTACATGCCTAAATGCACTGAGTTGCCGCCATGTGATTGGCTGATTAGAAATTAAGTGTTAACAAGAAGTTGGACAGGTGTACCTATTAAAGTGGCCGGTGAGTGTAAACTTCTGTGAAGCCCTTGGTGGGTCAAAGTGCTCACCACACATCTAGATAAGTTCCTTAGGGGGTCTACTTTCCAATATGGTGTCACTTGTGGGGGGTTTCAATATTTAGGCACATCAGTGGCTCTCCAAACGCAACATGGCGTCCCATCTCAATTCCTGTCAATTTTGCATTGAAAAGTCAAACAGCGCTCCTTCCCTTCCGAGCTCTGCCATGCACTCAGACAGTGGTTTACCCCCCACATATGGGGTATCAGCGTAGTCAGGACAAATTGTACAACAACGTTTGGGGTCCATATTCTCCTGTTACCCTTGGTAAAATAAAACAAATTGGAGCTGAAGTAAATTTTTTGTGAAAAAAAGTTAAATGTTCATTTTTATTTAAACATTCCAAAAATTCCTGTGAAACACCTGAAGTGTTAATAAACTTCTTGAATGTGGTTTTGAGCACCTTGAGGGGTGCAGTTTTTAGAATGGTGTCATACTTGGGTATTTTCTATCATATAGACCCCTCAAAATGACTTCAAATGAGATGTGGTCCCTAAAAAAAAAATGGTGTTGTAAAAATGAGAAATTGCTGGTCAACTTTTAACCCTTATATCTCCCTAACAAAAAAAAATTTTGGTTCCAAAATTGTGCTGATGTAAAGTAGACATGTGGGAAATGTTACTTATTAAGTATTTTGTGTGACATATCTCTGTGATTTAATTGCATAAAAATTCAAAGTTGGAAAATTGCGAAATTTTCAAAATCTTTGCCAAATTTCCGTTTTTTTTTCACAAATAAACGCAGGTAATATCAAAGAACTTTTACCACTATCATGAAATACAAAATGTCATGAGAAAACAGTGTCAGAATCCGTTGAAGCGTTCCAGAGTTATAACCTCATAAAGGGACAGTGATCAGAATTGTAAAAATTGGCCCTGTCCATAACGTGCAAACCACCCTTGGGGGTAAAGGGGTTAAAGTATTACTTCTGTTTCGGTAATAACACACTTTGACATCATCATGAAGAAGATTCTTCTGTTTCAACCTAGATAAAAGAAGTGTAGCTTTATCTTTTGACAATGAAAGGTCTCTGATGAGATCATTTAATTCATGTTGAGTAAAGTGTTCTGGCTGCTCCGCTGCTCCATCAAGTACATACTGATCTTGACTTGAGGTCTCTATTAGAGTTGAGCGACTTTTACTTTTTTCGGATGGAGTCGGGTTTCGCGAAACCCTACTTTGTCAAAAGTCGGGTCGGGTGAAATCGGCCGATTATTGCGAAAAGTCGGGGGGCGACTGAAACACAAAACCCAATGCAAGTCAATGTGGAATCAAAGTCGGCAGTGAGTGGAGGACAGAAAAACACCTACAGTGCCCATTTTAATGCCAAAAACATCAATTCTTATTACTGAAGCTTGTCAATCTTAATTTACTTTATAATAATAGTTAGGCATTGAAAACTGGGGGTCATTTGGCTAAAGTTGGGGGGGTAGGGTTGGCTCAAGATTTTCATGGGCCCAGGAAACGCGGAATACGTCATGGCGGTGGAGCAGGGAGAGGTAAGTATTTCAACTTTGCAAGTGCTGTGATCCTGAGCAAGCAGGGGGGGCCCACTCGTTGGCATTGGCACTGGCACAGGGCCCTTCATAGTACGGCGGTGTGTTTGACGGCAGGTGGCGCCTCCCACCAGCAGAGACACTTTTGCGTACTATGAGGGGCCCTGTGCCAGTGACGTCGCCAACGAGTATGCCCCCCTACCTGATGAAGGAACCTGGACTTTCATCTGCACCTTCCTCTTTGTCCCCGTGTAAGGTGGTATAGTATGCGGGAAGGGGAACCTGACTTTCAGCAGGGTCAGATTCTGGCTGTGTAGAGTGCAAGGGGAATGTAGTGGTTTGGGTCAATGTACCAGCAGACTCATCTAGCAGTGGCTGGGCAATGGGCAGGATGAGGAGGAAACACAGATATAGGCCCAAATAATAAAGTGGGCTAAATGCAGTTCAAATGTGATAACAGGACTAAACAGGCGGCATTGCTTTGTTCAGTGGAGGACAACTGTAATGAGTGGCAGACAAAGTTAGTAGGCCCAAATAATAAAGTAGGCTAAATGCAGTTCAAAATTGGTAACAGAACTAAACAGGCGGCATTGCTTTGTTTAGCGGAGGACAAATGTAATGAGTGGCAGTCACAGTTAGTAGGCCCAAATAATAAAGTAGGCTAAATGCAGTTCAAATGTGGTAACATGACTAAACAGGTGGCATTGCTTTGTTCAGTGGAGGAAAACTGTAATAAGTGACAGACACAGTTAGTAGGCTAAATGCAGTTCAAATGTGGTAACAGGACTAAACAGGCGGCATTGCTTTGTTCAGTGGAGGAAAACTGTAATGAGTGGCAGACACAGTTAGTAGCCCCAATTAAAGTAGGCTAAATGAAGTTCAAAATTGGTAACAGGAATAAACAGGCGGCATTGCTTTGTTCAGTGGAGGACAACTGTAATGAGCGGCAGACACAGTTAGTAGGCCCAAATAATAAAGTGGGCTAAATGCAGTTCAAATGTGGTAACAGGACTAAACAGGTGGCATTGCTTTGTTCAGTGGAGGACAACTGTAATGACCGGCAGATACAGTAAGTAGGCCCAAATAATAAAGTGGGCTAAATGCAGTTCAAATGTGGTAACAGGACTAAACAGGCGGCATTGCTTTGTTCAGTGGAGGACAACTGTAATGAGCGGCAGACACAGTTAGTAGGCCCAAATAATAAAGTGGGCTAAATGCAGTTCAAATGTGGTAACAGGACTAAACAGGCGGAATTGCTTTATTCAGTGGAGGACAACTGTAATGACCGGCAGACACAGTTAGTAGGCCCAAATAATAAAGTAGGCTAAATGCAGTTCAACATTAGTAACAGGACTAAACAGGCGGCATTGCTTTGTTCAGTGGAGGACAACTGTAATGAGCGGCAGACACAGTTAGTAGGCTCAAATAGTAAAGTGGGCTAAATGCAGTTCAAATGTGGTAACAGGACTAAACAGGCGGCATTGCTTTGTTCAGTGGAGGACAACTATAATGAGCGGCAGACACAGTTAGTAGGCTCAAATAATAAAGTGGGCTAAATGTCTGCCAAAAACTTGTTCATAAATAAACAGGTTTTATAGCTAGGTACAGGGTTGGGCTCCTCTGCTGAGTAGCAGACAGTGGTAGTAGGCGCAAAGTATTAACTGGTCTAAATGGAGGCCAGGGCCCCCTATCATCTATCATTTCAGCAAATTTGTATTGGCAGTGCCATTAAAGGATTTAACAGCCCAGACTACACAGTGGTGGAGCAGGGAGAGGTAAGTATTGCAAGTGGTAGAGCACTGTTCGAGCTGGGGGGGAACACTTTCTCGTGGGCGGCGGTACTGGCACAGGGCCCCTCATATTACGACGGTGTGTCTGATGTTGGTTGTGCACCACAACCATCAGAGACACTTCATTGTACTATGAGGGACCCTGTGCCAGTGCCGTCACCCAAGAGTGGGCACACCCACCTGTCCAGGCAAACGGCACTCGTACGGGTGCTTGCGCCAGGTCGTGACCACGGCCCTGTGGGGGGAGTCAGCCCATTTAGGGAGGTATAAAAATGGCCTATGGTGGACATTCAGCAGCTGCAAATGGAGGAATTGAAGCAGTCAGTAAGAGGAGGCCAAAAGCAAGACATTTTTCAGGCAAGCTACGTGTTAGCAGGGGAAGGTAGGGCCAAATAATTTGAAATCCATGATTGGTTTGTTCATTTTAATGAAGGTTAGATCATCAACATTTCGGGTAGCCAGACGTGTCTTTTTGTCGGACAGTATTGAACCAACAGCACTGAAGACTCTTTCTGATAGCACACTAGCAGCAGGGCAAGCGAGCTCCTGTAATGCATATTCTGCCAATTCAGGCCAGGTGTCTATTTTAGATGCCCAGTAATAAAAGGGGAATGACCTGTGAGGGAGAACTTCGATAAGGGAGGAAAAGTAGTTCGTAACCATACTGGAGAAATGCTGTCTCCTGTCACTTTGAATCGATGCAGCAGTACCTGTCGTGTCAGCAGTCCTTGCGAAATTACTCCACAACCTGGTCATAAAACCCCTCTGTCCAATGCCACTTCGGATTTGTGCACCTCTAACACCTCTGCCATGTTGCCCCCTACGGCTCATGTGAGAACCGTCACCGCCGCTGTGTGCTGGGAATGCCTGAACCAAATGGTCTACAAGAGTTGCTTGTTTGGTAGCCAATATTTGCTCATGGTTCTCATGTGGCATGATATTTTGTAATTTTCCTTCATATCGTGGATCCAGGAGGCAGGCCAACCAGTAATCGTCATCGGTCATCATTTTCATAATGCGGGGGTCCCTTTTTAGGATATGCAAGGCATACTCAGCCATGTGGGCCAATGTTCCAGGTGTCAAGTCACTGCTTGTGCTGGGTTGAGGAGCACTTTCTTGCAAATCAACATCACTTGTGTCCCGCAAAAACCCAGTAGCTGACCTTGCAACGCCACAAGTTTCTATTGCCCCCTGAGAAGCATCCTCCTCCCATAAATATTCATCCCCATCATCCTCCTCCTCCTCTTCATCCGCCACCTCGTCCAGGACAGTTCCCTGAGCAGACAATGGCTGACTGTCATCAAGGCTTTCCTCCTCCTTGGCTGCAGACGCCTACTCCTTAATGTGTGTCAAACTTTGCATCAGCAGACGCATTAGTGGGATGATCATGCTTATGATGGCGTCGTCTGCACTTACCAGCCATGTGCATTCCTCAAAACACTGAAGGACTTGACAGAGGTCTTGTAGCTTCGACCACTGCACACCAGACAACTCCATGTCTGCCATCCAAGTGCCTGTCTGTGTATGTGTATCCTTCCACAAATAAATTACAGCACGCCTCTGTTCGCACAGCCTCGGAACCATGTGCAGTGTGGAGTTCCACCTTGTTGCAACGTCGATTATTAGGCGGTGCTGGGGAAGATTCAGCGATCGCTGATGGTTCAGCATACGGCTGGAGTGTACGGGCGACCGGCGGATGTGTGAGCAAAGTCTTCGCACCTTCAGGAGCAGGGCTGGTAACCCCAGATAATTTTTCAGGAAGCACTGCACCACCAGGTTCAAGGTGTGAGCCAGGCAAGGTATGTGTTTCAGTTCTGAAAGGGCTATGGCAGCCATAAAATTCCTTCCGTTATCACTGACTACCTTGCCTGCCTCAAGATGTACACTGCCCAGCCGTGACTGAGTTTCTTGCTGCAAGTACTCGGCCAGTACTTCCGAGGTGTGTATGTTGTCGCCCAAACACTTCATTTGTAACACAGCCTGCTGACGCTTACCACTAGCTGTTCGATAATGAGACACCTCGTGTGCAACACTGGCAGCTGCAGATGGAGTGGTCGTGCGACTGCGCTCTGTGGACGAGCTTTCGCTTCTGGAGGAGGAGGAGGAGGGGTGGCGAACGCCTACAGCCAACTGTTTCCTAGACCGTGGGCTAGGCAGAACTGTCCCACTATGGCTGTCCCCTGTGGACCCTGCATCCACCACATTAACCCAGTGCGCCGTGGTGGACACGTAACGTCCCTGGCCATGTCTACTGGTCCATTCATCTGTTGTGAGGTGCACCTTTCCACTGACTGATTGCCTGATTGGTCATAGCGTGGTACTGCGTACGCCATCAGGGCATTCAAACCCTGTGTACGCGGATGAGAGGATGAGTACTTTCTTTTCCTAACGAGAGTCTCTTGTAGGGTGAGCTGGACTGGAGAGCTGCATATGGTGGAATTAGCGGTAGTGGTGGTGGTGGACATGGCGGATTGAGAGAGGGTTGGTGATGGTATTTTTGATATTGGCCTACATACAGTGTTTCCTACCAATAACCTTGTGATTCCCTGACTGCTTTGGCCTTGCGACGATACCTCCACATTTGCTGCTGGTGGTGTCCTAACCGGTGGGCTTACAGTGAGGGAAGCAATGTAGCGTTGCTGACTACCTTCATTCTGAGCAGGTGCAACGGTATGTGACGTTTGGTAGTTAGTCCAGGCTTGCAAGTGCATGCTGGTTAAATGTCTACGCATGCACGTTGTATTTAAATTTTGAAGATTCTTCCCTCTGCTAAAGGTCTTTGAGCATTTCTTACAGATAACTTTTGACTGATCATTCGGATCTTGGTTAAAAAATTGCCACACTGCACTCTTCCTACTATCGAATACCTTTTCAGGCATTGCACGCTGTGCTACTTTCACCGGATGGCCACGCTGTCCTAAAACTTTTTGTTTTTGACACACGTTTTTGGCCTGATACGGCCAGATGACAGCTGTTGACAGCGATGTAGATGGCTGCTGCGGATCATCCTCCTCAGCTTCTGAGCTACTGGCAGCGGCACCCTCTTCCCCCAATGGCTGCCAATCTGGGTCAACAACTGGGTCATCTATCACCTCCTCTTCAAAGTCATGTGCACCTTCCTCTGTGTCACCGTGTAAGGTGCTATAGCGTTCGGGACGGGGCACCATAGTCTCATCAGGGTCAGATTCTGGCTCAGTACACTGTGAGGGCAATGTAGTGATCTGAGTCAATGGAACAGTATAATAATCTAGCTGTGGCTGTGCATCAGTGCACTCCATGTCTGATTCATCTTGTAATGGGCAGTTAACAATTTCCCTTTCTAACCCAGGCACGGTATGTGTAAAGAGCTCCATGGAGTAACCTGTAGTGTCGCCTGACGCATCCTTCACTTTTGGTTTGGGTGAAGGACACAAGGAAACGTCTTGTTCCTGACTGGGAGCATCCACTGACGACTCGCTGCTTTTATATTTGGAACTTTCTGAAGAGGAGGCAAAAGAGCTAGAGGCTGAGTCAGCAAGGAAAGCCAAAACTTTTTCCTGCTGCTCCAGCTTTAAAAGCTGTTTTCCTACTCCCAGATAAGGGAGCCTTCGAGGCCATGTGTAGCCTGACGATGACGCTGGCTCAATACCTCCAGCCTTAGGTGCTATTGTGCTTTTGCCACTACCACCAGATGCACCACCACCACCACCACCATCAGTACCAGCTGGCAACGACCACCCACGGGCTCTTCCACCAGACTTCCTCATTTTTTGGAAAATCTAACCAAAATAACAACCATTATATGGTACTGTAAAACAAGGTAGAAGGTGTATATAAACTTGTTGAGAATTTGAATCCCTCTTTTGTTGTTGGGGAGACTGAACCAAAACTCAGGCCCAGTGTATAAAACAACACAATGTAAGTGGCAGAAAGTGGCTGGCTGATATACGACAAAATAACAGGACTGTAGTATATTCTCTTTGTGAGAATTTGAATCTCCTTTTTTTGCGGGGGAGACTGAACCAAAACTCAAGCCCAGTGTATAAAACAACACAATGTAAGTGGCAGAAAGTGGCTGGAAGATATATGAAAAAATACAAGGACTGTAGTACAATTTTAATCTCCCTACAATGATCTCAGGACAAGTATGGCAGCAATAAAAAGTACTGCTGCACACAAAAGTGCACTGTGGACAAATAAACAAGATAACTGTGCAGAAACAACAGGATTTTTTCTTTTAAAAAAGCAGCTGGTTTGCACTGCACCGTGCAAACAGCAATGCAGCTATCAGGGAGCCTTTTAAGGCAGCCTAATAAGCTACAGAGCTGATGCACAAAAATATAGCCTCCACTGTCCCTGCAAAAAAAAGGTGGTGTTGGACAGTGGAAATCGCTACAGCACAAGCGGTTTGGGGGTTAATCTACCCTCCCTAACTATGTTCCTTATTCTGATGAAGCTGCAGCAACCTCTCCCTATGCTAAGATCGGCAGAAGTAAGATGGCAGTCTGCGTGCACACCCCTTTATACCCCCTGTGACGCCGCAGAAAGCAAGCCAATCACTGTCATGCCCTTCTCTAAGATGGTGGGGACCGAGACCTATGTCATCATACTGCCCACACTCTGCGTCCTCCTTCATTGGCTGAAAAATGGCGCTGAATGCGTCATATGAAACGTGACTTTGGCGCGGAGATCGCCGACCGCATGGCCGATCTCACACTAGGATCGGGTCGGGTTTCATGAAACCCGACTTTGCCGAAAGTCGGCGATTTTTGAATTTGTCTGATCCGTTTCGCTCAACCCTAGTCTCTATGTCTTCAACAGGAGCTTCAGCTCCATAGTCTTCATAGTCTACATCATTTTCATCCAATCCAGACAACGGTGGTACAGGAACTGGCAAGGTACCATCATGTGGAACTGGCTTAATCGAAGATTCAATTTCAGGGTAATTAATCTTATGTTTGTTCTTTGTAGAAAAGCCCTTCAGTTTGATAAAACAAAAGTAGCCGTCATCACTATGATTTTTGGGTTCTCTCCAAATCATGGGAACAGCAAATGGCATAGCCACTTTCCTCATATTCAACCAGTCACGAAGACCATTTGAACAACTTCAGCATATCACATGAGGGGCTCAGCTTTTGTCTTGATCACCAAGTCTACACTTAAAGTGCATCTGGTACATCTTTTTAATATCATGAGTGATTGAAAGTACTTGGCCTCTTGGTGTAAAAGAACCACACACATAGCAGAATCTGTCCAGATGATTGATACACTGTTGGGGCATTTTTCTCCTTTAAATCAGATCTAACAGTAGTGTAAGTTCAGTTCAATGGTGGTGACAAAGAAAAAAAATGGGATGAGCCAACCGACTTTATGTAGATATTTCCCAAAAGATGACAGAGGCAGCTTGTATTTATAACTGATTTTACTGGAGGTAATATCATAGATAACTATATACAGTTGTGAGGTAAACTGGTGAGCCTATTCCTTACAGATGAACATTTGCAGGCAATTTCTCAGTGTGATAGTGGCTGGTTTCAGGTTCTCTCTCTGTGGAGACCCTCACTCAGTTACACCTCAGTGGCTGAGCTTTTTTCTTCCCTTTGATGCAACATTCCCTCCCAGAAATGTAATGAAAATCCTCTCCCAATAGCGGCTGTCCACTGCCTTCCCTTCTATCTCCCTGTGGCAGGGCTCAGATCCCTGTAGAGGCCTGTCTCCTGTCAAAGTCTCACATACCAGTCCTTGCTGCCATCACAACATTTTCTGAGTGACTTAAATCTTACTGCCTCATAACAGTTAGCTCCTGCCCATAACATGTGACGTTCCGAAAAGCAGTCATTGGTTGACTGTGCTGTCAATACTACTTCCCATAAAACTCACTAAAATCTTTACTGATGTTATCCCTGTAAGAAAATTAAGTAAGACAAGCAAACAAATGGGAATAACATAGTAAAAACCACATACATTGAAAATGCAGAAATAACGTAATAACAAAATTACTTCTAACTCAGAAATGTTATGGTATTTACCTAGAGGGTGTGGCTCACAGGATTATAACCAGGCATATTTTTAAACTGCTCTGCATTCTTACCCTGTGAAAAGCACCTCCTTAGCAGGCAGGGATTAATTGTAGCCAAGGCCCTGGTCAGTTTAGAATATGTGGGCCGCCCAGTATCTGATTCATCAGGAATAGTTGTATAGAAAAATACACAAAGTGCATGTATACAAATGCCAGAAAACTCACCAACAAGATGGAAGAATAATATTGTTGGAAGGAAATTATGATATTATGGGGACAGAGGCACATCTGTGGGTTCAGCTCATGAATGGACAAAACACCTGAGTGAGCCCCTAACCAGTAATCCCGGTTACAACTACCATGGCCTGACCTAATGGATATAGGGGAACCTCAGTGGATGACCACACTGTTGCTGGTAAAAAATATCTGCAAAGTCAAAGATCTATATTACCACCATATGGTGATGATGTAGTGGTAGATACCAGTCCGGCAGAACATATAAGACATTACAGTAGAGTTATAGGTAGTGAGAGTGACTTACAGCTGATGTACTTTCTTATGCAGTTTTTCACTTTTCCTGTGTTTTCCATCTGGCCTAGACCAACATGACGACTTCTCCAGCCACGACTCTGCAGAGAATACAACTTTTAGACACACTTGATTTCTTTACTTTCCAGCACTGTCCCCATCTATCCCCAATCTGCACCAACTCCTCATCCTTCTGCTACCCCAGTACTGTCCAGCTGCTGCTGCTATGTGCTTATTACTGAACCTGCTGTGTGGTAAAATAACGCCTCATCTTACTGCCCTATATTACAATGTTCTCAACTGTGCCTCTTACATAGTAATAATGCCTCCTTTAAGCCCCCTAGATAGTAAAATTACCCCATAGAACTGTGCAAGTGCCCTAGAAAACATTGTCCACATTTTGCCAGTAGAAAGTAATAATGCTCCCTGTGCACATTACTCTGCACTGGCAGGTCACCTGCATTTTTCATGCGTTTTTTGATGCATTTTTCATGCGTTTTTTTCATGTTGATTTGTGTGTGTTTTTGTAAGCTCAATAAAGATGTACAAAAAAAAGAATTGTGATGTAATTTCTTGTCCAACCTCTTCATTTACATACTCCATTGAAGAATATACACAGCTAGCTAGCTACCGTGTTTCCCCGAATATAAGCCAGTGTCTTATATTCTTTTTACCCCCAAAAGTCCCACTATGGCTTATTTTCGGGGTATGGCTTATATTAGCCAAAAAAAAGGCGACTTTTTTTTTTTTTAACCAAAAAGTTAGTGCTCTGCACCATTATTGCCCCATAGCTGTGCCATACAGTGCTCTGCACCATTATTGCCCCATAGCTGTGCCATACAGTGCTCTGCACCATTATTGCCCCATAGCTGTGCCATACAGTGCTCTGCACCATTATTGCCCCATAGCTGTGCCATACAGTGCTCTGCACCATTATTGCCCCATAGCTGTGCCATACAGTGCTCTGCACCATTATTGTCCCATAGCTGTGCCATATAGTGCTCTGCACCGTCCATTATTGCCCCATAGCTGTGCTGCTGCAATAAAAATAATAAAACACATACTCACCTGTCTTGCTTGCAGCTCCTCAGCGTCACTGTCATGAATCCCCAATGGCTAGGGATAGCACAGGACAAGCAAAGTATAACAAATATCGGACGAGCTCTAGGGTGATGGAACCTGGGCTGACCGCTGCCCTACGCCTGACAAACGCAACTAGAGATAGCCAGGGAGCGTGCCTACGTTGGTTCTAGACGCCACGCACCAGCCTAAGAGCTAACTAGTACTGCAGAGAAAACAAAGACCTCACTTGCCTCCAGAGGAATTAACCCCAAAAGGTATAGTTGCCCCCCACATGTATTGACGGTGAAATGAGAGGAAGGCACACACATAGAGATGATGTATATAGCTTTAGCAAATAGAGGCCCGCTGAAAACTAGAAAGCAGAATGATACAAAAGGGGACTGAGCGGTCAGCAAAAAACCCTAATCAAAAAAACCATCCTGAGATTACAAGAACCCATGTGCCAACTCATGGCACATGGGGAGAACCTCAGTCCACTAGAGCAACCAGCTAGCATAGAGACATTCTAAGCAAGCTGGACCAAAAACCAAACAACTGAAAATCAGCACTTAGCTTATCCTGAAAGATCTGGGAGCAGGTAGGCAGGAACCAAACAGAGCACATCTGAACACATTGATAGCCGGCAAGGGAAATGACAGAAAGGCCAGGTAAAATAGGAAACACCCAGCCTCTGATGGACAGGTGGAAACCAAAGGCCGCAACCCACCAAAGTCACCCAGTACCAGCAGTAACCACCAGAGGGAGCCCACAAACAGAATCCACAACAGTACCCCCCCCTTGAGGAGGGGTCACCGAACCCTCACGAGAACCCCCAGGGCGATCAGGGTGAGCTCTATGGAAGGCGCGGACCAAATCAGTCGCATGAACATCGGAGGCGACCACCCAGGAATTATCCTCCTGACCATAACCCTTCCACTTAACCAAATACTGGAGTTTGCGTCTGGAAACACGAGAATCCAAGATCTTTTCAACAACATACTCCAATTCTCCCTCCACCAGCACCGGAGCAGGAGGCTCGACCGAAGGAACAACGGGCACCTCATACCTCCGCAACAACGACCGATGGAACACATTATGAATAGCAAACGATGCTGGGAGATCCAAACGAAAAGATACAGGGTTAAGAATCTCCGAGATCCTATAAGGACCGATGAACCGAGGCTTGAACTTAGGAGAAGAGACCTTCATAGGGACAAAACGAGAAGACAACCACACCAAGTCCCCAACAAGAAGTCGGGGACCCACGCGGCGACGGCGATTAGCAAACTGCTGAGTTTTCTCCTGAGATAACTTCAAATTGTCCACCACCTGATTCCAAATCTGATGTAGCCTGTCCACCACCACGTCCACTCCAGGACAATCCGAAGATTCCCCCTGACCAGAGGAAAAACGAGGATGAAACCCCGAATTACAAAAAAAAGGAGAGACCAACGTGGCAGAACTAGCCCGATTATTAAGAGCAAATTCGGCCAGTGGCAAAAAAGCAACCCAGTCATCCTGATCAGCAGAAACAAAACACCTCAAATAAGTTTCCAAGGTCTGATTAGTTCGCTCCGTCTGGCCATTCGTCTGAGGATGGAATGCAGACGAGAAAGACAAATCAATGCCCATCTTGGCACAAAACGTCCGCCAAAATCTAGACACAAACTGGGATCCCCTGTCAGAAACGATATTCTCCGGAATCCCATGCAAACGAACCACGTTCTGAAAAAACAAAGGAACCAACTCAGAGGAGGAGGGCAACTTAGGCAAGGGCACCAAATGAACCATCTTAGAAAAGCGGTCACACACAACCCAGATAACGGACATTTTCTGTGAAACCGGGAGATCAGAAATAAAATCCATGTAAATGTGCGTCCAAGGCCTCTTCGGGATGGGCAATGATAACAACAACCCACTAGCCCGTGAACAGCAAGGCTTAGCTCGAGCACACACTTCACAAGACTGCACAAAGGTACGCACATCCCTAGACAAGGAAGGCCACCAAAAAGACCTGGCCACCAAGTCTCTTGTACCAAATATTCCAGGATGACCAGCCAACACAGAAGAATGGACCTCGGAGATGACTCTACTGGTCCAATCATCCGGAACAAACAGTCTTTCTGGTGGACATCGATCCGGTTTATCCACCTGAAACTCCTGCAATGCGCGTCGCAAGTCTGGGGATACGGCGGACAATATTACCCCATCCCTAAGGATACCAGCAGGCCCAGTGTCTCCAGGAGAGTCAGGCACAAAACTCCTGGAAAGAGCATCTGCCTTCACATTCTTTGAACCTGGCAGGTATGAAACCACGAAATTGAAACGAGAAAAAAATAACGACCAACGAGCCTGTCTAGGATTCAAACGCCTGGCAGACTCAAGGTAAATGAGATTCTTGTGATCAGTCAAGACCACCACGCGATGTTTAGCACCCTCAAGCCAATGACGCCACTCCTCAAATGCCCACTTCATGGCCAAAAGCTCCCGATTACCCACATCATAATTGCGCTCGGCGGGCGAGAATTTTTTAGAGAAGAAAGCACATGGCTTCATCACCGAGCCATTAGAACTTCTCTGTGACAAAACTGCCCCCGCTCCAATCTCGGAAGCATCAACCTCCACCTGAAAAGGAAGTGAGACATCTGGTTGACACAACACAGGAGCAGAAGAAAACCGGCGCTTAAGTTCCCGAAAGGCCTCCACGGCCGCAGGAGACCAATCAGCAACATCAGCACCCTTTTTAGTCAAATCAGTCAAAGGTTTAACAATACTGGAAAAATTAGCAATGAACCGACGATAAAAATTAGCAAACCCCAAGAACTTCTGAAGGCTCTTAACAGATGTAGGTTGTGTCCAGTCACAAATAGCCTGAACCTTAACGGGATCCATCTCAATAGTAGAAGGAGAAAAAATGTACCCCAAAAAAGAAATCTTCTGGACTCCGAAGAGACACTTTGAGCCCTTCACAAACAGAGAATTGGCCCGCAAAACCTGAAACACCTTCCTGACCTGTAGAACATGAGACTCCCAGTCATCAGAAAACACCAAAATATCATCCAAATACACAATCATAAACTTATCCAGATATTCACGGAAAATATTGTGCATAAAGGACTGAAAGACTGACGGAGCATTGGAGAGTCCAAAAGGCATTACCAAATACTCAAAATGGCCCTCAGGCGTATTAAATGCGGTTTTCCACTCATCACCCTGTTTTATCCGCACCAGATTATACGCACCACGAAGATCTATTTTAGTGAACCACCTAGCCCCCTTAATGCGAGCAAACAAATCAGTAAATAATGGCAATGGATACTGGTATTTGACTGTAATCTTATTCAGAAGGCGATAATCAATACAAGGCCTCAGGGAACCATCTTTTTTTGCCACGAAAAAAAAACCTGCTCCCAGAGGGGACGAAGATGGACGAATATGTCCCTTTTCCAAGGACTCCTTAATATAATTCCGCATAGCAGTATGCTCTGGCAGTGACAGATTAAATAAACGACCCTTAGGGAACTTACTGCCAGGAATCAATTCTATAGCACAGTCACACTCTCTATGAGGAGGGAGCGAATTGAGCTTAGGCTCCTCAAAAACATCCCTATAATCCGACAAAAACGCAGGGATCTCCGAAGGAGTAGATGAAGCGATAGAAATCGGAGGTGCATCATCATGAACCCCCTGACATCCCCAGCTTAGCACAGACATTGTTTTCCAGTCCAGGACAGGATTATGAGTTTGTAACCATGGCAGACCAAGCACTAGTACATCATGCAAATTATACAGTACAAGGAAGCGAATCACCTCCTGATGAACGGGAGTCATGCGCATGGTCACTTGTGTCCAATACTGCGGTTTATTCATAGCCAATGGTGTAGAATCAATTCCCTTCAGAGGAATAGGAACTTCCAGAGGCTCTAGACTAAAACCGCAGCGTTTAGCAAATGACCAATCCATAAGACTCAGGGCAGCGCCTGAATCCACATAGGCATCGACGGAAATGGAAGACAGTGAAAAAATCAGTCACAGACAAAATGAACTTAGACTGCAGAGTATCAATGGCAAAAGATTTATCAACCCTTTTTGTGCGTTTAGAGCATGCTGATATAACATGAGCTGAATCACCACAATAAAAACACAAACCATTTTTCCGCCTATAATTTTGCCGTTCACTTCTGGACTGAATTCTATCACATTGCATAGTCTCAGGTGCCTGTTCAGAAGACACCGCCAACTGGTGCACGGGTTTGCGCTCCCGTAAACGCCGATCAATCTGAATGGCCATAGCCATAGACTCATTCAGACCTGTAGGCGCAGGGAACCCCACCATAATATCCTTAATGGCCTCAGAAAGACCATTTCTGAAGTTTGCAGCCAGGGCGCACTCATTCCACTGAGTAAGCACCGACCATTTCCGAAATTTCTGACAATATATTTCCGCTTCATCATGCCCCTGAGAGAGGGCTAATAAAGCCTTTTCAGCCTGAATCTCTAGGTTAGGTTCCTCATAGAGCAATCCCAATGCCAGAAAAAACGCATCCACACTGAGCAATGCAGGATCCCCTGGTGCCAATGCAAATGCCCAATTCTGAGGGTCGCCCCGTAGGAACGATATAACAATCTTGACCTGTTGAGCAGGGTCTCCAGAGGAGCGAGATTTCAAAGAGAGAAACAATTTACAATTGTTCCTGAAATTCAGGAAGGTAGATCTATCTCCAGAAAAAAACTCTGGAATAGGAATTCTAGGTTCAGACATGGGAGTGTGAACAACGAAATCCTGTATGTTTTGAACCTTTGCCGCGAGATTACTCAGGCTGGAAGCCAAACTCTGGACATCCATGATAAACAGCTAAGATCAGAGCCATTCATGGGTTAAGAGGAGGTAAGAAGCAGCTAGACAGCAATTAAGGGCTAGGCAGCAAAACTGAAGGAAAAAAAAAAAAAAAAAATTTCCCTTGAACACTTCTTTTCCTCCTGCTTCAGCCCAAACAATTAACACTTTGTTGGCCGGCTATACTGTCATGAATCCCCAATGGCTAGGGATAGCACAGGACAAGCAAAGTATAACAAATATCGGACGAGCTCTAGGGTGATGGAACCTGGGCTGACCGCTGCCCTACGCCTGACAAACGCAACTAGAGATAGCCAGGGAGCGTGCCTACGTTGGTTCTAGACGCCACGCACCAGCCTAAGAGCTAACTAGTACTGCAGAGAAAACAAAGACCTCACTTGCCTCCAGAGGAATTAACCCCAAAAGGTATAGTTGCCCCCCACATGTATTGACGGTGAAATGAGAGGAAGGCACACACATAGAGATGATGTATATAGCTTTAGCAAATAGAGGCCCGCTGAAAACTAGAAAGCAGAATGATACAAAAGGGGACTGAGCGGTCAGCAAAAAACCCTAATCAAAAAAACCATCCTGAGATTACAAGAACCCATGTGCCAACTCATGGCACATGGGGAGAACCTCAGTCCACTAGAGCAACCAGCTAGCATAGAGACATTCTAAGCAAGCTGGACCAAAAACCAAACAACTGAAAATCAGCACTTAGCTTATCCTGAAAGATCTGGAAGCAGGTAGGCAGGAACCAAACAGAGCACATCTGAACACATTGATAGCCGGCAAGGGAAATGACAGAAAGGCCAGGTAAAATAGGAAACACCCAGCCTCTGATGGACAGGTGGAAACCAAAGGCCGCAACCCACCAAAGTCACCCAGTACCAGCAGTAACCACCAGAGGGAGCCCACAAACAGAATCCACAACACGTCCCGTCCCGGCATCTCTCCGCACTGACTGATCAGGCAGAGGGCGGCGCGCACACTATATGCGTCATCGCGCCCTCTGACCTGAACAGTCAGTGCAGAGAGACGCCGGGAAGATGGCGCGACGCCCGGCGTGTGGAACGAGGACAGGTGAATATGTCATACTTACCTGCTCCCGGCGTCCCGCTCCTTCCCCCGGACAGCTGGTCTTCGGTGCCGCAGCCTCTTCCTCTGTCAGCAGTCACCGGCACTGCTGATTAGAGAAATGAATTATGCGGCTCCGCCCCTATGGGAGGTGGAGCAGCCTATTCATTTCTCTAATGAGCGGTCCCACGTGACCGCTGAACAGGGGAAGAGCTGCGGCACCTGGTGACCGTGGGACGGGGAGGGGGAGCGTCAGGATCGCCGGGACTAGGTAAGTATGCCTCGGCGCCCTCTCCCCCTCACCCGCACACAGAAAGTTAACCCTGCACTCGGGGCCACTAGAGAGAGGACAGAGGGGACCGAGGCAGTCAAAGGGTACCATGGCTTATATTTTCCACGTGTTTCCCACTACGGCTTATTTTCGGGGTATGGCTTATATTAGCTGCCCCTTCTCTACCCCCCACTACGGCTTATTATCGGGGGTGGCTTATTTTCGGGGAAACACGGTAGCTAGATAGATAGATAGATAGATAGATAGATACATTAGATGGATACAATAGATAGATAGATATGATAGATATCTATCGTATCTATCTATCTATCTATGGATCTATCTATCGTATTTATTTATGGTATCTATATATCTATCTATTATCTACCGATATATCTATCTATAAATATATCTATATATAGATGTTTCGATAGATAGATATATTGATAGATAGATAGATAGATAGATAATAGATAAATAAATAGATAGATACGATAGATAGATAGATAGATAGATAGATAGATAGATAGATAGATAGATGGATACAATAGATAGATATGATAGATATCTATCTATCATATCTATCTATTGTATCCATCTATTGTATCCATCTATCGTATCTATCGTATCCATCTATCGTATCTATCTATCGATATATCTATCTATAATTATATCTATAGATAGATAATAGATAAATAGATGATTGATAGAGACGATAGATAGATGATACGATAGATAGATAGATAGATATGATAGATGTTAACACAAGCGAGAAACTCGGACGAGTCTCGCATCTTAATACCCGGCACTGCCGCTGGCACTCGGGAGTGGAGCGTGCAGCTGCATGTATTTCTATGCAGCTGCATGCTCCGCTCCCGAGTGCCGGCGCCAGTGTCGGGTATTAAGATGCGAGACTTGTCCAAGTTTCTCGCATGTGTGATCCCGGCCTTAAATGAAGACACACACACGAAATCTGCATTAGGTCGGGGTCATACTCGCGAGAAACTCACACAAGTCTCTCGGTTCAATACCCGGCACTGCCACCGGCACTCGGGAGCGGAGCGTGCGGCTGCATGTATTTCTATGCAGCTAAATGCTTCGGTCCCGAGTGCCCGCGGCAGTGCCGGGTATTGACCCCGGCCTTAAACGCAATATGTTTAATTTAAAAAAAAAAATTTGAAAAAAAAATGGCGTGGGCTCCCACGTAATTTTCTGTGCAAGAGAGAGAAAGTCAGTGCCTGGGGGACTGATGTTTGTTGCCTGGGAAGGGGTTAATACCCATGGAGCTTCCCAGGCTATGAATATCAGCCCGCAGCTGTCTGCGTAGCCTTTACTGGCTATAAAAATAGGGTAACCTCCAAAAAATGCCGTGGGGTCCCCCTATATTTTGTAGCCAGAAAGGCTATGAAGACAGCTGTGGGCTGATATTCATAGCCTAGAGAGGGGCCATGGATATTGCCTCCCCCCCGGCTACAAATACCAGCCCACAGCCGCTCCAGAAATGGCACATCTGTAAGATGCGCCACTTCTGGCACTTAGCCCCTCTCTTCCCACTCCTCTGTAGCGGTGGGATATGGGGTATTAAGGGGTTAATGTCACCTTGCTAATATAAGGTGACATTAAGCCCGGTTAATAATGGAGCGGCGTCAATAAGATGCCTATCCATTACTAATCCTATTGTAGTGAAAGTGTAAAAAGTATTTTATTATTCTTAATTTCACCATACTTACCATACTTGAGCGCCTGCAAAAAAAAGTAAAAATAATAAACTAACCGTATACTTACTTTCCACCGTAGTCCAATTAATAACAAATGTCCCACGATGATCTCCCCTATAGAACAGTTACATCAGGTGATGTCACTGCTATATAGGCCTCAAGTGACACACTGATAGGAAACAATGGCTCCTGCAGTCTATCACTGAGGTTACCTTAGTTCAGAGTCTCACTTTATGGCAAAGCTGTGTGGGAATTTTCCCACACAGCAGTGCCACAAGTGAGACTAGGGACTATTTTCTCACAGAGGTGGAGGAATACATTGTGGGGAATATATTGTGGAAGGATACCTTCTATCATTGTATTCCTGGAGCCCCGGGAGAGTGGTCACATCAGCTGATGTGGCTGCTCTTCACGGGAGATCATTGTGGGACACTCGTTTTAATTGGATATCTACGGATCAGGGAGTATATTGTTTGTTTATTATTTTATTTGTTACAGGTGACAATGGCTTCGGGGATCAAGGTGACAAGGTGATGGTGAGTATGTACTCTATGTTTAATGTACTGTATGTCTATATGTATGTATTGTATGTACTGTTTGTATGTACTGTATGTATGTTATGAATGTTGCATGTTCTATATGTATGTACAGTATGTTGCATGTTGTATGTAGCATGTTGCATGTCGTATGTTGCATGTCGCATGTGTTATGTTGCATGTCGTAAGTCACATGTCACATGTGGTATGCCGCATGTTGCACGTCACATGCAGCATGTTGTATGTCGCATGACGCATGTGACATGTTGCATGTCGTATGTTGCACGTCACATGTCGCACGTCACATGTTGTATGTTGCATGTCACATATTGTATGTTGGATGTCACATGTCGCATGTTGCATGTCGCATGTTGCATGTCACATGTTGCATGTCGCATGTTGCATGTTGTATGTTGCATGTTGTATGTTGCATGTTGTATGTTGCATGTTGCATTCACACGTTGCATGGCACATGTAGAATGTTGCATGGCACATGTTGTATGTCGCATGCTGCATGTCACATGGTGCATGTTACATGTCGTATGTCGCATGGTGTATGTTGCATGTCGCACGTTGCATAGAGCATGTTGTATGTCGCATGTTGTATGTCGCATGGTGCATGTTGTATGTCACGTGGTGCATGTTGTATGTCGCATGGTGCATGTTGTATGTCGCATGGTGCATGTTGTATGTCGCATGGTGCATGGTGCATGTTGTATGTCGCATGTTGTATGTCACATGTTGCATGTCGTATGTTGCATGGTGTACAGTACAGACCAAAAGTTTGGACACACCTTCTCATTTAATATTTTTTCTGTATTTACATGACTAAGAAAATTGTACATTCACACTGAAGGCATCAAAACTATGAATTAACACATGTGGAATTATATACTTAACAAAAAAGTGTGAAACAACTGAAATTATGTCTTATATTCTAGGTTCTTCAAAGTAGCCACCTTTTGCTTTGATGACTGCTTTGCAAACTCTTGGCATTCTCTTGATAAGCTTCAAGAGGTAGTCACCGGGAATGGTTTTCACTTCACAGGTGTGCCCTGTCAGGTTTAATAAGTGGGATTTCTTGCCTTATAAATGGGGTTAGGACCATCAGTTGTGTTGTGCAGAAGTCTGGTGGATACACAGCTGATAGTCCTACTGAATAGACTGTTAGAATTTGTATTATGGGAAGAAAAAAGCAGCTAAGTAAAGAAAAACGAGTGGCCATCATTACTTTAAGAAATGAAGGTCAGTCAGTCCGAAAAATTGGGAAAACTTTGAAAGTGTCCCCAAGTGCAGTGGCAAAAACCATCAAGTGCTACAAAGAAACTGGCTCACATGAGGACCGTCCCAGGAAAGGAAGACCAAGAGTCACCTCTGCTTCTGAGGATAAGTTTATCCAAGTCACCAGCCTCAAAAATCGCAGGTTAACAGCAGCTCAGAGACCAGGTCAATGTTACACAGAGTTCTAGCAGCAGACATATCTTTACAACAACTGTTAAGAGGAGACTTTTGTGCAGGCCTTCATGGTAAAATAGCTGCTAGGAAACCACTGCTAAGGACAGGGAACAAGCAGAAGAGACTTGTTGGGGCTAAAGAACACAAGGAATGGACATTAGACCAGTGGAAATCTGTGCTTTGGTCTGATGAGTCCAAATTTGAGATATTTGGTTCCAACCACCGTATCTTTGTGCGACACAAAAAAGGTGAACGGATGGACTCTACATGCCTGGTTCCCACCGTGAAGCATGGAGGAGGAGGTGTGATAGTGTGGGGGTGCTTTGTTGGTGACACTGTTGGGGATTTATTAAAAATTGAAGGCATACTGAACCAGCATGGCTACCACAGCATCTTGCAGCGGCATGCTATTCCATCCGGTTTGCGTTTAGTTGGACCATCATTTATTTTTCAACATGACAATGACCCCAAACACACCTCCAAGCTGTGTAAGGGCTATTTGACCAAGAAGGAGAGTGATGGGGTGCTACGCCAGATGACCTGGCCTCCACAGTCACCAGACCTGAACCTAATCGAGATGGTTTGGGGTGAGCTGGACCGCAGAGTGATGGCAAAAGGGCCAACAAGTGCTAAGCATCTCTGGGAATTCCTTCAAGATTGTTGAAGACCATTCCCGGTGACTACCTCTTGAAGCTCATCAAGAGAATTCCAAGAGTGTGCAAAGCAGTCATCAAAGGAAAAGATGGCTACTTTGAAGAACCTAGAATATAAGACATATTTTCAGTTGTTTCACACTTTTTTGTTAAGTATATAATTCCACATCTGTTAATTCATAGTTTTGATGCCTTCAGTGTGAATGTACAATTTTCATAGTCATGAAAATACATAAAAAATCTTTAAATGAGAAGGTGTGTCCAAACTTTTGGTCTGTACTGTATGTAGTATGTGCCCACATTCGAGACGAGTCCGGCTCTGCTACATCTGGATGCCTGACATCCAGATGTAGCAGAGCCTGTAAATGATCGCCGGAGATAACTCTCCAGCGATCACCTACACTGCAGCGTTCTCACAATCAGCTGATCAGCTGTTTGTGAGAACCAGACTAGTGACCGGAGATACAGTGGGGCAAAAAAGTATTTAGTCAGTCAGCAATAGTGCAAGTTCCACCACTTAAAAAGATGAGAGGCGTCTGTAATTTACATCATAGGTAGACCTCAACTATGGGAGACAAACTGAGACAAAAAAATCCAGAAAATCACATTGTCTGTTTTTTTATCATTTTATTTGCATATTATGGTGGAAAATAAGTATTTGGTCAGAAACAAACAATCAAGATTTCTGGCTCTCACAGACCTGTAACTTCTTCTTTAAGAGTCTCCTCTTTCCTCCACTCATTACCTGTAGTAATGGCACCTGTTTAAACTTGTTATCAGTATAAAAAGACACCTGTGCACACCCTCAAACAGTCTGACTCCAAACTCCACTATGGTGAAGACCAAAGAGCTGTCAAAGGACACCAGAAACAAAATTGTAGCCCTGCACCAGGCTGGGAAGACTGAATCTGCAATAGCCAACCAGCTTGGAGTGAAGAAATCAACAGTGGGAGCAATAATTAGAAAATGGAAGACATTCAAGACCACTGATAATCTCCCTCGATCTGGGGCTCCACGCAAAATCCCACCCCGTGGGGTCAGAATGATCACAAGAACGGTGAGCAAAAATCCCAGAACCACGCGGGGGGACCTAGTGAATGAACTGCAGAGAGCTGGGACCAATGTAACAAGGCCTACCATAAGTAACACACTACGCCACCATGGACTCAGATCCTGCAGTGCCAGACGTGTCCCACTGCTTAAGCCAGTACATGTCCGGGCCCGTCTGAAGCTTGCTAGAGAGCATTTGGATGATCCAGAGGAGTTTTGGGAGAATGTCCTATGGTCTGATGAAACCAAACTGGAACTGTTTGGTAGAAACACAACTTGTCGTGTTTGGAGGAAAAAGAATACAGAGTTGCATCCATCAAACACCATACCTACTGTAAAGCATGGGGGTGGAAACATCATGCTTTGGGGCTGTTTCTCTGCAAAGGGGCCAGGACGACTGATCCGGGTACATGAAAGAATGAATGGGGCCATGTATCGTGAGATTTTGAGTGCAAACCTCCTTCCATCAGCAAGGGCATTGAAGATGAAACGTGGCTGGGTCTTTCAACATGACAATGATCCAAAGCACACCGCCAGGGCAACGAAGGAGTGGCTTCGTAAGAAGCATTTCAAGGTCCTGGAGTGGCCTAGCCAGTCTCCAGATCTCAACCCTATAGAAAACCTTTGGAGGGAGTTGAAAGTCCATGTTGCCAAGCGAAAAGCCAAAAACATCACTGCTCTAGAAGAGATCTGCATGGAGGAATGGGCCAACATACCAACAACAGTGTGTGGCAATCTTGTGAAGACTTACAGAAAACATTTGAACTCTGTCATTGCCAACAAAGGATATATTACAAAGTATTGAGATGAAATTTTGTTTCTGACCAAATACTTATTTTCCACCATAATATGCAAATAAAATGATAAAAAAACAGACAATGTGATTTTCTGGATTTTTTTGTCTCAGTTTGTCTCCCATAATTGAGGTCTACCTATGATGTAAATTACAGACGCCTCTCATCTTTTTATGTGGTGGAACTTGCACTATTGCTGACTGACTAAATACTTTTTTGCCCCACTGTAACTCCCGGTCACGTGCACGGCAGTTCTCGCGATAAGATAAGTTATCGCGAGAACTGCAGTGGACGAGGGACTTCCGGCGGCGAGACTGGTGAGCCGGCATGGACATGCGCAGTAAGCTGCGTTTACGCAGTTACTACGCATGTGACTAATCATTAGATGCGGTTTTACCGCATCTAATAATAGTCTATGTTAAATTTACGGTGCGGCAACGGAGCGTCGCCACATTGTAAACAGACATGCCGCGTTCTTAAAAGACGTGCCACATGTCCATTCACGTGGGTCTGCCGCCTGCGTATTTTACCACATAGTGGAGATGTGATTTCATGACCGCATATCAAATATAAGGGTTGGGGGTCACTTGGGGAATAGTGATCACAAAATAATAAGTTTTCATGTATCCTTTAATAAGATGTGTAGTAGAGGGGTTACACGGACACTAAACTTCAGGAGGGCAAATTTCCAATGGATGAGAGATGATCTTGGTGCAATTAACTGGGATGATATCCTGAGACATAAAAATACACAAAGAAAATGGGAGACGTTTATTAGCATCCTGGATAGGACCTGTGCACAGTATATACCGTATGGGAATAAACATACTAGAAATAGGAGGAAACCAATATGGCTAAATAGAGCTGTAAGGGACGCAATAAGTGACAAAAAGAAAGCATTTAGAGAATTAAAGGAAGTAGGTAGTGATAAGGCATTAAATAAATACAAAAAATTAAATAAATTCTGTAAAAGCAAACCAAGGCAGCAAAAATTGAGACAGAGAGACTCATTGCCAGGGAGAGTAAAAATAATCCCAAAATATTCTTTAACTACATAAATAGTAAGAAACTAAAAAATGATAGCGTTGGCACCCTTAAAAACAGTCTGGGTGAAATGGTGGATGAGGATGAGGAAAAAGCCAATATGCTAAATGACTTTTTTTCATCAGTATTTACAAAAGAAAATCCCATGGCAGACAATATGATCAGTGATAACAAAAATTCCCCATTAAGTGTCACCGGCTTAACCCAGCAGGAAGTACGGCGGCGTCTAAAAATCACTAAAATTGACAAATCTCCGGGCCCGGATGGGATACAGCCCCGAGTACTGCAGGAATTAAGTACAGTCATTGATAGACCATTATTTTTAATCTTTAAAGAGTCCATAATAACAGGGTCTGTACCACAGGACTGGCGTATAGCAAATGTGGTGCCAATATTCAAAAAGGGGACAAAAACTGAACTCGGTAATTATAGGCCAGTAAGCTTAACCTCTACTGTGGGTAAAATCCTGGAGGGCATTCTAAGGGATGCTATACTGGAGTATCTGAAGAGGAATAACCTCATGACCCAGTATCAGCATGGGTTTACTAGGGACCGTTCATGTCAGACTAGTTTGATCAGCTTCTATGATGAGGTAAGTTCCGGACTGGATTAAGGGAACCCAGAAGATGTAGTGTATATGGACTTTTCAAAAGCTTTTGATACGGTGCCACACAAAAGGTTGATACATAAAATGAGAATAATGGGGATAGGGGAAAATATGTGTAAGTGGGTTGAGAGCTGGCTCAGGGATAGGAAACAAAGGGTAGTTATTAATGGAGCACACTCGGACTGGGTCGCAGTTAGCAGTGGGGTACCACAGGGGTCAGTATTGGGCCCTCTTCTTTTTAACATATTTATTAATGACCTTGTAGGGGGCATTCAGAGTAGAATTTCAATATTTGCAGATGACACTAAACTCTGCAGGGTAATCAATACAGGGGAGGACAATTTTATATTACAGGATGATTTATGTAAACTAGAAGCTTGGGCTGATAAATGGCAAATGAGCTTTAATGGGGATAAATGTAAGGTCATGCACTTGGGTAGAAGTAATAAGATGTATAACTATGTGCTTAATTCTAAAACTCTGGGCAAAACCGTCAATGAAAAAGACCTGGGTGTATGGGTGGATGACAAACTCATATTCAGTGGCCAGTGTCAGGCAGCTGCTACAAAGGCAAATAAAATAATGGGATGCATTAAAAGAGGCATAGATGCTCATGAGGAGAACATAATTTTACCTCTATACAAGTCACTAGTTCGACCACACTTAGAATACTGTGCACAGTTCTGGTCTCCGGTGTATAAGAAAGACATAGCTGAACTGGAGCGGGTGCAGAGAAGAGCGACCAAGGTTATTAGAGGACTGGGGGGTCTGCAATACCAAGATAGGTTATTACACTTGGGGCTATTTAGTTTGGAAAAACGAAGACTAAGGGGTGATCTTATTTTAATGTATAAATATATGAGGGGACAGTACAAAGACCTTTCTGATGATCTTTTTAATCATAGACCTGAGACAGGGACAAGGGGGCATCCTCTACGTCTGGAGGAAAGAAGGTTTAAGCATAATAACAGACGCGGATTCTTTACTGTAAGAGCAGTGAGACTATGGAACTCTCTGCCGTATGATGTTGTAATGAGTGATTCGTTACTTAAGTTTAAGAGGGGACTGGATACCTTTCTGGAAAAGTATAATGTTACAGGGTATATACACTAGATTCCTTGATAGGGCGTTGATCCAGGGAATTAGTCTGATTGCCGTATGTGGTGTCGGGAAGGAATTTTTTTCCCCAATGTGGAGCTTACTCTTTGCCACATGGGTTTTTTTTTGCCTTCCTCTGGATCAACATGTTAGGGCATGTTAGGTTAGGCTATGGGTTGAACCAGATGGAAGTCTTCCTTCAACCTTAATAACTATGTAACTATGTAACTATTCTGTAACATCTGGACACTGCGTGTTTGACACTGCGGCTCTACGCAGTGTCAAACACGCAGCGTTTCCTGAATGTGGAAACATACCCTAATGCGGCCTTTTCCCCTATGATCTTTAAATTCACAGAAGAGGATCCTTAATTCTAGACTTACTAGAGCGTGAAGGTACATTGTCGAGAAAGTGGCGTGTATTCATGGGCTGCTTGGAAGTAGGACCAGAGAGTACAACAAATATTGTAAAGGCGTGTGTGGTGTTACACAATTTTGTTCGGCGACATGAAGTTAACCAAGACCACTTGCTTTCTGTTGAAACTCCATCGGACAACACTATCAACACCTTGGATCAGCAAGTTAAACGTGGATGCCCTGCTGCAGCCGCAATTATAATTCGAGAGAATTTTGCTAATTATTTTGTGTCTTCCCAGGGAGCCATCTCCTGGCAGCAGGCGGCCATTTCATCAAATGAATATTAGGACCAAAAGTGTGTAAAAACAATAAAAATAGTTAGTCTACGGCATTCACATTCTCTATTAAGTAGTTAGGTTAGGGACCCACAACACACTGAGGAGCCTTGATGCTGGCTTGTGGGCTAAAGGATGTTAATATGGTTGGTAGTCAATCTTTGCTGATCATACTTCAATGTATAATCAGTAAAGAGGCTATGCAACCTTTAAGATTCTTTCTAATGCCTCAATAAGAACAGTTTCATGATATCTGTCCCAGTGTGTGTAGAAGCATATGAAAATCTTCAGCTTTGGAAGAAGTGAGTATTTGTGTACGTCAACATGTGGCCGCATTATGCTGACTGATTTCCCTGCAGGTTTTGAAAAACACACAAAGAAATCAGTGTTTTTTCCATCTGCAAATTTACAGTCAATGTGAACTGCTTTGGGTAGCTGTATGCAGCTACGTGCTTCCAGACTTGGAAACTGATGTCACTCACTTCACATGTCAATAATCCAATAGGATCTACTTACTACAATTATCGCTTGTTCCGATCTTGAGTGGCACAATGAAACTAGAGTACTAATCTAGTCTCAGTATGCCACACAACATCTGAACTAACGGCTACACTTTTACTGATCACAATAAAGTTGTGATCACAAAGTTTGGTTTATAACTTGTATTTTGTAACAGTTTTTTTTTAGTAAAATAATTTCTTAAACATCACAGTTTTTCAAAACCATGTAGAAAAGCCGCGGAGACACCATCACGTGTTTCTCAACACAAGCAATGAATAGCCAGATCTTCCACCGGGAAGGAACAACCACGGGAAGGGCAGCATCCAATAAAGGAAAACCACCTATGCCAAAACATGGTATCCATCCACAGACAGCTGTTTTGGGGTATTTGCCCCTCATCAGTGTGGAGTAGGAAACTGGTTATTAGGAGCAGTGCCTAGTGAAAAGACTATAAACATAAGGATGAATGACCTCGAGGAGATCAAAACATCCAACACTGCAGAGACACCTACAAGTGATGGTGTCTCCGCAGTGTTGGATATTTTGATCTCCCCGAGGTCATTCATCCTTATGTTTATAGTCTTTTCACTAGGCACTGCTCCTAATAGCCAGTTTCCTACTCCACACTGATGAGAGGCAAATACCCCGAATGAGCTGTCTGTGGGTGGGACTGCTTCTCGGCCTTTTGGCTGCGACCTTGTATCGCGGTCAGAGGGGGCGAGTATTTCTTGGCAGCGTGCTGCTAATTTTCTTCTGCGGTATTCGTATCGGCAGTGAAGACTGAAAATGTTTGTTAAGAATATGATTCGTGTGGTCGTGGAGGATGGTGCCAAAAATAACGTGGTGTATGTGGTTCGTGACCTGCTGGAGGGAAAGGCTGGAGCTCATCGGACTGATATTTTCAGTGTGAATGAATTTCACAACCAAGGTATATATGACGTCTTTGAGTGGTTCAGAAGCCATGATGGTGACTAGAGTTGAGCGAAACGGATCGAACAATTTCAAAAGTCACCGACTTTTCATGAAACCCGACCCGATCCCAGCGTGGGATCGGCCATGCGGTCGCCGACCTTCGCGCCAAAGTCGCGTTTCGTATGACGCTTTCAGCGCCTTTTCTCAGGGAATGAAGGTGGACGCAGAGTGTGGGCAGCGTGATGACATAGGTCTCGGTCCCCACCATCTTAGAGAAGGGCATGGCAGTGATTGGCTTGCTTTCTGCGGCGTCACAGGGGCTATAAAGGGGCGCTCCCGCCGACCGCCATCTTACTGCTGCCGATCTGAGCATAGGGAGAGGTTGCTGCCGCTTTGTCAGAAGCAGGGATAGCGTTAGGCAGGGTAAATTAACCCCCAAAACCGCTTGTGCTGTAGCGATTTCCACTGTCCAACACCACCTTTTCTTTGCAGGGACAGTGGAGGCTAGATTTTTCTTCATCAGCTCTGTAGCTTATAGGGCTGCCCTAGAAGGCTCCCTGATAGCTGTGTTGCTGTGTGTACGCCGCTGTGCAAACCAACTGCTTTTTTCAAAGCACAAATCCTGCTGCTCCTTCCTTTCTGCACAGCTATCTTGTTTGTTTGTCCACACTTTTTGTGTGCAGCAGTCCATTTTATTGCTGCCTGCCATACTTTTCAGAGATTATTGTAGGGAGATAGTAATTGTAGTACAGTCCCTTTTTTTTTTTTTAAATATCTTCCAGCCACTTTCAGCCCCTGAAACTGTGTAGTGTAAAACAGTGGGCCTGTATTTTTCTGCACTGTCCCACACCTGAAAAGGGAGATTAATATTGCCAATCAGTGCATCTGCGCCAGTCGTGTCTGTGGTATCTCTGTCAGTCATTTTGTGCCACAGAAACTATACTGTAATATAGTGGGCCTGATTTATTCACTAGTCTCCCATATAAAAAAATTAAAATAAAGGGAGAATAATATTGCCAAATCTGTGCATCTGTGCAAGTCGTGTCTGTGGTTTCTCTGTCAGTCATTTTGTGCCACAGAAACTATACTGTAATATAGTGGGCCTAATTTATTCACTAGTCTGCCATATAAAAGAAATAAAAATAAAGGGAGAATAATATTGCCAAATCTGTGCATCTGTGCCAGTCGTGTCTGTGGTTTCTCTGTCAGTCATTTTGTGCTACAGAAACTATATTGTGATATAGTGGGCTTGATTTAATCACTAGTCTCCCATATAAAAAAAAAAAAATATGGGGAGAATAATATAGCAAAATCTGTGCATCTGTGCCAGTCCTGTCTGTGGTATCTCTGTCAGTCATTTTCAGCCACAGAAACTATACTGTCATACAGTGGGCCTGATTTATTGACTATTTTTCCATATAAAAAAAATAATTAAAAAAGGGGAGATTAATATTGGCAAATCTGTGCATCTGTGCCACTCCTGTCTGTGGTATCTCTGTCAGTCATTTTCAGCCACAGAACTATACTGTCATACAGTGGGCCTGATTTATTCAGTACTCACCCACACATAAAAAGGTAGATTTATATTCACAACAAGTTAACATGCACCTTCTACCTTGTTTTTCTGTACCATATAACGTTTGTTAGTTTGGTTACATTTTCCCAAGAATGAGGAAGGCTGGTGGAAGAGGTCGTGGCAGTGGGCGGTCATTGCCATCTGGTAATGCTGATGGTGGTGGTGGTGGTGCTGGTGGAGCATCGGGTGGTAGAGGGAAAATCAAAATAGTTTTGGCTTTCCTTGCTGACTCTGCCTCTAGCTCTTTCGCCTCCTCTTCGGATAGTTCAAAATTGAAAAGTAGCCAGTCGTCGGTGGATGCTCCCGGTCAGGAACAAGTTGATTCCTTGTGTCCTTCCCTCAAAACAACAGTTAAGGATGCATCAGGTGACACAACAGTTTACTCCATGGAGCTCTTTACACATACTGTGCCTGGGTTAGAAAGGGAAATAGTTAACAGCCCACTAGAAGATGATTCGGACATGGAGTGCACTGATGCACAGCCACAGCTAGATTGTCATGCTGTTCCATCGACTCACATCACTACATTGCCCTCCCAGTGTACTGAGCCAGAAACTGACCCTGATGAGACGATGGTGCCCATTCCCGAATGTTATAGCACCTTACACGGTGACACAGAGATAGCTGAACATGAGATTGCAGAGGAGGTGATAGATGACCCAGTTGTTGACCCAGATTGGCAGCCATTGGGGGAAGAGGGTGCCGCTGGCAGTAGCTCAGAAGCGGAGGAGGAGGATCGGCAGCAGCCATCTACATCACATTTGCATTCATCTGGCAGGCCCGTCTCTGGACAAAAAAGTTTGGCAAAACCAAAACCGTTTTTCAGACAGCGTGGCCATCCGGTTAAAGTAGCACAGTGTGCAATGCCTGAAAAGGTATTCAATAGTAGGAAGAGTGCAGTCTGGCAATTTTTTAACCAAGATCCAAATGATCAGTGCAAAGTGATCTGTAAGAAATGCTCAAGGACATTTAGCAGAGGTCAGAATGGCAAAAGTTTAAATACAACTTGCATGCATCGACATTTAACCACCATGCACTTGCAAGCCTGGACTAGCTGCCAAACATCCCATAACGTTGTTGCACCTGCTCACAATGAAGCTAGTCAGCAACGCTACATTCCTTCCCTCACTGTAAGCCCACCGGTTAGAACAACAACAGCAGCAAATGTGGAGGTGTCGTCGCTAGGGCAAAGCAGTCAGGGAATCACAAGGTTATTGGTAGGAAACACAGCAAGTAGGCCTACATCGAGAATACCATAACCACCCCTCTCTCAATCCATCATGTCCACCACCACCACCACCGCAAGTCCCACCATATGCACCTCGCCAGTCCAGCTCACCCTACAAGAGACTCTCGTTAGGAAAAGAAAGTACTCATCCTCTCATCCGCGTACACAGGGTTTGAATGCCCTGATGGCCTACGCAGTACCACACTATGACCAATCAGGCAATCAGTCAGCGGAAAGGTGCACCTCACAACAGATGAATGGACCAGTAGGCATGGCCAGGGACGTACTCACCCTCTCATCTGCGTACACAGGGTTTGAACGCCCACATTGCTAGACTTATATCGTTAGAGATGATGCCCTACCGCTTGGTTGAAAGCGAAGCTTTCAAAGCCTTGATGGCCTACACAGTACCACGCTATGAGCTACCCAGTCGACACTTCTTTTCAAGAAAAGCCATCCCAGCCCTCCACCAGCATGTCAAAGACCGCATTCTCCATGCACTGAGGCAATCAGTCAGTAGAAAGGTGCAACTCACAACTGATGCATGGACCAGTAGGCATGGTCAGGGACATTACGTGTCCATCATGGCACACTGGGTTAATGTGGTGGATGCAGGGTCCACAGGGGACAGCCATAGTGAGACAGTTCTGCCTAGCCCACGGTCTAGGAAACAGTTGGCAGTAGGCGTTCAACACCCCTCCTCCTCCTCCTCCTCCTCCAGAAGCAAAACCTCGACCACAGAGCGCAGTCGCCCTACCACTCCATCCGCAGCTGCCAGTGTTGCACACGAGGTGTCCAATTATGGAACAGCTAGTGGTAAGTGTCAGCAGGCTGTGTTGGAGATGAAGTGTTTGGGTGACAACAGACACACCGCGGAAGTTCTGGCCGAGTTCTTGCAGCAAGAAACTCAGTCATGGCTGGGCAGTGTACATCTTGAGGCAGGCAAGGTAGTCAGTGATAACGGAAGGAATTTTATGGCTGCCATAGCCCTTTCAGAACTGAAACACATTTCTTGCCTGGCTCACACCTTGAACCTGGTGGTGCAGTGCTTCCTGAAAAGTTATCCAGGGTTACCAGACCTGCTCCTGAAGGTGCGAAGACTTTGCTCGCACATCCGCCGGTCGCCCATACACTCCAGCCGTATGCAGAACCATCAGCGATCGTTGAAGCTTCCCCAGCACCGCCTAATAATCGACGTTGCAACAAGGTGGAACTCTACACTGCACATGCTTCAGAGGCTGTGCGAACAGAGGCGTGCTGTCATGTATTTGTGGGAGGATACACATACACGGGCAGGCAGTTGGATGGCAGACATGGAGTTGTCTGCTGTGCAGTGGTCGAAGCTCCAAGACCTCTGTCAAGTCCTTCAGTGTTTTGAGGAATGCACACGGCTGGTCAGTGCGGACGACGCCATCATAAGCATGAGCATTCCACTAATGCGTTTGCTAATGCAAAGGTGACGCACATTAAGGAGCAGGCGTTTGCAGCCGAGGAGGAGGGAAGCCTTGATGACAGTCAGCCATTGTCTGCTCAGGGAAGTCTCGGGGACGAGGTTGCGGACAAAGAGGAGGAGGAGGAGGAAGATGGGGATGATTATTTATGGGAGGAGGAAGCTTCTCAGGGGGGAATAGAAAGTGTTGGTGGTGCAAGGTTGGGTACAGGTTTTTTGCGGGAGACAAGTGATGGGGATTTGCCAGAAAGTGCTCCTCAACCCAGTACAAGCATTGATTTGACACCTGGAACATTGGCCCACATGTCTGATTATGCCTTGCGTATCCTAAAAAGTGACCCCCGCATTATCAAAATAATGACCGATGACGATTACTGGTTGGCCTGCCTCCTGGATCCACGATATAAAGGGAAATTGCAAAATATCATGCCACATGAGAACCTTGAGCAAATATTGCCTACCAAACAAGCAACTCTTGTAGACCGTTTGGTTCAGGCATTCCCAGCAAACGGTGGCGGTGATGGTTCTCACACGAGCTGCAGGGGGCAACATGCAAGAGGTGTTAGAGGGGGACAAATCAGAAGTGGCGTTGGACAGAGGGGTTTTATGACCAGGTTGTGGAGTGATTTCGCAATGACCGCAGACCTGACAAGTACTGCAGCATCAATTCAAAGTGACAGGAGACAACATTTGTCCAGTATGGTTACCAACTATTTTTCCTCCCTTATCGATGTTCTCCCTCACAGGTCATTCACATTTGATTACTGGGCATCCAAAATAGACACCTGGCCTGAACTGGCAGAATAAGCATTACAGGAGCTCACTTGCCTAGCTGCTAGTGTGCTATCAGAAAGAGTATTCAGTGCTGCAGGTTCAATACTGACAGAAAAAAGGACTCCTCTGGCTACCCAAAATGTCGATGATCTAACCTTCATTAAAATGAACCAATCATGGATTTCTAATTATTTTGCCCCACCTTCCCCTGCTGACACCTAGCTTTCCTGTAAAAAGATCTTGCTTTTGGACTCGTCTTAATGACTGCTCCAATTTCTCCATTTGCAGCTCCTGTATGTCATTTTTAGACCTCCCTAAATGGGCTGACTCCCCCCACGGGGCCGTGGGCACCACTTGGCACAAGCACCCGTGCGAGTGCCGTTTGGCTGAACAGGTGGGTGTGCCCACTTTTGGGCGATGGCACTGGCACAGGGTCCCTCATAGTACAATGAAGTGTCTCTGGCGGTGGTGGTGCACACCCAACGTCAGACACACCGTCGTAACATAAGGGGCCCTGGGCCAGTACCGCCGCCCACGAGAGAGTGTCCCCCCCCAGCTCAAACAGTGCTCTACCACTTGCAAAATTACCTCTCACTGCTCCACCACTGTTTAGTCTGTGCTGTTAAATCCTTCAGTGGCACTGCCAATACCAATTTCTTGACATGATTGATGCTAGTTAAAATATTCAGGGGCCCTGTCCTACATTTACACCAGTTAATACTTTGCGCCAACTACCACTATCTGCAAGTCAGCAGAAGAGACCACCCCTGTACCTAGGTATGCCACCAGTTTGTTTGTTAAATTTTTTTTTGCCAGACATTAACCTCACTTTATTATTTTGGCCTACTGTGTCAGACACTCCTTACAGTTGTCCTCCACTGAACAAAGCTAGGCCGCCTGCGTACTCCTGTAACTGATTTTTAACTGCATTTTGCCTATTACTTTTTTGGCCCTACTAACTGTGTCTGCCCCTCGGTGCAATCGTCCTCCGCTGACCACACCAATACTGGCTGTGTACCCCTGTAGCCTAATTTAAACTGCATAGAGCCTGCTTTTTTATTTTTGGCCTAGGAAGTCTGTCTGCGGTCCCTCCTTGCAGTCGTCCTCCGCTGACCACACCAATGCTGCCTGTGTACCCCTGTAGCCTAATTTAAACTGTATAGAGCCTGCTTTTTTCTTTTAGGCCTAGGAAGTCTGTCTGCGGTCCCTCCTTGCAATCGTCCTCCGCTGACCACACCAATGCTGCCTGTTTACCCCTGTAGCCTAATTTACACTGCATAGAGCCTGCTTTTTTATTTTAGGCCTAGGAAGTCTGTCTGCGGTCCCTCCTTGCAATCGTCCTCCGCTGACCACACCAATGCTGGCTGTGTACCCCTGTAGCCTAATTTAAACTGCATAGAGCCTGCTTTATTATTTTAGGCCTAGGAAGTCTGTCTGCGGCCCCTCCTTGCAATAGTCCTCCGCTGACCACACCAATGCTGGCTGTGTACCCCTGTAGACTAATTTAAACTGCATAGAGCCTGCTTTATTATTTTAGGCCTAGGAAGTCTGTCTGCGGTCCCTCCTTGCAATCGTCCTCCGCTGACCACACCAATGCTGCCTGTGATTATGGGCCTGCAGCCATGGCAGACCCAACACGACAACATCATGCAAATTATGCAGCACAAGAAAGCGAATCACCTCCTGATGCACAGGAGTCATGCACATGGTCACTTGAGTCCAATATTGAGGCTTATTCTCAGCCAATGGTGTAGCATCAATTCCCCTCAGTGGAATAGGGAATTCCAAAGGCTCCAGGACAAAACCACAGCGCCTGGCAAATGACAAATCCATCAGATTCAGGGCAGCACCTGAATCCACAAAAGCCATAACCGAGTAGGATGACAAAGAACAAATTAAAGTAACAGACAAAATGAATTTAGGCTGTATAGTACCAATGGTGACAGGTTTAGCGATTTTTTTTAACGCGCATAGAGCATGCTGAGATAACATGAGTTGAATCACCACAGTAAAAGCACAACCCATTTTGACGTCTATGATTTTGGCGCTCAATTCTGGTCAGAACTCGGTCACATTGCATAGACTCAGGTCTCTGTTCAGAAAACACCGCCAGATGGTGCGCAGATTTGCGCTCCCGCAAACGCCGATCAATCTGAATTGCCAAAGCCATTGAGTCATTCAGACTTGCAGGCATGGGGAACCCCACCATAACATTCTTAATGGCTTCAGAAAGACCTTCTCTGAAATTTGTAGCCAGAGCACACTCATTCCATTGAGTAAGCACCGACCATTTCCGAAATTTTTGACAATACACCTCAGCTTCATCCTGGCCCTGAGAAAGAGCCAGCAAGGCCTTTTCTGCCTGATTCTCAAGATTAGGTTCCTCATAAAGCAGTCCAAGCGCCAGAAAAAACGCATCCACATTCAGCAATGCAGGATCTCCTGGCACCAGAGAGAAAGCCCAATCTTGAGGGTCTCCACGTAACAAGAAGATAACAATTTTAACTTGCTGAGTGGAATCACCAGAGGAACGAGGTCTCAAAGATAGAAACAATTTACAATTATTCTTAAAATTCAGAAACCTAGATCTATCTTCAGAAAACAACTCAGGAATAGGTATTTTTGGCTCTGACATAGGGCTATGAACAACAAAATCCTGAATGCTTTGCACCCTTGCAGCAAGATGTTCCACACTAGAAGTCAGACTCTGAATATCCATGTCTGCAGCTGAACTCAAAGCCACCCAGAGATTAAGGGGATGAGAGAAGCTGGACAGACTGCAGCAAAGATAGAGAGGAAAAAAAAAATTGTACTCAGGGCTTCTCTTATCCCACTTCTGCGATGCATTAAACACTTTTTGGGCCTGCTGTACTGTTATGATCCTAGTGGCTGAGGATCACAAAACGGACTAGCTAAGTTTATGAACATAGACACGAGCTCTAGGGAGGTGGTAACTGGACTGACCGCAAACCTGATCCTAACCAACACACTAAAGGTAGCCGGTGAACGTACCTAAATTCCTGGACGTCTCGACGCAGCCTGAGAAACTATCTACTCCTGGAGGGAAAATAAGACCTCACTTGCCTCAAGAGAAATCACCCCAAAGATATAGAAAAGCCCCCAACAAATAATAACGGTGAGGTAAGGGGAAAACACAAACGTAGAATGAAAACAGATTCAGCAAATGAGGCCCACTAATACTAGATAGCAGAAGACAGATAGGGAACTGTGCGGTCAGTAAAAAACTCTATGCAAAATATCCACGCTGAGAATACAAGAACCCCCACACCAACTAACGGTGTGAGGGTAGAAACTCAGCCCCCTAGAGCTACCAGCAAGCAAGGAAATCACATATTAGCAAGCTGGACAAGAAACAAAAATAAAGCAAGAAACATATGACCACTGATGGTCAAAAATGAACCAAGCAAAACTTAGCTTCTCTTGAAGAGACAGATAACGAAGGACTGCAGGAGAGCTCCAAAATAGCACTGAAGACATTGACAGCAGGCAAGGAATAATGGTCCAGGTGAGCTAAATAGCAAACCTGAATAGCAAGAGATGAAACAGCTGATTCCAGCCTAAGAGCCGCAGTAAAACAAAAAGGCCACTAGAGGGAGACAAAACAGAGAACTCACACAGTGTTCACAACAGTACCCCTGTAGCCTAATTTAAACTGCATAGAGCCTGCTTTTTAATTTTAGGCCTAGGAAGTCTGCCTGCGGTCCCTCCTTGCAATCGTCCTCCGCTGACCACACCAATGCTGGCTGTGTACCCCTGTAGCCTAATTTAAACTGCATAGAGCCTGCTTTATTATTTTAGGCCTAGGAAGTCTGTCTGCGGTCCCTCCTTGCAATCGTCCTCCGCTGACCACACCAATGCTGGCTGTGTACCCCTGTAGCCTCATTTAAACTGCATAGAGCCTGCTTTTTTATTTTAGGCCTAGGAAGTCTGTCTGCGGTCCCTCCTTGCAATCGTCCTCCTCTGACCTCACAAATGCTGCCTGTGTACCCCTGTAACCTATTTTAAACTGCATAGAGCCTACTTTCTATTGTTGGCCTACTACCTGTGTCTGTCTCAGCCAGTCCTTACAGTTGTCCTCCACTGAACAAAGCTATGCCGCCTGTGTACTCCTGTTACCAATTTTGAACTGCATTTAACCTACTTACTTATTTGTGCCTAGTAACTGTGTAAGCCTCTCATAACAGTTGTCCTCCCACGCTGAAACAAGCTAGGCCGTCTGGTTAGTCCTGCTAGCAGTTTTGAACTGCATTTAGCCACCTTTCTTTATTGTAGGCCTCTGTCTGTCTGTCTGTCTGCACCACACATTACACTTACAACTGTCCCCCGCTGGAAAAAGCTAGGTGGCCTGTGTATTCCTCTTACCAATTTAGAACAGCATTTAGCCTACTTACTTATTTGGGCCTAGTAACTGTGTCAGACTCTCACAACAGTTATCCTCCACCGCTGAACCCAGCTATGCCACCTGTGTACTCCTTTTACCAATTTTGAACTGAATATAGCCTTCCTTTTTATTTTAGGCCTACTTAGTGTGTCAGAGCCACTAATTACACATGCCCTCCTCCGCTGAACCACGCTATGCCGCCTGTGTACTCCACTTACCAATTTTGAACTGCATTTTGCCTAATTACTTATTTAGGCCTACTTATTGTGTCTGTCTCCCATTACAGTTGTCCTCCACTGAATAAAGCTGAGACTCAATCTTCAGGCTTTCGGCCTATATTATCAGATATTAAACTGCATTTGGGATAAGAGTTGGGTTGGGCCTACTAACGGTGTCTGCCGCTCCCTGGTGATGTCCTCTACTGAACAAAGCTGAGCTTCAATCTTCAGGCTTTCGGCCTACATTATTAGATATTAAACTGCATTTGGGCTACTTGTTTGGTTGGGCCCTACTAACGGTGTCTGCCGCTCCTGGGTTTTCTCCTGTTTGGTTTTCTTGAGCTTCAATCTTCAGGCTCTCATTAAGTAGTTGTTAATATAACACTGCAGTTGGCCTACTAGTTTGGTTGGGGCCTACTAACGGTGTCTGCCGCTCCCTGGTGTTGTCCTTCACTGTACAAAGCTGAGCTTCAGTCTTCAGGCTTTCGGCCTATATTATCAGATATTAAACTGCATTTGGGCTACTTGTTTGGTTGGGCCCTACTAACGGTGTCTGCCGCTCCTGGGTTTTCTCCTGTTTGGTTTTCTTGAGCTTCAATCTTCAGGCTCTCATTAAGTAGTTGTTAATATAACACTGCAGTTGGCCTACTAGTTTGGTTGGGGCCTACTAACGGTGTCTGCCGCTCCCTGGTGTTGTCCTTCACTGTACAAAGCTGAGCTTCAGTCTTCAGGCTTTCGGCCTATATTATCAGATATTAAACTGCATTTGGCCTACTTGTCTGGTTGGGCCCTACTAATGGTGTCTGCCTCTCCTGGGTCTTCTCCTGTTTGGTTTTCTTGAGCTTCAATCTTCAGGCTCTCATTAAGTAGTTGTTAATATAACACTGCAGTTGGCCTACTAGTTTGGTTGGGGCATACTAACGGTGTCTGTCGCTCCCTGGTGTTGTCCTTCACTGTACAAAGCTGAGCTTCAGTCTTCAGGCTTTCGGCCTATATTATCAGATATTAAACTGCATTTGGCCTACTTGTCTGGTTGGGCCCTACTAATGGTGTCTGCCTCTCCTGGGTCTTCTCCTGTTTGGTTTTCTTGAGCTTCAATCTTCAGGCTCTCATTAAGTAGTTGTTAATATAACACTGCAGTTGGCCTACTAGTTTGGTTGGGGCATACTAACGGTGTCTGTCGCTCCCTGGTGTTGTCCTTCACTGTACAAAGCTGAGCTTCAGTCTTCAGGCTTTCGGCCTATATTATCAGATATTAAACTGCATTTGGCCTACTTGTCTGGTTGGGCCCTACTAACAGTGTCTGCTGCTCCTGGGTTTTCTCCTGTTTGGTTTTCTTGAGCTTCAATCTTCAGGCTCTCATTAAGTAGTTGTTAATATAACACTGCAGTTGGCCTACTAGTTTGGTTGGGGCCTACTAACGGTGTCTGCCGCTCCCTGGTGTTGTCCTTCACTGTACAAAGCTGAGCTTCAGTCTTCAGGCTTTCGGCCTATATTATCAGATATTAAACTGCATTTGGCCTACTTGTCTGGTTGGGCTCTACTAACGGTGTCTGCCGCTCCTGGGTTTTCTCCTGTTTGGTTTTCTTGAGCTTCAATCTTCAGGCTCTTATTAAGTAGTAGTTAATATAACACTGCAGTTGGCTGTTGTGAACTCTATTTTTAGGCTCCCTCTAGTGGTCACAAGCGGTACTGTGTAGTGTTGTCTTCTGCAGGTTGGCTGCATCAGCTGGTTCGTTATCCTTGGTTCGTTTCCTATTTAACTCACCTGGATACTCAGTTCCTTGCCTGCTATCAATGTATTCAGTGCTCTTCAGATTCCTTGTGATTAACTTGCTCCCAGCCTCTCCAAGACAAGCTAAGTTTTTGTCCGTTCATTTTTTGATTATCAGCATTCATCATGTTTCTTGTCCAGCTTGCTAAGATGTGATCTCCTCGCTTGCTGGTTGCTCTAGGGGACTGAGTTTCTCCCCCCACACCGTTAGTTGGTGCGGGGGTTCTTGAAATCTCAGTGTGGATATTTTGTTAGGGTTTTTTACTGACTGCACAGACCCCTTACTATTTTCTGCTATCTAGTATTAGTGGGCCTCATTTGCTGAATCTGTTTTCACCCCTGTGTATGTGCCTTCCTCTTACCTCACCGTTATTATTTGTTGGGGGCTTCTATATCTTTGGGGATTATTTCTCTGGAGGCAAGAGAGGTCTTTCTTTCTCTCTAGGGGTAGTTAGTTCCTCAGGCTGGCTCGAGACGTCTAGGATTTTTTAGGCACGTTCACCGGCTACTTCTAGTGTGTTTGGATAGGTTCAGATTTGCGGTTAGTCCAGTTTGCCACCTCCCTAGAGCTTGTCCTATGTTTGTTACTTAGCTGGAGTAATTCGTGATCCTCAACCACTAAGGATCATAATAGTTGGCCTACTAGTTTGGTTTGGGCCTACTAACGGTGTCTGCCGCTCCCTGGTGTTCTCCAAAGCTGAGCTTCAATCTTCAGGCTTTCGGCCTATATTTTTAATATGAAACTGCATTTGGGATACTAGTTGGGTTGGGCCTAATAACGATGTCTGCCGCTCCATGGTGTTGTCCTCCACTGAACAAAGCTGAGCTTCAATCTTCAGGCTTTCGGCCTATATTTTTAATATGAAACTGCATTTGGGATACTAGTTGGGTTGGGCCTACTGTTGTGAATTTGGATTCTGGGCTCCCCCGGTGGCTACTGGTGGAATTGAACTGGTGTCTTCATCTTCTCTGTTCACCTGTTCCCATCAAGATGTGGGAGTCGCTATATAACCTTGCTGCTCTGTTAGTTGCTTGCCGGTCAACAATGTTATCAGAAGCCTCTCTGTGCTTGTTCCTGCTCCTAGACAACTACTAGATAAGTTGGACTCTTGTCCATGTTTGTTTTTGCATTTTTGTTCCAGTTCACAGCTGTAGTTTCGTTACTGTGTCTGGAAAGCTCTTGTGAACAGGAATTGCCACTCTGGTGTTATGAGTTAATGCCAGAGTTTTAAAGTAATTTCTGGATGGTGTTTTGATAGGGTTTTTAGCTGACCATGAAAGTGTCCTTTCTGTCTTCTGCTATGTAGTAAGTGGACCTCAAATTTGCTAAACCTATTTTCATACTACGTTTGTTATTTCATCTTGATTCACCGCCAATACATGTGGGGGGCCTCTGTCTCCTTTCGGGGTATTTCTCTAGAGGTGAGCTAGGACTAATATTTTCCTCTGCTAGCTTTATTTAGTCCTCCGGCTAGTGCTGGGCATCTAGAATCAACGTAGGCATGCTACCCGGCCACTGCTAGTTGTGCGTTAGGTTTAGTTCATGGTCAGCTCAGTTTCCATCTTCCAAGAGCTAGTTCCTATATATGCTGATGCTATGATCTCTTGCCATTGAGATCATGACAGTTTGACCGGCCCACTAAAGGGTTAAAATCCTTGGCTGAGAAAGGAGAGAAATAAGTAGTCTGCTGAAATTTTTTTTTTTTTTTTTTTTCTCTCCTTTGAATGGCTCTGTGTTCACCTGTTTGCAATGGATCTTCAGAGTGTAACTGCAGGTTTGAATAATCTCGCCACGAAGGTACAAAATTTGCAAGATTTTGTTTGTCATGCACCTGTATCTGAGCCGAGAATTCCTTTGCCGGAATTTTTCTCGGGGAATAGATCTGGGTTTCAGAATTTTCGAAATAATTGCAAATTATTTTTGTCCCTGAAGTCTCGCTCTGCCGGAGACCCTGCACAGCAGGTCAGGATTGTAATTTCCTTGCTCCGGGGCGACCCTCAAGACTGGGCTTTTTCATTGACACCAGGGGACCCTGCGTTGCTCAATGTGGATGCGTTTTTTCTGGCCTTGGGGTTGCTTTATGACGAACCTCATTTGGAGCTTCAGGCAGAAAAAACTTTGATGTCCCTATCTCAGGGGCAAGATGAAGCGGAAATTTACTGCCAAAGATTCCGTAAATGGTCTGTGCTTACTCAGTGGAATGAGTGCGCCCTGGCGGCGACTTTCAGAGAGGGTCTCTCTGATGCCATTAAGGATGTTATGGTGGGGTTCCCTGTGCCTGCGGGTCTGAATGAGTCCATGACAATGGCTATTCAGATCGATAGGCGTTTGCGGGAGCGCAAACCAGTGCACCATCTGGCGGTGTCCACTGAGAAATCGCCAGAGAGTATGCAGTGTGATAGAATTCTGTCCCGAAGCGAGCGGCAGAATTTTAGACGGAAAAATGGGTTGTGTTTCTATTGTGGTGATTCTACTCATGTTATATCAGCATGCTCTAAGCGCACTAAAAAGCTTGGTAAATCTGTTTCCATTTGCACCTTACCGTCTAAGTTTATTCTATCTGTGACCCTGATTTGCTCTTTGTCATCTATTACCACGGACGCCTATGTCGACTCTGGCGCCGCTTTGAGTCTTATGGATTGGTCCTTTGCCAAACGCTGTGGGTATGATTTAGAGCCTTTGGAGACTCCTATTCCTCTGAAGGGGATTGACTCCACCCCATTGGCTAATAATAAACCACAATACTGGACACAAGTAACTATGCGTATTAATCCGGATCACCAGGAGATTATTCGCTTTCTGGTGCTGTATAATCTACATGATGATTTGGTGCTAGGATTGCCTTGGCTGCAATCTCACAACCCAGTCCTCGACTGGAAAGCTATGTCTGTGTTGAGCTGGGGATGTAAGGGGGCTCATGGGGATGTACCTGTGGTTTCCATTTCATCATCTATTCCCTCTGAAATTCCTGAGTTCCTGTCTGACTATCGTGACGTCTTTGAAGAATCCAAGCTTGATTCGTTACCTCCGCACCGAGAGTGCGATTGTGCCATAGATTTAATCCCGGGTAGTAAATACCCAAAGGGTCGTTTATTTAATCTGTCTGTGCTGCTGAACATGCTGCTATGCGTGAATATATAAAGGAGTCCTTGGAAAAGGGACATATTCGTCCATCGTCATCTCCCTTAGGAGCCGGTTTTTTCTTCGTGTCAAAAAAAGACGGCTCTTTGAGACCATGTATTGATTATCGGCTTTTGAATAAAATCACTGTTAAATATCAATACCCATTGCCGTTGCTGACTGATTTGTTTGCTCGCATAAAGGGGGCCAAGTGGTTCTCTAAGATTGACCTTCGTGGGGCGTATAATTTGGTGCGAATCAGGCAGGGGGATGAGTGGAAAACCGCATTTAATACGCCCGAGGGCCACTTTGAGTATTTAGTGATGCCTTTTGGTCTTTCAAATGCTCCGTCAGTTTTCCAGTCCTTTATGCATGATATTTTTCGTGATTATTTGGATAAATTTATGATTGTGTATCTGGATGATATTCTGATTTTTTCGGATGACTGGGACTCTCATGTCCAGCAAGTCAGGAGGGTTTTTCAGGTTTTGCGGTCTAATTCTTTGTGTGTGAAGGGTTCTAAGTGTGTTTTTGGGGTACAGAGGATTTCCTTTTTGGGATATATTTTTTCCCCCTCTTCCATTGAAATGGATCCTGTCAAGGTTCAAGCTATTTGTGATTGGACGCAGCCCTCTTCTCTTAAGAGTCTTCAGAAATTTTTGGGCTTTGCTAACTTTTATCGTCGATTTATTGCTGGTTTTTCGGATATTGCTAAGCCATTGACCGATTTGACTAAGAAGGGTGCTGATGTTGCTGATTGGTCCCCTGATGCTGTGGAGGCCTTTCGGGAGCTTAAGCGCCGTTTTTCCTCTGCCCCTGTGTTGCGTCAGCCTGATGTTGCTCTACCTTTTCAGGTTGAGGTCGACGCTTCTGAGATCGGAGCTGGGGCAGTGTTGTCGCAGAAAAGTTCTGACTGCTCCATGATGAGGCCTTGTGCCTTCTTTTCCCGTAAATTTTCGCCCGCTGAGCGGAATTATGATGTTGGGAATCGGGAGCTTTTGGCCATGAAGTGGGCTTTTGAGGAGTGGCGCCATTGGCTTGAGGGGGCCAGACATCAGGTGGTGGTATTGACTGACCACAAAAATTTGGTTTATCTTGAGACTGCCAGGCGCCTGAATCCTAGACAGGCGCGCTGGTCATTATTTTTCTCTCGGTTTAATTTTGTGGTGTCATACCTACCGGGTTCTAAGAATGTTAAGGCGGATGCCCTTTCTAGGAGTTTTGAGCCTGACTCGCCTGGTAACTCTGAGCCCACAGGTATCCTTAAGGATGGAGTGGTATTGTCAGCCGTTTCTCCAGACCTGCGGCGGGCCTTGCAGGAGTTTCAGGCGGATAGACCTGATCGTTGCCCACCTGATAAACTGTTTGTTCCTGATGATTGGACCAGTAGAGTCATCTCTGAGGTTCATTCTTCTGCGTTGGCAGGTCATCCTGGCATTTTTGGTACCAGGGATTTGGTGGCAAGGTCCTTCTGGTGGCCTTCCCTGTCACGAGATGTGCGAGGCTCTGTGCAGTCTTGTGACGTTTGTGCTCGGGCCAAGCCTTGTTGTTCTCGGGCTAGTGGATTGTTGTTGCCCTTGCCTATTCCTAAGAGGCCTTGGACGCACATCTCGATGGATTTTATTTCAGATCTGCCTGTTTCTCAGAAGATGTCTGTCATCTGGGTGGTGTGTGACCGTTTCTCTAAGATGGTCCATTTGGTTCCTCTGCCCAAGTTGCCTTCTTCTTCCGAGTTGGTTCCTCTGTTTTTTCAAAATGTTGTTCGTTTGCATGGTATTCCTGAGAATATCGTTTCTGACAGAGGGACCCAGTTCGTGTCTAGATTTTGGCGGGCATTCTGTGCTAGGATGGGCATAGATTTATCTTTTTCGTCCGCTTTCCATCCTCAGACGAATGGCCAGACTGAGCGGATTAATCAGACCCTGGAGACATATCTGAGGTGTTTTGTGTCTGCTGACCAGGATGATTGGGTTGCTTTTTTGCCATTGGCGGAGTTCGCTCTCAATAATCGGGCCAGCTCTGCCACTTTGGTGTCCCCGTTTTTCTGTAATTCGGGGTTTCATCCTCGATTTTCCTCTGGTCATGTGGAATCTTCGGATTGTCCTGGAGTGGATGCTGTGGTGGAGAGGTTGCATCAGATCTGGGGGCAGGTGGTGGACAATTTGAGGTTGTCCCAGGAGAAGACTCAGCTTTTTGCTAACCGCCGTCGTCGTGTTGGTCCTCGTCTTCGTGTTGGGGACTTGGTGTGGTTGTCTTCTCGTTTTGTCCCTATGAGGGTCTCTTCTCCTAAGTTTAAGCCTCGGTTCATCGGCCCGTATAAGATATTGGAGATTCTTAACCCTGTTTCCTTCCGTTTGGACCTCCCTGCATCCTTTTCTATTCATAACGTTTTTCATCGGTCATTATTGCGCAGGTATGAGGTACCGGTTGTGCCTTCCGTTGAGCCTCCTGCTCCGGTGTTGGTTGAGGGTGAGTTGGAGTACGTTGTGGAGAAAATCTTAGACTCTCGTGTTTCCAGACGGAGACTCCAGTATCTGGTCAAGTGGAAGGGATACGGCCAGGAGGATAATTCTTGGGTGAATGCATCTGATGTTCATGCCTCTGATCTGGTTCGTGCCTTTCATAGGGCCCATCCTGATCGCCCTGGTGGTTCGGGTGAGGGTTCGGTGCCCCCTCCTTGAGGGGGGGGTACTGTTGTGAATTTGGATTCTGGGCTCCCCCGGTGGCTACTGGTGGAATTGAACTGGTGTCTTCATCTTCTCTGTTCACCTGTTCCCATCAAGATGTGGGAGTCGCTATATAACCTTGCTGCTCTGTTAGTTGCTTGCCGGTCAACAATGTTATCAGAAGCCTCTCTGTGCTTGTTCCTGCTCCTAGACAACTACTAGATAAGTTGGACTCTTGTCCATGTTTGTTTTTGCATTTTTGTTCCAGTTCACAGCTGTAGTTTCGTTACTGTGTCTGGAAAGCTCTTGTGAACAGGAATTGCCACTCTGGTGTTATGAGTTAATGCCAGAGTTTTAAAGTAATTTCTGGATGGTGTTTTGATAGGGTTTTTAGCTGACCATGAAAGTGTCCTTTCTGTCTTCTGCTATGTAGTAAGTGGACCTCAAATTTGCTAAACCTATTTTCATACTACGTTTGTTATTTCATCTTGATTCACCGCCAATACATGTGGGGGGCCTCTGTCTCCTTTCGGGGTATTTCTCTAGAGGTGAGCTAGGACTAATATTTTCCTCTGCTAGCTTTATTTAGTCCTCCGGCTGGTGCTGGGCATCTAGAATCAACGTAGGCATGCTACCCGGCCACTGCTAGTTGTGCGTTAGGTTTAGTTCATGGTCAGCTCAGTTTCCATCTTCCAAGAGCTAGTTCCTATATATGCTGATGCTATGATCTCTTGCCATTGAGATCATGACAGCCTACTAACGGTGTCTGCCGCTCCCTGGTGTTGTCCTCCACTGAACAAAGCAGTGCCGCCTGTTTACTCCTGTTACCAATTTTGAACTTTATTTGGCCCACTTTATTATTTGGGCCTACTAACTGTGTCTGCCTCTCATTACAGTTGTCCTCCACTGAACAAAGCAATGCCGCCTGGTTAGTCCTGTTACCAATTTTGAACTGCATTTAGCCCACTTTATTATTTGGGTCTATATCTTTGTCTCCTCCACATCCTGCCCATTGCCCAGCCAGTGCAAATGAGTCTGCTGGTACATTGACCCAGACCGCTACATTCCCCTTGCACGCTACACGGCCAGAATCTGACCCTGCTGAAAGTCAGGTTCCCCTTCCCGCATACTATACCACCTAACACGGGGACAAAGAGGAAGGTGCAGATGAAAGTGCAGGTTCCTTCATCAGGTGGGGGGGGCATACTCGTTGGCGACGTCACTGGCACAGGGCCCCTCACAGTACACAAAAGTGTCGCCGGTGGAAGGCGCCACCGCCGTGCAAACACACCTCCGTACTTTGAGGGGCCCTGTGCCAGTGCCAATGAGAAAGAGTGGGACCCCCTGCTTGCTCAGGATCACAGCACTTGCAAAGTTGAAATACTTACCTCTCCCTGCTCCACCGCCGTGACGTAGTCCACGTTTCCTGGGCCAACTAAAAACTTGAACCAGCCCTACCCCCCACAACTTTAGCCAAATGACCCCCAATTTCCAATGCCTAACTATTATTATAAAGTGAATTAAGATTGACAAGCTTCTGTTACAGGAATGGATGTTTTTGCCATTAAAATGGGCACTGTAGGTGTTTTCCTGGCCTCCACTCACTGCCGACTATGCTTCCCCATTGACTTGCATTGGGTTTTGTGTTTCGGTCGATCACCGACTTTTGGCGATAATCGGACGATTTCACTCGACTCGACTTTTGACGGAGTCGGGTTTCGCGAAACCCGACTCGATCCTAAAAAAGTGAAAGTCGCTCAACCCTAATGGTGAACCCTGCCTGGAGGGAGTGCGGGTGGAGCCTCTGTTTGGGCTCATGGAGAAAGTAGTGACTGTTAGGCTGGGGTCACACATGCGTGTTTTACGTACGTAAGAGCGCATAAACTACGTCCGTAAAACTCGCATTACATACGGCACAATGCTTCTCAATGGGGCTGCTCCTATTAGCCGTATATTACGGTTCAGTATTATACGGCGTTCTACGGCCGTACAAAATCGCAGCATGCTGCGTTTGTCAGCGTACTGCGCAAATAATACGCCAATGAAAGTCTATGGGGGCGAGAAAAATACGGATTCCACACGGACCAGCAGTGTGACTTGCGAGAAATACGCAGCGCTGTTAGTGAAAAGTCGGTAATTCAATTGCTGGCTTTTCATTTCTCCTGCCTAAACCCGACATGATATGAGACATGGTTTACATACAGTAAACCATCTCATATCCCCATATTTTTTGCATATTCCACACTACTAATGTCAGTAGTGTGTATGTGCAAAATTTCAGCGCTGTAGCTGCTGAAATAAAGGGTTAAATCGCGGAAAAAATTGGCGTGGGCTCCCGCGCAATTTTCTCCGCCAGAATGGTAAAGCCAGTGACTGAGGGCAGATATTAATAGCCAGGAGAGGGACCATGGTTATTGGCCCCCCCGTGGCTACAAACATCTGCCCCCAGCCACCCCAGAAAAGGCACATCTGGAAGATGCGCCTATTCTGGCACTTGGCCACTCTCTTCCCACTCCCTGTAGCGGTGGGATATGGGGTAATGAAGGGTTAATGCCACCTTGCTATTGTAAGGTGACATTAAGCCAGATTAATAATGGAGAGGCGTCAATTATGACACCTATCCATTATTAATCCAATTGTAGGAAAGGGTTAAAAAACACACACACACATGATTAAAAAGGATTTTAATGAAATAAACACAGCGGTTGTTGTAATAATTTATTGTTCTCGCAATCCATTTGCAAACCCTCGCTTGGCAAAATAATAAACGCACAAGATACATACCTTCTGATGTCAGATCATGTCCCACGAAGTAATCCATCTGAAGGGGTTAACTAATATTACAGTCACGAGCTGCGATAAACCTCTCGCTCGTACCTGTAATCCCCGGGTGCTGAAAGGAAAGCAGTGATCTGTACTTACATTCAGTCGCGGTGAGGCGCCCTCTGGTGGATGTTCTCATGAACTGCAGCCTGGGAACTTTTTCCCACGCTCCAGGTCATATGAGGACATCCACCAGGGGGCGCATCACCGCGACTGAAGGAAATGTAGGTCAATGACCTACATTTCCTTCATTCGCCGGGGATTACAGGCACGGAGCACAGCTGCATTTAGCAGGGCTCCTGCCTGTAATATTAGTTAACCCCTTCAGATGGATTACCTCGTGGGACGAGACGGTTCACCAGAAGGTATGTATCTTGTGCGTTTATTATTTTTCCAAGCGAGGGTGTTCCTGATGGATTGCGAGAACAATAAATTATTACAACAACCGCTGTGTTTATTTCATTAAAATCCTTTTTAATCATGTGTGTGTGTGTTTTTTAACCCTTTCCTACAATTGGATTAATAATGGATAGGTGTCATAATTGACGCCTCTCCATTATTAATCTGGCTTAATGTCACCTTACAATAGCAAGGTGGCATTAACCCTTCATTACCCCATATCCCACCGCTACAGGGAGTGGGAAGAGAGTGGCCAAGTGCCAGAATTGGTGCATCTTCCAGATGTGCCTTTTCTGGGGTGGCTGGGGGCAGATGTTTGTAGCCACAGGGGGGCCAATAACCATGGACCCTCTCCTGGCTATTAATATCTGCCCTCAGTCACTGGCTTTACAGCTCTGGCGGAGAAAATTGCGCGGGAGCCCACGCCAATTTTTTCCGCCATTTAACCCTTTATTTCAGCAGCTACAGCGCTGACATTTTGCACATACACACTACTAACATTAGCAGTGTGGAATATGCAAAAAAAAAGGGGATATGAGATGGTTTACTGTATGTAAACCATGTCTCATATCCTGTCGGGTTTGTGAAGGAGAAATGCAAAGCCGGCAATTGAATTACCGGCTGTTCACAGATATCGCGCAGAATGAAATCTAAATACAGAATATATATATATGTGTCTCAATGACATATATATATATATATACTGTATATATGTTTTCCCTAACATTTGAGCACATAAATCCATTAGATGTCGGTTTTGCAAGCCTGCGCGAAAATCTCGCAGTACGGATGCCATACGGATTACATACGGAGGATGCCATGCGCAAAAAACGCTGACACACCCTGACTACGGATCAATATTTTGGGAACATTTCTCCATATTACGGCCGTAGTACGGACGTATAATACGTGGCGTATTGTCTTACGCCATGTGTGACCCCAGCCTTACCATGTATAATCCTTACACAGAAGTAAGGCTGCTGGAGCAGTTCCTGGCTCGGTACTGCGAATATGTGAAAAGTGGAGAGAAACAGAGAAATTGTTTGGGCATTTTTAATTGTAAATATGTGTTTCGTGTGAAACTGAGGAAAGACCCAAGTTGTTTTGGAGAGCCGCAAAGCAGGAAGAGCGTGCTATGGTTAAAAAGAAAAAGAAAAAAAAGGAGGCCCCACTTACCAAAGCTGAGGAGTTGGGTGTTTTGATGGATTTTGACACTTCTGGGGCGGAGGAGATGGCTGCGTCACTGATTCTTGATTCTGATCCAGGAAGCATTGGCATTTTTTCCTCAGAAGAGGAGCCTGGAGGTCGAAAGTGTCCCAGGGAGGGTGGTGGGGAAATCTGTGTCTCTGAGGTTCGTGAAGGTGGAGGGCCCCAGAGGAAGGTTGGGCAGAAGAAGATGCGTGTGGAGGAGTGTATAGAGGTCAGCGGCTCTGAAAGCTGCTCAGCGCAGATGGTGGAGGAGGACAGTGGCGGTGCTGTGTAGTTATGTGCTATTATTTCAGTAGCTAGGTGTTTATGTATATAGCATTTGCCTTTAAAAATGTTTTTTTTTTGCTTTTTTCATGTAAGTTGAGTATTGTCATGTTTGTAGGTTGTTTTTTTTTCTGTGTATGTGATGGGTTTTGTAATCATATAACAAAATGTGAGGGTTTTTAAAAACAGGTTGCGGCGGGCGGCCATTTTGGATTTTTTGCAACCCAAAATGCAGGAATTTTTTGTCTGCAGGAGTGTGGGATTGTGGATGGTGTGAAGGGGAGTGAATGGCCTCATGGCGCGTCTGTGTGGTCAGGGAGTGCCTGTAATAAAAATGACGGTGTGAGTTTTTTGGTGAAAGGAAATGATGTGAGTTTGTGTGATTATATGGTGATTGAGGTTGGAAGGTGTGTGTTGGCTAATTTTGAGTTTAGAAATGTTCATTTTTGCGTTATTAATGTATATGTGCCTGTGGATAAACAGGAGCGTAGAGTTTTATTTGAAAAAAAGTTTTTTATTCCAGGAAGAGTGCCTGTTGTGATAGTGGGTGATATGAACTGTGATGTGGGAAGTGTGAATGTAGATGCATCAGGGAAAGTGTTAATGGATATGGTGAGTGATTTTGGTTTAAAAGATATGCAGCGGGCATGCAAGATAGCTCCGTTGTTGAATACGTTTTTTTCTGACAGTGGGAGGGTGGAGTCTAGATTGGACTATTGTTTTGTTTCAAAAAATCTGATTCCTGTTAGCTATGCACAGGAGAGGGTGTTTTTTTCGGACCATGTGTGTATGAAGTGTGAATTGGATCTGCATGTTAATGAGGTGGCTGGGAAAGGTGTGTGGAAGTTGAATGTGAGTTTGCTGGAAGGAGGGGGGGTGAGAGAGGAGTATGGAAGACATTATGCAGAGTGGTGTGGGTGCAGGAGTGATTTCAGAAATGTGTATGAATAGTGGGATTGGGTTAAATGGAAAACCAAGAGTTTTTTTTAAAACAACTCGGGTACAAGTGTGCGGCTGCAAAGAGAGAAAGGTTTGTTTTTTTAAATGCAAGACTGAGTGTGTTGTATAAGTTGAGGGCGGGAGGGATGGATGTGAGTGAAGATTTAGTGAAAGTGAAAAATGAAGTGAATGATTTTTTGTTAGGAAGAGGGAGGAGTATTGTGTATAGGGCCAAATTAGAGAATTTGGAGAAGAATGAGAAGTGTTCGCATTTTTTCTTTAAAACAGTTTTTGGGAAGAGACAGAGTATGAGTGTTTTGAATGGGATGGATGGAAATGAAGTGAGTGGCGCGGACTTGTGTGAGGAAGTTGCAAAGTTTTATGATGATTTGTATGCTGTGAAATAGAGGGATGAAGGTTTGGAGGGTGAGGTGTTGAGTGTTTTGGAAAATAGTTTGAATAGGATAGAAAGGGAAAGTTTGATGGGTGATGTGACAGGTGAAGAAGTATGGAAGGTGGTGTGTAGCATGGCATTGAATAAAACACCGGGGGAGGATGGTCTACCGGTAAAATTTTATCGTGTGATGTGGGATGTGATTGGGAAGGATTTTGTGAATGTATGTAAGGATATGTGGGCGAATGCAGAGGTGGCAAATGGTATGCGTGCAGGGGTGGTGGTGTTATTGCCAAAAAAAGGTGATTTGAAAAATCTAAAAAATTGGAGGCCAATCACATTGCTAAATTGTGATTATAAGATTTATGCAAAACTTTTGGCTAACAGGATGCGTGGCGTGGTTGGGAGTGTGGTGGTTGAGGAGCAATGTTGTGCGGTGCCTGGAAGATGAATACATGGAAGTTTGTGTATGTTGAGAGATTGTTTGTGGGACTGCATGAATCGTAAGAAAGAGGTGTATGTGTTGAGTTTGGATTTTGAGAAGGCGTATGATAGACTGGCGCATGGTTTTTTGTTTAGTGTGTTGGTGAAGATGGGGTTTCCTTCTGAGTTTGTTGAGAGAGTGAGAAGTTTGTATAAGAATATTTATAGTTGTGTGTTGTTGAATGGAAATGTGGGGAGGAGAGTAAATGTATTTTCGGGTGTTCGGCAGTGGTATTCTTTGTCCCCTATCATTTTTATTTGCGCAATTGAGCCTTTGTTATGTCTGGTAAGAAAAGATAAGGTGATTCAGGGTGTGCAAGTACCCGGGGGTGGGGGGAGAGAGTGGAAGATGAGTGGTTATATGGATGATGTGTGTGTGCTGTGTGATTCAGAGTGTTCGGTACGGCGTGTGAAGTTGTTAGTTTCTATTTTTTGTGGAGCATCTGCTTTTAAAGTGAATTGGGAGAAGAGTGAGTGTAAGAATTTTGGGGGAAGGAGTCTGAGCGATGATGGAGTGAATGTGGTGAGTGGATCGATAAAGGTTTTGGGTGTGAAATTTTCAGAGAAATTGGATGGAGAGGAAAGTTGGGTGGATGTGAAAGAGAGAGTGGAGCGCAAGTAAAATTTTTGGAGTTTGAGGGATCTTACGTTTTTTGGTAAAATTTTAGTTATTAAGAGTGTTGTGTTACCTATTTTTTTGAATGTTGCGATGGTTTTCCACCAAGCTACATGTGTATTAGAAGATTAAAAAGGGTTTTGTTTGTCTTTTTTTGGGGTTCATGTATGGAGCGTGCGAGGATAGAGATTGTTATGAAGAATTTGGATAAGGGAGGACTGGGTTTCCCAAATTTGAATGTTTTTTTTGGCGTGAATATTATGGTGTTTGTACTAGGTGTGATTAGGATGGATGGGAAGTATGCATGTATGTGCAGGTTTTTGTTTGGAAATTTCTTGTTTCGCTTGAAATGGCGTGAAAGAGATCTTAGGAGCCCAGTGGCTTTTGAGGTTCCTGTGTGGTATGTGTGGGTTTACAAATTTTTAGTGAAGTATGAACTGTGTGATGTGGATGTGAGACTGTTAGAAAAGAAGAAAGCTGTATATAAGATGATTGAGTGTAGAGAGATGGAATGTGACATTATTGTAGGATGAGCCCATAGGCTGTCCTTGCTAGATTTTAAAATGGTAAGAGGGGATGATGTGCAGAAAGTATTGAAGAAGATACGTGTGAATGGTATGACAAATAGGCAGAGTGAGATTGTATGGCAGTCATTGCATGGGGTGTTGCCGGTGAGGGAGTTTCTGAAAAATCGGGGTTTAGTGAGGAGTGAGAGGTGTCCGAGGAGTGGATGTGGTGGGAGTGAGGGTGTGGTGCATTTGTTATGGAATTGTCAGTATGCTAGAAGTGTGATTGCAGGTCTGGGTCGTTTGTGTAAGGAGTTGTGTGAGGTGAATCTGTTGTCTTTTGAGCTTTTTATGTTTGGTTTGGGTATGTGTGGGGAAAAGGAGAGAGTATTGTGGTTGATGATGGCATGTATAAAAGAGGTTTTGTGGGATGTGAGGAATGTGTATGTGTTTAAGGCCGGGGTCACACTAGACTGTAATACGGACGAGTGCTATGCGCTAAAAAATCGCATAGCACTCGGCCTAATGTTAACCTATGGTGCAGCTCCCATCATCCGATATTTTCTCCACCGTATTCAGGATCCGAGGGAAATCGCAGCATGCTGCGATTGTCAGCGTATCTCGGCCGAGACTCGCCAATGCAAGTCTATGGGGGCGAGAAAAAATCGGATTCCACACGGACCAGCAGTGTGACTTGCGAGAAATACGCAGCGGTGTTAGAGAAAAGCCGGCTTTTCATTACTCCTGCCTAAACCCAACAGGATATGAGACATGGTTTACATACAGTAAACCATCTCATATCCCCTTTTTTTTTGCATATTCCACACTACTAACGTTAGTAGTGTGTATGTGCAAAATGTGGGCGCTGTAGCGTGTAAAATAAAGGGTTAAATCGCGGAAAAAATTGGCGTGGGCTCCCGCGCAATTTTCTCCGCCAGAGCGGTAAAGCCAGTGACTGAGGGCAGATATTAATAGCCTAGAGAGGGTCCATGGTTATTGGCCCCCCCTGGCTACAAACATCTGCCCCCAGCCACCCCAGAAAAGGCACATCTGGAAGATGCACCTATTCTGGCACTTGGCCACTCTCTTCTTAAGGTACCTTCACACGAAACGACATCGCTAGCGATCCGTGACGTTGCAGCGTCCTGGCTAGCGATATCGTTTCGTTTGACACGCAGCAGCGATCAGGATCCTGCTGTGATGTCGCTGGTCGCTGAATAAAGTCCAGAACTTTATTTGGTCGTCCGATCGCTGTGTATCGTTGTGTTTGAAAGCAAAAGCAACGATATCAGCGATGTTTTACACTGGTAACCAGGGTAAACATCGGGTTACCGAGCGCAGGGCCGCGCTTAGTAACCCGATGTTTACCCTGGTTACCAGCGTAAAAGTAAAAAAAACAAACAGTGCATGCTCACCTCTGCGCGTCCCCCAGCGTCTGCTTCCTGACACTTACTGAGCGCCGGCCCTAAAGTGAAAGTGAAAGCACATCGGTGACGTCACCGCTGTGCTGTTAGGGCCGGAGCTCAGTCAGTGTCAGGAAGCAGACGCTGGGGGACGCGCAGGTGAGTATGTACTGTTTGTTTTTTTTACTTTTACGCTGGTAACCAGGGTAAACACCGGGTTACTAAGCGCGGCCCTGCGCTTAGCAACCCGATGTTTACCCTGGTTACCCGGGGACCTCGGCATCGTTGGTCGCTGGAGAGCTGTCTGTGTGACAGCTCTCCAGCGATCAAACAGCGACGCTGCAGCGATCGGCATCGTTGTCGCTATCGCTGCAGCGTCGCTTCGTGTGAAGGTACCTTTACTCCCGTGTAGCGGTGGGATATGGGGTAATGAAGGGTTAATGCCACCTTGCTATTGTAAGGTGACATTAAGCCAGATTAATAATGGAGAGGCGTCAATTATGTCACCTATCCATTATTAATCCAATTGTATGAAAGGGTTAAAAAACACACACACATTATTAAAAAGTATTTTAATGAAATAAACACACAGGTTGTTTTAGTATTTTATTGTTCTCTCAATCCATCTCAAGACCCTCGCTTGGCAAAATAATAAACCCACAATATACATACCCTCTCTGATGAACTGTCAGGTCCCACGAGGTAATCCATCTGAAGGGGTTAATTATTTTACAGGCAGGAGCAGCGCTAAAGCACTGCTCGTGCCTGTAACCCCCGGGGATTGAAGGAAAGCTGGGTGATCTGTACTCACATTGAGTTGCGGTGAGGCGCCCTCTGGTGGATGAACTCATATGAACTCGAGCGTGGGAACTTTTCCAAGGCTCCAGTTCATGAGAACATCCCCCAGGGGGCGCCTCACCGCGACTCAATGTGAGTACAGATCACCCAGCTTTCCTTCAATCCCCGGGGGTTACAGGCACGAGCAGTGCTTTAGCGCTGCTCCTGCCTGTAAAATAATTAACCCCTTCAGATGGATTACCTCGTGTTACCTGACAGTTCATCAGAGAGGGTATGTATATTGTGGGTTTATTATTTTGCCAAGCGAGGGTCTTGAGATGGATTGAGAGAACAATAAAATACTAAAACAACCTGTGTGTTTATTTCATTAAAATACTTTTTAATAATGTGTGTGTGTGTGTTTTAACCCTTTCATACAATTGGATTAATAATGGATAGGTGACATAATTGACGCCTCTCCATTATTAACCTGGCTTAATGTCACCTTACAATAGCAAGGTGGCATTAACCCTTCATTACCCCATATCCCACCGCTACACGGGAGTGGGAAGAGAGTGGCCAAGTGCCAGAACAGGCGCATCTTCCAGATGTGCCTTTTCTGGGGTGGCTGGGGGCAGATGTTTGTAGCCAGGGGGGGCCAATAACCATGGACCCTCTCTAGGCTATTAATATCTGCCCTCAGTCACTGGCTTTACCACTCTGGCGGAGAAAATTGCGCGGGAGCCCACGCCAATTTTTTCCGCAATTTAACCCTTAAATTTAATAGCTACAGCGCCGAAATTTTGCACATACACACTACTAACATTAGTAGTGTGGAATATGCAAAAAAAATGGGGATATGAGATGGTTTACTGTATGTAAACCATGTCTCATATCCTGTCGGGTTTGGGAAGGAGAAATTAGAAGCCGGCAATTGAATTAGCGGCTTTTAACATATATCGCACTGAATTAAATATAAATACAGAATATATATATATGTGTCTCAATGACATATATGTATATACTGTATATATGTTTTAACGAACATTTGAGCACATAAATCCATTAGATGTCGGTTTTGCAAGCCTGCGAGAAAATCTCGGCATACGGATGCCATACGGATGTCACACGGATGTCAAAGGGATCATTTGATGCGAGGAAATCACATCCTCGCACTGCACACGGATCACTGTTTTGGAAACATTTGTGCGATTCTCGTCCGCGAAAAACGGACCGTTTTTTTATACGTTGTGTGTGTCCCTGGCCTAAAAGGAAGGATATTGAGGTTAAAAACTGTATAAAAATTATTTTGGGAAAATTGTATTTTTGCTTTGTATGTGATCAGAGGAGGAGAGGGGAGGTGGATGCAGAGGGAATTTGGAAGACTAAAAGGTGGAAACATTTAGTTAATGTATCTTGAAGTGTTTTTTTGGTTGTTAATAAAAAAAAAAAATTGTGTTTTCCAATGATGATGGGAATGGCGGTTGCACTGAGTATGTGGCACGCTGTTTTGGGAGATGAGTTCTTTATAGTTTTGGTTACCTAACTGTGGAACTTCCCATCTGAGGGAAAAAAAAAAGCTGTCTGTGGATGGATACCATGTTTTGGCATAGGTGGTTTTCCTTTATTGGATGCTGCCCTTCCCGTGGTTGTTCCTTCCCGGTGAAAGACCTGGCTATTCATTGCTTGCATTGAGAAACACGTGATGGTGTCTCCGCGGCTTTTCTACATGCATTTGCATAATTCCCTTTAGGGATGGGGGCAGTGTTCTGGATCACTGCGTTGAGAAATACGTGATGGTGTCTCCACGGTGTTGGATGTTTTGATCTCCCCGAGGTCATTCATCCTTATGTTTATAGTCTTTTCACTAGGCACTGCTCCTAATAGCCAGTTTCCTACTCCACACTGATGAGGGGCAAATACCCTAAAACAGCTGTCTGTGGATGGATACCATGTTTTGGCATAGGTGGTTTTCCTTTATTGGATGCTGCCCTTCCCGTGGTTGTTCCCTCCCGGTGAAAGACCTGGCTATTCATTGCTTGTGTTGAGAAACACGTGATGGTGTCTCCGCGGCTTTTCTACATGCATTTGCATATTTCCCTTTAGGGATGGGGCAGTGTTCTGGATCACTGCGTTGAGAAACACGTGATGGTGTCTCCGCAGTGTTGGATGTTTTGATCTCCCCGAGGTCATTCATCCTTATGTTTATAGTTTTTAAAAACTGACAGCTGTAAACACTAGATACAAGTGCAGTTTATAGGGCAAGAGGAACAAAGCTATTGAATGTTATATTTAATCCAGAAAGATAGGCAGCGTTCATAAAATATACAAGATGATAGAGAATGGGAAAAAGCAATACAACATGTAAAATTATATATTAATAATAATATATAAAATAAAATGGAATAACTAAAGCAACTTACTAACCCTGGTCACAGAAATGGCTCAGAGCTTGGTGAAGTGAAGCACTTCAATTTGAGAAAAATGGATAGAACCTCCATAGCAATCTATGTCTTCTGTATACTGACAATTGCTTCACACCCAAATTCTGCTATTCATTAGCTCCTAAGTTATGCCCACACACCTCACCTTGATGACCGCAAGTGGGACAGACTGTGGGATGTACTGTGTCTGTTAGAACTTTAGGAGATCCCCTATTTACCATATAACTCCATCTCTAAAGGTCCCAGGCATTAGACATTGCCGTCTTATTTTTTGTCATGATTTCACCATTACATAGAGACCAAATATGACAGGTATAGCATCATCTATCAGATTGTTATTCAATTGGAGGAGTTTTAGCAGATTTACAGTGATGCGAGTGAGTGCATCACGTCCGTTCTTTAACTACAATGCAGAAAATCTGTTTCTCATGAATATTGGATAGATAAAAACCCCAATATTCATATCTGGACAATGAAGACACCATGTCTGGAGTTGCCTCTAGAGATGCTAGATTTGCACTTCTCAAAGTCCATGAATCTGCAAATCACAGTATTGGTGGATATCCTGTTTTAACCGCTTCACAACATGTGCCAAATATGTACTGTGCGTGTCCTGTCTCTCCCTCTCCACTGAGCCCTCATCTTTCCAGGCACATGTCAGCTGTTTTGATCAGCTGACATGTGCCCTAACAGCCGAAGGTGGAATCACGATCCACTCATGGTTATTGACATGTTAAATGTCACTGTCAATCTCTGTCTTCTCTTAAAAAAATATTTAAAAAATGAAAAAAATATTAAAGTTTAAATCGCCCTCCATTCACCCCATTCAAAATAAAACAATTAAAAAAATTAAAATATACATTTGGTATCCCCATGTTGAGAATTGCCCAATCTATCAAGATATAAAAAGAATTAATCCGATCGGTAAACGGCATAGCGGAAAAAAGTCAAAGCACCAAAAATACGTTTTTTTGATCGCCATTAAAATGCAATAATGAGCGATAAAAAGATTGTATCCACACCAAAATATTATCATTAAAAATGTCAGCTCGGCAGGCAAAAAATAAACCCTCGCCCAGGCCCAGGTCACAAAAATTGGAGACGCTACGGGTCTCGGAAAATGACGCTTTTTTTTTTTTTTTTTTTTACAAACTTTGGATTTTTTTCACCACTTAAATAAAAAAGAACCTATACATGTTTAGTATCTACGAACTCGTGATGACTGGGAGAATCATAATGGCCGCTCAGTTTTAGCATTTGGTCACCATACTAAAAAAAATAAAATAACAATTGTGTAATTGCACTTTTTTTTGCAATTTCACAGCACTTGGAATTTTTGTCCAGTTATCCAGTACATGATATGGTAAAATCAATGGTGTCTTTCAAAAGTACAACTCATCCCACAAAAAACAAACCCTTACATGGCCATATTGACAGAAAAATAAAAAAGTTATGGTTCTGGGAAGAAGGGGCATGAAAAACAGAAACGCAAAAACGAAAAAGGCTGAAGCGTGAAGGTTAATCACCTGTCCACAGCAGGAGGTCTCTGCCTCTAAAGGAACTTCAATTGTTACCTCTTCCTATCTTAATTAGTTTTCTTCTGTCTACTTTACAGATTTTCAAGTGTAAGTTCTTCTCCCAGATGTACTATGTGGTGGTGGTGACCCCTCCTTGGAGATGTTTTGTCATGATAATAATGATAATAATAATAATAATAATAATAATAATAATAAATATTCCATATTCTGAGTTTACTTCTAGAAGGTTCCATGGCTTTACAGACACGCGGTGTGGGCTTTCTGACCCCCCTCTCTTCCCCCCAGCTGCCTGTGGGTGAATACACTTCTCCTCTGCCTGCCAGCTCTGTGTAATCCTATACTCCTTCCCTCCTCCTTCAGGAATGTTAATTAGCAGAGCTCAGCTCTTTTGTTTGCAGCCATGCACTTTCTGATTTGTGTGAGAGTTTTTCATGATGAATAATTCGACCCCAGGTGGTGACAGAGCTATACAAGTTACATATTCAGAATGTCCCCCGTTAGGCTGGCGTCACACTAGAGAGTTTTACGGACGTATGAGAGGCGCAAAAACTATGCATTGCACACTGACCAATGATTCTCTATGGGGCAGCTCCTATCTGCCGTATATTTCGCAGCCGTATTTTACGGGCGTAGAAAATCGCAGCATACTGTGTTTGTCAGCGTATTGCGCAAAAAATCTGCCAATGAAAGTCAATGGGGGAGAGAAAAATATGGATTACACATGGACCAACAGTGTGACTTGCGAGAGATACGCAGCGGTGTTCTATAGAAAAGCCGTCAATTCAGTGCGGTGTACAGTAAAATCACACTGACAGGTTTTATTAGAATAGGTAAAATAAATGTCTACACATAGAATAGGTAGATATGTGTGTATATATATATATATATATATATATATATATATATATATATCAGTGAGACAAATATATATATACATATTTATAGTTCATACAGCGCTAGATAGCGGAAAAGCCGGTAATTCAATTGCCGGCTTTTGCTATCTCCTTCCCAAACCCGACAGGATACGAGACATAGTCTCATACAGTAAACCATTTCATATCCCTTATTTTTTACATATTCCTCACTAATAATGTTCCAAGTGTCTGTGTGCAAAATTTGGGGGCTCTAGCTGTTAAAATAAAGGGTTAAATCATGGAAAAAATTGGCGTGGGCTCCCACGCAATTTTCTCCACCAGAGTGGGAAAGCCAGTGACTGAGGGCAGATATTAATAGCCTAGAGAGGGACCATGGATATTGGCCCCCCAGCTAAAAATATCTGCCCCCAGCCACCCCAGAAAAGGCACATCTGTAAGATGCACCTATTCTGGCACTTAGCCTCTCTCTTCCCACTCCCCTGTAGTGGTGGGATATGGGGTAATAAAAGGTTAATGCCACGTTGCTATTGTAATGTGACATTAAGCCAGTTTAATAATAAATTCTTAATCCAATAGTAGTAAATGGTTAATAAAACACACACACACAAGGAAAAAAGTTTTTTACTGAAATAAAGTCACAGGGTGTTGTAATAGTTTATTATACTCTCAATCCAAATGATGACCCTCGTTCTGTAAAAAAGGAAAAATAAAAAAACAACAATATCCCATACCTGTTTGCCGTAATGACTTAAGCAACTGTAAGTGTATTTTCATCTTTAATCCCTTTTCATTTTGTAATTGTCTGTAGATACGATAATTGTCTCTTTTTACAATATCTTTTATATACTTTTGTAAACACTGTTATGTTTGCTAGCATTGCTTTCCTTGCTCTAAAACTTACCCTAAAGCCTCTGACCTAAGCCATTGCTACTAATTGGGATGGCTCCTGACCAGTTATAAAATAAGAAATAGGAGCTGGTGGCAGCAGAAGCATCCTGAGCTTTTGGGGAAGCTGGCAGCGACGGACGACATTGTTAATTATTTTTCTCGCCTGAGTGGGAGTAGAGATATCGCCCTAGCTGCAGTGTGCCCATTAGCCAGTACATAGCAAGGCAGCCTTTCTGGTGACTTATTATCCTTGGTGCAGTTCCCTGTCTGACCTGAGGGTAAGGGGAGCGACAGAGAGCTGCAAGTTCCAAACCGGAACTGGGAAACGGAATATAAATAAATCCCCTTCAGAAAGGAACTGGGGCAACCAAATAACCTCTTGTTCATGACATATTAATGGCAGCAGTGGGATAGTACGTCAGCTGGCAATATTCCCCGCTTTGAGATGGGCTCCGGCAGTGAGTCGTCGGTGCGTTGCCATCACAACCAGAGGTCTCCTCAAGATGGCAGATTGCTATGAGCACCACCCTGTGGTCAGCGCTCATAGCAAGCCTGTAATTCTGCTGCATAGAGGTGATACATACATGTGCATTGCAAACACTTATACACACGTACATGGCACATGCTTATATACACACACATGTACATGGCACACGCTTATACACACACGTACATGGCACACACTTATACACATACATACATGTACATGGCAGACACTTATACACACGTACATGGCACACACACGTACATGGCACACGCTTATTTACACACATACATGGCACACACTTATACACACATACATACATATACATGACACACGTACATGGCAACCGCTTATACACACACACGTACATGGCACACACTTATATACACACACATATGTACATGACACACACTTATACACATACATACATGTACATGGCAAACACTTATACACACGTACATGGCACACACACATACATGGCACACACTTATACACACATACATACATGTACATGACACACGTACATGGCACACGCATATACACACACACTGCACACACATGTACATGGCACACACTTATACACACATGCATACATGTACATGGCAAACACTTATACACACACGTACATGACACACACTTATACACACACATGGCACACACATACACACACATGTACATGACAAACACTTGTACACAATCGTACATGACACACACACGTACATGGCAAACACTTATACACACATAGATACATGTACATGGCACACACACATACATGGCACACGCTTATACACACACACACTGCACACATATGTACATGGCACACACTTAAACAGACATGCATACATGTACATGATAACATACGCACATATATGGCACACGCTTATACACACACACTGCACACATATGTACATGGCACACACTTATACACACATGCATACATGTACATGGAAATAGCACAATCTGTACTCAATTTATAAATTAAACAGATAAACCCACTAAACAAATATCAAAAAATACAGCATAAGTGGAAATAAAACATAACTTTTACTGATAATAAATGGATAAAAATCAAAACAATGTCACCCAAAGTGATATAAAAACAAGGGGTAAGGTCCCCACCATGAGACCTGCAACACCCCCGTTAGGATTCAAAGAACTCCGCCTGCAGAGGCACTTGCGGAATGAAAGCAGACCAAGGTATGGTTCAAACCATAACTGCCGGAATCATATTCATATGAATAGCAGAGCAAAACTCCATACCATTGGTTGCATGTAAACAATCATCACTAAATAACAAAATATAGCACCTACAATATGGTGTTACTAATGATTGTTAAGGTGAAATGGAAAAGGAACAATCTCACCGATTCCAGAATGAATGAGCAGGAGCACCGGAAAACCTCTGGTCATGGAGTAATCCGGGACTTGATGAGAAGAGACGACAATACCCTGTCATTCCCTATGGGGCTACCAGTAAGCTATCCCCAGAGCTCCCGCCCTTACAAGGGCAGTCCACATCTACCCCTGTAACAACATGCCCTGCACTCTCCCTGTGGTCAGTCCCGACGCGTTTCCTCCAAGCTAATCATCAGGGGACCTACTTGTGTAGAGAGATAAGTGCCTACCTGCTCAAAAAGGGAGACAATAAGTTCTACCACCCTACCCGTGCCCTCCGCTCCGCTAATGACCTCAGGTTAGCATCTTCAATAATCAGAACCTCCCACTCCCGTCTCCAAGACTTTACACGTGCTGCGCCGATTCTTTGGAATCTTAGGTTAATACGATTAATCCCCAATCCCCACAGTTTTAAGCGTGCCCTAAAAACGCATTTGTTCAGACTGGCCTACCGCCTCAACGCATTAACCTAACTATCCCTGTGTGGCCTATTAAAAATAGAAAAAAAAAACCAAAACACATAATCAGGTTCCTTGCATCGTGTTCTCATACACTTTATGCAGTTAATAGCACTCTGTGTCTGTACTGCTACATACTTAGGCTGTTAACTGGTTCATGCAGCTTTACGTGAACACCCGAGCCTTACACTATGGCTGGTCCAAATAACTAAAGCAATTGTTACCATCCACCTCTCGTGTCTCCCCTTTTCCTCATAGTTTGTAAGCTTGCGAGCAGGGCCCTCATTCCTCCTGGTATCTATTTAGAACTGTGATTTCTGTTATGCTGTAATGTCTATTGTCTGTACAAGTCCCCTCTATAAGTTGTAAAGCGCTGCGGAATATGTTGGCGCTATATAAATAAAAATTATTATTATTATTATTATTATTCTACCACCCCCTATGCTATCTTGCAGAGAGTGAACAGACTGTGGGGCCGGTCTTTACATAGGAAGTTCAAGATGAAAGAAAAAAATGAGCTGCACAGCCTGTGTTAGGGCAATGAATCAACAGCAGTAAGTGGTGACGGGCTGACTAAAGTTCAGGAGGTGCTCGCATGGAGATTAGAAGCAATCCAGAAAATGAAAACAGAAGAATGCGGCAGCACTCACCCGACTGTGGTCCAATTCTTTATTTAGAACATGGATAAATGCAGCTTTTCGGTCCGAGGGAGTGCAGTTGGATGGGAGGTGAGCAGGTGAATGACGTCATTCACCTGCTCACCTCCCATCCAACTGCACTCCCTCGGACCGAAAAGCTGCATTTATCCATGTTCTAAATAAAGAATTGGACCACAGTCGGGTGAGTGCTGCCGCATTCTTCTGTTTTCATTTACATAGGAAGTGGTTCGTTAATTTAGCCACTTAAGTTGGAGCAATCAAAACACCTGTGTGGCAGCTGTGATTCACACGTAACATCTATTTTAATTGGCCAGTGCGCTAAAGTATGAATATTCCTACCTAGCTAGCCACATAGGTGGACCCTAATATCCAATACACGAAGCGCAGTGAGCGCTATAGAAGGTAACTGCAGGTACACTCACCTATGTGGTGACGTCACACGCCGAAAACCACAAGATGCACATGGCGCCTGCGTGAATAAAGAGAAACAGAGGCCAGCGCTTGCAGACATGCACAGTATAGACCGGACGCCGTCATTGCTAGGTAACTAAGGACGCGCGGCTGCCTGTCTCTGTGCTGTGTTAGCGGATGACGTCGTTGCTAGGTAACTAGGGACGCGCAAATGCCCGTCTAAATACTGTGTCGGCGGTATGCCAAAAAAGATCACAGGCGGTGTACTAAAATGTATACTCCCCGCGTATGTGAATAGAAACAGTCATGTAAAGTGCCGTTATAAGCATATGCAGAGCAGCACCGTGATACAATAAGATTTCCTGTACCAACAATACAGACCGGAAATCAATGTAATAAAGGGACCTTACAGCATAATACGTATGTCAGTATGAGTACTGTATGCACCAATTGACATATGCAAAGCGCGACACATATGATATTACAAGATAGGTGATGGTATACCCAAAAATAGTTACCGTTATTAAATATCAGAACATAGCCTATAAACATGCCACAAAACAGATGAGCCCCATATTCAGAAAATAGAAATGATTAAAGTAAACATGCAAATCCCAATAATTATGGGTGACAGCAAAAGGATTTAGGCCTAAAAGGAGTAACAATTGACTGTGTGATAAAAAATGACCAAAAAAGAGGCACAAAAGACCAATTCAGATGAAACAACTATAATTGATTTGATCGTTAAGGCCATGGGGGGAGACAGTATTCCTGTAAAAAATCCATTTAGCCTCTCGTTGAAGGAGCAACTGGTCCCAGCCGCCCCCACATTTAGGTTTAGTAACTTTCTCAATGGCCATAAATTTAAGATGTTTGGATTGGCCATCATGCATCTGGTTTACGTGCCGAGAGATGGGGGTATCTCTCCTATGCTCAACATCACCCACATGCTCGCCGACTATTTTTTTTTGAATTCTCTAATGGTTTTGCCAATGTATTTGACACCACAGGAGCAGGATGCCCTATAGACAACCCCTTTAGTGCTGCAATTCATGAATTGTTTGATCTCATATTGCCTGCGAGTAACATTGCTCACAAAGCTATTGCCCACATTAATGTATTGGCAGGCTGTGCAATGTCCACACTTATAGCAGCCAGTGATGTTGCTCCTCAGCCAGGTCTCATTGCTAGGGCCCGAGAAATGGCTGTGAACCAGTCTGTCGTTAAGCGAACATGCTTTCCTGTAAGTAATCGCCGGATTGTCCCCCAATTAGCGAGAAATGTCTGAATCCATTTGTAAAATGTACCAATATTTTTTAATGATGTCTCTTACATGGGTGGTGCCGTTGTCAAAGGTAGTGATAAATCGTACCACTTCATCATTCTGTGTCCTATGAGTGGGATTAAGCAGAGTTGTTCTATCCCTGCTTTTTTCATCATGATACGCTCTTTTGAGAACTTGAGATAGATAACCCCTATCTTGAAAACTTTTTCTCAATTCCTTAGCTTGAGACTCAAAGGTATCCTCATTAGAGCAATTCCTCCGAATTCTGAGGTATTGCCCCTTAGGAATCCCCCTCTTGAGATGCTCTGGATGGTAGCTACTCCAGTGTAGTAGAGCATTGGTGGCTGTGGGTTTTTTAAAATTACATGTTTTGGTAATGAGGATATCTAAGAAGGGTAATGAAGAGAAATCAATCACTGATGTGAAAAACAGCCCAATGGTATTGTGATTGAGCCTGTCCACAAATCCCTCAAAGTCATCTCTAGAACCTGTCCAAATAAAAAAAATATCATCTATGTAACGTGTCCATATTTCTGAGACATGATACATAGAGAAATCACCCTCTTCAAGGTCACCATTCCAAATTGTAGTCTCCTCCCACCAGCCGAGGAAGAGGTTAGCATAGGCCGGGGCACAGGGACTGCCCATGGCCGTGCCCCTCAGCTGGTGGTAGGTGTGACGATTAAACGTGAAATAGTTATGTGTTAAACAAAACTGGAGGAGTTTTAGGATGAACTGATTATGTTCTTGAAGATGTTGTCCTCTTGTTTGGAGAAAAAATTCCACAGCCTCCAAACCTTTCTCGTGGGGAATGGAGGAATAGAGGGCCTCCACGTCGATACTTGCAAGATGAGCCTTTGGATCAACAGTAAGGCCCTCAAGACGACGTAGCAAATCAGGAGTGTCCTTCACAAACGATTGTAAAGAGGACACAAACGGAGAGAACACACGGTCTAAATAGATACCTGCATTCTGGCACAAACTGCCTACCCCTTATGAGATCCTCGCACGCAACCCAAACAAAGAGTACTGCGAAGAGTTATGCCAAATTTTACAGGAAGGTTTGGAGAGAGGTGTTATTGATAAGACAGAATTTGACTTCATCTTCCCTCGCCATCCTGTAATGGCTACCTTCTACTGCCTTCCCAAAGTTCACAAGGGCCTGACCCCTCTAAAAGGCAGGCCCATTGTATCAGGGGTAGGCAGTTTGTGCCAGAATGCAGGTATCTATTTAGACCGTGTGTTGTCTCCGTTTGTGTCCTCTCAGAAATATGGACACGCTACATAGATGATATTTTTTTGATTTGGACAGGTTCTAGAGATGACTTTGAGGGATTTGTGGACAGGCTCAATCACAATACCATTGGGCTGTTTTTCACATCAGTGATTGATTTCTCTTCATTACCCTTCTTAGATATCCTCATTACCAAAGGAGTAGATGGTGAATTGGTGACATCTAATTTTAAAAAACCCACAGCCACCAATGCTCTACTACACTGGAGTAGCTACCATCCAGAGCATCTCAAGAGGGGGATTCCTAAGGGGCAATACCTCAGAATTCGGAGGAATTGCTCTAATGAGGATACCTTTGAGTCTCAAGCTAAGGAATTGAGAAAAAGTTTTCAAGATAGGGGTTATCCATCTCAAGTTCTCAAAAGAGTGTATCATGATGCAAAAAGCAGGGATAGAACAACTCTGCTTAATCCCACTCATAGGACACAGAATGATGAAGTGGTACGATTTATCACTACCTTTGACAACGGCGCCACCCATGTAAGAGAAATCATTAAAAAATATTGGTACATTTTACAAATGGATTCAGACATTTCTCGCTAATTGGGGGACAATCCGGCGATTACTTACAGGAAAGCACGTTCGTTTAACGACAGACTGGTTCACAGCCATTTCTCGGGCCCTAGCAATGAGACCTGGCTGAGGAGCAACATCACTGGCTGCTATAAGTGTGGACATTGCACAACCTGCCAATACATTAATGTGGGCAATAGCTTTGTGAGCAATGTTACTGGCAGGCAATATGAGATCAAACAATTCATGAATTGCAGCACTAAAGGGGTTGTCTATAGGGCATCCTGCTCCTGTGGTGTCGAATACATTGGCAAAACCATTAGAGAATTCAAAAAAAGAGTCGGCGAACATGTGGGTGATGTTGAGCATAGGAGAGATACCCCCATCTCTCGGCACGTAAACCAGATGCTTGATGGCCAATCCAAACATCTTAAATTTATGGCCATTGAGAAAGTTGCTAAACTTATAAGTGGGGGCGACGGGGACCAGTTGCTCCTTCAACGAGAGGCTAAATGGATTTTTTACCTGAATACTGTCTCCCCCCATGGCCTTAACGATCAAATCAATTATAGTTGTTTCACCTGAATTTGTCTTTTGTGCCTCTTTTTTGGTCATTTTTTATCACACAGTCAATTGTTACTCCTTTTAGGCCTAAATCCTTTTGCTGTCACCCATAATTATTGGGATTTGCATGTTTACTTTAATCATTTCTATTTTCTGAATATGGGGCTCATCTGTTTTGTGGCATGTTTATGGGCTGATATTTAATAACGGTAACTATTTTTGGGTATACCATCACCTATCTTGTAATATCATATGTGTCGTGCTTTGCATATGTCAATTGGTGCATACAGTACTCATACTGACATACGTATTATGCTGTAAGGTCCCTTTATTACATTGATTTCCGGTCTGTATTGTTGGTACAGGAAATCTTATTGTATCATGGTGCTGCTCTGCATATGCTTATAACGGCACTTTACATGACTGTTTCTATTCACATACGCGGGGAGTATACATTTTAGTACACCGCCTGTGATCTTTTTTGGCATACCGCCGACACAGTATTTAGACGGGCATTTGCGCGTCCCTAGTTACCTAGCAACGACGTGATCCACTAACACAGCACAGAGACAGGCAGCCGCGCGTCCTTAGTTACCTAGCAATGACGGCATCCGGTCTATACTGCGCATGTCTGCAAGCGCTGGCCTCTGTTTCTCTTTATTCACGCAGGCGCCATGTGCATCTTGTGGTTTTCGGCGTGTGACGTCACCAAATAGGTGAGTGTACCTGCAGTTACCTTCTATAGCGCTCACCGCGCTTCGTGTATTGGATATTAGGGTCCACCTATGTGGCTAGCTAGGTAGGAATATTCATACTTTAGCGCACTGGCCAATTAAAATAGATGTTACGTGTGACTCACAGCTGCCACACAGGTGTCTTGATTGCTCCAACTTAAGTGGGTAAATGAACGAACCACTTCCTATGTAAAGACCGGCCCCACAGTCTGTTCACTCTCTGCAAGATAGCATAGGGGGTGGCAGAACTTATTATCTCCCTTTTTGAGCACGTAGGCACTTATCTCTCTACACAAGCAGGTCCCCTGATGATTATCTTGGAGGAAACGCGTCGGGACTGACCACAGGGAGAGTGCAGGGCATGTTGTTACAGGGGTAGATGTGGACTGCCCTTGAAAGGGCGGGAGCTCTGGGGATAGCTTACTGGTAGCCCCATAGGGAATGACAGGGTATTGTCGTCTCTTCTCACCAAGTCCCGGATTACTCCATGACCAGAGGTTTTCCGGTGCTCCTGCTCATTCATTCTGGAATCGGTGAGATTGTTCCTTTTCCATTTCACCTTAACAATCATTAGTAACACCATATTGTAGGTGCTATATTTTGTTATTTAGTGATGATTGTTTACATGCAACCAATGGTATGGAGTTTTGCTCTGCTATTCATATGAATATGATTCCGGCAGTTATGGTTTGAACCATACCTTGGTCTGCTTTCATTCCGCAAGTGCCTCTGCAGGCGGAGGTCTTTGAATCCTAACGGGGGTGTTGCAGGTCTCATGGTGGGGACCTTACCCCTTGTTTTTTTATCACTTTGAGTCACATTGTTTTGATACATGTACATGGCAAACATACACACATATATGGCACACACATACATACATGGCACACGCTTACACACACGTACATGACAAACACACACGTACATGGCAAACACATACACAAATACATACTAGTACATGACAAACACTTATACACATACATACATGACACACACACACGTACATGGCAAACACTTATACACACACGTACATGGCACACACTTATACACATGCATACATGTACATGGCACGCACTCATGACACATACATGGCGCGCACTTATACACACATACATATGAGTCACCCACCAGGGCAATGTGGATACTCGGTACCTGGTGCGGTCGCTCTTAAAGGGGATGTCACGGTGGCTGCGACCCGGTCCGTGGCCCTGGGCACTCAATAAAAGGGGGATAGGTGTTTAAGGGGAATTTGGTAATAAAGTCTATTCATGACGCCACCTGTGGTTCTCGGTCAGTGGGACCGACACTGCTTAAAGGGGTCCACTGGAGTGATGTTGTTGCTGCAAGATGGTGACGCTTCCCACAGGTGAAGCGGGGTCCCCAGGGCTCTTAAGGTGTATGGCAGGGATGGTAGTTTGACAATAAATAAGTGGAGGACACAGTGTTGAAAAGTCTTTACCTGGTTTACTGACAGTAGCAGTCCACAGTCCAGGTTACCAGGTACATGTATAGCTGTGGTCCGGCAGGCTTGGAGGCAATAGTGAATCCCTCTCCCAGGTGAGGTCCGTAAGCCTTCCTACTCACGCTAGTATGCGAGGTCATTGCTGATGCTCACTACATTCAACTCCTCGGGTTATCTTCTGTTCTGGAGCTGCAGCTCACACGTGTGCTGCACGGCTCACTGTCTGTTCTCACTACTTTCTTCCACTTTCTGCCAGGAGCTGCAGAGTCCCACATCTGCTCAGCTGCACCTCTCTTACCAGCTTACTAGCTGAGGTTCCTCGACCAGCTCCTCTCTGGCAATCTCTCTTGGTCTCCCTGGACCAGCTTTCTCTGTCCACTGTCTCTCTCCAACTAACTTAACTCTTCCTCCAGACCAGAACACTTAAAGCTGGGGAAGCTCCCCTGAATCTGGGTCCTGAGCTCCCCCTTCTGGCCTGGACTTGGAATGTGTTGTGTGTGGGAGCTTACCTGGTAAAGAGAATCCTCCTTGTCTCCAAGCATATCATCACCCTCCCCGAAAGGAAGGCAATATCACTGTAATAACCGGTTACCTAGGGTGTTACACATACATGACACACACTTATACACACACATACATACATGGTACACAGTTATACACGCACATGTACATGGCACATATTTATATACACACACATACATGTCACGCACTTATACACATACATACATGTATATGGCACGCACTTATACACACACATACATTCATGGCACGCACTTACAGTATACACACATAAATACATACATGACACACACTTATACACACACATACATACATGGCACAAAGTTATTCACACACATGCACATGGCACACACTTATACACACATACATACATGTACATGGCAAACAGTTATACACACATACATGGCACACACTTATACACACATACATTTATGTATATGGCACACATGTACATGGCACATGCTTATACACTTACACACAGTGCACACATGTACATGGCAAACACTTACACACACATACATACATGTACATGGCAAACACTTACACACACATACATACATGTACATGGAAAACACTTATACACACGAACATGGCACACGCTTATGCATACACACACTCGGCACACACTTATGCACACACATGTACATGGCACACACTTATACACATACATACATGTACATGGCATGCACTTATACACACATACATACATGGCAAACACTTATACACACATACATACAGCCCCTTGTGTTCCACTTGTTGATTCTTCACTAGTGTTGAGCGATACCTTCCGATATCGAAAAGTATCGGTATCGGATTGGATTGGCCGATATTCAAAAAATATCGGATATCGCCGATACCGATACTCGATACCAATGCAAATCAATGGGACCATAATATCAGAATTAAAATAAACCCTTTCTTTCCTTGTAGGTTCATTCTACATGAAGGAAAACAACTAAGAATAATGTAGGATGTATTGGGGGAGGTGGCAGAGACATTAAAGGCATAGTGGTTTAGCCCAATCAAATAGAATAGCAGGAATTTTATTTTATTTTTTTTAAGACGTTTGGAGTTACAAAGATATTGACTATGTTAAGATTTTTTTTATTTTGTCAGATATTGATGTTTCACTACTTCCATGCCCTTCACCTTCTTTTTTACTTCTCCGTCACTTTCTTCTTCATCATCCTCAGCAGCAGCATCTTTGACATCAACTTCTTCTTCACCTTATTCATCTTCTTCTTCACCTTCTTCCTATTATTTTTTTTGTTACATTCTTCATATTCTTTTTATTAAACTATTCTTCTTCTTCATATTCTACTTCTTCATCATATTCTTATTTGTGACAGGCATTCCTGTAGTTGTTATCTATAAAAGTTTGAAGATTACACCTTCCGTTCTGCCTGTCACAAAAGATTCACAAAAGGATTTGTCCGCATTCAGTTAGGCCTGCAGCAGCAGGCTTTTTCCAGGGGCACCACGAGGAGGAACGGACTCACCCCCATACACTGCTTAGTCTTCTTCTGCTTATAATTTAGATAATTTCTTTTGCTCTGATGTTTAGTCTTATGCTTAGTGTTCTTCTGCTCTTTGTTCTGCAGCTTCTTGTTCTTCTGCTTCTTGGTCTTCCGGGTCATCATCTCCAGGGTCGTCGTCTCCGGGGTCATCGTCGTCATCGGGGTGGTCTTCAGGGTCGTCGTCTCCAGGGTCATCGTCTCAGGGGTTGTCGTCTCTGGTGTCGTCGTCATCTTTGGGGTGGTCTTCAGGGTCGTTGTCTTTAGGGTCTTGAACTTGGAAATGTAGCAGAAGGTACAAGAAGGCTGAGAAAATGCTGAGAACCAGCTGATGGAACTGGAACCCGGATGGCTACCCGAAGGTGCAAGAGCCAATGGAACTACCGAGGACCAGCTGACGTTACTGAAACCCGGTTACTAAGCAGGAGGTACCCGTGCCAGAAAGCACTACCAAGGACCACCTGACGTTGGTGGAACTCGGATACCCAGAAGGAGGCACCTAAGCCAAAGGCCCTGCCCGGAACCAGCTAACGGTACTGGAACCAGGATGGGGAGCAGAAGGTACAAGAGCAAAAGACACTGCCGAGAACCAGCTGACAGTACTGGAACCCAGATGGGTAGCCGAAGGTACAAGAGCCAATGGAACTACCGAGGACCAGCTGACGGTACTGGAACCCGGTTACTAAGCAGGAGGTACATGTGCCAGAAAGCACTACCAAGGACCACCTGACGTTGGTGGAACTCGGATACCCAGAAGCAGGCACCTAAGCAAAAGGCTCTGCCCGGAACCAGCTGATGGTACAGGAACCAGGGGGACCTATTCAAGATTGTCTTCCTACAGCCCCAACTAGCGGTGTTGGAGCCCAGGGTCAGCAGGGGGAGCAGAGTGTAGGCCGAAGCCTGCACTCGAGGCAGTTTAATATCTGTTGTTGTGTTGCATGGCGGTCGCAGCACACATTGCTGGATACACAGCTGGGGATCAGCTGACGTTACTGAAACCCAATAACAGAGGAGCAACTGTTGACTGTGCAAACAGGACTTCCAAGCAGCAACTAGCCGTGTTGGAGCCCAGGGTCAGCATGAGGAGCAGAGTGCAGGCCGAAGCTTGCACTCGAGGAAGTTTAATATCTGTTGTTGTGTTGCGTGGCGGTCGCAGGACACATTGCTGGATACACAGCTGGGGATCAGCTGACGTTACTGAAACCCAATAACAGAGGAGCAACTGTTGACTGTGCAAACAGCACTTCCGAGTAGCAACCAGCGGTGTTGGAGCCCAGGGACAGCAAGAGGAGCAGAGTGTAGGCCGAAGCCTGCACTCGAGGCAGTTTAATATCTGTTGTTGTGTCAGCATGGCGGTCGCAGGACACATTGCCGGATACACAGCTGGGGATCAGCTGACGTTACTGAAACCCAATAACAGAGGAGCAACTCTTGACTGTGCAAACAGCACTTCCGAGCAGCAAATAGCGGTGTTGGAGCCCAGGGACAGCAGGAGGAGCAGAGTGTAGGCCAAAGCCTGCACTCGAGGCAGTTTAATATCTGTTGTTGTGTCAGCGTGGTGGTCGCAGGACACATTGCCGGATACACAGCTGGAGATCAGCTGATGTTACTGAAACCCAATAACAGAGGAGCAACTGTTGACTGTGCAAACAGCACTTCTGAGCAGCAACTAGTGGTGTTGGAGCCCAGGGACAGCAGGAGGAGCAGAGTGTAGGCCAAAGCCTGCACTTGAGGCAGTTTAATATCTGATGGAGTGTCAGCGTGGCGGTCACAGGGCACATTGCCAGATACACAGCAGGGGAGCAGCTGACGTTACTGAACCCCACAAACACAGCAGCAAGTGTTTTTCTCTGTGCAAACAGCACTTCCGGGAAGCAACTGGCGGTGTTGGAACCCAGGGTAAGCAGGAGGAGCAGAGTGTAGGCTGAGGCCTAATTGGAGCAAATTGAAAGTGAACCTTTAAACCCCCCAGGCTTTAGTATCTAGAAGAGCCACCTTGTGAAGCAGTAATGCTGCACAAGGAAAAGGTGGCTCTTTTAATTATGCTCCTTGCACAAACTGAATGAAACACTTATAAAATTGTGCCACTCATACCGTGAAACCGTCACGGAGGTGGGACTTTCCTTCTTAATGAGACGCAGCACAGCTGTTAAAAATACCCCCTTGGCACTGGGCGCAGCCTCCTGAGCGTTGCTTTTTTGTGTACCGAAGTCTGCGCTGTTATGTTATCCCTTGGCCATACGCTGTTAGCGCTGCCCGTCTTCTGACATCATTTGATGTCAGCCTGTGCAGTCGCGCTGCCCATGAATCCCAGCCCCGCAGTGTCTTGTGATTTATTCACACTGCGGGGCTGGGATTCATGGCCTTGCGCAGTAAATATGTTCGCCTCTCACTCATGTCCTTACGCCTGCTTCAGACTGTGCGGCGTCAGCTGATCCCTAATCACATGCCACGGCCGTGAAGCCGCACAGTCTGAAGAAGGCGGAAGGAGATGAGTGAGAGGCGAAGATATGCACAGCGCATGCCCATGAATCCCAGCCCTGCAGTGTCTTCGGATTTATTCACACTGTGGGGCTGGGATTCATGGCCTTGCGCAGTAAATATGTTCGCCTCTCACTCATGTCCTTACGCCTGCTTCAGACTGTGCGGCATCAGCTGATCCCTAATCACATGCCACGGCCGTGAAGCCGCACAGTCTGAAGAAGGCGGAAGGAGATGAGTGAGAGGCAAAGATATGCACAGCGCATGTACATGAATCCCAGCCCAGCAGTGTCTTCGGATTTATTCACACTGCGGTGCTGGGATTCATGGCCTTGCGCAGTAAATATGTTCGCCTCTCACTCATGTCCTTACGCCTGCTTCAGACTGTGCGGCGTCAGCTGATCCCTAATCACATGCCACGGCTGTGAAGCCGCACAGTCTGAAGAAGGCGGAAGGAGATGAGTGAGAGGCGAAGATATGCACTGCGCATGCCCATGAATCACAGCCCCGAAGTGAGAATAAATAAGACATTGCGGGGCGTTATCTCGGGCAGTGCAGCCGCACAGGCGCAGCCAGCCTGACACCAAATGATGTCAGAAGACGGGCAGCGCTAAATGCGCATGGCCAAGGTTGATCATAACAGCGCAGGCTCCGGGACAGATTCAAACAACGCAGAAGAGGCAGAGCCCGGCCAAGGGGGTTGCTGCGTGTCATTACGAAGGAAAGTCACACCTCAGGGATGGTTTAACGGTATCAGGGGACACATTTTATACGTGTTTAGTTCTGCGTGTGCAAGGAGAATAACTAAATGAGCCACCTTGTAAAAATGCAGCATTAGTGCAGCACAAGGTGGCTCTTCTAGTTACAAACGCCTGGGGGGGACAGGTTCCCTTTAATTTGTGTTGTAGTGTCAGCGTGGAGTTCGCAGGACACATTGCCGGATACATAGCTTGGGATCAGCTGACGTTACTGAACCCCACTGACACAGTGGCGAGTGTTTTTCTCTGTGCAGCCAGCACTTCCGAGCACCAACTGGTGGTGTTAGTGCCCAGGGTCAGCAGGAGGAGCAGAGTGTAGGCCGAAGCCTGCACTGGAGGCAGTTTAATATCTGTTATGTCTGCGTGGCATTTGCAGGACACATTGCCGGCTACACAGCAGGGAAACAGCTGGCGTTACTGAACCCCACTGATACAGTGGCAAGTGTTTTTCTCTGTGCAGCCAGCACTTCCGAGCACCAACTGGTGGTGTTAGAGCCCAGGGTCAGCAGGAGGAGCAGAGTATAGGCCAAAGCCTGCACTGGAGGCAGTTTAATATCTGTTGTGTCTGCGTGGCGTTTGCAGGACATATTGCCGGCTACACAGCAGAGGAACAGCTGGCGTTACTGAACCCCACTGACACAGTGGCGAGTGTTTTTCTCTGTGCAGCCAGCACTTCCGAGCACCAACTGGCGGTGTTAGAGCCCAGGGTCAGCAGGAGGAGCAGAGTGTAGGCCGAAGCCTGCACTGGAGGCAGTTTAATATCTGTTGTGTCTTCGTGGCGTTTGCAGGACACATTGCCGGCTACACAGCAGGGGAACAGCTGGCGTTACTGAACCCCACTGACACAGTGGCGAGTGTTTTTCTCTGTGCAGCCAGCACTTCCGAGCACCAACTGGTGGTGTTTGAGCCCAGGGTCAGCAGGAGGAGCAGAGTGTAGGCCGAAGCCTGCACTGGAGGCAGTTTAATATCTGTTGTGCCTGCGTGGCGTTTGCAGGACACATTGCCGGCTACACAGCAGGGGAACAGCTGGCGTTACTGAACCCCACTGACACAGTGGCGAGTGTTTTTCTCTGTGCAGCTAGCACTTCCGAGCACCAACTGGCGGTGTTAGAGCCCAGGGATAGCAGGAGGAGCAGGCTAGAGTTATTGCCGCAACACAGCAGGGGAGCAGCTGGCGTTACTGAACCCCAATAACATGGCAGCAAGTGTTGACTGTGGAGACAGCACTTCCGGGCAGCAACTGGCGGTTTTGAAGCCTAGGGAAAGCAGGAGGAGCAGAGTGTAGGCTGAGGCCTAATTGGAGCAAGTTGAAAGGTAACCTTTAACCCCCCCAGGCGTTTGTAGCTGAAAGAGCCAACTTGTGCAGCACCAATGCTGCAAAAGGAAAAGGTGGCTCTTTTAATTATGCTCCTTGCAAACACAAAACGAAACCGTCCCAGAGGTGGGACTTTCCTTCGCAATGGGACGCAGCACAGCCGTTATTTCTACCCCCTGGGCGCCGTGCGCCGCCTCCTCAGCGTTGTTTGAATCTGTCCCGGAGCCTGCGCTGTTATGTTCAACCTTGGCCATGCGCAGTTACCGCTGCACGTCTTCTGACATCATTTGTTGTCAGGCTGGCTTCGCCTGTGCGGCTGCGCTGCCCGAGATCCCGCCTCGCAGTGTCGTCTAATGTAATCACACTGCGGGCCTGGGATCCATGGGCATGCGCAGTGCATATCTTCGCCTCTCACTCATCTCCTTTTGGATTCTTCAGACTGTGCGGCGTCACGGCCGTGGCATGCTAGTAGGGATCAGCTGACGGTGCACAGTCTGAAGAAGGCGGAGGGAGATGAGTGAGAGCCTGAGGTGAAGATATGCACTGTGCATGCCCATGGATCCCAGGCCCGCAGTATGATTAAATCAGAAGAGACTGCGAGGCGGGATCTCGGGCAGCGCGGCCGCACAGGCCCAGTCCGCCTGACACCAAATGATGTCAGAAGACGGGCAGCGCAAACTGCGCATGGTCAAGGTTGAACAAAACAGCGCAAGCTATGGGACAGATTCAAACAACGCTAAGGAGGCGGCGCACGGCGCCAAGGGGGTAGGGATGACGGCTGTGCTGCGTCCCATTACGAAGGAAAGTCCCACCTCCGGGACGGTTTTACGGTATCAGGGGACACATTTTATAAGTGTTAAGTTCAGCGTGTGCAAGATGCAAAACTAAAAGAGCTACCTTTTCCTTGTGCAGCATTACTGCTGCACAAGGTGGCTCTTTCAGTAACAAACGCCTGGGGGGGACAGGTTCCCTTAAATTTCAGTTGTTGTGTCAGCGTGGCGGTCGCAGGACACATTGCCGGATACACAGCTGGGGATCAGCAGATGTTACTGAAACCCAATAACACTGGGTCATGTGACTGTGAAGACGGCACTTCTGAGCATCAACTGGTGGTGTTGGAGCCCAGGGATTACAGTTCAGGTGGTAGAAACATGAACGCAACAGGAGACATGGATACTGTAGCCAACCAATTATTTAATCTGGAAGAGGAGTGGCAAATTCCTGTGAGATCCAGGCCTTGTTCATTTTCAGAAAAGTAAGCTGGTCAACGTTATCGGAGGATAGTCGCATGCGACGGTCTGTTAGTACACCACCTGCGGCACTAAAGACGCGTTCCGATAATACACTAGCAGCAGGGCAAGCCAGCACCTCCAATGCGTACTGGCTTAGCTCTGGCCATGTATCCAGCTTAGAGACCCAAAACTTGAAGGGGGAAGAGCCGTCTGTGAGTACAGTAAGAGGGCAAGACATGTAGTCTGTCACCATCTGACGGAAACGTTGCCTCCTTCTGACTGGAGCTGCCTGTGATGGTGTAGACATTTGTGGCGGGCACACAAAACTGTGCCACAGTTGGGCCATACTGGTCTTGCCTTGTGCTGAGGCACTGCTTCTGCTCCCTCTTTGTGCAGAGCTTCCTCCACTGCCTTGACGCACTGAGCTGCTTTGTAAAGCAATAGCAGCACTGCTCTCAGTTGAACTGGAGAAGATGATGGAATTCACCAGTGTGTCTTGGTACTCCCGCATTTTACGCTCCCGGTTCAACGGTGTTATGAGGCTTTGTAAGTTGTCCCAGTAGCGAGGATCTAGAAGGGTGTACACCCAATAATCAGCTGTGTTCAGAATGTGGGCGATGTGGCGGTCGTTTCTCAGGCACTGCAGCATGTAATCAACCATGTGCTGCAGACTGCCAACTGGCCAAGAAACGCTGTCCCCTGCTTGAGGCGCGATCTCTGCCTGCTCTGCATCACCCCACCCTCGCTCTACACACTGACTATTGGAGAATTGTGTAACTCCCTCCTCTGGACCGATGTCTTCCTCCCCCATTGACTCCTCCTCATCCTCCTCACAAAGTGACTCCTGCCTAGGCCTTTGTGAGGAACCACGTAGCGCTGACTGTCCAGAAGCTGATGGAATTGGTGACTCTTCATCCTCCACCTCTTCCACAACATCATCCCTTAGCACAGTGTTTGTTGAAGCAGGCAGATAAGGGGGACAGTCATGCTGACTAGTGCATCATCTGCACTCGCCATCCGCGTGGAATCATCGAACGAACGCAAAACCTGGCAGACGTCTTTCATAGTGGCCCACTCAGTGGTTGTGAAGTCTGAACGGCGCGGAGTGCTACTTCTTTGCGCCTGATGCAGCTGGTACTCCATTACTGCTGGCTGCTGCTCACACAACTGCTCCAACATACGTAACATGGAATTCCACCTGGTGGATAGGTCACATATGATGTGATGTTCCGGAAGGCGGAATCGGTGCTGCAGAGCTGCAATGCGCGATCTTGCCATGCTGGAACACCGCAAGTGAGCACACTCTAGGCAGACCTTATGCAGCAGTGCATCAAGACCTGGATAGTCCCTCAAAAAACTCTGCATGACCAAGTTGAGCAAATGTGCCAGACATGGGATGTGAGTGAGGTTGCCTAGGCCCAGAGCTGCCACCAGATTTCAGCCATTGTCACACACTACTATGCCTGGCTGGAGATTCGCTGGCACAAACCACACATCGCTCTCCTGCTTGATGGCATTCCAGAGCTCCTGCGCTGTGTGGCTTCGATTCCCCAAAGAAATTAATTTCAAAACGGCCTGTTGACGTTTGGCCACAGCTGTGCTCATATCGGTCGTAACAGGTAAATGTCTACGGGTCCATGTGGAGGTGGACTGTGAAGGCTCCTGCAGTGATGATTCTGAGGAACTTGTGTATGAGGAAGAGTCAATGCATACAGACTGGATTCTTGCAATCCTTGGAGTTGGCAGAACACGTCCTCGCACGATCTGTACCCGGCTCAACAACATTAACCCAATGGGCAGTGAGCGAAAGGTATCACCCCTGTCCATGGTGACTGGTCCATGCATCGGTGGTGAGGTGGACCTTGCTACTGACGGCGTTCAGTAGCGCGTGTTTTATGTGTCCCTCCACATGCTTGTACAGGGCAGGGACGGCTTGCCTGCTGAAATAAAAGTGGCTGGGCACATTGTATTGTGGGACTGCCAATGCCATCAAGTTACAGAAGCTGTCAGTCTCCACCAGCCTGAATGACAACATTTCAAGGGACAGTAGTTTTGCAATGTCAGCATTCAGAGCCTGTGCTCGGTGGTGGTTTGCCGAGAATGGCCACCTTTTCTCCCATGCCTGTGCTACTGATGGCTGTAGACTGGGCTGGGAGTGTGAGGGTGACTGGGAACGTCGTGCTGTGGGTGGAATTACACTGGGTCTGTGGACAACAGTGCCAGAGGTTCTTCCATGGCGATCCTGTGAGGAAGCACCCGTTTTGCCTTTTGGAAGAGGCATGCTCCTAACGAGTGCCGAAGTGGAGGCTACAGGCTCCGCAGTCTTCCCCGTCTCTCTCCCTCTTTGGGCCGTTCGGGGAATCTCTTCCTCAGAGCTGCTCCCACCACCTTCCTGTACCTCACGCCATGATGGGTCAAGGACGTCATCATCTACACTACCCTCTTCCACCAACTGCTTCTCCTGGGTAATCTCGGCAGCAGAGTATGCACCTGAAAGTGGCACCTGAGTCTCATCATCAGATGCGTACTGAGGTGTGCTGACCGGAGGCACTGGCCCACCCGTCTCTTCAGAGTCAGAGAGACAAAGCTGTTGGGCATCACTGCATACTGCCTCTTCTTCAATTTCTCCAATGCTGCTTGGCTGGCCCCCTCTTTTCTTTTTTTTAGCCAAGAGATTCAGAGAACAGAAGTAGAGATGGCACCTGTCCTGGGCTCTCTGACTGCCTGGGCAATTTGGCCGGTGGTGAAGAGACAGATGGGTGCTCTCCAGTACTCTGTGCCTGAGAGGATGTGGCACTAATTGAAGTCGATACGTTAGCTGCCATCCATCTGACAACGGCTTCAATTTGTTCTTCACGCAGCAGTGGTGTACGGCGATCTCCTACAAAGCTGCGCATGAAGGACTGTTCCCTGCTGAAACTGGGAGATGATGAGTCACCGGTGCCCGCAGCAGGCACAGAATCCCCACGTCCTCTCCCTGCTCCACGCCCACGTGCCTTACTCCCTGCCTTCTTCATCTTGGTTGACTGATAAAGATAAGCAGAAAAGTACTAAGGGCTTAGTGTGCTTATTCCTGAACAGCTCCTAACAGGTATAAGAAACATTAATTTTCTAAAGTGTGGACTAGATTTTAATGTGAGCTAATGTGGCTTACACAACTGTAAAGTGGTGTGTTTGGTGAACTTTATTATTTTTTTTTGGGGGGGGCAGAACTGACTATACAGAGTGAGCTGCACTCACACACAGACCATGCAGACAGCCGTGAACGGTGCTGCAAGGCCAAAACAAGCTCCTCTATGTAATCCTATATAGTGTTTTTCCACAATCTAGCAGGATACGGAGGGAAAGCCACTAATAGGAAAAATTTGAAAAAATGTGCAGCAGGCTGGACTAATTGAGAAACAGACAATGGAACGGTATGAGGCAGTGATGCACCCTGTTGTGAATTCCGTTCTTGAACTCCCTCCTGTGGTCATGAATGATACTTCGGCGAGTTCTGTCCATGGACTCCCTCTGGTGGCTGTGAGTGGAACTGCTGGTTCTGAGGTTGCTTCCTCAGCTGCCCTCGTTTGCGGCTGGGTTGGCTTCTCTATTTAACTCCACTCAGATCGTTACTCCATGCCAGCTGTCAATGTATTAGCACTGGTTCAGATCTCTCTCGGATCTTTCTGATGACCTGTCTACTCCAGCAGAAGCTAAGTCCCTGCTAGTTCATTTGTTGTTCATTGTGTACTGAATATATTTCTTAGTACTTGCTAAGTTCTAGTCCAGCTTGCTAACATGATATTGCCTTGCTAGCTGGAAGCTATGGGTTGCAGAGTGGCACCTCCGCACCGTGAGTCGGTGCGGGGGTCTTTTTGCACACTCTGCGTGTCTTTTTGTAGTTTTTTGTGCTGACCGCATAGATCCCTTTCCTATCCTCAGTCTATCTAGTAAGTCTGGCCTCCTTTGCTGAAACCTGTTTCATCCCTGTGTTTGTGACTTTCCTCTTAACTCACAGTTAATATATGTGGGGGGCTGCCTTTACCTTTGGGGAATTTTCTCTGAGGCAAGGTAAGGCTTATTTTCCTATCTTTAGGGGTAGTTAGCTCTTAGGCTGTGAAGAGGCGTCTAGGGAGAGTTAGGTACGCTCCACAGCTATTTCTAGTGTGTGTGTTATAGGATTAGGATTTGCGGTCAGCAGAGTTCCCAGTTCCCAGAGCTCGTTCTGTCTTCTAGTTTAACCATCAGGTCATTCCAGGTGCACCTAACCACCAGGTCCATAACAGCACCCTGAGCTGACTACAACCGGCTGTGGCTGCGGACAGACTACAGGGCGATGAGCACTCACACAGAAACCGTGCAGACAGCCGTAAATGGCACCGCAAGGCCAGAAAAAGCTCCTCTATGTAATCCTATGTAGTGTTTTTGCACAATTTAGCTGGACATGGATGGAAAGCCACTAATAGGAAATATTTGAAAAAATGTGCAGCAGGCTGCACTAATTGCAAAAAAGGTCAATGGATAGAACAGTATGAGGCAGTGACGCACCCTGAGCTGACTACAACCGGCTGTGGCTGTGGACAGACTACAGAGCAATGTGCACTCACACACACAGAGATCTTGCAGACAGCTGTGAACAGCGCTGCAAGGCAAAAGCAAGTTTCTCACACAGCGGTTGCTAAATTAGCCTGGGTAAAGCACAATGAAGCAAATCGCTATCTCTAAACTGGCCCTCAGTCAGAGCACAGCCTTCTGTCCCTAACTGAATTCACAGCAGAGTGAGCCCAAAATGGCGGAGGCGACTTTTATAGTGCATCATGACATCATTTCAGCAGCCAATCACAGCCATGCCAGTAGTTACATGCCCACCATGCAGAACAGGATGTGCCCACACTAATCATTCCTCATTGGCTGAATTCAGGCACTTTGAATTATGGGAACTTCCGATTCCGGTATCCGATATACTGAAAGTATCGGAACTCAGTATCGGAATTCCGATACCGCAAATATCGGCCGATACCCGATACTTGCGGTATTGGAATGTTCAACACTATTCTTCACCAAAAATTTACATTTGGTATCTTTATGTTTGAAGCATGATATGTGGGAAAAGGTTGAAAAGTTACAGGGGGCCGAATACTTTCTCAAGGCACTGTACATACATGACACACACTTATACACACACATACATGCATGGCACACAGTTATACACACATGTACATGGCACACACTTATATACACACACATACATGCATACATACATGTACATGGCACGCACTTATACAGATATACATGGCACACACATACACATGTACATGGCACACACTTTTACATACACTTAAACATACACATGTACATGGCATACATACATACATGTACATGGCACGCACTTATACACATGTACATACATGGCACATATACATACATGTACATGGCACACACATACATAAACACACACGGCACGCACTTATACACATACATACATGGCACACACTTATACACACACATGTACATGGCACACACTTATACACATATGTACATGGCACACACTTATACACATACATACATGTACATGGCACGCACTTATACACACACATATATGGCACATACTTATACACACCCATACATACATGGCACACACTTATACACACATGTACATGGCACATACATACATGTACATTGCACACACTTATACACACACTCACATGGCATGCACTTATGCACACATATACATGGCACACACATGCTGCAGAACAAATGCTCATTTGATACATAGGATTCACATAAACACATACACATAGCTCACAGACAGCACGCACTACACATACCACACGCTATACACACCACACATTCATACACTGCACACACCTCAGATACACACAGTGCTTTATGCTGGATGGAATGAGATGTTCCCAGGGGCTGGCTGGCAAATTTTAGCCTGGGGGGCAAGCACAATGCAGTGGCCCACTGTGACATGGGCCGTGGCCCATCTTAATGCTTGAGTTTCCTGTAGTAGCCCCCCATCAATGTAACCTGAAAGATAAGAAAAACAAGTTAGATTATACAAACCCAGGGGCGGTCCGGTGCGGTCCGGTCCGATGGGCGTCGCAGTTCCGGGTCCGGTGCCTTTCATCTTCATACGATGTCGTCATCCTCCTTGCTTCTGTTGCGGTTCCCGCGCAGGAGTACTGATTTGCCCTGTTGAGGGCAGCGTAAAGTTCTGCAGTGTGCAGGCGCTGGGCCTCTCTGACCTTTCCCGGCACCTGCACACTGCAGTATTTTGCTCTGCCCTCAACAGGGCAAAGAATTACACCTGCGCAGGAGCCGTGACAGAAGCAAGGAGGATGACAACATCGTATGAAGATGGAAGGCGCCGGACCTGGACCACGACGCCCATCGGACCCAGACCGCATCGGACCACCTCTGTATGAGTATAATATAGCTTGTTTTTCTTATCTTTCAGGTTGCTGTAGATAAGCCCCTGATGGCGGTGGCCGCAGTTTATAGGGCCACAATTAGGTGACAGATTCCCTTTAAATCAATAAATATCAGATAGATGATTTTAAGTGTTCTACTAAGCAACTGCACTAATAAGACTGGCACAAACAATACCGTTGCATAAATTTTTGTTAATACCATCTAATGCAGTTGGCTATTCAAAAAATGGCATAATATAACCCAAAGGTATCTGTGTGCCTATATTATTAGCAGTCAAAGTGAGAAAGAAATATAAGCAGAATACATGCAAAGAAAGATCCAATATATGATGTCCGCATGGAGTGTAATTAAATATCTGACTCCTGATCGGGGCAGGAGTCTGCAAAGTCCAGACATGGGCACTATAAGGCTATATGCACATGTTGCGGATTTGCCTGTGGAATTTTCTGCGCTGATTCTTCCTCTCTTTCCGGAAAACACATGTAAAAGTCCACGTGGATTTGATGCGTATTTTCATGTGGCTTTCTCTGCAGATTTGTATGTGTTTTTGTAAGCTAAATAAAGATATATATTTAACAAAAAATAATAATAATTGTGATGTCAGTTTCTTGTCCAACCTCGTCTTTTACATACTCCATTGAAGACCATAATATCACATACCATGCACACACAAAACAAATATAAGTGAATATATTATATATCTATGTGTATGCAGCGTCCAATCTGCAGCAAATACGCCGCGTGTGCACATAGCCTAACACACTACAGCGGCAATCAGGTATTTAATTACACTCCATGCGGACATCACATATTAGATCTTTCTTTGGATGAGAGACCATGATGAATTCATTGTCACAGGAGCACTGAACTGCTGCAGAGTCTGATGGCCACTAACAGCACTCTACAGCAGTCTGTGCAGCCAGGATAGGGGATGTATGTACCTGGGTGAACACTGGACACTTCATTAGTGATGGTCAGTCCGTCTCTTTTTGGTGATCCGGCTCACTCGGCTCTGCTCACCAAAAAGAGCCGACTCTTTTTGGCTCAAAAAATGTCTCTTCTTGCACATAGTGCTACTTTTCCCACTGTTATTGTGATGGAAATATATATATCATATAGATCTCACTTGCATATAAACTCATATATACTCACAGCTAATCTATACACTATAATCAATTGCTTAAAATAGCTGACATAAACTGATATAAGCCAGAAAGACTGGGGCTTTCCAGGCAAAAGCGGACCAGCACCAGATGTACTAAGTGATGATCAGATGTGTCAACTTTGTCCTAGATGCAGAAAAAGGAGACAGCTACACTTTAGTTGCTTAATCAGCATTCATTTGTGCATTAATCACAATATTCCATATGTATTTAGATAACCAATGACAGAGGAGCTCGACAATATGGTAATTAACTAACCACCCCCTTTCTATATGCAATTATAAAACCACGTATGTACAATAAACCGTCAGTATTGATGAAATGTTATTCTGTCACCATGGTGTACAGTCTCATTCTTGATGAGCGCTCAAAATACTCAGTCTTATAGGGAACGGCCGTAGCACACACAGGGATAGATTTATCCAAACCAAATTTTCATAACATCGGGCACCCAACGTGGGGCAGTGGACAAAACGCACGGGGACCCTGCTGACCGGAGAGACGGAGGTGTTGGCCACGGCCTCGGCTCATGGGATGGAGACTGCGCAGCTCCATAAGTAAGGTAAGAAAATCTTGTCATCTTACCTGAAAGTCCCCTGTGCCCAGTCCGGGTCTATAGAGAGAGACTTGCGCAGCATGTGGCGCACCCTACCCATCCCTACAGGGAGAAGGCATCATTGTTCCAACCATGCCTCTCAAGCTGCACAAAAGGGGGAGGAACACTCTCCTTCCCCTCCTCTGTCACTCCCCTCTCCTCCTCCTCCTTCATTTCTATCCCCTCTTTCTCTCTCTCCTCCACTCCTCCTCCTCCTTTGCCATACCTCTTATCTCCTCTTTCTCTCTCTCCTCTACACCTCTCTTCTCCTCCTCCCCCTTCTCTGCCACACCTATCTCCTTCTGCTCCTCCTTCTCTACACCTCTCTTCTCCTCCTCCTTCTCTGCCACACCTATCTCCTCCTGCTTCTCCTTCTCTTCCGCACCTATTTCCTCCTGCTCCTCCTTCTCCACACCTCTCTCCTCCTCTTTCTTCACCACACCTCACTCCTCCTCCTCTTTCTTCACAACATCTCTCTCCTCCTCCTCTTTCTTCTCTGCCACAGCTATTTCCTCCTTTTACACACCCCTCTTCTTCTTTTTTGTTGCCTGCTGGACCAACGCCCAATTCAAACAGCGTGGTGTCTCTGTATCCAGTGCTTACAGCACAAGGCTCCTTCTATGTCCCAGGCACAGTCCAGCCATTGCCAGTTATGATATCAGGGAAGAAAGTGAAAATCTCCCTACTACCCAAACCACAGCAGGTGGCCTCCAGACACATCAGGCAGCAAACAGCTCAGCCCTGGGTGCAGAGGGGGGAGAGCAGACATCACCATCTGCTGATAATGTACAACTTCAGCACTGGTCAGAGATGCCAACATTCACACCAACATGGAACTATAATCCACCAAAGCTTCAGCAAGGGGGGAGACATCCTTACACAAAAAGGCAACATCTAAGTCCAAATATCAGCCAATGCATGAACCCAGTACACGTTATCACTACTATTCCTCTGATGAAGATGAAGAGGGAAGTCATACATGCTGTGTAGTACTAGGAAAGGAAACCCACAGGCACCAAGAATGCAGGAGCAGATAGAGGCACAGCCCTTAAACTATGTGCACTTCACCCCAAGTCAGGTGAACAGCATTCTGAATAATCTGCCAGACCCAGAGATGCACCCCATGCCATTTTACCAAAGAATGCAGCAGAACCTGCAAACATATGCAGCCACCTGGAATGATCTCTTGGCCGTAATGGAAATAAAAGCAGGTGATGCACTCTGGCCAATCACAAGGGAACACTTCAAACTTCCAGCAGAATTAGATGTACAAGCTTGGGAGTCAGGGCCACAGCTAATTAAACAGCTCATAGAGTGGGCCAAAGGCAGATTGGTAGGACAAGCCCTCAGCTTACATGACATGAGCCAAGACAAGAGAGAATCTGTAGAGAAGTTTCATGGCAGAGTAATGCAAGTTTTCGAAGACTTGGGCTTCACCATTCATGACCAAATATACAGGCAAATGTTGGCACAGGCCTTTGTGCGTGGACTAAGGGAGCCAATCAGGAAACCACTGATAGTGGCCAGACCCGAGTACAGGTCAATAGCAATGGACACCCTGCTCACAGTAGCTAAAGGGATTGAGTCCCAACCAGGAGTGTGGAAGACGGCCCCTCTTATGGTGACCACTGACCTGGAACCTGGAAGATCAACCACCCTACAAAGACAGAAGTGTCAAGTGTTACAACTGTGGCAAGATTGGCCATTTTCAAAACCAGTGCAGAGCACCCACGCAACCCAAGTGTTGGCCCAGAGAAACAGGTCAAGGAAGAAGTACAGAAATCCCATGCCCATAGGACAGGGGCAAGCCGCCAGGTCCACAAGACACCATGCAAAACGCCACCGGTGGGACAAATACCTCAAATTACCCTGAAAGTGCATGGGTTTGTAAGATCTTATCTTATGGACACTTGTGCAGCCAGAAGTGTAATGAGACATGTGGAACTCTCCGATCCCACCTGCCTATCAAAATCCTCTGTATCTTGCATGGGGATTGAGGGTCAAACCAGACATTCCCAGCTTACAATGCCCCTGAGCGTGTGGACTCAGCCTGGATACTCTATTCTATCCCAATTCATGGTGTCAAGGACCTGTCCACTCAACCTGCTGGGAGCGGACCTACTGCAGAAGCTGAAGGCGACCATAATGTGCCAGGAAGATGGGACCATGACACTTTCTTCACCCCAGACCCAAGAAGAATCGGTCATGCTGGTGGCCCTATAACAGCCTCAAACAACCGATGCAGGCCTACCCAAGGAGGTATTGGACGTAGTACCAGAAAGTCTATGGTCTAAGGGACCCCAGGACATGGGAAAACTTCAAGTTGCCCCAATACAGTAGTCACTCAAGTCAGGTCCTTCGTACCCTCATAAGGCCCAGTATCCCCTGTCCATCGCCCAGAGTCAAGCTGTCTGAAGGACGACCTGAAGATAGGAATCATTATTCCATGCACATCACCTTGCAAAACCCCGCTTTTCCCGGTCAAGAAAAGGCTGTAAAAGGAGAGCCAGCCAAGTTCAGAATGGTGCATGACCTGAGGGCTGTGAACGTGGCTACATGTATTTGAAACCCCAATTGTGCCAAATCCGCACACTCTGCTCTCAAATGTGCCAGCCACAGCAGCAGTGTTCACAGTGGTCGATCTGGCCAACGCTTTCTTCAGTGTTCCCTTTCACCAGGACGACCAGGACCTGTTCACCTTCACCTGGGGGCACAGTACACACAGACAGTGATGCCCCAGGGGGCCCAGAACAGCCCTTCACAGTTCACCAAAGCAATGTCCTCCATCCTTGCCAATTGGATTACAGAACATGCGGAGGTCACTCTACTACAATACGTGGATGATCTTCTCCTTTGTGCAGCTGATATCGATACCCGCACAGCCCATTCCTTGTCTCTCCTACTCTACCTGGCAGAGCAGCAATGCAAGGTCTCGAAAAACAAAGCCCAGTGAAGTCAGAAGCGAGTTACGCTCCTGGGATGCTGTATTGATCACCAGACGAAACACCTGACAGATGACCAGAAGACCACAGTGGAGAAGATGGCTCCCCTAACAACTCCAAAGATGCTACAGGCCTTCCTTGGTCTAGTTTCGTATTGCAGAACTTGGATCCTTGATGCCTCAGTCTTAATGCAGCCTCTGTACGATTGCACCAATGCAACCCTGTTCTTTCTCTCGGATGCGGTCTTCGACTCGTTCAGGAAACTGAAAGACTCCATAGTCTCAGTGCCAGCACTAGGCCTACCTGACTACAAAAATCCATTTCGTCTATACCTGATGGAAAAAGAAGGCCATGCCACCGGAGTCCTGATGCAGATTCACGGGAGAAAGAAGAAACCTCTAGGCTACTTTTCAGCTCACCTGGATCCAGTTGCAAGGGAGCCCCCTCCTGCATGAGGCCAGTACTTGCAGTGCATGCCCTCCAGGACAAGACTGCTGACATCATTCTTGGACATCCACTGGATATCCTGGCTTTGCACAACATCTCAGCAATCCTCAACCAAACCCAGCCAAAGCATCTCTCCACTGCCAGGCATCTCCACCTCCAGTGCTCTCTGCTCTTGTCTGACAATGTCACCATCTCCAGATGCACAGTCCTCAACCCCGCCACTCTATTCTCACTCCCAAGGGGGGATGCGGATATGGACTCTTCAGATCAAAATCTCCCAAGGGGGATGTGGATATGGACTCTTCAGATCAAAATCTGCATGATACCTTTCACAAGGATCTGGATTTGCTCCGGACTGATGACCATGATTGCTTCAGCATCATGCAACAGGAAACAGCAGGATTACCCAATGTGGCGGATGAGCCCCTGACCAACCCAGAGTTGATCCTCTACATAGATGGCTCAAGATTTGCAGATGATGAAGGAAGATTTCACACGGAATGTACAGTGACTGGCAATCAAGAAATCCTATGGTCCAGAAGTCTTCCGCTTAGCCTGTCAGCCCAGGAAGCAGAACAGATAGAGCTGACGAAGGCCTGCCAGATTGCAAACGGCAAAACTGCGAACATTTATACTGATTCCAGGTACTCACATTGCATAGCACACAGCTTTGGACCCATCTGGGCTGCGAGGAACTTCATCATGGCAAGCGGGACAACCGTGAAGCATCATGGAGCCATCAGAGACTTGCTGGATGCACTCCAACAACCGAAGGTGGTGGCAATATTAAAAGTCAATGCACATGGAAAACTGAACACAGTAGAGGCACGGGGCAATAGCATGGTGGATATGACAGCCAAAGAAGCAGCCAAATAAAGACCATATGGAGAAGTGGGAGAGGTTGTAGAGCCAGATGGCTACTATATGACGACTGAAGACGAGAAACCTGACAAAATGATGTTCTGGGATCTGTTCAAGAAGTTGCAGGACCAGGCTCCGAAGGAGGAGAAAGAAAGCTGGATGGGGAAAGGAGCAACACATGAAGAAGGAAGGGTATACAGTACCAAGGCTCTTCTCCCACAATTGCTCAGTTTGGCTGGGCAGCTAGGTCTAGGAAGACTTCTGGTGGTCCCAAATTTCTTCCATTTAAGGATTATGGAGGCCACTGTGCTCTTAGGAACCTTGAGTGCTGCAGAAATTCTGTTTAACCTTGGCCAAAACTGTGCATTGCCACAATTCTGTCTCTGAGCTCCTTGGCCAGTTCCTTTGACCTCATGATTCTCATTTAGTCTAACAAATAATACAATAATGTCATCGCACTGCATGCATTAGTATGCTGATGTCTCATAAGCAACAGTGTGCAGCTTATGAAGAGACTGACAGTGATAGGGCAGGGAGCTCATGGCTCGCTGTTCTATCATGGGATTGAATCATTCAATGCAGCAGTCGCAGGAGATCCGAGGCCCCGGTCAAGAAGTTTGGGGCTGGAGCATTGGATCTTTGACGTTAGCGATGCCCCTGTTCTAGGTGCATGTTTGGTGAGAATATTGACATTCAAGAATAAAAAAATCTGTACTTATATATGTTCTTTTATTTTTAATGGTTTTTCAAGCAGACATTTCACTAGGGTTATTTAAATTTTCTTTGCTTTAAAGGAATCTGTCACCACATTTGACCTATCTAAACTATTAATATGGTCATTGGGTTATATTGAAAAAAAATCCTGCCTGTCTGCCTCATATCAAATGCTTTGCTGCTAATAAATCATCTTTTGTCACATTATGTAAATAACCTCTTCCAGAATATCAGAAGGATGCTGTAAGGAACACCATGACTGGTAAGGCTAACTCAGTACATGTGTTCCGCTATGTCCTGGATGAGTGAGACAATGCAGCACACGGAAAGCTTACCGGGACAGGGCGCAACCGCTGATGTGCAGGACCTGCGGCACATGACTGCAGGGGGTGGAACTTGGGGAGGAGCAAGCCGAGTGCTCCCGGAAAAGACAGCTGAGGAAGACGAGCACCGACAGAACAAGAGAAGGTCAGGAAAGCCAAGGTCAAAACCAAGAGGTCAGCAAGGTACACAAGCGAGGTACAAAAGAGGAATCAAATACAGGCCAAGTGTCAGAAACCGGAGAGGGCAGCAAAAGTACCAGGGGGATAGGCAGAACGAGTAGTCAGAACGAAGTAGAAGTCAGAAACCAGGCAGAACAGCAGCACTACAGAAGAGCAGCACCACAGAATCAATAGTCAACAGCAAAAACGGGGGACAGAACTGGGTCAGTAACAGGGTAGCACACAAGAGTAGGCATAAGGCACACAAGGGTCAAACTACTCAGCCGAGGGCAGAAGTATAACTGACAAAGACCAGAGCCAAGCTGCGGCCATATAAAGCCCTAACACAGCCAGAGAGAGGCTGAAAATTCTTAACCCCCGAGATACCAGCCAAAACTTCCAAACAAACCATGACAGTACTCCCCTCTCAATGGGAACCACTGGACCCCCCAGGCTTCTCAGGGTGTCTGGTATGAAAAGCCCGAACCAGACGATCAGCATGCACGGAGTGGGCAGGACCTAAAAACCGATCCTCTGAACCATACCTGTTGTGAATTCCACTCTTGGGCTCCCTCCGGTGGTTGTAAGTAGCACTTTTGTGAATTCTGCTCTTGGGCTCCCTCCTGTGGTTTTGAGTGGTATAGCTGCTTCTTGGATTTAGCATCAGCAGCTGCTTCCACTGATCGTCTTTCTGGCTCGGCTATTTTAGTCTGGCCTTATCCCTCAATCAATGCCAGTTGTCAGTTGTTCCTGCTTGGAGCCACTGCTCTTTTGGATTTCCCTGACACTCTGTGCAGTTCAGCAAAGATAAGTCCTTGCTTGTCCTTTTGCAGTCCACTTGTTGTGGACTTTATTGTTCAGCACATTCTATTATTTGCTCATTTGTCCAGCTTATCAGTATGGATCTATTCAGCTAAGCTGGAAGCTCTGGGCTGCAGATTTTGCCCTCCACACCTTTAGTCAGGTGTGGAGATTTTTGCATATCTCTGCGGTGGACTTTTTCTAGTTTTTATTACTGACCGCACAGTGTTCTTTTCTGTACTATCTATCTAGCTAGAAGTGGCCTCCTTTGCTAAATCTTGTTTCATACTACGTATGTCATTTCCTTCTCCTTTCACAGTCAATATTTGTGGGGGGCTGTCCTATTCTTTGGGGATCTTCTCTGAGGCAAGATAGCTTTCTTATTCCTTCCTTTAGGGGTAGCTAGTTCTCCGGCTGTGACGAGGTGTCCAGGGAGTGACAGGAACATCCCACGGCTACTGCTAGTGTTGTGTTAAGATCAGGAACTGCGGTCTGTATAGTTACCACCTGATCAGAGCTAGTCGCGTGTCGCTCCTAAATTACCAGTCCATAACAGTACAACTGGCCAATAATGAGTTGAATGCATCTCAAAAGAAGGAAAAGAAAAAGAGTTCTGAGCCATTTTTTTTTCTTTAGTCTGTTTTGTCTTTTTCCTTCCTCTTAATCTCTGGGTGGATTTGGGCACGGACATGGATGTTCAGGGTTTGTTTTCTCATGTGGATCAGCTTGCTGCAAGAGTTCAGAGTATCCAAGATTATGTTGTTCAGACTCCAGCCTTAGAGCCTAGAATTCCTACTCCAGATTTGTTTTACGGGGATAGATCTAAGTTTTTGAACTTTAAAAATAACTGCAAATTGTTTTTTGCTCTGAAACCCCTTTCCTCTGGTGACCCCACTCAGCAAGTTAAAATAGTTATTTCTCTGCTGCGTGGTGACCCTCAGGACTGGGCATTCTCCCTTGAGTCAGGGGATCCGGCATTGCTTAATGTAGATGCATTTTTTCAATCGCTCGGATTATTGTATGACGAACCTAACTCTGTGGATCATGCGGAAAAAACCTTGTTGGCCCTGTGCCAGGGTCAGGAAGCGGCAGAATTATACTGCCAGAAATTTAGAAAATGGTCTGTGCTCACTAAATGGAATGAGGACGCTCTGGCAGCAATTTTCAGAAAGGGTCTTTCTGAAGCCCTTAAAGATGTTATGGTGGGGTTCCCCACGCCTGTTGGTCTGAGTGAATCTATGTCTCTAGCCATTCAGATTGATCGGCGCCTGCGCGAGCGCAAAGTGGTGCACCATATGGCAGCATCCTCTGAACAGAGTCCTGAGCCTATGCAATGTGATAGGATTCTGACCAGAGTGGAACAGAGGGGATACAGACATCAGAATGGGCTGTGTTTTTACTGTGGTGATTCAGCTCATACTATCTCTGATTGCCCTAAGCATATTAAGAGGGTTGCTAGATCTGTTACCATTAGTACTGTACAGCCTAAGTTTCTCCTGTCTGTGACCCTGATTTGCTCATTGTCATCTTTCTCTGTCATGGCATTTGTGGATTCAGGCGCTGCCCTGAACTTAATGGACTTAGAATTCGCCAGGCGCTGTGGTTTTTCTTGCAGCCTTTGCAGAGCCCTATTCCTTTAAGGGGTATTGATGCTACACAGTTGGCAAAGAATAAACCTCAGTATTGGACTCAGCTGACTATGTGCATCGCTCCAGCACATCAGGAAGATTGTCGTTTTCTGGTGTTGCATAATTTACATGATGTTGTTGTACTGGGTTTTCCATGGTTACAAGTACACAATCCAGTGTTGGATTGGAAATCAATGTCTGTGACTAGTTGGGGTTGTCGAGGGGTACATAGTGATGTTCCTTTAATGTCAATTTCCTCTTCCCCCTCTTCTGATGTTCCTGAATTTTTGTCAGATTTCCAGGATGTATTCGATGAGCCCAAGTCCAGTTTCCTTCCTCCACATAGGGACTGTGATTGTGCTATTGACTTGATTCCAGGCTCTAAGTTCCCTAAGGGCCGACTTTTCAACCTGTCTGTGCCAGAACATACCGCTATGCGGAGCTATGTTAAGGAGTCCTTGGAGAAGGGGCATATTCGGCCGCCTTCGTCACCATTGGGAGCGGGATTCTTTTTTGTTGCCAAGAAGGATGGCTCCTTGAGACCCTGTATTGATTATCGCCTTCTTAATAAGATCACGGTCAAATTCCAATACCCTTTACCTTTGCTCTCTGATTTGTTTGCTCGGATTAAGGGGGCTAGTTGGTTTACCAAGATTGACCTTCGAGGGGCATATAATCTTGTTCGTATTAAACAGGGTGACGAATGGAAAACTGCATTTAATACGCCCGAAGGCCATTTTGAATATCTGGTGATGCCTTTCGGGCTTTCTAATGCTCCTTCTGTATTTCAGTCCTTCATGCATGCCATTTTTCGCAATTATCTTGATAAATTCTTGATTGTGTATTTGGATGATATTTTGATTTTTTCCAATGATTGGGAGTCTCATGTGAAGCAGGTCAGGATGGTATTCCAGATCCTTCGTGATAATGCTCTATTTGTGAAGGGGTCTAAGTGCCTATTTGGAGTTCAGAAGGTCTCTTTTTTGGGGTTTATTTTTTCTCCTTCGTCTATAGAAATGGATCCTGTTAAGGTCCAAGCCATTCATGACTGGATTCAACCCACATCTGCGAAGAGCCTTCAGAAATTTTTGGGCTTTGCTAATTTTTATCGCCGTTTCATTGCCAACTTCTCTAGTGTGGTTAAGCCCCTGACCGATTTGACAAAGAAAGGCGCTGATGTGACAAATTGGTCCTCTGAGGCTGTTGAGGCCTTTCAGGAGCTTAAGCGCCAATTTACTTCTGCCCCTGTCTTGCGTCAACCGGATGTGTCTCTTCCTTTTCAGGTTGAGGTTGACGCTTCTGAGATTGGGGCGGGGGCCGTTTTGTCACAGAGGAATTCTGATGGTTCCTTGATGAAACCATGTGCCTTTTTTTCCCGAAAGTTTTCGCCTGCGGAACGCAATTATGATGTCGGCAATCGGGAGTTGTTGGCTATGGGCATTTGAGGAGTGGCGACATTGGCTTGAGGGAGCCAAGCACCGCATTGTGGTCTTGACCGATCATAAGAATTTGATTTACCTCGAGTTGGCCAAGCGGCTGAACCCTAGACAGGCTCGATGGTCCCTGTTTTTCTCCCGTTTCGATTTTGTGGTTTCATATCTTCCGGGATCTAAGAATGTTAAAGCGGATGCCCTCTCTAGGAGTTTTTTGCCTGATTCTTCTGGAGTTCTTGAGTCGGTTGGCATTCTTAGGGAAGGGGTGATTCTTTCTGCCATCTCCCCTGATTTACGACGGGTGCTTCAGGAATTTCAGGCTGATAAACCTGACCGCTGTCCTGTGGGGAAGCTGTTTGTTCCTGATAGATGGACAAGTAAGGTAATTTCTGAGGTCCATTGTTCGGTGTTGGCCGGTCATCCTGGGATTTTTGGTACCGGCTAGGTCCTTTTGGTGGCCTTCCTTGTCGCGGGATGTGCATTCTTTTGTGCAGTCCTGTGGGACTTGTCCCCGGAATAAGCCTTGCTGTTCCCACGCTAGTGGGTTGCTTTTGCCTTTGCCTGTCCTTGAGAGGCCCTGGACGCATATTTCCATGGATTTTATTTCGGATCTTCCTGTGTCCCAGAGGATGTCTGTTATCTGGGTGGTTTGTGACCGGTTCTCTAAAATGGTCCATTTGGTACCTTTGCCTAAATTGCCTTCCTCCTCTGATTTGGTTGCATTGTTTTTTCAGCATGTGGTTCGTTTGCATGGCATTCCGGAAAATATTGTGTCTGACACAGGTTCCCAGTTTGTTTCCAGGTTTTGGCGGGCCTTTTGTGCTAGGATGGGCATTAATTTGTCTTTTTCTTCGGCGTTCCATCCTCAGACAAATGGCCAAACTGAGCGAACTAATCAAACCTTGGAAACCTATTTGAGATGCTTTGTGTCTGCTGATCAGGATGATTGGATGGCTTTCTTGCCGTTGGCCGAGTTTGCCCTTAATAATCGGGCCAGTGCGGCTACTTTGGTTTCGCCTTTTTTTTGTAATTTTTGTTTCCATCCTCGTTTTTCTTCAGGGCAGGTTGAGCCTTCTGATTGTCCTGGTGTAGATTCTGTGATGGACAGGTTACAGCAGATTTGGACTCATGTGGTAGACAATTTGACGTTGTCTCAGGAAAAGGCTCAGCGTTTTGCTAACCGCCGTCGGTGTGTTGGTCCTCGGCTTCGTGTGGGGGATTTAGTCTGGTTATCTTCTCGTCATGTTCCTATGAAGCTTTCTTTCCCTAAGTTCAAGCCTCGGTTTATTGGTCCTTATAAGATTTATGAGATTATCAATCCAGTGTCTTTTTGTTTGGCCCTTCCAGCCTCTTTTGCCATCCACAATGTTTTCCATAGATCTTTGTTGCGGAGATATGTGGTACCCGTTGTTCCCTCTGTTGATCCTCCTGCCCCGGTGTTGGTTGAGGGGGAGTTGGAATATGTGGTTGAGAAAATTTTGGATTCTCGTTTTTCGAGGCGGAGGCTTCAGTATCTTGTTAGGTGGAAGGGTTATGGCCAGGAGGATAATTCTTGGGTGGTTGCCTCGGATGTCCATGCTGCCGAGTTGGTTTGTGCTTTTCACTTGGCTCAACCTGATCGGCCTGGGGGCTCTGGTGAGGGTTCGGTGACCCCTCCTCAAGGGGGGGGGGTACTGTTGTGAATTCCGCTCTTGGGCTCCCTCCGGTGGTTGTAAGTAGCACTTTTGTGAATTCTGCTCTTGGGCTCCCTCCTGTGGTTTTGAGTGGTATAGCTGCTTCTTGGATTTAGCATCAGCAGCTGCTTCCACTGATCGTCTTTCTGGCTCGGCTATTTTAGTCTGGCCTTATACCTCAATCAATGTCAGTTGTCAATTGTTCCTGCTTGGAGCCACTGCTCTTTTGGATTTCCCTGACACTCTGTGCAGTTCAGCAAAGATAAGTCCTTGCTTGTCCTTTTGCAGTCCACTTGTTGTGGACTTTATTGTTCAGCACATTCTATGTTTTGCTCATTTGTCCAGCTTATCAGTATGGATCTATTCAGCTAAGCTGGAAGCTCTGGGCTGCAGATTTTGCCCTCCACACCTTTAGTCAGGTGTGGAGATTTTTGCATATCTCTGCGGTGGACTTTTTCTAGTTTTTATTACTGACTGCACAGTGTTCTTTCCTGTACTATCTATCTAGCTAGAAGTGGCCTCCTTTTCTAAATCTTGTTTCATACTACGTATGTCATTTCCTTCTCCTCTCACAGTCAATATTTGTGGGGGGCTGTCCTATTCTTTGGGGATCTTCTCTGAGGCAAGATAGCTTTCCTATTCCTTCCTTTAGGGGTAGCTAGTTCTCCGGCTGTGACGAGGTGTCCAGGGAGTGACAGGAACATCCCACAGCTACTGCTAGTGTTGTGTTAAGATCAGGAACTGCGGTCTGTATAGTTACCACCTGCTCAGAGCTAGTCGCATGTCACTCCTAAATTACCAGTCCATAACACATACCCCTACCAATGAACCAGATACTGCAAGAACGAGAATCCCCAATGTGTCCACCCTCATACACTATATGACCCTCAACCAATACTGGAGAAGGAAGTGACCCAGAGTCCTCCTCTACCGCCCCTAAGGGTTTCAGAAGAGATTTATGAATTACATTAGCAATCTTAAAAGAAGCTGGGAGACTTAACCTATATGCTACTGGATTGACCTCCTCCACAATTTCGTATGGCCCAATAAACTTAGGATCTAACTTGGAAGGTGAAAGCTTAAGGTTGATATTCCTTGTTGAAAGCCAAACCTTCTCCCCAACTCGACACGCATGCCCGGAAACTCTTCTCTTTTCAACAAAGAATTTATACCTCCCCTGAGTCTGGGAGATATTACGACGGACCTCAACCCACAGATTTTTTAACCACTGAACCACCCCCTCCGCCCCAGGGCAACCAGAATCCAGGCGTGATAGCTCCTTAAAATGTGGGCTAAACACATAGTTGACCAGAAATGGGGACATTCCAATGGACCTACGCACACGATTGTTAAAGGCGAACTCCGCCAACTGCACACCTCTGTCAGACACCACATTCAAGGGTACCCCATGCAAGCGCACCACATGCAACACAAACAACTTAGACAAAGTTTCAGCTGAAGGTAGTGCAGGTAAAGGTACAAAATGGACTTGTTTAGAAAACCTGTCCACTACCACCCATATCACAGTATTACCCCTGGAAAGAGGGAGATTGGAGATAAAGTCCATGGACAGGTGAGTCCATTGTATATCAGCAACTGTGAGAGGCACCAGTTCCCCGGCCGGCAATGGGAGGTCTTAGAACGGGCACAAACCCCACACGCAGATACAAATCTTTTGATATCTGTACCCAGTGAGGACCACCAAAAAATTCTTGCCACCACCTCCTGTGTGGCCAAAATACTAGGATGAACAATTTACCCCCCCGTTTGGAGGCAGGGGCAAGAGACTGAGTTCCCACAATCTCCTGCTCCAACTCCAACGAGACCCCAGCCACCACCACCCCAGCATGAAGAATGGAGGATGGCAGCTCGGGGGGGAGACACAGAATCAAAACTTTGTGACAAAGCATCAGCTTTAACATTCTTGGACCCGGGATGGAAAGTAATAGAAAACCGCAACCAAGGAAAAAAAAGGGACCAATGGGCCTGTCTGGGAGTCAATCTTTTATCAGACAATATAGGCTAAATTTTTATGATCCATAATAACAGTGATCGGATGAGCCACCCCTTCCAAAAAGTGCCTTCATTCTTCAAATGCCAATTTGACTGCAAGAAGTTCTCTATTGCCCACATCGTAATTTCTTTCAGCTGAAGAGAACTTCCAGGAAAAGAAGGCACATGGCTTGAGATTGGTCAAAGGGGCAGCTCATGAGACAGCACTGCTCCAATCCCCACCTCAGATGCATCCATCTCCACAATAAAAGGTTTAGATGAGTCTGATGCACCAAAATCCAGGCAGACATGAAGAATTTTTTCTGAGTCAAGAAGGAATTTTGGGCAGATTCAGACCAGTTTTTTACATCCGCGCCCTAACGTGTAAGAATAGTAAGGAGTTTGACCACTTTTGAAAACCCCTTAATTCATTTAAGTTAATAATGGGCGAACCCTAAGAAACGCTGGAGTCTCTTAAGATCCCGGGGTTGAACCCAGTCAGCAATATCCTGTACCTTCTTAGGGTCCATACAAAACCCCTCACAAGACACAATCAGGCCCAAAAAAGACAGTTCCTGTACGAAAAATGAACATTTCTCCAATTTAGCAAACAACTGATTTTCCCTGAGCCTTTGGAGAACAGTTTGTAAATGTTGCAAATAAGTATGATTGTCTTGGGAATACACCAAAATATCATCAAGATAGATAAAAACAAAACATCCTATAAAATCAGCAAACACTACATTAATGAAATTCTGAAATATGGCGGTAGCATTAGTAAGACAACACTGCATAACGAGGTTTTCAAAGAGACCCTCGGATGTGAGGAAGGCCATTTTCCACTTGTTCCCCTCTTGAACCATTATCAGATTATAGGTTCCCCAGAGATCAAGTCTGGAGAACCAAACTTGATGTCCCCAGACAGTTGATTACATAGATCTGGGATAAGGGGAAGACGGTATGTATTTTTCACGGTTATATTGTTTAGTTCTCAAAAGTCAATGTAGGGACGTAGGCCGCCATCTTTCTTTTTAACGAAAAAGAATCCGGCAGCCACAGGAGAGACGGAAGGACGTATATGCCACTTGCGGAGGCTTTCTGCAATATACTCCTTCATAGCCAAATGCTCAGGACCGGACAAATTGAACAGACAGGCTTTAGGCAACTTAGCTCCAGGAACCAATTCAATGGCACAATCAAAAGGTCTCTGTGGCGGTAAAACCTCAGCCTCACTTTCAGAGAACACATCCTCGAAGTATTTCAGGTGCTTCGGAATACCCTCCAGACAGATAGGCGACACAGAGACAGACCTGACAAGTTCAGACAAAAATGCAGATTTATAACATTCATTGAAACAGATAGGCCCCCATTGAACAATTTCTCCAGTCTCCCAATTGATGGGTTGTGACGTTGCAACAAAGGCATCCCCAACACCAACGAAGCAGGCAGATTTTCCGAGACAAAACAACTTATTTTTTCAACATGAACAGAGCCCACCTTTAGTGAAAAAACGTCCGACACATAGAGAATCCCTCCCTTGGTGAGGGGAGGAGAGTCAATAGCCACCCCTTTAATTGGAGACTTAAGCCTGACTGTCCCTATCTTGCATTGAGAAAGCAACCGAAAGTCGACCAAGTTGATGGATGAACCACAGTCAGCAAAAGCTGTAGAAAAAGGACAGTCGTCCACCAGAAGTTCCACTAGCAGCAAAACTTTAGAAAACGAGGAAAAGTGTACCTGAGGGTCTGGATAGTCTCCTCGACAACTACAGAGACCTAGTCGTTTCCCGACACCTTGGTCGATGAAGGGCAGGAGGGACAGTCCTTCCTACAGTGTCCAGACTCCCCACAATAAAAGTACAGCTGCTTCTCACGACGGCGTTTCCTCTCTTTCTCCTTGAGGGTGACAGCGCCCAACTCCATGGCCTCAGATGATGACGCAGCTTCACTCCCACTGGGGAATAACGGGGTTTCTAATTGCATCACCACTCTTGCCCGCAACCTATGGTCCACATGGACAGCCTGGGTCATGGCGTCCTCCAGAGAGTCAGGTGGAGGATGAAGGGCCATGGCATCTTTCAGGCATTCAGAGAGTCCCCTGAGGAACAAGCCCTGAAGGGCGACATCATCCCAGGAAGCCTCAGCAGCCCAGCATCAAAACTCAGAACAGAACCAATCGGCCGAGTGCTTCCCCTAACAAACACTCATCACCATGTCCTCAGCCAGCCGCAGACATTCAGGCTCATCGTAGATATGCCCAAGGGCCTCAAAAAATGCATTCACAGACATTCTCTCAGGAGCTGTGGAAGGGAGAGAAAAAGCCCAAGCCTGCAGGGCTCCCCTTAATAAGGAGATTATGACCCCACCCTCTAACTTTCATCCCCAGAAGAGCAGGGTCTTAATGGAAAAAAAAGCTTACAGCCCTCCTTAAAGGCTCTAAATTTCGTTTTGTCCCCAGCAAATGTATCCGGCAACTTAACTGGAGGTTCAGGAGGAATTGGAGTAACATTCCTAGCCCCTGCCCCCTGAAACCCAACAACAGGGCTCCTTGCACTGCATCAGATACCTGTTGCTGAGTCTGTGCAAGAGCTTGTTACTCCATGGTCAATTTCTGCATCATCAGATGCTTCACCTGCTCAGAAAGGGTTTGCATGGAGTCCATACTACCACCAGCACCAGGAGACTGTGTTGGTCAGTTATAATGTAAGGAACACCATGACTGGTAAGGCTAACTCAGTACACATGTTCCGCTATGTCCTGGATGAGTGAGACAATACAGCGCATGGAAAGCTTACCGGGATGGGGTGCAACCGCTGATGTGCAGGACCTGCAGCACGTGACTGAAGGGGGTAGAACAGGGGGCAGAGCAAGCCGCAGCACTCCTGGAGAAGACAGCGGAGGACGGCAGGCACCGACAGAACATGAGAAGGTCAGGAAAGCCGAAATCAAAACCGAGAGGTCAGCGAGGTACACAAGAGAGGTACAAAAGAGGAATCAAATACAGGTCAAGTGTCAGAAACCAGAGAGGGCAGCAAAAGTACCAGGGGGACAGGCAGAACGAGTAGTTAGAATGGAGCAAAAGTCATAAACCAGGCAGAACGAATGAGCAGTACAGAATCAATAAACAACAGCAAAAATAGGGTACAGAACCAGGTCAGTAACAGAATAACACATAAGAGCAGGCACAAGGCACAAGCACACAAGGGTCAAACTACTCAGCCGACGGCAGTATAACTGACGAAGACCAGAGCAGAGGTGAGGCCATGTAAAGCCCTAACACAGCCAGAGAGAGGCTGAAAAGTTTTAACCCCTCAGATTCCAGCCAAAACTTCCAAGCAAACCATGACAGAAGCTGCCTGGAAGATAACTCTTCCTCCAGAGCTTATTTTACATGAAGGGGTAGTTACCAGTGTGATATGTAATGGTTACCAGTGTGATATGTAATGACATTCCTTTGCGCTATAGATCTCACTGCAGAGCTGTGTATGATTGTAACTGATACATCTCCAGGTTCCTCTCAGATTCAGCTTCCATCTCATGCGCAGACAGGGCTCCAACATTGTTACAATAAAGCAGAGCAGAGAGCTGCAAAAAATGTGCTTAAAAGAAGACAGATTTCATTTCTCCTGTTATGTGATAGTTATTTGTCTCACACTGGCAACTCCTTTTATTTATAATAAGCTCTGGAGGCAAAGTTTTCCAGAGCCTGGAAGAGGTCATTTAATATATAAGAAAAATTTGAATTTCTCTGGAATAAGAGTTTAGACCACAGATATCAAGGTATCATTTTATTCAGTTTTCTATGACTTGCATGCCCATATAGACGGCTCAGGAGGGTTGATCTTACTGGCAGATTCCCTTTAAAGGGTTAATTCTCCTTCAGTCACTTCTGCATTCAGAGATGACCAGGGCAGGTGATGCTACATTTATTGATACAAGCCAAAATCTGTGCATAATCAGCAGCTATCATGCACATGTCCAAGCCATAATAATAGACATAACATGACCTACTTGTCTCACCTCTCAAAGCGGCAATGAGCTGAGAAGAGCTAACCCTTTAAGTATTTTAATTCCTCTGCAGTTCTACCACAGGATAAATAAAGCACTGCAAGGTTTCTATTACAATCAATGTCCTATCTACGTAAAGAATAGGTCTGTTGGGTCCTTCAAAGGGTGAGATACTCTTTGTAACTACTCTCAGCTCTTGGGAACAGATGAGGTTTGTGAATGAAGAACACCCCCTGCCTGCTAACTCAAACTGTACTCCTATGGTATTTAAAATTGTATTCTAAATCAATCTCTTTTGGAACCCTGCAGCTTTTTCAGTTGTTATAGAAGCATAAAATGACAAAATGTATATGAATAGATGCTGTAATTTACTCTGTACTGATAATCCTTAACAGGTGAAAAGGACTTGTGTATGTTATGAATTGAATTAATTGGTGTTATTCATTATTGTGTAAAATTGTCATTCTTAGCTTCACATGTTGGTATCTTAAGACTCTGCATTATCAATTACTCATGAAATGCTTGATTGTGCACTATATCTGTTTGTTCTGTTGTACTGCAATACTGGTCTGTTTTCTGCCGTTGTGTGTTAAGATGTCACCATTAAAAAAAACTCAAGTGAAAAATGAATTAATGTAAAATATTAAACAAGAGCATAAAGTATTGCAGGCAGATAGCACAGGAAGAGGGGGATGTGGTGACAGAGATGCAAGTAGAAAGATGAGAAAGAGAGAGAACACAGTATGCAAATATGCAGCAATCTGGAGACATTCAGTAAAGTGTGTGGTTCTTTTGCAAATTGATGTGGTGCTCAAGGATGTCAGATTAACAATGCCCTCCCGCATTTTCTCCTTAAAGGACTCAAATACAGGATTGCCTGGGCTAATTATAGGGGAACTTCTGCTAATTATATAGTGCCAGGGGCAGTAAAGACAGCAATGTGTGGAGAAAAAAATGGAAGAATAAAAAGCTACAACATATAATGTGTTCATTGAGAGATTATTTCTGCAAAGGAAAAAAAAGGAAGAATGCCTAAACCAGGCTTAACCCCTTCATTGCCAGAGACGCATGGTATACATTACTCTTTACTTTTTCAGATATTTGTGTACAATATGTTCTTACCATTAAATATTTATGAAGTTGGTGAAGTAGAGAAGGTAAATAAGGAATGTTAGAGACAGGGATATCATCTGGAAGACAGGAAGCAGGGAAACAGTCTGCACATCTTAGAAAAATCGTACACAGAGCAACTTTTTACAGAAACAGTATGCAACCTGATTTTTTTAAATTGAATTGGCCTTTACGAACCAATTAGGCTACTTTCACACTTGCGTCGGGCCGACGTTCCCGACGCTAGCGTTGTCACCGCCACACAACGGGGGCAGCGGATGCATTTTTCCAGCGCATCCGCTGCCCCATTGTGAGGTGCGGGGAAGTGCGGGGAGGTGGGGGCGGAGTTCCGGCCGCGCATGCGCGGTCGGAAAAAGCGGACCGTCGTGAGCAAAAAACGTTACATGTAGCGTTTTTTGCTCCCGACGGTCCGCCACTGCACGACGCATCCGTCGCACGACGGGTGCGACGTGTGGCAATCCGTCACAATGCGTCACTTCATGTTAATCAATGGTGAAAAAACGCATCCTGCAAACACTTTTAAATAGGGAATACGAGGTCTCTTATTAATCTTCTGTTATTAATTCTATTTTTTCATATTTCGTATGACTATAGTATATGAATATTAACATGATGAATATTCACAGGATATCTATTGGAATGGATCAGTTTGTATACGGGTCCTAATGATCTCTATGATGTTTTTTTCATCCCCCTTTCTATGTTATATTTGTATAACTTTTGTATATTATTATTGAAGTCTCCAAAAGGTTCTAATACGTTGCCACAACATATTGTAACAATTGACTAGACATTGAAGTGACCACTTTGTTTCTATAATGTTCTTATAACGTTTTTTTCTTCTCTTGTTTTCCAGCATACCAGCGGAACGTAGTGCTCGGTCTTGGATCCCACTGCGCATGCGCACTGTTTCGGCTTTTTTCGGCTTTTTCCGTTTTCGTCGGCTTTACTTGCACTTCCGGTATAGGCATCTCAGTTGAACTTTCACCCGGAACTACCTGTTCATTACCAGGTAAATAGCCGCTCACATGTAGCTCACACACGTGCCTTTCACCTGGTCACAGTTTCCCGGTCCTCCGTTATGGACACCGCTCCTATGTGTGACTTCTGAATCCAGATATTTGACTCTTTTTACGCGCACTTTTGGAGCACATGTATACCGCCAGGACTTAGCCGCTAACACACATTGTATTTTTTATAAATTTACCTCCACAGTGGGTTTCCGTGCACGGCTTCACATATCAGCAAGTATGGTTTTCTTTTATCCCCTATTTATCCCTTTTTCCTATGACCCTTTTTTTCATATTTGACAGTATGGTCACTAGCGTATCATATATAGAAATACCTATCATGTTGCTTTACGCTCTCTTATATATTTAGATGTACAGTGCCATGTATACATATACCCATGCGGGTTTTTTTCTCATATGAGTTTTTTCTGAGGCCGTCCCTCTCCTATATATATATATATATATATATATATATATATATATATATATGTATATTTTATTTCTTATCCATATTACTAGCCTCTGCTATTCTGACATGTTTTTTAGTTTTTTTCGTTTTTTTTCCTTGTTGTTTCCTTTTCCTTTTTCATTTATAAAAGGGTATATATATTTCTATATGTAACTATCTTTATATATATTACAGAGGGACATTTAATCTCTTGAAAAAGGCTTTTCAGCCGAAACGTTGAGAAGAATATTGTAAATGTCCTAACAAGATGTATTGAAGAAGTATATTCGTTTATTTCTATTTTTTGGAAACCCTATATCCTGTATAAGTGAGGAAATCCTATCACCTGAATTTGAGCATGTTAAAAATAAACTTTGAAAATTTTCAGTTGTAGTGTGCCGGAGTTTTTCTCATATATCATATATTGTTTACTCCTGAGCACCTCAGATCTATACAGTGAGCACCTTCCTCATCGTGTTATTATGCTTAAACCTTCTTTCCTCCAGATGTAGAGGATGACCCCTTGTCCCTGTCTCAGGTCTATGATTAAAAAGATCATCAGAAAGGTCTTTGTACTGTCTATATATATATATATATATATATATATATATATATACTCCAGTATAGCATCCCTTAGAATGCCCTCCAGGATTTTACCCACAGTAGAGGTTAAGCTTACTGGCCTATAATTACTGAGTTCAGTTTTTGTCCCCTTTTTGAATATTGGCACCACATTTGCTATACGCCAGTCCTGTGGTACAGACCCTGTTATTATGGACTCTTTAAAGATTAAAAATAATGGTCTATCAATGACTGTACTTAATTCCTGCAGTACTCGGGGGGGTATCCCATCCGGGCCCGGAGAGTTGTCAATTTTAGTGATTTTTAGACGCCGCCGTACTTCCTGCTGGGTTAAGCAGGTGACATTTAATGGGGAATTTTTGTTATCACTGATCATATTGTCTGCCATGGGATTATCTTTTGTAAATACTGATGAAAAAAAGTCATTTAGCATATTGGCTTTTTCCTCATCCTCATCCACCATTTCACCCAGACTATTTTTAAGGGGTTAGTCCTCTGTTTTGTGGGTAGCTGTTCATATATTTCTATACTGGTGTATGTTGTTTTTTCTTAATGGTGTTGTTTTTGGTCTTTTTTCATAGAGGCATATTTTTGTCATTTGCTGCTGTACCCCACAAGTTGATCCTGGGATGATCGCTACAGTCCTATTATCAAGATGTCACGTGTCATACATATTAGTATAATTCCTTCATATGTTTTATCACTATTGTTTATTATTCACTTATATAATCATTATTTAATTTGTTATTTTGTTCATCCGCACTTTAATATAATATATTGTGTTTTTCACCCGCACTATAATATAATATAATGTTTTTCCTTCATGTTTTTTTTTATGTATATGTTTTTGTAGTATTTTACCATTTTTATAGTGCTCGCTGCTATATATATATATTTTTTTTTTTGTGTTCACACAATGGTATATTTTTGTGACAAAATTGTTATGTATACTAATTTAATTCTTTTAGGAATTAAGTACAAGCTGATCGCATTATCTATCTATCTTTCTTACCATATATGGTTGATTCTCAGGTCGGACTTGAACCAACTGTCATTTGGTAACACAGTGGATATAAGCCGCCTTGGGTGTTGCGCCACACTATAGGACAAATGGGACCCTGTATTTTGGCTTCTGATTCCTAAATGCAAGCGTGCCTTGTTCCTATGACAACTGGCGTCATCATGTATTTCTCTTTGTCAGAAGATACGTTGAATTTTATACCTATATGGCGTATATGATTGGAGCTGGGCTGTTATGAAGACCTTTGAATCCGCTTATTTTTGCCCACTGAGAACGGCGGATGTCTTAGATTGATATGCTTTGTTCCATGCTCCATTATTAGCTGGTCATCCGGAGATGGTGTATGAATGGTAAACATTCTAATCATGTGATCGGTATTTCATCGCCATGGTTACATCAACAACCAGATGCCCATAACCCGGAAGTAAAGCGGGAGGCTCCGGAAGTGATCTCCTAGTATTAGTGAGAATTTCATCATGATATGAGGGATAATGCGATCATTATGTATGTTTAAAATATTTGTACAACATGTCTGGAATGCGCGATCAGTAGTGTTGAGCATTCCGATACCGCAAGTATCGGGTATCGGCCGATACTTGCGGGTATCGGAATTCCGATACCGAGATCCGATACTTTTGTGGTATCGGGTATCGGTATCGAAACAACATTAATGTGTAAAATAAAGAATTAAAATAAAAAATATTGCTATACTCACCTCTCCGACGCAGCCTGGACCTCACCGAGGGAACCGGCAGCGTTGTTTGCTTAAAATGCGCGCTTTTACTTCCTGCCGTGACGTCACGGCTTGTGATTGGTCGCGTGCCGCCCATGTGGCCGCGACGCGACCAATCACAGCAAGCCGTGACGTAATTTTCAGGTCCTCAATGCCTAATTCTAGGCATTCATGATTTTAAAATTACGTTCCGGCTTGTGATTGGTCGCGTCGCGGTCACATGGGCGACGCGACCAATCACAAGCCGTGACGTCACGGGAGGCAGGAGATGCGCGCATTTTTAAAATTACGTCACGGCTTGTGATTGGTTGCGTGCCGCCCATGTGACCGCGACGCGACCAAGCACAGCAAGCCGTGACGTAATTTCAGGTCCTGATGCCTATTTCTGCATTCATACTTTCAAGTATCGGACGGTATCGCTCAACACTAGCGATCAGTAAGATACTTAGTAATGGTTCTTTTGGGGTATATTTCAAGGAGAGTCAGTGTGCCTCTCTGTCATTGGCAAATGACAAGTATAAATAAGATAATAAAAACCACTGCGCTTCCCAAAAGCAACAGAACAAGCAGAAAAAGTAAACTTACTTGGTAAAGAATTAGTTAATGGATATAGGAGTCGGAGGTTCCCATAGGAGTGGAATAGAACCTGATTAAGGTATATGGCTGGAAAGAATATAGCACAATTAATAAGGTGTTAGAGAAGTGCAAAATGTAAAAATAGAGGGTGTTGAGTACACACTCACTTATTATGAAGGGCTATTTGTATGCTGAACTGTAAGAAGTGTTCCTAAGTAGGAACTGTCAATCCTCCCTCTTTGAAGGATATATCTAGGGAGAGATAGCGGGTTACTAATACAAGGGTATATGCATACAGCTTCAGCCTATTAGTAATATAGATACAGACTACTCACTGCTTGTATGGAGGTCTGGTGGCTGCACCAGCGGTGCTAGTTAGCCGTAGTGTAGTTAAGTTGATGCTAATATGAAGAAGGATAAATGATGATATAAACGACCTATCATATCATAGATAATCCGTCCTGGAACATGTGAAACTAGCAAATAGCAAAGCGATAAAGTTGTCCGTTCACTCACCCGATACTGCTAGGGTCAATGCCTCTGGGTGTGATAGCGCTAGTTGGGTCCGGGAATAGATGATGCAGGGGGATACCAGGGCTTTCCTGCAGGAGTGCGTTCCAGCGAGAATGCGGGAGCGCGGGAGATCACCAGCGCCTCGCGTGCCCCGGCCGGAAGCAACGCTGAGGACGCGGCGGTGACTAGGGGGCGGAGCTGTAGTGACGTCACACAGAAAAAAGGACGGGAGCGTGGTGGAGACAAGCTGCCTACGCGTTTCGAGGGTTATCTTCCCTCTTCGTCAGGGCTATGTCTCCACTGTAGGTGTCCGTCCTTATATAGTCTCCTAATTGCTGGATAAGCTCTCCTGAAGCCCCTGATTCGCAATTGACACCATATGGAGGTTAATTGGCCACATAGAGTAATCCCTGATCAATCAACTTTATAGTTTGTGCTGGGATGCCGGATGGTATATTATTTATAAAAACACTGTTTGCCACTCATCCTACAATAGAGTGGTAAAAGGATTAGAGGAACCCTGAGTTATATACACACTCTTGAACATTGAATACTCCTCCGAATACCATTAGGTACTTATGTAGATAGTTAGGGACCTTAATTGATTTGTACTTGAAAAACATGTTATGTTTAGAGAGAGATAGTGTAGCGTTAAAAACATATTTTTAATATTACTTTTTTTAAAAAATGAAAGCATACCAAGGTGAATAAAAATATGTATAAATATAAATATAGCATGTGGTGACAATACGAGCACAAATAAGGATTTTTTTCGGGTACTAGGCGCAAGACCAAAAGAGGTAAGAGAGGTGGGGCACTCTCCCAAAAGAAAATAAGTAAACCAGTAACTACCAGTAGCCAAAAAATCTTTAATCTCAGTTCCCATATACTAACCCAGAATGAACAAACATTATTACAAAAAGGCTTAAAGTTTGCACCGACGGCCAAAGCCAAACCTTTCAACTTATATATAAGTATAAAGAAATTCTTACGGAATTTAGCTCTTAAAAAATATTTTCTTAAAAAAAGCATTAGCAACCTAGGTACTATTACCACCACTTTAAACCAGCCACCTATGGAGTATGTCCATACTAATTTAGCCTGTCCATCTACATTTAATCCCCTCAATGAGTACTCTAACTCATTCCGGGCCTTCGAAACTATGGTAACTACAGATATTAAGAAAATGCACAAAAGAAATTCAAAATATACTCCACACAACCTAAACCCCAGGGAAAAAAATGCCATTATCCAACTACAGGAGAATAATAACATCATAATCCGCCCGGCAGATAAGGGGGGCGGGATTGTTGTATTGGATTATATGAAGTACCATAATGAATCCCTAAATCTGTTGGGTGATACAGTAACGTACAAAAAACTGACATTTGACCCCTCATTAAAATTTATGAAAGAACTTAATATCCTGGCTACAAAAGGGAAAACTATAGGTGTCCTTAATAAAAAGGAATATCAGTTCATTAACAACAAAACCCCCTCTACAGCTATATTTTATCACATACCCAAAATACACAAAAGTATTGACAACCCACCAGGAAGACCCATCATATCGGGTATAAATTGCTTAACAGCCAATCTATCTAGGTACGTGGATACCCACCTCCAAAAATGTATGCCACTTCTACCTGCATACTTAAAGGATACCACGCACACTCTACAGATTTTGGAATCAATAGAATGGCAAAATGACTTCATCCTGGGAACTCTGGACATTAAGTCCCTCTATACAATAATAGACCCATCAAAAGGTTGCCAATCAGCAGATTTTTTTCTTAAAAAACTAGGCACCTACCAAAATACACAAATCCAGTTCATAATTGAGGGCATTGAGTTTATTCTAAAACACAACTACTTTCTATACGAAAAACAATATTATCTGCAAACCCACGGGACCGCTATGGGTACACGGTTCGCGCCTAGTTTCGCAAATCTTTATGTAGGAAAGTGGGAGCTCGAATTCATCTACGAGAACGGTCGTCTCCGAAAAGGCCTTCAAACTTGGCACCGCTTTATAGATGACATCATCTTTATTTGGAAGGGTCCATTATCAGACCTACAAGTCTTTATTTCCAGCCTCAACTCCAATAATTACGGCCTGGAGTTTACACCCACCATTAGCCATACTAGCGTAAATTTTTTAGATTTAACTATCTGTATAGAACAAAACAAAATAATCACTAAGGGTTTCCACAAACAAGTGGACTCAAACAGCTACATACATGTCAGTAGTTGTCACCTGCCAGTATGGCTCTCTAATATTCCAAAAAGCCAGTTTCTAAGAATTAGAAGGAACTGTACAGAAGTCGAGGATTATCGAAGGGAAAGTGACTATTTGTTAGGACAGTTTGAAGAAAAGGGTTACGATGCACCTATTCTCAATAGAACAAGAATGGAAATAGAAACTATGCCAAGGGACACTTTGATCCATAGAACCAAAGTTATTTGCAATCCCCCTACCATACAAGAACAGATAGGGCAAGTCCCAATAATAACACAATTCCATTCAGGCTATAGGCGGTTTAAAAATATTATTAATAAGCACTGGCCCATCTTAAAAGGGGACAAGTGCATTGGCGACCTACTACCTACACAACCCAAGTTTGTTTACACAAAGGCACAGAACTTGGGACTTTTACTTGCTCCAACCACGAAATCTATACTTCCCATACAAAACCCAAAAAAGCAGACGTACCTAACTAACAAAACTAAACCTCTAGGTTTTATGCCATGTGGCAAATGTACATGCTGCAAACGAGTCTCCAGCAAGAAAGTGGTTCGCACTAGTTTTAAGGACGCCAATGAAGCAAATGAATATGTTATTCAGGATTACATCACGTGCCAAACCACAGGGGTCATTTATATATTAAAATGCCCGTGTGGTAAGATTTATGTAGGTCGTACAAAAAGAAGACTTCTGGACAGGATTAATGAACATTTTAATAATATTAGTAAGGGGTTCATAGGTCATCCATTATCGCGACATTATTCGGAACAACACAAGCATTCCCTTCATGGTACATCTTTTTGGGGCATCCAAGTGGTCCCACGCAATCCCAGAGGGGGGGACCATATTAAAGCCATGTCTCGGGTCGAGTCCAGGTGGATATTCACCTTAGACAGTCTGGCTCCGACGGGCTTAAACCAAGAAATTGAACTATATGCTTTTTAATACAATCCTCATAACCCCATCACGCAGAATAACGGAGACAAGCGTGGTTTGAGATGGCTACTATTTCCAGTTATATATTTTAGTACATTTTTATAGAGTTTTTATAGTATTTTATACTAGTTATCTATAGGATTAATGTTAGGATCACTAAATAATATTTTTATCCATATCCACATTCGCTAGCCCCCTTAGGCTTTAATAAATAAATAATAGGGATGGCTAGATGTAATGTTTGGTTCTCCTCTCATCATTTTTTCATTTGTAATTGGTAGTTTTTAACTATATTTTATTGTCACCACATGCTATATTTATATTTATACATATTTTTATTCACCTTGGTATGCTTTCATTTTTTAAAAAAAGTAATATTAAAAATATGTTTTTAACGCTACACTATCTCTCTCTAAACATAACATGTTTTTCAAGTACAAATCAATTAAGGTCCCTAACTATCTACATAAGTACCTAATGGTATTCGGAGGAGTATTCAATGTTCAAGAGTGTGTATATAACTCAGGGTTCCTCTAATCCTTTTACCACTCTATTGTAGGATGAGTGGCAAACAGTGTTTTTATAAATAATATACCATCCGGCATCCCAGCACAAACTATAAAGTTGATTGATCAGGGATTACTCTATGTGGCCAATTAACCTCCATATGGTGTCAATTGCGAATCAGGGGCTTCAGGAGAGCTTATCCAGCAATTAGGAGACTATATAAGGACGGACACCTACAGTGGAGACATAGCCCTGACGAAGAGGGAAGATAACCCTCGAAACGCGTAGGCAGCTTGTCTCCACCACGCTCCCGTCCTTTTTTCTGTGTGACGTCACTACAGCTCCGCCCCCTAGTCACCGCCGCGTCCTCAGCGTTGCTTCCGGCCGGGGCACGCGAGGCGCTGGTGATCTCCCGCGCTCCCGCATTCTCGCTGGAACGCACTCCTGCAGGAAAGCCCTGGTATCCCCCTGCATCATCTATTCCCGGACCCAACTAGCGCTATCACACCCAGAGGCATTGACCCTAGCAGTATCGGGTGAGTGAACGGACAACTTTATCGCTTTGCTATTTGCTAGTTTCACATGTTCCAGGACGGATTATCTATGATATGATAGGTCGTTTATATCATCATTTATCCTTCTTCATATTAGCATCAACTTAACTACACTACGGCTAACTAGCACCGCTGGTGCAGCCACCAGACCTCCATACAAGCAGTGAGTAGTCTGTATCTATATTACTAATAGGCTGAAGCTGTATGCATATACCCTTGTATTAGTAACCCGCTATCTCTCCCTAGATATATCCTTCAAAGAGGGAGGATTGACAGTTCCTACTTAGGAACACTTCTTACAGTTCAGCATACAAATAGCCCTTCATAATAAGTGAGTGTGTACTCAACACCCTCTATTTTTACATTTTGCACTTCTCTAACACCTTATTAATTGTGCTATATTCTTTCCAGCCATATACCTTAATCAGGTTCTATTCCACTCCTATGGGAACCTCCGACTCCTATATCCATTAACTAATTCTTTACCAAGTAAGTTTACTTTTTCTGCTTGTTCTGTTGCTTTTGGGAAGCGCAGTGGTTTTTATTATCTTTCATTGCTTGGTTTTTCTAACAGGATTGGCACAGAGCCTGTTGCAACCACTCGCAGCTCCCATAGCATTCCACCCTACCCTTTCAGGTGACTAGGCGCCAGTATACACACTTTAAAGTATAAATAAGCCTCTTTTTCAGCTACCCACCACCCCTGGATGAAGCTTTCCTCAGCGAAACGCGCGTCGGGTGTCGTGGGTCCCTGACTGGTGGCTTACATTTGGTAACTATGGTCCTTCCTTTATATGTACTGTGAACATTTTGGTGACCGCACGGTGGTTGTCCATGATGCTGCGGTTGTCGGTGACATTGCACTTGTTACTAAGATGTATTTATTTCTTATTAGTCTTTTAATATATTGACAATTAACATTAATACATACATATTTCTTATATTCTATTTAAATAATTTTTGTGCATGGTCATCTATGACCGCTGCATTGGGGATACTACTGGTTACACTTGCAGGATTTTTTTTTTTTTTTCTCCTGCGGGTGTGTATATACGCACTATATGATTGATTGGAAGGATACTTCTTTTATATATACAGTATATAGTTCTTTGCCACTGTTCCAGTCATACCTGTCGGTTGTCTCTGTATTTTGGTTGCTCCATAATTTTATGTGTGGTATATGGTTTTAGATATGTTCAAAATAAAGTTTGTACTTTTTCATATTTTATGGTCTGGTGTTCATTCTTGGTGTTAGTATTTTTAAGGGGGCCAACACTATCATTTTTTAGTTTCTTACTATTTACATAGTTAAAGAATATTTTGGGATTATTTTTACTCTCTCTGGCAATGAGTCTCTCTGTCTCAATCAATTTTTGCTGCCTTGATTTGCTTTTTACAGAATTTATTTAATTTTTTGTATTTATTTAATGCCTCATCACTACCTACTTCCTTTAATTCTCTAAATGCTTTATTTTTGTCACTTATTGTGCCCCTTACAACTCTATTTAGCCATATTGGTTTCCTCCTATTTCTAGTATGTTAATTCCCATACGGTATATACTGTGCACAGGTCCTATCCAGGATGCTAATAAACGTCTCTCATTTTCTTTGTGTATTTTATGTCTCAGGATATCGTCCCAGTTAATTGCATCAAGATCATCTCTCACACATCTTATTAAAGGATACATGAAAACTTATTATTTTGTGATCACTATTCCCCAAGTGACCCCCAATTTGATATGCGGTATGGCCTGTTGGTTAATATTAGGTCTAGGAGTGCCCCCCTTCTTGTAGGGTCCTGAACCAATTGTAAAAGGTAATTGTCACTCATAGTTGTCAAAAACCGATTACCTTTGCTGGAACTGCGGGTTTCTGTTCCCCAATCTATTTCAGGGTAGTTGAAGTCCCCCATAATAATGACTTCTCCTTGAGTCTAACCTTCATCTATTTGCTTTACGAGGATATTCTCCATTGATTCCATTATTTTTGGAGATTTATAACAAACCCCTATCAGTAATTTATTATTTTTTCCCCCTCCCCTTACTTCACCCACAGGGACTCTACATTTTCATTAAATTCACCTATATTATCACGCCAGATGGGTTTTAAGGACGATTTTACATACAGACACACCCCTCCCCCTCGCTTATCGTTTCGGTCATTTCTGAAAAGGCTAGAGACCTGCAAGTTAACAGCCCAGTCATGGCTCTCATTCAGCCATGTTTCAGATATCCCCACCATGTCATAATTATGCTCCAACAACATTAATTCTAATTCGTCCATTTTGTTGGCGAGGCTTCTGGCATTAGTATACATGCACTTGATGTTCCTCTCTGTACCTCTATTCTTTCTTAAATTATTAACTGTTCTAACCCCAACCCCCATGCCACCGCCACCCCCAACTGTTATGATCCTGGTGGCAAGGATCGCAAACTGACCTGCTAAGTAACAGAAATCTACTTAGGACAAGCTCTGGGGATGTGGGAGCTATACTGACCGCAACCCTGATTCTATCAATACACACTATAGGCAGCCGTGGAGCGTTACCTAAAATCCTAGACGCCTCGTCACAGCCTGAGAAACTAGCTACCCCTAGAGAGAAAGCAAGCCTCACTTGCCTCAGAGAAATCACCCCAAAGTTTTAGACAGCCCCCCACAAATAATAACGGTGAGTTAAGGGGAAAACACAAACGTAGAAATGAAAACAGGTTTTTTAGCAAATGAGGCCCGCTAACACTAAATAGACAGAAGACAGCAAGGGATCTGTGCGGTCAGTATAAAATGCTATCAAAAATAATCCACGCAGAGATTACAAGAACCCCCACACCGACTCACGATGTGAGGGGCGCAACTCTGCACCCCAGAACTTCCAGCAAGCGAGAATATTACATATAAGCAAGCTGGACAAAACTCATCATATACAGAGAAACATTTTCAAGGAAATAATGAGCAAACATGAACTAGCAAGACTTAGCTTCTCAGGAGGAGACAGGTCACAAGGAAAGTCCAGAGAGATCAGAACCAGTACTGAATACAACGACAGCAGGTAAAAAGTGAAGGTCCAGGTGGAGTTAAATAGAGGCCAGACTAGCAGAAAACGAGGCAGCTGGATTCCAGCTACAGACCAGCAGTAAGCACTAAAGGCCACCAGAGGGAGCCCAAGAACAGAACTCACACAATACCACTCATGACCACAGGAGGGAGCCCGAGAACGGAATTCACAACAGTACCCCCCCCCTTGAGGAGGGGTCACTGAACCCTCACCAGAGCCCCCAGGCCGATCCGGACGAGCCAGATGAAAGGCACAAACCAAATCAGCCGCATGGACATCAGAGGCGACAACCCAGGAATTATCCTCCTGACCATAGCCCTTCCACTTAACCAAGTACTGAAGCTTCCGTCTCGAAATACGACAATCCAAGATCTTCTCCACCACATACTCCAATTCTCCCTCAACCAACACCGGAGCAGGAGGATCAACAGAAGGAACCACAGGCACCACATATCTCCGCAATAATGACCTATGGAACACATTATGAATGGCAAACGATGCTGGGAGGTCCAAACGAAATGACACAGGGTTAAGGATTTCTAAAATCTTATAAGGACCGATGAAACAAGGCTTGAACTTAGGAGAGGAAACCTTCATAGGAACGAAACGAGAAGACAGCCATACCAAATCCCCCACACGAAGTCGGGGACCCACACAGCAACGGCGGTTAGCAAAGCGCTGAGCCTTCTCTTGTGACAACGTCAAATTGTCCACTACGTGGTTCCAAATCTGTTGCAACCTATCCACCACAGAATCCACCCCAGGACAGTCCGAAGCCTCAACCTGACCTGAGGAAAAACGAGGATGAAAACCAGAATTGCAAAAAAAAGGTGAAACCAAAGTAGCAGAACTAGCCCGATTATTGAGGGCGAACTCAGCCAATGGCAAAAAGGACACCCAATCATCCTGATCAGCTGAAACAAAACATCTCAGATAAGTTTCCAAGGTCTGATTAGTTCGTTCAGTTTGGCCATTCGTCTGAGGATGGAAGGCCGACGAAAACGACAAATCAATGCCCATCTTAGCACAAAAGGACCGCCAAAATCTGCACACAAACTGGGATCCTCTGTCACACACAATGTTCTCCGGAATCCCATGCAAACGAACCACATTCTGAAAAAACAGCGGCACCAAATCGGAGGAGGAAGGCAGCTTAGGCAAGGGCACCAAATGGACCATTTAAGAAAAACGTTCACAAACCACCCAGATGACAGACATCCTCTGAGAGACAGGAAGATCCGAAATAAAATCCATGGAAATATGCGTCCAAGGCCTCTTTGGGACAGGCAAAGGCAAAAGCAAACCACTGGCACGAGAACAGCAAGGCTTGGCCCGAGCACAAATCCCACAGGACTGCACAAAGGAACGCACATCCCGCGACAAGGACGGCCACCAAAAGGAACTAGCCACCAAATCCCTGGTACCAAAAATTCCAGGGTGACCCGCCAACACCGAAGAATGAACCTCGGAAATAACTCTACTGGTCCATCTATCCGGGACAAACAGTCTCTCCGGTGGACAACGGTGAGGTTTATTGGCCTGAAATTCCTGCAGCACCCGCCGCAAATCAGGGGAGATGGCAGACAGAATCACCCCCTCTCTGAGGATACCAGCCGGTTCAGAAACTCCCGGAGAGTCAGGCACAAAACTCCTAGAAAGGGCATCAGCCTTCACGTTCTTTGAACCCGGAAGGTATGAAACCACGAAATTGAAACGGGAGAAAAACAGCGACCATCGAGCCTGTCTAGGATTTAACCGTTTGGCAGACTCGAGATAAGTCAAATTCTTGTGATCCGTCAAGACCACCACACGATGTTTGGCTCCCTCAAGCCAATGTCGCCACTCCTCAAATGCCCACTTCACTGCCAACAACTCCCGATTACCAACATCATAATTCCGCTCGGCAGGCGAAAACTTTCTTGAAAAGAAAGCACATGGCCTCATCATAGAGCCATCAGAGTTTTTCTGCGACAAGACAGCCCCTGCTCCTATCTCAGAGGCATCAACCTCGACCTGGAAAGGGAGAGAGACATCCGGCTGACACAAGACAGGAGCCGAAGAAAACCGACGTTTCAGCTCCTGAAAGGCCTCCACGGCTGCAGGAGACCAATTGGTCACATCAGAACCCTTCTTGGTCAAATCCGTCAAAGGCTTAACCACACTAGAGAAATTAGTGATGAAACGACGGTAAAAATTAGCAAAGCCCAAGAACTTCTGAAGAATCTTCACTGATGTAGGTTGAGTCCAGTCATAAATAGCCTGGACCTTAACTGGATCCATCTCAATAGTGGAAGGAGAAAAAATAAAGCCCAAAAAGGAAACCTTCTGGACTCCGAAGAGACATTTAGAGCCCTTCACAAATAAGGCATTGGCACGCAGGACCTGAAATACCATCCTGACCTGCTTCACATGGGATTCCCAATCGTCAGAAAATACCAAAATATCATCCAGGTACACAATCATAAATCTATCCAGATACTCTCGGAAGATGTCGTGCATGAAGGACTGAAACACGGAAGGTGCATTAGAGAGCCCAAAAGGCATCACCAAGTACTCAAAATGGCCTTCGGGCGTATTAAATGCCATTTTCCATTCATCGCCCTGTTTTATATGCACAAGATTATACGCTCCTCGAAGATCTATCTTGGTGAACCAACTAGCCCCCTTAATCCGAGCAAACAGATCAGACAGCAATGGCAAAGGATACTGAAATTTGACCGTGATGTTACTTAGAAGGCGATAATCTATACAAGGTCTCAGAGAACCATCCTTCTTGGCCACAAAAAAGAACCCCGCACCCAAAGGGGACGAGGACGGGCGAATATGCCCCTTCTCCAGAGACTCCTTTATATAACTCCGCATAGCGGTATGTTCTGGTACAGATAAATTGAAAAGTCGTCCCTTAGGGAACTTACTACCAGGAATCAAATTTATAGCACAATCACAATCCCTATGAGGAGGTAGGGCACTGGATTTGGGCTCATCAAATACATCCTGGTAGTCCGACAGAAATTCAGGGACTTCAGAAGGAGTAGAAGCAGCAATTGACACCAAAGGAGCATCACCATGAATCCCCTGGCAACCCCAACTTGACACAGACATTGCTTTCCAATCCAGGACTGGATTATGAGCCTGCAGCCATGGCAGACCCAACACTACAACGTCATGCAAATTATGTAACACAAGAAAACGAATCACCTCCTGATGTGCAGGAGTCATGCACATAGTCACTTGAGTCCAGTACTGAGGCTTATTCTTGGCCAATGGCATAGCATCAATTCCCTTTAGTGGAATAGGAAATTGCAAAGGCTCCAAGATAAAACCACAGCGCCTGGCAAATGACAAATCCATCAAGTTCAGGGCAGCACCTGAATCCACAAAAGCCATAACTGAGTAGGATGACAGGGAGCAAATCAAAGTAACAGACAAAATTAATTTGGGCTGTACAGTACCAATGGTGACAGATTTAGTGAATCTATTTGTGCGCTTAGAACAATCAGAGATAACATGAGTAGAATCACCACAGTAAAAGCACAACCCATTCTGACGTCTGTGATTCTGCCGTTCAATTCTGGTCAGAATCCTGTCACATTGCATAGACTCAGGCTTCTGCTCAGAAAATACCACCAGATGGTGCACAGGTTTGCGCTCCCGCAAACGCCGATCAATCTGAATGGCCAACGACATAGACTCATTCAGACCCGCAGGCGTGGGGAACCCCACCATAACATCCTTAACGGCTTCAGAAAGACCTTTTCTGAAAATTGCTGCCAGGGCACACTCATTCCACTGAGTGAGCACAGACCATTTCCTAAACTTCTGACAGTAAACCTCTGCTTCATCCAGACCCTGAGAGAGAGCCAGCAAAACCTTTTCTGCCTGGTCTATTAGATTAGGTTCCTCATAAAGCAATCCAAGCGCCAGAAAAAACGCATCCACATTTAGTAATGCAGGATCTCCTGGTGGCAGAGAGAATGCCCAATCTTGAGGGTCAGTCACCACGTAACAAAGAAATAATAATTTTAACTTGCTGAACAGGGTCACCAGAGGAACGAGGTCTCAGAGAAAGGAATAATTTACAATTATTTTTGAAATTCAAAAACCTAGATCTATCTCCAGAGGATAACTCAGGAATTGATATTTTAGGCTCTGACATAGGACTGTGAACTACATAATCCTGGATACCTTGTACCCTTGCAGTGAGATGATCCAGACTAGAGGACAGACTCTGAATGTCCATGTCTGCAGCTGAATTCTGAAACCACCCAGAGATTAAGGGGAGAAGAGAGGCTAGCCACACTGCAGAGGAAAAAAAAAATGAACTCAGGATCTCTCTTATCCCTCTTTTGCGATGCATTAACTCTTTTTCAGCGTGCTGTACTGTTATGATCCTGGTGGCAAGGATCGCAAACTGACCTGCTAAGTAACAGAAATCCTTAGGACAAGCTCTGGGGATGTGGGAGCTATACTGACCGCAACCCTGATTCTATCAATACACACTATAGGCAGCCATGGAGCGTTACCTAAAATCCTAGACGCCTCGTCACAGCCTGAGAAACTAGCTACCCCTAGAGAGAAAGCAAGCCTCACTTGCCTCAGAGAAATCACCCCAAAGTTTTAGACAGCCCCCAAAAAATAATAACGGTGAGTTAAGGGGAAAACACAAACGTAGAAATGAAAACAGGTTTTTTAGCAAATGAGGCCCGCTAACACTAAATAGACAGAAGACAGCAAGGGATCTGTGCGGTCAGTATAAAATGCTATCAAAAATAATCCACGCAGAGATTACAAGAACCCCCACACCGACTCACGATGTGAGGGGCGCAACTCTGCACCCCAGAACTTCCAGCAAGCCGAGAATATTACATATAAGCAAGCTGGACAAAACTCATCATATACAGAGAAACATTTTCAAGGAAATAATGAGCAAACATGAACTAGCAAGACTTAGCTTCTCAGGAGGAGACAGGTCACAAGGAAAGTCCAGAGAGATCAGAACCAGTACTGAATACAACGACAGCAGGCAAAAAGTGAAGGTCCAGGTGGAGTTAAATAGAGGCCAGACTAGCAGAAAACGAGGCAGCTGGATTCCAGCTACAGACCAGCAGTAAGCACTAAAGGCCACCAGAGGGAGCCCAAGAACAGAACTCACACAATACCACTCATGACCACAGGAGGGAGCCCGAGAACGGAATTCACAACACCCAACTTCCTTATTTGTGCCCAGGTCTCTGTCTGCACTATCTTCCCTGTCATGATTCTCAATGGCGAGAGAACATAGCCCAGCATATATGAGAACTAGCTCTTGGAAGATGGGAACTATACTGACCATGAACTAAACCTGCCGCACAACTAGAAGTGGCCGGGTAGCATGCCTACGTTTTTTTTATCCCTAGATGCCCAGCGCCAGCCGGAGAACTACCTAATCCTAGCAGAGGAAAAGACAGTCCTGGCTCACCTCTAGAGAAATTTTCCCAAAAGGCAGACAGAGGCCCCCACATATATTGGCGGTGATTTTAGATGAAATGACAAATGTAGTATGAAAATAGGTTCAGCAAAATCGAGGTCCGCTTACTAGATAGCAGGAAGACAGAAAGGGCACTTTCATGGTCAGCAGAAAACCCTATCAAAACACCATCCAGAAATTACTTTAAGACTCTAGCATTAACTCATAACACCAGAGTGGCAATTTCCGATCACAAGAGCTTTCCAGACACAGTAACGAAACAGCAGCTGTGAACAGGAACAAAATGCAAAAACACACAAGGACAAAAGTCCAACTTAGCTGGGGGTTGTCTAGTAGCAGGAACAAGCACAGAAGGCTTCTGATTACATTGTTGACCGGCATGAAACTGACAGAGGAGCAAGGTTATATAGCGACTCCCACATCCTGATAGGAGCAGGTGAACAGAGGGGATGATGCACACAAGTTCAATTCCACAAGTGGCCACCGGGGGAGCCCAGAATCCAATTTCACAACAGTACCCCCCCCTCAAGGAGGGGGCACCGAACCCTCACCAGAACCACCAGGGCGATCAGGATGAGCCCTATGAAAGGCACGGACAAGATCGGAGGCATGAACATCAGAGGCAGTGACCCAAGAATTATCCTCCTGACCGTATCCCTTCCATTTGACCAGATACTGGAGTTTCCGTCTGGAAACACGAGAGTCTAAGATCTTTTCCACAACGTACTCCAACTCACCCTCAACCAACACCGGAGCAGGAGGCTCAACGGAAGGCACAGCCGGTACCTCATACCTGCGCAACAATGACCGATGAAAAACATTATGAATCGAAAAGGATGCAGGGAGGTCCAAACGGAAGGACACAGGGTTAAGAATCTCCAATATCTTGTACGGGCCGATGAACCGAGGCTTAAATTTAGGAGAAGAAACCCTCATAGGGACAAAACGAGAAGACAACCACACCAAGTCCCCAACACAAAGCCGAGGACCAACACGACGACGGCGGTTGGCAAAAAGCTGAGTCTTCTCCTGGGACAACTTCAAATTGTCCACCACCTGCCCCCAAATCTGATGCAACCTCTCCACCACAGCATCCACTCCAGGACAATCCGAAGATTCCACTTGACCGGAGGAAAATCGAGGATGAAACCCCGAATTACAGAAAAACGGGGACACCAAGGTGGCAGAGCTGGCCCGATTATTGAGGGCGAACTCCGCCAAAGGCAAAAAAGCAACCCAATCATCCTGATCCGAGGACACAAAACACCTCAAATATGTCTCCAAGGTCTGATTAGTCCGCTCGGTCTGGCCATTAGTCTGAGGATGGAAAGCAGACGAAAAAGACAAATCTATGCCCATCCTAGCACAGAATGCCCGCCAAAATCTAGACACGAATTGGGTCCCTCTGTCAGAAACGATATTCTCCGGAATACCATGCAAACGAACAACATTTTGAAAAAACAGAGGAACCAACTCGGAAGAAGAAGGCAACTTAGGCAAGGGAACCAGATGGACCATCTTAGAGAAACGGTCACACACCACCCAGATGACAGACATCTTCTGAGAAACAGGCAGATCCGAAATAAAATCCATCGAGATGTGCGTCCAAGGCCTCTTCGGGATAGGCAAGGGTAACAACAATCCACTAGCCCGAGAGCAACAAGGCTTGGCCCGAGCACAAACGTCACAAGACTGCACAAAGCCTCGCACATCTCGTGACAGGGAAGGCCACCAGAAGGACCTTGCCACCAAATCCCTGGTACCAAAGATTCCAGGATGACCTGCCAACGCAGAAGAATGAACCTCAGAGATGACTCTACTGGTCCAATCATCAGGAACAAACAGTCTACCAGGTGGGCAACGATCAGGTCTATCCGCCTGAAACTCCTGCAAGGCCCGCCGCAGGTCTGGAGAAACGGCTGACAATATCACTCCATCTTTAAGGATACCTGTGGGCTCAGAATTACCAGGGGAGTCAGGCTCAAAACTCCTAGAAAGGGCATCCGCCTTAACATTCTTAGAACCCGGTAGGTAAGACACCACAAAATTAAACCGAGAGAAAAACAACGACCAGCGCGCCTGTCTAGGATTCAGGCGCCTGGCAGACTCAAGGTAAATTAAATTTTTGTGGTCAGTCAATACCACCACCTGATGTCTGGCCCCCTCAAGCCAGTGACGCCACTCCTCAAAAGCCCACTTCATGGCCAAAAGCTCCCGATTCCCAATATCATAATTCCGCTCGGCGGGCGAAAATTTACGGGAAAAAAAAGCACAAGGTCTCATCACGGAGCAGTCGGAACTTCTCTGCGACAACACCGCCCCAGCTCCGATTTCAGAAGCGTCGACCTCAACCTGAAAAGGAAGAGCAACATCAGGCTGACGCAACACTGGGGCGGAAGAAAAGCGGCGCTTGAGCTCCCGAAAGGCCTCCACAGCATCAGGGGACCAATCAGCAACATCAGCACCCTTCTTAGTCAAATCAGTCAATGGTTTTACAACATCAGAAAAACCAGCAATAAATCGACGATAAAAGTTAGCAAAGCCCAAAAATTTCTGAAGACTCTTAAGAGAAGAGGGTTGCGTCCAATCACCAATAGCCTGAACCTTGACAGGATCCATCTCGATGGAAGAGGGGGAAAAAATGTATCCCAAGAAGAAAATCTTCTGAACCCCAAAAACACACTTAGAACCCTTCACACACAAGGAATTAGACCGCAAAACCTGAAAAACCCTCCTGACCTGCTGGACATGAGAGTCCCAGTCATCCGAAAAAATCAGAATATCATCCAGATACACAATCATAAATTTATCCAAATAATCGCGGAAAATGTCATGCATAAAGGACTGGAAGACTGAAGGGGCATTTGAAAGACCAAAAGGCATCACCAAATACTCAAAATGGCCCTCGGGCGTATTAAATGCGGTTTTCCACTCATCCCCCTGCTTGATTCGCACCAAATTATACGCCCCACGGAGATCAATCTTAGAGAACCACTTGGCCCCCTTTATACGAGCAAACAAATCAGTAAGCAGTGGTAACGGATATTGATATTTAACCGTGATTTTATTCAAAAGTCGATAATCAATACACGGCCTCAAAGAGCCGTCTTTCTTAGACACAAAGAAAAAACCGGCTCCTAAGGGAGATGACGAAGGACGAATATGTCCCTTTTCCAAGGACTCCTTTATATATTCTCGCATAGCAGCGTGTTCAGGCACAGACAGATTAAATAAACGCCCCTTAGGGTATTTACTATCCGGGATCAAGTCTATGGCACAATCACACTCCCGGTGCGGAGGTAGTGAACCAACCTTGGGTTCTTCAAAAACGTCACGAAAGTCAGACAAGAATTCAGGAATCTCAGAGGGAATAGATGATGAAATGGAAACCAAAGGTACGTCCCCATGAGTTCCTTTACATCCCCAGCTTAACACAGACATAGCTCTCCAGTCGAGGACTGGGTTATGAGATTGCAGCCATGGCAATCCCAGCACCAAAACATCATGTAGATTATACAGCACCAGAAAGCGAATAACCTCCTGGTGATCCGGATTAACACGCATAGTCACTTGTGTCCAGTATTGTGGTTTATTACTAGCCAATGGGGTGGAGTCAATCCCTTTCAGAGGTATCGGAGCCTCCAATGGCTCCAAATCATACCCACAGCGTTTGGCAAAGGACCAATCCATAAGACTCAAAGCAGCGCCAGAGTCGACATAGGCGTCCGCGGTAATAGATGACAAAGAACAAATCAGGGTCACAGATAGAATAAACTTAGACTGTAAAGTGCTAATTGAAACAGACTTGTCAGGCTTCTTAGTACGCTTAAAGCATGCTGATATAACATGAGTTGAATCACCACAATAGAAGCACAACCCATTCTTTCGTCTAAAATTCTGCCGCTCGCTTCTGGACAGAATTCTATCACATTGCATATTTTCTGGCGTTTTCTCAGTAGACACCGCCAAATGGTGCACAGGTTTGCGCTCCCGCAGACGCCTATCGATCTGAATAGCCATCGTCATGGACTCATTCAGACTTGCAGGCACAGGGAACCCCACCATAACATCCTTAATGGCATCAGAGAGACCTTCTCTGAAAATCGCCGCCAGGGCGCACTCATTCCACTGAGTAAGCACAGACCATTTGCGGAATTTTTGGCAGTATATTTCAGCTTCATCTTGCCCCTGAGACAAGGACATCAAGGCCTTTTCCGCCTGAAGCTCTAAATGAGGTTCCTCATAAAGCAACCCCAAGGCCAGAAAAAACGCATCCACATTGAGCAACGCAGGATCCCCTGGTGCCAATGCAAAAGCCCAGTCTTGAGGGTCGCCCCGGAGCAAGGAAATTACAATCCTGACCTGCTGTGCAGGGTCTCCGGCAGAGCGAGACTTCAGGGACAAAAACAATTTGCAATTATTTTTAAAATTTTGAAAGTGAGATCTATTCCCCGAGAAGAACTCAGGCAAAGGAATTCTAGGCTCAGACATAGGTGCATGAACAACAAAATCTTGCAAATTTTGTACCTTTGTGGCGAGATTATTCAAACCTGTAGCTACACTCTGAAGATCCATTTGAAACAGGTGAACACAGAGCCATTCAAGGATTAGAAGGAGAGAAAGAGAGGAAGGCTGCAGTATAGGCAGACTAGCAAGTGATTCAATTAAGAGCACACTCAGAACTAGAGGAAAAAAAAAAAAAAAAAAATTGTAGCAGACTTCTTTTTTCTCTCCTTTCTCAGCCAGTAATTTAACCCTTTTTTGGGCCGGTCAAACTGTCATGATTCTCAATGGCGAGAGAACATAGCCCAGCATATATGAGAACTAGCTCTTGGAAGATGGGAACTATACTGACCATGAACTAAACCTGCCGCACAACTAGAAGTGGCCAGGTAGCATGCCTACGTTTTTTTTATCCCTAGATGCCCAGCGCCAGCCGGAGAACTACCTAATCCTAGCAGAGGAAAAGACAGTCCTGGCTCACCTCTAGAGAAATTTTCCCAAAAGGCAGACAGAGGCCCCCACATATATTGGCGGTGATTTTAGATGAAATGACAAACGTAGTATGAAAATAGGTTCAGCAAAATCGAGGTCCGCTTACTAGATAGCAGGAAGACAGAAAGGGCACTTTCATGGTCAGCAGAAAACCCTATCAAAACACCATCCAGAAATTACTTTAAGACTCTAGCATTAACTCATAACACCAGAGTGGCAATTTCCGATCACAAGAGCTTTCCAGACACAGTAACGAAACAGCAGCTGTGAACAGGAACAAAATGCAAAAACACACAAGGACAAAAGTCCAACTTAGCTGGGGGTTGTCTAGTAGCAGGAACAAGCACAGAAGGCTTCTGATTACATTGTTGACCGGCATGAAACTGACAGAGGAGCAAGGTTATATAGCGACTCCCACATCCTGATAGGAGCAGGTGAACAGAGGGGATGATGCACACAAGTTCAATTCCACAAGTGGCCACCGGGGGAGCCCAGAATCCAATTTCACAACACTTCCCCTCCTATAAATTGAATACCCTCCCCCCAATCCCTAGTTGAAACACTCCTCCAACCTTCTAGCCATTTTCTCCCCAGCACAGCTGCACCTTCCCCATTGAGATGCAGCCCGTCCCTAGCGTAGAGCCTGTAGCCAACTGAGAAGTCGGCCCAGTTCTGCAGGAACCCAAACCCCTCCTTCCTATACCAATTGTTGAGCCACTTATTAACCTCTCTAATCTCCCGTTGCCTCTCTGGCGTGGCACGTGGTACAGTGTGGTGTTTGGTTTGTGATACCTGGAAAGATGAACTCCTTTATTACCTTCAGAAGTAATATCACTCCCCCTGGTGGAAGAACAATATTACTGCAGCAACCAGGACTCTGGGGTGCTGCACTTTCAACCACTACAAACGCATTCACTGGGAAATGTCATTGTAATATTTAACAACCATAGCTGGCCATGTGGTTTGTGACACATAAGCAGACCCATCTTGTTTAATTTATGAAGGAGGGACTCTTAAAGTCACAAAGCCTATTTTTACTGGTGCATCAGGCGGCATTAATCTTCTTAAAGGGCCATTATGAAACAGTAGGTCTCCTAAGCTGTTGTAGCCTATGCTGTGAGTGGATGGGCTGCCAAGAATTACGATGCACCACAATACCCCTTTCATAAGATGCCCAGGGAGACTCCTGAAAAAGTGTTGCATTGAATTCAAGGCCTTCCCTGCTACCAATTCATATGCACCTCAATAAGCCTTTGAACCCACATACTGGATGTGCCCATGAAAATCCTCTTCACAATATGCATTTTGTACTCCCGTACTCCTTTGTTTTACACATTGGCAGCAAGGCCAGCCCTGCTGCATAGTCAGTCATATGCACCCTGTCACGATCCCTTCACCGCGGCCAGCAGTTTGTCACAAAATCCCCAGGGATTCCTGACCACTGCCACCAATATGTCACAGATCGGGGGGACTTTAGGCCAACAGACAGCTATCACAGGTGCAGGGGGGGCTTATCTTAGTTATCCCTCCACTGCCACAATGTGATAAAAAAACACACACAAGGCTAGTGACCTCTTAGTTTACAGCAGGGGCTTATTTTAGGTATCCCACTGCCTTTCTATATCCCACGAACTGCAGGGACTTATGTATCCCGCTTACAGTTCCACTTAACACTTGCAGCTCTCTGGCGCCCCCTTACTCTCAGGTCAGATTAGGTACTGCATCTAGGGTAATTCGTCACCAGCAAGGCTGCCTGCTATGTACTGGCTATTGGGCACGCTGCAGCGATGCGATAAACTACTCCCACTCAGGCAGGAACAATAATTATCAATGCCGCAGTCGCTGCAAAGTCACCCAAAGGCCTGCACACGGTAGTGCCGCCACCAGCTTCGATTAAACGGGTCCGAAGCTAACCCAACACAGTAGCGTAATTCCCTTCAGGAGACAGGGTACGTTTTTAGGGCAGGAACAACGAACTAGTATGAAATATTATACTCATAAAGTTTATGCAGTGTTTATAAAAAGTTCTATAAAGATGTTACAACATGAGACAATTGCAAATATGTACAAGGTAATTATAACATAAAGAGGATTAAAGGAGAAAAGATAACACTCACATATTCTTAGTTCATATCAGTTCAGGCAAAAACCATGCTGGTGGGCGGAGTTCCCAAAAATCCCAATGCATGAGGTACAGCTCTTCAGATCAGACTCACATGTTCTTCCAGCAACAGACTGACCGCTGGGGTCTGGCCAAAACAGTTATAGCTCAGCTTGGTGACCTCACCAAAAAGGGCTGGCTATCCCAGACCCTCCTACCTTTTCAGTCTAACTAAATGTAAGCTAAATTTGTCTAAGACTTGTAATTCCGCTGCAAAACATGTCATAGTCCTAACAAACCCAGCATTCATCTCAGATTAACGTGGGCTTTCTAATGAGATCAAATATGTCCTATTTGGGATGTATATTTACAGAGCAATCCCTACTTCTTTACCCGATGGAGTTAGAAACTCGTCTTTAGAGTGATGGATAGATGCTCCGATGGAGATTAAAAATATATATTTTCATGGTCCTATCTTAAATGGTTGGCCTAATATCTTACAAAACCAGAACAAAGGACTTTCAGGATTCTAGAAGTTTCTAATCCAGTTAAAGCTGGTCACTTTCCACTACAGGAAATGCCGGTCGTAAATACCTTGGCAGAGGGGGATGAAGGCTTGTGAGCTGAAAGTCAGGAATGTGCAGCAAGAAGCAATAAACCCTTCTACACTCATTGACAAGACAAGCTAAAACACAGTGAAGGGGGGGGGTCAGCGCCCACCCTATGTGTGCTGGCAGAGAGACTAAACTTATACACTCACCGGCCACTTTATTAGGTACACCATGCTAGTAACGGGTTGGACCCCTTTTGCCTTCAGAACTGCCTCAATTCTTCGTGGCATAGATTCAACAAGGTGCTGGAAGCATTCCTCAGAGATTTTGGTCCATATTGACATGATGGCATCACACAGTTGCCGCAGATTTGTCGGCTGCACATCCCAAAGATGCTCCATACAAGGCAGGATGGATCCATGCTTTCATGTTGTTTACACCAAATTCTGACCCTACCATCCGAATGTCGCAGCAGAAATCGAGACTCATCAGACCAAGCAACGTTTTTCCAATCTTCTACTGTCCAATTTCGATGAGCTTGTACAAATTGTAGCCTCAGTTTCCTGTTCTTAGCTGAAAGGAGTGGTACCCGGTGTGGTCTTCTGCTGCTGTAGCCCATCTGCCTCAAAGTTCGACGCACTGTGCGTTCAGAGATGCTCTTAGGCCTACCTTGGTTGTAACGGGTGGCGATTTGAGTCACTGTTGCCTTTCTATCAGCTCGAACCAGTCTGCCCATTCTCCTCTGACCTCTGGCATCAACAAGGCATTTCCGCCCACACAACTGCCGCTCACTGGATTTTTTTTCTTTTTCGGACCATTCTCTGTAAACCCTAGAGATGGTTGTGCGTGAAAATCCCAGTAGATCAGCAGTTTCTGAAATACTCAGACCAGCCCTTCTGGCACCAACAACCATGCCACGTTCAAAGGCACTCAAATCACCTTTCTTCCCCATACTGATGCTCGGTTTGAACTGCAGGAGATTGTCTTGACCATGTCTACATGCCTAAATGCACTGAGTTGCCGCCATGTGATTGGCTGATTAGAAATTAAGTGTTAACAAGAAGTTGGACAGGTGTACCTAATAAAGTGGCCAGTGAGTGTATATTTCATACCACATCGTGACACACCCCATTACACCTTGGAACCCACATACTGGATGGGCCCATGAAAATCCACTTCACAAAATGCATTTTATACTCTCGTACTCCCTTGTTTTACACATTGGCAGCAAGGTCAGCCCTGCTGCATAGTCAGTCATATGCACCCCATTATGCCTTGTAACCCACATACTGAATGGGCCCATGCAAATTCACTTCACAATATTCATTTTGTTCACCCATGTCATGTTGTCGGAGATAAGGAAGAGACATTGCAGGAAACAGAGTTAAGAAGTAGGCCCAATGTAGGGGTGTGGGTCTCTGAGACTTGTAATGGAGGGCATGAGCTGACAAACAATTCCCCAATGTGGGGTCCTTTTCTTAATAAATAAAATAATGCCATCACAGCCCCCTTGCCCAAAATTCACCGTACAGAGCACGTTCACCCTGGTGATCTAGTGGCAGGTAAAGGACACCTTGCAGGAGACAGAGTTAAGAAGTAGGCCCAATTTAATGTAATACCCAATTCCCCAATGTGGGGTCCTGTTTTTACTAAATAAAGTCGTGCCATCACAGCCCCCTTCCTCAAAATGCACTGGTCTATAACAGTATGCTCTAGACTGTAAAAGACACGTCACAACCTCAGTCCCTGCAGGCGCAGTAGGCCAGGCCAGTCCAATTACAACATGTAACCAATCCACCCAGACACCAGTGGTGGAACCAGCCAATGGGCCCTAGTGTGCAGTACCAATGGAAAGATATGACCCTGAATTTTCCCAGTCAGGAAGTAACAATCGTCCAGAGCTACCCTGGCAAAGGAGATAAGCAGTTTTTCTTGATTGTAAAATTTGAATATGAGTGTAATAATTATAGGAGATAACTCAGGAGACTCTTTGCGTGGAACAAGACAACTACAGGACACAGTTTTATAAGCGGTAAAGTCTATATTATCACACGGTGATTCAAACAGGTGCAGAGAGAAACTCAAGTCCACAACACTTGGTGCAAATAATAAACGCAGCTTAGCAGTCTTCAGAGAAAAATGCAATCAAGCAGAAAGTCTATGAAGCACAGTTATTCTTGAGGATACTTGACACGGATAAATCCTTGTCTTAGTCCAGACACAGATAGATATGCTTATAGGCAGTTCAAATCATATCTTAGCTCAACCAGGGAGGCCTGGTTAATAGTCTCAGGTTATAGCAAAGCAGCAGCAGCTTACATGTCCAGCAAATGCAGATGAAGTAACCACGAGCAGCAGATGAAGGAAGATTACTGGAAACTTTTGTATACAGCAGTAACTCAGAGCAGAGTAGCAGGATCACCACACAGGTTCACAGGAGCAGGTGTATAGCCAGGGAGTAATCAGAGGTCAGGAGCTGGATGCAAGGCAGAATACTCTAGCACAGACTGAAGGCTGGGGTGGAGTTTTATAGCAGGAAGACACAGTGCACATGAGACCAAAGATGCCATCTTGGAAGAGGGCAGTAATGCACAAAAGGTAAAAAATGTTCAGGGTCCTGACATTACTCCCTCCTTAGAAGCGGCCTCAGGACGATCCTGGACCTGGTTTCACAGGGAATCTCTGATGAAAACCAGAAATCTTCTGTTGGGCATTGATGTTTTCCACAGGTTCCCAAGAGTCTTCCTCAGGGGGATATCCCTGCCATCTTATCAGATATTGGAGCCGATTCCTGTGAATCCTGGAATCAATAATTTCCTCCACCACAAATTGTTCTTGCCCATCAATCACCACAGGCTGCGGAGGTGGCACAACACGTCCCTGGAAGGTATTAGGAGATTCAGGCTTTAGTAAAGATACATGAAAAACTGGGTGTACCTTCATTGTCCTAGGCAGCTTCAGCCGGCAGGCCACAGAGCTCACAATACCGTTGATCTTGAAAGGGCCAATGAATTTCTGTCCAAGTTTTTGTGAAGGAACGTTTAACTTCAGATTCTTAGTTGCTAACCACACGGAATCTCCTACCTTGAACATGGGTGCAGGTTTATGGAATCTATCAGCCGATCTCTTATAACGTTCTTGAGCTGTGGTCAGGGATTCCTTCAGAACCTCCAGATTTTGTCTTATCGCAGTCAGCCTTTCCTCCACTGCCGGAACTGGAGAATTAATTGGAGACCTAGGTAAAACACACGGATGATAACCCAGATTGGCAAAGAAATGTGTAAATTTAGTGGAGGTGCTCTGAGAATTATTATATGAAAATTCAGCTAATGGCAACAACTCCAACCAATCATCCTGGAGATGGCTGACATAGCATCTTAGATATTGTTCCAGCGTCTGGTTGGTATGCTCAGTCTGACCATTTGTCTGGGGATGGTAAGCAGAAGAGAGACATTAATATTGAGTGCAGAGCAAAACCCCTTCCAGAATCTTGAAGTTAACTGTACTCCATGGTCAGTGATGATCTCATCCGGAAGCCCGTGCAACCGAAAGACATTCTGTATAACCAAGTTCACTGTATCTTTAGCTGAGGGGAGGCCGGTGCACGGAACAAAATGAGCAGCTTTAGTCAGGCGATCAACTACCACCATGATTGTATTCATGCCCCCCGTTGTAGGCACCTCCACAATAAAGTCCATTGATATAGACCCCCAAGGGCGGGACGGAACCAGTAATGGTTGTAGAAGACCCGTAGGTGCCACATGAGGAGTCTTGTAATGGGCACATACCTCGCAAGAGAGAACATAGTCCTTGGTATCCTTCAGGCAAGTTGGCCACCAGAAGAATCGGCTCAGGAACTCTTGTGTCTTCTGTACCCCCCTGTGACCAGCCAACTTGGAGTCATGTACCAACTTGTGGATCTGCAGACGGATGACCTCCGGGACGTAGATACGTCGATCTCTGAACCACATGCCACCTTTAAAGACAAGATTAATATCCACAGGTGGGTTGGCCAGAAATGCATCACCATCTTAGGCCTCCCTGCACTCCTTCCACAAGTCCTGATCGTGGATAACTCCGATGAAATTGGCATCAGATAGAATGGTCTTGGATGGGGCTCCAAGTACGGAATCTGCAGCATGGATTCGGGATAAAGCATCAGCCTTCCCATTACGATAACCTGGACGGTACGAGATAACAAAGTTAAATTGATTTAAAGATAAGTTCCAACGAGCCTGACGAGGAGAAAGACATCTAGCGGATCTAAGGAACTCTAAATTGCGATGGTCAGTTAGTACTATGATCTGTTGTGCAGCTCCTTGCAGAGGATGCCTCCATTCTTTGAAAGCCGCAATAATAGCCAGCAATTCCTTGTCTCCCACGTCGTAATTCTTCTCTGCTGAGGTTAGTCTACGGGAAAATAAAGCACAAGGATGTAGCAGACCCTTCTCTCCAGTTCTTTGGGAGAGAATAGCCCCCAAAGCATTATCAGAAGGGTCCACCTCCACAATGAAAGGTTGTGTTGGATCTGGGTGTATCAACAGTGGTGCTGATGTGAAACAGATCTTAAGCCGATCAAAAGCTTCTTGAGCCTGTCATGACCACTTAAATGGCTTCTCCTTCTTTGTCAAGGAAGTAATGGGACGGACAATATCAGAAAAATTTCGAATGAAGCGTCTGTAGAAATTTGCAAAACCAATAAAACGTTGGACCTCCTTAACATTCTTGGGTATCGGCCAGTCAAGGATAGCCTGAATCTTACCAGATTCCATGTTCAGCCCCTGAGGAGAGATGATATAACCTAAGAACTGTATCTCAGAACGATGGAACTCGCATTTCTCCAGCTTAATATACAGATGGTTCTCTTTCAGATGTCTTAAAACAGTTTTGACATGTTCTTGATGTTCCTGTAGAGAGTCAGAAAAGATTAGTATATCGTCCACATAGATCACTACATACTGGTCCAACAATTCTCTGAAAATGTCATTAGCAAGGTGTTGAAATGTTGCAGGGGCGTTACAAAGCCCGAAGGGCATCACAAGAGATTTCAAAGTGTCCATACCGGCATCTGAATGCTGTCTTCCACTCATCCCCTGGACGAATATGCACCAAATTATAAGCTCCACGAAGAACCAGTTTAGAGAACACCTTAGCATGGCGGACGCTTTCCAGTAATTCGGGAATCAGAGGCAAAGGGTAATGGTTTCGTACGGTTACCTTATTGAGTTCTCGATAGTCAACACAGGGTCTCAGGGTCCCATCCTTCTTCTTTACAAAAAAGATAGGTGCCCCTGCTGGTCAGGAAGAAGGACGTATGAAGCCTTTGGCCAGATTTTCATGAATATACTCTTTTAAGGCTTGAAGCTCAGGTGCCGCCAAAGGGTATACGTTACCAAAAGGAATGGCTGCCCCGGGAAGCAGCTCAATGGGCAGTCATAATGCCTGTGTGGAGGAAGCTGATCTGCATTCTTCTTGTCACAGATGTCAGAGAACTCTTTATAAGCTGGAGGTAAAGAAAATACCTGTACATGTGGTTCCGTAGTCGTGGACTCAGGGACAGCTTCTGTTAATGCTGAGTTGCTCCTTGTTGGGAAGATAATCTCCTTGGTCTCCCAGTTGATAATTGGGTTCTGAGAACGCAACCAAGGAATGCCTAAAATCACAGAAAAATGAGGAGAAGAAATTAGCAAGAAAGAAAGTTGCTCCTGATGATTAGGCTCCAACAAAATTTCAAGGGGTACGGTCTCCTGATCCACAGGCCCAGAGATTAAAGGTGACCAAGCCACTGTTTCCATGGTAATTGGAGAGGCTCTTTGCTGAATTTTAATACCATGTTCCTTGGCAAATGCGATATCCATGAAATTGCCACCTGCACCAGAGTCAATCATAGCTGAACTGGAAATCCACTGTCCTGAACACAGGATCTTAATAGGGAGAGAACAGTGAGAGTTCTTTTCCTTCAGCTCCTTGGGGGGTGAAGTCATAGAAAGTGAATGGAATACAGCGTTTAAAGGCAGGCTACATTCAGAGATGTCAGATTCATCATCACAGTTGTCATACTACCCTATTGCTGCTAGCACCTTGTTAGGCTATCTAGGACACTTAGGACAATTGATCAAGAAGTGGTCAGACTGGCCGCAGTAGAAACATAGACTTTCACGAAGGCAATGCTCCCGGCGCTCATTGATCTCGCGCCTCTGAACTGAATCAATTTGCATGGTCACCTCCTCCACCTCCCGAGAGGTTTTATCTGCAGGCTCTTTGGAAGGAAGGGAAAAGTTAGAAACACGGTTATATGCAGCAAATTTCTCCTGCCTACGCTCAGTAAGGCGAATGTCTATGCACACACAATGCTGTATAAATGTCTCTAGCTCTTGTGGTGACTCAGAGCGGGCTAGTTCATCTTTTACAATACTAGACAGACCCCTTTTAAAAATAGGCAATTGTGCATAACTGTCCCAATTGGTATCTACCGCCAATCTCCTGAATTCAGTGGCATACTCAATAACAGAACGTTTACCCTGGCGTAAAGACAACACAGCAGATTCAGCGGTTGCACGGCGATTAGGGTCATCAAACATTAATGCCATAGCGGCCAAGAAATCATCCAAGTCATTTAACCGTGGGTCACGAGACTCAATCATCGGATTCGCCCAGGCGAGCGCTCGTGAGGTCAGTAGCATTATTACACACAATACTTTGGATCTATCAGTAGGAAAATGGTCAGCATGCACATCAAAATATAGCATACATTGATTCACAAAGCCACAAAATTTGTCGTGATCACCATTAAATCTGAATGGGAGCAACTTAGGTGGGCCAGCTGGTGGCGGTTGCCCAGAGGGTAAAGTCACTTGTGCAGCTATGTGCATGCTTATGTCCTGAAAAGCCCATCCATACTTGGACTCTATGCCAGCAAGTTTGTTTTCCTGGGCTGCCATGCAGTCGCTCAAGTCCTGGAAAGTCTGTCCAAACACTTGTTGACTTAGTTCAAAGCTTCCAAACTTCTTTTGCAGACCTTCCACATCTTTCTGCAGTGATCTAATTATGGAAAACACCTGCTCTAATCTGCTTTCTGCAGTCATTGTTCCAGCAGTCTCCTTCTTTTTTTTTTAGGCTAGAGTATCCTGTAATAATTATAGGGGATAACTCAGGAGACTCTTTGGGTGGAACAACACAACTACAGGACACAGTTGTATAAGTGGTAAAGTCTATATTATCACACGGTGATTCAAACAGGTGCAGAGAGAAATACAAGTCTACAACACTTGGTGCAAATAATAAACGCAGCTTAGCAGTCTTCAGAAGAAAATGCAATCAAGCAGAAAGTCTATGAAGCACAGTTATTCTTGAGGATACTTGACACGGATAAATCCTTGTCTTAGTCCAGACACAGATAGTTATGCTTATAGGCAGTTCAAATCATATCTTAGCTCAACCAGGGAGGCCTGGTTAATAGTCTCAGGTTATAGCAAAGCAGCAGCAGCTTACATGTCCAGCAAATGCAGATGATGCAGATGAAGTATCCACGAGCAGCAGATGAAGGAGGATTACTGGAAACTTGTGTATGCAGCAGGAACTCAGAGCAGAGTAGCAGGATCACCACACAGGTTCACAGGAGCAGGTGTATAGCCAGGGAGTAATCAGAGGTCAGGAGCTGGATACAAGGCAGAATACTCTAGCACAGACTGAAGGCTGGGGTGGAGTTTTACAGCAGGAAGACAGTGCACATGAGACCAAAGATGCCATCTTGGAAGAGGGCAGTAATGCACAAAAGGTAAAAAATGTTCAGAGTCCTGACAATGAATTTGAAAGTTAAATTAACCCTGTTGGGTTATACCTTTGTTGTTCAAGTTGGAACGTTTCATTAAACCTGACCAGGTTTCGTTTAAAGGGATCATTTATTTAACCCCTTAGTGACAGAGCCAATTTGGTACTTAATGACCGAGCCAATTTTTACAATTCTGACCAGTGTCACTTTAAGAGGTTATAACTCTGGAACGCTTTATCAGATCCCGCTGATTCTGAGACTGTTTTTTCATGACATATTGTACTTCAAGATAGTTGTAACATTTCTTCGATATTACTTGCGATTATTTATGAAAAAAATGGAAATATGGCAAAAAAAATTAAAATTTTGCAATTTTCAAACTTTGTATTTTTATGCCCTTAAATCAGAGAGATATGTCACAAAAAATAGTTCATAAATAACATTTCCCACATGTCTACTTTACATCAGCACAATTTTGGAAACATTTTTTTTTTTGTTAGGGAGTTATAAGGGTTAAAAGTTGACCAGCAATTTCTCATTTTTACAACACCATGTTTTTTTTAGGGACCACATCACCTTTGAAGTCATTTTGAGGGGTCTATATGATAGAAAATAACCAAGTGTGACACCATTCTAAAAACTGCACCCCTCAATCTGCTCAAAACCACATTCAAGAAGTTTATTAACCCTTTACGTACTTCACAGGAACTGAAACAATGTGGAAGAAAAAAATGAACATTTAACTTTTTTTTGCAAACATTTTACTTCAGAACCATTTTTTTTAATTTTCACAAGTGTAAAAACAGAAATTTAACCACAAATTTTGTTGTGCAATTTTTCCTGAGTACGCTGATACCCCAAATATGAAGGTAAACCACTGTTTGGGCGCACCGCAGAGCTTGGAAGTGAAGGAGCACCGTTTGACTGTTTCAATGCAGAATTGGCTGGAATTGAGATCGGACGCCATGTCGCGTTTGGAGAGCCCCTAATGTGCCTAAACAGTGGAAACCCCCCACAAGTGACACCATTTTGGAAACTAGACCCCTTAAGGAACTTATCTAGATGTGTGGTGAGCACTTTGAACCCCCAAGTGCTTCACAGAAGTTTATAACGTAGAGCCGTGAAAATAAAAAATCACATTTGTTTTCACAAAAATGATTTTTTCGCCCACAAATTCTTATTTTCACAAGGGTAACAGGAGAAATTAGACCACAAAAGTTGTTGTGCAATTTCTCCTGAGTACGTCGATACCCCATATGTGGAAGTAAACCACTGTTTGGGCGCACCGCAGAGCTTGGAAGTGAAGGAGCACCGTTTGACTTTTTCAATGCAGATGAAGTATCCACGAGCAGCAGATGAAGGAGGATTACTGGAAACTTGTGTATGCAGCAGGAACTCAGAGCAGAGTAGCAGGATCACCACACAGGTTCACAGGAGCAGGTGTATAGCCAGGGAGTAATCAGAGGTCAGGAGCTGGATACAAGGCAGAATACTCTAGCACAGACTGAAGGCTGGGGTGGAGTTTTACAGCAGGAAGACAGTGCACATGAGACCAAAGATGCCATCTTGGAAGAGGGCAGTAATGCACAAAAGGTAAAAAATGTTCAGAGTCCTGACAATGAATTTGAAAGTTAAATTAACCCTGTTGGGTTATACCTTTGTTGTTCAAGTTGGAACGTTTCATTAAACCTGACCAGGTTTCGTTTAAAGGGATCATTTATTTAACCCCTTAGTGACAGAGCCAATTTGGTACTTAATGACCGAGCCAATTTTTACAATTCTGACCAGTGTCACTTTAAGAGGTTATAACTCTGGAACGCTTTATCGGATCCCGCTGATTCTGAGACTGTTTTTTCATGACATATTGTACTTCAAGATAGTTGTAACATTTCTTCGATATTACTTGCGATTATTTATGAAAAAAATGGAAATATGGCAAAAAAAATTAAAATTTTGCAATTTTCAAACTTTGTATTTTTATGCCCTTAAATCAGAGAGATATGTCACAAAAAATAGTTCATAAATAACATTTCCCACATGTCTACTTTACATCAGCACAATTTTGGAAACATTTTTTTTTTGTTAGGGAGTTATAAGGGTTAAAAGTTGACCAGCAATTTCTCATTTTTACAACACCATGTTTTTTTTAGGGACCACATCACCTTTGAAGTCATTTTGAGGGGTCTATATGATAGAAAATAACCAAGTGTGACACCATTCTAAAAACTGCACCCCTCAATCTGCTCAAAACCACATTCAAGAAGTTTATTAACCCTTTACGTACTTCACAGGAACTGAAACAATGTGGAAGAAAAAAATGAACATTTAACTTTTTTTTGCAAACATTTTACTTCAGAACCATTTTTTTTAATTTTCACAAGTGTAAAAACAGAAATTTAACCACAAATTTTGTTGTGCAATTTTTCCTGAGTACGCTGATACCCCATATGTGAAGGTAAACCACTGTTTGGGCGCACCGCAGAGCTTGGAAGTGAAGGAGCACCGTTTGACTGTTTCAATGCAGAATTGGCTGGAATTGAGATCGGACGCCATGTCGCGTTTGGAGAGCCCCTAATGTGCCTAAACAGTGGAAACCCCCCACAAGTGACACCATTTTGGAAACTAGACCCCTTAAGGAACTTATCTAGATGTGTGGTGAGCACTTTGAACCCCCAAGTGCTTCACAGAAGTTTATAACGTAGAGCCGTGAAAATAAAAAATCACATTTGTTTTCACAAAAATGATTTTTTCGCCCACAAATTCTTATTTTCACAAGGGTAACAGGAGAAATTAGACCACAAAAGTTGTTGTGCAATTTCTCCTGAGTACGTCGATACCCCATATGTGGAAGTAAACCACTGTTTGGGCGCACCGCAGAGCTTGGAAGTGAAGGAGCACCGTTTGACTTTTTCAATGCAGATGAAGTATCCACGAGCAGCAGATGAAGGAGGATTACTGGAAACTTGTGTATGCAGCAGGAACTCAGAGCAGAGTAGCAGGATCACCACACAGGTTCACAGGAGCAGGTGTATAGCCAGGGAGTAATCAGAGGTCAGGAGCTGGATACAAGGCAGAATACTCTAGCACAGACTGAAGGCTGGGGTGGAGTTTTACAGCAGGAAGACAGTGCACATGAGACCAAAGATGCCATCTTGGAAGAGGGCAGTAATGCACAAAAGGTAAAAAATGTTCAGAGTCCTGACAATGAATTTGAAAGTTAAATTAACCCTGTTGGGTTATACCTTTGTTGTTCAAGTTGGAACGTTTCATTAAACCTGACCAGGTTTCGTTTAAAGGGATCATTTATTTAACCCCTTAGTGACAGAGCCAATTTGGTACTTAATGACCGAGCCAATTTTTACAATTCTGACCAGTGTCACTTTAAGAGGTTATAACTCTGGAACGCTTTATCGGATCCCGCTGATTCTGAGACTGTTTTTTCATGACATATTGTACTTCAAGATAGTTGTAACATTTCTTCGATATTACTTGCGATTATTTATGAAAAAAATGGAAATATGGCAAAAAAAATTAAAATTTTGCAATTTTCAAACTTTGTATTTTTATGCCCTTAAATCAGAGAGATATGTCACAAAAAATAGTTCATAAATAACATTTCCCACATGTCTACTTTACATCAGCACAATTTTGGAAACATTTTTTTTTTGTTAGGGAGTTATAAGGGTTAAAAGTTGACCAGCAATTTCTCATTTTTACAACACCATGTTTTTTTTAGGGACCACATCACCTTTGAAGTCATTTTGAGGGGTCTATATGATAGAAAATAACCAAGTGTGACACCATTCTAAAAACTGCACCCCTCAATCTGCTCAAAACCACATTCAAGAAGTTTATTAACCCTTTACGTACTTCACAGGAACTGAAACAATGTGGAAGAAAAAAATGAACATTTAACTTTTTTTTGCAAACATTTTACTTCAGAACCATTTTTTTTAATTTTCACAAGTGTAAAAACAGAAATTTAACCACAAATTTTGTTGTGCAATTTTTCCTGAGTACGCTGATACCCCATATGTGAAGGTAAACCACTGTTTGGGCGCACCGCAGAGCTTGGAAGTGAAGGAGCACCGTTTGACTGTTTCAATGCAGAATTGGCTGGAATTGAGATCGGACGCCATGTCGCGTTTGGAGAGCCCCTAATGTGCCTAAACAGTGGAAACCCCCCACAAGTGACACCATTTTGGAAACTAGACCCCTTAAGGAACTTATCTAGATGTGTGGTGAGCACTTTGAACCCCCAAGTGCTTCACAGAAGTTTATAACGTAGAGCCGTGAAAATAAAAAATCACATTTGTTTTCACAAAAATGATTTTTTCGCCCACAAATTCTTATTTTCACAAGGGTAACAGGAGAAATTAGACCACAAAAGTTGTTGTGCAATTTCTCCTGAGTACGTCGATACCCCATATGTGGAAGTAAACCACTGTTTGGGCGCACCGCAGAGCTTGGAAGTGAAGGAGCACCGTTTGACTTTTTCAATGCAGATGAAGTATCCACGAGCAGCAGATGAAGGAGGATTACTGGAAACTTGTGTATGCAGCAGGAACTCAGAGCAGAGTAGCAGGATCACCACACAGGTTCACAGGAGCAGGTGTATAGCCAGAGAGTAATCAGAGGTCAGGAGCTGGATACAAGGCAGAATACTCTAGCACAGACTGAAGGCTGGGGTGGAGTTTTACAGCAGGAAGACAGTGCACATGAGACCAAAGATGCCATCTTGGAAGAGGGCAGTAATGCACAAAAGGTAAAAAATGTTCAGAGTCCTGACAATGAATTTGAAAGTTAAATTAACCCTGTTGGGTTATACCTTTGTTGTTCAAGTTGGAACGTTTCATTAAACCTGACCAGGTTTCGTTTAAAGGGATCATTTATTTAACCCCTTAGTGACAGAGCCAATTTGGTACTTAAAGGGAACCTGTCACCACGTTTTTGGAAGATGGGATAAAAATAGCGTTAAATAGGGGCAGAGGTGGGCATTACATTAGTGTGTTTGTTATGCGTTTATTACCCACCTAAGTTGCCGAAATACGTTTGCAAAGTCTCCGTTTTCGCCTGTCAATCAGGCTGGTCTGGTCAAAAGGGCGTCTTGTCTTCTCCCAGATTTTGCGTAGTTTTCCGTTGGTGGCGTAGTGGTGTGCGCATGCCCAAAGTCCTGAATCCTCTGCCAGGGGATTTAAAAGAGCGCGCTGTTTGTTTTCATTGGTGATCGGTGGGCGCGGCCATCTTCCTTTGGCCGCGCGTGCGCAGAAGCGGCGCTCTGCTGGCCGCGGCTTCAGGAAAATGGCCACGGGATGCCGCGCGTGCGCAGATGGATATCGCGGCGGCCATTTTCCTGAAGCCGCGGCCAGCAGAGCGCCGCTTCTGCGCACGCGCGGCCAAAGGAAGATGGCCGCGCCCACCGATCACCAATGAAAACGAACAGCGCGCTCTTCTAAATCCCCTGGCAGAGGATTCGGGACCTTGGTCATGCGCACACCACTACGCCACCAACGGAAAACTACGCAAAATCTGGGGGAAGACAACGCCCTTTTGACCAGACCAGCCTGATTGACAGGCGAAAACGGAGACTTTGCAAACGTATTTCGGCAACTTAGGTGGGTAATAAACGCATAACAAACACACTAATGTAATGCCCACCTCTGCCCCTATTTAACGCTATTTTTATCCCATCTTCCAAAAACGTGGTGACAGGTTCCCTTTAATGACCGAGCCAATTTTTACAATTCTGACCAGTGTCACTTTAAGAGGTTATAACTCTGGAACGCTTTATCGGATCCTGCTGATTCTGAGACTGTTTTTTCATGACATATTGTACTTCAAGATAGTTGTAACATTTCTTCGATATTACTTGCGATTATTTATGAAAAAAATGGAAATATGGCAAAAAAATTTAAAATTTTGCAATTTTCAAACTTTGTATTTTTATGCCCTTAAATCAGAGAGATATGTCACAAAAAATAGTTCATAAATAACATTTCCCACATGTCTACTTTACATCAGCACAATTTTGGAAACATTTTTTTTTTGTTAGGGAGTTATAAGGGTTAAAAGTTGACCAGCAATTTCTCATTTTTACAACACCATGTTTTTTTTAGGGACCACATCACCTTTGAAGTCATTTTGAGGGGTCTATATGATAGAAAATAACCAAGTGTGACACCATTCTAAAAACTGCACCCCTCAATCTGCTCAAAACCACATTCAAGAAGTTTATTAACCCTTTACGTACTTCACAGGAACTGAAACAATGTGGAAGAACAAAATGAACATTTAACTTTTTTTTGCAAACATTTTACTTCAGAACCATTTTTTTTAATTTTCACAAGTGTAAAAACAGAAATTTAACCACAAATTTTGTTGTGCAATTTTTCCTGAGTACGCCGATACCCCATATGTGAAGGTAAACCACTGTTTGGGCGCACCGCAGAGCTTGGAAGTGAAGGAGCACCGTTTGACTTTTTCAATGCAGAATTGGCTGGAATTGAGATCGGACGCCATGTCGCGTTTGGAGAGCCCCTAATGTGCCTAAACAGTGGAAACCCCCCACAAGTGACACCATTTTGGAAACTAGACCCCTTAAGGAACTTATCTAGATGTGTGGTGAGCACTTTGAACCCCCAAGTGCTTCACAGAAGTTTATAACGTAGAGCCGTGAAAATAAAAAATCACATTTGTTTTCACAAAAATGATTTTTTCGCCCACAAATTCTTATTTTCACAAGGGTAACAGGAGAAATTAGACCACAAAAGTTGTTGTGCAATTTCTCCTGAGTACGTCGATACCCCATATGTGGAAGTAAACCACTGTTTGGGCGCACCGCAGAGCTTGGAAGTGAAGGAGCACCGTTTGACTTTTTCAATGCAGAATTGGCTGGAATTGAGATCGGATGCCATGTCGCGTTTGGAGAGCCCCTGATGTGCCTAAACAGTGGAAACCCTCCACAAGTGATACCATTTTGGAAACTAGACCCTTAAGGAACTTATCTAGATGTGTGGTGAGCACTTTGAACCCCCAAGTGCTTCACAGAAGTTTATAACGTAGAGCCGTGAAAATAAAAAATCGCATTTTTTCTACAAAAATGATATTTTTGCCCCCAAATTTTTATTTTCACAAGGGTAACAGGAGAAATTAGACCACAAAAGATGTTGTGCAATTTCTCCTGAGTACGTCGATACCCCATATGTGGGGGTATTGGGGTAAACCACTGTTTGGGCGCACCGCAGAGCTTGGAAGAGAAGGAGTGTCGTTTTACTTTTTCAATGTAGAATTGGCTGGAATTGAGATCGGACGCCATGTCACGTTTGGAGAGCCGCTGATGTGCCTAAACAGTGGAGACCCCCAACAAATGACACCATTTTGGAAACTAGACCCCTTAAGGAACTTATCTAGATGTGTGGTGAGCACTTTAAACCCCCAGGTGCTTCACAGAAGTTTATAACGTAGAGCCATGAAAATAAAAAAATCGCATTTTTTCTACAAAAATGATTTTTTGCCTCCAAATTTTTATTTTACCAAGGGTAACAGGAGAAAATGGACCCCAGAAGTTGTTGTACAATTTGTCTTGAGTACGCCGACACCCCATATGTGGGGGTAAACCACTGAGATCGGACGCCATGTCGCGTTTGGAGAGCCCCTGATGTGCCTAAACAGTAGAAACCCCCCAAAAGTGACCCCATTTTGGAAACTAGACCCCCCATGGAATTTATCTAGATGTGTAGTGAGAACTATGAATGCCCAAGTGCATCACAGAAGTTTATAATGCAGAGTCGTAAAAATAAAAAATATATTTTTTTTAACAATAAAGATTTTTTAGCCCTAAAGTTTTTATTTTCACAAGGGTAACAAGAGAAATTGGACCCCAAAAGTTGTTCTCCAATTTGTCCTGAGTATGCTGGTTCCCCATATGTGGGGGTAAACCACTGTTTGGGCGCACGGCAGAGCTCGGAAGGGAAGGAGCGCCATTTTGGAATGCAGACTTTGATAGAATTGTCTGCGGGCGTTATGTTGCGTTTGCAGACCCCTAATGTACCTAAACAGTAGAAACCCCCAACAAGTGACCCCATTTTGGAAAATAGACCCCCCAAGGAACTTATCTAGATATGTGGTGAGAACTTTGAATGCCCAGGTGCTTCACAGAAGTTTATAACGTAGAGCCATGAAAATAAAAAAATCGCATTTTTTCTACAAAAATGATTTTTTGCCTCCAAATTTTTATCTTACCAAGGGTAACAGGAGAAAATGGACCCCAGAAGTTGTTGTACAATTTGTCTTGAGTACGCCGACACCCCATATGTGGGGGTAAACCACTGAGATCGGACGCCATGTCGCGTTTGGAGAGCCCCTGATGTGCCTAAACAGTAGAAACCCACCAAAAGTGACCCCATTTTGGAAAATAGACCCCCCAAGGAACTTATCTAGATATGTGGTGAGAACTTTGAATGCCCAAGTGCTTCACAGAAGTTTATAATGCAGAGTAGTGAAAATAAAAAATATTTTTTTTCCCACAAAAAAGATTTTTTTAGCCCCCAAATTTTTATTTTCACAAGGGTAACAAGAGAAATTCGACCCCAAAAGTTGTTGTCCAATTTCTCCTGAGTATGCTGGTACCCAATATGTGGGGGTAAACCACTGTTTGGGCGCACGGCAGAGCTCGGAAGGGAAGGAGCGCCATTTTGAAATGCAGGCTTTGATAGAATGGTCTGCGAGCGTTATGTTGCGTTTGCAGAGCCACTGATGTACCTAAACAGTAGAAACCCCCCACAAGTGACCCCATTTTGAAAACTAGACCCCCCAAGGAACTTATATAGATATGTGGTGAGAACTTTGAATGCCCAAGTGCTTCACAGAAGTTTATAATGCAGAGTAGTGAAAATAGAAAATATTTTTTTTTCCACAAAAAAGATTTTTTAGCCCCCAAGTTTTTATTTTCACAAGGGTAACAAGAGAAATTGGATGCCAATATTTGTTTTCCAATTTGTCCTGAGTATGCTGGTACCCCATATGTGGGGGTAAACCACTGTTTTGGCACACGGCAGAGCTCGGAAGAGAAGGAGCGCCATTTTGGAATTCAGACTTTGATAGAATTGTCTGTGGGTGTTATGTTGTGTTTGCAGAGCCCCTGATGTACCTAAACAGTAGAAACCCCCCACAAGTGACCAAATTTTGGAAACTAGACCCCCTAAGGAACTTATCTAGATATGTGGTGAGAACTTTGAATGCTCAAGTGCTTCACAGAAGTTTATAATGCAGAGTAGCGAAAATAAAAAAATATTTTTTTTTCCCACAAAAAAGATTTTTAGCCCCCAAGTTTTTATTTTCACAAGGGTAACAGGAGAAATTGGACCCCAAAAGTTGTTGTCCAATTTATCCCGAGTACGCTGATGCCCCATATGTGGGGGTAAACCACTGTTTGGGCACACGGCAAAGCTCAGAAGGGAGGGAGCACCATTTGACTTTTTTAGCGCAAAATTGGCTGTCGTGTTTGGAGACCCCCTGATGTACCTAAACAGTGGAAACCCCCAAATTATAACCCAACCCTAACTCCAACACACCCCTAACCCTAATCTCAACCCGATCCATAATCCTAATCACAACCCTAACGATAATCACAACCCTAACCCCAAAACAGCCCTAATCTCAACCCTAACCATAACCCTAATCAAAACCCTAAATCCAACACACCCCTAACCCTAATCCCAACCCTAATCCCAACCCTAACCCTAATCCCAACCCTAATCCCAAACGTAACCCTAATCCCAAACGTAACCTAATCCTAACCCTAATCCAAACCCTAACCCTAATCCCAACTCTAACCCTAACTTTAGCCCCAACCCTAACCCTAACTTTAGCCCCAACCCTAACCATAACTTTAGCCCCGTCGTCACAAAAAAAGTTCAATGTAACCTTTTTTTTGTACGTCGCGTCCGCCATTTCCGCGCATGCGTGGCCGTAAGTCTGCCCCCTCCTCCCCAGGACATAGACTGGGCAGCGGATGCGTTGAAAAACTGCATCCGCTGCCCACGTTGTGCACAATTTTCACAACGTGCGTCGGTACGTCGGGCCGACGCATTGCGACCGCTCCGTACCGACGCAAGTGTGAAAAAAGCCTAAGGCTACTTTCACACTAGCGTCGTACTCGGCCCATCGCAGTGTGTCGGGCCGACGTACCGACGCTAGCGTTGTAAGCGCCGCACAACGGGTGCAGCGGATGCTGTTTTTTCAACGCATCCGCTGCCCCATTGTGAGGTGCGGGGTACCGGCCGCGCATGCGCAGTCGGAAATGGCGGACACTTCGCACAAAAAAGTTACATGTAGCTTTTTTTGTGCCGACGGTCCGCCAAAGCACGACGCATCCGTCGCACGACGGATGCGACATGTAGCAATCGGTCGCAATGCGTCGCTAATGCAAGCCAATGGAGAAAAAACGCATCCTGCAAGCACTTTTGCAGGATGCGTTTTTTCTCCAACGATGCATTGCGACGGAAGCCAAAAAATGCTAGTGTGAAAGTAGCCTAACCCTAGCCCTAACCCTAACCCTAAATTTAGCCCCTACCCTAACCCTAACCCTAACCCTAGCCCTAACCCTAACCCTAGCCCTAACCCTAACCCTAGCCCTAACCCTAACCCTAAATTTAGCCCCAACCCTAACCCTAACCCTAGCCCTAACCCTAACCCTAGCCCTAACCCTAACCCTAATTTTAGCCCCAACTCGTCTCTCCTGCCGGCCGGCAGATGGCAGCAGATGGCGGGCGCACTGCGCATGCGCCCGCCATGAGGAAAAAGCCGGCCGGCAGGAGGAGACAGAAGAGGACCCAGGGACACCGGGTGAGTATGATAGGGTCCCCGAATCCCCCTATTTCTCTGTCCTCTGATGTGCGATCACATCAGAGAACAGAGAATTACAGATCGCTTTTTTTTTTTTTTTGCGGTCGCCAGTAAACTGTTAATTACCGGCGATCGCAAAACAGGGGTCGGTGCAAACCGACCCCGATCATGTTCTTTGGGGTCTCGGCTACCCCCAGCAGCCGAGACCCCAAAGATCTTCCGGGTGCTGGGCGGCGGGCGCACTGCGCATGCGCCCGCCATTTTTTCCCGGAAAAAAGATGGCGGCGCCCATGGGGAGCCACAAGGAGCACCGGGGGAGATAGGTGAGTATTGGGGGGCTATCGGGGGCCATCGGGGACCCTATTTCTCTGTCCTCCGATGTGCGATGACATCGGAGGACAGAGAAATTAAATGGCAAATCGCGGTTTTTTTTTTTTGTTGCGATTGCAACTCGGGGGTCGGTAAAAACCCCCCGAATCATGTTCTCTGGGGTCTCGGCTACCCTCGGCAACCGAGACCCCAGAGAAAATCCGACTCTGGGGGGCGCTATTCACTTTTTCCACAGCGCCGTTAATTAACGGCGCTGTGGTTTAAGTACCCTTAGCGGCCGCCGTTAAAAGGCGTATCGGCGGTCATTAAGGGGTTAAAAGAACATCTGGATCATGGACAGTGAATGATTCACAAACTTTATTGTACATAGTTGGCACCTCTTAAGGTGCTCCTTACTGGTTTTACAAAAGACCTTTAAAGAAACTGTTTCTAACATTTGCCTTAAGAGTTGATTTGCTTACAGACCTGAAGAAAAACCTGTTTGGCATGGCAGAAGACAGGGTCTGGATATACGCCTTGTAGTCAAGCCAAGACCTATGTTGGCAGTTGACAAAAACGGGTCTCTCGCATCGTTGCTGCTGTTCAAATGATTGACTTGATTGATAAATTGCATAATTTAAAGCACTACCTCAGCTTATATAGTTGATAAGAAAAGCAGAAGAGATAGCGTTTGATATAGTCAGTAGGGTTGAGCGAAACGGGTCGGCCATTTTCAGAAGTCGCCGACTTTTCGCAAAGTCGGGTTTCATGAAACCCGACCCGAGCCCTGTGTGGGGTCGGCCATGAGGTCGGCGATCTTCTGAATCTGGGATCGGAATTCCGATACCGAGTTCCGATATGTTTGCGATATCGGGAATCGGTATCGGTATCGGAATCCATATTTAAGTGTAAAATAAAGAATCAAAATAAAAAATATTGATATACTCACCCTCTGACGCGCCCTGGTACTAACCGGCAACCTTCCTTCCTAAGAATCAGCGCGTGAATGGCCTGCGGTGACGTCACGGCTTGTGATTGGTCACATGGGCCGTCGCGACCAATCACAAAGCCGTGACGTCATCTTAAGGTCCTTCATGCGCTGATTCTTAGGAAGGAAGGCTGCCGGAAAGAAGCCGAGGGTGAGTATATACCTAATAGGAATATACTCACCCTCGGACGCGCCCTGCTTCTTTCCGGCAGCCTTCCTTCCTAAGGATCAGCGCGTGAAGGACCTTAAGATGACGTCACGGCTTTGTGATTGGTCGCGACGGCCCATGTGACCGCCACGCGACCGAATTAGAATTCTAGGAATTTAGGACCTGAGAATGACGTCCGCGGCTTGTGATTGGTCGCGTGGCGGTCACATGGGCCGTCGCGACCAATCACAAAGCCGTGACGTCACGGAAGGCCCTGGACGCGCTCATTTTAACCAAAGCAGGCCGCCGGTTCCCTCGGTAAGTTGCAGGGGCCGCCGGACAGGTGAGTATACCAATATTTTTTATTTTAATTCTTTATTTTACACTTAAATATGGATCCCAGGGCCTGAAGGAGAGTTTCCTCTCCTTCAGACCCTGGGAACCTGTTGTGTATCCGCTTTTTGGGCTCCCCTGGTGGTTGCTGGTGGTACTGGTGACTTGTTTGCACTTTGCTGCTTCTGTTCACCTGCTTCCATCAGTGTTTGGGAGTTTCCTATTTAGCCTTGCTCTCCAGTCATTTCCTTGCCGGTCATCATTGTAACCAGAGCCTTCGGTTGCATGTTCCTGCTACTAGTCTGCTGATCAGCTAAGTGGACTTTGTCCTTTTGTTTTGTACCTTTTGTCCAGTTTGCAGTTTTTGTAATTCTCTGTAGCTGGAAGCTCTTGCGGGCTGAAATTGCCACTCCTGTGTCATGAGTTGACACAGGAGTCTTAAAGTAATTTCAGGATGGTTTTTTGAAAGGGTTTTCAGTTGACCGTGAAGTCCTCTTTTGTATCCTTCTGCTATCTAGTAAGTGGACCTCTCTTTGCTAAATCTACTTTCATACTGTGTATGTCTTTTCCTCTTAATTCACCGTTATTACATGTGGGGGGCTGCTATCATCTTTTGGGGGATTTCCCTAGAGGTAAGCCAGGTCTGTTTCTTCCTCTACCAGGCGTAGTTAGTCCTCCGGCTGGCGCGTGGCATATATGAAGCCGTAGGTATGCTTCCTGGCTACTGTTAGTTGTGTGGTAGATTTAGCTCACGGTCAACTCGAGTTTCCATCACCCGAGAGCTCGTTCGTTACTTATATGTTTCTTACGTTCCCTTGCCATTGGGAACCATGACAGTATGACCGGCCTATGTTAAACTTATTGGCAGAAGAAAGGAGAGAAAAAAGAAGTCTGTAATTTTTTTTTTTTCCCTTTTTCCTCTATGCTTGCTTCATAGTTGGATCAGTTGTATTTCAGCTTTAATTACAGCCTTTGCCTTTCTCTCCTTATAATCCTTGAATGGCTCTGAGCTCACCTGTTTAAAGATGGATCCTCAGAGTTTGGCTGCAGGTTTAAATAATCTTGCTACGAAGGTTCAAAATTTACAAGATTTTGTTATACATGCTCCTATTTCTGAACCTAAAATCCCTACACCAGAGGTGTTTTCCGGAGATAGATCTCGGTTTTTGAATTTCAAATATAATTGTAAATTATTCCTTTCTCTCAGACCTCACTCCTCAGGAGATCCTGTCCAGCAGGTTAAGATTGTAATCTCTTTGCTGCGAGGTGACCCTCAAAATTGGGCATTTTCATTGGCACCAGGGGATCCTGCGTTGCTCAATGTGGATGCGTTTTTCCTGGCTTTAGGGTTGCTTTATGAGGAACCTAATTTGGAGATTCAAGCTGAAAAAGCTTTGATAGCCCTATCTCAAGGGCAAGATGAAGCGGAGATATACTGCCAAAAATTTCGTAGGTGGTCTGTGCTTACTCAGTGGAATGAGTGCGCCTTAGCGGCAAATTTCAGAGAGGGCCTTTCTGATGCCATTAAAGATGTTATGGTCGGGTTCCCTGCGCCTACAGGTCTGAATGAGTCCATGACAATGGCAATTCAGATTGATCGGCGTTTGCGGGAGCGCAAACCCGTGCACCATTTGGCGGTATCTTCTGAAGAGACGCCAGAGAAAATGCAATGTGACAGAGTTATGTCCAGAAGCGAGCGGCAGAATTATAGGCGTAAAAATGGGTTATGCTTCTATTGTGGTGATTCTGCTCATGTTATATCGGCATGCTCTAAGCGTACTAGGAAGGTTGACAAGTCCATTTCAATTGGCACTTTACAGTCCAAATTTATTTTGTCTGTAACCTTGATTTGTTCATTATCAGTTATTACCGTGGATGCCTATGTGGACTCTGGCGCCGCTCTGAGTCTTATGGACTGGTCCTTTGCCAGGCGCTGTGGGTTTGATTTAGAGCCTCTGGAAGTCCCTATACCTCTGAAGGGTATTGATTCTACACCTTTGGCTTGTAATAAACCACAGTTCTGGACGCAAGTGACTATGCGTATGACTCCAGACCATCAGGAGGTGATTCGCTTCCTTGTGTTGTACAATTTACATGATGTTTTGGTGCTTGGATTACCATGGTTACAGTCTCATAACCCAGTCCTTGACTGGAAGGCTATGTCTGTGTTAAGCTGGGGATGTCGGGGGGCTCATGGGGACACTCCTATGGTGTCCATTTCGTCATCTATTCCATCTGAGATTCCGGCATTTTTGTCTGATTATCGTGATATTTTTGAAGAGCCTAAGATTGGTTCACTCCCTCCTCACAGGGATTGTGATTGCGCCATAGATCTGATTCCTGGCAGTAAATTTCCAAAGGGTCGTTTGTTTAACCTATCTGTACCTGAACATGCTGCTATGCGCGAGTATATTAAGGAGTCCCTGGAAAAGGGACATATTCGTCCTTCTTCATCACCTTTAGGAGCCGGTTTTTTCTTTGTCTCTAAAAAGGATGGCTCTCTGAGGCCTTGTATTGATTATCGTCTCCTGAATAAAATTACAGTCAAATATCAGTATCCGTTGCCTTTGCTGACTGATTTGTTTGCTCGCATAAGGGGGGCTAAGTGGTTCTCTAAGATTGATCTTCGTGGGGCGTATAATTTGGTGCGAATTAAGCAGGGGGATGAGTGGAAGACCGCATTTAATACGCCTGAGGGCCATTTTGAGTATTTGGTAATGCCTTTCGGCCTTTCTAATGCACCTTCTGTCTTTCAGTCCTTAATGCATGATATTTTCCGTGAATATTTGGATAAATTTATGATTGTGTACTTGGATGATATTTTGATTTTTTCCGATGACTGGGAGTCTCATGTTCAGCAGGTCAGGAGGGTTTTTCAGGTTTTGCGGGAGAATTCTTTGTGTGTAAAGGGTTCAAAGTGTGTTTTTGGGGTTCAAAAAATTTCATTTTTGGGGTATATTTTTTCCCCTTCTTCTATTGAGATGGATCCTGTCAAGGTTCGGGCTATTTACGACTGGACGCAGCCTACTTCTCTGAAGAGTCTCCAGAAATTCTTGGGCTTTGCTAATTTTTATCGTCGATTTATAGCTGGTTTTTCTGGCGTTGCTAAACCTCTGACGGATTTGACTAAAAAGGGTGCTGATGTTGCCGATTGGTCCCCTGCTGCCGTGGAGGCCTTTCGGGAGCTTAAGCGCCGCTTTTTGTCTGCCCCTGTGTTGCGCCAGCCTGATGTTTCTCTTCCCTTTCAGGTTGAGGTCGATGCTTCCGAGATCGGAGCGGGGGCGGTTTTGTCGCAGAAAAGTTCCGACTGCTCAGTGATGAGACCTTGTGCGTTCTTTTCGCGAAAATTTTCGGCCGCCGAGCGAAACTATGATGTTGGTAATCGGGAGCTTTTGGCCATGAAGTGGGCATTTGAGGAGTGGCGTCATTGGCTTGAGGGTGCCAGACATCAGGTGGTAGTTTTGACTGATCACAAGAATTTAATTTATTTGGAGTCTGCCAGGCGCCTGAATCCTAGACAGGCACGTTGGTCGTTGTTCTTTTCCCGGTTTAATTTTGTGGTCTCGTACTTACCGGGTTCTAGGAATGTGAAAGCAGATGCTCTTTCTAGGAGTTTTGAGCCTGACTCTCCTGGGAATTCTGAACCTGCTGGTGTCCTTAAGGATGGAGTGGTTTTGTCTGCTGTCTCTCCAGATTTGCGACGTGCTTTGCAAGAATTTCAGGCGGATAGACCTGATCGTTGTCCGTCTGGTAGACTGTTTGTTCCTGACGAGTGGACCACTAGAGTCATCTTGGAAGTTCATTCTTCTACTCTGGCAGGTCATCCGGGAATTTTTGGCACCAGAGATTTGGTGGCTAGATCCTTCTGGTGGCCTTCCCTGTCTCGAGATGTGCGTGTTTTTGTGCAGTCTTGCGATGTGTGTGCTCGGGCCAAGCCTTGTTGTTCTAGGGCTAGTGGGTTGTTGTTGCCCTTGCCTATTCCGAAGAGGCCTTGGACGCACATCTCTATGGACTTTATCTCGGATCTCCCTGTTTCTCAGAAGATGTCTGTCATCTGGGTGGTGTGTGACCGTTTTTCTAAAATGGTTCATTTGGTGCCATTGCCTAAGTTGCCTTCCTCATCTGAGTTGGTCCCTCTGTTTTTTCAAAATGTGGTTCGCTTGCATGGTATTCCGGAAAACATCGTTTCTGACAGGGGTACCCAGTTCGTGTCTAGATTTTGGCGGGCAGTCTGTGCCAGGTTGGGCATTGATTTGTCCTTTTCGTCTGCATTCCATCCTCAGACCAATGGCCAGACGGAGCGAACTAATCAAACTTTGGAGACTTATTTGAGGTGTTTTGTGTCTGCGGATCAGGATGATTGGGTTGCCTTTCTGCCGTTGGCGGAGTTTGCTCTTAATAATCGGGCTAGTTCTGCCACTTTGGTTTCTCCTTTCTTTTGCAATTCAGGGTTTCATCCGTGTTTTTCATCTGGTCAGGTTGAATCTTCGGATTGTCCTGGAGTGGATGCGGTGGTGGATCGGTTGCATCGGATTTGGGGACAAGTGGTGGATAATTTGGAATTGTCCCAGGAGAGGACTCAGCAGTTTGCTAACCGTCGTCGTCGTGTTGGTCCCCACCTTCGCGTTGGGGAATTGGTGTGGTTGTCTTCCCGTTTTGTCCCTATGAGGGTTTCTTCTCCCAAATTTAAGCCTCGGTTCATCGGTCCTTATAGGATTTTGGAGATTCTTAACCCTGTTTCCTTTCGTTTGGACCTCCCGGCATCTTTCGCTATCCATAATGTGTTCCATCGGTCGTTGTTGCGGAGATATGAGGTACCGGTGGTTCCTTCTACTGAACCTCCTGCTCCTGTGCTGGTGGAGGGTGAATTGGAGTACGTCGTAGAGAAGATCTTGGACTCCCGTATTTCCAGACGGAGACTTCAATATCTGGTTAAATGGAAAGGCTATGGTCAGGAAGATAATTCTTGGGTAACTGCCTCTGATGTTCATGCCTCGGATTTGGTTCGTGCCTTTCATAGGGCTCATCCAGATCGCCCTGGCGGTTCTTGTGAGGGTTCGGTGCCCCCTCCTTAAGGGGAGGGTACTGTTGTGTATCCGCTTTTTGGGCTCCCCTGGTGGTTGCTGGTGGTACTGGTGACTTGTTTGCACTTTGCTGCTTCTGTTCACCTGCTTCCATCAGTGTTTGGGAGTTTCCTATTTAGCCTTGCTCTCCAGTCATTTCCTTGCCGGTCATCATTGTAACCAGAGCCTTCGGTTGCATGTTCCTGCTACTAGTCTGCTGATCAGCTAAGTGGACTTTGTCCTTTTGTTTTGTACCTTTTGTCCAGTTTGCAGTTTTTGTAATTCTCTGTAGCTGGAAGCTCTTGCGGGCTGAAATTGCCACTCCTGTGTCATGAGTTGACACAGGAGTCTTAAAGTAATTTCAGGATGGTTTTTTGAAAGGGTTTTCAGTTGACCGTTATTACATGTAGGGGGCTGCTATCATCTTTTGGGGGATTTCCCTAGAGGTAAGCCAGGTCTGTTTCTTCCTCTACCAGGTGTAGTTAGTCCTCCGGCTGGCGCGTGGCATATATGAAGCCGTAGGTATGCTTCCTGGCTACTGTTAGTTGTGTGGTAGATTTAGCTCACGGTCAACTCGAGTTTCCATCACCCGAGAGCTCGTTCGTTACTTATATGTTTCTTACGTTCCCTTGCCATTGGGAACCATGACAGGAACCATAGTATCCCATTGCAGTGCATTGGGTTTCGGGTTTCGGCCGACCCCAACCCCAACTTTTTTATAGGATCGGCCGATTTCACTCGACCCGACTTTTGAGAAAGTCAGGTTTCGTGAAACCCGACCCGATCCTATAAAAGTTAAGGTCGCTCAACCCTAATAGTCAGAATAGAAAGGAAAAGTACTCAGAAAGTGTTGAATGACTTGAAAAATGTTTGCACCTTTAAATATGTTAAGAGAATGTTCAAATTTGTTGCACTTTAGGAAAGTGGTTAATGTTGTTAGAAGAAGAGATCTAGTATAATAAGTGATAATATTATATGCAGAGAATTATAGTGAGTAAGACAATGAGAACGAAAATGTTTATTGTTGTTAAGATGTGTCAGATAGTCAGAGAAGCTAATGTTTGATTTGCACTTAAAAATCTAAGTAGCATACCCGTAAGTGTAGTCGCCATTCCATAGTATAATATAGTAAGGTTGTATTTTTGATAAGTTATTTTATACCATGTATATAGGTTCTTGTAACGTTAAAGAATCAATTACCTCCCATAAAGGGAAGCCAATGTTATACCTATTTCTAAACATTTAAAATTTTGCATGTCTTTTAATAACCTGTAACAATTGTTGTTTTCTTTTCCCAGTCTGGGAGTACTGGATTTAACAGGGGAGAGTGTGACGCCCCAGGGTCCTGGTTGTCACAGTGGCATTGCTTTCCTCACGGGGAGAGTGATGTCACGCTTGGAAGCAATTAAAGATCTCTTTTATAAGGTAATCACATACGCACAACATGTTCATTCTCCAGACCAGAAGGGGAGCTCTGCACCCGGATTAACCCCTTTCTGCCAGCTGACGGAATAGTACGTCAGCTGGCAGATCCCCTGCTTTGAGGTGGGCTCCGGTGTGGCCTCCACCTGTTTTGTACAGCTGACATGTGCGCACAATGAGCGCGAGCGGAATCGCGATCCGCCCGTGCCCATTAGCTAGTTAAATGCCGCCGTCAAACGCCGACAGCGGCATTGAACTAGTGCTCCCGGCCGGAAATGCTCGCACTGCTGACCCCCGTCACATGATCGTGGGTCATCGGTGCATTGCCATAAGAACCAGAGGTCTCCTTGAGACCTCTATGGTTGTTGATGGCCGATTGCTTTGAGCGCCACCCTGTGGTCGGCGTTCAAAGCAACCCTGCATTTCTGCTACACAGAGGTGATCTGTGCTTCACCTCTATGTAGCAGAGCCGATCCTGTAGTGCATGCTTCTAGACTCCTATGGAGGCTATTGAAGCATGCCAAAATAAAAAAAAAAAAGTGTTTAAAAATATAAAATATTAAAAATATATAAAAGTTCAAATCACCCCCCTTTCGACCCAATCAAAATAAAACAATAGAAAAAAATCAAACCTACACATATTTGGTATTGCCACATTCAGAATCGCCCGATCTATCAATAAAAACAAAGGATTAACCTGATCGCTAAATGGCGTAGCAAGAAAAAAAATTAAAACGCCAAAACTATGTTTTTTTTGATCGCCGCGACAAATGCAATAACGGGCGATCAAAAGAATGTATCTGCACCAAAATGGTATCATTGGAAACACCAGCTTGGCACGCAAAAAATAAGCCCACACCTGACCGCAGATCATGAAAAATGGAGACGCCACGGGTATCGGAAAATGGCGCCAATTTTTTTTTTTTTTTAGCAAATTTTGGAATTTTTTTTGCCACTTAGATAAAAGAGAACCTATACATGCTTGGTGTCTATGAACTCGTAATGCATGTAGAAAAGCCATGGAGACACCATCACGTGTTTCTCAACGCAAGCAATGAATAGCCAGGTCTTTCACCGGGAAGGAACAACCACAGGAAGGACAGCATCCAATAAAGGAAAACCACCTATGCCAAAACATGGTATCCATCCACAGACAGCTGTTTCGGGGTATTTGCCCCTCATCAGTGTGGAGTAGGAAACTGGCTATTAGGAGCAGTGCTCGTAACTCGTAATGACCTGGAGAATCATAATGGCAGGTTAGTTTTAGCATTTGGTGAACCTAGCAAAAAAGCCAAACAAAAAACAAGTGTGAGATTGCACTTTTTTGTGCAATTTCATTGCACTTGGAATTTTCTTCCCGTTTTCTGTTACACGGCATGGTAAAACCAATGGTATCATTCAAAAGTACATCTCATCCCGCAAAAAATAAGCACTCACATGGCCATATTGACGGAAAAATAAAAAAGTTATGGCTCTGGGAAGGAGGGGAGCGAAAAACTAAAAAAGCTCCAGGGGTGAAGGGGTTAAGGGGAACTTCCCTGATATATTCTGGCTGGAGGGGAAGTTAGTAGCAGTCTGTCAGAGGACAGAGAAGTGTGCAGTCGGACAGTGAGTGTCAGAAAAACTGAAGGGGCCATGTAGCCAGAGTCACTACAGCTCCTGAAGAAAGAGAACCAAGAAGGAAAGGACAGTTTGTAGAAAGTGTGCAGGAGAGCAGAGCACAGGACAGTGATACCAGGGGAGCTTAGCTGCGATTTGGCTACCTCCCTGGCTGAGTGCAGATTCCGGTAGCCGGAAGATCGAGGCTGTGTCGGGCTATAAGAGGCATAGCAGAAACCGGCAGGACAGCTGGACTTTAAGTTACCTGTCCGCCTTAATACCCAGGAGGCACAGTGGCATATAGAGCCCGGGTCATGATAGAGACTCTTAAAAAGGCTCGAGTCACCTGTCATATGGGTTTGTGTCCTAACCTATATGGGGGACAGGGAAGAACTGTGAGGACCTTATCAGAAGCCATAGGCAGTAAGGGACTACAACACCTCCGTGCTTTGAGGAAGGCTTTCATCTCCACCTGGTAAAGGGGACTCTGGATTCACTTCCAAGCCATCTGGACCCTGCCTATACTTGTGATCTGGTGCCCTGGACTGCAGTTGCCTGAAGCTACAGTAAACCAGGTAAAGAGACTGCAGACCTGTGTCCTCATTCTTTACTGCACCACGCACCATTCTCATATATACACCGGGAGCTCTGGGGATCTACTTCACCTGTGGGAAGTTACACCATCATAGCTGCCATAACATCACCCCAGAGGACCCCTTTAAGCAGCGTCGGTCCTTTCTGACTGAATACCGCAGGTGGCATCAGGAACACAAACTTTATTCAGAAAACCCCTTAACATCCTTCCCTTTTAATTGGGTGCCCAGAACAATGGACCAAGTTGCAGCCACCGTGACATTCCCTTTAAGTGCGACCGGACCCGGTATCGAGTATTCCACTGCCTGGTGGGTGACTCATATGCATGATTGATTCCTGTTAAAAAAAAAGCATCCTATTTACCCAGGGGTGAACCTAGCCTCTCTGCTGCCTGAGGCAAACTGCAAAATGGCGCCCCCCCCCTGGATGCCTGTATGTACCAAGTGGTGACATTGGACGTGGTGTGGAAGTTATGACCAGTCAGTCCTGCAGCAGAGACATATGTGAATGGTGCAATGCATCCTGCACCTGAGGCGTACACAGAAATTATGGGGCCCCATAGCATTAGTTCTAATTGGCCCCCATCCAGGCCCCACCGGCCCACGTACTGTATTGTCCACTTCCAAATTTCTACATTCAAAAAAATGGTAACACCACTACGTAAAAAGAAAGTCAGTGACCCCCAAGATGCATACTAAGCTGCTATATATAGTAGTATAAGGGGCTCACCTCCGGTAAAATACAGACTAGAACAGGACAATTTCCTGAGGAAATTGTTTACATCCAATACAAATGAGGAGATTTTGGTGCGCCCCTATGACAGGTCTATTGGCCAATGAATGAAGTAAGGAGCCGCATATAACATGTATTCTCCCCTCTCTCCTCCTCTTTAGGCTGGGTTCACACAAGGAAGATTTTGCTGCATTTTTACCTTCGTTTTATGCTCATCTAAACCTGCGATTTGGAAAGCATGAGCACCAATTCTTTTCAGCGCTTTTGCAGCGTGCTATGGCCGAAAACACAGAAATGCAGTGTGTGAACATAGCCTTAGGGTATGTGCTCAACATCTGGAGGGGCTGCGTCTTGGAAGCAGTGTCTCCGGACCTGTGGGAACCCGCGGGTGAACGCAGGGAGACCGCCGCTGCCCTGTACTCACGATCTGCAGTGGGTGCAGGGTGGCTTCTCCCTGCATTCACCCGATGGCGATCTCTTCTGACTCCGCAGCATAAAATGAACATACTGTGGTGATGCGGAAGTCCCAAAACCTGCACTGCAGCTAAAATATCGCTGCGGAGGGGAGAAACATAGTGAGGATGGGATTTCTAGAAGACTAGTGTCTTCTTCTCATACTGAATTGGCATGACAAAAAAAAAACACAGAATGCTGAGTAGCAGGGTATATTGGACGGCATGCAAACATTCAAATCAGTGAGTGGGGGCAGAACATTGGACTGCACTTGGATGACATATGAGTGCAGTCTGATTTCCGCAAAGTGATAAGATAAAGAAGATAGAGAATTATTTCCTCCATCTTCTCCTCAGTGTGCTCCGATTCTCTCATGAGATTATTGGGCCATGTTAAGCTGACATTCTGATCATAGGCATTTAACTTAATACTATTATCCAACAGAGGAACTGCACAAAAGAGTCTACCACAGTCATTATAATTATTATTATTATTATTTATTTATATAGCACCATTAATTCCATGGTGCTGTACATGAGAAAGGGGTTACATACAGGGTTATAGATATCATTTACAGTAAACAGGTTTACAGTGACAGACTGGTACAGAGGGGAGAGGACCCTGTCCTTGCGGACTTGCATTCTATGGATGTCATTATGTTGTTGTGCTATGTCAGCAATACATATTGTTCTCAACAGAAATCTCTGATATCAGCCTGCGTGTCCTATCTGTAATAGTTTAGTCAAACAAAAAAGGAGACTTTAGCGGAACCGACATGATTCTCAGTCAGAGAGGAACCTAAACCCAAACTCATCACTACATTTTTATATAGTGAAATGACCGTGGTCACCACTGCCCGGACTATTAGGCCCATTGCTAGAATGACCAAAGCTCTGGAATCATGCACGAGCCTTCAGGAGATGTTCCACAGAGCGGACATTCTAGCTGAGGTGTGATAATGTGAGGGGCGATAAGTTAACTGCAGAACATACAGGTGCTGGTTGGTGGGTACCAGAGTGCACAGCGATCGTCTGCACTGATAGCATCACATACACAGCACCGCACTGCCTGCACCCCAGCACATTACTGGACAGGACTCCGGATACTCAGCGGAGCACACATCACATACACCAGCACCGCCTGCACCCCAGAACATTACTGGACAGGACTCCGGATACTCAGGGGAGCGCACATCACATACACCAGCACCGCCTGCACCCCAGCACATTACTGGACAGGACTCCGGTTACTCAGCGGAGCACACATCACATACACCAGCACCGCCTGCACCCCAGCACATTACTGGACAGGACTCTGGATACTCAGGGGAGCGCACATCACATACACCAGCACCGCCCTGGCTGCACCCCAGCACATTACTGTACAGGATTCTGGATACTCAGGGGAGAGCACATCACATACACCAGCACCGCACCGCCTGCACCCCAGCACATTACTGGACAGGACTCTGGATACTCTGGGGAGTGCACAGCACATACACCAGCACCGCCTGGACCCCAGCACATTACTGGACAGGACTCCGGATACTCAGGGGAGCACATATCACGTACACCAGCACTGCACTGCCTGCACCCCAGCACATTACTGTACAGGATTCTGGATACTCAGGGGAGCGCACATCACATACACCAGCACCGCACCACCTGCACCCCAACACATTACTGGACAGGACTCCGGATACTCAGGGGAGCGCACATCACATACACCAGCACCGCACCGCCTGCACCCCAGCACTTTACTGGACAGGACTCCGGATACTCAGGGGAGCGCACATCACATACACCAGCACCGCACCGCCTGCACCCCAGCACATTACTGGACAGGACTCCGGATACTCAGGGGAGTGCACATCACATACACCAGCACCGCACCGCCTGCACCCCAGCACATTACTGGACAGGACTCCGGATACTCAGGGGAGCGCACATCACATACACCAGCACCGCACTGCCTGCACCCCAGCACATTACTGGACAGGACTCCGGATACTCAGGGGAGCGCACATCACATACACCAGCACCGCACTGCCTGCACCCCAGCACATTACTGGACAGGACTCCGGATACTCAGGGGAGCGCACATCACATACACCAGCACCGCACCGCCTGCACCCCAGCACATTACTGGACAGGACTCCGGATACTCAGGGGAGCGCACATCACATACACCAGCACCGCACTGCCTGCACCCCAGCACATTACTGGACAGGACTCTGAATACTCGGGAGTGCACAGGTTACACTGTGCTGGATATATGCAAAGGATTGTTATTGGGGGGAATTTATTATGTGGGATCCTGCCAAGCAGATACAATTGTGGGTTCAGGCCTGATCATACTCAAGAATCACAGGCAGTATATCCATATATACTCATTTATAAACAGAGACACACATACTGTACACTACACACACTATTACATACACAAGAAACCTCTGCATTCGTTCACACACAGAAAAGCAGACACTATACACACTATTACATACACTATAAATGACATTCCATATACTCACGTGTGCTGCAGCAGAGCCGTCACTGCGCGCCCCATCCCAGGTCACCAGGGGCAGAGGACACAGGAGGACACAGGGAGCTGCTGCCTCCTCTAGAAGTCTGTGCAGACAGGATCTCCCCCTCCTCCTCTGGTCCGACTGCCTCCTGTGATCTCAGAGGAACTAGGAAGGAGTTATGGAGGGGACAGTGTACAGAGGCCCCAGCAGGCAGCGTCAGCAGCTAGTCTCAGGAATGGTGGGGGCTGGGGGTAAGAGCAGCCCTACATCTGGAGCAAGGAGGGGGCAGCATACATTTGTGACACTGCCACCTACTGGCCACTGCAATTGTCACACACAGATTTCTGGCTCCGAGCTCCTCCTGCTTTGTCCCTCACTACCGATGTCCTGATCAGCCAGAGGGTGAGGGATAGAGAAGACAGAGGAGGAGCCAGTGCTGGAGGCGGCACCAAGCTCTGCACAGGAGCAATGCTCAGGACTTTGTGCATCTGAGCACTCCCACTGCCGCCCAGCAGGTGGCGCCGCCTGGGGCAACAAACTCAAGTTGCCTCATTATAGGGATGCCCCTGTATTTACCAGTAGCTCTGTCTTCCGGCCGAGCAATCACATGGGCCCCGCTCATTAAGGTAATGAATATGCACTCCACGCCTATGGGAGTGGAGAGACGTGCATATTCATTACCTTAATGAGCAGAGCCAAGTGATCGCTCGGCACAGGAAGAGCTGCTGGCACCGGAATGAAGGAGATGCAGTGCCAGCAAGGGCGCACCGGTAGGTGAGTAGGATGTGTGCTGGATGCCGGCGGCTGCGACTGGCACTGTGTGCTATTACAGCAGCGGCACAGGCTTTAGTCACAGCCGCCGGCTCCTGCCTCTGTGACTCGCTACTCTGCCGCTCCCCTTCCCCCACCGGCTTCTGGGACAGTTGACTCGTGTATAAGCTGAGGGGGGGCATTTTCCAGCACAAAAAAGTGCTTAAATATTCAGCTTATACACAAGTATATACGGTACTTTATAAAATGTGAAAACTCCTTTTTTCAGTAGATGAAACTTTGAATCAGTATCCATAACGGAAGTTTGGAGCATAGTTAACGGAGTTCTACTACAAGCGGTGATGTGATTTAGAATTAGCATCTATTTCAGGGGTGGGGTACCTTTTTTCTGCTAAGGGTCATTTCAATATTTACAGTATACGCACAGAATTACCAACTTTAAAATTATCCTGCTGAATTGGGTAAAACAGTTAATTAACTCACCCATAATGTGATGGCTGGAACTGCTTTTCTTTGGTGAGATTATGGATGTTAGGTGGTATTGATCATGTTGCTTCTCGCAATTTTTTTCCAGGTTTGTGTCAGTCTGGAGTGCAGTCAACTCTGTGATGATAAGTTTTGTAAAGAACTCTCAGCAGTAGGTTGTTCCGAACACAGATGTGTATTACACTGCAGTTCTCCTCACAGCGGGAAATTCATCACTGCCCCCATAACATTTATAGAACACAAGCAATGGGAGATCTGTAATATATACAGTACATCACATAGGATGCACCAGAAATGGTCTTCCAACAATCTGGGAAGGAGTTCCCAGAGATGCTTAGCACTTGTTGGCCCTTTTGCCTTCACTCTGTGGTCCAGCTCCCCCCAAACCATCTCGATTGGGTTCAGGTCTAGTGACTGTGGAGGCCAGGTCATCTGGTGTAGCACTCCATCACTCTCCTTCTTGGTCAAATAGCCCTTACACAGCCTGAAGGTGTGTTTTGGGTCATTGACCTGTTGAAAAATAAATTATGGTCCAACTAAACGCAAACCGGATGGAATAGCATACCGCTGCAAGATGCTGTGGTAGCCATGCAGGTTCAATATGCCTTTAATTTTGAATAAATCCCCAACAGTGTCACCAGCAAAGCACCCCCACACCATCACACCTCCTCCTCCATGCTTCACGGTGGGAAACAGGCATGTAGAGTCCATCCGTTCTCCTTTTCTGCATCGCACAAAGACGTGGTGGTTGGAACCAAAGATCTCAAATTTGGACTTATCAGACCAAAGCACAGATTTCCACTGATCTAATGTCCATTCCTTGTGTTTTTTAGCCCAAACAAGTCTCTTCTGCTTGTTGCCTGTCCTTAGCAGTGGTTTCCTAGCATCTATTTTACCATGAAGGCCTGCTGCAAAAAGTCTCCTCTTAACAGTTGTTAAAACAAAAAATTTGTTAGCACTTAAAGAGTGAAATAAATTCTATATATCATTATATATATATATATATATATATATATATATATATATATATACATATATATGTGTATGAAGCTTTTTAAGTGAACCTCAGTGATAACAAATAGGTTGAGTGGGAACCACTCACATGAATAGCAAATACCAACCACCAGAGTTATAGACCAAATACCAAGAAATTAGTGGCACGGATATATGTTTAAAAATTCCTTTATTTGAACTGGTAACAACATATTTTATGTGCACATGTTGGATAACATAAAAACAATATAATAGGTGACATATATATAAAAAATAATCACCAATATATAAAAACCGAAATAGGCATAGGGTGTACCATATAAGGAAGGGTTAATCTCAGGACTCCTATAAAAATATAAATACTGTGTAACACAGGTGAGTAAAATAAGAGTGTATAAAATATATAGTCCACGGTACAAAACGTGGGCTTTATGCCTGTGCAAACATTGCTATGTGCAGTGTGCAAAAAATAAAGTGCTGGGTGCTATAGAAAAAAAGTACAATGGTAAGGGAGTATATAGGAGTACCTGTACCTTTATGGCGTCACCGGATCCAAACAATGGGGCGCGCATTTTAAGCAAACAAGGCTGCCGGTTTCCTCGGTCAGGTGCAGGCTGCGTCGGAGAGGTGAGTATAGCAATATTTTTTTATTTTAATTCTTTATTTTACACATTAATATGGATCCCAGGGCCTGAAGGAGAGTTTCCTCTTCTTCAGACCCTGGGAACCATCAGGGATACCGTCCGATACTTGAGTCCCATTGACTTGTATTGGTATCGGGTATCGGTATCGGATTAGATCCGATACTTTGCCGGTATCGGCCGATACTTTCCGATACCGATACTTTCAAGTATCGGACGGTATCGCTCAAAACTACCTGTGAAGTGAAAACCATTTCTGGTGACTACCTCTGGAAGCTAATCAAGAGAATGCCAAGAGTGTGCAAAGCAGTCATCAAAGCAAAAGGTGGCTACTTTGAAGAAGCTAGAATATAAGACATATTTTCAGTTGTTTCACGCTTTTTTATTAAGCATATAATTCCACATGTGTTAATTCATAGTTTTGATGCCTTCAGTGTGAATTTACAATTTTCATAGTCTTGAAAATACAGAAAAATCTTTAAATGAGAAGGTGTGTCCAAACTTTTGGTCTGTACTGTACATCACAGGAGATGCAGGGACTGGTGCATATACATCACAGGAGACAGTGGGGCTGGAGCATATACATCACAGGAAACAGTGGGGTTGGTGAATGTACGTTACAGGAGACAGTGGCTTTGGAGCATGTATATCACATGAGAGAGTGGGACTGGAGCATGTACATCACAGGAAACAGTGAGGCTTGAGCATGTACATTACAGGAGACAGTGGGGCTGGAGTATGTACATCACAGTAGACAGTGGGACTACATCATGTACATCACAGGAGAACATGGGATTGCAGCATGTACTGTGGCTGGAGTATGTACATTACAGAAGACAGTGGGTCTGGAGCATGTACATCACAGGAGTCACTGGGGCCGGTGCATGTACACCATATGAGACAATGGGGCTGAAGTATGTACATCACATCACAGGAGACAGTGGAGTTGTCGCTGCTGTCTTCAGGACATGCTAACTCCATCCATGAAATACATCCAAATGCTAACACTGTCCAGGAACAGGACATAGCTCTCGATGCACGAGCCCTAGGGTTTTTGCAATTCTAGCAAGAAGGAATTAAAGGTCCATTAAAACACGACCACCGACTGTTAGGGCTAGCGGAATGCACCGAGTTAATATAAATGTTTTATTGAAGTAGATGCGTTCCCAGCCCGGGGTTCACCGTGCAGGAGAACCTGCTGCTAGTAAACGGCACTATATGGCGGTATGAACTAGCTCTGGTAGTTTCACAGAGTAGCCAAGAAAGCAAAGCTCTGTGTCCTGTTTGACTTCACAGAGGCACAGGCTAACTCCCCAAATGAGAGCAGTCAGTGGTCATGCATGCACACATAACTCCTCGCCGGAGGTGCCAGCATTCTAAGGGCTTATTTCGGCCAGGTCCCTGAATACATACACACACACAATCTCCTCGCCGGAGGTGCCAGCATTCTAGGGGCGTATTTCAGCCGAGTCCCTGAACACACACTCACATGACCACACTGGCGCAAAACACATAACTTTAGAAAGACACTAGCGCATGGCCGTGCGGCCATGCGAGCCTTAAATAGTTGCAGCACGTACAGGACCTTCCTAGGAAGACCAATGAGAGGCTGCTACAGAGCCTGCGCACCTACAGGACCTTCCTAGAAGGACCAATAGATTAGACTGCAGTATCAGAACATGTGACCCTCGATCTCCACTGAAAGATCTTACCCTGGGAATGCTCAGAACGAGAAAAGCAGGACTTAGTCCCAGAAGCATCTGGCGTCTGGCTGCCCAACACTGGCTTCAATTGCAGAAGCAGGAGAAGCAGCAGTAACTCTTTGTACAGAGTCAGCCTGAGCGAGACGCTGGGACCGACATCTCCGCTGAGCAGGCTCCACTGCGGCAGGAGAAGAATGGGAGACCGCAGCGGAGATGGCCTGAGATTTCCCCTGTGCAGAGGGAGAAACTCGACCCCTAACATTACACCCTTCATTGGACCTCGCTGCGCTCGAAGGCAGTAATGAGCTGCGGAGCCCGAATGTGCTCAGCATGCTCCCAGGACCTGTCCTCAGGGCCATAACCCTTCCAGTCCATCAAATAAATTTTTTTGCCACGTACCACCTTGCACCCCAAAATAGCATTCACCTCGTAATCGTCCGTAGATGAACCCGATGTCCCAGCAGATGACTCGGAAAACCGGGACATGTATACGGGTTTCAAGAGGGACACATGTAAGGTGTCGGTGATACCCAGGCGTGGCGGAAGGGCTAAACGATAGACCACAGGGTTAACCTGCTCGAGGACTTCGAAAGGACCCAAGTAGCGTGGTGCAAACTTAGTGGACTCAACTCGCAGCCTGATGTTACGGGTGGAGAGCCACACCAATTCGCCAGGAGCAAAGGTCGGAGTGGGACGCTGATGTGCATCGGCGGAGGACCTCATTCTCTCCTTGGAAGCCCGAATGGCATCCTGAATGCGGTCCCAAAAATCCCATGCCTCCACAGCCCAGTCTGCCACCCTGGAGTCGGTGGAAGACACAGGCATAGGCACAGGTACCCGCGGATGCTGACCATACTTGAGGAGGAATGGGGTTTGTCCAGTGGAGTCGGCTACGGCATTGTTCAGTGCAAACTCCGCCCATGATAGCAAGGATGCCTAGTCATCCTGCCTGACAGAGACAAAATGTCGCAAATATGTGACCAAGGTCTGGTTGGCCCTCTCCACCAACCCATTCGTCTCGGGATGATATGCGGAGGAGAGATTTAACTCAATGCTGAGAAGATGGCAAAGCTCTCTCCAGAACCGAGACGCAAACTGGGGACCCCGGTCACTGACAATTTTGTCCGGCATACCGTGTAGGCGGAAGATGTGTTTTATGAACAACGCTGCCAAAGCCCGTGCAGAAGGTAACCGTGGTAGCGGCACCAAATGCACCATTTTCAAGAAATGATCGGTGATGACCCAAATGATGGTACAGCCACGAGACTTGGGCAAACCCACTACAAAGTCCATCCCGACCATCTCCCAGGGCCTGTCTGCCACCGGCAAGGGATAGAGTAACCCAGCTGGCCGTTGTCAAGGAGACTTATTTTTGGCGCAGGAGACACACGACTGAATATACTCTCTGACATCTCGGACCATATGTGGCCACCAGTACATCCTCGCCAGCAGCTCAGATGTCCTCTTTGTCCCAAAGTGTCCACCCACCCTGGATGAATGAGCCCAAGAGAGAACCTTCGGTCGCAAATTAATGGGCACAAAAGTCTTGCCCGGAGGCACAGACTCTAGCGAAACCGGAGCTACTGTTCTCAGGCTCTCCGAAGGGACAATAAGGCGAGTCTCTCCTTCCTCCTCCTTAGATGACACAATAGAGCGAGAGAGGGCGTCAGCATGAATGTTCCTCTCCCCGGCGAGATAATGGAGAGTGAAGTGGAACTGGGAGAAGAACAAGGACCATCTGGCCTGGCGAGAATTTAGCCGCTGGGCTGTTTGCAAATATAACAAGTTTTTGTGGTCCGTGAAGACTTGAAAGGGAAAACGAGCCCCCTCCAAGAGATGTCTCCACTCCGAGAAAGCCAACTTCATCGCCAGCAACTCCCTGTCCCCAATGGAATAATTCCTCTCCGCTGGTGTGAAGGTCTTGGAGAAGAAGAAGCACGGATGCTTCCGACCTTGAGCATTCTTTTGGAAGAGGACTGCTCCTGCACCAACGGAAGAGGCATCCACCTCCATTATGAACGGCTTATCAACATCAGGACGATGTAGGATGGGAGCGCTAGCAAAATGAGATTTAATAAACGAAAAGACCCTGGAGACCTCTTCAGACCACAATTTGGGATTTGCTCCCTTCTTGGTGAGGGCTACCAAGGGAGCTACTAAAGTTGAGAAGTGCGGAATGAACTGGCGATAATAATTAATGAACCCCATAAAGCGCTGCACCGCTTTAAGAGAATGGCGTTCTTGCCAGTCCACCACAGCCTGTAGTTTAGCAGGATCCATAGCCAATCCCTGGGCTGAGATGATATAGCCCAGGAAAGGTAAAGACTCCTGCTCAAACATACACTTCTCCAACTTTGCATAAAGAGAATTTGCCCGTAAGAGGTCGAAGACTCTGCCAACATCTCTCCGGTGGGAGTCAATATCTGGAGAGAAGATGAGAATATCATCCAGATAGACTACGACCGAGGTAGAGAGCATATACCGGAAGATGTCGTTGACAAAGTCTTGGAAGACGGCTGGGGCATTAGAGAGCCCGAAGGGCATCACCAGATACTCATAGTGCCCATCTCTGGTGTTAAATGCCGTCTTCCATTCGTCCCCCTCACGGATGCGAATCAGGTTATACCTACCCCGTAGATCTAATTTGGTAAATACCCTTGCTCCCCGAAGCCTATCAAAAAGCTCAGAAATGAGGGGCAGCGGGTACTTATTTTTTATGGTGATGGCAATAAGACCCCTATAATCTATGCAAGGACGTAACTCTCCATTCTTCTTCTGCATGAAGAAGATCCCCGCCCCTGCAGGTGACACTGACTTCCTAATGAACCGTCTTGCCAAGTTCTCCTGGATGTATTGGGACATAGCCTCTGTTTCCGGGAGAGAGAGGGGATAGACACATCCCCGAGGAGGTTCTGCTCCAGGCAAGAGAACAATAGGACAGTCATAGGGACAGTGAGGCGGAAGGGTCTCCGCAGCCTTTTTGGAGAAGACGTCTGCATAGGACCAATAGCATTTGGGAAGAGAAGAGAGATCTGCGGGTATCTCAGTGGTGGAAACCTGAATGCACTCTTTCAAACATCTGCCCTTACAAGCTTCTCTCCAACCCAATATCCTCCCTGAGGTCCACTCAATATGTGGGGAGTGGAAACGGAGCCAGGGTATCCCCAACAGAATCTCATCCATTCCCTCGGGAAGGACAAGAAGGGAAATTATCTCCTGGTGGGGTGGAGACATGGCTAACGTGAAAGGGACAGTCTGATGTGTGATTTGTAATGGAAGTGTTGACCCATTCACCACTCTTAACTGTTACTGGTTTAGCAAGCATTACCAGAGGTATTGTGTGGCGCAAAGCAAAAGCAGAGGACATGAAATTTCCCTCTGCTCCAGAATCCACACAAAGCTCAACTGTATGAGTGGATGAGCCTAAGAGGATTGTCCCTTTAAAGGACAACTTGGAGGAAAATGCCGCTGAGTCTAGTGAACCCCCTCCTATGGTCACTAGATGCGATCGTTTTCCCGACCGCCGTGGACATTGATTAGCATAATGTCCCAGTTGGTGGCAATTTTTACACACCACCGGTACTCGAGCAGTCTGAGACCTAGGTCCCGCTCGAGAAACTTCCATGGCCTCATGGGAGTCAGACCCCAGAACAGGAGATTCTAGAGGTTTGGCAAAGGTGGGAGCCAGCCGAAACCTCTGCCTACACTGGATCTGCTCCAACCTCCGCTCGTTAAAATGGAGATCGATGCGGGTAGAGATGGAAATGAGCTCCTTCAGTGTGGCGGGAATCTCCCTGGTGGCTAAAGCGTCCTTTACATGATCTGCCAGACCTTTCCAAAACACTGGAATAAGGACTTTATCTGGCCATTCTAGCTCAGAGGCTAGAGTCCGGAATTGGATGGCAAACTGGCTGACCATGGATGAACCCTGAGTAATTGCCAACAATTGGAGCGTGGTATCGTGGGTGACATGTGGTCCCAAAAAGACCTGCCTCAGAGCGTCCAAGAAGACAGGAGCACTCTGTACCACACGATCATCACGCTCCCAAAGCGGCGTTGCCCACTCCAACGCCCTGCCCGACAAAAGAGATATAATAAAGCCCACTTTTGCCCGTTCCATAGGGAAACGTGCAGCCAGAAGCTCGAGATGTATGGAGCACTGGCTCACGAATCCCCGACATAGCTTACTATCACCAGCAAACTTGTCTGGAAGCGGGAGACGGGATATAGATGGACCAGGGGTGGCAGCGGATAAACTGGCTGCAGCTACACTCGCAGCCTGAACAGCGACAGCAGTGACGTCCACAGCTGAGGTTGTACGCTCTAGAGCCGCCAACCTACCCTCCAGCTGCTGGACGTACCACTGTAGACGCTGATCATCCGCCATTTACTAGACAGACCCTGGTGCTAGTGTACTGTTAGGGCTAGCGGAACGCACCGAGTTAATATAAATGTTTTATTAAAGTAGATGCATTCGCAGCCCGGGGTCCACCGTGCAGGAGAACCTGCTGCTAGTAAATGGCGGCACTATATGGCGGTAAGAACTAGCTCTGTTAGTTTCACAGAGTAGCCGAGAAAGCAAAGCTCTGTGTCCTGTTTGACTTCACAGAGGCACAGGCTAACTACCCAAATGAGAGCAGTCAGTGGTCATGCATGCACACATAACTCCTCGCCGGAGGTGCCAGCATTCTAAGGGCTTATTTCAGCCGGGTCCCTGTACACACACTCACATGACCACACTGGCGCAAAACACATAACTTTAGAAAGACACTAGCGCATGGCCGTGCGAGCCTTAAATAGTTGCAGCACGTACAGGACCTTCCTAGGAAGACCAATGAGAGGCTGCTACAGAGCCTGCGCACCTACAGGACCTTCCTAGAAGGACCAATAGATTAGACTGCAGTATCTGAACATGTGACCCTCGATCTCCACTGAGAGATCTTACCCTGGGCATGCTCAGAACGAGAAAAGCAGGACTTAGTCCCAGAAGTGTCTGCTCGCCGCTGTCCAACACTGGCTTCAATGGCAGACGCAGGAGAAGCAGCAGTAACTCTTTGTACAGAGTCAGCCTGAGCGAGACGCTGGGACCAACGTCTCCGCTGAGCAGGTTCCACTGCGGCAGGAGAAGAATGGGAGACCGCAGTGGAGATGGCCCGAGATTCCCCCTGTGCAGAGGGGGAAACTCAACCCCTAACACCGACCCAAGCATTGGGGTACCTGGGAATTTGCCCAGATGCCAGAGAAAATGTCACAGCTGAGGATCCCCATCCCTGATGTAATTGATACTGTTTCTTTAAAAAAAAAAGAATGGAAAAATTATAGAAAATGAAGGTATATACAATTTATTTGCATATTCTAGAAGCCTATATCTTATTTTTAGCCTCTTGTGTACTAGTTTACTAAATATTTAATATATTAGAACATCCATGGTTCTTTGCCATAGGGGAAACCACATAGTGTATACATATAAATGTTATGTTACATTGGGATGAAAAAACTAAAAAAAACTACTGAAATACTGGACAGTAATTCCTTTAGCTAATGGCTTACTAGCTCTCTTTTCACTGTAATAAGCATACTTTAAGCTATGAAAGCATGGAATCACTTTCAGCACTCATGAGGTGATCTGATGAGTGACATATATCTATATATTGAGTGGATTTCCAGTCTAAGGCTACGATTACACAGCTGTAGCTGTTCTCTGATAGAGAACAAAATGTATTCATATTTTCCATTGTGTGAGTCTGGAAGGCAATCGTCCGTGCGCTGATCCACACCAATTTCACAAACATTTGTGTCTTGTGATATCTTTTGCAGCTCAGTGCCAATGGAACGAATTGGACTGAACTCAGTGGTAAAACCTAGTCTAAGTTCAGTTGCTACATATCGGTGTACATTTGTCCGCAGTGTATCTGGATTAAAATCTGCACTTGTTACATGTTACATGAGGATTTTGCTGCAGATTTTCTTGTAGATTTGGTAAGGGTACCATTACACAAAACGATTTACCAACGATCACGACCAGTGATACGACCTGGCCGTGATCGTTGGTAAGTCATTGTGTGGTCACTGGAGAGCTGTCACACAGACAGCTCTCCAGCGACCAACGATGCCGAAGTCCCCGGGTAACCAGGGTAAACATCGGGTTACTAAGCGCAGGGCCGCGCTTAGTAACCCGATGTTTACCCTGGTTACCATCATAAATGTAAAAAAAAAAACCTGTACATACTCACATTCCGGTGTCCGTCAGGTCCCTCGCCGTCTGCTTCCCGCACTGACTGAGTGCCGGCCATAAAATAAAAGCAGAGCACAGCGGTGACGTCAGTTTTTTTTTTTTTACATTTACGATGGTAACCAGGGTACCATGTTTACCCTGGTTACAAGCGAACGCATCGCTGGATCGGTGTCACACACACCGATCCAGCGATGACAGCGGGAGATCCAGCGACGAAATAAAGTTCCAAACAATCTGCTACGACGTACGATTCTCAGCAGGGTCCCTGATCGCTGCTGCGTGTCAGACACAGTGATATCGTATGGATATCGCTGGAACGTCACGGATCGTACCGTCGTAGCGATCAAAGTGCCACTGTGAGACGGTACCCTAAGAGAAATGTTATCCTTTCCATTGCAAAGGATTACATTTTCACAAAGAACTGATATGTTGTGGTTTTAAAAATCTGGAATTCTCCAACATATTCTAGTGATTGTGAGAGATGTTTTTTCATGACACATTGTACTTGATGTTTGCAGTAAATTTATGTAGATATGTTTTGCGTTTATTTGTGAAAATATTTGAATTTTGTTGAAATTAGCAATTTTCAAAATTTTAATTTTTATACCCTTAAACCAGTTACTCATGCTGTACAAAATAATTAACAAATAACATTTTCCATATATCTACTTTACATCTGGATCATTTACCAAACAGCATTTTATTTTGTTAGGCTGTTAGAAGGGTTAAAAGTCTAGCAACAATTTTTCATTTTTTTCAAGAAATTTTTTTTAAAAAACTGTTTCTTAAGGGACTTATTCAGATTTAAATGGACTTTGAGGGTCCTATGTATTGAGAATGCCACAAAAGTTATATCTTTTTAAAAATTGTTCAACTCAAATACTTCAAAACTGCTGTCAGGACATTTTTTTACCCTTTATTTGCCATGTGAAAGCATAAAAATGTAAATTGTTCCTCTAAAATGTTGCTTTAGTCCCAATTTTTCACTTTTACGAGGAAAAGCATGAGAAAATGGATTCACAATATGTTACCCAATTCATTCTGAGTGCGTTGATATCCCACATGTGGTCAGAAACCTCTGTTTGGACAAACGTCAGGGCCCGGAAAGTAAGGAGCACCATTTGAATTTTAAATCATATATTTGGCTAAAATAGATTATGTGCACCTTGCAGGGCCTCTAAGCTCCCTAAACAGCAGAACCCCTGACAGCTGACTTCATTTTAGAATCTACACGCCTTAAGGATTTAATCCAGGGGTATAGTGAGCATTGTGAACACACCCCGTACTACACATAATGTTATTAAATTAAGTCGTCATGTTGAAAATTTTCTTTTTTTTTTCAGAAAAATTTTGCTTTAGCCCAAAATTTTCACTTTTGCAAGAGATAACATGAAAATGTGGACCTTACAGTTTATTTCCTAATTTTTTTTTCTGAGTGCAGCGATACCCCACATGTATCCAAAAAGTTCTGTTTGGATAAATGTAAGTACTCATAAATTAACCCCTTCTCGACCCATGACGCCACGTAGGCGTCATGAAAACCCGTGCCAATCCGACCCATGACGCCTATGTGGCGTCATGGAATGATCGCGTCCCTGCAGATCGGGTGAAAGGGTTAACTCCTATTTTACCCGATCTGCAGGGAGAGGGGGAGTGGTGCTTCAGCCCAGGGGGGGTGGCTTCACCCCCCCGTGGCTACGATCGCTCTGATTGGCTGTTGAAAGTGAAACTGCCAATCAGAGCGATTTGTAATATTTCACCTAAAAAACTGGTGAAATATTACAATCCAGCCATGGCCGATGCTGCAATATCATCGGCCATGGCTGGAAAACCTGAAGTGACCCCACCCCACCGATCGCCCCCCCAGTGCTCCGGTGCGTGGTCCGGTCCCCTCCGTCCGCCTGCCGGCTCCCCCGTCCTGCTGTCCGCTCCCCCGTCTTCCTGCCCGCTCCCCCCCTGCTCCTATGTCACCCCCCCGTGCTCCGACGCCCCCCTCGTGCCCCGATCTCCCCCCCCCTTATACTTACCGAGGCTCCCGGTCCCCGTCCGCCTCCATCGTGGGCGCCGCCATCTTCCAAAATGGTGGGCGCATGCTCAGTGCGCCCGCCGGCCGGCAAATTCTTAGAGGTACATTTTGATCGCTGTGGTAGGTTCTATCACAGCGATCAAAATAAAAAAATAATAAATAACCCCCCCCCCTTTATCACCCCCATAGGTAGGGACAATAATAAAATAAAGAAAATATTTTTTTTTCTTTTTCCACTAGGGTTAGGGTTAGAACTAGGGTTAGAACTAGGGTTAGGGGTAGGGTTAGGGTTACGGGTAGGGTTAGGGTTAGGGGTAGGGTTATGGCATGTGCACACAGAGCGGATCGGCCGCGGATCCGCAGCCGATCGGCCGCGGATCGGCAGCGGATCCGCAGCGGATCGGCAGCGGATCCGCAGCGGATCGGCCGCGGATCGGCAGCGGATCCGCAGCGGATCGGCAGCGGATCCGCAGCGGATCGGCCGCGGATCGGCAGCGGATCCGCAGCGGATCGGCAGCGGATCCGCAGCGGATCGGCCGCGGATCGGCAGCGGATCGGCAGCGGATCGGCAGCGGATCCGCAGCGGATCGGCCGCGGATAGGCAGCGGATCGGCAGCGGATCGGCAGCGGATCGGCAGCGGATCGGCAGCGGATCGGCCGCGGATAGGCAGCGGATCCGCAGCGGATCCGCAGCGGATCCGCAGCGGTTCGGCCGCGGATAGGCAGCGGATCGGCAGCGGATTGGCAGCGGATCCGCAGCGGATTGGCAGCGGATCCGCAGCGGATCGGCCGCGGATAGGCAGCGGATCCGCAGCGGATCGGCCGCGGATTGGCAGCGGATCCGCAGCGGATTGGCAGCGGATCCGCAGCGGATCGGCCGCGGATCGGCAGCGGATCCGCAGCGGATCGGCAGCGGATCCGCAGCGGATCGGCCGCGGATAGGCAGCGGATCCGCAGCGGATCGGCAGCGGATCCGCAGCGGATCGGCAGCGGATCCGCAGCGGATCGGCCGCGGATAGGCAGCGGATCCGCAGCGGATCGGCAGCGGATCCGCAGCGGATTGGCAGCGGATCCGCAGCGGATCGGCCGCGGATAGGCAGCGGATCCGCAGCGGATCGGCCGCGGATTGGCAGCGGATCCGCAGCGGATTGGCAGCGGATCCGCAGCGGATCGGCCGCGGATCGGCAGCGGATCCGCAGCGGATTGGCCGCGGATCCGCAGCGGATTGGCCGCTGCGAATTCGAAGCAGTTTTCCATCAGGTTTACAGTACCATGTACACCTAAGGAAAACCAAATCCGCTGTGCCCATGGTGCGGAAAATTCCGTGCAGAAATGCTGCGTTGTATTTTCCGCAGCATGTCAATTCTTTGTGCGGATTCCGCAGCGTTTTACACCTGTTCCTCAATAGGAATCCGCAGGTGAAATCTGCACAAAAAAACAGTGGAAATCTGCTGTAAATCCGCAGGTAAAACGCAGTGCCTTTTACCTGCAGATTTTTCAAAAATCGTGCGGAAAAATCTCACACGAATCCGCAACGTGGGCACATAGCCTTAGGGTTAGGGTTGGAATTAGAGTTAGGGTTGGAATTAGGGCTAGGGTTTGAAATAGGGTTAAGATTAGGCTTGTGGTTAGGGTTACGGATAGGGTTAGGGGTGTGTTGGGGTTACAGTTGTGGTTAGGGTTGGGATTAGGGTTACGGTTGGGATTAGGGTTAGGATTAGGGTTGGAATTAGGGTTACGGGTGTGTTGCGGTTAGGGTTGTGGTTAGGGGTGTGTTGGGGTTAAGGTTGTGATTAGGGTTATGGCTACAGTTGGGATTAGGATTAGGGGTGTGTTGGGGTTAGTGTTGAAGTTAGAATCGAGGGGTTTCCACTGTTTAGGCACATCAGGGGTCTCCAAACGCAACATGGCGCCACCATTGATTCCAGCCAATCTTGCGTTCAAAAAGTCAAATGGTGCTCCCGCCCTTCCAAGCCCCGACGTGCGCCCAAACAGTGGTTTACCCCCACATTTGGGGTACCAGCGTACTCAGGACAAACTGGGCAACAACTGTTGGGGTCTAATTTATCCTGTTACCCTTGCAAAAATAAAAAATTACTTGCTAAAACATAATTTTTGAGGAAAGAACAATTATTTTTTATTTTCACGGCTCTGTGTTATAAACTTCTGTGAAGCACTTGGGGGTTGAAAGTGCTCACCACACATCTAAATAAGTTCCTTCGGGGGTCTAGTTTCCAAAATGGGGTCACTTGTGGGGTGTTTCTACTGTTTAGGCACATCAGGGGCTCTGCAAATGCAATGTGACGCCCGCAGACCATTCCATCAAAGTCTGCATTTCAAATGTCACTACTTCCCTTCCGAGCCCTGACGTGTGCCCAAACAGTGGTTTACCCCCACATATGGGGTATCAGCGTACTCACAACAAACTGGGCAACAAATATTGGGGTCCAAATTCTGTTACCCTTGTGAAAATAAGAAATTGCTTGCTAAAACATCTTTTTTGAGGAAAGAAAAATGATTTTTTATTTTCACGGCTCTGCGTTGTAAACTTCTGTGAAGCACTTGGGGGTTGAACGTGCTCACCACACATCTAGGTAAGTTCCTTGGGGGGTCTAGTTTCCAAAATGGGGTCACTTGTGGGGGGTTTCTACTGTTTAGGCATATCAGGGGCTCTGCAAACGTAACATGATGCCCGCAGACCATTCCATCAAAGTCTGCATTCCAAAACGTCACTACTTCCCTTCCGAGCCCCGGCATGTGCCCAAATAGTGGTTTACCCCCACATATGGGGTATCAGCGTACTCAGGAGAAACTGGACAAAAACTTTTGGGGTCCAATTTCTCCTGTTACTCTTGCAAAAATAAAAAATTCTGGGCTAAAAAAATATTTTTGAGGAAAGGAAACACATTTATTATTTTCACGGCTCTGCGTTATAAACTTCTGTGAAGCACTTGGGGGTTCAAAGTGCTCACTACACATCTAGATAAGTTCCCTTGGGGGTCTAGTTTCCAAAATGGAGTCAATTGTGGGGAGTTCCTACTGTTTAGGCACATCAGGGGCTCTGCAAACGCAACCTGACGCCCGCAGAGCATTCCATCAAAGTCTGCATTTCAAAACGTCACTACTTCCCCTCCGAACCCCGACGTGTGCCAAAACAGTGGTTTACCCCCACATATGGGGTATCAGCGTACTCAGGAGAAACTGGACAACAACTTTTGGGGTCCAATTTCTCCTGTTACCCTTGGGAAAATAAAAAATTGTGGGCTAAAAAATCATTTTTGAGAAAAGAAAAATTATTTTTTATTTTCATGGCTCTGCGTTATAAACTTCTGTGAAGCACTTGGGGGTTCAAAGTGCTCACCACACATCTAGATTAGTTCCTTGGGAGGTCTAGTTTCCAAAATGGGGTCACTAGTGCGGGAGCTCCAATGTTTAGGCACACAGGGGCTCTCCAAACACGACATGGTGTCCGCTAATGATTGGAGCTAATTTTCCATTCAAAAAGCCAAATGGCGTGCCTTCCCTTCCGAGCCCTGCCGTGCGCCCAAACAGTGGTTTACCCCCACATATGGGGTATCATCGTATTCAGAACAAACTGGACAACAAACTTTGGGGTCCAATTTCTCCTATTACCCTTGGGAAAATAAAAAATTCTGGGCTAAAAATCATTTTTGAGGAAAGAAAAATTATTTTTTTATTTTCACGGCTCTGCGTTATAAACTTCTGTGAAGCACCTGGGGGTTATAAGTGCTCACTATGCATCTAGATAAGTTTCTTGGGGGGTCTAGTTTCCAAAATGGGGTCACTTGTAGGGGAGCTCCAATGTTTAGGCACACAGGGGCTCTCCAAACGCGACATGGTGTCCGCTAACGATTGGAGCTAATTTTCCATTCAAAAAGTCAAATGGCACGCCTCCCCTTCCGAGCCTTGCCGTGCACCCAAACAGTGGTTTACCCCCACATATGAGGTATCGGCATACTCAGGAGAAATTGCCCAACAAATTTTAGGATCCATTTTATCCTGTTGCCCATGTGAAAATGAAAGAATTGAGGCTAAAAGAAATTTTGTGTGAAAAAAAAATACTTTTTCATTTTTGCGGATCAATTTGTGAAGCACCTGGGGGTTTAAAGTGCTCACTATGCTTCTGGATGAGTTCCTTGGGGGGTCTAGTTTCCAAAATGGGGTCACTTGTGGAGGAGCTCCAATGTTTAGGCACACAGGGGCTTTCCAAACGCGACATGGTGTCCGCTAACGATGGAGATAATTTTCCATTCAAAAAGTCAAATGGCGCTCCTTCCCTTCCGAGCCTTACCATGTGCCCAAACAGTGGTTTACCCCCACATGTGAGGTATTGGTGTACTCAGGAGAAATTGCCCAACAAAATTTAGGATCCATTTTATCCTGTTGCCCATGTGAAAATGAAAAAATTGAGGCTAAAATAATTTTTTTGTGAAAAAAAAGTACTTTTTCATTTTTACGGATCAATTTGTGAAGCACCTGGGGGTTTAAAGTGCTCACTATGCTTCTAGATAAGTTCCTTGGGGGGTCTAGTTTCCAAAATGTGGTCACTTGTGGGGGAGCTCCAATGTTTAGGCACACGGGGGCTCTCCAAACGCGACATGGTGTCCGCTAAAGATTGGAGCCAATTTTTCATTCAAAAAGTCAAATGGCGCTCCTTCCCTTCCGAGCCCTGCCGTGCGCCCAAACAGTGGTTTACCCCCACATATGAGGTATCAGCGTACTCAGGACAAATTGGACAACAACGTCCCTGGTCCAGTTTCTCCTTTTACCCTTGGGAAAATAAAAAAATTGTTGCTAAAAAATCATTTTTGTGACTAAAAAGTTAAATGTTCATTTTTTACTTCCATGTTGCTTCTGCTGCTGTGAAACACCTGAAGGGTTAATAAACTTCTTGAATGTGGTTTTGAGCACCTTGAGGGGTGCAGTTTTTAGAATGGTGTCACTTTTGGGTATTTTCAGCCATATAGAACCCTCAAAATGACTTCAAATGTGAGGTGGTCCCTAAAAAAAATGGTTTTGTAAATTTTGTTGTAAAAATGAGAAATCACTGGTCAAATTTTAACCCTTATAACTTCCTAGCAAAAAAAAAAATTGTTTCCAAAATTGTGCTGATGTAAAGTAGACATGTGGGAAACGTTATTTATTAACTATTTTGTGTCACATAACTCTCTGGTTTAACAGAATAAAAATTCAAAATGTGAAAATTGCGAAATTTTCAAATGTTTTGCCAAATTTCCGTTTTTTTCACAAATAAACTCAAAAATTATCGACCTAAATTTACCACTAACATGAAGCCCAATATGTCACGAAAAAACAATCTCAGAATCGCTAGGATCCGTTGAAGCGTTCCTGAGTTATTACCTCATAAAGGGACACTGGTCAGAATTGCAAAAAACGGCAAGGTCATTAAGGCCAAAATAGGCTGGGTCATGAAGGGGTTAAAGAAGCGAAATTTGGTGTTTAGAGTGTAAGTTTGGCTGGAATAGATTGCAGACATCATGTCTAATTTGCAGAACATCTGAAGTACTAAAACAGGATAAACCCCCACAAGTGACCCCATTTTGGAAACTATGCCCCATGAGTAAGTTATCTAGGGTTTGTTGAGAATTTTGAACCCATTTGTGTTTCACAGAACTTTTTAAAATGGGAATGTGAATATGAAAATTACATTTTTTCCTCTGAAATGTTGTTTTCACCCAATATTTTTAATTTTCACAATGAATAATAGGAAATAATGGAGCCATAATTTGTTACGCAATTTTTACCAAATGCAATAAACCCCATATATGGTCAAACAATGGTGTTTGGGCACATGGCAGGGCTTAGAAAGGAAAAAGTGCTGTTTGATTTTTGGAAAATAAATTTGTTTGGAATAGATTGTGAATCCAGTTTCACATTTGCAGAGATCCTGCCATGCCAAAACAGCAGATACCCCCACAAGTGACCTGATTTTAGAAACTAGACCCCTCAAGGAATTCATATAATGGTGTACTGACCATTTTTAATCTACAGGTGAATCACAAAACTTAATAATGTTTAGAAATGAAACCAAAATAATTATTTTTTCTACTAAAATACTGTTTTAGCACATTTATAACTTCCATGAAGAGAATTTTAACCCATAAATTGTTATGCAATTTCTCTCGAGCAAAATGAAAACCCATATGTAGTCAAAAATAAATGTTTGGCGCATGACAAAATTTGGAAAGCAAAGTGGGCTATTTAATTTTTAGAATGCAAATATGGACACCATGTTGCATTTCAAGAGCTCATGAGGTGCCAAATAAGCAGAAACACCCATAAGTGACTCCATTTGGCAAACTATACTCCATAATAAATTCATTTGTGGGTGTGGTGAGCAATTCTAACCCACAAACTACATCACAGAATTGTAAAAGTTTGGGCCGTGAAAATGAAAAACTTAGGATTTTTCAGCTAGAATTTTACATTAGCCTCAAAATTTTAATTCACAAGGGGTAATAGGATAAAGTGGTAAAATTATTTTTTAAACACTTACATTTAACATTTAGGGATAATACAGCCATCATTAAATAGGATATTAGGAGGCTGAAAAGGCTCTTTTAATACCTTCTAGGGATAAATCCTTATGATAGGTTTCCTTAAGGGTACATTCACGTATCGCGAATTTGGTGCAGATTTTCAGTAGCATGGTGAAATCTATACTGAATTCCACAAAAAGAATTGACTTGCTGCCAGTATTAAAATGAAAACCTAATGTCAATTTCTGTGCTGAATTTTTCAGCAAAGCGTTGATGAGGTTTGTTGAACTCCTGATTTCATAGTTGGTATTGTATTAGGCTGTGGATTTTGGGCATGAAGATATACCCCAGATGAACAATGTGTGAAATTATCCATTTTCTCATAAATATCTTCTTGAAGAGATTGTCCATTTTTTGGACAAAAATCAATAAATACATTAAACCTGGACCTAAAAAAAAGCAGAACTACTTGCAGATTGCATCCTCATCCTCCAATAAAGCCAATAAAGGCTTCCAGCTGCTTATTTTAGTCTACTTTCACACTAGCGTCATTTGGAATACGTCGTAATGCGTCGTTTAGGAGAAAAAATGCATCCTGCAAAGTTGTCTGCAGGATGCGTTTTTTCCCCATAGACTTACATTAGTGATGCATTGTGACATATGGCCACATGTCGCATCCGTCTTGCGACGGATGTGTCATGTTTTGGCGGACCGTCGGCACAAAAAAAGTTTCATGTAACATTTTTTTGTGCGTCGTGTCCGCCATTTCTGACCGCGCATGCGCGGCCGGAACTCCGCCTCCTATTCCACGGACATTACAATGGGGCAGCGGATGCATTGAAAAACTGCATCCGCTGCCCCGTTGTGCTTTTATTTCACAGCATGCGTCGGTACGTGGGGCAGACGAATGGCGACGGCCCCGTACCAACACTAGTGTGGAAGTAGCCTTAAAGGTGTTGCGGTAGCCTCTTCCAAGGAGAGCTAATTTGGGTTGAGATACAAACAATCTCCAATATCTCTGCCATTATGGTTCAAATTAAAATGAAATAAAATAAATGTGATTCATCGGAGCCAAGAAAATACACACAACCAGTGTGTGTCCATGTACAATTCTTGTCTCGTTCTCAGAAGCCCACTCACAAGTCTTTATTACAACTACAGAGATAAGGAAAGTGGGAATGCCTTCTTACATTACATTACCTAAGAGAGAAGATATTTAAGTTGGGAAAAACAAAATCATAAATTATGGATTCTGTCAAATTATTTTCAAACCAGTTTTACCCAGCTTACTATACTTTCAGAGACAAAGGATTGTTTAACACACGTCACCTCTATATCAGAGAGAACACCTTGTGTTATTGCTTTTATGAATAACACTTACAAATCTAATACTAAAATACAAAACTATCAAAGGTATATAGATAGATTTAATTGTCCGAAATCATAATCAAAGTAAAGTATAAATATTTACCATAAAAAAGGGAGCATGACATGTCAAAAAACACTATTAACCTGCAGATATAGGGTTAATCTGCAGTGTCCTGATGACATGCAACCGCCGCACTGAAAACCTAGCTGCCAGGAGGATATTAACTTTATTAGGCCGGCGTCGCACTAGGCGTATGAAAATACAGTCCGTTTTTTACAGCCGTAATATGCAGTAATTGTCCCAAAATACTGTTCCATATTCAATGCGAGGATGCGATTTTTATGCACAAATTTATCCGTGTGTCATCCGTATGGCATCCGTATGGCTTCCGTACGGCAATTTTTTCTCGCAGGCTTGTAAAATGGACATATCATGGATCCATCGGCTCAAATATTCTTAAAAACATATATACAGTCTATATATATATATATATATATATATATATATATATATATATATATATATATGTCCGTGAGATATATATATATATATATATTTATATTTAATTCAGCGCTAGATAGCAGAAAAGCCGGTAATTCAATTGCTGGCTTTTCCTATCTCCTTCACAAACCCGACAGGATATGAGACATGGTTTACATACAGTAAACCATCTCATATCCCTTCTTTTATTACAGATTCCTCTTTACTAATGTAACAAGTGTCTCTGTATAAAATTTGGGGGCTCTAGCTATTAAATTAAAGGGTTAAATCCTGGAAAAAATTGGTGTGGGCTCCTGCGCAATTTTCTCTGCCAGAGTGGGAAAGCCAGTGACTGAGGGCAGATATTATTAGCCTAGAGAGGGACCATGGTTATAGGACCCCCCTGGCTAAAAACATCTGCCCCCAGCCACCCCAGAAAAGGCACATCTGTAAGATGCGCCTATTCTGGCACTTAGCCTCTCTCTTCCCACTCCCGTGTAGCAGTGGGATATGGGGTAATGAAGGGTTAATGTCACCTTGCTATTGTAAGGTGACATTAAGCCAGGTTAATAATGGAGAGGCGTCAATTATGACACCAATCCATTATTAATCCAATAGTACTAAATGGTTAATAAAACACACACACATTATTAAAAAGTATTTTAATGAAATAAAGACACATGGTGTTTTAATATTTTATTATACTCTTAATCCACCTGAAGACCCTTGTCACCTGAATAAAGTTAAAAAAAACAACAATATTCCATACTTTCCGTCATTCAGTCTTGTCCCACGCTGTAAATCCATCTGAAGGGGTTAAATCATTTTACACCCAGGAGCTCTGCTAATGCAGCTGTGCTCCTGTCTGTAAAACTTGGCGAATGTATAGAATGCAGGGGAATGTACTGTAGAAACCTCGAGTCGCGATGATGCGCCCTCTGCTGGATGAACTCATATGAACTCGAGCGTGAGAAAATATTCTGAAAAGTTCCCAGGCTCGAGTTCATATGAGTTCATCCAGCAGGGGGCATATCACCGCGACTCGAGGTAACTACAGTACATTCCCCTGCATTAAATTCATTCACCAAGTTTTACAGACAGGAGCACAGCTGCATTAGCCGAGCTCCTGGGTGCAAAATGATTTAACCCCTTCAGATGGATTTACAGCGTGGGACAAGACTGAAGGACAGAAGGTATGGAATATTGTCGTTTGTTTTTTTAACTTTGTTTCAGGTGACAAGGGTCTTCAGGTGGATTAAGAGTATAATAAAATATTAAAACACCATGTTTCTTTATTTCATTAAAATAATTTTTAATAATGTGTGGGTGTTTTATTGACCATTTCATACTATTGTGTTAATAATGGATAGGTGTCATAATTGACGCCTCTCCATTATTAACCTGGCTTAATGTCACCTTACAATAGCAAGGTGACATTAACCCTTTATTACTCCATATCCCACAGCTACACGGGAGTTGGAAGAGAGAGGCTAAGTGCCAGAATAGGCGCATCTTACAGATGTGCCTTTTCTGGGGTGGCTGGGGGCAGATGTTTTTAGCCAGGGGGGTCCTATAACCATGGTCCCTCTCTAGGCTATTAATATCTGCCCTCAGTCACTGGCTTTCCCACTCTGGTGGAAAAAATTGCGCGGGAGCCCACGCCAATTTTTTCCGGGATTTAACCCTTTAATTTAATAGCTAGAGCCCCCAAATTTTACACAGATACACTTCTTACATTAGTAAAGAGGAATATGTAATAAAAGAAGGGATATGAGATGGTCTACTGTATGTAAACTGTTGTGAACTCTATTTCTGGGCTCCCTCTAGTGGTCACAAGCGGTACTGTGTAGTGTTGTCCTTCTGCTGGTTGGCTTCATCAGCTGGTTCGTTATCCTTGGTTGGTTTTCTATTTAGCCCACCTGGATACTCAGTTCCTTGCCTGCTATCAATGTATTCAGTGCTCTTCAGATTCCGTGTGTCTACCTTGCTCCCAGTCTCTCCAAGACAAGCTAAGTTTTTGTTTGATCATTTTTTGATTATCAGTGTTCATTATGTTTTAGTCCAGCTCGCTAAAATGTGATTTCTTCGCTTGCTGGTTGCTCTAGGGGACTGAGTTTCTCCCCCCACACCGTTAGTTGGTGTGGGGGTTCTTGAAATCTCAGAGTGGATATTTTGTAAGGGTTTTTACTGACCGCATAGATTTCCTTTTCTATTTTCTGCTATCTAGTATTAGTGGGCCTCATTTGCTGAATCTGCTTTCACCCCTGTGTATGTGCCTTCCTCTTACCTCACCGTTATTATTTGTTGGGGGCTTCTATATCTTTGGGGATTATTTATCTGGAGGCAAGAGAGGTCTTTCTTTCTCTCTAGGGGTAGTTAGTTCCTTAGGCTGGCTCGGGACGTCTAGAAATTCAGGCACGTTCACCGGCTACTTCTAGTGTGTTTGGTTAGGTTCAGATTTGCGGTCAGTCCAGCTTGCCACCTCCCTAGAGCTTGTCCTATGTTTGTTACTTAGCTGGAGTAATTTGTGATCCTCAACCACTAAGGATCATAACAGTAAACCATGTCTCATATCCTGTCGGGTTTGTGAAGGAAATAGGAAAAGCCTGCAATAGAATTACCGGCTTTTCTGCTATCTAGCGCTTAATTAAATATATATATATATATATATATATATATATATATATATTTGTCTCACTGACATATATATATATATATATATATATATATATATATATGTGTACACATTTATTCTACCTGTTCTATTCAATTCTGTCAGTGTGATATTACTGTACACCGCACTGAATTGCCGGTTTTTCTATAGAACACTGGTGCGTATTTCTCGCAAGTCACACGCATGGTCCGTGTGTAATCCGTAATTTTCTCGCCCCCATAGACTTTCATTGGCGGATTTTTTGCGCAATACGCTGACAAACGCAGCATGCTGTGATTTTCTACTCCCGTAACATACCGTATATTACGGATGCGTAATATACGGCAGATAGGAGCTGCCCCATAGAGAATCATTGGGCCGTGTGCAATGCGTATTTTCTGGACGTATTTTCTGCGCGCATACGTCCGTAAAACTCGCTAGTGTGACGCCGGCCTTACTCTCATCAGCTTCAAACTTTCAGTTATACAGGTGCAACCAACTCGGTTTCTAGTCAATCCTCAAAACATATTGAGTGTCAGCGGTAATCACATCCATATATTGACTGACAGCCAGCTCTGCACTGAGTGGTTCCTTTTAGGCCACTTTCACACTATTAACCCCTTAAACCCCAAGGGTGGGTGGTTTGCACGTTAATGACCGGGCACATTTTTACAATTCTGACCACTGTCCCTTTATGAGGTTATAACTCTGGAACGCTTCAACGGATCCCAGTGATTCTGACATTGTTTTCTCGTGTCATATTGTACTTCATGATACTCATAAAATTTCTTTGATATAACTTGCGTTTATTTGTGAAAAAAATGGAAATTTGGCAAAAAATTTGAAAATTTTGCAATTTTCCAACTTTGAATTTTTATGCCCTTAAATCACAGAGATATGTCACACAAAATAATTAATAAGTAACATTTTCCACATGTCTACTTTACATCAGCACAATTTTGGAACCAAATTTTTTTTTGTTAGGGAGTTATAAGGGTTAAAAATTGACCAGCAATTTCTCATTTTTACAACACCAATATTTTTTAGGGACCACATCACATTTGAAGTCATTTTGAGGGGTCTATATGATAGAAAATAACCAAGTGTGACACCATTCTAAAAACTGCACCCCTCAAGGTGCTCAAAACCACACTCAAGAAGTTTATTAACCCTTCGGGTGTTTTACAGGAATTTTTCACAAAAAATTTACTTCAGCTCCAATTTGTTTTATTTTACCAAGGTTAACAGGAGAAAATAGACCACAAAAGTTGTTGTACAATTTGTTCTGAGTACGCTGATACCCCATATGTGGGGGTAAACCACTGTTTGGGTGCATGGCAGAGCTCAGAAGGGAAGGTGCGCCATTTGACTTTTCAATGCAAAATTGACTGGAATTGAGATGGGATGCCATGTTGCGTTTGGAGAGCCCCTGATGTGCCTAAACATTGAAACCCCCCACAAGTGACACCATTTTGAAAAGTAAACCCCGTAAGGAACTTATCTAGATGTGTGGTGAGCACTTTAACCCACCAAGTGCTTCATAGAAGTTTATAAAGCAGAGCCGTCAAAATAAAAAATCATATTTTTTCACAAATATGATCTTTTCGCCCCCAATTTTTTATTTTGTCAAGGGTAAGAGAAGAAATTGGACCACAAAAGTTGTTGTGCCATTTGTTCTGAGTACGCTGATATCCCATATGTGGTGGTAAACCACTGTTTGGGCACATGGCAGAGCTCGGAAGGGAAGGAGTGCCATTTGACTTTTCAATGCAAAATTTACTGGAATTGAGATGGGACACCATGTTGCGTTTGGAGAGCCCCTGATGTGCCTAAATATTGAAACCCCCCACAAGTGACACCATTTTGGAAAGTAGACCCCCTAAGGAACTTATCTAGATGTGTGGTGCACACTTTGACCCACCAATTGCTTCACAGAAGTTTATAATGCAGAGCCGTCAAAATAAAAAATCATATTTTTTCACAAATATGATTTTTCACCCCCAATTTTTTATTTCCCAAGGGTAAGAGAAGAAATTGGACCCTAAAAGTTGTTGTGCCATTTGTTCTGAGTACGCCAATACCCCATATGTGGGGGTAAACCACTGTTTGGGCGCATGGCAGAGCTCGGAAGGGAAGGAGCGCCATTTGACTTTTCAATGCAAAATTGACTGGAATTGAGATGGGACACCATGTCACGTTTTGATGTGCCTAAACATTGAAACCCCCAACAAATGACACCATTTTGGAAAGTAGACCCCCTAAGAAACTTATCTAGATGTGTTTTGACAGCTTTGAACCCCCAAGTACACTTTCACTACAGTATATAACGCAGAGCCGTGAAAATAAAAATTCTTTTTTTTTTCACAAAAATTTTTTTTAGCCCCCAGTTTTGTATTTTCCCAAGGGTAAAAGGAGAAATTCTACCTCAAATGTTGTTGTCCAATTTGTCCTGAGTATGCTGATACCCCACGTGTGGGCGGGAATCACCGTTTGGGCGCATGGCAGAGCTCGGAAGGGAAGGAGCGCCATTTGGAATGCAGACTTAGATGGATTGGTCTGCAAGCGTCACGTTGCATTTGCAGAGCCCCTGATGCACCTAAACAGTAGAAACCCCCCATAAGTGACACCATTTTGGAAACTAGACCCTCCAAGGAACTTATCTAGATGTGTTGGGAGAACTTTGAACCCCTAAGTGTTTCACTACAGTTTATAACGCAGAGTCGTGAAAATAAAAATTATTTTTATTCCCACAAAAATGTTTTTTTAGCCCCCAAAATTTTTATTTTCCCAAGGGTAACAAGAGAAATTGGACCTCAATTGTTGTTGTCCAGTTTGTCCTGAGTATGCTGATACCCCATATGTTGGGGTAAACCCCTGTTTGGGCACACAGGAGAGCTCGGAAGGGAAGGAGCACTGTTTTACATTTTCAACGCAGAATTGGCTGGAATTGAGATCGGATGGCATGTCACGTTTCGAGAGCCCTAATGTGCCTAAACAGTGGAAACCCCCAATTCTAACTGAAACCCTATCCCAAACATACCCCTAACCCTAATCCCAACCATAACCCTAGCCACACCCCTAACATTGACACACCCCTAACCAGGGCCGGACTGGCCATAGGGCAGTTCTGGCAAATGCCAGAAGGGCCGATGGCAGTAGTGGGCCGCTTGAGTGTGCCGCTGTCGGCACTCTTCCCCCCGCTGTTGCGGCACACTCCCGGCCCCGCATTCAACTATACCGGCGTCATAGACGCCGGTACAGTTGAATGCAATGATGGAGGAGAGTGCGTCTGCTGACGCCCCCTCTCCCATCATTCCCCGCTCTGCCTGCCGCTGACACTGCGGGTGCGCGATGACGTCATATCATCGCGCACCTGCAGTGTGACCGGGCGCCGGGCAGACTGCAGCTGCTGAGACCGGAGCCAGAGGAGAGCAGCGCGGGGCACGAGGAGAGAGGTGAGTAGAGTGTTTGTTTGTTTTTTAACAAAGAGTGATGAGTGGATTGTGGAGCTATTGGGGGGGGGGGACTGCCTGCCTGCCTGCATTCCATTCTATGGGGGCTGCCTGCCTGCATTCCATTCTATGGGGGCTGCCTGCCTGCATTCCATTCTATGGGGGCTGCCTGCCTGCATTCCATTCTATGGGGGCTGCCTGCCTGCATTCCATTCTATGGGGTCTGCCTGCCTGCATTCCATTCTATGGGGGCTGCCTGCCTGCATTCCATTCTATGGGGGCTGCCTGCCTGCATTCCATTCTATGGGGGCTGCCTGCCTGCATTCCATTCTATGGGGGCTGCCTGCCTGCATTCCATTCTATGGGGGCTGCCTGCCTGCATTCCATTCTATGGGGGCTGCCTGCCTGCATTCCATTCTATGGGGGCTGCCTGCCTGCATTCCATTCTATGGGGTCTGCCTGCCTGCATTCCATTCTATGGGGGCTGCCTGCCTGCATTCCATTCTATGGGGGCTGCCTGCCTGCATTCCATTCTATGGGGGCTGCCTGCCTGCATTCCATTCTATGGGGGCTGCCTGCCTGCATTCCATTCTATGGGGGCTGCCTGCCTGCATTCCATTCTATGGGGGCTGCCTGCCTGCAGTACATTCTATGGGGGCTGCCTGCCTGCAGTACATTCTATGGGGGCTGCCTGCCTGCAGTACATTCTATGGGGGCTGCCTGCCTGCAGTACATTCTATGGGGGCTGCCTGCCTGCATTCCATTCTATGGGGGCTGCCTGCCTGCATTCCATTCTATGGGGGCTGCCTGCCTGCATTCCATTCTATGGGGGCTGCCTGCCTGCAGTACATTCTATGGGGGCTGCCTGCCTGCAGTACATTCTATGGGGGCTGCCTGCCTGCAGTACATTCTGTGGGGGCTGCCTGCCTGCATTCCATTCTATGGGGGCTGACTGCCTGCAGTACATTCTATGGGGGCTGCCTGCCTGCAGTACATTCTATGGGGGCTGCCTGCCTGCAGTACATTCTGTGGGGGCTGCCTGCATTACATTCTATGGGGGCTGTGCTGCATTATATTGTATGGTGGCTGCCTGCATTACATTCTATGGGGCTGGCTGCATTATATTCTATGGGGCTGGCTGCATTCCATTCCATGGGCATGTGCTGCATTATATTCTATGGGGCTGGCTGCATTCCATTCCATGGGCCTGTGCTGCATTATATTCTATGGGGCTGGCTGCATTCCATGGGCCTGTGCTGCATTATATTCTATGGGGCTGGCTGCATTCCATTCTATGGGCCTGTGCTGCATTATATTCTATGGGGTTGGCTGCATTCCATTCTATTGGAGCTGTGCTGCATTATATTCTATGGGGCTGTGCTGCATTATATTCTATGGGGTTGTGCTGCATTGCATTCTATGGGGCTGTGCTGCATTACATTCTATGGGGCTGTGCTGCATTATATTCTATGGGGCTGGCTGCATTCCATTCCATGGGCCTGTGCTGCATTATATTCTATGGGGCTGGCTGCATTCCATGGGCCTGTGCTGCATTACATTCTATGGGGCTGGCTGCATTCCATTCTATGGGCCTGTGCTGCATTATATTCTATGGGGCTGGCTGCATTCCATTCTATGGGAGCTGTGCTGCATTATATTCTATGGGGTTGTGCTGCATTATATTCTATGGGGCTGTGCTGCATTGCATTCTATGGGGGCTGTGCTGCATTAAATTCTATGGGGCTGGCTGCATTACATTCTATGGGGGCTGTGCTGTATTACATTCTATGGGGGCTGTGCTGCATTACATTCTATGGGGGCTGTGCTGCATTACATTCTATGGGGGCTGTGCTGTATTACATTCTATGGGGGCTGTGCTGTATTACATTCTATGGGGGCTGTGCTGTATTACATTCTATGGGGGCTGTGCTGTATTATAGTCTATGGGGGCTGTGCTGCATTACATTCTATGGGGGCTGTGCTGCATTAAATTCTATGGGGCTGGCTGCATTACATTCTATGGGGGCTATGCTGTATTACATTCTATGGGGGCTGTGCTGCATTACATTCTATGGGGGCTGTGCTGTATTACATTCTATGGGACTGGGCTGCATTGCATTCTATGGGTGCTGTGCTGTATTACATTCTATGGGGCTGTGCTGTATTATAGTCTATGGGGGCTGAGCTGTATTACATTCTATGGGGCTGTGCTGTATTACATTCTATGGGGGTTGTGCTGTATTACATTCTATAGGGACTGTGCTGCATTACATTCTATGGGGACTGTGCTGCATTACATTCTATGGGGGCTGTGCTGCATTACATTCTATGGGGGGCTGTGCTGCATTACATTCTATGGGGGCTGTGCTGCATTACATTCTATGGGGGCTGTGCAGCATTACATTCTATGGGGGCTGGGCTGCATTACATTCTATGGGGACTGTGCTGTATTATAGTCTATGGGGGCTGTGCTGCATTACATTCTATGGGGGCTGAGCTGTAATGTTGGATACAGCTGTAATTATATGTTATATAGTTGTGTTACACTCCCCTCACTTCTTGTAGCCTACAAGTGTACAAAGATATTATACAGTCACCATGCGACAAGTGGGCCTGTGTGACTTCAAATGCCAGGGCTGAATTTTAGTCCCAGTCCGGCCCTGCCCCTAACCCTAATCCCAACCGTAAATGTAATCCAAACCCTAACATTAGTCCCAACCCTAACTTTAGACCCAACCCTAACCCTAACTTTAGCCCCAACCCTAACCCTAGCCCTAACCCTAGCCCTAACCCCAACCCTAACCCTAGCCCTAGCCCTAACCCTAACCCTAGCCCTAGCCCTAACCCTAGCCCTAACCCTAACCCTAACATTAGCCCTAACCCTAACCCTAGCCCTAACCCTAACCCTAACCCTAGCCCTAATGGGAAAATGGAAATAAATACATTTTTTTATTTTTTTTATGTTTCACTAACTAAAGGGGTGATGAAGGGAAGGTTGATTTACTTTTATAGCGGGTTTTTTAGCGGAATTTTATGATTGGCAGCTGTCACACACTAAAAGACGATTTTTATTGCAAAAAATATTTTTTGCATTACCACATTTTGAGACCTATAATTTTTCCATATTTTGGTCCACAGTCATATGAGATCTTGTTTTTTGCGGGACGAGTTGACGTTTTTATTGGTACCATGTTTGGGCATATGACATTTTTTGATTGCTTTTTATTCCGATTTTTGTGAGGCAGAATGACCAAAAACCAGCTATTCGTGAATTTCTTTTGGGGGGGCGTTTATACCGTTCCACGTTTGGTAAAATGGAGAAAGCAGTTTTATTCTTCGGGTCAGTACGATTACAGCGATACCTCATTTACATAATTTTTTTATGTTTTGGCACTTTTATACGATAAAAACTATTTTATAGAAAAAATAATTATTTTTGCATCGCTTTATTCTGAGGACTATAACTTTTTTATTTTTTTGCTGATGATGCTGTATGGCAGCTCGTTTTTTGCCGAACAAGATGATGTTTTCAGCGGTACCATCGATATTTATATCTGTCCTTTTGATCGCGTGTTATTCCACTTTTTGTTCGGTGGTATGATAATAAAGCGTTATTTTTTACCTCTTTTTTTTTTTACGGTGTTCACTGAAGGGGTTAACTCGTGGGACAGTTTTATAGGTCAGGATCGCATATGACGTACTATCCTGTCACTGAGAATTAAGTCCCAGGTCACCATGACGGGATAGTACGTCATATGGGATTAAGGGGTTAATATTTAGTCAGTTTTTTACATCAATATTTGTAAGCCAAAACCAGACGTGGAACAGTCAAAGGAAAAGTATAATAGAAACATATGCACCACTTCTGTATTTGTCACCCACTCCTAGTTTTGGCTTATAAATCCTGAGGTAAAAAAGTCAACAAATACTTGACTTGTGCATGTGGCCTTAATCCCTTTCTCACCCAAGACGTGTCCATATGTCTCTGTGACTTGGTATTTATTGACCTGAGATGTATGGATACAAAAGCCACCGGGTGTCAGCTGATTCTGACAGCTGACACCCGGCACTAAATGCCAGGAGTGGCCCCGCACTGCTCCCGGCACTTTAACCCCCAAAATACTGCAATCAAACTCGAATGCAGCCTTCCGCGAGCAGCCAGAGAGAAGAAAGTCACTTTGCCCTTGGATCGGAGACCTTGTGATGTCATCGTGGGATCTCAATAGTTGCCTTGATGACCCGATGTTGTCATGATGACATCCGGGCCACCAGAGCTAGCAAAGTTGCTTGATCATACTCGAAGCATGATCAGCAACTTTGTCTGCCAGTGCAGCACTGACAGATTGCATAGATTAGGGATGCTCCTGCATCTCTATGCTATACAAGCAATCAGCCTGCAAAAAATGAAAGTCCAATAGTAAAAAAGTAAAAAAGTGAAAAAAAAGTTTAACAAAAATTGCAAAAAAAATAAATAATAATAATTAAAAATGTATACATTTAGGGTGGTCCAGAAGTACAGTAGGTGGACAGTATGTGTAATAGGGTTATGAAGGGGGAGATTTATCAAACATGGTGTAAAGTGAAACTGACTCAGGTGACCTTAGCAACCAATCAGATTCCACTTTTCATTCTTCACAGACTCTTTGGAAAATGAAAGGTGGAATCTGATTGATTTCTAAGGGCAACATTTCACAGATCCAGTTTTCACAGATAAATCTCCCCCAAATCTGTTTTCTTTTCAGATAATTCATATAACTCATAATGGCAAATAATTTAAATATAGATAAAAGAAAATGGATTTTAAAAAAGTATTGGAAATCTCAAAATGCTGAAACAGTTAGAGCAAATTGGGTTGAAACATTTGGTACTCAAGCCCCAAAGAGACAAACCATTTACCGCATTTGTGACAAATTCGATGCCACTGGCTCAATCCTTAATGCTCCAAAAACTGGTCGACCCAAAACTGCTTGTACAGAAAATAATAAACAACTTGTTGCTGAAACATTTGTTCAGAGTCCAAAAAAGTCCACCAGAAAAGTCTCTTTAGAATTGGGAATTTCACGAGATTCCATCATGTGAACCCTGAAATCTACTGGGTGGAAAGTGTTTCGTCCACATCTAATTCATGGTTTATTGGAGAATGAACCAGACAGGCGGCTGCAATTTAGTGAGATTATGCTTAACGAAATTGAAGAAAATCCAGTAATTTTAGATAACATTATGTGGAGTGATGAAGCTTTTTTCAAATTATCTGGCCATATTAACAGACATAATTGTATTTACTGGTATAATGAAAACATGCATTTAACATTAGAGCAACAACTAAATGAGTGTCAATGTTTGGGGTGGTATTTCAAGTTTTGGTGTTTTTGGACCATTTTTGTTTTGATGGAACAGTCACAGGAGATAAGTATCTCGAAATTCTAATGAATCAAGTTGTTCCCCAGTTACAGCAACAGTCTAATTCAAATGACCTTTATTTCCAAAAAGATGGGGCCCCTCCACATTATTCAAGAGTAGTCCGCGAGTATCTTAATGAAACATTTCCTAATAAATGGATTGGCCGAAGACGCACACTTGATTGGCCGGCACGTTCACCAGACTTGACCCCAATGGATTTTTTCTTTTGGGGAGTGCTCTAGGACAAAGTTTATAGTTGAAAACAAAAAGTGTCAGTGATTTGAAAAATTACAAAAGAGATGCATTTCAAGAAATTAATACCCAAAGAAACTTGTGCAAAAATGTTTGTTGAAGTGTAAGAGGCAGACTTCAAAGCTGTGCAAATTGTGATGGAAAACAGTTTGAGCACCTGCATTGATAAAATTTAAGGGCTTTTGTATTATTGTTCAGAATAAAATTTAATTGTCAATGTTATGCTTGTGTTAGTAAATATAATTTTATATATAAATCAAAATAAACGTTCTTATTTCCTGTCCACCTACTTTTGGTCCACCTACTTTTGGACCACCCTGGTATATATTGTATCCATTAATAAATATTTTTATGAAAAAAAAAAAATAAAAGTACCCATATTTGGTATCGTCATGTCCAGAACGACCCAACCTATAAAACTGTCTAACTAGTTAACCCCTTTAGTGAACACCCTTTAGTGAACACCATAAAAAATAAATAAAAAACAAGGCAAAAAAACAATGCTTTATCATCATACAGCTGAACAAAAAGTGGAATAAAACACGATCATAAAGATGAATATAAATAAACACTGTACCTCTGAAAATGTCATCTTGTCCTGCAAAAAACAAGCTGTCCAACAGCTCCTTCAGCAGAAAAATAAGAGTTACAGCTCTCAGAATAAAGCAATGCAAAATAATTATTTTGTCTATAAAAAAATTTTTATTGTGTAAAAGTGCCAAAACATAAAAAATATATAAATGGGGTATCAGTGTAATTGTACTGATCTGAAGAATAAAACTGCTTGATCAATTTTACCACATGCAGAACATCATTAAAAACAATTCTCAATTGCTGTTTTTTGTTCTTTCTGCCTGCCAAAAATTGGAATAGAAAACAATCAAAAAATGTTGTGTGTGTGAAAATGGCACCTATAAAAACATTAAATCGTCTCACAAAAAATAAGCCATCACTAGAGTTGAGCGACTTTTACTTTTTTCGGATCGAGTCGGGTTTCGCGAAACCCGACTTTGTCAAAAGTCGGGTTGGGTGAAATCGGCCGTTTATTGCGTAAAGTCTGGGGCCGACTGAAACTCGAAACCCAATGCAAGTCAATGGGGAATCAAAGTCGGCAGTGAGTGGAGGAAAAGACCTACAGTGCCCATTTTAATGCCAAAAACATCAATTCTTATTACTGAAGCTTGTCAATCTTAATTTACTTTATAATAATAGTTAGGCATTGAAAACTGGGGTCAATTGGCTAAAGTTGTGGGGGGTAGGGCTGGCTCAAGTTTTTTGTGGGCCCAGGAAACGCAGAATACGTCACGGCGGTGGAGCAGGGAGAGGTAAGTATTTCAACTTTGCAAGTGCTGTGATACTGAGCAAGCAGTGGGGGCCCACTCGTTGGCATTGGCACTGGCACAGGGCCCTTCATAGTACAGCTGTGTGTTTGATGGCGGGTGGCGCCTCCCACTGGCAGAGACACTTTTGTGTACTATGAGGGGCCCTGTGCCAGTGACGTCGCCAACGAGTATGACCCCCCACCTGATGAAAGAACCTGCACTTTCATCTGCACCTTCCTCTTTGTCCCCGTGTAAGGTGGTATAGTATGCGGGAAGGGGAACCTGACTTTCAGCAGGGTCAGATTCTGGCTGTGTAGATTGCAAGGGGAATGTAGTGGTCTGGATCAATGTACCAGCAGACTCATCTAGCAGTGGCTGGGCAATGGGCAGGATGAGGAGGAAACACAGATATAGGCCCAAATAATAAAGTGGGCTAAATGCAGTTCAAAATTGTGTAACAGGACTAACCAGGCTGCATTGCTTTGTTCAGCGGAGGACAACTGTAAGGAGAGGCTGACACAGTGAGTAGGCCCAAATAAGTAAGTAGGCTAAATGCAGTTCAAAATTGGTAACAGGACTAACCAGCCAGCATTGCTTTGTTCAGCGGAGGACAACTGTAAGAAGAGGCTGACACAGTGAGTAGGCCCAAATAAGTAAGTAGGCTAAATGCAGTTCAAAAATGGTAACAGGACTAACCAGGCCGCATTGCTTTGTTCAGCGGAGGGCAACTGTAAGGAGAGGCTGACACAGTGAGTTGGCCCAAATAAGTAAGTAGGCTAAAGGCAGTTCAAAAATGGTAACAGGACTAACAAGGTGGCATTGCTTTGTTCAGTGGAGGACAACTGTAATGAGAAGCTGACACAGTGAGTAGGCCCAAATAAGTAAGTAGGCTAAATGCAGTTCAAAATTGGTAACAAGACTAAACTGGCAGCATTGCTTTGTTCAGCGGAGGGCAACTGTAAGGAGAGGCTGACACAGTGAGTAGGCCCAAATAAGTGAGTAGGCTAAATGTCTGCCAAAAATGTTTTCATAAATAAACAGGTGGCATAGCTAGGTACGGGGGTGGGCTCCTCTGCTGAGTAGCAGACAGTGGTACTAGGCGCAAAGTATTAACTGGTCTAAATGGAGGCCAGGGCCCCTGTATATTTTAACTATCATCTATCATTTCAACAAATTTGTATTGGCAGTGCCATTGAAGGATTTAACAGCACAGACTATACAGTGGTGGAGCAGGGAGAGGTAAGTATTGCAAGTGGTAGAGCACTGTTCGAGCTGGGAAGGAACACTCTTGTGGGCGGCGGTACTGGCACAGGGCCCCTCATATTACGACGGTGTGTCTGATGTTGGTTGTGCACCACCACCGTCAGAGACACATCATTGTACTATGAGGGACCCTGTGCCAGTGCCGTCGCCCAAGAGTGGGCACACCCACCTGTCCAGGCAAACGGCACTCGCACGGGTGCTTGTGCCAGGTGGTGACCACGGCCCTGTGGGGGGAGTCAGCCCATTTAGGGAGGTATAAAAATAGCCTATGGTGGACATTCAGCAGCTGCAAAAGGAGGAATTGGAGAAGTCAGTAAGAGGAGGCCAAAAGCAAGACATTTTTAAGGCAAGCTACGTGTCAGCAGGGGAAGGTGGGGCCAAATAATTTGAAATCCATGATTGGTTCATTCATTTAATGAAGGTTAGATCATCAACATTTCGGGTAGCCAGACGTGTCCTTTTTTCGGTCAGTATTGAATCAGCAGCACTGAATACTCGTTCTGATAGCACACTAGCAGCAGGGCTTGCAAGCTCCTGTAATGCATATTCTGCCAATTCAGGCCAGGTGTCTATTTTAGATGCCCAGTAATCAAAGGGGAATGACCTGTGAGGGAGAACATCGATAAGGGCGGAAAAGTAGTTCGTAACCATACTGGAGAAATGCTGTCTCCTGTCACTTTGAATTAATGCAACAGTACCTGTCGTGTCAGCGGTCGTTGCGAAATCACTCCACAACCTGGTCATAAAACCCCTCTGTCCAACGCCACTTCAGATTTGTGCACCTCTAACACCTCTGCCATGTTGCCCACTACGGCTCGTCTGAGAACCATCACCGCCACTGTGTGCTGGGAATGCCTGAACCAAACGGTCTACAAGAGTTGCTTGTTTGGTAGCCAAAGGTTCTCATGTGGCATGATATTTTGTAATTTTCCTTTATATCGTGGATCCAGGAGGCAGTAATCGTCATCGGTCATCATTTTGATAATGCGGGGGTCGGTGGGATACTCATGCTTATGATGGCGTCGTCTGCACTTACCAGCCGTGTGCATTCGTCAAAACACTGAAGGACTTGACAGAGGTCTGGTAGCTTCGACCACTGCACACCAGACAACTCCATGTTTGCCATCCAAGTGCCTGCCCGTGTATGTGTATCCTCCCACAAATAAATTACAGCACGCCTCTGTTCGCACAGACTCTGATGCATGTGCAGTGTGGAGTTCCACCTTGTTGCAACGTCGAATATTAGGCGGTGCTAGGGAAGATTCAGTGATCGCTGATGGTTCAGCATACGGTTGGAGTGTACGGGCGACCGGCGGATGTGCGAGCAAAGTCTGCACACCTTCAGGAGCAGGGCTGGAAACCCCGGATAATTTTTCAGGAAGCACTGCACCACCAGGTTCAAGGTGTGAGCCAGGCAAGGTATGTGTTTCAGTTCTGATAGGGCTATGGCAGCCATAAAATTCCTTTTGTTATCACTGACTACCTTGCCTGCCTCAAGATGTACACTGCCCAGCCATGACTGAGTTTCTTGCTGCAAGTACTCAGCCAGTACTTCCGCGTTGTGTCTGTTGTCGCCCAAACACTTCATTTGTAACAGCCTGCTGACACTTACCACTACCTGTTCGATAATGGGACACCTCATGTGCAACACTGGCAGCTGCAGATGGAGTGGTCATGCAACTGCGCTCTGTGGATGAGCTTTCGCTTCTGGAGGAGGAGGAGGAGGGGTGGCAAACGCCTACAGCCAATTGTTTCCTAGACCGTGGGCTAGGCAGAACTGTCCCACTGTGGCTGTCCCCAGTGGACCCTGCATCCACCACATTAACCCAGTGCGCTGTGATGGACACGTAATGTCCCTGGCCATGCCTACTGGTCCATGCATCTGTTGTGAGGTGCACCTTTCCACTGACTGATTGCATCAGGGCATAGACAATGCGGTCTTTGACATGCTCTTGGAGGGCTGGGATGGCTTTTCTCACAAAGAAGTGCTGATTGGGTAGGTCATAGCGTAGTACTGCGTAGGCCATCAGGTCTTTGAAAGCTTCAACTTTCAACCAACCGATAGGGCATCATCTCTAACGAGATTAGTCTAGCAATGTGGGCGTTCAAACTCTGTGTACGCAGATGAGAGGATGAGTACTTTCTTTTCCTAATCAGAGTCTCTTGTAGGGTGAGCTGGACTGGAGAGCTGCATATGGTGGAACTAGCGGTGTTGGTGGTGGACATGGCAGATTTAGAGAGGGTTGGTGATGATGTTGGCCTACATACAGTGTTTCCTACCAATAACCTTGTGATTCCCTGACTGCTTTGGCCTTGCGACGATACCTCCACATTTGCTGCTGGTGGTGTCCTAACCGGTGGACTTACAGTGAGGGAAGAAATGTAGTGTTGCTGACTACCTTCATTCTGAGCAGGTGCACCAATGGTACGTGACGTTTGGTAGTTAGTCCAGGCTTGCAAGTGCATGCTGGTTAAATGTCTAAGCATGCACATTGTATTTAAATTTTGAAGATTCTTCCCTCTGCTACAGGTCTTTGAGCATTTCTTACAGATAACTTTTGACTGATCATTCGGATCTTAGTTAAAAAATTGCCACACTGCACTCTTCCTACTATTGAATACTCTTTCAGGCATTGCACGCTGTGCTACTTTAACCAGATGGCCACGCTGCCCTAAAACTGTTTTTGCTTTTGACACACATTTTTGGCCTGATACGGGCCTGCCAGATGACAGCTGTTGCGATGTAGATGGCTGCTGCGGATCATCCACCTCCGCTTCTGAGCTACTGGCAGCGGCACCCTCTTCCCCCAATTTCTGCCAATCTGGGTCAACAACTGGGTCATCTAACACCTCCTCTTCAATGTCATGTGCACACTTTCCGCTGTGTCACAGTGTAAGGTGCTATAGCGTTCGGGACGGGGCACCATAGTCTCATCAGGGTCAGATTCTGGCTCAGTACACTGCGAGGGCAATTGTTATGATCCGGTGACCTTGGAGCCGCATGAGACTTTCTCAGGAGTAGGTGGCACCTGTACTGACCGCAAACCCTAAACTGTCACCGCAACTAGAAGTAGCCGTGGGGTGTACCTAACACATCCTAGACACCTCGACACAGCCGGAGGACTAAATACCCCTATAGATGGAAATGGGAATTCTATCTTGCCTCAGAGCAGAACCCCAAAGGATAGGCAGCCCCCCACAAATATTGACTGTGAGTATTAGAGGAAAGACACACGCAGGCAGAAATCAGGATTTAGCAAAAGAGGCCACACTAGCTAAATAGGAAAGGATAGGACAGAATACTAAGCGGTCAGTATTAAAACCCTAAAAATATCCACAGCAGATAATACAAAAATTCCACCATCTAACTAAAGACATGGAATGTATATCTGCATCTCCTGAGAATCCAACTTGACTGAAATATCCAAACACAGTCTAAGCTGGACAAGAAAAAACATTGAATAGTACTGAATTGTAAAGCACACAGCATATGTGCTGTAGAAACAAAACCAGACATGTATCTTTGCTGATTTGGAAGCAGGGCAGGAGGAACCAAACAGAGATGCAAAACCTCCAAGAACAATGGACAACTGGCAAGGGCTAATGAATCCTGCACACCTAAATATCCCAGTCAGAGCTGCAATCAGCAGGGACACCTGCCCAGGATTGCAACCCAGGGACAACTGCATTACTACCAACAACCACCGGAGGGAACCCAAGAGCAGAATTCACAACAGTACCCCCCTTGAAGAGGGGTCACCGAACCCTCACCAGAGCCCCCAGGCCGATCAGGATGAGACAGATGAAAGGCAGGGACCAAATCAGCAGCATGGACATCAGAGGCAAAAACCCAAGAATTATCCTCCTGGCCATAACCCTTCCATTTAACAAGGTACTGAAGCCTCCACCTCGAAAAGCGAGAATCCAAAATCTTCTCAACCACATACTCCAACTCCCCATCAACCAACACAGGGGCTGGAGGATCAACAGAGGGAACAACGGGCACCACATATTTCCGCAATAAAGATCTATGGAAGACATTATGGATAGCAAAAGAAACCAATCGAAAAGACACCGGATTAATAATCTCAGAAATCCTATAAGGACCAATAAAGCGAGGCTTAAACTTAGGGGAAGAAACCTTCATAGGAACATGACGGGAAGACAACCAGACCAGATCCCCAACCCGAAGCCGGGAACCAACACACCGACGACGGTTAGCAAAACGTTGCGCCTCCTCCTGAGACAATACCAAATTGTCCACCACATGAGCCCAAATCTGCTGCAACCGGTCAACCACAGAATCCACACCAGGACAGTCAGAAGGCTCAACCTGACCTGAAGAAAAACGAGGATGAAAACCAAAATTACAAAAGAAGGGCGAAACCAAGGTAGCCGAACTAGCCCGATTATTAAGGGCAAACTCGGCCAATGGCAAGAAAGCCACCCAATCTTCCTGAACAGCAGACACAAAGCATCTCAGATAAGTTTCCAAAGTCTGATTAGTTCGCTCGGTCTGGCCATTTGTCTGAGGATGAAATGCGGAAGAAAAAGACAAATCAATGCCCAGCTTAGCACAAAAGGCCCGCCAAAACCGAGAAACAAACTGGGACCCTCTGTCGGACACAATATTCTCCGGAATACCATGCAAACGAACCACATGCTGAAAAAACAACGGAACCAAATCAGAAGAGGAAGGCAATTTAGGCAACGGCACCAAATGGACCATTTTTAGAGAACCGGTCACAAACAACCCAGATGACAGACATCTTCTGGGAAACCGGAAGATCAGAAATAAAATCCATAGAAATATGCGTCCAGGGCCTCTCAGGGACCGGCAAAGGCAAAAGCAACCCACTAGCACGGGAACAACAAGGCTTGGCCCGCGCACAAGTCCCACAGGACTGCACAAAAGAACGCACATCACGTGACAAAAAAGGCCACCAAAAGGACCTACCAATCAAATCTCTGGTACCAAAAATACCAGGATGGCCAGCCAACACAGAACAATGAACCTCAGAAATCACTCTACTAGTCCATCTATCAGGAACAAACAGTTTCCCCACTGGACAGCGGTCAGGTTTGTCAGCCTGAAATTCCTGAAGAACCCGTCGTAAATCAGGGGAAATGGCAGAAAGGACCACCCCTTCTTTCAGAATGCCGACCGGTTCAAGGACCTCAGGAGAATCAGGCAAAAAACTCCTAGAGAGGGCATCAGCCTTAATATTCTTAGAACCCGGAAGATACGAGACCACGAAATCAAAATGGGAAAAAACAAGGACCATCGAGCCTGTCTAGGATTCAGCCGCCTGGCAGACTCGAGGTAAATCAGATTTTTATGATCGGTCAAGACCACAATACGGTGCTTAGCTCCCTCGAGCCAATGTCGCCACTCCTCAAACGCCCACTTCATAGCCAACAACTCCCAATTGCCGACATCATAATTACGTTCAGCGGCCGAAAACTTACGGGAAAAGAAGGCACACGGTTTCATCAAGGAACCAACAGGATCCCTCTGAGACAAAACGGCCCCTGCCCCAATCTCAGAAGCGTCAACCTCAACCTGAAACGGAAGAGAAACATCTGGTTGACGCAACACCGGGGCAGAAGTAAATCGGCGTTTAAGCTCCTGAAAGGCAGAGACAGCCGCAGAGGACCAATTCGTCACATCAGCGCCTTTCTTCGTCAAATCGGTCAAGGGTTTTACCACACTGGAGAAGTTAGCAATGAAACGGCGATAAAAATTAGCAAAGCCCAAAAATTTCTGAAGGCTCTTCACAGATGTGGGTTGAATCCAATCATGAATGGCCTGAACCTTAACCGGATCCATCTCCATAGATGAGGGAGAAAAAATAAAGCCCAAAAAAGAAACCTTCTGCACTCCAAAGAGACACTTAGACCCCTTCACAAACAAAGCATTATCACGAAGGATCTGAAATACCATCCTGAGTCTGACCTGTTTCACATGAGACTCCCAATCATCGGAAAAAATTAAAATGTCATCCAAATATACAATCATGAATTTATCAAGATAAGTCCGGAAGATATCGTGCATGAAGGACTGAAAAACAGATGGAGCATTAGAGAGCCCGAATGGCATCACAAGGTATTCAAAATGGCCTTCGGGCGTATTAAACACAGTTTTCCATTCATCACCCTGCTTAATACGAACAAGATTATATGCCCCCCGAAGGTCAATCTTAGTAAACCAACTAGCCCCCTTAATCCTAGCAAACAAATCGGAAAGCAGAGGTAAAGGGTATTGAAACTTGACCGTGATCTTATTCAAGAGGCGATAATCAATACAGGGTCTCAAGGAGCCATCCTTCTTAGCAACAAAAAAAAATCCTGCTCCCAACGGTGAAGAAGATGGCCGAATATGTCCTTTCTCCAAAGACTCCTTAACATAACTCCGCATGGCGGTATGTTCAGGCACAGACAGGTTGAAAAGTCGGCCCTTAGGAAACTTACAGCCTGGAATCAAGTCAATCGCACAATCACAGTCCCTATGCGGTGGAAGGGAACTGGACTTGGGCTCATCAAATACATCCTGAAAATCAGACAAAAACTCTGGAATTTCAGAAGTGGAAGAAGAGGAGATTGACATCAAAGGAACATCATTATGAACCCCCTGACATCCCCAACTAGTCACAGACATAGACTTCCAATCCAACACAGGATTATGTGCCTGCAACCACGGAAAACCCAGCATGATAGTATCATGTAAATTATGCAACACCAGAAATCGACAATCTTCCTGATGGGTTGGCGCCATGCACATGGTCACCTGTGTCCAGAACTGGGGCTTATTTTTAGCCAAAGGTGTAGCATCAATGCCCCTTAAAGGAATAGGGTTCTGCAAAGACTGCAAAGGAAAACCACAACGCCTGGCAAACTCAAAGTCCATTAAGTTCAAGGCGGCACCCGAATCCACAAACGCTATGACAGAAAATGATTATAATGAGCAGATCAAGGACACAGGTAATAAAAATTTAGGTTGTACAGTACTGATGGTAAATGAACTAGCGATCCTCTTTGTACGCCTAGGGCAGACTTAAAAGACATGAGAAGCATCGCCACAATAAAAACACAACCTATTCTGATGTCTGAATCCCTGCTGTTCCGTTCTAGACAGAATCCTATCACACTGCATTGACTCAGGCATCTGCTCTGAGGACAACGCCACAGCGTGCACAGTTCTGCGCTCCCGCAAACGCCGATCAATCTGAATGGCCAGAGACATAGAATCACTCAGACCGAAAGGCGTGGGAAACCCCACCGTAACATCTTTAATGGATTCAGAAAGACCCTTTCTGAAAATTGCCGCCAAAGCATCATCATTCCATTTAGTCAACACAGACCATTTTCTACATTTCTGACAATACAATTCTGCCGCTTCTTGACCCTGAGACAGGACCAACAAGATCTTCTCCGCTTGATCCACAGAATTTGGTTCATCATTAGTGTTGAGCGATACCGTCCGATACTTGAAAGTATCGGTATCGGAAAGTATCGGCCGATACCGGCAAAGTATCGGATCCAATCCGATACCGATACCCGATACCAATACAAGTCAATGGGACTCAAGTATCGGACGGTATTCCTGATGGTTCCCAGGGTCTGAAGGAGAGGAAACTCTCCTTCAGGCCCTGGGATCCATATTAATGTGTAAAAGAAAGAATTAAAATAAAAAATATCGCTATACTCACCTCTCCGACGCAGCCTGGACCTCAGCGAGGGAACCGGCAGCGTTGTTTGTTTAAAATTCGCGCTTTTACTTGGTTACGTGAAGTCCCGGCTTGTGATTGGTCAGGGCGGCCATGTTGCCGGGACGCGGACCAATCACAGCAAGCCGTGACGAAATTACGTCACGGCTTGCTGTGATTGGTCCGCGTCCCGGCAACATGGCCGCCATTAACCAATCACAAGCCGGGACGTCACGGGAGGTCGGACACGCGCCCATTTTAAAAAGCGCGCGTGTCCAGCCTCCAGTGACGTCCCGGCTTATGATTGGTCACGGCGCCATGTTGCCGGGACGCGGACCAATCACAGCAAGCCGTGACGAAATTACGTCACGGCTTGCTGTGATTGGTCCGCGTCCCGGCAACATGGCCGCCATTAACCAATCACAAGCCGTGACGTCACGGGAGGCTGGACACGCGCGCTTTTTAAAATGGGCGCGTGTCCAGCCTCCCGTGACGTCCCGGCTTGTGATTGGTTGCGCCGCGGTCAACCAATCACAAGCCGGGAGGCTGGACACGCGCGCATTTTAAAATTTTAAAATGGGCGCGTGTCCAGCCTCCCGTGACGTCCCGGCTTGTGATTGGTTGCGCCGCGGTCAACCAATCACAAGCCGGGAGGCTGGACACGCGCGCATTTTAAAATTTTAAAATGGGCGCGTGTCCAGCCTCCCGTGACGTCCCGGCTTGTGATTGGTTGATCGCGGCGCAACCAATCACAAGCCGGGACGTCACGGGAGGCTGGACACGCGCCCATTTTAAAATGCGCGCGTGTCCAGCCTCCCGTGACGTCACGGCTTGTGATTGGTTGCATCTCCCATGTGACTGCGACGCAACCAATCACAAAGCCGGGACGTAATTTTAAAATCCTTAAGGACCTGAAATTACGTCACGGCTTGCTGTGATTGGTTGCGTCGCCCATGTGACTGCGACGCAACCAATCACAACGCCGGAACGTAATTTTAAAATCCTGAAGGACCTGAAATTACGTCACGGCTTGCTGTGATTGGTTGCGTCCCGGTCACATGGGCGGCACGCAACCAATCACAAGCCGGGACTCACGTAAAGGAAAGAAAAGCGCGAATTTTAAACAAAGAACGCTGCCGCTTCCCTCGGTAAGGTGCAGGCTGCGTCGGAGAGGTGAGTATAGCAATATTTTTTATTTTAATTCTCTCTTTTACACATTTTTACATTAATGTTGTTTCGATACCGATACCCGATATCACAAAAATATCGGATCTCGGTATCGGAATTCCGATACAGCAAGTATCGGCCGATACCCGATACTTGCAGTATCGGAATGCTCAACACTATTCATCATATAATAATCCTAAAGCCTGAAAAAAGGCGTCTACATTAAGCAAGGCCGGATTCCCAGATTCCAGGGGAAATGCCCTATCTTGAGGATCACCACGCAGCAGGGAGATGACAATTTTAACCTGCTGAATGGAATCACCAGAGGATCGAGGTCTCAGAGCAAAAAACAGTTTACAGTTGTTTCTAAAACTCAAAAATTTGGACCTGTCCCCAAAAAACAAATCAGGAGTAGGAATCTTAGGCTCTAAAACTGGAGTCTGAACAATATAATCAGAAATACCCTGTACCCTAGCAGCAAGCTGGTCTACACGAGAAGCTAATCCCTGAACATCCATGCTAGCACAAGACTCCTCAGCCACCCAGAGAAAAAAAGGGAAGAAAAGACAAAGCAGGCTACAGAAAAAAAATGGCTCTTTCTTCCCTTCTGAGATGCATTTAACTCATTGTTGGCCAGTTGTACTGTTATGATCCGGTGACCTTGGAGCCACATGAAACTTTCTCAGGAGTAGGTGGCACCTGTACTGACCGCAAACCCTAAACTGTCACCACAACTAGAAGTAGCCGTGGGGTGTACCTAACACATCCTAGACACCTCGACACAGCCGGAGGACTAAATACCCCTATAGACGGAAATGGGAATTCTATCTTGCCTCAGAGCAGAACCCCAAAGGATAGGCAGCCCCCCACAAATATTGACTGTGAGTATTAGAGGAAAGACACACGCAGGCAGAAATCAGGATTTAGCAAAAGAGGCCACGCTAGCTAAATAGGAAAGGATAGGACAGAATACTAAGCGGTCAGTATTAAAACCCTAAAAATATCCACAGCAGATAATACAAAAATTCCACCATCTAACTAAAGACATGGAATGTATATCTGCATCTCCTGAGAATCCAACTTGACTGAAATATCCAAACACAGTCTAAGCTGGACAAGAAAAAACATTGAATAGTACTGAATTGTAAAGCACACAGCATGTGTGCTGTAGAAACAAAACCAGACACTTATCTTAGCTGATTTGGAAGCAGGGCAGGAGGAACCAAACAGAGATGCAAAACCTCCAAGAACAATGGACAACTGGCAAGGGCTAATGAATCCTGCACACCTAAATATCCCAGTCAGAGCTGAAATCAGCAGGGACACCTGCCCAGGATTGCAACCCAGGGACAACTGCATTACTACCAACAACCACCGGAGGGAACCTAAGAGCAGAATTCACAACAGGCAATGTAGTTATCTGAGTCAATGGAACAGCATAATAATCTAGCTGTGGCTGTGCATCAGTGCACTCCATGTCCGATTCATCTTGTAATGGGCAGTTAACAATTTCCCTTTCTAACCCAGGCACGGTATGTGTAAAGAGCTCCATGGAGTAACCTGTGGTGTCGCCTGACGCATCCTTCACTTTTGGTTTGGGTGAAGGACACAAGGAAACGTCTTGTTCCTGACATGGAGCATCCACTGACGACTCGCTGCTTTTATATTTTGAACTTTCTGAAGAGGAGGCGAAAGAGCTAGAGGCTGAGTCAGCAAGGAAAGCCAAAACTTTTTCCTGCTGCTCCAGCTTTAAAAGCGGTTTTCCTACTCCAAGATAAGGGAGCCTTCGAGGCCTTGTGTAGCCAGACGATGACGCTGGCTCAACACCTCCAGCCTTAGGTGCTATTTTGCTTTTCCCACTACCACCAGATGCTCCAAAACCACCACCACCATCAGTACCAGCTGGCAACGACCGCCCACGGCCTCTTCCACCAGACTTCCTCATTTTTGGGAAAATGTTACCAAAATAACAACCGTTATATGGTACTTTAACCCCTTAATCCCATATGACGTACTATACCGTCGAGGTGGGGTGGGCCTTAATTCCCGGTGACGGTATAGTACGTCATACGCGATCGGCCGCGCTCACGGGGGGAGCGCGGCCGATCGCGGCCGGGTGTCGGCTGCATATCGCAGCTGACATCCGGCACTATGTGCCAGGAGCGGTCACGGACCGCCCCCGGCACATTAACCCCCGGCACACCGCGATCAAACATGATCGCGGTGTACCGGCGGTACAGGGAAGCATCGCGCAGGGAGGAGGCTCCCTGCGGGCTTCCCTGAGACGATCGGTACAAGGTGATGTACTCACCTCGTACCGAACGTCTTCTCCCTGCAGGCCCCGGATCCAAAATGGCCGAGGGGCTGTATCCGGGTCCTGCAGGGAGCACTTCCGGGTCGGAGCAGGCTGCAGATGAAAGCTGCAGCCTGCTCCGATGAAAGTATGATCGCAGATCTGATAGAGTGCTGTGCACACTATCAGATCTGCGATCTGTGATGTCCCCCCCTGGGACAAAGTAAAAAAGTAAAAAAAAAAATTTCCACATGTGTAAAAAAAAAAAAAAATAATTCCTAAATAAATAATAATAAAAAAAAAAAATATTATTCCCATAAATACATTTCTTTATCTAAAAAAAACAAACAAAAACAATAAAAGTACACATATTTAGCATCGCCGCGTCCGTAACGACCCAACCTATAAAACTGGCCCACTAGTTAACCCCTTCAGTAAACACCGTAAGAAAAAAAAAAAAAAACGAGGCAAAAAACAACGCTTTATTACCATACCGCCGAACAAAAAGTGGAATAACACGCGATCAAAAAGACGGATATAAATAACCATGTTACCGCTGAAAACGTCATCTTGTCCCGCAAAAAACGAGCCGCCATACAGCATCATCAGCAAAAAAATAAAAAAGTTATAGTCCTCAGAATAAAGCGATGCCAAAATAATTATTTTTTCTATAAAATAGTTTTTATCGTATAAAAGCGTCAAAACATTAAAAAATGATATAAATGAGGTATCGCTGTAATCGTACTGACCCGACGAATAAAACTGCTTTATCAATTTTACCAAGCGCAGAACGGTATAAACGCCTCTCCCAAAAGAAATTCATGAATAGCTGGTTTTTGGTTATTCTGCCTCACAAAAATCGGAATAAAAAGTGATAAAAAATGGTCACGTGTCCGAAAATGTTACCAATAAAAACGTCAACTCGTCCCGCAAAAAACAAGACCTCACATGACTCTGTGGACCAAAATGTGGAAACATTATAGGTCTCAAAATGTGGAGACGCAAAAACTTTTTTGCTATAAAAAGCGTCTTTTAGTCTGGTTTCACACTTGCGTTTTTATCTGCATGCGTTTTTTAAAAAAACCGCATGTGTGAAAAAATGCATGTAAACGCGGTAAAACGCATGCGTTTTTATAGAAAAACACAAGAAAACAAGAAAAAAACAAAAAACCCTAACCCTACCCCTAACCCTACCCCTATCCTGAAATACGTGGCACTGAAATACGTGGCACTGAAATATACGTTTATATACGTATATACGTATATAAGTGCCACGATATTTCAGTGGCCACGTATATAAGTGCCACGTATTTAAGTGCCACGTATTTAAGTGCCACGTATTTAAGTGCCACGTATTTACGTGCCACGTATTTACGTGCCACGTATTTTTCAGTGCCTGAAATACGTGGCACTGAAATACGTGGCACTGAAATATCGTGGCACTGAAATATCGTGGCACTGAAGTATTTACGTGCCACGTATTTTTCAGTGCCTGAAATACGTGGCACTGAAATACGTGGCACTGAAATACGTGGCACTGAAATATGTGGCACTGAAATATTGTGGCACTGAAATATCGTGGCACTTAAATACGTGGCACTTAAATACGTGGCACTTATATACGTGGCACTTATATACGTGGCACTTATATACGTGGCACTTATATACGTGGCACTTATATACGTGGCACTTTTGACTGTCAGAAAATGTTCAGTAAACGGTTAGGGGTAGGGTTTCAGGTAGAATTGGGGAGTTTCCACTGTTCAGGCACATCAGGGGCTCTCCAAACGCGACATGGCGTCCAATCTCAATTCCAGCCAATTCTGCGTTGAAAAAGTAAAACAGTGCTCCTTCCCTTCCGAGCTCTCCCGTGCGTCCAAAAAGGGGTTTACCCCAACATATGGGGTATCAGCGTACTAGGGACAAATTGAACAACAACTTCTGGGGTCCAAGTTCTCTTGTTATCCTTGGGAAAATAAAAATTTGGGGGGCTAAAAATCATTTTTGTGGGAAAAAAAATATGTTTTATTTTCACGGCTCTGCGTTGTAAACTGTAGTGAAACACTTGGGGGTTCAAAGTTCTCACAACACATCTAGATAAGTTCCTTGGGAGGTCTAGTTTCCAATATGGGGTCACTTGTGGGGGGTTTGTACTATTTGGGTACATCAGGGGCTCTGCAAATGCAACGTGACGCCTGCAGACCAATCCATTTAAGTCTGCATTCCAAATGGCGCTCCTTCCCTTCCGAGCTCTGTCATGCGCCCAAACAGTGGTTCCCCCCCACATAGGGGGTATCAGCGTACTCAGGACAAATTGGACAACAACTTTTAGGGTCCAATTTATCCTGATACCCTTGTGAAAATACAAAACTGGGGGCTAAAAAATCATTTTTGTGAAAAAGAAAAATAATTTTTATTTTCACGGCTCTGCGTTATAAACTGTAGTGAAACACTTGGGGGTTCAAAGTTCTCACAACACATCTAGATAAGTTCCTTGGGGGGTCTAGTTTCCAATATGGGGTCACTTGTGGGGGGTTTGTACTGTTTGGGTACATCAGGGGCTCTGCAAATGCAACGTGACGCCTGCAGACCAATCCATTTAAGTCTGAATTCCAAATGGCGCTCCTTCCCTTCCGAGCTCTGTCATGCGCCCAAACAGTGGTTCCCCCCCACATAGGGGGTATCAGCGTACTAAGGACAAATTGGACAACAACTTTTAGGGTCCAATTTATCCTGATACCCTTGTGAAAATACAAAACTGGGGGCTAAATTTCATTTTTGTGAAAAAAAAAAAAAAATTATTTTCACGGCTCTGCGTTATAAACTGTAGTGAAACACTTGGGGGTTCAAAGTTCTCACAACACATCTAGATAAGTTCCTTGGGGGGTCTAGTTTCCAATATGGGGTCACTTGTGGGGGGTTTGTACTGTTTGGGTACATCAGGGGCTCTGCAAATGCAACGTGACGCCTGCAGACCAATCCATTTAAGTCTGCATTCCAAATGGCGCTCCTTCCCTTCCGAGCTCTGTCATGCGCCCAAACAGTGGTCCCTCCCCACAAATGGGGTATCAGCGTACTCCAGACAAATTGGACAACAACTTTTGGGGTCCAATTTATCTTGATAACCTTGTGAAAATACAAAACTGGGGGCTAAAAAATCATTTTTGTGAAAAAAAAAAATAATTTTTATTTTCACGGCTCTGCGTTATAAACTGTAGTGAAACACTTGGGGGTTCAAAGCTCTCAAAACACATCTAGATAAGTTCCTTAGGGGGTCTACTTTCCAAAATGGTGTCACTTGTGGGGGGGTTTAATGTTTAGGCACATCAGGGGCTCTCCAAACGCAACATGGCATCCCATCTTAATTCCAGTCAATTTTGCATTGAAAAGTAAAATAGCGCTTCTTCCCTTCTGAGCTCTGCTATGCGCCCAAACAATGGTTTACACCCACATATGGGGTATCATTGTACTCAGGACAAATTGCACAACAACTTTTGTGGTCTAATTTCTTCTCTTACCCTTGGGGAAATAAAAAAATGGGGGTGAAAAGATAATTTTTGTGAAAAAATATGATTTTTTATTTTTACGGCTCTGCATTATAAACTTCTGTGAAGCACTTGTTGGGTCAAAGTGCTCAACACACATCTAGATAAGTTCCTTAAGGGGTCTACTTTCCAAAATGGTGTCACTCGTGGGGGGTTTCAATGTTTAGGCACATTAGGGGCTCTCCAAACGCAACATGGCGTCCCATCTCAATTCCAGTCAATTTTGCATTGAAAAGTCAAATGGCGCTCCTTTGCTTCCAAGCTCTGCCATGCGCCCAAACTGTGGTTTACCCCCACATATGGGGTATCAGCGTACTCAGGACAAATTGTACAACAACTTTTGGGGTCTATTTTCTCCTGTTACCCTTGGTAAAATAAAACAAATTGGAGCTGAAATAAATTTTGTGTGAAAAAAAGTTAAATGTTCATTTTTATTTAAACATTCCAAAAATTCCTGTGAAACACCTGAAGGGTTAATAAACTTCTTGAAAGTGGTTTTGAGTACCTTGAGGGGTGCAGTTTTTAGAATGGTGTCACACTCGGGTATTTTCTATCATATAGACCTGTCAAAATGACTTCAAATGAGATGTGGTCCCTAAAAAAAAATGGTGTTGTAAAAATGAGAAATTGCTGGTCAACTTTTAACCCTTATAACTCCGTCACAAAAAAAAATTTTGGTTCCAAAATTGTGCTGATGTAAAGTAGACATGTGGGAAATGTTATTTATTAAGTATTTTGTGTGACATATGTCTGTGATTTAAGGGCATAAAAATTCAAAGTTGGAAAATTGCGAAATTTTCAAAATTTTCGCCAAATATTCGTTTTTTTCACAAATAAACGCAAGTTATATCGAAGAAATTTTACCACTAACATGAAGTACAATATGTCACGAGAAAAGAATGTCAGAATCGCCAAGATCCGTTGAAGCGGTTCCAGAGTTATAACCTCATAAAGGGACAGTGGTCACAATTGTAAAAATTGGCCCGGTCATTAACGTGCAAACCACCCTCGGGGCTTAAGGGGTTAAACAAGGTGGAAGGTGTATATAAACTTATTGAGAATTTAAATCTCCCTTTTTATTTTGGGGAGACTGAACCAAAACTCAGGCCCAGTGTATAACACAACACAAAGTAAGTGACAGAACGTGGCTGGCTGATATACGACAAACTAACAGAACTGACGTATATCCACTTTGTGACAATTTGAAACACCCTTTTTTGGGGGGGAGACTGCACTGCAACTCATGCCCAGTATATAACACTATAACACAACACAAAGTAAGTGGCAGAATGTGGCTGGCTGATATACGACAAATTAACAGAACTGACGTATATCCACTTTGTGACAATTTGAATCTCCCTTTTTTAGGGGGGAGACTGCACCGCAACTCAGGCCCAGTGTATAACACAACACAATGTAAGTGGCAGAACGTGGCTGGCTGATATACGACAAACTAACAGAATTGACGTATATCCACTTTGTGACAATTTGAATCTCCCTTTTTTTGGGGGGAGACTTCACCACAACTCAGGCCCAGTGTATAACACAACACAATGTAAGTGGCAGAACGTAGCTGGCTGATATACGACAAACTAACAGAACTGACGTATATACACTTTGCGACAATTTGAAACACCCTTTTTTGGGGGGGAGACTGCACCGCAACTCAGGCCCAGTGTATAACACAACACAATGTAAGTGGCAGAACGTGGCTGGCTGATATACGACAAACTAACAGAACTGATGTACATCCACTTTGTGACAATTTGAAACACCCTTTTTTTGGGGGGAGACTGCCCCACAACTCAGGCCCAGTGTAAAACACAACACAATGTAAGTGGCAGAACGTGGCTGGCTGATATACGACAAACTAACAGAACTGACGTATATCCACTTTGTGACAATTTAAATCTCCCTTTTTTTGGGGAGAGACTGCACCGCAACTCGTGCCCAGTGTATAACACAACACAATGTAAGTTGCAGAATGTGCCTGGCTGATATACGACAAACTAACAGAACTGATGTATATCCACTCTGTGACAATTTGAAACACCCTTTTTTTGGGGGGAGACTGCACCACAACTCAGGCCCTGTGTATAACACAACACAAAGTAAGTGGCAGAACATGGCAGGCTGATATACGACAAACTAACAGAACTGATGAATATCCTTTTTGTGACAATTTGAATCTCCCTTTTTGGGGGGGAGACTGCACCGCAACTCAGGCCCAGTGTATAACACAACACAATGTAAGTGGCAGAACGTGGCTAGCTGATATACAACAAACTAACAGAACTGACGTATACACTTTGTGACAATTTGAATCTCCCTTTTTTGGGGGGGAGACTGCACGACAACTCAGGCCCAGTGTACAACACAACACAATGTAAGCGGCAAAACGTGGCTGGCTGATATACGACAAAGTAACAGAACTGACGTATATCCACTTTGAGACAATTTGAATCACCCTTTTTTGGGGGGAGACTGCACCGCAACTCAGGCCCAGTGTATAACACAACACAATGTAAGTGGCAGAACGTGGCTGGCTGATATACGACAAACTAACAGAACTGACGTATATCTACTTTGTGACAATTTGAAACACCCTTTTTTGGGGGGAGACGGCACCACAACTCAGGCCCAGTGTACAGCACAACACAATGTAAGTGGCAGAACGTGGCTAGCTGATATACGACAAACTAACAGAACTGACGTATATCCACTTTGTGACAATTTGAAACACCCTTTTTTTGGGGGGAGTGTTGTGAATTCCGTTCTCGGGCTCCCTCCTGTGGTCATGAGTGGTATTGTGTGAGTTCTGTTCTTGGGCTCCCTCTGGTGGCCTTTAGTGCTTACTGCGGGTCTGTAGCTGGAATCCAGCTGCCTCGTTTTCTGCTAGTCTGGCTTCTATTTAACTCCACCTGGACCTTCACTTTTTGCCTGCTGTCATTGTATTCAGTACTGGTTCTGATCTCTCTGGACTTTCCTTGTTACCTGTCTCCTCCAGAGAAGCTAAGTCCTGCTAGTTTATGTTTGCTCATTATTTCCTTGAAAATGTTTCTCTGTATATGATGAGTTCTGTCCAGCTTGCTTATATGTAATATTTTTGCTTGCTGGAAGTTCTGGGGTGCAGAGTTGCGCCCCTCACATCGTGAGTCGGTGTGGGGGTTCTTATAATCTCTGCGTGGATTATTTTTGATAGCATTTTATACTGACCGCACAGATTCCTTGCTGTCTTCTTACTATTTAGTGTTAGCGGGCCCTCTTTTGCTAAAAACCTGTTTTCATTTCTATGTTTGTGTTTTCCCCTTAACTCACCGTTATTATTTGTGGGGGGCTGTCTAAGACTTTGGGGTGATTTCTCTGAGGCAAGTGAGGCTTGCTTTCTCTGTAGGGGTAGCTAGTTTCTCAGGCTGTGACGAGGCGTCTAGGATTTTAGGTAACGCTCCACGGCTGCCTATAGTGTGTATTGATAGAATCAGGGTTGCGGTCAGTATAGCTCCCACATCCCCAGAGCTTGTCCTAAGGATTTCTGTTACTTAGCAGGTCAGTTTGCGATCCTTGCCACCAGGATCATAACAGTACAGCAGGCCGCAAAAGAGTTAATGCATCGCAAAAGAGGGATAAGAGAGATCCTGAGTTCATTTTTTGTTTTTCCTCTGCAGTGTGGCTAGCCTCTCTCCTCCCCTTAATCTCTGGGTGGTTCAGAATTCAGCTGCAGACATGGACATTCAGAGTCTATCCTCTAGTCTGAATCATCTCACTGCAAGGGTACAAGGTATCCAGGATTATGTAGTTCACAGTCCTATGTCAGAGCCTAAAATACCAATTCCTGAGTTATTCTCTGGAGATAGATCTAGGTTTTTGAATTTAAAAAATAATTGTAAATTATTCCTTTCTCTGAGACCTCGTTCCTCTGGTGACCCTGTTCAGCAAGTTAAAATTATTATTTCTTTGTTACGTGGTGACCCTCAAGATTGGGCATTCTCTCTGCCGCCAGGAGATCCTGCATTACTAAATGTGGATGCGTTTTTTCTGGTGCTTGGATTGCTTTATGAGGAACCTAATCTAATAGACCAGGCAGAAAAGGTTTTGCTGGCTCTCTCTCAGGGTCTGGATGAAGCAGAGGTTTACTGTCAGAAGTTTAGGAAATGGTCTGTGCTCACTCAGTGGAATGAGTGTGCCCTGGCAGCAATTTTCATAAAAGGTCTTTCTGAAGCCGTTAAGGATGTTATGGTGGGGTTCCCCACGCCTGCGGGTCTGAATGAGTCTATGTCATTGGCCATTCAGATTGATCGGCGATTGCGGGAGCGCAAACCTGTGCACCATCTGGCGGTATTTTCTGAGCAGAAGCCTGAGTCTATGCAATGTGACAGGATTCTGACCAGAATTGAACGGCAGAATCACAGACGTCAGAATGGGTTGTGCTTTTACTGTGGTGATTCAACTCATGTTATCTCTGATTGTTCTAAGCGCACAAAAAGGTTCACTAAATCTGTCACCATTGGTACTGTACAGCCCAAATTAATTTTGTCTGTTACTTTGATTTGCTCCCTGTCATCCTACTCAGTTATGGCTTTTGTGGATTCAGGTGCTGCCCTGAACTTGATGGATTTGTCATTTGCCAGGCGCTGTGGTTTTGTCTTGTAGCCTTTGCAATTTCCTATTCCACTAAAGGGAATTGATGCTACGCCATTGGCCAAGAATAAGCCTCAGTACTGGACTCAAGTGACTATGTGCATGACTCCTGCACATCAGGAGGTGATTCGTTTTCTTGTGTTACATAATTTGCATGACGTTGTCGTGTTGGGTCTGCCATGGCTGCAGGCTCATAATCCAGTCCTGGATTGGAAAGCAATGTCTGTGTCAAGTTGGGGTTGCCAGGGGATTCATGGCGATGCTCCTTTGGTGTCAATTGCTGCTTCTACTCCTTCTGAAGTCCCTGAATTTCTGTCGGACTACCAGGATGTATTTGATGAGCCCAAATCCAGTGCCCTACCTCCTCATAGGGATTGTGATTGTGCTATAAATTTGATTCCTGGTAGTAAGTTCCCTAAGGGACGACTTTTCAATTTATCTGTACCAGAACATACCGCTATGCGGAGTTATATAAAGGAGTCTCTGGAGACAGGGCATATTCGCCCGTCCTCGTCCCCTTTGGGTGCGGGGTTCTTTTTTGTGGCCAAGAAGGATGGTTCTCTGAGACCTTGTATAGATTATCGCCTTCTAAATAACTTCACGGTCAAATTTCAGTATCCTTTGCCATTGCTGTCTGATCTGTTTGCTCAGATTAAGGGGGCTAGTTGGTTCACCAAGATAGATCTTCGAGGAGCGTATAATCTTGTGCGTATAAAACAGGGCGATGAATGGAAAACGGCATTTAATACGCTCGAAGGCCATTTTCAGTACTTGGTGATGCCTTTTGGGCTCTCTAATGCACCTTCCGTGTTTCAGTCCTTCATGCACGACATCTTCCGAGAGTATCTGGATAGATTTATGATTGTGTACCTGGATGATATTTTGGTATTTTCTGACGATTGGGAATCCCATGTGAAGCAGGTCAGGATGGTATTTCAGGTCCTGCGTGCCAATGCCTTATTTGTGAAGGGCTCTAAATGTCTCTTCGGAGTCCAGAAGGTTTCCTTTTTGGGCTTTATTTTTTCTCCTTCCACTATTGAGATGGATCCAGTTAAGGTCCAGGCTATTTATGACTGGACTCAACCTACATCAGTGAAGAGTCTTCAGAAGTTCTTGGGCTTTGCTAATTTTTACCGTCGTTTCATCACTAATTTCTCTAGTGTGGTTAAGCCTTTGACGGATTTGACCAAGAAGGGTTCTGATGTGACCAATTGGTCTCCTGCGGCCGTGGAGGCCTTTCAGGAGCTGAAATGTCGGTTTTCTTCGGCTCCTGTCTTGCGTCAGCCGGATGTCTCTCTCCCTTTCCAGGTCGAGGTTGATGCCTCTGAGATAGGAGCAGGGGCTGTCTTGTCGCAGAAAAACTCTGATGGCTCTATGATGAGGCCATGTGCTTTCTTTTCAAGAAAGTTTTCGCCTGCCGAGCGGAATTATGATGTTGGTAATCGGGAGTTGTTGGCAATGAAGTGGGCATTTGAGGAGTGGCGACATTGGCTTGAGGGAGTCAAACATCGTGTGGTGGTCTTGACGGATCACAAGAATTTGAGTTATCTCGAGTCTGCCAAACGGTTAAATCCTAGACATGCTCGATGGTCGCTGTTTTTCTCCCGTTTCAATTTCGTGGTTTCATACCTTCCGGGTTCAAAGAACGTGAAGGCTGATGCCCTTTCTAGGAGTTTTGTGCCTGATTCTCCGGGAGTTTCTGAACCGGCTGGTATCCTCAGAGAGGGGGTGATTCTGTCTGCCATCTCCCCTGATTTGCGGCGGGTGCTGCAGGAATTTCAGGCCAATAAACCTCACCGTTGTCCACCGGAGAGACTGTTTGTCCCGGATAGATGGACCAGTAGAGTTATTTCCGAGGTTCATTCTTCGGTGTTGGCGGGTCACCCTGGAATTTTTGGTACCAGGGTGTTGTGTATTTGCTTTTTGCTCCCTCTAGTGGTTGCTAGTTTTTGGACTCTGGTTTTTCTGTCATTCCTTTTATCCGCACCTGGGTCGTTAGTTAGGGGTGTTGCTATATAAGCTCCCTGGACCTTCAGTTCTATGCCTGGCAACGTAGTTATCAGAGCTAGTCTGCTGTGCTCTTGTCTACTGATCCTGGTTCCAGTTATATCAGCTAAGTCTGCCTTTTGCTTTTTGCTATTTGTTTTGGTTTTGTATTTTTGTCCAGCTTGTTCCAAATCTATATCCTGACCTTTGCTGGAAGCTCTAGGGGGGCTGGTGTTCTCCCCCCGGACCGTTAGACGGTTCGGGGGTTCTTGAATTTCCAGTGTGGATTTTGATAGGGTTTTTGTTGACCATATAAGTTACCTTTCTTTATTCTGCTATCAGTAAGCGGGCCTCTCTGTGCTAAACCTGGTTCATTTCTGTGTTTGTCATTTCCTCTTACCTAACCGTCATTATTTGTGGGGGGCTTCTATCCAGCTTTGGGGTTCCCTTCTCTGGAGGCAAGAAAGGTCTTTGTTTTCCTCTACTAGGGGTAGCTAGATTCTCCGGCTGGCGCGTGTCATCTAGAATCAACGTAGGAATGATCCCCGGCTACTTCTAGTGTTGGCGTTAGGAGTAGATATATGGTCAACCCAGTTACCACTGCCCTATGAGCTGGATTTTTGTACTCTGCAGACTACCACGTTCCTCTGAGACCCTCGCCATTGGGGTCATAACAGTTTGCCAGGCCTGTATTAAATGTTTAATGCATTGCAGAAGAGGGATTATAAGAAAGAAGATTCTGAGTTTTTTTTTTTCTTCTTCCCCTTTACCTCAGAGTGGCTATGCTTGCTGCAGACATGAATGTCCAGACCTTGATTACAAGTGTGGACCAGCTGGCTACTCGTGTGCAGGGCATACAAGACTATGTTATCAGAAATCCTAGGTCAGAACCTAAAATACCGATTCCTGAACTGTTTTCCGGAGACAGGTTTAAGTTTAGGAATTTCGTGAATAATTGTAAATTGTTTTTGTCCCTGAGACCCTGTTCATCTGGAGATTCTGCTCAGCAAGTAAAAATTGTTATTTCGTTCTTACGGGGCGACCCTCAGGATTGGGCTTTTTCGCTGGCGCCAGGAGATCCGGCATTGGCTGATCTTGATGCGTTTTTTCTGGCGCTCGGTTTACTTTATGAGGAACCCAATCTTGAGATTCAGGCAGAAAAAGCCTTGCTGGCTATGTCTCAGGGGCAGGACGAGGCTGAAGTGTATTGCCAAAAATTTCGGAAATGGTCCGTTCTGACACATTGGAACGAGTGTGCACTGGCCGCTAATTTTAGAAATGGCCTTTCTGAAGCCATTAAGAATGTTATGGTGGGTTTTCCCATTCCCACAGGTCTGAATGATACTATGGCACTGGCTATTCAAATTGACCGGCGGTTGCGGGAGCGCAAAACCGCAAATTCCCTCATGGTGTTGTCTGAACAGACACCTAATTCGGTGCAATGTGATAGAAAAACCGCAAATTCCCTCATGGTGTTGTCTGAACAGACACCTGATTTAATGCAATGTGATAGAATCCTGACTAGAAATGAGCGGAAAATTCATAGACGCCGGAATGGCTTGTGCTACTACTGTGGTGATTCTACACATGTTATCTCAGCATGCTCTAAACGTATAGCTAAGGTTGTTAGTCCTGTCACCGTTGGTAATTTGCAACCTAAATTTATTCTGTCTGTAACTTTGATTTGCTCACTGTCATCTTATCCTGTCATGGCGTTTGTAGACTCAGGTGCTGCCCTGAGTCTCATGGATCTCTCATTTGCTAAGCGCTGTGGTTTTACTCTTGAACCATTAGAAAATCCTATTCCTCTTAGGGGTATTGATGCTACACCATTGGCAGCAAATAAACCGCAGTATTGGACACAGGTTACCATGTGCATGACTCCTGAACACCGCGAGGTGATACGTTTCCTGGTTTTACATAAAATGCATGATTTGGTTGTTTTAGGGCTGCCATGGTTACAGACCCATAATCCAGTCCTGGACTGGAAGGCTATGTCAGTCTCAAGTTGGGGCTGTCGTGGTATTCATGGGGATTCCCTGCCTGTGTCTATTGCTTCTTCTACGCCTTCGGAAGTTCCGGAGTATTTGTCTGATTATCAGGATGTCTTCAGTGAGTCTGAGTCCAGTGCACTGCCTCCTCATAGGGACTGTGACTGTGCTATAGATTTGATCCCAGGCAGTAAATTTCCTAAGGGAAGACTGTTTAATCTGTCGGTACCTGAACATACCGCTATGCGTTCATATATCAAGGAGTCTCTGGAGAAAGGACATATTCGTCCGTCTTCTTCCCCTCTTGGTGCGGGATTCTTTTTTGTGGCAAAAAAGGACGGATCTTTGAGACCTTGTATTGATTATCGGCTTTTAAATAAGATCACTGTCAAATTTCAGTATCCTTTACCGCTGTTGTCAGACTTGTTTGCCCGGATTAAGGGTGCCAAGTGGTTCACCAAGATAGACCTTCGTGGTGCGTACAACCTTGTGCGCATTAAGCAAGGTGATGAATGGAAAACCGCATTCAATACGCCCGAAGGTCATTTTGAGTACTTGGTGATGCCTTTTGGGCTCTCCAATGCGCCTTCAGTTTTTCAGTCCTTTATGCATGACATTTTCCGGAAGTATCTGGATAAATTTTTGATTGTTTATCTGGATGATATTTTGGTTTTTTCTGATAATTGGGATTCGCATGTGGAGCAGGTCAGGTTGGTCTTTAAAATTTTGCGTGAAAATTCTTTGTTTGTCAAGGGCTCAAAGTGTCTCTTTGGTGTACAGAAGGTTCCCTTTTTGGGGTTCATTTTTTCCCCTTCTGCTGTGGAGATGGACCCAGTCAAGGTCCGAGCTATTCTTGATTGGACTCAGCCCTCGTCAGTTAAGAGTTTTCAGAAGTTCTTGGGCTTCGCTAACTTCTACCGTCGTTTTATCGCTAATTTTTCTAGCATTGTGAAACCTTTGACGGATATGACCAAGAAGGGCTCCGATGTAGCTAACTGGGCTCCTGCTGCCGTGGAGGCTTTCCAGGAGTTGAAACGCCGGTTTACTTCGGCGCCTGTTTTGTGCCAGCCTGACGTCTCACTTCCCTTTCAGGTTGAGGTGGATGCTTCGGAGATTGGGGCAGGGGCCGTTTTGTCGCAGAGAGGCCCTGGTTGCTCTGTTATGAAACCTTGTGCCTTTTTCTCTAGGAAGTTTTCGCCTGCCGAGCGAAATTATGATGTGGGTAATCGGGAGTTGTTGGCCATGAAATGGGCATTTGAGGAGTGGCGTCATTGGCTCGAGGGTGCTAAGCATCGTGTGGTGGTCTTGACTGATCACAAAAATCTGATGTATCTCGAGTCTGCTAAACGCCTTAATCCGAGACAGGCCCGCTGGTCATTGTTTTTCTCCCGCTTTGATTTTGTTGTCTCGTATTTACCAGGTTCAAAGAATGTGAAGGCCGATGCTCTTTCTAGGAGCTTTGTGCCTGATGCTCCTGGAGTCGCTGATCCTGTTGGTATTCTTAAAGATGGAGTTATCTTGTCAGCTATTTCTCCGGATCTGCGACGTGTGTTGCAGAGATTTCAGGCTGATAGGCCTGAGTCTTGTCCACCTGACAGACTGTTTGTCCCGGATAAGTGGACCAGCAGAGTCATTTCCGAGGTTCATTCCTCGGTGTTGGCAGGTCACCCGGGAATTTTTGGCACCAGAGATCTGGTGGCCAGGTCCTTTTGGTGGCCTTCCTTGTCAAGGGATGTGCGGTCATTTGTGCAGTCCTGTGGGACTTGTGCTCGAGCTAAGCCTTGCTGTTCTCGTGCCAGCGGTTTGCTCTTGCCCTTGCCTGTCCCGAAGAGACCTTGGACACATATCTCCATGGATTTCATTTCTGATCTTCCGCTATCTCAGGGCATGTCCGTTATCTGGGTGATATGTGATCGCTTCTCCAAGATGGTCCATTTGGTTCCTTTGCCTAAGCTGCCTTCCTCTTCCGATCTGGTTCCTGTGTTTTTCCAGAACGTGGTTCGTTTGCACGGCATCCCTGAGAATATTGTGTCAGACAGAGGATCCCAGTTCATTTCCAGGTTCTGGCGATCCTTTTGTAGTAGGATGGGCATTGATTTGTCGTTTTCGTCTGCTTTCCATCCTCAGACTAATGGACAGACGGAGCGAACCAATCAGACTTTGGAGGCTTATTTGAGGTGTTTTGTCTCTGCTGATCAGGACGATTGGGTGACATTCTTGCCGTTGGCTGAGTTTGCCCTTAATAATCGGGCTAGTTCCGCCACCTTGGTTTCGCCTTTTTTCTGCAACTCTGGTTTCCATCCTCGCTTTTCTTCGGGTCATGTGGAGCCTTCTGACTGTCCTGGGGTGGATTCTGTGGTGGATAGGTTGCAGCAGATCTGGAATCATGTGGTGGACAACTTGAAGTTGTCACAGGAGAAGGCTCAGCGCTTTGCCAACCGCCGCCGCGGTGTGGGTCCCCGACTACGCGTTGGGGATTTGGTATGGCTTTCTTCCCGCTTTGTTCCTATGAAGGTCTCCTCTCCCAAATTTAAACCTCGTTTTATTGGGCCTTACAAGATATTGGAAATCCTTAATCCTGTATCTTTTCGTCTGGATCTTCCTGTGTCGTTTGCTATTCACAATGTATTTCATAGGTCCTTGTTGCGGCGGTACATTGTGCCTGTAGTTCCTTCTGTTGAGCCTCCTGCTCCGGTGTTGGTTGAGGGCGAGTTGGAGTACGTGGTGGAGAAGATCTTGGATTCTCGCCTCTCCAGGCGGAGGCTTCAGTACCTGGTCAAGTGGAAGGGCTATGGTCAGGAGGATAATTCCTGGGTGGTCGCCTCTGATGTTCATGCGGCCGATTTGGTTCGTGCCTTTCATGCCGCTCATCCTGATCGCCCTGGTGGTCGTGGTGAGGGTTCGGTGACCCCTCACTGAGGGGGGGGTACTGTTGTGTATTTGCTTTTTGCTCCCTCTAGTGGTTGCTAGTTTTTTGACTCTGGTTTTTCTGTCATTCCTTTTATCCGCACCTGGGTCGTTAGTTAGGGGTGTTGCTATATAAGCTCCCTGGACCTTCAGTTCTATGCCTGGCAACGTAGTTATCAGAGCTAGTCTGCTGTGCTCTTGTCTACTGATCCTGGTTCCAGTTATATCAGCTAAGTCTGCCTTTTGCTTTTTGCTATTTGTTTTGGTTTTGTATTTTTGTCCAGCTTGTTCCAAATCTATATCCTGACCTTTGCTGGAAGCTCTAGGGGGGCTGGTGTTCTCCCCCCGGACCGTTAGACGGTTCGGGGGTTCTTGAATTTCCAGTGTGGATTTTGATAGGGTTTTTGTTGACCATATAAGTTACCTTTCTTTATTCTGCTATCAGTAAGCGGGCCTCTCTGTGCTAAACCTGGTTCATTTCTGTGTTTGTCATTTCCTCTTACCTAACCGTCATTATTTGTGGGGGGCTTCTATCCAGCTTTGGGGTTCCCTTCTCTGGAGGCAAGAAAGGTCTTTGTTTTCCTCTACTAGGGGTAGCTAGATTCTCCGGCTGGCGCGTGTCATCTAGAATCAACGTAGGAATGATCCCCGGCTACTTCTAGTGTTGGCGTTAGGAGTAGATATATGGTCAACCCAGTTACCACTGCCCTATGAGCTGGATTTTTGTACTCTGCAGACTACCACGTTCCTCTGAGACCCTCGCCATTGGGGTCATAACACCAGGGATTTGGTGGCTAGGTCCTTTTGGTGGCCGTCCTTGTCGCGGGATGTGCGTTCCTTTGTGCAGTCCTGTGGGATTTGTGCTCGGGCCAAGCCTTGCTGTTCTCGTGCCAGTGGTTTGCTTTTGCCTTTGCCTGTCCCAAAGAGGCCGTGGACGCATATTTCCATGGATTTTATTTCGGATCTTCCAGTCTCTCAGAGGATGTCTGTCATCAGGGTGGTTTGTGATCGTTTTTCTAAAATGGTCCATTTGGTGCCCTTGCCTAAGCTACCTTCCTCCTCCGATTTGGTGCCGCTGTTTTTTCAGAATGTGGTTCGTTTGCATGGGATTCCGGAGAACATTGTGTCTGACAGAGGATCCCAGTTTTTGTCCAGATTTTGGCCGTCCTTTTGTGCTAAGATGGGCATTGATTTGTCGTTTTCATCGGCCTTCCATCCTCAGACGAATGGCCAAACTGAACGAACTAATCAGACCTTGGAAACTTATCTGAGATGTTTTGTTTCAGCTGATCAGGATCATTGGGTGTCCTTTTTGCCATTGGCTGAGTTCGCCCTCAATAATCGGGCTAGTTCTGCTACTTTGGTTTCACCTTTTTTTTGCAATTCTGGTTTTCATCCTCGTTTTTCCTCAGGTCAGGTTGAGCCTTCGGACTGTCCTGGGGTGGATTCTGTGGTGGATAGGTTGCAACAGATTTGGAACCACGTAGTGGACAATTTGACGTTGTCACAAGAGAAGGCTCAGCGCTTTGCTAACCGCCGTCGCTGTGTGGGTCCCCGACTTCGTGTGGGGGATTTGGTATGGCTGTCTTCTCGTTTCGTACCTATGAAGGTTTCCTCTCCTAAGTTCAAGCCTCGTTTCATCGGTCCTTATAAGATTTTAGAAATCCTTAACCCTGTGTCATTTCGTTTGGACCTCCCAGCATCAATTGCCATTCATAATGTGTTCCATAGGTCATTATTGCGGAGGTATGTGGTGCCTGTGGTTCCTTCTGTTGATCCTCCTGCTCCGGTGCTGGTTGAGGGAGAATTGGAGTATGTGGTGGAGAAGATCTTGGATTCTCATATTTCGAGACGGAAGCTTCAGTACTTGGTTAAGTGGAAGGGCTATGGTCAGGAGGATAATTCCTGGGTTGTCGCCTCTGATGTCCATGCGGCTGATTTGGTTCGTGCCTTTCATCTGGCTCGTCCGGATCGGCCTGGGGGCTCTGGTGAGGGTTCGGTGACCCCTCCTCAAGGGGGGGGTACTGTTGTGAATTCCGTTCTCGGGCTCCCTCCTGTGGTCATGAGTGGTATTGTGTGAGTTCTGTTCTTGGGCTCCCTCTGGTGGCCTTTAGTGCTTACTGCGGGTCTGTAGCTGGAATCCAGCTGCCTCATTTTCTGCTAGTCTGGCTTCTATTTAACTCCACCTGGACCTTCACTTTTTGCCTGCTGTCGTTGTATTCAGTACTGGTTCTGATCTCTCTGGACTTTCCTTGTTACCTGTCTTCTCCAGAGAAGCTAAGTCTTGCTAGTTTATGTTTGCTCATTATTTCCTTGAAAATGTTTCTCTGTATATGATGAGTTCTGTCCAGCTTGCTTATATGTAATATTTTTGCTTGCTGGAAGTTCTGGGGTGCAGAGTTGCTCCCCTCACATCGTGAGTCGGTGTGGGGGTTCTTGTAATCTCTGCGTGGATTATTTTTGATAGCATTTTATACTGACCGCACAGATCCCTTGCTGTCTTCTTACTATTTAGTGTTAGCGGGCCTCATTTGCTAAAAACCTGTTTTCATTTCTACGTTTGTGTTTTCCCCTTAACTCACCGTTATTATTTGTGGGGGGCTGTCTAAAACTTTGGGGTGATTTCTCTGAGGCAAGTGAGGCTTGCTTTCTCTCTAGGGGAAGCTAGTTTCTCAGGCTGTGACAAGGCGTCTAGGATTTTAGGTAACGCTCCACGGCTGCCTATAGTGTGTATTGATAGAATCAGGGTTGCGGTCAGTATAGCTCCCACATCCCCAGAGCTTGTCCTAAGGTTTTCTGTTACTTAGCAGGTCAGTTTGCGATCCTTGCCACCAGGATCATAACAGGGGAGACTGCACCGCAACTCAGGCCCAGTATATAACACAACACAATGTAAGTGGCAGAACGTGGCTGGCTGATATACGACAAACTAACAGAACTCACGTATATCCACTTTGTGACAATTTGAAACACCCTTTTTTTGGGGGGAGACTGCACCGCAACTCAAGCCCAGTGTATAACACAACACAATGTAAGTGGCAGAAGGTGGCTGGCTGATATACGACAAACTAACAGAACTGACTTATATCCACTTTGTGACAATTTAAAACACCCTTTTTTGGGGGGGAGACTGCACCACAACTCAGGCCCAGTGTATAACACAACACAATGTTAGTGGCAGAACGTGTCTGGCTGATATACGACAAACTAACAGAACTGACGTATATCCACTTTGTGACAATTTGAAACACCCTTTTTTTGGGGGGGAGACTGCACCACAACTCAGGCCCAGTGTATAACACAACACAATGTAAGTGTCAGAACGTGGCTGGCTGATATACGAAAAACTAACAGAATTGACGTATATCCACTTTGTGACAATTTGAATCTCCCTTTTTTGGGGGGGAGTCTGCACCACAACTCAGGCCCAGTGTATAACACAACACAATGTAAGTGGCAGAACGTGGCTGGCTGATATACGACAAACTAACAGAACTGACGTATATCCACTTTGTGACAATTTGAAACACCCTTTTTTTGGGGGGAGACTGCACCACAACTCAGGCCCAGTGTATAACACAACACAATGTAAGTGGCAGAACGTAGCTGGCTGATATACAACAAACTAACAGAACTGATGTATATCCACTTTGTGACAATTTGAAACACACTTTTTTTGGGGGGGAGACTGCACCACAACTCAGGCCCAGTGTATAACACAACACAATGTAAGTGGCAGAACGTGGCTGGCTGATATACGACAAACTAACAGAACTGACGTATATCCACTTTTTGACAATTTGAAACACCTTTTTTGGGGGGAGACTGCACCGCAACTCCGGCCCAGTGTATAGCACAACACAATGTAAGTGGCAGAACATGGCTGGCTGATATACGACAAACTTACAGAACTGACGTATATCCACTTTTTGACAATTTGAAACACCCTTTTTTTGGGGGGAGACTGCACCGCAACTCATGCCCAGTGTATAACACAACACAATGTAAGTGGCAGAACGTGGCTGGCTAATATACGACAAACTAACAGAACTGATGTATATCCACTTTGTGACAATTTGAAACACCCTCTTTTTGGGGGGAGACTGCCCCGCTACTCAGGCCCAGTGTGAAACAAAACACAATGTAAGTGGCAGAACGTGGCTGGCTGATATACGACAAACTACCAGAACTGACGTATATCCACTTTGTGACAATTTGAATCTCCCTTTTTTTGGGGAGAGACTGCACCGCAATTCGTGCCCTGTGTATAACACAACACAATGTAAGTGGCAGAACGTGCCTGGCTGATATATGACAAACTAACAGAACTGACGTAAATCCACACTGTGACAATTTGAAACACCCTTTTTTGGGGGGGCGACTGCACCACAACACAGGCCCTGTGTATAACACAACACAATGTAAGTGGCAGAACGTGGCTGGCTGATATACGACAAACTAACAGAACTGACAAATATCCACTTTGTGACAATTTGAAACCCCCTTTTTTGGGGGGCGTCTGCACCACAACTCAGGCCCAATGTATAACACAACACAATGTAAGTGGCAAAACGTGTCTGGCTGATATACGACAAACTAACAGAACTGACGTATATCCACTTTGTGACAATTTGAAACACCCTTTTTTTGGGGGGAGACTGCACCACAACTCAGGCCCAGTGTATAACACAACACAATGTAAGTGGCAGAACGTAGCTGGCTGATATACAACAAACTAACAGAACTGATGTATATCCACTTTGTGACAATTTGAAACACACTTTTTTTTGGGGGGAGACTGCACCACAACTCAAGACAAGTGTATAACACAACACAATATAAGTGGCAGAACGTGGCTGGCTGATATACGACAAACTAACAGAACTGACGTATATCTACTTTTTGACAATTTGAAACACCCTTTTTTTGGGGGAGACTGCACCGCAACTCCGGCCCAGTGTATAGCACAACACAATGTAAGTGGCAGAACGTGGCTGGCTGATATACGACAAACTTACAGAACTGACGTATATCCACTTTGTGACAATTTGAAACACCCTTTTTTTGGGGGGAGACAGCACCGCAACTCATGCCCAGTGTATAACACAACACAATGTAAGTGGCAGAACGTGGCTGGCTAATATACGACAAACTAACAGAACTGATGTATATCCACTTTGTGACAATTTGAAACACCCTTTTTTTGGGGGGAGACTGCCCCGCTACTCAGGCCCAGTGTGAAACACAACACAATGTAAGTGGCAGAACGTGGCTAGCTGATATACGACAAACTACCAGAACTGAATATCCACTTTGTGACAATTTGAATCTCCCTTTTTTGGGGGAGAGACTGCACCGCAATTCGTGCCCTGTGTATAACACAACACAATGTAAGTGGCAGAACGTGCCTGGCTGATATATGACAAACTAACAGAACTGACGTAAATCCACATTGTGACAATTTGAAACACCCTTTTTTGGGGGGCCGACTGCACCACAACACAGGCCCTGTGTATAACACAACACAATGTAAGTGGCAGAACGTGGCTGGCTGATATACGACAAACTAACAGAACTGACATATATCCACTTTGTGACAATTTGAAACCCCCTTTTTTGGGGGGCGACTGCACCACAACTCAGGCCCAATGTATAACACAACAAAATGTAAGTGGCAAAACGTGTCTGGCTGATATACGACAAACTAACAGAACTGACGTATATCTACTTTGTGGCAATTTGAATCTCCCTTTTTTGGTGGGGAGACTGCACCGCAACTCAGGCCCAGTGTATAACACAACACAATGTAAGTGTCAGAACGTGGCTGGCTGATATACGACAAACTAACAGAACTGACGTATATCTACTTTGTGACAATTTGAAACACCCTTTTTTGGGGGGAGACGGCACCACAACTCAGGCCCAGTGTATAACACAACACAATGTAAGTGGCAGAACGTGGCTAGCTGATATACGACAAACTAATAGAACTGACGTATATCCACTTTGTGACAATTTGAAACACCCCTTTCTTGGGGGGAGACTGCACCGCAACTCAAGCCCAGTGTATAACACAACACAATGTAAGTGGCAGAAGGTGGCTGGCTGATATACGACAAACTAACAGAACTGACATATATCCACTTTGTGACAATTTGAAACACCCTTTTTTGGGGGGGAGACAGCACCACAACTCAGGCCCAGTGTATAGCACAACACAATGTAAGTGTCAGAACGTGGCTGGCTGATATATGACAAACTAACAGAACTGACGTATATCCACTTTTTGACAATTTGAAACTCCCTATTTTGGGGGGGAGACTGCACCGCAACTCAGGCCCAGTCTATAACACAACACAATGTAAGTGGCAGAACGTGACTGGCTGATATACGACAAACTAACAGAACTGATATATATCCACTTTGTGACAATTTGAAACACCCTTTTTTGGGGGGGAGACTGCACCACAACTCAGGCCCAGTGTATAACACAACACAATGTAAGTGGCAGAACATGGCTGGCTGATATACAACAAACTAACAGAACTGACGTATATCCACTTTGTGACAATTTGAATCTCCCTTTTTTGGGGGGGAGACTGAACCACAACTCAGGCCCAGTGTATAACACAACACAATGTAAGTGGCAGAACGTGGCTGGCTGATATACGACAAACTAACAGAACTGACGTATATCCACTTTGTGACAATTTGAAACACCCTTTTTTTGGGGGGAGACTGCACCGCAACTCATGCCCAGTGTATAACACAACACAATGTAAGTGGCAGAACGTGGCTGGCTAATATACAACAAACTAACAGAACTGATGTATATCCACTTTGTGACAATTTGAAACACCCTTTTTTGGGGGGGAGACTGCCCCGCAACTCAGGCCCAGTGTGAAACACAACACAATGTAAGTGGCAGAACGTGGCTGGCTGATATACGACAAACTAACAGAACTGACGTATATCCACTTTGTGCCAATTCGAATCTCCCTTTTTTTGGGGAGAGACTGCACCGCAATTCGTGCCCTGTGTATAACACAACACAATGTAAGTGGCAGAACGTGCCTGGCTGATATATGACAAACTAACAGAACTGACGTAAATCCACATTGTGACAATTTGAAACACCCTTTTTTGGGGGGGCGACTGCACCACAACTCAGGCTCTGTGTATAACACAACACAATGTAAGTGGCAGAACGTGGCTGGCTGATATACGACAAACTAACAGAACTGACATATATCCACTTTGTGACAATTTGAAACCCCCTTTTTTGGGGGGCGACTGCACCACAACTCAGGCCCAGTGTATAACACAACACAATGTAAGTGGCAGAACGTGGCTGGCTGATATACGACAAACTAACAGAACTGACGTATATCCACTTTGTGACAATTTGAAACTCCCTTTTTTTGGGGGGAGACTGCACCACAACTCAGGCCCAGTGTATAACACAACACAATGTAAGTGGCAGAACGTAGCTGGCTGATATACGACAAACTAACAGAACTGATGTATATCCACTTTGTGACAATTTGAAACACACTTTTTTTTGGGGGGAGACTGCACCACAACTCAGGACAAGTGTATAACACAACACAATGTAAGTGGCAGAACGTGGCTGGCTGATATACGACAAACTTACAGAACTGACGTATATCCACTTTTTGACAATTTGAAACACCCTTTTTTGGGGGGGAGACTGCACCGCAACTCAAGCCCAGTGTATAACACAACACAATGTAAGTGGCAGAAGGTGGCTGGCTGATATACGACAAACTAACAGAACTGACGTATATCCACTTTTCGACAATTTGAAACACCCTTTTTTGGGGGGGAGACTGCACCACAACTCAGGCCCAGTGTATAACACAACACAATGTTAGTGGCAGAACGTGTATGGCTGATATACGACAAACTAACAGAACTGACGTATATCCACTTTGTGACAATTTGAAACACCCTTTTTTTGGGGGGGAGACTGCACCACAACTCAGGCCCAGTGTATAACACAACACAATGTAAGTGTCAGAACGTGGCTGGCTGATATACGAAAAACTAACAGAATTGACGTATATCCACTTTGTGACAATTTGAATCTCCCTTTTTTGGGGGGGAGACTGCACCACAACTCAGGCCCAGTGTATAGCACAACACAATGTAAGTGTCAGAACGTGGCTGGCTGATATATGACAAACTAACAGAACTGACGTATATCCACTTTTTGACAATTTGAAACTCCCTATTTTGGGGGGGAGACTGCACCGCAACTCAGGCCCAGTCTATAACACAACACAATGTAAGTGGCAGAACGTGACTGGCTGATATACGACAAACTAACAGAACTGACGTATATCCACTTTGTGACAATTTGAATCTCCCTTTTTTGGGGGGGAGACTGAACCACAACTCAGGCCCAGTGTATAACACAACACAATGTAAGTGGCAGAACGTGGCTGGCTGATATACGACAAACTAACAGAACTGACGTATATCCACTTTGTGACAATTTGAAACACCCTTTTTTTGGGGGGAGACTGCACCGCAACTCATGCCCAGTGTATAACACAACACAATGTAAGTGGCAGAACGTGGCTGGCTAATATACAACAAACTAACAGAACTGATGTATATCCACTTTGTGACAATTTGAAACACCCTTTTTTGGGGGGGAGACTGCCCCGCAACTCAGGCCCAGTGTGAAACACAACACAATGTAAGTGGCAGAACGTGGCTGGCTGATATACGACAAACTAACAGAACTGACGTATATCCACTTTGTGCCAATTCGAATCTCCCTTTTTTTGGGGAGAGACTGCACCGCAATTCGTGCCCTGTGTATAACACAACACAATGTAAGTGGCAGAACGTGCCTGGCTGATATATGACAAACTAACAGAACTGACGTAAATCCACATTGTGACAATTTGAAACACCCTTTTTTGGGGGGGCGACTGCACCACAACTCAGGCCCTGTGTATAACACAACACAATGTAAGTGGCAGAACGTGGCTGGCTGATATACGACAAACTAACAGAACTGACATATATCCACTTTGTGACAATTTGAAACCCCCTTTTTTGGGGGGCGACTGCACCACAACTCAGGCCCAGTGTATAACACAACACAATGTAAGTGGCAGAACGTGGCTGGCTGATATACGACAAACTAACAGAACTGACGTATATCCACTTTGTGACAATTTGAAACTCCCTTTTTTTGGGGGGAGACTGCACCACAACTCAGGCCCAGTGTATAACACAACACAATGTAAGTGGCAGAACGTAGCTGGCTGATATACGACAAACTAACAGAACTGATGTATATCCACTTTGTGACAATTTGAAACACACTTTTTTTTGGGGGGAGACTGCACCACAATTCAGGACAAGTGTATAACACAACACAATGTAAGTGGCAGTACGTGGCTGGCTGATATACGACAAACTTACAGAACTGACGTATATCCACTTTTTGACAATTTGAAACACCCTTTTTTGGGGGGGAGACTGCACCGCAACTCAAGCCCAGTGTATAACACAACACAATGTAAGTGGCAGAAGGTGGCTGGCTGATATACGACAAACTAACAGAACTGACGTATATCCACTTTGTGACAATTTGAATCTCCCTTTTTTGGGGGGGAGACTGAACCACAACTCAGGCCCAGTGTATAACACAACACAATGTAAGTGGCAGAACGTGGCTGGCTGATATACGACAAACTAACAGAACTGACGTATATCCACTTTGTGACAATTTGAAACACCCTTTTTTTGGGGGGAGACTGCACCGCAACTCATGCCCAGTGTATAACACAACACAATGTAAGTGGCAGAACGTGGCTGGCTAATATACAACAAACTAACAGAACTGATGTATATCCACTTTGTGACAATTTGAAACACCCTTTTTTGGGGGGGAGACTGCCCCGCAACTCAGGCCCAGTGTGAAACACAACACAATGTAAGTGGCAGAACGTGGCTGGCTGATATACGACAAACTAACAGAACTGACGTATATCCACTTTGTGCCAATTCGAATCTCCCTTTTTTTGGGGAGAGACTGCACCGCAATTCGTGCCCTGTGTATAACACAACACAATGTAAGTGGCAGAAAGTGCCTGGCTGATATATGACAAACTAACAGAACTGACGTAAATCCACATTGTGACAATTTGAAACACCCTTTTTTGGGGGGGCGACTGCACCACAACTCAGGCCCTGTGTATAACACAACACAATGTAAGTGGCAGAACGTGGCTGGCTGATATACGACAAACTAACAGAACTGACATATATCCACTTTGTGACAATTTGAAACCCCCTTTTTTGGGGGGCGACTGCACCACAACTCAGGCCCAGTGTATAACACAACACAATGTAAGTGGCAGAACGTGGCTGGCTGATATACGACAAACTAACAGAACTGACGTATATCCACTTTGTGACAATTTGAAACTCCCTTTTTTTGGGGGGAGACTGCACCACAACTCAGGCCCAGTGTATAACACAACACAATGTAAGTGGCAGAACGTAGCTGGCTGATATACGACAAACTAACAGAACTGATGTATATCCACTTTGTGACAATTTGAAACACACTTTTTTTTGGGGGGAGACTGCACCACAACTCAGGACAAGTGTATAACACAACACAATGTAAGTGGCAGAACGTGGCTGGCTGATATACGACAAACTTACAGAACTGACGTATATCCACTTTTTGACAATTTGAAACACCCTTTTTTGGGGGGGAGACTGCACCGCAACTCAAGCCCAGTGTATAACACAACACAATGTAAGTGGCAGAAGGTGGCTGGCTGATATACGACAAACTAACAGAACTGACGTATATCCACTTTTCGACAATTTGAAACACCCTTTTTTGGGGGGGAGACTGCACCACAACTCAGGCCCAGTGTATAACACAACACAATGTTAGTGGCAGAACGTGTATGGCTGATATACGACAAACTAACAGAACTGACGTATATCCACTTTGTGACAATTTGAAACACCCTTTTTTTGGGGGGGAGACTGCACCACAACTCAGGCCCAGTGTATAACACAACACAATGTAAGTGTCAGAACGTGGCTGGCTGATATACGAAAAACTAACAGAATTGACGTATATCCACTTTGTGACAATTTGAATCTCCCTTTTTTGGGGGGGAGACTGCACCACAACTCAGGCCCAGTGTATAACACAACACAATGTAAGTGGCAGAACGTGACTGGCTGATATACGACAAACTAACAGAACTGACGTATATCCACTTTGTGACAATTTGAAACACCCTTTTTTGGGGGGGAGACAGCACCACAACTCAGGCCCAGTGTATAGCACAACACAATGTAAGTGTCAGAACGTGGCTGGCTGATATATGACAAACTAACAGAACTGACGTATATCCACTTTTTGACAATTTGAAACTCCCTATTTTGGGGGGGAGACTGCACCGCAACTCAGGCCCAGTCTATAACACAACACAATGTAAGTGGCAGAACGTGACTGGCTGATATACGACAAACTAACAGAACTGATATATATCCACTTTGTGACAATTTGAAACACCCTTTTTTGGGGGGGAGACTGCACCACAACTCAGGCCCAGTGTATAACACAACACAATGTAAGTGGCAGAACATGGCTGGCTGATATACAACAAACTAACAGAACTGACGTATATCCACTTTGTGACAATTTGAAACACCCTTTTTTTGGGGGGAGACTGCACCGCAACTCATGCCCAGTGTATAACACAACACAATGTAAGTGGCAGAACGTGGCTGGCTAATATACAACAAACTAACAGAACTGATGTATATCCACTTTGTGACAATTTGAAACACCCTTTTTTGGGGGGGAGACTGCCCCGCAACTCAGGCCCAGTGTGAAACACAACACAATGTAAGTGGCAGAACGTGGCTGGCTGATATACGACAAACTAACAGAACTGACGTATATCCACTTTGTGCCAATTCGAATCTCCCTTTTTTTGGGGAGAGACTGCACCGCAATTCGTGCCCTGTGTATAACACAACACAATGTAAGTGGCAGAACGTGCCTGGCTGATATATGACAAACTAACAGAACTGACGTAAATCCACATTGTGACAATTTGAAACACCCTTTTTTGGGGGGGCGACTGCACCACAACTCAGGCCCTGTGTATAACACAACACAATGTAAGTGGCAGAACGTGGCTGGCTGATATACGACAAACTAACAGAACTGACATATATCCACTTTGTGACAATTTGAAACCCCCTTTTTTGGGGGGCGACTGCACCACAACTCAGGCCCAGTGTATAACACAACACAATGTAAGTGGCAGAACGTGGCTGGCTGATATACGACAAACTAACAGAACTGACGTATATCCACTTTGTGACAATTTGAAACTCCCTTTTTTTGGGGGGAGACTGCACCACAACTCAGGACAAGTGTATAACACAACACAATGTAAGTGGCAGAACGTGGCTGGCTGATATACGACAAACTTACAGAACTGACGTATATCCACTTTTTGACAATTTGAAACACCCTTTTTTGGGGGGGAGACTGCACCGCAACTCAAGCCCAGTGTATAACACAACACAATGTAAGTGGCAGAAGGTGGCTGGCTGATATACGACAAACTAACAGAACTGACGTATATCCACTTTTCGACAATTTGAAACACCCTTTTTTGGGGGGGAGACTGCACCACAACTCAGGCCCAGTGTATAACACAACACAATGTAAGTGGCAGAACGTGTATGGCTGATATACGACAAACTAACAGAACTGACGTATATCCACTTTGTGACAATTTGAAACACCCTTTTTTGGGGGGGGAGACTGCACCACAACTCAGGCCCAGTGTATAACACAACACAATGTAAGTGTCAGAACGTGGCTGGCTGATATACGAAAAACTAACAGAATTGACGTATATCCACTTTGTGACAATTTGAATCTCCCTTTTTTGGGGGGGAGACTGCACCACAACTCAGGCCCAGTGTATAACACAACACAATGTAAGTGGCAGAACGTGGCTGGCTGATATACGACAAACTAACAGAACTGACGTATATCCACTTTGTGACAATTTGAAACACCCTTTTTTGGGGGGGAGACTGCACCACAACTCAGGCCCAGTGTATAACACAACACAATGTAAGTGGCAGAACGTAGCTGGCTGATATACGACAAACTAACAGAACTGATGTATATCCACTTTGTGACAATTTGAAACACACTTTTTTTGGGGGGGAGACTGCACCACAACTCAAGACAAGTGTATAACACAACACAATATAAGTGGCAGAACGTGGCTGGCTGATATACGACAAACTAACAGAACTGACGTATATCCACTTTTTGACAATTTGAAACACCCTTTTTTGGGGGGAGACTGCACCGCAACTCCGGCCCAGTGTATAGCACAACACAATGTAAGTGGCAGAACGTGGCTGGCTGATATACGACAAACTTACAGAACTGACGTTTATCCACTTTTTGACAATTTGAAACACCCTTTTTTTGGGGGGAGACTGCACCGCAACTCATGCCCAGTGTATAACACAACACAATGTAAGTGGCAGAACGTGGCTGGCTAATATACGACAAACTAACAGAACTGATGTATATCCACTTTGTGACAATTTGAAACACCCTTTTTTTGGGGGGAGACTGCCCCGCTACTCAGGCCCAGTGTGAAACACAACACAATGTAAGTGGCAGAACGTGGCTGGCTGATATACGACAAACTACCAGAACTGACGTATATCCACTTTGTGACAATTTGAATCTCCCTTTTTTTGGGGAGAGACTGCACCGCAATTCGTGCCCTGTGTATAACACAACACAATGTAAGTGGCAGAACGTGCCTGGCTGATATATGACAAACTAACAGAACTGACGTAAATCCACATTGTGACAATTTGAAACACCCTTTTTTGGGGGGCCGACTGCACCACAACACAGGCCCTGTGTATAACACAACACAATGTAAGTGGCAGAACGTGGCTGGCTGATATACGACAAACTAACAGAACTGACATATATCCACTTTGTGACAATTTGAAACCCCCTTTTTTGGGGGGCGACTGCACCACAACTCAGGCCCAATGTATAACACAACACAATGTAAGTGGCAAAACGTGTCTGGCTGATATACGACAAACTAACAGAACTGACGTATATCTACTTTGTGGCAATTTGAATCTCCCTTTTTTGGTGGGGAGACTGCACCGCAACTCAGGCCCAGTGTATAACACAACACAATGTAAGTGTCAGAACGTGGCTGGCTGATATACGACAAACTAACAGAACTGACGTATATCTACTTTGTGACAATTTGAAACACCCTTTTTTGGGGGGAGACGGCACCACAACTCAGGCCCAGTGTATAACACAACACAATGTAAGTGGCAGAACGTGGCTAGCTGATATACGACAAACTAATAGAACTGACGTATATCCACTTTGTGACAATTTGAAACACCCCTTTCTTGGGGGGAGACTGCACCGCAACTCAAGCCCAGTGTATAACACAACACAATGTAAGTGGCAGAAGGTGGCTGGCTGATATACGACAAACTAACAGAACTGACGTATATCCACTTTGTGACAATTTGAAACACCCTTTTTTTGGGGGGAGACAGCACCACAACTCAGGCCCAGTGTATAGCACAACACAATGTAAGTGTCAGAACGTGGCTGGCTGATATATGACAAACTAACAGAACTGACGTATATCCACTTTTTGACATTTTGAAACTCCCTATTTTGGGGGGGAGACTGCACCGCAACTCAGGCCCAGTCTATAACACAACACAATGTAAGTGGCAGAACGTGACTGGCTGATATACGACAAACTAACAGAACTGATATATATCCACTTTGTGACAATTTGAAACACCCTTTTTGGGGGGGAGACTGCACCACAACTCAGGCCCAGTGTATAACACAACACAATGTAAGTGGCAGAACATGGCTGGCTGATATACAACAAACTAACAGAACTGACGTATATCCACTTTGTGACAATTTGAATCTCCCTTTTTTGGGGGGGAGACTGAACCACAACTCAGGCCCAGTGTATAACACAACACAATGTAAGTGGCAGAACGTGGCTGGCTGATATACGACAAACTAACAGAACTGACGTATATCCACTTTGTGACAATTTGAAACACCCTTTTTTTGGGGGGAGACTGCACCGCAACTCATGCCCAGTGTATAACACAACACAATGTAAGTGGCAGAACGTGGCTGGCTAATATACAACAAACTAACAGAACTGATGTATATCCACTTTGTGACAATTTGAAACACCCTTTTTTGGGGGGGAGACTGCCCCGCAACTCAGGCCCAGTGTGAAACACAACACAATGTAAGTGGCAGAACGTGGCTGGCTGATATACGACAAACTAACAGAACTGACGTATATCCACTTTGTGCCAATTCGAATCTCCCTTTTTTTGGGGAGAGACTGCACCGCAATTCGTGCCCTGTGTATAACACAACACAATGTAAGTGGCAGAACGTGCCTGGCTGATATATGACAAACTAACAGAACTGACGTAAATCCACATTGTGACAATTTGAAACACCCTTTTTTGGGGGGGCGACTGCACCACAACTCAGGCCCTGTGTATAACACAACACAATGTAAGTGGCAGAACGTGGCTGGCTGATATACGACAAACTAACAGAACTGACATATATCCACTTTGTGACAATTTGAAACCCCCTTTTTTGGGGGGCGACTGCACCACAACTCAGGCCCAGTGTATAACACAACACAATGTAATTGGCAGAACGTGGCTGGCTGATATACGACAAACTAACAGAACTGACGTATATCCACTTTGTGACAATTTGAAACTCCCTTTTTTTGGGGGGAGACTGCACCACAACTCAGGCCCAGTGTATAACACAACACAATGTAAGTGGCAGAACGTAGCTGGCTGATATACGACAAACTAACAGAACTGATGTATATCCACTTTGTGACAATTTGAAACACACTTTTTTTTGGGGGGAGACTGCACCACAACTCAGGACAAGTGTATAACACAACACAATGTAAGTGGCAGAACGTGGCTGGCTGATATACGACAAACTTACAGAACTGACGTATATCCACTTTTTGACAATTTGAAACACCCTTTTTTGGGGGGGAGACTGCACCGCAACTCAAGCCCAGTGTATAACACAACACAATGTAAGTGGCAGAAGGTGGCTGGCTGATATACGACAAACTAACAGAACTGACGTATATCCACTTTTCGACAATTTGAAACACCCTTTTTTGGGGGGGAGACTGCACCACAACTCAGGCCCAGTGTATAACACAACACAATGTAAGTGTCAGAACGTGGCTGGCTGATATACGAAAAACTAACAGAATTGACGTATATCCACTTTGTGACAATTTGAATCTCCCTTTTTTGGGGGGGAGACTGCACCACAACTCAGGCCCAGTGTATAGCACAACACAATGTAAGTGTCAGAACGTGGCTGGCTGATATATGACAAACTAACAGAACTGACGTATATCCACTTTTTGACAATTTGAAACTCCCTATTTTGGGGGGGAGACTGCACCGCAACTCAGGCCCAGTCTATAACACAACACAATGTAAGTGGCAGAACGTGACTGGCTGATATACGACAAACTAACAGAACTGACGTATATCCACTTTGTGACAATTTGAATCTCCCTTTTTTGGGGGGGAGACTGAACCACAACTCAGGCCCAGTGTATAACACAACACAATGTAAGTGGCAGAACGTGGCTGGCTGATATACGACAAACTAACAGAACTGACGTATATCCACTTTGTGACAATTTGAAACACCCTTTTTTTGGGGGGAGACTGCACCGCAACTCATGCCCAGTGTATAACACAACACAATGTAAGTGGCAGAACGTGGCTGGCTAATATACAACAAACTAACAGAACTGATGTATATCCACTTTGTGACAATTTGAAACACCCTTTTTTGGGGGGGAGACTGCCCCGCAACTCAGGCCCAGTGTGAAACACAACACAATGTAAGTGGCAGAACGTGGCTGGCTGATATACGACAAACTAACAGTACTGACGTATATCCACTTTGTGCCAATTCGAATCTCCCTTTTTTTGGGGAGAGACTGCACCGCAATTCGTGCCCTGTGTATAACACAACACAATGTAAGTGGCAGAACGTGCCTGGCTGATATATGACAAACTAACAGAACTGACGTAAATCCACATTGTGACAATTTGAAACACCCTTTTTTGGGGGGGCGACTGCACCACAACTCAGGCCCTGTGTATAACACAACACAATGTAAGTGGCAGAACGTGGCTGGCTGATATACGACAAACTAACAGAACTGACATATATCCACTTTGTGACAATTTGAAACCCCCTTTTTTGGGGGGCGACTGCACCACAACTCAGGCCCAGTGTATAACACAACACAATGTAAGTGGCAGAACGTGGCTGGCTGATATACGACAAACTAACAGAACTGACGTATATCCACTTTGTGACAATTTGAAACTCCCTTTTTTTGGGGGGAGACTGCACCACAACTCAGGCCCAGTGTATAACACAACACAATGTAAGTGGCAGAACGTAGCTGGCTGATATACGACAAACTAACAGAACTGATGTATATCCACTTTGTGACAATTTGAAACACACTTTTTTTTGGGGGGAGACTGCACCACAACTCAGGACAAGTGTATAACACAACACAATGTAAGTGGCAGAACGTGGCTGGCTGATATACGACAAACTTACAGAACTGACGTATATCCACTTTTTGACAATTTGAAACACCCTTTTTTGGGGGGGAGACTGCACCGCAACTCAAGCCCAGTGTATAACACAACACAATGTAAGTGGCAGAAGGTGGCTGGCTGATATACGACAAACTAACAGAACTGACGTATATCCACTTTTCGACAATTTGAAACACCCTTTTTTGGGGGGGAGACTGCACCACAACTCAGGCCCAGTGTATAACACAACACAATGTTAGTGGCAGAACGTGTATGGCTGATATACGACAAACTAACAGAACTGACGTATATCCACTTTGTGACAATTTGAAACACCCTTTTTTTGGGGGGGAGACTGCACCACAACTCAGGCCCAGTGTATAACACAACACAATGTAAGTGTCAGAACGTGGCTGGCTGATATACGAAAAACTAACAGAATTGACGTATATCCACTTTGTGACAATTTGAATCTCCCTTTTTTGGGGGGGAGACTGCACCACAACTCAGGCCCAGTGTATAACACAACACAATGTAAGTGGCAGAACGTGGCTGGCTGATATACGACAAACTAACAGAACTGACGTATATCCACTTTGTGACAATTTGAAACACCCTTTTTTGGGGGGGAGACAGCACCACAACTCAGGCCCAGTGTATAGCACAACACAATGTAAGTGTCAGAACATGGCTGGCTGATATATGACAAACTAACAGAACTGACGTATATCCACTTTTTGACAATTTGAAACTCCCTATTTTGGGGGGGAGACTGCACCGCAACTCAGGCCCAGTCTATAACACAACACAATGTAAGTGGCAGAACGTGACTGGCTGATATACGACAAACTAACAGAACTGATATATATCCACTTTGTGACAATTTGAAACACCCTTTTTTGGGGGGGAGACTGCACCACAACTCAGGCCCAGTGTATAACACAACACAATGTAAGTGGCAGAACATGGCTGGCTGATATACAACAAACTAACAGAACTGACGTATATCCACTTTGTGACAATTTGAATCTCCCTTTTTTGGGGGGGAGACTGAACCACAACTCAGGCCCAGTGTATAACACAACACAATGTAAGTGGCAGAACGTGGCTGGCTGATATACGACAAACTAACAGAACTGAAGTATATCCACTTTGTGACAATTTGAAACACCCTTTTTTTGGGGGGAGACTGCACCGCAACTCATGCCCAGTGTATAACACAACACAATGTAAGTGGCAGAACGTGGCTGGCTAATATACAACAAACTAACAGAACTGATGTATATCCACTTTGTGACAATTTGAAACACCCTTTTTTGGGGGGGAGACTGCCCCGCAACTCAGGCCCAGTGTGAAACACAACACAATGTAAGTGGCAGAACGTGGCTGGCTGATATACGACAAACTAACAGAACTGACGTATATCCACTTTGTGCCAATTCGAATCTCCCTTTTTTTGGGGAGAGACTGCACCGCAATTCGTGCCCTGTGTATAACACAACACAATGTAAGTGGCAGAACGTGCCTGGCTGATATATGACAAACTAACAGAACTGACGTAAATCCACATTGTGACAATTTGAAACACCCTTTTTTGGGGGGGCGACTGCACCACAACTCAGGCCCTGTGTATAACACAACACAATGTAAGTGGCAGAACGTGGCTGGCTGATATACGACAAACTAACAGAACTGACATATATCCACTTTGTGACAATTTGAAACCCCCTTTTTTGGGGGGCGACTGCACCACAACTCAGGCCCAGTGTATAACACAACACAATGTAAGTGGCAGAACGTGGCTGGCTGATATACGACAAACTAACAGAACTGACGTATATCCACTTTGTGACAATTTGAAACTCCCTTTTTTTGGGGGGAGACTGCACCACAACTCAGGACAAGTGTATAACACAACACAATGTAAGTGGCAGAACGTGGCTGGCTGATATACGACAAACTTACAGAACTGACGTATATCCACTTTTTGACAATTTGAAACACCCTTTTTTGGGGGGGAGACTGCACCGCAACTCAAGCCCAGTGTATAACACAACACAATGTAAGTGGCAGAAGGTGGCTGGCTGATATACGACAAACTAACAGAACTGACGTATATCCACTTTTCGACAATTTGAAACACCCTTTTTTGGGGGGGAGACTGCACCACAACTCAGGCCCAGTGTATAACACAACACAATGTTAGTGGCAGAACGTGTATGGCTGATATACGACAAACTAACAGAACTGACGTATATCCACTTTGTGACAATTTGAAACACCCTTTTTTTGGGGGGGAGACTGCACCACAACTCAGGCCCAGTGTATAACACAACACAATGTAAGTGTCAGAACGTGGCTGGCTGATATACGAAAAACTAACAGAATTGACGTATATCCACTTTGTGACAATTTGAATCTCCCTTTTTTGGGGGGGAGACTGCACCACAACTCAGGCCCAGTGTATAACACAACACAATGTAAGTGGCAGAACGTGGCTGGCTGATATACGACAAACTAACAGAACTGACGTATATCCACTTTGTGACAATTTGAAACACCCTTTTTTGGGGGGGAGACTGCACCACAACTCAGGCCCAGTGTATAACACAACACAATGTAAGTGGCAGAACGTAGCTGGCTGATATACGACAAACTAACAGAACTGATGTATATCCACTTTGTGACAATTTGAAACACACTTTTTTTGGGGGGGAGACTGCACCACAACTCAAGACAAGTGTATAACACAACACAATATAAGTGGCAGAACGTGGCTGGCTGATATACGACAAACTAACAGAACTGACGTATATCCACTTTTTGACAATTTGAAACACCCTTTTTTGGGGGGAGACTGCACCGCAACTCCGGCCCAGTGTATAGCACAACACAATGTAAGTGGCAGAACGTGGCTGGCTGATATACGACAAACTTACAGAACTGACGTATATCCACTTTTTGACAATTTGAAACACCCTTTTTTTGGGGGGAGACTGCACCGCAACTCATGCCCAGTGTTTAACACAACACAATGTAAGTGGCAGAACGTGGCTGGCTAATATACGACAAACTAACAGAACTGATGTATATCCACTTTGTGACAATTTGAAACACCCTTTTTTTGGGGGGAGACTGCCCCGCTACTCAGGCCCAGTGTGAAACACAACACAATGTAAGTGGCAGAACGTGGCTGGCTGATATACGACAAACTACCAGAACTGACGTATATCCACTTTGTGACAATTTGAATCTCCCTTTTTTTGGGGAGAGACTGCACCGCAATTCGTGCCCTGTGTATAACACAACACAATGTAAGTGGCAGAACGTGCCTGGCTGATATATGACAAACTAACAGAACTGACGTAAATCCACATTGTGACAATCTGAAACACCCTTTTTTGGGGGGGCGACTGCACCACAACACAGGCCCTGTGTATAACACAACACAATGTAAGTGGCAGAACGTGGCTGGCTGATATACGACAAACTAACAGAACTGACATATATCCACTTTGTGACAATTTGAAACCCCCTTTTTTGGGGGGCGACTGCACCACTACTCAGGCCCAATGTATAACACAACACAATGTAAGTGGCAAAACGTGTCTGGCTGATATACGACAAACTAACAGAACTGACGTATATCTACTTTGTGGCAATTTGAATCTCCCTTTTTTGGTGGGGAGACTTTACCGCAACTCAGGCCCAGTGTATAACACAACACAATGTAAGTGTCAGAACGTGGCTGGCTGATATACGACAAACTAACAGAACTGACGTATATCTACTTTGTGACAATTTGAAACACCCTTTTTTGGGGGGAGACGGCACCACAACTCAGGCCCAGTGTATAACACAACACAATGTAAGTGGCAGAACGTGGCTAGCTGATATACGACAAACTAACAGAACTGACGTATATCCACTTTGTGACAATTTGAAACACCCTTTCTTGGGGGGTTGACTGCACGGCAACTCAAGCCCAGTGTATAACACAACACAATGTAAGTGGCAGAAGGTGGCTGGCTGATATACGACAAACTAACAGAACTGACGTATATCCACTTTCTGACAATTTGAAACACCCTTTTTTGGGGGGGAGACAGCACCACAACTCAGGCCCAGTGTATAGCACAACACAATGTAAGTGTCAGAACGTGGCTGGCTGATATATGACAAACTAACAGAACTGATGTATATCCACTTTTTGACAATTTGAAACACCCTATTTTGGGGGGGAGACTGCACCGCAACTCAGGCCCAGTCTATAACACAACACAATGTAAGTGGCAGAACGTGACTGGCTGATATACGACAAACTAACAGAACTGATATATATCCACTTTGTGACAATTTGAAACACCCTTTTTTGGGGGGGAGACTGCACCACAACTCAGGCCCAGTGTATAACACAACACAATGTAAGTGGCAGAACATGGCTGGCTGATATACAACAAACTAACAGAACTGACGTATATCCACTTTGTGACAATTTGAATCTCCCTTTTTTGGGGGGGAGACTGAACCACAACTCAGGCCCAGTGTATAACACAACACAATATAAGTGGCAGAACGTGGCTGGCTGATATACGACAAACTAACAGAACTGACGTATATCCACTTTGTGACAATTTGAAACACCCTTTTTTTGGGGGGAGACTGCACCGCAACTCATGCCCAGTGTATAACACAACACAATGTAAGTGGCAGAACGTGGCTGGCTAATATACAACAAACTAACAGAACTGATGTATATCCACTTTGTGACAATTTGAAACACCCTTTTTTTGGGGGGAGACTGCCCCGCAACTCAGGCCCAGTGTGAAACACAACACAATGTAAGTGGCAGAACGTGGCTGGCTGATATACAACTAACTAACAGAACTGACGTATATCCACTTTGTGACAATTTGAATCTCCCTTTTTTTGGGGAGAGACTGCACCGCAATTCGTGCCCTGTGTATAACACAACACAATGTAAGTGGCAGAACGTGCCTGGCTGATATATGACAAACTAACAGAACTGACGTAAATCCACATTGTGACAATTTGAAACACCCTTTTTGGGAGGGGCGACTGCACCACAACCCAGGCCCTGTGTATAACACAACACAATGTAAGTGGCAGAACGTGGCTGGCTGATATACGACAAACTAACAGAACTGACATATATCCACTTTGTGACAATTTGAAACCCCCTTTTTTGGGGGGCGACTGCACCACAACTCAGGCCCAATGTATAACACAACAAAATGTAAGTGGCAAAACGTGTCTGGCTGATATACGACAAACTAACAGAACTGACATATATCTACTTTGTGACAATTTGAATCTCCCTTTTTTGGTGGGGAGACTTTACCGCAACTCAGGCCCAGTGTATAACACAACACAATGTAAGTGGCAGAACGTGGCTGGCTGATATACGACAAACTAACAGAACTGACGTATATCTACTTTGTGACAATTTGAAACACCCTTTCTTGGGGGGGAGACTGCACCGCAACTCAAGCCCAGTGTATAACACAACACAATGTAAATGGCAGAAGGTGGCTGGCTGATATACGACAAACTAACAGAACTGACGTATATCCACTTTGTGACAATTTGAAACACCCTTTTTTGGGGGGAGACTGCACCGCAACTCCGGCCCAGTGTATAGCACAACACAATGTAAGTGGCAGAACGTGGCTGGCTGATATACGACAAACTTACAGAACTGACGTTTATCCACTTTTTGACAATTTGAAACACCCTTTTTTTGGGGGGAGACTGCACCGCAACTCATGCCCAGTGTATAACACAACACAATGTAAGTGGCAGAACGTGGCTGGCTAATATACGACAAACTAACAGAACTGATGTATATCCACTTTGTGACAATTTGAAACACCCTTTTTTTGGGGGGAGACTGCCCCGCTACTCAGGCCCAGTGTGAAACACAACACAATGTAAGTGGCAGAACGTGGCTGGCTGATATACGACAAACTACCAGAACTGACGTATATCCACTTTGTGACAATTTGAATCTCCCTTTTTTTGGGGAGAGACTGCACCGCAATTCGTGCCCTGTGTATAACACAACACAATGTAAGTGGCAGAACGTGCCTGGCTGATATATGACAAACTAACAGAACTGACGTAAATCCACATTGTGACAATTTGAAACACCCTTTTTTGGGGGGCCGACTGCACCACAACACAGGCCCTGTGTATAACACAACACAATGTAAGTGGCAGAACGTGGCTGGCTGATATACGACAAACTAACAGAACTGACATATATCCACTTTGTGACAATTTGAAACCCCCTTTTTTGGGGGGCGACTGCACCACAACTCAGGCCCAATGTATAACACAACACAATGTAAGTGGCAAAACGTGTCTGGCTGATATACGACAAACTAACAGAACTGACGTATATCTACTTTGTGGCAATTTGAATCTCCCTTTTTTGGTGGGGAGACTGCACCGCAACTCAGGCCCAGTGTATAACACAACACAATGTAAGTGTCAGAACGTGGCTGGCTGATATACGACAAACTAACAGAACTGACGTATATCTACTTTGTGACAATTTGAAACACCCTTTTTTGGGGGGAGACGGCACCACAACTCAGGCCCAGTGTATAACACAACACAATGTAAGTGGCAGAACGTGGCTAGCTGATATACGACAAACTAATAGAACTGACGTATATCCACTTTGTGACAATTTGAAACACCCCTTTCTTGGGGGGAGACTGCACCGCAACTCAAGCCCAGTGTATAACACAACACAATGTAAGTGGCAGAAGGTGGCTGGCTGATATACGACAAACTAACAGAACTGACGTATATCCACTTTGTGACAATTTGAAACACCCTTTTTTTGGGGGGAGACAGCACCACAACTCAGGCCCAGTGTATAGCACAACACAATGTAAGTGTCAGAACGTGGCTGGCTGATATATGACAAACTAACAGAACTGACGTATATCCACTTTTTGACATTTTGAAACTCCCTATTTTGGGGGGGAGACTGCACCGCAACTCAGGCCCAGTCTATAACACAACACAATGTAAGTGGCAGAACGTGACTGGCTGATATACGACAAACTAACAGAACTGATATATATCCACTTTGTGACAATTTGAAACACCCTTTTTGGGGGGGGAGACTGCACCACAACTCAGGCCCAGTGTATAACACAACACAATGTAAGTGGCAGAACATGGCTGGCTGATATACAACAAACTAACAGAACTGACGTATATCCACTTTGTGACAATTTGAATCTCCCTTTTTTGGGGGGGAGACTGAACCACAACTCAGGCCCAGTGTATAACACAACACAATGTAAGTGGCAGAACGTGGCTGGCTGATATACGACAAACTAACAGAACTGACGTATATCCACTTTGTGACAATTTGAAACACCCTTTTTTTGGGGGGAGACTGCACCGCAACTCATGCCCAGTGTATAACACAACACAATGTAAGTGGCAGAACGTGGCTGGCTAATATACAACAAACTAACAGAACTGATGTATATCCACTTTGTGACAATTTGAAACACCCTTTTTTGGGGGGGAGACTGCCCCGCAACTCAGGCCCAGTGTGAAACACAACACAATGTAAGTGGCAGAACGTGGCTGGCTGATATACGACAAACTAACAGAACTGACGTATATCCACTTTGTGCCAATTCGAATCTCCCTTTTTTTGGGGAGAGACTGCACCGCAATTCGTGCCCTGTGTATAACACAACACAATGTAAGTGGCAGAACGTGCCTGGCTGATATATGACAAACTAACAGAACTGACGTAAATCCACATTGTGACAATTTGAAACACCCTTTTTTGGGGGGGCGACTGCACCACAACTCAGGCCCTGTGTATAACACAACACAATGTAAGTGGCAGAACGTGGCTGGCTGATATACGACAAACTAACAGAACTGACATATATCCACTTTGTGACAATTTGAAACCCCCTTTTTTGGGGGGCGACTGCACCACAACTCAGGCCCAGTGTATAACACAACACAATGTAATTGGCAGAACGTGGCTGGCTGATATACGACAAACTAACAGAACTGACGTATATCCACTTTGTGACAATTTGAAACTCCCTTTTTTGGGGGGGAGACTGCACCACAACTCAGGCCCAGTGTATAACACAACACAATGTAAGTGGCAGAACGTAGCTGGCTGATATACGACAAACTAACAGAACTGATGTATATCCACTTTGTGACAATTTGAAACACACTTTTTTTTGGGGGGAGACTGCACCACAACTCAGGACAAGTGTATAACACAACACAATGTAAGTGGCAGAACGTGGCTGGCTGATATACGACAAACTTACAGAACTGACGTATATCCACTTTTTGACAATTTGAAACACCCTTTTTTGGGGGGGAGACTGCACCGCAACTCAAGCCCAGTGTATAACACAACACAATGTAAGTGGCAGAAGGTGGCTGGCTGATATACGACAAACTAACAGAACTGACGTATATCCACTTTTCGACAATTTGAAACACCCTTTTTTGGGGGGGAGACTGCACCACAACTCAGGCCCAGTGTATAACACAACACAATGTAAGTGTCAGAACGTGGCTGGCTGATATACGAAAAACTAACAGAATTGACGTATATCCACTTTGTGACAATTTGAATCTCCCTTTTTTGGGGGGGAGACTGCACCACAACTCAGGCCCAGTGTATAGCACAACACAATGTAAGTGTCAGAACGTGGCTGGCTGATATATGACAAACTAACAGAACTGACGTATATCCACTTTTTGACAATTTGAAACTCCCTATTTTGGGGGGGAGACTGCACCGCAACTCAGGCCCAGTCTATAACACAACACAATGTAAGTGGCAGAACGTGACTGGCTGATATACGACAAACTAACAGAACTGACGTATATCCACTTTGTGACAATTTGAATCTCCCTTTTTTGGGGGGGAGACTGAACCACAACTCAGGCCCAGTGTATAACACAACACAATGTAAGTGGCAGAACGTGGCTGGCTGATATACGACAAACTAACAGAACTGACGTATATCCACTTTGTGACAATTTGAAACACCCTTTTTTTGGGGGGAGACTGCACCGCAACTCATGCCCAGTGTATAACACAACACAATGTAAGTGGCAGAACGTGGCTGGCTAATATACAACAAACTAACAGAACTGATGTATATCCACTTTGTGACAATTTGAAACACCCTTTTTTGGGGGGGAGACTGCCCCGCAACTCAGGCCCAGTGTGAAACACAACACAATGTAAGTGGCAGAACGTGGCTGGCTGATATACGACAAACTAACAGTACTGACGTATATCCACTTTGTGCCAATTCGAATCTCCCTTTTTTTGGGGAGAGACTGCACCGTAATTCGTGCCCTGTGTATAACACAACACAATGTAAGTGGCAGAACGTGCCTGGCTGATATATGACAAACTAACAGAACTGACGTAAATCCACATTGTGACAATTTGAAACACCCTTTTTTGGGGGGGCGACTGCACCACAACTCAGGCCCTGTGTATAACACAACACAATGTAAGTGGCAGAACGTGGCTGGCTGATATACGACAAACTAACAGAACTGACATATATCCACTTTGTGACAATTTGAAACCCCCTTTTTTGGGGGGCGACTGCACCACAACTCAGGCCCAGTGTATAACACAACACAATGTAAGTGGCAGAACGTGGCTGGCTGATATACGACAAACTAACAGAACTGACGTATATCCACTTTGTGACAATTTGAAACTCCCTTTTTTTGGGGGGAGACTGCACCACAACTCAGGAACAGTGTATAACACAACACAATGTAAGTGGCAGAACGTAGCTGGCTGATATACGACAAACTAACAGAACTGATGTATATCCACTTTGTGACAATTTGAAACACACTTTTTTTTGGGGGGAGACTGCACCACAACTCAGGACAAGTGTATAACACAACACAATGTAAGTGGCAGAACGTGGCTGGCTGATATACGACAAACTTACAGAACTGACGTATATCCACTTTTTGACAATTTGAAACACCCTTTTTTGGGGGGGAGACTGCACCGCAACTCAAGCCCAGTGTATAACACAACACAATGTAAGTGGCAGAAGGTGGCTGGCTGATATACGACAAACTAACAGAACTGACGTATATCCACTTTTCGACAATTTGAAACACCCTTTTTTGGGGGGGAGACTGCACCACAACTCAGGCCCAGTGTATAACACAACACAATGTTAGTGGCAGAACGTGTATGGCTGATATACGACAAACTAACAGAACTGACGTATATCCACTTTGTGACAATTTGAAACACCCTTTTTTTGGGGGGGAGACTGCACCACAACTCAGGCCCAGTGTATAACACAACACAATGTAAGTGTCAGAACGTGGCTGGCTGATATACGAAAAACTAACAGAATTGACGTATATCCACTTTGTGACAATTTGAATCTCCCTTTTTTGGGGGGGAGACTGCACCACAACTCAGGCCCAGTGTATAACACAACACAATGTAAGTGGCAGAACGTGGCTGGCTGATATACGACAAACTAACAGAACTGACGTATATCCACTTTGTGACAATTTGAAACACCCTTTTTTGGGGGGGAGACAGCACCACAACTCAGGCCCAGTGTATAGCACAACACAATGTAAGTGTCAGAACGTGGCTGGCTGATATATGACAAACTAACAGAACTGACGTATATCCACTTTTTGACAATTTGAAACTCCCTATTTTGGGGGGGAGACTGCACCGCAACTCAGGCCCAGTCTATAACACAACACAATGTAAGTGGCAGAACGTGACTGGCTGATATACGACAAACTAACAGAACTGATATATATCCACTTTGTGACAATTTGAAACACCCTTTTTTGGGGGGGAGACTGCACCACAACTCAGGCCCAGTGTATAACACAACACAATGTAAGTGGCAGAACATGGCTGGCTGATATACAACAAACTAACAGAACTGACGTATATCCACTTTGTGACAATTTGAATCTCCCTTTTTTGGGGGGGAGACTGAACCACAACTCAGGCCCAGTGTATAACACAACACAATGTAAGTGGCAGAACGTGGCTGGCTGATATACGACAAACTAACAGAACTGAAGTATATCCACTTTGTGACAATTTGAAACACCCTTTTTTTGGGGGGAGACTGCACCGCAACTCATGCCCAGTGTATAACACAACACAATGTAAGTGGCAGAACGTGGCTGGCTAATATACAACAAACTAACAGAACTGATGTATATCCACTTTGTGACAATTTGAAACACCCTTTTTTGGGGGGGAGACTGCCCCGCAACTCAGGCCCAGTGTGAAACACAACACAATGTAAGTGGCAGAACGTGGCTGGCTGATATACGACAAACTAACAGAACTGACGTATATCCACTTTGTGCCAATTCGAATCTCCCTTTTTTTGGGGAGAGACTGCACCGCAATTCGTGCCCTGTGTATAACACAACACAATGTAAGTGGCAGAACGTGCCTGGCTGATATATGACAAACTAACAGAACTGACGTAAATCCACATTGTGACAATTTGAAACACCCTTTTTTGGGGGGGCGACTGCACCACAACTCAGGCCCTGTGTATAACACAACACAATGTAAGTGGCAGAACGTGGCTGGCTGATATACGACAAACTAACAGAACTGACATATATCCACTTTGTGACAATTTGAAACCCCCTTTTTTGGGGGGCGACTGCACCACAACTCAGGCCCAGTGTATAACACAACACAATGTAAGTGGCAGAACGTGGCTGGCTGATATACGACAAACTAACAGAACTGACGTATATCCACTTTGTGACAATTTGAAACTCCCTTTTTTTGGGGGGAGACTGCACCACAACTCAGGACAAGTGTATAACACAACACAATGTAAGTGGCAGAACGTGGCTGGCTGATATACGACAAACTTACAGAACTGACGTATATCCACTTTTTGACAATTTGAAACACCCTTTTTTGGGGGGGAGACTGCACCGCAACTCAAGCCCAGTGTATAACACAACACAATGTAAGTGGCAGAAGGTGGCTGGCTGATATACGACAAACTAACAGAACTGACGTATATCCACTTTTCGACAATTTGAAACACCCTTTTTTGGGGGGGAGACTGCACCACAACTCAGGCCCAGTGTATAACACAACACAATGTTAGTGGCAGAACGTGTATGGCTGATATACGACAAACTAACAGAACTGACGTATATCCACTTTGTGACAATTTGAAACACCCTTTTTTTGGGGGGGAGACTGCACCACAACTCAGGCCCAGTGTATAACACAACACAATGTAAGTGTCAGAACGTGGCTGGCTGATATACGAAAAACTAACAGAATTGACGTATATCCACTTTGTGACAATTTGAATCTCCCTTTTTTGGGGGGGAGACTGCACCACAACTCAGGCCCAGTGTATAACACAACACAATGTAAGTGGCAGAACGTGGCTGGCTGATATACGACAAACTAACAGAACTGACGTATATCCACTTTGTGACAATTTGAAACACCCTTTTTTGGGGGGGAGACTGCACCACAACTCAGGCCCAGTGTATAACACAACACAATGTAAGTGGCAGAACGTAGCTGGCTGATATACGACAAACTAACAGAACTGATGTATATCCACTTTGTGACAATTTGAAACACACTTTTTTTGGGGGGGAGACTGCACCACAACTCAAGACAAGTGTATAACACAACACAATATAAGTGGCAGAACGTGGCTGGCTGATATACGACAAACTAACAGAACTGACGTATATCCACTTTTTGACAATTTGAAACACCCTTTTTTGGGGGGAGACTGCACCGCAACTCCGGCCCAGTGTATAGCACAACACAATGTAAGTGGCAGAACGTGGCTGGCTGATATACGACAAACTTACAGAACTGACGTATATCCACTTTTTGACAATTTGAAACACCCTTTTTTTGGGGGGAGACTGCACCGCAACTCATGCCCAGTGTATAACACAACACAATGTAAGTGGCAGAACGTGGCTGGCTAATATACGACAAACTAACAGAACTGATGTATATCCACTTTGTGACAATTTGAAACACCCTTTTTTTGGGGGGAGACTGCCCCGCTACTCAGGCCCAGTGTGAAACACAACACAATGTAAGTGGCAGAACGTGGCTGGCTGATATACGACAAACTACCAGAACTGACGTATATCCACTTTGTGACAATTTGAATCTCCCTTTTTTTGGGGAGAGACTGCACCGCAATTCGTGCCCTGTGTATAACACAACACAATGTAAGTGGCAGAACGTGCCTGGCTGATATATGACAAACTAACAGAACTGACGTAAATCCACATTGTGACAATTTGAAACACCCTTTTTTGGGGGGGCGACTGCACCACAACACAGGCCCTGTGTATAACACAACACAATGTAAGTGGCAGAACGTGGCTGGCTGATATACGACAAACTAACAGAACTGACATATATCCACTTTGTGACAATTTGAAACCCCCTTTTTTGGGGGGCGACTGCACCACTACTCAGGCCCAATGTATAACACAACACAATGTAAGTGGCAAAACGTGTCTGGCTGATATACGACAAACTAACAGAACTGACGTATATCTACTTTGTGGCAATTTGAATCTCCCTTTTTTGGTGGGGAGACTTTACCGCAACTCAGGCCCAGTGTATAACACAACACAATGTAAGTGTCAGAACGTGGCTGGCTGATATACGACAAACTAACAGAACTGACGTATATCTACTTTGTGACAATTTGAAACACCCTTTTTTGGGGGGAGACGGCACCACAACTCAGGCCCAGTGTATAACACAACACAATGTAAGTGGCAGAACGTGGCTAGCTGATATACGACAAACTAACAGAACTGACGTATATCCACTTTGTGACAATTTGAAACACCCTTTCTTGGGGGGTTGACTGCACCGCAACTCAAGCCCAGTGTATAACACAACACAATGTAAGTGGCAGAAGGTGGCTGGCTGATATACGACAAACTAACAGAACTGACGTATATCCACTTTCTGACAATTTGAAACACCCTTTTTTGGGGGGGAGACAGCACCACAACTCAGGCCCAGTGTATAGCACAACACAATGTAAGTGTCAGAACGTGGCTGGCTGATATATGACAAACTAACAGAACTGATGTATATCCACTTTTTGACAATTTGAAACACCCTATTTTGGGGGGGAGACTGCACCGCAACTCAGGCCCAGTCTATAACACAACACAATGTAAGTGGCAGAACGTGACTGGCTGATATACGACAAACTAACAGAACTGATATATATCCACTTTGTGACAATTTGAAACACCCTTTTTTGGGGGGGAGACTGCACCACAACTCAGGCCCAGTGTATAACACAACACAATGTAAGTGGCAGAACATGGCTGGCTGATATACAACAAACTAACAGAACTGACGTATATCCACTTTGTGACAATTTGAATCTCCCTTTTTTGGGGGGGAGACTGAACCACAACTCAGGCCCAGTGTATAACACAACACAATATAAGTGGCAGAACGTGGCTGGCTGATATACGACAAACTAACAGAACTGACGTATATCCACTTTGTGACAATTTGAAACACCCTTTTTTTGGGGGGAGACTGCACCGCAACTCATGCCCAGTGTATAACACAACACAATGTAAGTGGCAGAACGTGGCTGGCTAATATACAACAAACTAACAGAACTGATGTATATCCACTTTGTGACAATTTGAAACACCCTTTTTTGGGGGGGAGACTGCCCCGCAACTCAGGCCCAGTGTGAAACACAACACAATGTAAGTGGCAGAACGTGGCTGGCTGATATACAACTAACTAACAGAACTGACGTATATCCACTTTGTGACAATTTGAATCTCCCTTTTTTTGGGGAGAGACTGCACCGCAATTCGTGCCCTGTGTATAACACAACACAATGTAAGTGGCAGAACGTGCCTGGCTGATATATGACAAACTAACAGAACTGACGTAAATCCACATTGTGACAATTTGAAACACCCTTTTTGGGAGGGGCGACTGCACCACAACCCAGGCCCTGTGTATAACACAACACAATGTAAGTGGCAGAACGTGGCTGGCTGATATACGACAAACTAACAGAACTGACATATATCCACTTTGTGACAATTTGAAACCCCCTTTTTTGGGGGGCGACTGCACCACAACTCAGGCCCAATGTATAACACAACAAAATGTAAGTGGCAAAACGTGTCTGGCTGATATACGACAAACTAACAGAACTGACATATATCTACTTTGTGACAATTTGAATCTCCCTTTTTTGGTGGGGAGACTTTACCGCAACTCAGGCCCAGTGTATAACACAACACAATGTAAGTGGCAGAACGTGGCTGGCTGATATACGACAAACTAACAGAACTGACGTATATCTACTTTGTGACAATTTGAAACACCCTTTTTTGGGGGGAGACGGCACCACAACTCAGGCCCAGTGTATAACACAACACAATGTAAGTGGCAGAGCGTGGCTAGCTGATATACGACAAACTAACAGAACTGACGTATATCCACTTTGTGACAATTTGAAACACCCTTTCTTGGGGGGGAGACTGCACCGCAACTCAAGCCCAGTGTATAACACAACACAATGTAAATGGCAGAAGGTGGCTGGCTGATATACGACAAACTAACAGAACTGACGTATATCCACTTTGTGACAATTTGAAACACCCTTTTTTGGGAGGGAGACAGCACCACAACTCAGGCCCATTGTATAGCACAACACGATGTAAGTGTCAAAACGTGGCTGGCTAATATATGACAAACTAACAGAACTGACGTATATCCACTTTGTGACAATTTGAAACACCCTTTTTTGGGGGGGAGACTGCACCGCAACTCAGGCCCAGTCTATAACACAACACAATGTAAGTGGCAGAACGTGACTGGCTGATATACGACAAACTAATAGAACTGATATATATCCACTTTGTGACAATTTGAAACACCCTTTTTTGGGGGGGAGACTGCACCACAACTCAGGCCCAGTTTATAACACAACACAATGTAAGTGGCAGAACATGGCTGGCTGATATACGACAAACTAACAGAACTGACGTATATCCACTTTGTGACAATTTGAATCTCCCTTTTTTGGGGGGGGGAGACTGCACCACAACTCAGGCCCAGTGTATAACACAACACAATGTAAGTGGCAGAACGTGGCTGGCTGATATACGACAAACTAACAGAACTGACGTATATCCACTTTGTGACAATTTGAAACACCCTTTTTTGGGGGGAAGACTGCACCACAACTCAGGCCCAGTGTATAACACAACACAATGTTAGTGGCAGAACGTGGCTGGCTGATATATGACAAACTAACAGAACTGATGAATATCCACTTTGTGACAATTTGAAACACACTTTATTTGGGGGGGAGACTGCACCACAACTCAGGACAAGTGTATAACACAACACAATGTAAGTGTCAGAACGTGGCTGGCTAATATACGACAAACTAACAGAACTGACGTATATACACTTTTTGACAATTTGAAACACCCTTTTTTGGGGGGGAGACTGCACCACAACTCAGGCCCAGTGTATAACACAACACAATGTAAGTGGCAGAACGTGGCTGGCTAATATACAACAAACTAACAGAACTGATGTATATCCACTTTGTGACAATTTGAAACACCCTTTTTTGGGGGGGAGACTGCCCCGCAACTCAGGCCCAGTGTGAAACACAACACAATGTAAGTGGCATAACGTGGCTGGCTGATATACGACAAACTAACAGAACTGACGTATATCCACTTTGTGACAATTTGAATCTCCCTTTATTTGGGGAGAGACTGCACCGCAATTCGTGCCCTGTGTATAACACAACACAATGTAAGTGGCAGAACGTGCCTGGCTGATATATGACAAACTAACAGAACTGACGTAAATCCACATTGTGACAATTTGAAACACCCTTTTTTGGGGGGGCGACTGCACCACAACACAGGCCCTGTGTATAACACAACACAATGTAAGTGGCAGAACGTGGCTGGCTGATATACGACAAACTAACAGAACTGACATATATCCACTTTGTGACAATTTGAAACCCCCTTTTTTGGGGGGCGACTGCACCACAACTCAGGCCCAATGTATAACACAACACAATGTAAGTGGCAAAACGTGTCTGGCTGATATACGATAAACTAACAGAACTGATGTATATCTACTTTGTGACAATTTGAATCTCCCTTTTTTGGTGGGGAGACAGCACCGCAACTCAGGCCCAGTGTATAACACAACACAATGTAAGTGGCAGAACGTGGCTGGCTGATATACGACAAACTAACAGAACTGACGTATATCTACTTTGTGACAATTTGAAACACCCTTTTTTGGGGGGAGACGGCACCACAACTCAGGCCCAGTGTATAACACAACACAATGTAAGTGGCAGAACGTGGCTAGCTGATATACGACAAACTAACAGAACTGACGTATATCCACTTTGTGACAATTTGAAACACCCTTTCTTGGGGGGGGAGACTGCACCGCAACTCAAGCCCAGTGTATAACACAACACAATGTAAGTGGCAGAAGGTGGCTGGCTGATATACGACAAACTAACAGAACTGACGTATATCCACTTTGTGACAATTTGAAACACCCTTTTTTGGGGGGGAGACAGCACCACAACTCAGGCCCAGTGTATAGCACAACACGATATAAGTGTCAGAACGTGGCTGGCTGATATATGACAAACTAACAGAACTGACGTATATCCACTTTGTGACAATTTGAAACACCCTTTTTTTGGGGGGGAGACTGCACCACAACTCAGGCCCAGTGTATAACACAACACAATGTAAGTGTCAGAACGTGGCTGGCTGATATACGAAAAACTAACAGAATTGACGTATATCCACTTTGTGACAATTTGAATCTCCCTTTTTTGGGGGGGAGACTGCACCACAACTCAGGCCCAGTGTATAACACAACACAATGTAAGTGGCAGAACGTGGCTGGCTGATATACGACAAACTAACAGAACTGACGTATATCCACTTTGTGACAATTTGAAACACCCTTTTTTTGGGGGGAGACTGCACCACAACTCAGGCCCAGTGTATAACACAACACAATGTAAGTGGCAGAACGTAGCTGGCTGATATACGACAAACTAACAGAACTGATGTATATCCACTTTGTGACAATTTGAAACACACTTTTTTTGGGGGGGAGACTGCACCACAACTCAAGACAAGTGTATAACACAACACAATATAAGTGGCAGAACGTGGCTGGCTGATATACGACAAACTAACAGAACTGACGTATATCCACTTTTTGACAATTTGAAACACCCTTTTTTGGGGGGAGACTGCACCGCAACTCCGGCCCAGTGTATAGCACAACACAATGTAAGTGGCAGAACGTGGCTGGCTGATATACGACAAACTTACAGAACTGACGTATATCCACTTTTTGACAATTTGAAACACCCTTTTTTTGGGGGGAGACTGCACCGCAACTCATGCCCAGTGTATAACACAACACAATGTAAGTGGCAGAACGTGGCTGGCTAATATACGACAAACTAACAGAACTGATGTATATCCACTTTGTGACAATTTGAAACACCCTTTTTTTGGGGGGAGACTGCCCCGCTACTCAGGCCCAGTGTGAAACACAACACAATGTAAGTGGCAGAACGTGGCTGGCTGATATACGACAAACTACCAGAACTGACGTATATCCACTTTGTGACAATTTGAATCTCCCTTTTTTTGGGGAGAGACTGCACCGCAATTCGTGCCCTGTGTATAACACAACACAATGTAAGTGGCAGAACGTGCCTGGCTGATATATGACAAACTAACAGAACTGACGTAAATCCACATTGTGACAATTTGAAACACCCTTTTTTGGGGGGGCGACTGCACCACAACACAGGCCCTGTGTATAACACAACACAATGTAAGTGGCAGAACGTGGCTGGCTGATATACGACAAACTAACAGAACTGACATATATCCACTTTGTGACAATTTGAAACCCCCTTTTTTGGGGGGCGACTGCACCACTACTCAGGCCCAATGTATAACACAACACAATGTAAGTGGCAAAACGTGTCTGGCTGATATACGACAAACTAACAGAACTGACGTATATCTACTTTGTGGCAATTTGAATCTCCCTTTTTTGGTGGGGAGACTTTACCGCAACTCAGGCCCAGTGTATAACACATCACAATGTAAGTGTCAGAACGTGGCTGGCTGATATACGACAAACTAACAGAACTGACGTATATCTACTTTGTGACAATTTGAAACACCCTTTTTTGGGGGGAGACGGCACCACAACTCAGGCCCAGTGTATAACACAACACAATGTAAGTGGCAGAACGTGGCTAGCTGATATACGACAAACTAACAGAACTGACGTATATCCACTTTGTGACAATTTGAAACACCCTTTCTTGGGGGGGTGACTGCACCGCAACTCAAGCCCAGTGTATAACACAACACAATGTCAGTGGCAGAAGGTGGCTGGCTGATATACGACAAACTAACAGAACTGACGTATATCCACTTTCTGACAATTTGAAACACCCTTTTTGGGGGGGGAGACAGCACCACAACTCAGGCCCAGTGTATAGCACAACACAATGTAAGTGTCAGAACGTGGCTGGCTGATATATGACAAACTAACAGAACTGATGTATATCCACTTTTTGACAATTTGAAACACCCTTTTTTGGGGGGGAGACTGCACCGCAACTCAGGCCCAGTCTATAACACAACACAATGTAAGTGGCAGAACGTGACTGGCTGATATACGACAAACTAACAGAACTGATATATATCCACTTTGTGACAATTTGAAACACCCTTTTTTGGGGGGGAGACTGCACCACAACTCAGGCCCAGTGTATAACACAACACAATGGAAGTGGCAGAACATGGCTGGCTGATATACAACAAACTAACAGAACTGACGTATATCCACTTTGTGACAATTTGAATCTCCCTTTTTTGGGGGGGAGACTGAACCACAACTCAGGCCCAGTGTATAACACAACACAATATAAGTGGCAGAACGTGGCTGGCTGATATACGACAAACTAACAGAACTGACGTATATCCACTTTGTGACAATTTGAAACACCCTTTTTTTGGGGGGAGACTGCACCGCAACTCATGCCCAGTGTATAACACAACACAATGTAAGTGGCAGAACGTGGCTGGCTAATATACAACAAACTAACAGAACTGATGTATATCCACTTTGTGACAATTTGAAACACCCTTTTTTGGGGGGTAGACTGCCCCGCAACTCAGGCCCAGTGTGAAACACAACACAATGTAAGTGGCAGAACGTGGCTGGCTGATATACGACAAACTAACAGAACTGACGTATATCCACTTTGTGCCAATTCGAATCTCCCTTTTTTTGGGGAGAGACTGCACCGCAATTCGTGCCCTGTGTATAACACAACACAATGTAAGTGGCAGAACGTGCCTGGCTGATATATGACAAACTAACAGAACTGACGTAAATCCACATTGTGACAATTTGAAACACCCTTTTTTGGGGGGGCGACTGCACCACAACTCAGGCCCTGTGTATAACACAACACAATGTAAGTGGCAGAACGTGGCTGGCTGATATACGACAAACTAACAGAACTGACATATATCCACTTTGTGACAATTTGAAACCCCCTTTTTTGGGGGGCGACTGCACCACAACTCAGGCCCAGTGTATAACACAACACAATGTAAGTGGCAGAACGTGGCTGGCTGATATACGACAAACTAACAGAACTGACGTATATCCACTTTGTGACAATTTGAAACTCCCTTTTTTTGGGGGGAGACTGCACCACAACTCAGGACAAGTGTATAACACAACACAATGTAAGTGGCAGAACGTGGCTGGCTGATATACGACAAACTTACAGAACTGACGTATATCCACTTTTTGACAATTTGAAACACCCTTTTTTGGGGGGGAGACTGCACCGCAACTCAAGCCCAGTGTATAACACAACACAATGTAAGTGGCAGAAGGTGGCTGGCTGATATACGACAAACTAACAGAACTGACGTATATCCACTTTTCGACAATTTGAAACACCCTTTTTTGGGGGGGAGACTGCACCACAACTCAGGCCCAGTGTATAACACAACAC